>NC_091979.1:220428381-221768381 GCF_044704955.1 Pristiophorus japonicus | reverse complement strand
GTCTCTCTCTCTCTCTCCGTCCCTCTCTCTGTCTCTCTCTCTGTCCCTCTCTCTGTCTCTCTGTCCCTCTCCCTGTCACTCTGTCTGCCTCTCTCTCTGTCCCTCGCTCTGTCTCTCTGTCTCGCTCGCTCTGTCCCTCTCTCTGTCTCTCTTTGTATCACTCCCTGTCTCGCTCTCTCTGCCCCTCTCTCTGTCCCTCTCGCTGTCTCTCTCTCTGTCACTCTCTGTCCTTCTCTCTGCCCCTCTCTCTGTCTGTCTCTCTCTCTGTCTCTCTCTCTGTCTCTCTCTCTCTCTCTGTCCCTCTCTCTGTCTCTCTCTCTGTCCATCTCTCTGTCTCTCTGTCCCTCTCCCTGTCACTCTCTCTGTCTCTCTCTCTGTCCCTCTCTCTGTCTCTCTCTCTGTCCCTCTTTCTGTCCCTCTCTCTGTCTCTCTCTGTCCCTCTCTCTGTCCCTCTCTCTGTCTCTCTGTCTCTCTCTCTGTCTCTCTCTCTCCGTCCCTCTCTCTGTCTATCGCTGTACCTCTCTCTCTCTGTCCCTCTCTCTGTCTCTCTCTCTGTCCCTCTCTCTGTCTCTCTCTCTCTCTGTCTCTCTCTCTGTCTCTCTCTCTCTGTCCCTCTCTCTGTCTCTATCTGTCTTTCTCCCTGTCTCGCTCTCTCTGTCCCTCTCTCTGTCCCTCTCTCTGTCTCTCTCTCATTCCTTCTCTCTGTCTCTTTCTCTCTGTCTCTCTTTGTCTCTCTCCCTGTCTCGCTCTCTCTGTCCCTCTCTCTGTCCCTCTCGCTGTCTCTCTCTCTGTCTATCACTGTCCTTCTCTCTGTCCCTCTCTCTGTCCCTCTCTGTCTCTCTCTCTGTCTCTCTCTCTCTCTGTCCCTCTCTCTGTCTATCGCTGTCCCTCTCTCTCTCTGTCCCTCTCTCTGTCTCTCTCTCTCTGTCCCTCTCTCTGTCTCTCTCTCTAACCCTCCCTGTCTCTCTCTCTCTCTCTCTCTGTCCCTCTCTGTCTCTCTCTGTCCCTCTCTCTGTCCCTCTCTCTGGCTCTCTCTGTCCCTCACTCTGTCCCTCTCTCAGTCTCTCTGTCCCTCTCTCTGTCCCTCTCTCTGTCCCACTCTCTGTCCCTCTCTCTGTCTCTGTCTCTCTGTGTCGCTCACTCTGTCCCTCTCTCAGTCTCTCTGTCCCTCTCTCTGTCCCTCTCTCTGTCTCTCTCTCTTTCCCTCTCTCTGTCTCTCTCTCTGTCCCTCTCTCTGTCTCTCTCTCTGTTCCTCTCTCTGTCTCTCTCTCTCTCTCTGTCTCTCTCTCTGCTCCTCACTCTGTCTCTCTCTGTCCCTCTCTCTGTCTCTCTCTCTGTCTCTCTCTGTCCCTCACTCTGTCCCTCTCTCAGTCTCTCTGTCACTCTCTCTGTCCCACTCTCTGTCCCACTCTCTGTCTCTCTCTCTGTCTCTCTCTGTCCCTCTCTCTGTCCCTCTCTCTGTCTCTCTCTCTCTGTCCCTCTCTCTGTCTCTCTCTCGGTCTCTCTCTCTCTTTCTCTCTCTTTGTCCCTCTCTCTGTCTCTGTCCCTGTCCCTCCCTCTGTCCCTGTCCCCGTCCCCCTCTCTCTGTCTTTCTTTGTCCCTCACACTCTGTCCCTCTCTGTGTCCCTCTCTCTGTCTCTCTCTCTCTGTCCCTCTCTCTGTCTCTGTCTCTCTGTCCCTCTCTCTGTCCCTCGCCCTGTCTCTCTCTCTGTCTCTCTCTCTGTCCCTCTCTCTGTCTCTCTCTCTGTCTCTCTCTGTCTCTCTTTGTCTCACTCCCTGTCTCGCTCTCTCTGTCCCTCTCTCTGTCCGTATCTCTGTTTTCTCTCTCTCTGTCTCTCTCTGTCCTTCTCTCTGCCCCTCTCTCTGTCTCTCTCTCTGTCTGTCTCTCTCTCTGTCTCTCTCTCTCTCTCTGTCCCTCGTTCTGTCTCTCTCTCTGTCCCTCTCTCTGTCTCTCTGACCCTCTCCCTGTCACTCTCTCTGTCTCTCTCTCTGTCCCTCTCTCTGTCTCTCTCTCTGTCCCTCTCTCTGTACCACTCTCTGTCCCTCTCTCTGTCTCTCTCTCTGTCCCTCTCTCTGTCTCTCTATGTACCACTCTCTGTCCCTCTCTCTGTCTCTCTCTCTGTCCATCTCTCTGTCTCTCTCTCTCTCTGTCCCTCTCTCTGTCCCTCTCTCTGTCTCTCTCTCTCTGTTCCTCTCTCATTCTCTCTCTCTCTGTCCCTCTCTCTGTCTCTCTGTCTCTCTCCCTGTCTCGCTCTCTCTGTCCCTCTCTCTGTCCCTCTCCATTTCCCTCTCTCTGTCTCTCTCCCTGTCTCTCTCTGTCCCTCTCTCAATCTCTCTGTCCCTCTCTCTGTCACTCTCTCTGTCCCACTCTCTGTCCCACACTCTGTCCCTCTCTCTGCCTCTCTCTCTTTCTCTCTCTGTCCCTCACTCTGTCCCTCTCTCAGTCTATCTGTCCCTCTCTCTGTTTCTCTCTCTCTGTCCCTCTCTCTGTCCCTCTCTATATCTCTCTCTCTTTGTCCCTCTCTCTGTCTCTATCTCTCTGTTTCTCTCTCTGTCCCTCTCTCTGTCTCTCTCTCTCTGTCCCTCTCTCTGTCTCTCTCTCTCTCTGTTCCTCTCTCTGTCTCTGTCCTTCTGTCCCTCTCTCTGTCCCTCTCCCTGTCTCTCTCTCTGTCGCTCAATCTGTCTCTCGCTCTCTGTCCTTCTCTCTGTCCCTCTGTCTCTCTCTCTCTGTCCCTCTCTCTGTCTCTCTCTCTTTCTGTCCCTCTCTCTGTCTCTCTCTCTCTCTGTCCCTCTCTCTCTCCATCTCTCTGTCTCTCTCTCTGTCTCTCTCTGTCCCTCTCTCTGTCCCTCTCTCAGTCTTTCTCTGTCCCTCTCTTTGTCCCACTCTCTGTCCCTCACTCTGTCCCTCTCGCTGTCCCACTCTCTGTCCCTCTCTCTGTCCCTCTCTCTGTCTCTCTCTCTGTCCCTCTCTCTGTCTCTGTCTCTCTGTCCTTCTCTCTGTCCCTCTCCCTGTCTCTCTCTCTGTCTCTCTCTCTCTGTCCCTCTCTATGTCTCGCTCTCTCTGTCCCTCTCTCTGTCTCTCTGTCTCTCTCTCTCTCTCTGTCTTTCTCTCTGTCCCTCTCCCTTTCCCTCTCCTTTTCCCTCATTCTGTCTCTCTCTCTGTCTCTCTCTGTCCCTCACTCTGTCCCTCTCTCATTCTCTCTGTCCCTCTCTCTGTCCCTCTCTCTGTCCCACTCTCTGTCTCTCTCTCTGTCTCTCTCTGTCCCTCACTCTGTCCCTCTCTCAGTCTCTCTGTCCCTCTCTCTGAATCTCTCTCTCTGTCTGTCTCTCTCTCTGTCCCTCTCTCTGTCTCTCTCTCATTCCTTCTCTCTGTCTCTTTCTCTCTGTCCCTCTCTCTGTCTCTCTTTGTCTCTCTCCCTGTCTCGCTCTCTCTGTGTCTCTCTCTGTCCCTCTCTCTGTCTCTCTCTCTGTCCCTCTCTCTGTCTCTCTCTCTCTGTCTCTCTCTCTGTCTCTCTCTCTCTGTCCCTCTCTCTGTCTCTATCTGTCTTTCTCCCTGTCTCGCTCTCTCTGTCCCTCTCTCTGTCCCTCTCTCTGTCTCTCTCTCATTCCTTCTCTCTGTCTCTTTCTCTCTGTCCCTCTCTCTGTCTCTCTTTGTCTCTCTCCCTGTCTCGCTCTCTCTGTCCCTCTCTCTGTCCCTCTCGCTGTCTCTCTCTGTCTATCTCTGTCCTTCTCTCTGTCCCTCTCTCTGTCCCTCTCTGTCTCTCTCTCTGTCTCTCTCTCTCTCTGTCCCTCTCTCTGTCTATCGCTGTCCCTCTCTCTCTCTGTCCCTCTCTCTGTCTCTCTCTCTCTGTCCCTCTCTCTGTCTCTCTCTCTATCCCTCCCCCTCTCTCTCTCTCTCTCTCTGTCCCTCTCTGTCTCTCTCTGTCCCTCTCTCTGTCCCTCTCTCTGGCTCTCTCTGTCCCTCACTCTGTCCCTCTCTCAGTCTCTCTGTCCCTCTCTCTGTCCCTCTCTCTGTCCCACTCTCTGTCCCTCTCTCTGTCTCTGTCTCTCTGTGTCGCTCACTCTGTCCCTCTCTCAGTCTCTCTGTCCCTCTCTCTGACCCTCTCTCTGTCTCTCTCTCTCTCTGTCTCTCTCTCTGTTCCTCACTCTGTCTCTCTCTGTCCCTCTCTCTGTCTCTCTCTCTGTCTCTCTCTGTCCCTCACTCTGTCCCTCTCTCAGTCTCTCTGTCACTCTCTCTGTCCCACTCTCTGTCCCACTCTCTGTCTCTCTCTCTGTCTCTCTCTGTCCCTCTCTCTGTCCCTCTCTCTGTCTCTCTCTCTCTGTCCCTCTCTCTGTCTCTCTCTCGGTCTCTCTCTCTCTTTCTCTCTCTTTGTCCCTCTCTCTGTCTCTGTCCCTGTCCCTCCCTCTGTCCCTGTCCCCGTCCCCCTCTCTCTGTCTTTCTTTGTCCCTCACACTCTGTCCCTCTCTGTGTCCCTCTCTCTGTCTCTCTCTCTCTGTCCCTCTCTCTGTCTCTGTCTCTCTGTCCCTCTCTCTGTCCCTCGCCCTGTCTCTCTCTCTGTCTCTCTCTCTGTCCCTCTCTCTGTCTCTCTCTCTGTCTCTCTCTGTCTCTCTTTGTCTCACTCCCTGTCTCGCTCTCTCTGTCCCTCTCTCTGTCCGTCTCTCTGTTTTCTCTCTCTCTGTCTCTCTCTGTCCTTCTCTCTGCCCCTCTCTCTGTCTCTCTCTCTGTCTGTCCCTCTCTCTGTCTCTCTCTCTCTCTCTGTCCCTCTCTCTGTCTCTCTCTGTACCACTCTCTGTCCCTCTCTCTGTTTCTCTCTCTGTCCATCTCTCTGTCTCTCTCTCTCTGTCCCTCTCTCTGTTCCTCTCTCTGTCTCTCTCTCTCTGTTCCTCTCTCATTCTCTCTCTCTCTGTCCCTCTCTCTGTCTCTCTGTCTCTCTCCCTGTCTCGCTCTCTCTGTCCCTCTCTCTGTCCCTCTCCATTTCACTCTCTCTGTCTCTCTACTTGTCTCTCTCTGTCCCTCTCTCAATCTCTCTGTCCCTCTCTCTGTCACTCTCTCTGTCCCACTCTCTGTCCCACACTCTGTCCCTCTCTCTGCCTCTCTCTCTTTCTCTCTCTGTCCCTCACTCTGTCCCTCTCTCAGTCTATCTGTCCCTCTCTCTGTTTCTCTCTCTCTGTCCCTCTCTCTGTCCCTCTCTATATCTCTCTCTCTTTGTCCCTCTCTCTGTCTCTATCTCTCTGTTTCTCTCTCTGTCCCTCTCTCTGTCTCTCTCTCTCTGTCCCTCTCTCTGTCTCTCTCTCTCTCTGTTCCTCTCTCTGTCTCTGTCCTTCTGTCCCTCTCTCTGTCCCTCTCCCTGTCTCTCTCTCTGTCGCTCAATGTGTCTCTCGCTCTCTGTCCTTCTCTCTGTCCCTCTGTCTCTCTCTCTCTGTCCCTCTCTCTGTCTCTCTCTCTTTCTGTCCCTCTCTCTGTCTCTCTCTCTCTCTGTCCCTCTCTCTCTCCATCTCTCTGTCTCTCTCTCTGTCTCTCTCTGTCCCTCTCTCTGTCCCTCTCTCAGTCTTTCTCTGTCCCTCTCTCTGTCCCACTCTCTGTCCCTCACTCTGTCCCTCTCTCTGTCCCACTCTCTGTCCCTCTCTCTGTCCCTCTCTCTGTCTCTCTCTCTGTCCCTCTCCCTGTCTCTGTCTCTCTGTCCTTCTCTCTGTCCCTCTCCCTGTCTCTCTCTCTGTCTCTCTCTCTCTGTCCCTCTCTATGTCTCTCTCTCTCTATCCCTCTCTCTGTCTCTCTGTCTCTCTCTCTCTCTCTGTCTTTCTCTCTGTCCCTCTCCCTTTCCCTCTCCTTTTCCTTTTCCCTCATTCTGTCTCTCTCTCTGTCTCTCTCTGTCCCTCACTCTGTCCCTCTCTCATTCTCTCTGTCCCTCTCTCTGTCCCTCTCTCTGTCCCACTCTCTGTCTCTCTCTCTGTCTCTCTCTGTCCCTCACTCTGTCCCTCTCTCAGTCTCTCTGTCCCTCTCTCTGAATCTCTCTCTCTGTCTCTCTCTCTCTCTGTCCCTCTCTCTGTCTCTCTCTCTCTGTCCCTCTCTCTGTCTCTCTCTCTCAGTCTCTCTCTCTCTGTGTCTCTCTCTGTCCCTCTCTCTGTCTCTCTCTGTCCCTCTCCCTGTCCCTCACTCTGTCCCTCTCCCCGTCCCTCTCTCTCTGCCCCTCTCTCTGTCCCTCTCTCTGTCTCTCTCTCTGTCCCTCTCTCTGTCTCTCTCTTTGTCCCTAACTCTGTCTCTCTCTCTCTGTCCCTCTCTCTGTCCTTCTCTGTCTCTCTCTCTGTCCCTCTGTCTCTCTCTCTGTCCCTCTCTCTGTCTCTCTCTCTCTGTCCCTCTCTCTGTCTCTGTCCCTCTGTCCCTCTCTCTGTCCCTCTCCCTGTCTCTCTCTCTGTCCCTCAATCTGTCTCTCGCTCTCTATCCGTCTCTCTGTCTCTCTGTCTCTCTCTCTGTCCCTCTCTCTGTCTCTCTCTCTCTGTCCCTCTCTCTGTCTCTCTCTCTCTGTCCCTCTCTCTGTCCCACTCTCTGTCCCTCTCTCTGTCCCTCTCTCTGTCTCTCTCTCTCTGTCCCTCTCTCTGTCTCTGTCTCTCTGTCCCTCTCTCTGTCCCTCTCCCTGTTTCTCGCTCTATCTCTCTCTCTGTCCCTCTCCCTTTCCCTCTCTCTGTCTCTCTCTCTCTGTCCCTCTCTCTCTCTACTCTCTGTCTCTCTCTCTCTGTCCCTCTCTCTGTCCCTCTCTCTGTCCCTCTCTCTGTCTCTCTCTCTGTCCCACTCTTTGTCCCTCTCTCTGTCTCTCTCTCTGTCTCTATCTGTCCCTCACTCTGTCCCTCTCTCAGTTTCTCTGACCCTGTCTCTTCCCGCTCTCTGTCTCTCTCTCTGTCTCTCTCTGTCCCTCACTCTGTCCCTCTCTCAATCTCTCGGTCCCTCTCTCTGTCTCTCTCTCTCTCTGTCTTTCTCTCTCTCTCGGTCTCTCTCTCTCTGTCCCTCACTCTGTCCCTCTCTCAGTCTCTCTGTCCCTCTCTCTGTTCTCTCTCTCTCTGTCTCTCTCTCTCTGTCTCTCTCTCTTCCTGTCTCTCTCTCTCTGTCCCTCACTCTGTCCCTCTCTCAGTCTCTCTGTCTCTCTCTCTGACTCTCTCTGTCTCTCTCTCTCTATCCCTCTCTCTGTCTCTCTCTCTGTCCCTCTCTCTGTCTCTGTCCCTCTGTCCCTCTCTCTGTCCCTCTCCCTGTCTCTCTCTCTGTCCCTCTCTCTGTCCCACTCTCTGTCCCTCTCTCTGTCCCTCTCTCTGTCTCTGTCCCTCTGTCCCTCTCTCTGTCCCTCTCCCTGTCTCTCTCTCTCTCTGTCCCTCTCTCTGTCCCACTCTCTGTCCCTCTCTCTGTCTCTCTCTCTCTCTGTCCCTCTCTCTGTCTCTGTTTCTCTGTCCCTCTCTCTGTCCCTCTCCCTGTCTCTCTCTCTGTCTCTCTCTCTGTCCCTCTCCCTTTCCCTCTCTCTGTCTCTCTCTCTGTCCCTCTCCCTTTCCCTCTCTCTGTCTCTCTCTCTCTGTCCCTCTCTGTCTCTACTCTCGGTCTTTCTCTCTCTGTCCCTTTCTCTGTCCCACTCTCTGTCCCTCTCTCTGTCTCTGTTTCTCTGTCTCTCTCTCTGTCCCTCTCCCTGTCTCTCTCTCTGTCTCTCTCTCTGTCCCTCTCTCTTTCCCTCTCCATTTCCCTCTCTCTGTCTCTCTCTCTGTCTCTCGCTGTCCCTCACACTGTCCCTCTCTCAGTCTCTCTGTCCCTCTCTCTGTCCCTCTCTCTGTCCCACTCTCTGTCCCACTCTCTGTCTCTCTCTCTGTCTCTCTCTGTCCCTCACTCTGTCCCTCTCTCAGTCTCTCTGTCCCTCTCTCTGTTCTCTCTCTCTCTCTGTCTCTCTCTCTGTCCCTCTCTCTGTCCCACTCTCTGTCCCTCTCTCTGTCCCTCTCTCTGTCTCGCTCTCTGACTCTCTCTCTCTGTCCCTCTCTCTGTCTCTCTCTCTCTGTCCCTCTCTCTGTCCCTCTCTCTGTCCCTCTCCCTGTCTCTCTCTCTGTCTCTCTCTCTCTGTCCCTCTCCCTTTCCCTCTCTCTGTCTCTCTCTCTCTGTCCCTCTCTGTGTCTCTCTCTGTCTAACTCTCTCTCTCTGTCCCTCTCTCTGTCCTCTCTCTCTGTCTCTCTCTCTGTCCCACTCTCTGACCCTCTCTCTGTCTCTCTCTGGCCCTCTCTTTGTCCCTCACTCTCTGTCCCTCTCTCTGTCCCTCTCTCTGTCTCTCTCTCTGTCTCTCTCTGTCCCTCTCTTTGTCCCTCACTCTCTGTCACTCTCTGTGCCTCTCTCTGTCCCTCTCTCTGTCCCACTCTCTGTCCCTCTCTCTGTCTCTGTCTCTCTGTCCCTCTCTCTGTCCCTCTCCCTGTCTCTCTCTCTGTCTCTCTCTCTGTCCCTCTCCCTTTCCCTCTCCCTCTCCCTCTCTCTGTCTCTCTCCCTGTCTCTCTCTGTCCCTCTCTCAATCTCTCCGTCCCTCTCTCTGTCACTCTCTCTGTCCCATTCTCTGTCCCACACTCTGTCCCTCTCTCTGCCTCTCTCTCTGTCTCTCTCTGTTCCTCACTCTGTCCCTCTCTCAGTCTCTCTGTCCCTCTCTCTGTTTCTCTCTCTCTGTCCCTCTCTCTGTCCCACTCTCTGTCCCTCACTCTGTATCTCTCTCATTCTCTCTGTCCCTCTCTCTGTCCCTCTCTCTGTCCCACTCTCTGTCTCTCTCTCTGTCTCTCTCTGTCCCTCTCTCTGTCCCTCTCTCTGTCCCACTCTCTGTCTCTCTCTCTGTCTCTCTCTGTCCCTCACTCTGTCCCTCTCTCAGTCTCTCTGTCCCTCTCTCTGTCTCTCTCTCTCTCTCTGTCTCTCTCTCTCTCTCTGTCCCTCTCTCTGTCCCTCTCTCTGTCTCTCTCTCTCTGTCCCTCTCTCTGTCTCTCTCTCTCAGTCTCTCTCAATCTGTGTCTCTCTCTGTCCCTCTCTCTGTCTCTCTCCCTGTCCCTCACTCTGTCCCTCTCCCCGTCCCTCTCTCTCTGCCCCTCTCTCTGTCCCTCTCTCTATCTCTCTCTCTGTCCCTCTCTCTGTCTCTCTCTTTGTCCCTTACTCTGTCTCTCTCTCTCTGTCTCTGTCCCTCTCCCTTTCCCTTTCCTTTTCCCTCATTCTGTCTCTCTCTCTGTCTCTCTCTGTCCCTCACTCTGTCCCTCTCTCATTCTCTCTGTCCCTCTCTCTGTCCCTCTCTCTGTCCCACTCTCTGTCTCCCTCTCTGTCTCTCTCTGTCCCTCACTCTGTCCCTCTCTCAGTCTCTCTGTCCCTCTCTCTGTCTCTCTCTCTCTGTCTCTCTCTCTCTCTGTCCCTCTCTCTGTCCCTCTCTCTGTCTCTCTCTCTCTGTCCCTCTCTCTGTCTCTCTCTCTCAGTCTCTCTCTCTCTGTGTCTCTCTCTGTCCCTCTCTCTGTCTCTCTCCCTGTCCCTCACTCTGTCCCTCTCTCTGTCTCTCTCTTTGTCCCTCACTCTGTCTCTCTCTCTCTGTCCCTCTCTCTGTCCCTCTCTGTCTCTCTCTCTGTCCCTCTGTCTCTCTCTCTGTCCCTCTCTCTGTCTCTCTCTCTCTGTCCCTCTCTCTGTCTCTGTCCCTCTGTCCCTCTCTCTGTCCCTCTCCCTGTCTCTCTCTCTGTCCATCAATCTGTCTCTCGCTCTCTATCCGTCTCTCTGTCTCTCTGTCTCTCTCTTTGTCCCTCTCTCTGTCTCTGTCTCTCTGTCCCTCTCTCTGTCCCTCTCCCTGTCTCTCTCTCTGTCTCTGTCTCTCTGTCCCTCTCTATGTCTCTCTCTCTCTGTCCCTCTCTCTGTCTCTCTCTCTGTCTCTCTCTCTCTCTGTCTTTCTCTCTGTCCCTCTCCCTTTCCCTCTCCTTTTCCCTCATTCTGTCTCTCTCTCTGTCTCTCTCTGTCCCTCACTCTGTCCCTCTCTCATTCTCTCTGTCCCTCTCTCTGTCCCTCTCTCTGTCCCACTCTCTGTCTCTCTCTCTGTCTCTCTCTGTCCCTCACTCTGTCCCTCTCTCAGTCTCTCTGTCCCTCTCTCTGTCTCTCTCTCTCTCTGTCTCTCTTTCTCTCTTTGTCCCTCTCTCTGTCTCGATCTCTCTGTTTCTGTCTCTGTCCCTCTCTCTGTCTCTCTCTCTCTGTCCCTCTCTCTGTCTCTCTCTCTCTGTCCCTCTCTCAGTCTTTCTCTGTCCCTCTTTCTGTCCCACTCTCTGTCCCACTCTCTGTCCCTCTCTCTGTCCCTCTCTCTGTCCCTCTCTCTGTCTCTCTCTCTGTCCCTCTCTCTGTCTCTCTCTCTCTGTCCCTCTCTCTGTCTCTCTCTCTCAGTCTCTCTCTCTCTCTGTCTCTCTCTGTCCCTCTCTCTGTCTCTCTCCCTGTCCCTCACTCTGTCCCTCTCTCTGTCTCTCTCTTTGTCCCTCACTCTGTCTCTCTCTCTCTGTCCCTCTCTCTGTCCCTCTCTGTCTCTCTCTCTGTCCCTCTGTCTCTCTCTCTGTCCCTCTCTCTGTCTCTCTCTCTCTGTCCCTCTCTCTGTCTCTGTCCCTCTGTCCCTCTCTCTGTCCCTCTCCCTGTCCCTCTCTCTGTCCATCAATCTGTCTCTCGCTCTCTATCCGTCTCTCTGTCTCTCTGTCTCTCTCTCTGTCCCTCTCTCTGTCTCTGTCTCTCTGTCCCTCTCTCTGTCCCTCTCCCTGTCTCTCTCTCTGTCTCTGTCTCTCTGTCCCTCTCTATGTCTCTCTCTCTCTGTCCCTCTCTCTGTCTCTCTCTCTGTCTCTCTCTCTCTCTGTCTTTCTCTCTGTCCCTCTCCCTTTCCCTCTCCTTTTCCCTCATTCTGTCTCTCTCTCTGTCTCTCTCTGTCCCTCACTCTGTCCCTCTCTCATTCTCTCTGTCCCTCTCTCTGTCCCTCTCTCTGTCCCACTCTCTGTCTCTCTCTCTGTCTCTCTCTGTCCCTCACTCTGTCCCTCTCTCAGTCTCTCTGTCCCTCTCTCTGTCTCTCTCTCTCTGTCTCTCTTTCTCTCTTTGTCCCTCTCTCTGTCTCGATCTCTCTGTTTCTGTCTCTGTCCCTCTCTCTGTCTCTCTCTCTCTGTCCCTCTCTCTGTCTCTCTCTCTCTGTCCCTCTCTCTGTCCCTCTCTCTGTCTCTCTCTCTCTGTCCCTCTCTCTGTCCCTCTTTCTGTCCCACTCTCTGTCCCACTCTCTGTCCCTCTCTCTGTCCCTCTCCCTGTCCCTCACTCTGTCCCTCTCCCCGTCCCTCTCTCTCTGCCCCTCTCTCTGTCCCTCTCTCTGTCTCTCTCTCTGTCCCTCTCTCTGTCTCTCTCTTTGTCCCTAACTCTGTCTCTCTCTCTCTGTCCCTCTCTCTGTCCTTCTCTGTCTCTCTCTCTGTCCCTCTGTCTCTCTCTCTGTCCCTCTCTCTGTCTCTCTCTCTCTGTCCCTCTCTCTGTCTCTGTCCCTCTGTCCCTCTCTCTGTCCCTCTCCCTGTCTCTCTCTCTGTCCCTCAATCTGTCTCTCGCTCTCTATCCGTCTCTCTGTCTCTCTGTCTCTCTCTCTGTCCCTCTCTCTGTCTCTCTCTCTCTGTCCCTCTCTCTGTCTCTCTCTCTCTGTCCCTCTCTCTGTCCCACTCTCTGTCCCTCTCTCTGTCCCTCTCTCTGTCTCTCTCTCTCTGTCCCTCTCTCTGTCTCTGTCTCTCTGTCCCTCTCTCTGTCCCTCTCCCTGTTTCTCGCTCTATCTCTCTCTCTGTCCCTCTCCCTTTCCCTCTCTCTGTCTCTCTCTCTCTGTCCCTCTCTCTCTCTACTCTCTGTCTCTCTCTCTCTGTCCCTCTCTCTGTCCCTCTCTCTGTCCCTCTCTCTGTCTCTCTCTCTGTCCCACTCTTTGTCCCTCTCTCTGTCTCTCTCTCTGTCTCTATCTGTCCCTCACTCTGTCCCTCTCTCAGTTTCTCTGACCCTGTCTCTTCCCGCTCTCTGTCTCTCTCTCTGTCTCTCTCTGTCCCTCACTCTGTCCCTCTCTCAATCTCTCGGTCCCTCTCTCTGTCTCTCTCTCTCTCTGTCTTTCTCTCTCTCTCGGTCTCTCTCTCTCTGTCCCTCACTCTGTCCCTCTCTCAGTCTCTCTGTCCCTCTCTCTGTTCTCTCTCTCTCTGTCTCTCTCTCTCTGTCTCTCTCTCTTCCTGTCTCTCTCTCTCTGTCCCTCACTCTGTCCCTCTCTCAGTCTCTCTGTCTCTCTCTCTGACTCTCTCTGTCTCTCTCTCTCTATCCCTCTCTCTGTCTCTCTCTCTGTCCCTCTCTCTGTCTCTGTCCCTCTGTCCCTCTCTCTGTCCCTCTCCCTGTCTCTCTCTCTGTCCCTCTCTCTGTCCCACTCTCTGTCCCTCTCTCTGTCCCTCTCTCTGTCTCTGTCCCTCTGTCCCTCTCTCTGTCCCTCTCCCTGTCTCTCTCTCTCTCTGTCCCTCTCTCTGTCCCACTCTCTGTCCCTCTCTCTGTCTCTCTCTCTCTCTGTCCCTCTCTCTGTCTCTGTTTCTCTGTCCCTCTCTCTGTCCCTCTCCCTGTCTCTCTCTCTGTCTCTCTCTCTGTCCCTCTCCCTTTCCCTCTCTCTGTCTCTCTCTCTGTCCCTCTCCCTTTCCCTCTCTCTGTCTCTCTCTCTCTGTCCCTCTCTGTCTCTACTCTCGGTCTTTCTCTCTCTGTCCCTTTCTCTGTCCCACTCTCTGTCCCTCTCTCTGTCTCTGTTTCTCTGTCTCTCTCTCTGTCCCTCTCCCTGTCTCTCTCTCTGTCTCTCTCTCTGTCCCTCTCTCTTTCCCTCTCCATTTCCCTCTCTCTGTCTCTCTCTCTGTCTCTCGCTGTCCCTCACACTGTCCCTCTCTCAGTCTCTCTGTCCCTCTCTCTGTCCCTCTCTCTGTCCCACTCTCTGTCCCACTCTCTGTCTCTCTCTCTGTCTCTCTCTGTCCCTCACTCTGTCCCTCTCTCAGTCTCTCTGTCCCTCTCTCTGTTCTCTCTCTCTCTCTGTCTCTCTCTCTGTCCCTCTCTCTGTCCCACTCTCTGTCCCTCTCTCTGTCCCTCTCTCTGTCTCGCTCTCTGACTCTCTCTCTCTGTCCCTCTCTCTGTCTCTCTCTCTCTGTCCCTCTCTCTGTCCCTCTCTCTGTCCCTCTCCCTGTCTCTCTCTCTGTCTCTCTCTCTCTGTCCCTCTCCCTTTCCCTCTCTCTGTCTCTCTCTCTCTGTCCCTCTCTGTGTCTCTCTCTGTCTAACTCTCTCTCTCTGTCCCTCTCTCTGTCCTCTCTCTCTGTCTCTCTCTCTGTCCCACTCTCTGACCCTCTCTCTGTCTCTCTCTGGCCCTCTCTTTGTCCCTCACTCTCTGTCCCTCTCTCTGTCCCTCTCTCTGTCTCTCTCTCTGTCTCTCTCTGTCCCTCTCTCTGTCCCTCTCCCTGTCTCTCTCTCTGTCTCTCTCTCTGTCCCTCTCCCTTTCCCTCTCCCTCTCCCTCTCTCTGTCTCTCTCCCTGTCTCTCTCTGTCCCTCTCTCAATCTCTCCGTCCCTCTCTCTGTCACTCTCTCTGTCCCATTCTCTGTCCCACACTCTGTCCCTCTCTCTGCCTCTCTCTCTGTCTCTCTCTGTTCCTCACTCTGTCCCTCTCTCAGTCTCTCTGTCCCTCTCTCTGTTTCTCTCTCTCTGTCCCTCTCTCTGTCCCACTCTCTGTCCCTCACTCTGTCCCTCTCTCTGTCCCACTCTCTGTCCCTCACTCTGTCCCTCTCTCTGTCTCTCCCTCTGTCCCTCTTTCTGTCTCTCTCTCTCTCTGTCTCTCTCTGTCCCTCACTCTGTATCTCTCTCATTCTCTCTGTCCCTCTCTCTGTCCCTCTCTCTGTCCCACTCTCTGTCTCTCTCTCTGTCTCTCTCTGTCCCTCTCTCTGTCCCTCTCTCTGTCCCACTCTCTGTCTCTCTCTCTGTCTCTCTCTGTCCCTCACTCTGTCCCTCTCTCAGTCTCTCTGTCCCTCTCTCTGTCTCTCTCTCTCTCTCTGTCTCTCTCTCTCTCTCTGTCCCTCTCTCTGTCCCTCTCTCTGTCTCTCTCTCTCTGTCCCTCTCTCTGTCTCTCTCTCTCAGTCTCTCTCAATCTGTGTCTCTCTCTGTCCCTCTCTCTGTCTCTCTCCCTGTCCCTCACTCTGTCCCTCTCCCCGTCCCTCTCTCTCTGCCCCTCTCTCTGTCCCTCTCTCTATCTCTCTCTCTGTCCCTCTCTCTGTCTCTCTCTTTGTCCCTTACTCTGTCTCTCTCTCTCTGTCTCTGTCC
This sequence comes from Pristiophorus japonicus, assembly GCF_044704955.1. Classification (NCBI taxonomy): domain Eukaryota; kingdom Metazoa; phylum Chordata; class Chondrichthyes; family Pristiophoridae; genus Pristiophorus; species Pristiophorus japonicus. The sequence goes on along the minus strand of NC_091979.1, from coordinate 221,754,063 downwards.
CTCTCCCTTTCCCTTTCCTTTTCCCTCATTCTGTCTCTCTCTCTGTCTCTCTCTGTCCCTCACTCTGTCCCTCTCTCATTCTCTCTGTCCCTCTCTCTGTCCCTCTCTCTGTCCCACTCTCTGTCTCCCTCTCTGTCTCTCTCTGTCCCTCACTCTGTCCCTCTCTCAGTCTCTCTGTCCCTCTCTCTGTCTCTCTCTCTCTGTCTCTCTCTCTCTCTGTCCCTCTCTCTGTCCCTCTCTCTGTCTCTCTCTCTCTGTCCCTCTCTCTGTCTCTCTCTCTCAGTCTCTCTCTCTCTGTGTCTCTCTCTGTCCCTCTCTCTGTCTCTCTCCCTGTCCCTCACTCTGTCCCTCTCTCTGTCTCTCTCTTTGTCCCTCACTCTGTCTCTCTCTCTCTGTCCCTCTCTCTGTCCCTCTCTGTCTCTCTCTCTGTCCCTCTGTCTCTCTCTCTGTCCCTCTCTCTGTCTCTCTCTCTCTGTCCCTCTCTCTGTCTCTGTCCCTCTGTCCCTCTCTCTGTCCCTCTCCCTGTCTCTCTCTCTGTCCATCAATCTGTCTCTCGCTCTCTATCCGTCTCTCTGTCTCTCTGTCTCTCTCTTTGTCCCTCTCTCTGTCTCTGTCTCTCTGTCCCTCTCTCTGTCCCTCTCCCTGTCTCTCTCTCTGTCTCTGTCTCTCTGTCCCTCTCTATGTCTCTCTCTCTCTGTCCCTCTCTCTGTCTCTCTCTCTGTCTCTCTCTCTCTCTGTCTTTCTCTCTGTCCCTCTCCCTTTCCCTCTCCTTTTCCCTCATTCTGTCTCTCTCTCTGTCTCTCTCTGTCCCTCACTCTGTCCCTCTCTCATTCTCTCTGTCCCTCTCTCTGTCCCTCTCTCTGTCCCACTCTCTGTCTCTCTCTCTGTCTCTCTCTGTCCCTCACTCTGTCCCTCTCTCAGTCTCTCTGTCCCTCTCTCTGTCTCTCTCTCTCTCTGTCTCTCTTTCTCTCTTTGTCCCTCTCTCTGTCTCGATCTCTCTGTTTCTGTCTCTGTCCCTCTCTCTGTCTCTCTCTCTCTGTCCCTCTCTCTGTCTCTCTCTCTCTGTCCCTCTCTCAGTCTTTCTCTGTCCCTCTTTCTGTCCCACTCTCTGTCCCACTCTCTGTCCCTCTCTCTGTCCCTCTCTCTGTCCCTCTCTCTGTCTCTCTCTCTGTCCCTCTCTCTGTCTCTCTCTCTCTGTCCCTCTCTCTGTCTCTCTCTCTCAGTCTCTCTCTCTCTCTGTCTCTCTCTGTCCCTCTCTCTGTCTCTCTCCCTGTCCCTCACTCTGTCCCTCTCTCTGTCTCTCTCTTTGTCCCTCACTCTGTCTCTCTCTCTCTGTCCCTCTCTCTGTCCCTCTCTGTCTCTCTCTCTGTCCCTCTGTCTCTCTCTCTGTCCCTCTCTCTGTCTCTCTCTCTCTGTCCCTCTCTCTGTCTCTGTCCCTCTGTCCCTCTCTCTGTCCCTCTCCCTGTCCCTCTCTCTGTCCATCAATCTGTCTCTCGCTCTCTATCCGTCTCTCTGTCTCTCTGTCTCTCTCTCTGTCCCTCTCTCTGTCTCTGTCTCTCTGTCCCTCTCTCTGTCCCTCTCCCTGTCTCTCTCTCTGTCTCTGTCTCTCTGTCCCTCTCTATGTCTCTCTCTCTCTGTCCCTCTCTCTGTCTCTCTCTCTGTCTCTCTCTCTCTCTGTCTTTCTCTCTGTCCCTCTCCCTTTCCCTCTCCTTTTCCCTCATTCTGTCTCTCTCTCTGTCTCTCTCTGTCCCTCACTCTGTCCCTCTCTCATTCTCTCTGTCCCTCTCTCTGTCCCTCTCTCTGTCCCACTCTCTGTCTCTCTCTCTGTCTCTCTCTGTCCCTCACTCTGTCCCTCTCTCAGTCTCTCTGTCCCTCTCTCTGTCTCTCTCTCTCTGTCTCTCTTTCTCTCTTTGTCCCTCTCTCTGTCTCGATCTCTCTGTTTCTGTCTCTGTCCCTCTCTCTGTCTCTCTCTCTCTGTCCCTCTCTCTGTCTCTCTCTCTCTGTCCCTCTCTCTGTCCCTCTCTCTGTCTCTCTCTCTCTGTCCCTCTCTCTGTCCCTCTCTCTGTCCCTCTCTCTGTCCCTCTCTCTGTCCCTCTTTCTGTCCCACTCTCTGTCCCACTCTCTGTCCCTCTCTCTGTCCCTCTCTCTGTCCCTCTCTCTGTCTCTCTCTCTGTCCCTCTCTCTGTCTCTGTCTCTCTGTCCCTCTCTCTGTCCCTCTCCCTGTCTCTCGCTCTGTCTCTCTCTCTCTGTCCCTCTCCCTTTCCCTCTCTCTGTCCCTCTCTCAGTCTTTCTCTGTCCCTCTCTCTGTCCCTCTCTCTGTCCCACTCTCTGTCCCTCTCTCTGTCTCTTTCCCTGTCTCTCTCTGTCCCTCTCTCAATCTCTCTGTCCCTCTCTCTGTCTCTGTCTCTCTGTCCCTCTCTCTGTCCCTCTCCCTGTCTCTCGCTCTGTCTCTCTCTCTCTGTCCCTCTCCCTTTCCCTCTCTCTGTCCCTCTCTCAGTCTTTCTCTGTCCCTCTTTCTGTCCCACTCTCTGTCTCTCTCTCTGTCTCTCTCTCTCTGTCCCTCTCCCTTTCCCTCTCCATTTCCCTCTCTCTGTCTCTTTCCCTGTCTCTCTCTGTCCCTCTCTCAATCTCTCTGTCCCTCTCTCTGTCACTCTCTCTGTCCCACTCTCTGTCCCACACTCTGTCCCTCTCTCTGCCTCTCTCTCTTTCTCTCTCTGTCCCTCACTCTGTCCCTCTCTCAGTCTATCTGTCCCTCTCTCTGTTTCTCTCTCTCTGTCCCTCTCTCTGTCCCTCTCTATATCTCTCTCTCTTTGTCCCTCTCTCTGTCTCTATCTCTCTGTTTCTCTCTCTGTCCCTCTCTCTGTCTCTCTCTCTCTGTCCCTCTCTCTGTCTCTCTCTCTCTCTGTTCCTCTCTCTGTCTCTGTCCCTCTGTCCCTCTCTCTGTCCCTCTCCCTGTCTCTCTCTCTGTCGCTCAATCTGTCTCTCGCTCTCTGTCCTTCTCTCTGTCCCTCTCTCTCTCCATCTCTCTGTCTCTCTCTCTGTCCCTCTCTCTGTCTCTCTCTCTCTCTGTCCCTCTCTCTCTCCATCTCTCTGTCTCTCTCTCTGTCTCTCTCTGTCCCTCTCTCTGTCCCTCTCTCAGTCTTTCTCTGTCCCTCTCTCTGTCCCACTCTCTGTCCCTCACTCTGTCCCACTCTCTGTCCCTCACTCTGTCCCTCTCTCTGTCCCACTCTCTGTCCCTCTCTCTGTCCCTCTCTCTGTCTCTCTCTCTGTCCCTCACTCTGTCCCTCTCTCAGTCTTTCTGTCCCTCTCTCTGTTCTCTCTCTCTCTGTCTCTCTCTCTGTCTCTCTCTCTTTCTGTCTCTCTCTCTCTGTCCCTCACTCTGTCCCTCTCTCAGTCTTTCTGTCCCTCTCTCTGTTCTCTCTCTCTCTGTCCCTCTCTCTGTCTCTGTCTCTCTGTCCCTCTCTCTGTCCCTCTCCCTGTCTCTCTCCCTGTCTCTCTCTCTGTCTCTGTCTCTCTGTCCCTCTCTATGTCTCTCTCTCTCTGTCCCTCTCTCTGTCTCTCTCTCTGTCTCTCTCTCTCTCTGTCTTTCTCTCTGTCCCTCTCCCTTTCCCTCTCCTTTTCCCTCATTCTGTCTCTCTCTCTGTCTCTCTCTGTCCCTCACTCTGTCCCTCTCTCATTCTCTCTGTCCCTCTCTCTGTCCCTCTCTCTGTCCCACTCTCTGTCTCTCTCTCTGTCTCTCTCTGTCCCTCACTCTGTCCCTCTCTCAGTCTCTCTGTCCCTCTCTCTGTCTCTCTCTCTCTGTCTCTCTTTCTCTCTTTGTCCCTCTCTCTGTCTCGATCTCTCTGTTTCTGTCTCTGTCCCTCTCTCTGTCTCTCTCTCTCTGTCCCTCTCTCTGTCTCTCTCTCTCTGTCCCTCTCTCTGTCCCTCTCTCTGTCTCTGTCTCTCTGTCCCTCTCTCTGTCCCTCTCCCTGTCTCTCGCTCTGTCTCTCTCTCTGTCCCTCTCTCTGTCTCTGTCTCTCTGTCCCTCTCTCTGTCCCTCTCCCTGTCTCTCGCTCTGTCTCTCTCTCTCTGTCCCTCTCCCTTTCCCTCTCTCTGTCCCTCTCTCAGTCTTTCTCTGTCCCTCTCTCTGTCCCACTCTCTGTCCCACTCTCTGTCCCTCTCTCTGTCCCTCTCTCTGTCCCTCTCTCTGTCTCTCTCTCTGTCCCTCTCTCTGTCTCTGTCTCTCTGTCCCTCTCTCTGTCCCTCTCCCTGTCTCTCGCTCTGTCTCTCTCTCTCTGTCCCTCTCCCTTTCCCTCTCTCTGTCCCTCTCTCAGTCTTTCTCTGTCCCTCTCTCTGTCCCTCTCTCTGTCCCACTCTCTGTCCCTCTCTCTGTCTCTCTCTCTGTCTCTCTCTGTCCCTCTCTTTGTCCCTCACTCTCTGTCACTCTCTGTGCCTCTCCCTGTCCCTCTCTCTGTCCCACTCTCTGTCCCTCTCTCTGTCTGTCTCTCCATGTCCCTCTCTCTGTCCCTCTCCCTGTCTCTCTCTCTGTCTCTCTCTCTGTCTCTCTCTCTCTGTCCCTCTCCCTTTCCCTCTCCATTTCCCTCTCTCAGTCTCTTTCCCTGTCTCTCTCTGTCCCTCTCTCAATCTCTCTGTCCCTCTCTCTGTCTCTGTCTCTCTGTCCCTCTCTCTGTCCCTCTCCCTGTCTCTCGCTCTGTCTCTCTCTCTCTGTCCCTCTCCCTTTCCCTCTCCATTTCCCTCTCTCTGTCTCTTTCCCTGTCTCTCTCTGTCCCTCTCTCAATCTCTCTGTCCCTCTCTCTGTCACTCTCTCTGTCCCACTCTCTGTCCCACACTCTGTCCCTCTCTCTGCCTCTCTCTCTTTCTCTCTCTGTCCCTCACTCTGTCCCTCTCTCAGTCTATCTGTCCCTCTCTCTGTTTCTCTCTCTCTGTCCCTCTCTCTGTCCCTCTCTATATCTCTCTCTCTTTGTCCCTCTCTCTGTCTCTATCTCTCTGTTTCTCTCTCTGTCCCTCTCTCTCTCTCTCTCTCTCTGTCCCTCTCTCTGTCTCTCTCTCTCTCTGTTCCTCTCTCTGTCTCTGTCCCTCTGTCCCTCTCTCTGTCCCTCTCCCTGTCTCTCTCTCTGTCGCTCAATCTGTCTCTCGCTCTCTGTCCTTCTCTCTGTCCCTCTCTCTCTCCATCTCTCTGTCTCTCTCTCTGTCCCTCTCTCTGTCTCTCTCTCTCTCTGTCCCTCTCTCTCTCCATCTCTCTGTCTCTCTCTCTGTCTCTCTCTGTCCCTCTCTCTGTCCCTCTCTCAGTCTTTCTCTGTCCCTCTCTCTGTCCCACTCTCTGTCCCTCACTCTGTCCCTCTCTCTGTCCCACTCTCTGTCCCTCTCTCTGTCCCTCTCTCTGTCTCTCTCTCTGTCCCTCTCTCTGTCTCTGTCTCTGTCTCTCTGTCCTTCTCTCTGTCCCTCTCCCTGTCTCTCTCTCTGTCTCTCTCTCTCTCTGTCCCTCTCTATGTCTCTCTCTCTCTGTCCCTCTCTCTGTCTCTCTCTCTGTCTCTCTCTCTCTCTCTGTCTTTCTCTCTGTCCCTCTCCCTTTCCCTCTCCTTTTCCCTCATTCTGTCTCTCTCTCTGTCTCTCTCTGTCCCTCACTCTGTCCCTCTCTCATTCTCTCTGTCCCTCTCTCTGTCTCTCTCTCTCTGTCTCTCTCTCTCTCTGTCCCTCTCTCTGTCTCTCTCTCTCTGTCCCTCTCTCTGTATCTCTCTCTCAGTCTCTCTCTCTCTGTCTCTCTCTGTCCCTCTCTCTGTCTCTCTCTGTCTCTCTCCCTGTCCCTCACTCTGTCCCTCTCCCCGTCCCTCTCTCTCTGCCCCTCTCTCTGTCCCTCTCTCTGTCTCTCTCTCTGTCCCTCTCTCTGTCTCTCTCTTTGTCCCTAACTCTGTCTCTCTCTCTCTGTCCCTCTCTCTGTCCTTCTCTGTCTCTCTCACTGTCCCTCTGTCTCTCTCTCTGTCCCTCTCTCTGTCTCTCTCTCTCTGTCCCTCTCTCTGTCTCTGTCCCTCTGTCCCTCTCTCTGTCCCTCTCCCTGTCTCTCTCTCTGTCCCTCAATCTGTCTCTCGCTCTCTATCCGTCTCTCTGTCTCTCTGTCTCTCTCTCTGTCCCTCTCTCTGTCTCTCTCTCTCTGTCCCTCTCTCTGTCTCTCTCTCTCTGTCCCTCTCTCTGTCCCTCTCTCTGTCTCTCTCTCTCTGTCCCTCTCTCTGTCTCTGTCTCTCTGTCCCTCTCTCTGTCCCTCTCCCTGTTTCTCGCTCTATCTCTCTCTCTGTCCCTCTCCCTTTCCCTCTCTCTGTCTCTCTCTCTCTGTCCCTCTCTCTCTCTACTCTCTGTCTCTCTCGCTCTGTCCCTCTCTCTGTCCCTCTCTCTGTCCCACTCTTTGTCCCTCTCTCTGTCTCTCTCTCTGTCTCTATCTGTCCCTCACTCTGTCCCTCTCTCAGTTTCTCTGTCCCTGTCTCTTCCCCCTTTCTGTCTCTCTCTCTGTCTCTCTCTGTCCCTCACTCTGTCCCTCTCTCAATCTCTCGGTCCCTCTCTCTGTCTCTCTCTCTCTCTGTCTCTCTCTCTCTGTCCCTCACTCTGTCCCTCTCTCAGTCTTTCTGTCCCTCTCTCTGTTCTCTCTCTCTCTGTCTCTCTCTCTGTCTCTCTCTCTTTCTGTCTCTCTCTCTCTGTCCCTCACTCTGTCCCTCTCTCAGTCTCTCTGTCCCTCTCTCTGTTCTCTCTCTCTCTGTCTCTCTCTCTGTCCCTCTCTCTGTCCCTCTGTCTCTCTCTCTCTGTCCCTCTCTCTGTCTCTCTCTCTGACTCTCTCTGTCTCTCTACCTGTCCCTCACTCTGTCCCTCTCCCCGTCCCTCTCTCTCTGTCCCTCTCTCTGTCCCTCTTTCTGTCACTCTCTCTGTCCCTCACTCTGTCTGTCTCTTTGTCCCTCTATCTGTCTCGATCTCTCTGTTTCTGTCTCTGTCCCTCTCTCTGTCCCTCTCCCTGTCCCTCTCTCTGTCTCTCTCTCTGTCGCTCTCTCTCTGTCTCTCTCTCTGTCTCTCTCTCTGTCCCTCTCTCTGTCTCTCTCTCTGTCTCTCTCTCAGTCCCTCTCTCTCTCTCCCTCTCTCTGTCCCTCTCTCTGTCTCTCTCTGTCTCTCTCCCTGTCTCGCTGTCTCTGTTCCTCTCTCTGTCCCTCTCTCTGTCTATCTCTCTGTCTCTCTCCCTGTCCCTCACTCTGTCCAACTCCCCGTCCCTCTCTCTCTGTCGCCCTCTCTCTGTCCCTCTCTCTGTCTCTCTCTCTCTGTCTCTCTCTCTCTCCCTCTCTCTGTCTCTCTCTCAGTCCCTCTCTCTCTCTCCCTCTCTCTGTCCCTCTCTCTGTCTCTCTCTGTCTCTCTCCCTGTCTCGCTGTCTCTGTCTCTCTCTCTGTCTCTCTCTCAGTCCCTCTCTCTGTATCTGTCTCTCTGTCCCTCTCTCTGTCTCTCTCTGTCTCTCTCCCTGTCTCGCTGTCTCTGTCCCTCTCTCTCTGTCTCTCTCTCTGTCCCTCTCTCTGTCCCTCTCTCTGTCCCTCTCTCTGTCTCTCTCTCTATCCCTCTCTCTGTCACTCTCTCTGTCCCTCTCTCTGTCTCTCTCTCTCGGTCCCTCTCTGTCTCTCTCTCTCTGTCACTCTCTCGGTCCCTCTCTCTGTCTCTCTCTCGGTCCCTCTCTCGGTCCCTCTCTCTCTGTCCCTCTCTCTGTCTCTCTCTCTCGGTCCCTCTCTCTGTCCCTCTCTCTGTCCCTCTCTCTGTCCCTCTCTCTGACTCTCTCTCTTCTCTCTCTCGGTCCCTCTCTCTCTGTCCCTTTCTCTGTCCCTCTCTCTGTCTCTCTCTCTGTCCCACTCTCTGTCTCTCTCTCGGTTCCTCTCTCTGTCCCTCTCTCTGTCCCTCTCTCTGTCTCTCTCTCTGTCCCACTCTCTGTCCCTCTCTCTGTCCCTCTCTCTGTCCCTCTCTCTGTCTCTCTCTCTGTCCCTCTCTCTGTCCCTCTCTCTGTCTCTCTCTCTGTCCCACTCTCTGTCCCTCTCTCTGTCCCTCTCCCTGTGCTGCTCCCTGTCCCTCTCCTTATCTTGTTCCATGTCCTTCTCTCTCCCTTTCTCTCTGCATTTGTCTCCACCTTTGTCTCCATCTATGAAGCCTCCGGCGGTGATGTCAGAGCAGGAAGTTGAGACAGCCCCCATGAAACAAAATAAGTGTTATGGTTTCAAATCTGCCCTCAATGATACATGGGAATAGCTAAGAGGCAGAACAGTCCTTGAAGTCAAAATCAGTGAACTCTGTCCACCAGCCCTTCTGCCTATCTGTTCGCAAGCTGCAAAGAATAATGGCCGACAAAAATTGTTTTTCAAGATAGCGCCTTTAAATAGCACTCCTCCACCTGACTTCAACACGACATGTGAAGCAGTCATTGTCACCGGCAGGTGGTAAATGAGGGAGCATGACCAAATTTCACTTCTGGGGCGGTAAAGGGGTGCTGCACACGGCAATGACGTCATCATCGCCTTGTGAGGCCGAGCATAGTGCTTCCAGGAGGAGTGAGACATTACCTCTTAGCGCCTCCGCAAAACCCCTGCCTACTTTCGCGGGGGGGGGGGGGGTGTTCTTGCCGCGCCCAGAGGCACTAACGGCAGGTGCACAAGATGCCAAATTTGGCCCCAAAGAGTCTGAAAAGTGATATAGATAGACTAAGTGAGTGGGCAGTAAGGTAAGATGCAGTATAATGTAGGGATATGTGAGTTTATTCACTTTGGTCGGAAGAATAGAAAAACAGAATATTTTTTAAATGGTGACAAACTTTTAATTGTTGGTGTTCAGAGACTTGGGTGCTCCTTGTGCAAGAAACACAGAATGTTAGCGTACAGGTACTGCAAGCAATAAGGAAGGCAACTGGCATGTTGTCCTTTATTGCAAGGAGGTTAGAGTACAAGAGTAAGGAAGTCTTGCTACAATTGTACAATGCTTTGATGAGACCTCACCTGGAGTACTCTGCCCAGTTGTCATCTCCTTATCTAAGGAAAGATATACTTGCCTTAGAGATGGTGCAACCAAGGTTCACTAGTTTGATTCCTGGGATGAAAGGGCTGTCCTATGATGAGAGATTGTGTAGAATGGGCCTATACTCTCTGGAGTTTAGAAAAATGAGAGGTATTTCATTGAAACGTACATACAAGATTCTGAAAGTGATTTTCAGGGTAGATGCTAAGAGGTTGTTTCCCCTGACTGGAGAATCTAGAACTAGGGGCATAGTCTCAGGATAAGATCGAGATGAGGAGGAATTTCTTCACTCAGCGGGTTGTGAATCTTTTGAATTCTCTGTCCAAGAGGGATGTGGATGATGAGTCTTTGAGTATATTCAAGATGGAGATAGATAGATTTCTGGACACTAGGGGAATCAAGGGATATGGGGATAGTGCAGGAAAGTGGAGTTGAGGTTGATGATCATCCATCATCTTATTGAATGGTGGAGCAGGCTCAAGGGCAATATGGCCTATTCCTGCTCCTATTTCTTATAAGAACATAAGAACATAAGAAATAGGAGCAGGAGTAGGCCATACGGCCCCTCGAGCCTGCTCCGCCATTCAATAAGATCATGGCTGATCTGGTCATGGACTCAGGTCCACTTTCCTGCCCATTCCCCATAACCCCTTATTCCCTTATCAGTTAAGAAACTGTCTATATCTGTCTTAAATTTATTCAATGTCCCAGCTTCCACAGCTCTCTGAGGCAGTGAATTCCACAGATCCACAATCCTCTGAGAAAAGAACTATCTCCTCATCTCAGTTTTAAATGGGCGGCCTCTTATTCTAAGATTACGCCCCCTAGTTCTAGTCTCCCCCATCAGTGGAAACATTCTCTCTGCATCCACCTTGTCAAGCCCCCTCATAATCTTATACGTTTCGATAAAGTCACCTCTCAATCTTCTGAATTCCAATGAGTAGAGGCCCAACCTACTCAACCTTTCCTCATAATTCAACCCCCTCATCTCCAGAATCAACCTCGTGAACCTTCTCTGAACTGCCTCCAAAGCAAGTATATCCTTTCGTAAATATGGAAACCAAAACTGCACACAGTATTCCAGGTGTGGCCTCACCAATACCCTGAATAGCTGTAGCAAGACTTCCCTGCTTTTATACTCCATCCCATTTGCAATAAAGGCCAAGATTCCATTGGCCTTCCTGAATATTTGCTATACCTGCATACTATCCTTTTGTGTTTCATGCACAAGTACCCCCAGGTCCCGCTGTACTGCAGCACTTTGCAATCTTTCTACATTTAACTAATAACTTTCTCTTTGATTTTCTTCTGCCAAAGTGCATGACCTCACACTTTCCAACATTATACTCCATCTGCCAATTTTTGCCCACCCACTTAGCCTGTCTATGTCCTTTTGCAGATTTTTCATGTCCTTCTCACACATGCTTTTCCTCCCATTTTTGTATCGTCAGCAAACTTGGCTACGTTACACTCGGTCCCTTCTTCCAATATAGAAGCGCAAGAGAGTGAGGTGGTAAATGTTAGCGCCAGTGCAAAACTGCCAAGGAAGTTCGCGAGCGTCGGTGAATTCACTGCGCCTGGTCAGTAAGCTCTTAGTGCCTGTTACCACCCCCCCCACAGGCATAAAGCAGCCGAATTTCTCCCCCATAGAGTGATTACAGCACAGAAGGAGGCCATTCAGGCTGGCTATTGGCAAGAGCATTTCAGTTAGTCCCACTCCCCCGCCCTTTGCCTGCAGATCTTCAGGTACTGATCCAATTCCCTTTTTAGTAAACTACAATTGAATCTACCTCCACTACACTGCCAGGCAGTGCATTCCAGATCCTAACCTATCGCTGCGCAAAAAAGTTTTTCCTCAGGTCATCTTTGGTTCTTCAGGTACTGATCCAATTCCCTTTTTAGTAAACTAGCCAATCAACTTAAATCTGTGTCCTCTGGTTTGTGACCATTCTGCCAATGGGAACAGTTTCTCTCTATCTACTCTGTCTAGACTTCTCATGATTTTGAACACCTCTATCAAATCTCCTCCCACCGTTCTCAGCTCGAAGTAGAACAACCCCAGCTTCTCCAGTCTATCCACGTAACTGAAGTCCCTCATCCCTGGAACACCCTCTCTAAAGCCTTCACATCCTTCCTAAAGTGCGGTGCCCAGAATTGGACACAATACGCCAATTGAGGTCGGACCAGTGTTTTATACAGGTTCATCATAACTTCCTTGCCTTTATACTCTAGGCCTAGAAATATCCTCCTTAGTGCCTCCCGTTATCGCCCCTGGTAACACTTTGTGCCACAATCTCCTGCGCTTAGAGATCATGATGTCATTGCTGTGCACATTGCCCTGGTAGCGCCTTGGACCCAAACTTCAGTTCCGCCACCTGTAGCATCGCCAGGCAACAACACCGACATTGGCAGGAGGTGTTGTTTGGGAGGCCGGGCTCTGCAGGAGCAAAATTTAAGGGGGAGCTGGCTATGGTAAGTGCAAAAATTGTTGAAATGATTACTTTCTATTTTTGGCCGTGATCGATTAGCCCAACATTCTGCTGGAGTGCATGGGGCTGATCGAGTCGGATCGCGGCTGCTGTTGGCGACCAGCCACCTGGTCCCAATGCACAGCCTGCAGCGATGGCCCTTCTCTTTGGGGGAGGGAAGGAGCCTTGAATCGCGGCAGCGTTGCATGGCCCATTGTGCAGCGCTGCACCACTGCACCATGATTCAATATTAAGCAGAATCAACATGGTTTTATGAAACAAAAATTGTGTTTGACAAATTTATTAGAGTTTTGAGGATGTAACTAGCAGGGTAGATAAAGGGGAACCAGTGGATGTAATATATTTTAATTTAAGTTTACGCAAGCTAAGGTCACATGGGGTTGGGGGTAATGTATTCGCATGCATAGAGGATTGGTTAACGAATAGAAATAAGAGGGCGAGAAATTTCCCTGTGGCCCATCCGGGTGCGCTAAGCTTTAGGGCCTGGGTCAGTTAACGCCCAGTGTGGATGTCCTGCCCCCACCATGAAATTGTCCCTTTGTGACCCGGAAACGAGGCGGAGAGCTGTCTTGGGCGCGGTAGCGCAGCACTGAGGTCATTTAAAGGGGAGGGCCGTTGCTGACTCTGCAGTCCCTTTGGTGGGCACCACTGGGCCACCAGCAGCATTTTCGTCCAGGCCAGTGGCTCGGCACACAAAAGGCTATGCTGCGCTGTATGATGGTGACCCAGTCGAAACGAGGGCTGCCATTGTCAGACCGATGAGAACGTCGGCCGACAATAAAACATGGCGGCCCGGGGCGCACACAGCCTCCCTTTCAAGGTGTGCTCCCATCCGGGGCGCAAAATGCAGCCGGCTAATTGCAATCGCCCCCAACATCTTGGGGGCAATTTCAGTCGAGGTGCCATCACTGCCCACCCCCCAGCGGCACTAATGTGGTGCAAAAAGGGACAATTTCGGCCCCAGAAAGTAGGGATAAACGGGTCAGTTTCAGGTTGGCAGGCTTTAATTAGTGGGGTGCCGCAAGGATCGGTGCTTGGGTTTCAGATATTTACAATCTCTATTAATGACTTGGATGAAGGGGCCGAGTTTTCTGATGATACAAAGCTAGATGGGAAAGTAAGCTGTGAGGAGGATATAAAGAGCCTGCAAAGGGATATAGGCAGGTTAAGTGAGTGGCAATAAGGTGTCAGAGGGAGTATAATGTAGGGAGATGTGAGGTTATTCACTTTGGTAGGAATAATAGGAAAAAGGAATATTTCTTAAATGGTGAGAAACTATTAAATATTGGTGGTCAGAGAGATTTAGGTGTTCTAGAGAGTTAGTATGTAGGAACAGCAAGCAATTAGGAAGGCAAATGGCATGTTGGCCTTTATCGCTAGGAGGTTGGAGTACAAGAGTAACGAAGTCTTGCTACAGTTGTATAGGGCTTTGGTGAGACCACACCTGGAGTACTGTGCACAGTTTTGGTCTCCTTATCTAAGAAAGGATATACTGGTCTTGGAGGCGATGCAACGAATGTTCACTAGATTGATTCCTGAGATGAGAGGGTTGTCCTATGAGGAAAGATTGAATAGATTAGCCTATGAATCCCCGGGCCCAGATGAAATGTATCCCAAGCTGTTAAGAGAAGCAGAAGAGGAAATAGCAGAGGCTCTGACCATCATTTTCCAGTCCTCTCCGGCTACAGGTGTGGTGCCAGAGGACTGGAGGACTGCTAATGTTGTACCTTTGTTTAAAAAGATAAAGGGATATACCGAGCAATTACAGGCCTAACCTGAGTGGTGGGAAAATTACTGGAAAAAATCCTGAGGAACAGGATAAATCTTCATTTGGAAAGACATGGATTAATCAAGAACAGTCAGCATGGATTTGTTAAGGAAGATCGTGTCTCACTAACAATTGAATTTTTCGAGGAGGTAAGCACGAGGGTCAATGAGGGCAGTGCGTATGATGTACTGAAAATGGATTTTAGCAAAGTTTTTGATAAGGTCCCACATGGTAGAATGGTCACGAAAGTAAAAGCCCATGGGATCCAGGGCAACGTGGCAAGTTGGATCCAAAATTGGCTCAGAGGCAGGAAGCAAAAGGTAATGGTTGATGGGTGTTTTTGTGACTGGAAGGCTGTATCCAGTGGAATTCCGCAGGGCTCAGTACTGGGTCCCTTGCTTTCTGTGCTATATATCAATGTCTTGGACATGAATGTTGGGGGTATGATTAAGAAGTTTGCAGATGACACTAAAATAGGCTGTGTGGTTGATAATGAAGAAGTAAGGAAGAGGCTATAGGGAGGGAGGAACTTAAAACAATCACTGTCACGAAAGAAGAAGTACTCGGTAAAATAATGGGACTAAAGGTGGACAAGTCCCCTGGACCTGATGGCTTGCATCCTAGGGTCTTAAAAGAAGTGACTGCAGAGATAGTGGATGTGTTGGTTGTAATCTACCAAAAGTTCTTGGGTTCTGGGGAGGTCCCAGCGGATTGGAAAACCGCAAATGTAACACCCCTATTTAAAAACGGAGGCAGACAGAAAGCAGGAAACTATAGACCAGTAACATCTGTCATTGGGAAAATGCTGGAGTCCATTATTAAGGAAGCAGTAGCAGGACATTTGGAAAAGCAAAATTCAGTCAAGCAGAGTCAGCAAGGCTTTATGAAAGGAAAATCATGTTTTGACAAATTTGCTGGAATTCTTTGAGGGTGGATGAGGGGGAACCAGTGGATGTGGTGTATTTTGATTTCCAGAAGGCATTCGATAAGGTGCCACATAAAAGGTTACTGCACAAGATAAAAGTTCATGGGGTTGGGGGGTAATATATTAGCATGGATAGAGGATTGGCTAATGAACAGAAAACAGAGAGTCAAATAAATGGGTAATTTTCTTGTTGGCAAACAGTAACTCGTAGGGTGTCACAGGGATCGGTGCTGGGGTCTCAACCATTTACAATCTATATTAATGATTTGGATGAAGGGACCAAGTTTAATGTAGCCAAGTCTGCTGATGATACAAAGATGGGTGGGAAAGCAAATTGTGAGGAGGACACAAAAAATCTGCAAAGTGATATAGACAGGTTAATTGAGTGGGCACAAATTTGGCAGATGGAGTATAATGTGTGAAAGTGTGAGGTTATCCACTTTAGCAGAAAAAATAAAACAGCAAATTATTATTGAAATGGAGAAAAATTACAAAATGTTGCAGTACAGAGTGACCTGACGGTCCTTGTGCATGAAACACAAAAAGTGAGTATGCAGGTACAGCAAGTAATCAAGAAGGCAAATGGAATGTTGGCCTTTATTGCAAGGGGGATAGAGTATAAAAGCAGAGAAGTCCTGCTACAACTGTACAGGGTATTGGTGAGGCCACACCTAGAGTACTGCGTACAGTTTTGGGGACAGAAATTGGTGAAGAGCAAGGGCCACCCAGATGTCGCCCAAAGAACCACCAATGGCCACCGAGATAGCTGACAGTACTCTCGGCGGGGTTTTCGGCAAAAAGGTTTCTTGAAAGGGCTACCGGCGGCAAAAGAGGGGCATACGCCGTCAATCTGGGCGGCAGCGGGTGGGAGCTCTCATTCTCAGTGGCAAAGGTGCTTGCAGTCCAAGTGCCGCCGAGGATGGAGTCGGACCCAGTGTAAATGAGAAAGTGATTGGCTGGTGGATTGGTGAGTATTTTATCTTTTTATTTTTCTTTTCTTATCAGTAGGCAACCCAATGGCATTGTTGCCAAATTAAGTTAATTTAAGGGTAAGTCATGACAGGAGAGCCCAGACCCATGTCATGCTCCTCCTGTGCTATGTAGGAAATCAGGGCCACTTCTAGTGTCCCTGACTACTATGTGTGCGGGAAGTGTATCCAGTTGCAGCTCCTGTCAGACCGCATTGCGGCACTGGAGTTG
Organism: Pristiophorus japonicus; assembly: GCF_044704955.1. Lineage (NCBI taxonomy): Eukaryota > Metazoa > Chordata > Chondrichthyes > Pristiophoridae > Pristiophorus > Pristiophorus japonicus. The sequence continues at coordinate 221,738,666 of NC_091979.1, read as the reverse complement.
TGCATGGATTCACTCTGGAGCATCCGCGATGCTGAGGATGTTGTGAATAGCATATTCAATGTGTTTGTCACACCGCAGGTAAAGGTTACAAAGGCAGATGGGGAATGGGTGACCATCAGGCAGAGCAGGATTAGGAAGATAACGCAAGGGTCCCCATGCGGTCATCTCCTTCCAAAACAGATATACCACTGTGGATATTGTTGGGGGAGATGGCTCATCAGGGGAAGGTAGCAGCAGCCAAATCAAGGCACCATGGGTGGCTCTGATGCACGTGAGAGCAGGAAAAAAAGTGGGAGAGCTATCGTGGTAGGGAATTCTATTGTAAGGGGAATAGATAGGCGTTTTTGCGGCCGCAATCGAAACTCCAAGATGGTATGTTGCCTCCCTGGTGCAAGGGTTAAGGATGTCTCGGAGCGGCTGCAGTGCATTCTGGAGGGAGAGGGTGAACAGCCAGTTGTCATGGTGCATATAGGTACCAACGATATAGGTAAAAAAAGCGAGATGAGGTCCTACAAGCTGAATTTAGGGAGCTAGGAGTTAAATTAAAAAGTAGGACCTCAAATGTAGTAATCTCAGGATTTCTACCAGTGCCACTTGCTGGTCAGAGTGGAAATAGCAGGATAGTTAAGATGAATATGTGGCTTGAGGAATGGTGCAAGAGGGAGGGATTCAAATTCCTGGGACATTGGAACCGATTCTGGGGGAGATGGGACCAGTACAAACCGGATGGTCTGCACCTGGGCAGGACCGGAACCGATGTCCTGGGGGAGTGTTTGTGACTGCTGTTGGGGAGGGTTTAAACTAATATGGCAGGGGGATGGGAATCCATGCAGGGAGACAAAGGGAAATAAAATGGGCCAAATAGAGTATGAGAGGAAACTTGCTGGGAACATAAAAACTGACTGCAAAAGCTTCTATCGATATGTGAAGAGCAAAAGATTAGTGAAGACAAATATAGGTCCCTTGCAGTCAGAATCAGGTGAATTTATAATGTGGAACAAAGAAATGGCAGACCAATTGAACAAATACTTTGGTTCTGTCTTCACGAAGGAAGACACAAATAACCTTCCGGGAATACTAGGGGACTGAGGGCCTAGCGAGAAGGAGGAACTGAAGGAAATCTTTATTAGTGAGGAAATTGATGGGATTGAAGGCGAATAAATCCCCAGGGCCTGATAGGCTGCATCCCAGAGTACTTAAGGAAGCGGCCCTAGAAATAGTGGATGCATTGGTGGTCATTTTCCAACATTCTATGGACTCTGGATCAGTTCCTATGGATTGTAGAGTAGCTAATGTAACCCCACTTTTTAAAAAAGGAGGGAGAGAGAAAAGAGGGAATTATAAACCGGTTAGCCTGACGTTGGTAGTTGGGAAAATGTTGGAATCAGTTATTAAAGATTTAATAGCAGCGCATTTGGAAAGCAGTGACAGGATCAGTCCAAGTCAGCATGGATGTATGAAAGGGAACTCATGCTTGACAAATCTTCTAGAATTTTTTGAGGATGTAACTAGTAGAGTGAACAAGGGAGAACCAGTGGATGTGGTGTATTTGGACTTTCAAAAGGATTTTGACAAGAGATTAGTGTGCTAAATTAAAGCACATGGTATTGGGGATAACGTATTGACGTGGATAGAGAATTGGTTGGCAGACAGGAAGCAAAGAATAGGAATAAATGGATCCTTTTCAGAATGGCAGGCAGTGACTAGTGGGGTACCGCACGGTTCAGTGCTGGGACCCCAGCTATTTACAATATACATTAATGATTTAGATGAAGGAATTGAATGTAATATCTCCAAGTTTGCAAATTACACTATGCTGGGTGTCAGTGTGAGCTGTGAGGAGGATGCTAAGAGGCTGCAGGGTGACTTGGACAGGTTAGGTGAGTGGGCAAGTGCATGACAGATGTGGTATAATGTAGCTAAATGTGAGGTTATCCACTTTGGTGGCAAAAACAGGAAGGCAGAATATTATCTGACTGGTGACAGATTAGGAAAAGGGGAGGTGCAACGAGACCTGGGTGTCATGGTACATCAGTCATTGGAAGTTGGCATGCAGGTACAGCAGGCGGTGAAGAAGGCAAATGGCATGTTGGCCTTCATAGCGAGAGGATTTGAGTATAGGAGCAGGGAGGTCTTACTGCAATTGTACAGGGCCTTGGTGAGGCCACACCTTGAGTATTGTGTACAGTTTTCATCTCCTAATCTGAGGAAAGACATTCTTGCTATTGAGGGAGTGCAGCGAAGGTTCACCAAACTGATTCCCGGGATGGCAGGACTGACATATGAAGAAAGACTGGATTGACTAGGCTTATATTCACTGAAATTTAGAAGAATGAGAGGGGATCTCATAGAAACATATAAAATTCTGACGGGATTGGTCAGGTTAGATGCAGGAAGAATGTTCCCGATGTTGGGGATGTCCAGAACCAGGGGTCACAGTCTAAGGATAAGGGGTAAGCCATTTAGGACTGAGATGAGGAGAAACTTCTTCACTCAGAAAATTGTGAACCTGTGGAATTCTCTACCACAGAATGTTGTTGAGGCCAGTTCTTTAGATATATTCAAACGGGAGTTAGATGTGGCCCTTACGGCTAAAGGGATCAAGGGGTATGGAGGGAAAGCAGGAATGGGGTACTGAAGTTGCATGATCAGCCATGATCATATTGAATGGTGGTGCAGGCTCGAAGGGCCAAATGGCCTACTCCTGCATCGATTTTCTAAGTTTCTATGTTACTACAGTCCCATCTGCCTTTGGCACTCCAAGAAGGAAGCAGAGTGCTTAATGTAACGCTCCACTTCCTTCCTGGAGTGCAAACACCGAAGTTAGAAAAAGTTGGGGATCAATAGCGCCCGACGCTAATTTTCACAGCTTTCAAAATGGGACGCTACTGAATTTCTCCCCTTATACCTCTATTCATGAAGCCCAGGATCCCATATCCTTTTTTAACCATTCTCTCAACCTGCCCTGACACCTTCAATGATTTTTGCACATATACCTGCAGGTTTCCCTGTTCATCTACCCGCTTTAGAATTGTACCCTTTAATTGATATTGCCTCTCCTTGTTCTTCCTGCAAAAATGTATCTCTTCGCACTTTTCTGTGTTGCATTTCATCTGCCACGTGTCCACCCATTCCACCCCTGTCTATGTTCTCTTGAACTCTATCACTGTTCACTATACTTCCAAGTTTTGTGTGATCTGCAAATTTTGAAATTGTGCCCTGTACACCCAAATCCAAATCATTAATATATATCAAGAAAAGCAGTGTTCTAAGAACCGACCCCTGGGGAACAGCACTGTATACCTTCCTCCAGTCCGAAAAACAACCGTTCTCCACTACTCTCTGTTTCCTATCACTTAGCCAATTTCGTAGCCATGCTGCCACTGTCCCTTTTATTCCATGGGCTTCAACTTAGCTGGCAAGCCTATTATGTGGCACTTTATCAAACGCCTTTTGGAAGTCCATGTATACCACATCAACCACATAGAAACATAGAAACATAGAAATTAGGTGCAGGAGCAGGCCATTTGGCCCTTTGAGCCTGCACCGCCATCAATAAGATCATGGCTGATCAATCAACCTCATTACCCCTTTCCTGCTTTCTCTCCATAACTCTTGATCCCTTTGGCCGTAAGGGCCATATCTAACTCCCTCTTGAATATATCTAATGAACTGGCCTCAACAACTTTCTGCGGTAGAGAATTCCACAGGTTAACCACTCTCTGAGTGAAGAAGTTTCTCCTCATCTCGATCCTAAATGGCTTACCCCTTATCCTTTGACTGTGATCCCTGGTTCTGGACTTTCCCAACATCGGGAACACTCGTCCTGCCTCTAACCTGTCCAATCCCGTCAGAATTTTATATGTTTCTATGAGATCCCCTCTCATTCTTCTAAACGCCAGTGGATACAAGCCCCGTTGATCCAGTCTCTCCTCATATGTCAGTCCTGCCATCCCAGGAATCAATCTGGTGAACCTTCTCTGTACTCCATCAATAGCAAGAAAGTCCTTCCTCAGATTAGGGGACCAAAACTGAACACAATATTTCAGGTGTGGCCTCACCAAGGCTCTGTACAACTGCAGCAAGACCTCCCTGCTCCTATACTCAAATCCTCTCGCTATGAAGGCTTCTTCACCGCCTGCTGTACCTGCATGCCAAACTTCAATGACTGATGTACCATGACACCCAGGTCTCGTTGCAACTCCCCTTTTCCTAATCTGTCACCATTCAGATAATATTCTGTCTTCCTGTTTTTGCCACCAAAGTGGATAACCTCACAATTATCCACATTATACTGCATCTGCCATGCATTTGCCCACTCACCTAACCTGTCCAAGTCACCCTGCAGTCTCTTAGCATCCTCCTCACAGCTCACACCGCCATCCAGCTTAGTGTCATCTTCAAACATGGAGATATTACATTCAATTCCTTTGTTTAAATCATTGATGTATATTGTAAATAGCTAGGATCCCAGCACAGAACCCTGCGGCACCCCACTGGTCACTGCCTGCCATTCTGAAAAGGACCCGTTTATTCCGACTCTCTGCTTCCTGTCTGCCAACCAGTTCTCTATCGATGTCAATACATTACCCCTAATACCATGTGCTTTAATTTTGCACACTAATCTCTTGTTGGGACCTTGTCAAAAGCCTTTTGAAAGTCCAAATACACCACATCCACTGGTTCTCCCTTGTCCACTCTACTAGTTACATCCTCAAAAAATTCTAGAAGATTTGTCAAGCATGATTTCCCTTTCATAAATCCATGCTGACTTGGACTGATCCTGTCACCGCTTTCCAAATGTGCTGCTATTCATCTTTAATAATTGATTCCATCATTTTCCCCACCACCGATGTCAGGCTAACCGATCTATAATTACCCGTTTTCTCTCTCCCTCCTTTTTTAAAAAGTGGTGTTATATTAGCTACCCTCCAGTCCATAGGAACTGATCCAGAATCAATAGAATGTTGGAAAATGACCACCAATGCGTCCACTATTTCTAGGGCCACTTCCTTAAGTACTCTGGGATGCAGCCTATCAGGCACTGGGGATTTATCGGCCTTCAATCCCATCAATTTCCCTAACACAATTTCCTGACTAATAAGGATTTCCTTCAGTTCCTTCTTTTCGCGAGACCCTCGGTCCCCTAGTATTTCTGGAAGGTTATTTGTGACTTCCTTAGTGAAGACAGATACAAAGTATTTGTTTAATTGGTCTGCCATTTCTTTGTTCCCGTTATAAATTCACCTGATTCTGTCTGCAAAGGACCTACGTTGGTCTTCACTAATCTTTTTCTCTTCACATATCTATAGAAGCTTTTGCAGTCAGTTTTTATGTTCCCTGCAAGCTTCCTCTCATATTCTATTTTCCACCTCCTAATTAGACCTTTTGTCCTCCTCTGCTGAATTCTAAATTTCACCCAGTCCTAAGGTTTGCTTCTTTTTCTCGCCAATTTATATGCCTCTTCCTTGGATTTAACACTATCCCTAATTTCCCTTGTTAGCCACGGTTGAGCGACCTTCTCCTTTTTATTTTTACTCCAGACAGGGATGTACAATTGCTGAAGTTCATCCATGTAATCTATAAATGTCTGCCATTGCCTATCCACTGTCAACCCTTTATGTATCATTTGCCAGTCTATTCTAGCCAATTCACGTCTCATACCATCGAAGTTACCTTTCCTTACATTCAGGACCCTAGTCTCTGAATTAATACTGTCACTCTCCATCTTAATAAAGAATTCGACCATATTATGGTCACTCTTCCCCAAAGGGCCTCGCACAACTAGATTGCTAATTAGTCCTCTCTCATTACACAAAACCTAGTCTAGGATGGCCAGCTCTCTAGTTGGTTCCTCGACATATTGGTCTAGAAAGCCATCCCTAATACACTCCAGGAAATCCTCCTCCACCGCTACCAACTTGGTTAACCCAATCTATATGTAGATTAAAGTCACCAATGATAACTGCCGTACCTTTATTACATGCATCCCTAATTTCTTGTTTGATGCCATCCCCATCCTCAGTATGACTGTTTGGTGGTCTGTACAAAACTCCCACTAGCATTTTCTGCCTTTGGTATTCCGCAGCTCTACCCATAAAGATTCCACTTCATCCAAGCTAACGTCCTTCCTTGCTATTGCGTTAATTTCCTCTTTAATCAGCAGCGCTACCCCACCTCCTCCTTTCTGTCTATCCTTCCTGAATATTGAATACCCCTGGATGTTGAGTTCCCAGCCTTGGTCACCCTGGAGCCATGTCTCCGTAATCCCAATTATATCATAATCGTTAATAGCTGCCTGCACATTTAATTCATGTACTTTATTACGAATACTCCTCACATTGAGGCACAGAGCCTTCAGGCTTGTCTTTTGAACACTCTTTGTCCCTTTAGAATTTTGCTGTAATGTGGCCTTTTTGATTTTTGCTTTGGGTTTCTCTGCCCTCCACTTTTACAGTTCTTCTTTCTATCTTTTGCTTCTGCCCCCATTTTATTTCGCTCTGTCTCACTGCATAGGTTCCCATCCCACTGCCATATTAGTTTAACCCCTCCCCAACAGAACTAGCAAACACTCCCCCAAGGACATTGGTTCCGGTCCTGCCCAGGTAAAGACCGTCCGGTTTGTACTGGTCCCACCTCCCCCAGAACCGGTTCCAATGTCCCAGGAATTTGAATCCCTCCCTTCTGTACCACTCCTCAAGCCACGTATTCATCTGTGCTATCCTGCGATTCCTACTCTGACTAGCACGTGGCACTGGTAGCATCCAGAGATTACTACTTTTGAGGTCCTACTTTTTAATTTAACTCCTAGCTCCCTAAATTCAGCTTGTAGGACCTCATCCGGCTTTTTACCTATATCGTTGGTACCTATATGCACCATGACAACTGGCTGTTCACCCTCCCCCTTCAGAATGCCCTGCAGCCGCTCCGAGACATGCTTGACCCTTGCACCAGGGAGGCAACATACCATCCAGGAGTCTCAGTTTCGGCCGCAGAAACACCTATCTATACCCCTTACAATAGAATTCCCGATGACTATAGCTCTTCCATTCTTTTTCCTGCCCTCCTGTGCACCAGAGCCACCCATGGTGCCATGAACTTGGCTGCTGCTGCCTTCCCCTGGTGAGCCATCTCCCCCAACAATATCCAAAGCGGTATATCTGTTTTGGAGGGAGATGACCGCAGGGGATTCCTGCACCACCTTCCTACTCCTGCTCTGCCTGATGGTCACCCATCCCCTATCTGCCTTTGTAACCTTTACCTGCGGTGTGACCAACTCACTGAACGTACTATTCATGACATCCTCAGCCTCGCTCATGCTCCAGAGTGAATCCATCCGCAGCTCCAGTACAGTAGTAGTGATGTTGGGGAGGGCATCAAACAGGAAATTAGAGGTGCATGCAATAAAGGTGCAGCAGTTATCATGGGTGACTTTAATATGCATATAGATTGGGCTAACCAAACTGGAAGCAATACGGTGGAGGAGGATTTCCTGGAATGCATAAGGGATGGTTTTCTTGACCAATATGTCGAGGAACCAACTAGGGGGGAGGCCATCTTAGACTGGGTGTTGTGTAATGAGAGAGAATTAATTGGCAATCTCATTGTGCGAGGCCCCTTGGGGAAGAGTGACCATAATATGGTGGAATTCTACATTAGGATGGAAAAGGAAACAGTTAATTCAGAAGCCATGGTCCAGAACTTAAAGAAAGGTAACTTTGAAGGTATGAGGCATGAATTGGCTAAGATAGATTGGCGAATAATACTTAAGGGGTTGACAGTGGATGGGCAATGGCAGACATTTAGAGGCCGCATGGATGAACTACAACAATTGTACATCCCTGTATGGCGTAAAAATAAAAAAGGAAAGCTGGCTCAACCGTGGCTATCAAGGGAAATCAGGGATAGTATTAAAGCCAAGGAAGTGGCATACAAATTGGTCAGAAATAGCAGCGAACCGGGGGACTGGGAGAAATTTAGAACTCAGCAGAGGGGGACAAAGGGTTTGATTAGGGCAGGGAAAATAGAGTACGAGAGAAAGCTTGCAGGGAACATTAAAACGGACTGCAAAAGCTTCTATAGATATGTAAAGAGAAAAAGGTTAGTAAAGACAAATGTAGGTCCCTTGCAGTCAGAATCAGGGGAAGTCATAACAGGGAACAAAGAAATGGCAGACCAATTGAACAAGTACTTTGGTTCTGTATTCACTAAGAGGGACATTAACAACCTTCCGGATATAAAAGGGGTCAGAGAGTGTAATAAGAAGGAGGAACTGAGGGAAATCCTTATTAGTCGGGAAATTGTGTTGGGGAAATTGATGGGATTGAAGGCCAATAAATCCCCAGGGCCTGATGGATTGCATCCCAGAGTATTTAAGGAGGTGGCCTTGGAAATAGCGAATGCATTGACAGTCATTTTCCAACATTCCATTGACTCTGGATCAGTTCCTATGGAGTGGAGGGTAGCCAATGTAACCCCACTTTTTAAAAAAGGAGGGAGAGAGAAAACAGGTGGTCATTATAGACTGGTCAGCCTGACATCGGTAGTGGGTAAGATGATGGAATCAATTATTAAGGATGTCATAGCAGCGCATTTGGAAAGAGGTGACATGATAGGTCCAAGTCAGCATGGATTTGTGAAAGGGAAATCATGCTTGACAAATCTTCTGGAATTTTTTGAGGATGTTTCCAGTTGAGTGGACAAGGGAGAACCAGTTGATGTGGTGTATTTGGACTTTCAGAAGGCTTTCAACAAGGTCCCACACAAGAGATTAATGTGCAAAGTTAAAGCACATGGGATTGGGGGTAGTGTGCTGACATGGATTGAGAACTGGTTGGCAGACAGGAAGCAAAGAGTAGGAGTAAATGGGTACTTTTCAGAATGGCAGGCAGTGACTAGTGGGGTACCGCAAGGTTCTGTGCTGGGGCCCCAGCTGTTTACATTGTACATTAATGATTTAGACGAGGGGATTAAATGTAGTATCTCCAAATTTGCGGATGACACTAAGTTGGGTGGCAGTGTGAGCTGCGAGGAGGATGCTATGAGGCTGCATAGTGGCTTGGATAGATTAGGTGAGTGGGCAAATGCATGGCAGATGAAGTATAATGTGGATAAATGTGAGGTTATCCACTTTGGTGGTAAAAACAGAGAGACAGACTATTATCTGAATGGTGACAGATTAGGAAAAGGGGAGGTGCAACGAGACCTGGGTGTCATGGTACATCAGTCATTGAAGGTTGGCATGCAGGTACAGCAGGCGGTTAAGAAAGCAAATGGCATGTTGGCCTTCCTAGCGAGGGGATTTGAGTACAGGGGCAGGGAGGTGTTACTACAGTTGTACAGGACCTTGGTGAGGCCACACCTGGAGTATTGTGTACAGTTTTGGCCTCCTAACTTGAGGAAGGACATTCTTGCTATTGAGGGAGTGCAGCGAAGGTTCACCAGATTGATTCCCGGGATGGCGGGACTGACATATCAAGAAAGACTGGATCAACTGGGCTTGTATTCACTGGAGTTCAGAAGAATGAGAGGGGATCTCATAGAAACGTTTAAAATTCTGACGGGTTTATATATGTTAGATGCAGGAAGAATGTTCCCAATGTTGGGGAAGTCCAGAACCAGGGGTCACAGTTTAAGGATAAGGGGTAAGCCATTTGGGACTGAGATGAGGAGAAACTTCTTCACCCAGAGAATGGTGAACCTGTGGAATTCTCTACCACAGAAAGTTGTTGAGGCCAATTCACTAAATAGATTCAAAAAGGAGTTCGATGTAGTCCTTACTACTAGGGGGATCAAGGGGTATGGCGAGAAAACAGTAATGGGGTACTGAAGTTGCATGTTCAGCCATGAACTCATTGAATGGCGGTGCAGGCTCGAAGGTCCGAATGGCCTTCTCCTGCACCTATTTTATATGTTTCGATGTTTCTAACAGGAGCTGCAGCTGGACACACCTCCTGCACACATAGTCGTCAGGGACACTGGAAGCCGCCCTAATTTCCCACACGGCACAGGAGGAGCATGACACGGGTCTGGGCTCTCCTGCCATGACTTAACCCTTAAAGTAACCTAATTTGGCAACAATGCCAAAGGGCTCTTACTGACCAGATAAGGAAAAAAGAAAAACTACTCACCAATCAACTAGTCAATTATCCCTTACACCCTTTTTTAAACAAACATATAACATTTGCAATTCTATAGTCCTCTCGCACCATCGCTATATCTAAGGAGGATTAGAAAATGATGGCCAGTACCTCCGCAATTTCCTCCTTTACTTCCCTCAGCATCCTAGGATGCATCCCATCTGGTCCTGGTGTCTTGTCTACTTTAAGTACAGCCAGCCTTTCTAGTACCTCCTTTATCAATTTATAGCCCATCCAGTATCTCAACTACCTCATGTTTGACTATGACTTAGGCAGCATCTACCTCCCTGATAAAGACAGATGTAAAGTCCTCATTTAGTACCTCAAACTTGCCCTCTGCCTCCATGCATAGGTCTCTATTTTGGTCTCCCGCCCCAACACTACGAGCAAACCCCCCCCACCCCCACCCCTGCCACCCCCTCTGAGGATATTGGGCCCAGCTCTGTTGAGTTGTAATCCATCCGGCCTGTACAGGCCCCACCTCCCATGAATCTAAAGCCCTCCCTCCTGCACCATCTCTCCAGCCACACATTCTCCTATTATCCTCCTATTTCTGTACACACTAGCTCGTGGCACTGGAAGTAATCCGGAGAATACTGCCTTGTCCTGCTTTTTAATTTCTTTCCTAGCTCCCTAAAATCTGCCTACAGGAGCTCATCCCTCTTTCTACCTATGTCGTTGATACCAATATAGGCCACAACCTCTAGCTGTTCACCCCCCGCCCCCCCCCCCCCCCCCTCAAAATGTTCTGCAGCCTCTCAGTGACCAGGGAGGCAACATACCATCCTAGAATCACGTCTGCGGCCACAGAAACACCTGTCCTTCCCGATGTTCCTTCTCCCCCCAAACCCCCCCGCCCCACCCTCCTCCTGTACAGCTGAGCACTCGTGGTGTTGTGGACTTGGCTCTGACTATTTTCCTCAGAGGAACCATTGCCTTCACCAGTTTTACCGGTCAGAGAGTGAGATGCAATGAGGGGATTCCTGCACTACTTGCCTGGTCCTCTTGTCTGTCTGGTGGACACCCATTTCCTCTCTGCCTGTACACTCTTATGCTGCAGAGTGACCACGCAGTAACAGTTCTGTCCTGGCTGAAATCCTGCCGGAATGTGTCCATGGAGAAGTTTTGTCCCGGTACTTTTAAGTTGTGATGTCTAAGTCATACATGAAGTGTGGGTAGTTGGGCAAGAACACTGGAGGATGGCTGACATCAGAGGAATTGTGCCTCCATTATGAGTTTCTGCCTTTTGAAGGGCAGGAGAGAAAATGAGGAGAAAAAAAGGATGAAGTTCGAACTTAATATGTAACGTGTTTTGATTACAGCTGTTTGACCACATTGTGGAATGCATCGCTGAATTCCTGGAGTATATGGGTATGAAAGGCATCCGGCTGTCCGTGGGTTTCACGTTCTCCTTCCCTTGTTTGCAGAATCGGTTGGATCACGTAAGTCCATATAATGTTGCTGGTGATTTATTCCCTTCAGTTATAAATGAATAGAATATGCAATGACTAGTCTAGTATTAAAATATGGAATCACCATTGCAAAATAATTAAAGATATAGAAGTCATTCAGCCCACCTTCAGTCATCGATCCCTACAGCTTCTTGTTCCCAGCATCCAGCTGGGAATGTCTCCAGGACTTCTATCTCTACAGATAATTCCCAACTGTTGGTCTCTTTGTGTGAAGAAGAACTTTCCAAGATCAGTCGTAAATATGTCTCTCAGCAGCTTGTACTTATGTCTCAGTAATGTGCCCCAGAAGAGGCCGTGCCTCTAGCTAAGCTGTACCAGTACAGCTGCAGGAGTAGGCCATTCGGCCCTTCGAGCCTGCACCACCATTCAATAAGATCATGGCTGATCATTCACCTCAGTACCCCTTTCCTGCTTTCTCTCCATACCCCTTAATTCCTTTAGCCGTAAGGGCCGTATCTAACTCCCTCTTGAATATATCCAATGAACTGGCCTCAACAACTCTCTGCGGCAGGGAATTCCACAGGTTAACAACTCTCTGAGTGAAGAAGTGTCTTCTCATCTCAGTCCTAAATGGCCTACCCCTTATCCTAAGACTGTGTCCCCTGATTCTGGAATTCCCCAACATCGGGAACATTCTTCCCGCATCTACCCTGTCCCGTCCCATCAGAATCTTAGACGTTTCTATGAGATCCCCTCTCATCCTTCTAAACTCCAGTGTATAAAGTCCCAGTTGATCCAGTCTCCCCTCATATGTCAGTCCAGTCATCCCTGGAATCAGTCTGGTGAACCTTCGCTGTACTCCCTCAATAGCAAGAATGTCCTTCCTCAGATTAGGAGACCAAAACTGAACACAATATTCCAGGTGAGGCCTCACCAAGGCCCTGTACAACTGCAGTAAGACCTCCCTGCTCCTATACTCAAATCCTCTCGCTATGAAGGCCAACATGCCATTTGCCTTCTTCACCGCCTGCTGTACCTGCATGCCAACTTTCAATGACTTATGTACCATGACACCCAGGTTTCGTTGCACCTCCTCTTTTCCTAATCTGCCGCCATTCAGATAATATTCTAGCCGAGTCTCAATCATCAGCAACGTGATGAAAGCTTTCGTCGACAGTACTATCAAGCAGAACTTACTCACCAATAACCTGCTCACCGATGCTCTGTTTGGATTCCGTCAGGACCACTCGGCTCCAGACCTCATTACAGCCTTGGTCCAAACATGGACAAAGAGCTGAGTTCCAGAGGTGAAGTGAGAGTGACTGCCCTAAAGATCAAGGCAGCATTTGACCAAATATGGCATCAAGGTGCCCTAGTAAAACTGAAGTCAATGGAAATCAGGGGGATAATTCTCTGCTGGATAGAGTCATACCGAGCACAAAAGAAGATGGCTGTGGTTGTTGGAGACCAATGATCTGAGCCCCAGGACATCGCTGCAGGAGTTCCTCAGGGCAGTGTCCTAGGCCCAACCATCTTCAGCTGCTTCATCAGGACCTTCCCTCCATCATAAGGTCAGAAGTGGGGATGTTTGCTGATGTTTCCACAACGTTCGGTTCCATTCACAATTCTTCAGATAATGAAACAGTCTATGCCTGCATGCAGCAAGACCTGGACAACATCCAGGTTTGGGCTGATAAGTGGCAAGTAAAATTTGTGCCACACAAGTCTCAGGCAATGACTATCTACAAGAGAGAGCCTAACCACCGCCCCTTGACATTCAAAGGCAGTACCATTCCGAATCCATTGCCATCAACATCCTGGGGGTCCCAATTGAAGAGAAACTTAAATGGACCATCCACATAAATACTGTGGCAACAGGAGCAAATCAGAGGCTGGGTATTCTGCAGCGAGTGTCTCACCTCCTGACTCCTCGAAACCTTTCCACCATCTACAAGGCACAAGTCAGGAATGTGATGGAATACTCTCCACTTGCCCGGATGAGTGCAGCTCTAATAACACTCAAGAAGCTCGTCACCATCCAGGACAAAGCAACCTGCTTGATCGGCACCAAATCCACCACCTTAAACATTCACTCCCTGCACAACGTGGCTGCAGCGCGTACCATCTACAAGATGCATTGCAGCAACTTACCAAGATTTCTTCAACAGCGCCTTCCAAATGCACGACCTCTACCACTTCAAAGGACAAGAGCAACAGGCTCATGGGAACACCATTACTTGCAAGTTCCTTCAAGTTACTAAGCATCCTGACTTGGAAGTATATCGCTGTTCCTTCATCGTCGCTGAGTCTAAATCCAGGAACTCCCTCCATAACAGCACTGTGGGAGTACCTTCACCACACGGACTGCAGCGGTTCAAGAACACGGCTCCTCACCATCACCTTCTCAAGGGCAATTAGGGATTTGCAATAAATTCTGGCCTTGCCAGCGATGCCCACATCAGGTGAATGAATACATTTTTTTTAATTCCAGGTTTATCTTTACCAAACCATTTAATGAATTATGTGCCTCTATTAGCTTCTCTCTCATTCATCTTTTAAAGTTCACAGCCCAGGTTTATCCAGCCTTTCCTCACAGATCAGTCATTTGACACTGAAGTCTGCCTCATAGCTCTTCTCTGCATCATCTCTAGGGTTTGAATATTTCCTATGTGTCTCAGTGACCAGAACTACGCACAGTAGTCAAGATGCAGCCTGACTGTACAAGTTTAGCATGATGTCTTCCAATTGCATTCTAATGATTTAGCAATAGTTTGGCATTCTGTTTGCTGAGTGTTACAAAGTAACTGAGCATAAGTACTGAGTATAATAATATCCTTCAAACCCTTTTGGCTTTACCTTCATGGAATACATATTTGCCACCCATTTTTTTCCAATGTATAATATCTTATTGTCACATTTTGAGATTTTTTTTAACCATTGTAGAACAATTTGAATCTGACAAACCAAATATAATCCTTTTATTGAGTTTGACCAAGTCCAGACACACGCGATATCTTTCAGCAGTCGCGCAAAGAGAAACATAGAAACATAGAAAATAGGTGCAGAAGTAGGCCATTCGGCCCTTCGAGCCTGCACCACCATTCAATAAGATCATGGCTGATCGTTCACCTCAGTACCTCTTTCCTGCTTTCCCTCCATACCCTTTGATCCCTTTAGCTGTAAGGGCCATATCTAACTCGCTCGTGAATATATCCAATGAACTGACATCAACAACTCTCTGCTGTAGGGAATTCCACAGGTTAACAACTCTCTGAGTGAAGAAGTGTCTCCTCCTCTCAGTCCTAAATGGCTTATCCCTTATCCTTAGACTAGTTCCCCTGGTTCTGGACTTCCCCAACATCGGGAACATTCTTCCTGCATCTAATCTATCCAGTCAGAATTTTATATGTTTCTATGAGATCCCCTCTCATCCTTCTAAACTCCAGTGAGTACAGGCCCAGTCAATCCAGTCTCTCCTCATATGTCAGTCCTGCCATCCCGGGAATCAGTTTGGTGAACCTTCGCTGTACTCCCTCAATAGCAAGAATGTCCTTCCTCAGATTAGGAGACCAAAACTAAACACAATATTCCAGGTGAGGCCTCACCAAGGCCCTATACAACTGCAGTAAGACCTCCCTGCTCCTATATTGAAATCCCCTAGCTATGAAGGTCAACATTCCATTTGCCTTCTTCACTGCCTGCTGTACCTGCATGCAAACTTTCAATGACTGATGTACCATGACACCCAGGTCTCGTTGCACCTCCTTTTCCTAATCTGCTGCCATTCAGATAATATTCTGCCTTCATGTTTTTGCCAACGAAGTGGATAACCTCACATTTATCCACATTATACTGCATCTGCCATGCGTATGCCCACTCACCTAACCTGTCCAAGTCACCCTGCAGCCTCTTAGCGTCCTCCTCACAGCTCACACCACCACCCAGCTTAGCGTCATCTGCAAACTTGGAGATATTACACTCAATTCCTTCATCTAAATCATTGATGTATATTGTAAATAGTTGGGGTCCCAGCACTGAGCCCTGCGGCACCCCACTAGTTACTGCCTGCCATTCTGAAAAGGACCCATTTATCCCGACTCTCTGCTTCCTGTCTGCCAAGCAGTTCTCTATCCATATCAGTACATTACCCCCAATACTATGTGCTTTAATTTTGCACACTAATCTCTTGTGTGGGACCTTGTCAAAAGCCTTTTGAAAGTCCAAATACACCACATCCACTGGTTCTCCCTTGTCCACTCTACCAGTTACATCCTCAAAAAATTCTAGAAGATTTGTCAAGCATGATTTCCCTTTCATAAATCCATGCTGACTTGGACTGATCTGTCACCGCTTTCCAAATGCGCTGTTATTTCATCTTTAATAATTGATTCCAACATTTTCCCCACTACTGATGTCAGGCTACCAGTTTTCTCTCTCCCTCCTTTCTTAAAAAGTGGTGTTACATTAGCTACCCTCCAGTCCATAGGAACTGATCCAGAGTCGATAGACTGTTGGAAAATGATCACCAATGCATCCACTATTTCTAGGGCCACTTCTTTAAGTACTCTGGGATGCAGACTATTAGGCCCTGGGGATTTATCGGCCTTCAATCCCATCAATTTCCCTAACACAATTTCCTGACTAATAATGATTTCCTTCAGTTCCTTCTTTTCGCGAGACCCTCGGTCCCCTAGTATTTCCGGAAGGTTATTTGTGTCTTCCTTCGTGAAGACAGAACCAAAGTATTTGTTCAACTGGTCTGCCATTTCTTTGTTCCCCATTATAAATTCTGACTGCAAGGGACCTACTTTTGTCTTCACTAATCTTTTTCTCTTCACATATCTATAGAAGTTTCTGCAGTCAGTTTTTATGTTCACAGCAAACTTCCTCTATTCCTCTAAAAATACTCTATTTTTCCGCTCCTCATTAAACCCTTTGTCCTCCTCTGCTGAACTATAAAATTCTCCCAGTCCTCAGGTTTGCTGCTTTTTCTGGCCAATTTATCTGCCTCTTCCTTGGATTTACCAATATTACCCAATTTTCCCCAGGTAGAGACGTAACCTTCGTCAATCCTTTCAATCCTGACTCTCTCTACAAATTGTTAAGGAAAGTTCAAGATCTCTAGTCACATACACTTGCTGATTCAATGTGGCATGACAAGTGTTATTGTGAACAAGTTCCCCAGAAATAAGAGAGTTCCTACAAAACACCAGATGCCAACTTGTTTATCATCCTGTCATTTCCTATCTCAAGACTATGTTGGCAATCTCTTCACAATATGGTGACAAAAATAAGTAAATGGGCATGAATCACACATCCTTCATTTTTAGCAGGAGCTAAACAGCACAGTCAGCTAAATTGTACCCTCACACATTAAATCATCCAGGAAATGGATAACTATAACCATTTTATTATTTCCAGCTACAGTACAAATCCACAAGCCATTTTTAAGTAAAAAGAAAGAAAAACTTTAATCATATGAGATTAAGCCAAATCCGAATCCTAAATATAACATATGTAAACACCACTAGGATATTTTACACCATTATTTGCCAGAAAGGATTTGGAAAAAGAGTTTTTTTTTCACGTGAAAAAAAAATCCTTTATTGTACAGAATTCAATCTAGGTTCACGAGCTTCACTACAACTGTTAAAAAGTGTGAACAATTCACAATCACATAGGACCTTTCACACAAGGAGCTATACATTGAGTGAGCCCAACTTAGTCGGAAATATATTTAACAAATTGAAAAAAACTTGATGTATTAGTTGTAAAGAAATGTGTTCATTTACATGAGAATCAATCGGGTACATCGATCAGCGAGAACATGCCAGTGCACAGCAGCTCCGACCAGAAGCTGAACAATTTAGATTCAACTGCTTTGCCGAGAAGTCGATGAACACATGGAGCAAGGGGGCATTTATATCAGCACATTCAAAAGGGAACTGGTCAGATACTGAAACTAGACAGATAGGAAAGTGAGTGAGGGAAGGAGAGAGAAAGGAGGAGAGGAGGGAGGGAGAGGTAGAGAGGGGGCAGAGTGGGAGAGAGGGGGGAAGGGGGAGAGAGGGAAGGGGGAAAGAGAGAGGGATTGAGGGAGGGAGAGAGAGAGAGGGGAATTGGAAAGAGAGGGGAGAGAGGCAGGGAGCTGGAGAGAGAGAGGGAGAGGGGATTAGTGGCAGGGAGCTGGAGAGAGAGGGAGAGAGAGGGAGGGAGAGAAGGAGGAGAGAAGCAGAGAGGGACAGTGAGAGATAGAGAAGGAATGAGAGAGAGAAAGCGAGCTAGAGTGAGAGAGAGGGAGAGAGAGAGAGAGAAACAGATAGAGACACAGATACAGAGAGACAGAAAGAGAAAGAGGGGTGCACAGGATTCTTTGAAATTTAGTTTTGACCAGATAGATGCAGTGGGCTCTTCCAATCTTGTACATTTTTATGATGTCTAACTCAGGTAGCACATACACTACATCCGTTTGTCAGCTGTAGCCTCTATGGGACAGTCAGGGTGGATTATTAAGATATGGGTGGGTGGGACGGGGAAGGGATTCTGTCGTGTGTGTGTCCAGGGCCCTGGATGACCCAATATTTCCAATGATACACTAAACGAGGTCTGAGCTGCCGATTTAGGTGGACGTTGCAAGCCCCGTATAGCACTGCAGAGCTCTCCTGGTGTCCCAGGCAACATTTGCCCCTCAACACATCCCAAAGACAGGCTAACTGGCCATGCGGCTGATCGCTGATTGTGGAACAGCCCTGTGCCTGCAGATATAGTGCAGCAGCCATGTTGTAAACCCCAAACAGAACATGCCACAATTTCTGACCAAACCGTATATATTTGGTGAATGTTGTATTTGCCCAGCCAAAGGGTGCCAGCAGTGGCCAATGGAACGCTGCACCCATCTTCCTCACCCAGTGTTAGGATCAGGATCAGGATAGTTAGCTACACACAAGCTGAGACAGAGAAAAATAGGCCTCAACCCAACTTCAGCAGAGCACCTTTAAATGGATTTTTTGAGCAAAGTGTATTGACATACATTTAGAACAAAAATCACTTCAATGACAGGTGGGTACCATATGAATGGAAGTTGTTCTCATCAAAGACTGCAAAAATGTAGCAATTTGTCTCAGTAATCCGTAAATATCTCATGCTCATTGTGTTGGGAAGTCTCTGATTCCTGGCTGTGAATACAAGGAGGTACTTATAATAGAGGGAGATACCAGACAAGCAGTCAGTCAGATCTTGAAACAGAAAGTCACAAAGACAAGCTTTTACCAGGCTCAGAAGTTTAGTATGCAGGAGGGTAGTTAGGAGTTAGTTTGTTTCAGTCAAGTAAGACGACCCACTGATATGGGAAAGCATAGCATATTCATTACTGGTTGGGCCGGATGCTCTTTACCTGTCCATTATTGTTCATTGTTCATAGGTTTATATGTAACCTTCAGGGCCTTGTGGCTCTTTGTCAGCCGGCATGGACACAATGGGCCGAAATGGCCTCCTTCTGCGCTGTAAATTTCTATGTTTCTATGTTTCTACATTCATTACTATGTAATATTGCGCAGACAAGTTGTACTGAACAAACTAAGTGGGCGGACATTTGGGCAATAGCCCATTGGCAGCCTGTTTTAAATTCCACTCGATTTTGTCTTATCAAGTGTTTCCTCAGTCCACCTTCAAAAAGGTTGAAGAAGCACATGTAAGGGCACATGTGAACTACACAAGATCCAGTTTGGATGTCAAGGGGGATGCAATGTTCTCTTTTTGGGTCATGCTATCATACATATTGGGACATAGGGGCAATTGGGAAGTGTGAGGTCATCCACTTTGGATCCAAGAAAGATAAATTCTAAATGATGAGAGACTAGGAACTGTAGAGGAAGAAAAAAGGGATTTGGGTGTCCATGTACATAAATCACTAAATGCTAGTGGACAGGTACAAAATGTAGTTAAAAAGGTTAATTAAATGCTGGCCTTTATCTCAAGAGAGCTGGAATACCACGGAGAGAAAATTATGCTTCAGTTGTACAGAGGCTTGTTCAGACCCCATCTGAGTACTGCGTTCAATTCTGGGCACGGCACCCTAGGACGGAGTGACTGGTCTAGGAGGGGTGCAGCACAGATTTATCAGATTGATACTGGGGTTAGAGATTTAAGTTATGAGGTCAAGTTGCATAAACTTGGCTTGTATTCCCTTAAGAGATTGAGGGGTGATCTGATCGAGGTGCTTAAAATGTTAGCTAAAATGTAGATAAAGAGAATCTATTTCCTCTAGTGGGGAATACAGAACAAGGGGACAAAGTCTTAAAATTAGAGCTCAGCCGTTCAGGGGTGAAATCAGGAAGCACATTTTCATACAAAGGGTAATATAAATCTGGAACTGTCTTCAATTACAACTTTCAAGACTGAGATCTATAGCTATTTGTTAGGCAAGGTTATAAAGAGATATGGATTGAAGGTGGATAAATGGAGTTGAGGTACAAATCAGAAGTGAGTTAATTAAATGGCTAAACAGGCTGGAGGGGCTGAATGGCCTATTCCTGTTCCTATGTAACTCTGACGTTGAAGTGACTGAACCAACAGTAACTACACTTCAAAAAAAATACTTAATTGGCTGTAAAGTGCTTTGGTATATCAGGTGGTCGTGAAAGGCTATATAAATGCAAGTCTTTATTTTGACTGAACCGGAGAACATTTTAAGACAAGACCCTAAGCTTGTAACACTTATACTTATCTGCATGAGTTTCACTTTTGGAATATTGTGTCCAATTCTGGGCACCGCACGTTAGGAAGAATGTGAAGGCTTTATAGAGAGGGTGCAGAGAAGATTTACAAAAATGGTTCCAGAGATGAAGGACTTCAGTTATGTAGATAGACCGGAGAAGCTGGGGTTATTCTCCTTGGAGCAGAGAAGGTTGAGTAGAGATTTGATAGAGATGTTCAAAATCATGAGGGGTCTAGACAGAGTAGATCCAGAGAAACTGTTCCAATTGGCGGAAGGGTCAAGAACCAGAGGACACAGATTTAAGGTGATTGGCAGAAGAACCAAAGGCGACATGAGGAAAAACTTTTTTACGCAGCGAGTGGTTAGGATCTGGAATGCACAGCCTGAGAGGATGGTGGAGGGACATTCAATTGTGGTTTTCAAAAGGGAATTGGATAAGTACCTGAAGGAAAAAAAAATAGAGGGCTACGGGAAAAGGGTGGGTGAGTGGTACTAGCAGAGATGCTCTTGCAGATAGCCAGCACGAGCTCGACGGACCGAATGGCCTCCTTAAATGCTGTAACCATTCTATGATTCTACTTGCTGTTGTTCTGCCCACTTGGCCAATTTAACCAGTTTGCACTCACCTTCTGAATTTAAATTATTCACTTAAATTAAAAACAGGAATGCTAATAGAAACATAGAAATTTACAGCGAAGAAGGAGGCCACCTCGGCCCACCGTATCCGTGCCGGCCGACAAAGAGCCGCATGACCCTCGTTCAGCAGTCCTGAAGGTTACATATAAACCTATGAACAATGAATAATGGTGAAAAGGTACAGAGCACCCAGCCCAACCAGTCCGCCCCACACAACTGCGACACCTCTTACACTGAAACATTCTACACTCCACCTCAACCGAAGCCATGTGATCTCCTGAGAGAGGCAAAAACCAGATAAAAACCCAGGCCAATTGAGGAAAAAGAAATCTGGGAAAATTCCAATCTGACCCATCCAGGTGATAAAAACTAGTCCAGGAGATCACCCTGGCTGTATTCGATTCCCTGCAGTACTTACCATCGTATCTGCGCCAGCTAACAAGAGGTTATCCAGCCTAATCCCAATTACCAGCTCTAGGTCCGTAACCCTGCAGGTTATGGCACTTTAAGTGCCCATCCAAGCACCTTTTAAATGTGGTGACGGTTTCTACATCTACCACTCTTCCAAGCAGTGAGTTCGAGACCCCCACAACCCTCTGCGTGAAGAAGCTCCCTTGCAAATCCCCTCTGAACCTTCCACCAACCACCTTAAAACTATAAGGCCCCTCATAATAGACTCCTCCACCAATGGAAATAGGCCCTTTCTATCCACGATATCCAGGCCCCTCAAAATTTTGTATACCTCAATGAGGTCTCCTCTCAACCTCCTCTGTTCCAATGAGAACAAACCCAGCCTATCCAATCTCTCCTCATAACTAAGATTCTCCATTCCAGGCAGCTTCCTAATAATTCTCCTCTGCACCCTCTCTAGTGCAATCACGTCCTTCCTATAATACGGTGACCAGGACTATACGCAGTACTCCAGCTGTGGCCTAATCAGTGTATTATACAATTTAAGCATAACCTCCCTGCTCCTATGCCTCGGCCAATAAAAGCAAGCATTCCGTATGCCTTCTTAACCACCTTATCCATCTGGCCTGCTACTTTCAGGGACAAGCACTCCAAAGTTCCTTTGTTCATCTACACTATTAAGTGGCCTACCGCTTAATCTGTATACCCTTTCCTTATTAGCCCTCCCAAAGTGCATTACCTCACACTTCTCGGAATTAAATTCCATTTGCCACTGCTCTGCCCACCTGACCAGTAGATTGATATTCTCCTGCAGTCCATGGCTTTCCTCTTCATTATCAACCAAACAGCCAATTTTAATGTTATCTGCAAACTTCTTGATCATACTCCCTATATTCAAATCTAAATCATTGATATATACCACAAAAAGCAAGGGATTTAATAGTGAGCCCTGCGGAACCCCACTGGAAACATCCTTACAGTCGCAAAAACATCCATCAACCATTACCCTTTGCTTTCTACCTCTTGGATTTTGGATTCAACTAGCCACTTTGCCCTGGATCCCATGGGCTTTAACCTTCGTGACCAGTCTACCATGTGGAACCTTATCAAAACCTTTGCTAAAGTCCATATACACTACATCGTACGCACTGCCCTCATTGACCCTCTTGGTTACCTCCTCAAAAAATTCAATCAGGTTAGCTAAACATGATCTGCCCTTAACAAATCCATGCTGACTGTCCCTAATTAATCCTTGCCTTTCCAAATGTAGATTTATCCTGTCTTTCAGGATTTTTTCCAATAATTTTCCCACTACTGAGGTTAGGCTGACAGGCCTGTAATTACTCGGCCTATCCCTTTCTCCCTTCTTAAACAAGGATACCACATTAGCAGTCCTCCAATCCTCCGGCACCATGCCCAAATCCAAAGAGAACTAGAAAATTCTGGTCAAGTCCTCTGCTATTTCCTCTTTTACTTCACTCAACAACCTGGGATGCATTTCATCCGAGCCTGGGGACTTAGCTACTTTCAAAGCTGCTAAACCCTTTAATACCTCCTCTCTCACTATGTTTATTTCATCCAGAATTTCACTCTCCTCATCGATCGCAGTATCTGCATTGCCCCTTTCCTTTGTGAAAATAGACGCAAAGTATTCATTAAGAACCATATCAACATCTTCCACCTCCACGCAAAGATTACCCTCATGGTCTCTAATAGGCCTTACCCTTTCTTTAGTTACCCTCTTGCTCTTAATATATTTATAGCACATCTTTGGGTTTTTCTTAATTTTACTAGCCAAGAATTTTTCATGCACTCTCTTAGCATTCCTAATAACCTTTTTAATTTTACCTCTTAACTTTCTATATTCCTCCAAAGATTCTATAGTATTTAGCCGTTGGTATATGACATAAGCTTCCCTTTTTTTCTTTATCCTCCCCTGTAAGTCCCTAGACACCATTTTTCTTTAAGGGCACATGTTTGGCCTGAGCCCTCTGGATCTCCTCCTTGAATGCCTCCCACTGTTCCGACACTGATTTATCCACAAGTAGCTGTTTCCAGTCCACTGTGGCCAAATCCCTCCTCAACTTAGCAAAGTTAGCTTTTCCCCAATTTGGGACTTTTATTCCAGGCCTATTCTTGTCCTTATCCATAACAAACTTGAATCTGACTGAATTATGGTCACTGGTACCCAAGTGCTCTCCCACTAATACCCCTTCAACCTGCCCAGCTTCATTCCCCAAAACTAAATCAAAACCGCCTCCTCCCGTGTTGGGCTTGTTATATACTGACTAAAAAAATTCTCTTGAATGCATTTTAAGAATTCCGCACCCTCTATACCCTTCACACTATATTTGTCCCAATCAATAATTTGGATAGTTAAAATCCCCTACTATTACTATCCTATTGTTTTTGGACTCCACAGCAATTTGCCTACATATTTGCTCCTCTATCTCCCACCCACTGTTTGGGGGTCTATAATACACGCCCCTTTTATATTTCAATTCGACCCGTGTGGTCTCATTTGATGATCCCTCCAACATATCATCCCTCGTCACCGTTGTAATAGTTTCCTTAATCAATACCGCAACCCCCCCCCTCCCACTTTTTCCCCCCCTCTCTGTCTTGTCTAAAAATCCTGTAAACAGGATTATTGATCTGCCAAACCCGCCCCTCTTTCAGCCATGTCTCTGAAATGACTATAATATCATACTCCCCATATCTACCTGTGCTCTTAGCTCATCCGCCTTATTCGCTATACTCCCTGCATTAAAGTATATAACATATAGCACAGGAAGACCTCCTTGATTACTACTTACTAACCCTTGTTCCTCTGTCTTACAGATTCGCTTTCTAAATTCTTGCTATCCAATTTCTGCTTTACTTCCTTCCCTAATGAATTTGTTCTCAGGTTCCCATTCTCTTGCCAAGCTAGTTTAAACTCTCCCCAACATCACTAGCAAAACTCCTCGCGAGGATATTGTTCCCGGCGCTGTTGAGGTGCAACCCGTCCGGTTTGTACAGGTCCCATCTCCCCAGAAGCGGTCCCAATGCTTCAAGAATTTAAAGCCCTCCCTCCTACACCAACTCTCCAGCCACGCGTTCATCCTCTCTATCATTCCATTCTTGTACTCATTGGCACCGGTAGTAAACCGGAGATGACTACCTTTGAAGTCCTACCCTTTAATTTTCTTCCTAGCTCCCTGACTTCTGCCTGTTGGACCGCATCCCTCTTTCTACCTATGTCGTTGGTCCAGATATGGACCACGACCTCTCGCTGTTTACCCTCCCCCACCAGAATGCCCCACATCCGCTCTGTGACATCCTTGTCCCTGGTACCGGGGGGGCACCATACCATTCTGGAGTCGCATCTGCGGCCGCAGAAACGCCTCTCTGTCCCCCTAACAATTGAATCCCCTATCACTAGAGCTTTTTTATTCTTCGTCCCTCTCACTGTGCAGCTGAGCCACCCGTGGTGCCTTGGAAATTGGCTCTGGCTGCACTCCCCGCGGCACCATTGCCCTCACCAGCGCTCAGGAGTGAATATCGGTTTGAAAGCAAGATGGACTCGCCGGGGGTGGGGGAACTCCTACACTACCTGCCGAGCGTTTTTACTTCATCTGATGGTCACCCACTTCCCTTCTGTCTGCACACTTTTAAGCTGCGGGGTGACCACCTCCTGAAACATGCTATCCATTTAGCTCTCAGCCTCGCGGATGCACCGTATTGACTCCAGCCGCCGCTCAAGCTCATAAACGCAAAGCTTGAGTAGTTGAATCTGGAGACACCTACTACACACATGATTGTCTAGGCCGCACAAAGCATCCAGGACTTCCCACATGCCACAGGATGTGCACTCCATGGAACTAAGCTCCCCTGCCATCCCTTTAATTAGACATATCGAATTAAAATCTAATTAAAAAGAAAAAGAGAGATACTTACCAATCAAACAGCCAACCACTTACCTGCCCGGACGAAGGGCTGTGAGATCCACCTCAGAAGTGAATTCCTCGCCTACCTTCGGCCCTCCTGCTCCTCGGACTCCTGGCCTTCCGAACTCATGGACCTCCTGGTCTCCCGAACTCATGGACCTCCCGAACTGTCGCGAACTCTCGGACTCTCCTGCTCACGGATTCTCCCGCTCTCGGACTCTCCTGAACTCTCGGACTCTCCTGAACTCGGACTCTTCCGCTCTTGGACTCTCCCAAACACTTGGACTCTCCAAACTCTCGGATTCTCCCGAGCTCTCGGATTCTCCCGAACTCTTGGACTCTCTCGGATTCTCGGACATACCCGAAATCTCGGACTCTCCCGAATTCTGGGACTCTCTTGAACTCTCGGACTCTCTCAGACTCTCTCGAACTCTCGGACTCTCCTGAACATTCGGACTCTCCCGAAGTCATGGACTCTCCCGAACTCTCGATCCTCCCGAACGTTCGGACTTTCCCGAACTGCCGGATTCTCCTGAACTCTCAAAATGTCCAGAACTCTCAGACTCTCCCGAACTCTCGGACTCTCCCGAACTCTCGGACTCTCCCGAACTGTCAGACTCCCCCGAACACTTGGAATCTCCCGAACTTTCAGACTCTCCCAAACTCTCGGACTTTCCCGAACTCTCGAAATCTCCCAAACTCTCGGATTCTCCCCCTCTCAGACTCTCCTGAACTCTTGGACTCTCTCAGATTCTCCCGAACTTTCAAACTTTCCCGAACTCCCAGACTCTCCCATTCTCTGACTGTCCCAAATTCTCGAACTCTCCCAAACTCTCGGACTTTCTCAAATTCTGGGACTCTTCCGAACTCTCGGACTTTCTCGGATTATCCCGAACTCTCGGAATCTCCCAAATTCTGGGACTCTCCCGAACTCTCGGACTCTCCCGAACTCTCGGATTCTCCTGAAATCTCGGACTCTCCCAAACTGTTGGACTATCCCGAACTCTCGGACTCTCCCGAAATCTCGGATTCTCCCAAACTCAGACACTCCCGAACTCCCGGACTCTCCCGAAGCCACGGTCACTCCCGAACTCTCAGTCTCTCCGAACTGTCGGACTCTCCCGAACTGTCGGACTCTCACGAACTTTTGGACTCTCCCGATCTCTCGGACACACCCGAATTCTGGGACTCTTCCGAAATCTCGGTCTCTCGCTCTCGGACTCTCCTGAGCTCTCAGAATCTCCCAAATTCCGGGACTCTCCCGGACACTTAAACTCTCTTGAACTCCCAGACTTTCCCGAACTTTCGAAATCTCCCGAACTCCCGGACTCTCCCGAACTCTCGGTCGCTCCCATGTAGTATGTGGAGAAAGAGTCAGACTGAATACTGTGAACTCAAAGTAAAGTGTGACCTTAGTCTTTTATTGCTGGTCTCCAGAGTGCCTCACCAACTTGTGAAGCCTTCTTAAATACCTGTGCTCCCAAGGGATTATGGGCTCCTTTAGGACTCTGGGGAATGAGCCCTCTGGTGGCTGTACAGCGTGATTACAAGTCCACATATAGAACAACATTCCCCCCTAAAGTCAATAGTGTAACTATTTATAATGTGAGTCGATCTGGGCCCTTCTTGCCCTGGTTGATCGTCTCGGTGTGAAAGCTGGTATTATTGAATCATTTATTGGGCCCTCGCTGGGCTGCTGTGCAGCTGGCCTTGCTGGGCTGCCTGGTGTGTTGGGCCCCGCTGGGCTGCTGTGGATGATGGGTTCTGCTTCTAGGTCAACCGTGGTACTGGTTGCCACTGGTGTGTATGTTGGGGATCAAAAAAGGTACGGTCTAAGGTTGGTTGCTCAGGATAGTCCGTGAATCTGAGTTTGAT
Source organism: Pristiophorus japonicus (assembly GCF_044704955.1). Classification (NCBI taxonomy): domain Eukaryota; kingdom Metazoa; phylum Chordata; class Chondrichthyes; family Pristiophoridae; genus Pristiophorus; species Pristiophorus japonicus. The sequence goes on along the minus strand of NC_091979.1, from coordinate 221,711,548 downwards.
TTGGTCCAAGTGTTTCCGGTGAATGAGTCCATTTGAAAGTTTGACCCGAACACCCTGCTTCCCTCCCAAACACAGACGCTCCTGAACTCTCGGACTCTCCAGAACCCTTGGCCTCTCTCGAACTCTCGGATTCTCCCGCACTCTCAGAATCTCCCAAACTCTCGGACTCTCCCAAACTCTCGGAATCTCCCAAACACAGACGCTCCTGAACTCTCGGACTCTCCCGAATTCTCGGAATCTCCCGAACTCTTGGACTCTCCCGAACTCTCGGACTCTCTCGGATTCTCCCGAACTCTGGGTCTCTCCCGAACTCTCGGAATCTCCCAAACACAGACGCTCCTGAACTCTCGGACTCTCCCGAATTCTTGGAATCTCCCGAACTCTTAGACTCTCCCGAACTGTCAGACTCTCCTGAACTCTCGGATTCTCCCGAACTTCCGGTCTCTCCCAAACTCTCGGCCTCTCCCGAACTCTGGGACTCTCCTGAACTGTCGGATTCTCCTGAATGCTCCGATTCTCCCGAACCCTTGGCCTCTCCCGAAATGGCGGACTATGCCAAACTCTCGGAATCTCCCAACTCTCCCAAACTCTCGGCCTCTCCCAAACACAGACGCTCCTGAACTCTCGGACTCTCCCGAACCCTTGGCCTCTCCCGAACTCTCAGATTCTCCCGCACTCTCAGAATCTCCCAAACTCTCGGACTCTCCCGGACTCTCAAAATCTCCCGAACCCTCGGCCTCTCCCGAAATGGCGAACTCTCCCAAACTCTCGGACTATCTCAAACTCTCGGAATCTCCCAACTCTCGGATTCTCCCGAACTCTCGAAATCTCCTGAACTCACGGCCTCTCCTGAACTCCGGGACTCTCCCGAACCCTTGGCCTCTGCCGAAATGTTGGACTCTCCCGAACTCTCAGAATCTCCCAAACTCTCGGATTCTCCTGAACTCTCGGAATTTCCCAAATTCTGGGACTCTCCCAAACTCCCGGACTCTCTCGGATTCTCCCGAACTCTCGGTCTCTCCCGAACTCTCGGAATCTCCCAAACACAGATGCTCCTGAATTCTCGGAATCTCCCGAACTGTCAGACTCTCCCGAACTCTCGGTCTCTCCCGCTCTCAGACTCTCAAAATCTCCCGAAATCTGTGACCCTCCCAAACTCCCGGACTCTCCCAAACTCTCAGACTCTCCCGAACTCTCAGCCTCTCCCGAACTCTCGGCCTCTCCCAAACTCTTGAAATCTCCCGAAATCCCGGACTCTCACGAACCCTCGGTCTCTCCCGAAATATCGGATTCACCCAAACTCTCGGACTCTCCCGAAATGTCGAACTCTCCCGAACTCTCAGTCTCTCCCGCTCTCGGACTCTCAAAATCTCCCGAACTCCGTGACTCTCCCAAACTCTTGGACTCTCCCGAACTCTCAGAATCTCCCAAGCTCTCAGACTCTCCCGAACTCGTACGCTCCCGAACTCTCGGACTGTCCTGAACTCTCAGACACTCCGACTTTCGGACTATCCCGAACTCTCGAAATCTCCCGAACTCTTGGACTCTCCCGAATTCTTGGACTCTCCCGAACTCTCGGACTCTCTCGGACTCTCCCAAACTCTCGGAATCTCCCGAACTCTCGGAATCTCCCGAACACTGGGACTCTCCTGTACTCTCAGACTCTCCCAAACTCTCGGACTCTCCCGAAGTCTGGGACTCTCCCGAATGCTCGGGCTCTCCCGAAATCTCGGATTCTCCCGAACTCTCGGACTCTCCCGAACCTCGGACTCCCTTGAACTCGGACACTCCCGAACTCTCGAAATCTCCCAAATTCTGGGACTATGCCAAACTCTAGAACTCTCCCAAACTCTCGGATTCTCCCAAACTCTCGAACTCTCCCGATCTCTCGGTCTCTCCCAAATTCTGGGACTCATCCGAACTCTCGGACTCTCCCGAACTCTGGGAATCTCCCAAATTCTGGGACTTTCCCGAACTCTCGACATCTCCCAAACTCTCGGATTCTCCCAAATTCTGGGACTCTCCCAAACTCTTGGACTCTCCTGAACTCTCGAAATCTCACGAACTCCCGGAATCTCCCAAACCCTCGGGCTCACCCGAACTCTCGGACTCTCCCGAATTCTGGGAATCTCCCAAACACTCGGACTTTCCTGCTCTCGGATTCTCCCAAACTCTCGAAATCTCCCAAATTCTGGGGCAGTGCCGAACTCTCGGACGCTCCCGAACTCCCGGACTCTTCCGAACCCTTGGACTCCCAGACTCTCCCGAACTCTCAGACTCTCCAGAATTCCCGGACTCTCCCGAAATCTCAAAATCTCCCGAACTCCCGAGATCTCCCAAATTCTGGGACTCTCCCGAACCCTCGGACTCTCCCAAACTCTCATATTCTCCCGAACTCTCAGAATCTCTCGGAATCTCCCGAACTCTCGAAACCTCCCGAACTGTCGGACTCACCCCAACTCTCGGATTCTCCCGAATTCTCGGACTCTTTGCACTCTCGCGAACTCTCAGACTTTATCCGAATTCTGGGACTCTCCTGAACGCTTGGAATCTCCCGAATTCTCAAACTCTCCCGAACTCTCGGACGCTCCTGAACCTCCGGACTCTCCCAAACTCTCAGTCTCCCGAACTCTCAAAATCTCCCGAACTCCCGGACTCTCCCGAATTCTCAGACTCTCCCAAACTCTTGGATTCTCCCGAACTCGGACGCTCCCGAACTCTCAAAATCTCCTGAACTCCCGGACTCTCCCGATTTCTCGGACTCTCCCAAACTCTCAAACTCTCCCGAACTCCCAGACTCTACCGAACTGTCGGACTCTCCCGAATGCTCGGATTCTCCCGAACTCTCAGACTCTCCCAAACTCTCGGACTCTCCTGAACTCTTGGACTCTGCCGAACTCGGACGCTGCCGAACTCGCAAAATTTCCTGAACTCCTGGACTCTCCCAAACTCCTGGACTCTCCCGAACTCTCGCACTCTCCCAAACTCCCGGACTCTCCCGAACTCTCGCACTCTCCCAAACTCGTACGCTCCTGAACTCTTGGACTCTCTTGAACTCTCGGACTTTCCCGAATTTTGGGACTCTCCCGGACTCTCAGAATCTCCCAGACTCTCAGAATCCCCGAACTCTCGGACTCTCCCGAACTCTCGGACTCTCCCGCTCTCAGACTCTCTCCGACTCTCCCGAACTCTCGGACTCTCTCCGACTCTCCCGAACTCTCGGACTCTCCCTCTCCCGAACTCTCGGACTCTCCCGCTCTCAGACTCTCTCCGACTCGTCTCTCCCGAACTCTCGGACTCTCCCGAACTCTCGGACTCTCCCGCTCTCAGACTCTCTCCGACTCTCCCGAACTCTCGGACTCTCCCGCTCTCGGACTCTCTCCGACTCTCCCGAACTCTTGGACTCTCCCTGTTACATATTTATGCTTGGGGTCACCAGACACCAGGGGGCGCCACTGTCAGAGGTCATCGGGCTGTACGCGCTCGTGCGCGGTCACTGGTATATAAGTGCGGGTACCATGTCACGCGGGTTACTTTGGGCGGGAATAAAGTTGGATCAGGTTTACACCTGAGGCAGTTTACAGTAACATGTCTTTTGAGTCATTGCATCCATTACATTTGGCGACGAGGTAACTTAAGAACCTTCGCATGTACAATGGGCACTATTGAAATTCTTGAGAGATTCTCGGATGGCGAGGATTGGGCGGATTTTATCGACTGCCTGGATCAGTATTTTGTTGGCCGAAGAGAAGCTGGATTTGAGCAAGGCCATTGCGACTGCCCAGGCCTGCATGACGTTTGATGATAATTTGCGGCAGATATCATCAAAGAGTCGGAGCTCCACGGGAAGTACTGTAAACAAGGTTGTGTCATCATCTGGCAGAGCTGCTTATGGCAGGACCTACTCGGCTGCTTGTGTGAAACCTGTAGCCGCTCAAAGTCCAGCAACTGGTATGAATCCGATTTCACCTTGTTGGCGTTGTGGGAGCAATCATTGGCCTCATCAGTGTCGGTTTAAACAGTACTCCTGTAATGGCTGTTCGAAAGTAGGGCACCTTCAGAGAATGTGCCCACAACTGAGCAAGCGTGATGCCGCTCATCACATTGCTGATGATGACCAGTCCAGTGCTGGCCTGGATACACAACCCGAGGAGGAAGTGTATGGTCTGTATTCGTTCTTGGGAAGGAGCCAGCTGATAATTGTTAATGTGAAGCTGAATGGCGTTCCTGTATCAATGGAGCTTGACACGGGTGCGAGTCAGTCGATAATGAGCCAAAGGACATTCGATAAGCTGTTGGACACTGAGGCTGTGAAGCCTAAGCTGAGTCCAGTCAATGCCAAGTTGCGTACTTACACTAAGGAACTCATACTGGTGTTTGGCATTGCAGTAATCAAGGTGTTATATGATGGTGTGGTTCATGATCCACCATTAAGGATCATCACAGGTAATGGTCCATCGCTGTTCGGCAGGAATTGGCTCGAGAAAATCAAGTGGAATTGGAATGATATCAAAATGTTGTCATCCCTTCATGTGCTCAAGTGTTGAAGAAGTTTCCTTTGAACCGGGCATTGGTAATTTTACTGGAGCCAAGGTGCAGATTCATCTGGATTCTGATGCAAGGTCTGTCTATCATAAGACTCGGTCTGTTCCCTACATGATGAGGGAGAAGGTTGAAATTGAGCTTGACAAACTCCAATGTGAAGGGGTCATAACACCGGTCGAGTTTAACGAGTGGGCCAGTCCTATTGTTCCTGTGTTGAAGAGTGATGGCACTGTCAGGATTTGTGGAGACTACAAGGTTACGATTAACCGATTTTCGAAACAGGATCAGTACCCGTTACCGAAGGCTGATGACCTGTTCGCCATGCTAGCTGTTGGAAAGTCATTCACTAAACTGGATCTGATGTCGCCCTATATAAACACAGGTGCTTGCCGACACTTTGAAGAAACTCACCTGCATCAACACCCATAAAGGACTGCTCGTCTACAACAGGTGTCCTTTTGGAATTCGTTCGGCTGCAGCCATATTTCAGAGGAATATGGAGAGTCTATTGAAGTCCGTTCCTAGAACTGTCGTGTTTCAAGATGACAGTCTGGTCACGCTACTGAATATCTGAACAATCTTGAAGAAGTCCTACATCATCTGGACAAAATGGGACTCAGGCTGAAACGTTCGAAGTGTGTCTTCATGGCACCTGAAGTTGAATTCCTGGGGAGGAAGATTGCTGCTGATGGCATCAAACCTACTGATTCGAAAACCAAGGCCATCAAAAATGCACCCAGGCCTCAGAATGTGACGGAGCTACTCAACTACTTTGGTAATTTCTTACCCAGATTGAGCACCATGTTAGAGCCACTGTACGTGCTACTCAGAAAAGGCGACAACTGGATCTGGGGTGTGTCTCAAGATAGAGCCTTTGAGAAAGCTAAGAATCTGCTCTGTTCAACAAGTTGCTTGTTCATTATGATCCGTGTATGCGTCTTGTATTGGCCTGTGATGCTTCATCATATGGGGTTGGCTGTGTACTCCAACAAGCAAATGAGACGGGTAAGCTACAACCTGTTGTGTATGCTTCGAGAAATTTGTCAAAGGCAGAAAGAGCTTACAGTATGGTAGAAAAAGAAGCTTTGGCCTGTGTGTATGGGGTCAAAGAGATGCATCAGTACCTGTTTGGTCTTCATTTGAACTCGAAACGGAACACAAGCCACTCACTTCATTGTTTTCGGAAAACAAAGGGATTAATACCAATGCATCATCCCATATCCAAAGATAAGCATTGACATTGTCTGCCTATGATTATGTTATTCATCATAGACCTGGCACTGAGAATTTTGCCGATGCACTGAGTCGTCTACTGTTGCCCACACCTGAGATGGAGATGCCGCAACCTGCAGATCTACTGTTAGTAATGGATGCTTTTGAGAGTGACTGCTCTCTGAGAGTGACGTGTCACTGCTCAACAAGTTAGGATTTGGACCAGTCATGACCCTATTTTATCGGTTGTGAAACATTGTGTCCTCAGTGGTGATTGGCCTGCAATACCTATGGAAATGTGTGATGAGACCAAACCTTACAACCATCGCAAAGATGAACTGTCCATTCAGTCAGATTGTCTACTGTGGTGTAATCGTGTTGTTGTGCCTAAGAAAGGTAGAGAAAACTTTGTACGTGAACTACATAGCACTCATCCTGGTATTGTCATGATGAAAACCATTGCTTGGGCTCATGTATGGTGGCCTGGAATTGACTCTGATCTGGAAGCATGTGTGCATCAGTGCAATACTTGCATGCGGCTAAGTAAAAGTACCAGCGGAATCTCCACTGAGTCTTTGGTCGTGGCCATCTAAACCATGGTCGCGGATCCACATCGATTTTGCGGGCCCTTTCCTGGGAAAGATGTTTTTTGTTGTGGTGGATGCATATTCAAAGTGGATAGAGTGTATTAATATGTCATCCAGTATGTCTACGGCTACTATTGAGAGCCTTCATGTCATGTTTGCTACTCATGGTTTGCCTGACATCGTTGTGAGCGACAACCGATCTTGCTTCACAAGTCTGGAGTTTCAAGTGTTCATGAAACTCAATGGTATTAAACATGTGAGGTCAGCCCCACTCAAACCTGCTTCTAATGGTCAAGCAGAGCGTGCTGTTCAAATGATCAAGCAGAGTATGAAACGTGTAACGCAGGGTTCCCTGCAGACTTGCTTGTCCTGTATACTGCTCGGTTACAGGACCAGACCTCATACGCTTACTGGGGTCTCCCCTGATGAAGAGAAGTCTCAAGACCAAGCTCTCTCTTGTTCATCCCGAATTGAATGATCGTGTTGAAAACAGACGTCAAAGTCAGCAAGGGTATCATGATCGTGCTGCTGTGTCACGTGACATCTCTGTCAATGATCTGGTTTATGTACTGAACTATGGTCAAGTGGATCGCCGGTACTGTTACAGCCAAGGAGGGTAACAGAGTGTTTATTGTCGTGCTCAAGAATGGGTAAACATGCAGGAAACATGTTGATCAGATAAAACTGCGGAACACGGATGGACTGGAACTGCTTGAGGAAGATGCAGTCAGTGACCAACCAACTAATGTTCATTCATCAGAGGACTTTGCTCTCATCTTTGCGATGGTCATTACCACTCCCATCAGATCGGTTATTCAGCCTTCTGTCACAACTGACTCAGAACGCTCACCTAGAACTGAAGTTGAATTGAGAAGATCAACTCGTGAGTGGAAAGTCCCAGACCGTCTTAATTTGTAAAAAGACAGATATTAATATCTTGACAGGGGATGTTGTTATGCATTTATGCTTGGGGTCACCAGACACCAGGGGGCGCCACTGTCAGAGGTCATCGGGCTGTACGCACGCATGCGCCGTCACTGGTAAATAAGCGTGGGTATCATGTCACGCGGGTTACTTTGAGCGCGGATAAAGTTGGATCAGGTTTACACTTGAGGCAGTTTACAAGTAACAAGTCTTCTGAATCATTGCATCCATTACACTCCCGAACTCTTGCACTCTCCCGCTCTCAGATTCTTTCGAAGTCTCGGACTCTCTCGAACTGCCGGACTCCACCTTGTACATTCTACTCCCTCCCTGCTCCTGCTATTGTTTCCTTTTCTTCAGTCAATTTCTTATTCATTTCCAGAGTTTAGGGTCAATTTTAATTGTTCCTGTCCTTTCACACTGTGCTCGATGGAAGTCAATGCAAAGGAAAATCGGGTTGTGTATGAAATGGGTAGCTAACTCGTTGGTGCTGTATCCTGCCCGGTGGGAACTGTTAAAAGTCTCCGCTTTATCTTGAATGGTCACTGCTTTTAGTTAATGCATCAATCTTCATCACACATATTATTCTAAACTATAATGAAATAGAATATACAACACAGAACCTGTCCATTTGACCCTACCAGTCTATGCTGACGTTTATGCTCTACTTGAGCCTCCTCCCATATTTCCGATCTAACTCGAGTAGCATAACCCTCTATTCCCTTCTCTCTCATTTATTTATCTAGCCTCCCCTTAAATGCATCTATGCTCTTCACCTCAACTACTCCCTGTGGTAGTGAGTTCCACATTGATTTATTGATTTGCCCATTTGATTCCTTGGTGACTATCTTATATTGATGGTCTCTAGATTTGATCTTTCCCACAAGTGGAAACACTCTCTGTGTGTCTACTCAAAACCTTTCATAATTTTAAAGACCTCTATTAGATCACCCCTCAGCCTTCCCTTTTCAAGAGAAAAGAGACCAAGCCTGTTCATCCTTTCCTGATAGGCATACCCTCGCAGTATCATCTTTGTAGATCATTTTTGGACCTTCTCTGGTGCCTCTATATTCTTTTTCATAATATGGTGACCAGAATTGCACACAGTACTCCAAGTGTGATCTAACTAAGATTCAATACAAGTTTGGCATATCTTCGCTACTTTTCAATGTTATCCCTCTAGAAATAAACCCTATTGATTGATTTGCATTTTTTTGGCTAAATCTGTAACTCAAAATGAATTGGCATAGTGGTGCAGGTCTTGAAGTTATATACACTGTGAGAACCAGAGGCCATGTATGGCACCAGCTACCTGGAATATCATGATATTACTTTTATGTACTTGGTAAGAGTCAGAGTAGAAATAGCAGGACAGTTAAGATGAATACGTGGCTTGAGGAATGGTGCAAGAGGGAGGGATTCAAATTCCTGGGACATTGGAACCGGTTCTGGGGGAGGAATAGTGTTAAATCCAAAGAAGAGGCATGTAAATTGGCCAAAAAAAGCAGCAAACCTGAGGACTGAGAGAAATTTAGAATTCAGCAGAGGAGGACAAAGGGTTTAATTAGGAGGGGGAAAATAGAATATAAGAGTAAGCTTGCAGGGAATATAAAAACTGATGGCAAAAGCTTCTACAGATACCTGAAGAGAAAAAGATTAATGAAGACAAATGTAGATCCCTTACAGTCAGAATCAGGTGAATTTATAATGGGGAACAAAGAAATGGAAGACCAATTAAACAAATACTTTGGTTCTGTCTTCACTGAGGAAGACACAAATAAACTTCCGGAAATACGAGAGGACCAAGGGTCTAGCGAAAAGGAGGAACTAAAGGAAATCCTTATTAGTCAGCAAATTCTGTTTGGAAAATTGATGGGATTGAAGGCCGATAACTCCCCAGGGCCTGATAGTCTGCATCCCAGAGTACTTAAGGAAGTGGCCCTAGAAATAGTGGATGCATTGGTGGTCATTTTCCAACATTCTATAGACTCAGGATCAGTTCCTATGGACTGGAGGGTAGCTAATGTAACTCCACTTTTTAAAAAAGGAGGGAGAGATAAAACAGGAAATTATAGACTGGTCAGCCTGACATTGGTGGTGGGGAAAATGCTTGAATCAATTGTTAAAGAAGTAATAGCGGCGCATTTGGAAAGCAGTGACAGGATCGGTCCAAGTCAGCATGGATTTATGAAAGGGAAATCATGCTTGACAAATATTCTGAAATTTTTTGAGGATGTAACTAGTAGAGTGGACAAGGGGGAGCCAGTGGATGTGGTCTATTTAGACTTTCAAAAAGCTTTTAACAAGGTCCCACACAAGAGATTAGTGTGCTAAATTAAAGCACATGGTATTGGGGGTAATGTATTGACATGGATAGAGAACTGGTCGGGAGACAGGAAGCAAAGAGTAGAAATAAACGGGTCCTTTTCAGAATGGCAGGCAGTGACTAGTGGGGTACCGCAAGGTTCAGTGCTGGGACCCCAGCTATTTACAATATACATTAATGATTTAGATGAAGGAATTGAATGTAATATCTCCAAGTTTGCAAATTACACTATGCTGGGTGTCAGTGTGAGCTGTGAGGAGGATGCTAAGAGGCTGCAGGGTGACTTGGACAGGTTAGGTGCTTGGGCAAGTGCATGACAGATGTGGTATAATGTAGATAAATGTGAGGTTATCCACTTTTGTGGCAAAAACAGGAAGGTAGAATATTATCTGAATGGTGACAGATTAGTAAAAGGGGAGTCATGGTACATCAGTCATTGAAAGTTGGCATGCAGGTACAGCAGGCGGTGAAGAAGGCAAATGGTATGTTGGCCTTCATAGCAAGAGGATTTGAGTATAGGAGCAGGGAGGTCTCACTACAGTTGTACAGGGCCTTGGTGAGGCCACACCTTGAATATTGTGTACAGTTTTGGTCTCCTAATCTGAGCAAGGACATTCTTGCTATTGAGGGAGTGCAGCGAAGGTTCACCAGACTGATGCCCGGGATGACAGGACTGACATATGAAGAAAGACTGGATCGACTAGGCTTATATTTAATGGAATTTAGAAGAATGAGAGGGGATCTCATAGAAACATATAAAATTCTGACGGGATTGGACAGGTTAGATGCAGGAAGAATATTCCCGATGTTGGGAAAGTCCAGAACCAGGGGTCACAGTCTAAGGATAAGGGGTAAGCCATTTAGGACTGAGATGAGGAGAAACTTCTTCACTCAGAGAGTTGTGAGCATGTGGAATTCTCTACCACAGAAAGTTATTGAGGCCAGTTCGTTAGATATATTCAAAAGGGAGTTAGATGTGGCCCTTACAGCTAAAGGGATCAAGGAGTATAGAGAAAAAGCAGGAATGGGGTACTGTTGGGGGAAAACCCTGAGGTAGAAATAAATCTACTCCGAGACTACGTTAGAGAGTTGAAATCACACACAAGTTATTAATACAAGGTACCAGGGAAGTTGTATGTATGTCCCTCAACCAGGCAACAACTCAATTTGGTGTTACTGATACAGCAATTTTATAGTCGTGTTTGTCCAGCTACCTTCCTTATCTTTGACCAGCATCTGCTCTGGCTGGCAGTTGGTTTCCATGTTGCTCAGCATCTTGTGACCTTTTCGCAATTGCTTATCGCATCCTGTCCTTCAGTACATGCTAAGTCAACTGTTTTGTTTTTCTCAAGCACAGCAATTTCGCACTAACCCTTTTAACCCCTTCAATTCCCCCATTTGGCCGGATTTTTCATATACATAATTCGAGGCCAACATATACCCGGTCTTTATGCAGAAATTGGTGATGTGATGTGCCGTTTCCTGAGCCCTGAGGTCTCCACTCCGGGGTCCAGGTTCCCATCTCCTGTCGCACCTCATTCTGCTGCTCATAAAACCTCATCATATCGGTGCTTTGGGCGTGTGTACGCCACCTTCTGAGACACTGCCAGGTTCTCGTAGTTTGAGGGTGGTTGGGTTACAGGTCTGCTCGATAGTAAAGATGACATTGCTTTGCTGATACAACATTTATGTAACATACATAGGCAATACAGCATTATTACCACCACCACAAAGGTAACCAGACCTTGGATTAGTGACATTCCCATAGATCCTAACCACCCTGAGAACCAGTCCACAACGTGGAGGCTGGTAGTTGCTTAAGCTTTTTAACCTCTTCTTGGATATGCTCTGCCAGATTTGTAATTTCTTCCGAGCTATCCGGGATGTATGTACAACATTCGGCTCCGATCAGCGCACAGGTTCCCCCTTTTTCTGCCAACACATAGTCAAGGACCATCCGATTTTGCAGAGCTACTGTGCGGAGGGCTTCCATCTCTGCATTAACCTTAACTAGGGCTTCAGCTGTATCGTTGGCCACCTGTTCCAGGATGTTAATGGATTCCCTTGCCAATTTACCCGCTCCATACCAGGGAAACGCAATGGCCCAGAATCTTTCAGTCTCCGTGATGACTCGTCTGGCTCTCCGGTGGAGGTCCTTCAGAGAACCCAGGTGATACATGTAGGGTACGATATAAGCCAGATAACAAGAACCCGTCCATTCTCAGGGCAACCAGGGGTAGGCCCTGTGACCGCACACAAAATGAGTCCCGTTGTAGGGCGTATACTTATTTATCGCTGGGGGGTCCCATTGGACCGAAAAGTCACCATTTCCGTTTAATGATGGGAGTGTCACCCTACCCCCTTCGGCAGGTAAGGTAAGGCTATTTGTGCAGTTACTGTACCCCACAATAGGATCTTCCGGTCGTCCCTGCCTTGTGAAACATAGCCCCCCTCCCTGTCCCTTCTTACACCTTGTTCTGAGGAACGATGGTAGATAGGAATTGTAATAGGTTGACCGTCTCCACCCACTACACTGTTCTGGATTATACCCATGACTTTTAAATTTTATTATGGTGTTGCCGTCTGCCTCTATGGCATAAGAGCCAACGCGTGTGGATCCTGTTCGAACTGCAACATCCAGCTGGCCATCTCATCATCACTAAGTGGGGTTGGTTGTAGGGGGATTCCTTCCTCCCAGTGTGTGGGTACATGAGCACAGACCCAACAGCTGGCAACGTTGGCTTTCTTGGCATAGGTGTGTGACATGTACAAAAAGGTGTTCACATGTAACTCTCTCTTGGTCCGTGGGGGTACTCTGGCCTGAGTCCTCCCGAGGCTACATATTAGAATTACACAAAAAAGCAAACTGCACATAATATCGCGTAACACATTCATCTTGGATCGTCTTTATTTCTTCTGGCGTTTTCTGCTGATGCGTCCGCTTTCAGTTTCCTAGAATGTGTATGAAGGCAGGGTTATTTGTTTTGTTCGTTTGTGCTGGGGTCGTTGGATTTATATTCTTTGAGCTGAGATCAATGTTTCCATCGGCCAACCCCACCCATATCTTTGCAGGTGCACGTATCTCCGCTAATTAGGACTTCAAATGGGCCAGACCAACGGGGAGCAAACCCCGTTCGTCCTGGCAGACATTTTACCATTACCTTCGCGCCTACCTATGGGACCTCTCCCTGGTCCTCCAATTCCTTCTGTTCATCCCTGCCTGCTTGCCGTTCCCTCACTTCCTTCCTCAATTCCTTAAGTTGCTTACTCAGTTCCAAGACGTACTTTCTAATCCGATCCCTCAGGGGTCCTACGTCGGATCCCCCAGTTATGATTCCTTCCGGCAGGTGCATCGCCCTGCCTGTCATCAACTCATATGGAGTTAATCCCGTCACTCGGCTAGGAATTGCCCTTTGCCTCATCAAGATTGTGGGTAATAAATCCGTCCAAGCTTGTCCCGTCTCTTGGATGGCCTTTGCTAGGGCTGTTTTAAGTGTCCTGTTCATACGTTCTACTATCCCAGAGCTTTGCGGGTGGTAGGGGATATGAAACTTCTGTCTAATACCCAACGTAGCACACACCTCCTTCATTATTTGTTCAGTAAAATGGGTTCCCTGGTCGGAATCGATTTGGATAGGGATGCCCCATCGTGGGATTACTTCCTCTGCCAATATTCGAGCCACCGTGATTGCGGGGCAGTTTCATGTGGCGAACGCTTCTACCCACCGCGTAAACTGATCTATTATTACTAGACTGTATTTCTTGCCCCTTGAGGATGGTAAAGGTCCCGTGAAGTCGATCTGTATACACTCCCACGGCCCCCATGGTCGTGGTTGGTGAGCCATTCTAACCTTAACGGCCTTTCCTGGGTTGTGCTGGACACACGTGACACATTGCTGACAGTACTTAGCTACATCCCATCCCATTCCTGGCCACCACCAATACCCAGTTATGTTTGTTATTATGACGTTCCGTCCGACATGACTGATGCCGTGGTGTAGTTCCATGAGCATTTGTCTAATACAAGCCGGGGCTATCACCTTCCCATCTTTCCTCCATACGAAGTCGTCACCCTGGCTCCCTCTTTCTTTTCTTCATCACTTACATCGGCATGTAATCTCACAATGTCTATATCTTCCCTGGTAATGATACTACATACAACTTCTTCCTGTACTTCTAAGGATATACCTGCTTCCTGTGTCGCTTTATCCACTGCTTCATTGCACCGTTGGACATTGTTTACTACTTTCTGGTGAGCCTTAACCTTGATCACTGCTGCCTCTGCGGGTTTACTGGCGGCGTCGAATAGTAGTCTGATTCGGCCCTCATGTTTGATAGCCTCCCCGCCCAAAGTAACGAACCCACTCCTGGCCCAGGCAGTCATATAGTCATGGACAACCCCGAAGGCATAGCGGCTATCCGTTTTTAAATATTTGCCCGCCGGCCTTTGGCCAGTGGAGGGCTTCAGTCAGGGCAGTGAGTTCATTTACTTGGGCCAACAGTCCTCCATCTAACCTTCCCTTTCGGACAGTGTTTAGAGCTTCGTCTACCACCGCCCATCCCGTATGCGGGGTCCCCTGAATATATTTCCGGGACCCATCCACGTACAGGATCAGCTCTGGGTTTTCAAGGGGAATCTCACTTATGTGTCCCGGCGAGGCCTCCCATTCCTGTGCCTGGCACTCATGAGGCTCACCCACGGATAAGAGGCCCTCTGCCTCTCCCCCGTGTCTCGTACAATTTTTACGGACCCATCTAAGGGAAGTAATACTGCTTCCCATTTAGCCCGGTGGACATTGGACACGGAGCGCAATTTCCCGGTGTTGAGCATTTCCATCAAGGTATGTTAGGTATGTAGTATAACCTCCTCTGTCATTAGTACTGGCTCACTAACTTTCACCGCCCACATTGCGCAGTCCAAGGCTGTTACACATCTTGACAGACCTCCTGCCACGGGCGACTGTTGGGTGGAATAGTAAGCTACTGGGCGGGCTCGGTCTCCATGCATTTGAGTAACTACTGCTCCGTAAAACCCGCCCTTGTTTTCACAATGAATGTGAAACGGTGCGTTCATATTTGGCAGTCCTAGGCCTGGTGCCGACATCAGGGCTTCCTTTATCTGGCCGTATGCTGTTTCTTGTTCCGGGCCCCACTCCACACTTTCTAGAGCTGGTTTTCCTCCCTTAACTAGTCTCTGTATGGGTTCCGCGATTGCCGCAAAGTTGGCTATAAAGTTCCTACAGTAGTTAAAGAGTCCTAATACTTTGCACACTCCTTGGACTGTTTTTGGTCGGAGCATAATGCGAATTGCTTCCTTTCTGTCGTGGGGCATTGTTTTTGTCCCCTGAGACAGTTGGTGTCCCAAGTACTGTACCTCCTTCAATCCGATCTGGGCTTTCTTGGGGTTTACCTTAAATCCTCCTTTCTTTAAGGCTTCTAGGGTTTCTATTAGAGCCCCCACATGTCCTCTCTTGTCCTCCGAGGCAACCAACAGATCGTCCACATATTGGAGGATAGTACTTCAATAGGGGGCTAAATCTACGGTCTCCAAGGCTCGACCCATAGTTCGGTGAAATATGGTCGGACTATTGTGAAAACCCTGGGGCACTCGTGTCCAAGTGTACTGCCTATCCCTTACTGTGAATGCGAATGTATCTTGGGACTCCTGGGCTAATGGTATGGACCAAAATCCATTAGCTATATCTAAAACCGTAAATATTTTATGTTCTGGTTTCAGTCCATTAAATATGGTTGCTGGGCTTGCTACGATAGGGTGCGGGTGGGGAGTTACTTTTTATTTAACGCCGTATATCGGTATGACCCATCTCGTTTCTTTACGGGCCACGTTGGCGAGTTCGTAGTACTTTCGGCTTCCCGAAGAACACCGCTCCGCAAGAGGTTTTACGGCCTCTCGGGCTTCAGGTTTAATGGGGTATTGCTTATGAGGAGTGTGTTCGGGCCCAGGAATGACCACTGGCTTGGTCTTTACCAGCCCACAATCCTGCTTTGATTGAGCCTACACTTCCCTCATGGGCCGTAGTCTCCTGCTGTATCCCAATCTCGGGTGAGAAGTTGTACACTTCCGACCTTTGCGTGATTGTGCAAATTAGTCTGTTCCCTGTACATCGTGATTTTGCATCCTCCCTTATTTCTCCAAACTATTCTCTTATTCTGTGGGTCTATTTGTGCCCCTAACTGTTCCAGGTGGTTGATCCCCAATATGGTCCCTTCTGCATTTGTGCCGGGATCAGAATACCGGCTATCTCCAATAGAATTACTTCACTCTGGTGGGTTGTGGTGGCAAATCCTCCCACGCCAGTTATATGGACTACATGTTTAGTTGTGGGCAAGGGAATATCTGTCATAGATACCGGTGCTCCGGTATCCACTAACATATCACACTGTCGGCCCCCTAACAGCGCTGTTATGTGAATACGCGGATCCTCTCCCTGCCCCACGGGGGCCACTGGCCTTCAGTCCCTTCTTAAGTCCCTCAGCGCTGTGATTATCTGCTGTCGGTTCATCTCCTCTACTCTTAGGCCTGACTGACTATTTCTTTTCTCCTTTAGCAGTGGCATGGCCCATTTTCTTGAAATTATCACATCGGACAGTTGGTCTTTTGGGGCCCCTACAGTCGGCGGCAAAATGACCCGTCTTGCCACAGTTGTAGCATTCCCCTCTTACTACTCTTAGCTATGGCCACTTCTTGTTTTATTCCCCCAGAGTTAATGTGGCATGCCCACTGGAAAGCTTGGTCATAGGTGTCCGTGACTACCACCCCCATTTTTAAGATCTTTTGATGGTCGGCCGAAAGGCCGTCCTTAAACATTTTCACGAAGACTGGGTCATCTCTGTTTGGGGCCGCCTGTCCCGAGAATTCTTGGTATTGGAACCATAACCTCTCTCCGTAGTCATTGGCGTTTTCTCCCTTTTTCTGGCGGGTCTGCATTATCAATCCCCAATTTGGAGTGGATACTCCCATTAAGGACTGTACAGCCTGGACGAACCCCGTTCTGGCAGCGTCCCATTGTGCCCTTGTGGCAACCACGGCAGGTATCCATGTGCCGTCACTGTGAGGGGTTGCTAGCCCTGTCCACCGGTCCTTTGGACACTTAGCCCAAACTATTTGGTGGACATCTCACTCATGCATACCATGGGTCACATACAATTCTTCTAACTTTTGCCAAAATTCTATATTTCTCTTCCGTGGTTGTAGACTCCCCAAATTCTGATTCATCATTTGTTTTTCTGTGGGGGTGAAAGTGTAGTATTGATATCGGGGGTTCCCTCCCTGTACGCCCTGGGTTACCCTAAGAGGGGCTGCCCTTTCTGTATTTACTGAATTTGACCCTTCCATCTCGGTCTCCTCATCAAAGGGAGGAGCCGAGGCCGCTACTGCGGCAACATAAGTCGGAGGGAGGTCATAATCTGATCCCCCCACTCGCCGGTTTGTTCATACCGTTCTCTCAATTTCTTATTCTCGGCTTCTGTCTCCTTACTTTTCTTTGCTAATTGTTTGGTTTTACTTTGTAACACACATAACTGATATACTAAAAGTACTCCGGCTTTCTTTGCCTTTTTCTGTTTCTGTTTCCCCCACCAATTCTTTTGCTCCTTGGGGACAGCCGAGGGATCCCACCCGTCTTTAATCATTTTATCTATTAAGCTCTTCTGGTCGTTTGCATAGAACCTACTAAGAGACCCTCCCATCCCCCATTCAAGGTCTTCCCCCGATGCCATTATGTGATCTGACCTTCCCTCGCTTCCTCTGCCAATGAGTCTCTTCACGCGGGCCTACTTCTACTCCGTCACTTATTTATTGCAATGGGATTATCTTTCAACTCTCACACCAGTTTTTGAGTATCACACAGTCACTCACAGGTTCCTGCCATCACTTTGTCCTCCTGGTGTTCCCTTCGACCTGAATCCTTGGCCATGGGGCATTTGCCCTCTTCATTCAAGCTCAAGTTAGTTGATTGAGATAGTTTGTGACAATTGAAGTTTCTCTTACACACGACTTATCTTACTTATATTCTACTTTATCTTAATTTCTACTCACTGTGTCTGTTATCAAACCTCCCCGAGTCTCACTTGTTCGTTGGGTGTCCGGCGGCCTCACCCCTGCCGGTTCGATTTCTGGGATGTCATGAAATCCGACCTTATCCCCGTACGTTCGAGTCTCGGTCAGGAGGGCTTACCGGTACACCCTGCTGCAGCGCCAAAACTGTTGGGGAAAAATCCCGAAGTAGAGATAAATCTACTCTGAGACTATGTTAGAGAGTTGAAAACACACACAATTTATTAATACAAGGTACTAGGGGTCCCTCAACCAGGCAACAACTCAATTTGTTGCTACACATACAGCAATTTTATAGTAATGTTTGTCCAGCTCACTTCCTTATCTTTGGCCAGCATCTGGTGTGCAGTTGACCTCTTTCCTCCAGCTGGCAGTTGGTTTCCATATTGCTCAGCGTCTTGTGACCTTCTCGCAATTGCTTATTGCATCCTGTCCTTCAGTACATGCTAAGTCAACTGTTTTGTTTTTCTCAAGCACTAACCCTATTAACCGCTTCAGGTACTGAAGTGCATAATCAGCCATCATGCACTTCATATTGAATGGTGGCGCAGGCTTGAAGGGCCGAATGGCCTACTCCTGCACCTATTTTCTATGTTTCTATGTTTCCATGTAAGCATGTGGCTCCCCGAGAACCAGTAAAACTAAGCTTTAGTTCGACACAACACAGCAGATAAGAAGTATTTTAATCATGACACCCTACTGGGCATATAAGCTATCACTCTTGGATAGTGCAAGTACCCTTACCTTTTGAGTCAGGAGGTTGTGGGTTCAAACACTGCTGCAGACATTAGTATCTCCTTTAGGCTGACATTTCAGTGCCGTGCTGAGGGACTGCTACATTATCTGAAGTGCCGTCTTTCAGATGAGATGGTAAATCAACGCCTTGTCTTTGGTTCAGGTGGACGCAACAGATCAAATGCCATTATTTTTAGAGCAGGGGTGTTCTTCGTGTGTGTGGCCAATATTCATCCTCCACCATCACCAAAAACAGAATAACCGGTCATGCATTAATTTGTTGATTATGGCACTGTGCTATGAGCAAATTCACTGCCATATATGCCCATATAACTTCACTTCCAAAGTAATCCATTGATTATAAAGCATTTTGGGACATACTGACGATGTGATAAGATGCTATTTAAATGTACGTTCTTCCTATTTATATGTTATACTGAGAAACCATCCAAACCCCTGGAATAGATTCCATTGTAATCACTTTTGGGATCCATTATTCTAATCTATAACGCACTGCTAGCTATGCATTAGAAGGGCAGGGGGGGTTAACCCCCCCATGTCCTGGCCAGCATTTATCTCTCAATCACCATCACAGAAAAACATTATCTGGTGATTATCACGTTGATGTTTGTGGGAGCCTGCTGTGTACAAGATGGCTGCCGCATTTCCTACAGTACAATAGTGACTACAAATCAAAGTGCTTTGGGACGTCCTGGTGTCATGAAAGGTGCTATAGAAATGCATGTCCTTCTTTTTATTTAACAGATAAATGAACTGAACGATTTGATTAGATTTCAGCATATAATCTACTCCAGTCTGTAACTCTCTCCTGTGTGTCCATTATTACATCCTGTAACACTCACCAGTGTATCCATTATTACATCCTGTAACTCTCTCCTGTGTATCCATTATTACGTCCTGTAACTCTCTCCTGTGTATCCATTATTACATCCTGTAACTCTGTCATGAAACATTTCCTCTGGCCACCTAGGACTCGCTTGCCATGTAAGAGCTCTATGTAGAGCGCATGTTTTGGGAGTCTAGTATGAGGCTGGGGTTTTATTGAGTCTTGTGAACATCACGTGACTGGGTAAGCCACTGCCACTTTAACAGCTCAATCAACCTGTGAGTATACTTACAGGAGCATACATTACAATTGTAGCGGGTGGTGTGTGGGGTCAATTTGCCTTCCCTGACCCAGAGTGGTTGCGAGTCGCTCCCACTCCCTGGTTCTAACCATCCTGATCCTTAGCATTTTAGGATCCCAAAATTTCTGTTTGATAGTCCCAAATCGAATTTCCTTTTCAATGAGTCCAAACACTGAGGGGTTTCCACAAATTTTGCAATCCCATAGTCCGCCCTGTGATACTCTACATGCTAGAGTGTCATGTTAGGTGAGCAAAATTCCTGATTCCCGAAAGTCGACCTTCCCCTGTAATTTACCTAGCTAAACCCAAACGTACATTTCCCTTGAAATGTATTACTGTTTATAGGTAAATTCAGTCATAAGTTACATTACAGCATAGAGGGGGCCCAACGCCCCTCCATTACTCCAGTTTCACAAAAATACACAGTAAAACACACACAGTAAAAACCTTTTAACACTTGACCTCTGCGTTTTTTTTACAGCAGATGGAATCTAAACTGCACCTCACCGGGTGACTGCAAATTTTCTGCAGTGTCCTATCATATTTTGTGTTTTCCTCCCTGATACCACCCTTAAGATTAGCAAGGGCTCGTCCAGCACCCTGTGGTGCTGGGACCGACGACCTCTGCCTCTCACCCTGCAGGTAGTACACCATAGATAAAGAATAATTGTGAGCTGGCAGACAACCAAAACGTGGGAAGCTATTCTGATCCCGGCAGGGACCTCTATATTTCTGAAAATATCCCACCAGGGTTGAACTGTGATCTCTGAAATCCCACCCCCTATCTCAATTGTTTTTTGTTTTAAAGTACAGAAAAGTTTCTGTGATACTTCTACATCTTTCAGTAGTGCGGTTAGATGTTTGGCTAGAGGGGGGATTTCATATCCGAAATGTGCAATATAGTCTTGCAGATTTGTTATGTTGTTACTTACAGTGAGATGAACAATGGAGGGTTCAGGAATGGGGACAATCCGTTCCTGGGCCACTTGAACTTCTGCCTCGGGTTCAAAACAGAAACTGTTGTCACTCACCGGACACCAGATGTGTTGTCCATGCTGGTAGTGGGGCGCACTTGTGGTGACACAATGTGTCCCATCTCCTATATATGCTACCTGTGGAGGAACATGGTCTTGTGCCTTCACTTCCATGGTGCAATTTATAGGATCCGCGCCTGCAGAAGCAAACCCACATTCTGATCGAGCAAAACCATTCAAATGCTGGGGACACAGTGTTACGTGTGCACCCCAGCTCTGGCATCTGGAGAGGTCAATGCTTGTCATAGCATGCTCCCAATTTATGACATATGGCGGGACCGCCTTAAAACGAACATGCACTCCTCCGTGAATGACCCCGATATTCTCAACCCTGTATACCGGTGCTGGCTGGGGTGACCCGCCCATTACCGGCATCCTTACTACAATTTCCCATCACTGTATGGTTGGACCGCCCGCAATCTACAGGGACAGGATAGGCTTCAGAGGATAAACGAAGCTGGCACGGGCTCAATGAATTGCTATACGGGTGCAGCGCGGCGAGATGCTTGTTGCCTCAGGTCCTCCAGGTTACTGCGGCCCTCGCCCAGCAACCATGCTCCATACAGCACACACACCTCATTCCATGCAGCCTGCTCCGAGGCGTTCCTGTCCTACCGTATCAAATCATTAACAGTTTTAGCGTGCCTCTCCAGCTCCGCAATGACATCCTTTAAATGAACGGTCATTGCCTGGTCATCATGAAGCTCTGAACCCACCACTGTGTTCTCTTTCACTAGAATCTTACACAGTCGGTTCTTTAACCCAGTGATCTGCATCTGGAGTTGTACATCATCCATACTATTAACAATACCCGTTCTTATACTGAACACTGTGGCTACAGCGTTCCAGGTCCCTCTTCTCTGCCTCCCGGTCCCCACACTATTCCCAATATTCAGATCACAAAGCTGTTCTTTATCTACATTTCCATAGTCCAGTTCATAAAATTCCTGAAACATCACTTTTAACAGAGCTTCATAAAGCTTCTCCGTCTTCTTCGGGCACCACACAGGCAGTGGACTTCAGTCATGTTCAGGATCACAGATGCCACGGAGTAGTGCACGTTCTGAAACAAAACTTTGTCAGTAGGGATTAACACCAACCCATTCCCCGGACCCCTGGTGATGGTGGGACACCTATCTTCAGTCATCTGTACCATCGGGGCTCTGGGCGGGGGCTTCCTGGTGTATGAGATGAGCTCTGTGGCGTTGATGGTGTTCGGGGGATTTGGGATCACACAGACATTGGGCCTCAAACCCACACAGACAAGACAGACAAGACATGACATTGATCCCTTGTTTCTCCTTCCACCACCTTTCTCAACACAATCTCGTACCACAGGTCCTTCTCCAGTTATTCACATTTTTTCATCTTTAAATCAATTTAGCTAAGTCAAATGTTCAGCCTTTGTGATCTAAATTACTGGAGTTCACACAGCATTGCCCCATCCAGTTCAGCTACACCTTGAGTCATTTCCCTATAAATCAATTGCACATCTCCGATAATTGCCTGCTTGAAAGAAAAAGAAAAGAACATTCATTGTGGCTTTTCTGTCCGCCCAATGGGTTAATTCATCCAGCAATTTTCCCTTACTGTTACTGAGGGAAAACATCCACTCAAAATATAACTTAAAATATAACTTCTAAATTTTACAAATGCTCGGAATAATTATTTCACTCTTGACAAGGTGTTGCTTTCTGCTTGTACAGAGTGTTACCTTTTTTTTAAAGTTCGACAAACACGCTTACTAATGCATGGTATACCATGCATACCAATAGCTTACACATTACAATGGTTCTCTCTTTTATGCATAATAGCATGTCGCTGGAGATATATCACCAACGATGTCTCCACAATATCCTGCAAATCCCCTGGGAGGACAGGCGCACCAACATCAGTGTCCTCGACCAGGCTAACATCCCCAGTATTGAAGCACTGACTACACTCGTATCTGGCATGCATAGTATGCATGCCAGATATGAGACTCCCTAAGCAAATGCTTTATGTGGAGCTCCTTCATGGTAAATGAGCCAAAGGAGGACAGCGGTAACGTTACAAGGACACCCCCAAAGCCTCCCTGGTAAAGTATGACATCACCACTGACACCTGGAGACCCTGGCCGCAGACCGCCCGAGGTGGAGAAAGTGCATCCGGGAGGGCGTTGAGCTCTTCGAGTCTCAACGCAAAGAACATGAAGAGGCCAAGCGCAGGCAGTGGAAGGAGCGCGCAGCAAACCAGCCCCACCGAACCCTTCCCTCGACGAATGTCTGTCCCACCTGTAACAGGGTCTGTGGCTCTCGTATCGGACTGTTCAGTCATCAAAGAACTCACTTTGGGAGTGGAAGCAAATCCTCCTTGATTCCAAGGGTCTGCCTATGATGAATAGCAGCACACAGCCTTTTCTCCACTGGTCACATTCTTGAATTGGTCAGAACATTTTTATTTTAAAAATACCAAATATATGTGATTGCCTCATGTCCGGAACCAGAGGTTTTTCACACAATTTAAACCAACCAAAATTCCACCATGGCCATAATGAAAGATTGGTTTTCCCAGGTTAATTAACCTCAATTCCAAATTAATTTAAACCAATTTCAAACTAACAAGTGCCAGTTGAAAATAACACACACACTTAAAGACAAGTTACAAACCATGCACATGCTTTTAATTTTACCATTTACACTGAAACATCAGAGATTTTTAGTCCAGCATTTCTCCACCCGTGCCCATAACCTGCTGTAATGCGGCCACTAAAATTTGTACTGGGTCGTCAGCTGCCTTCCTGTGGCTCTGTTTTGCCTCAGCACCCTCGTAACCTGGCGCCCTCCTTTCGGGAGCCTACAATTCCGGCTCCAGTGTCCCAAATTTCCACAGTTATAACACTCTTGGGATTGACCCACATAACTTCCCTCTTGTCTCTCTGTGCCCATAGTGTTCCCAGCGTGTAGGGTGTATAAATCTGCTTTGTCTACGTTGCCAAAATCTAACTCGTAAAATTTCGTGAACGTTTCTCTGAGTAGGGCCTGGTATAGCTGCTGTGTTTCCTTCGGGTACCATGCAGGTAAGTGTACTTCTGTAAGGTTTAAGATGACTGAAGCTACTGCATAGTGTACCCCCTGGTATTCCTTGATGTCACCTCTGTGACCTGTACTCGCCCCCATTAGGGCGAGCAGGAGCAAGGCCCCTCTCATCATTCGGTTCCTTCCCTGTAGGGACACAAAATAGATAGCCTTGCCCTTGAGAAAAACAATTCTCTGGCTTGGCAAAGGTGATCCAGTTCTACAATCCAGTTTGAACTTTAAAATTAAAACATTTTAAAAATCTAAACTTAATTCCCAAAAATATTTAAAACACCCTTATGATCGTACAGTAACGCTATGTACATTTGCCACTCGTATCCGGGTGGCCAGGCTAAATCCTGTTCTTCTCCTTCCTTTTGCGGCCTCAGGGCAGCTTGTATGGCTGGATGTAAGGTGGTCTGTACCGCAGGACCCGGTGCACTGGGGGTTTCCCTGAGTCCCAGATGATCGGGGAAATGGCCCCTCCGGTACTACAATACACTTCTGTGTAGCTGCTGGGTCCATGTCATTCCCTGTGGGTTCCGTGCAGCCTGAGGCTGTAGGCTGGGGACTCTCAGTTGGTGTCTGGTCCACCACTACCTCTCCCGTGGGTCCCTCACCGCTGAAGGCTACTGGCTGGGGGTCCCTGTCCTTAGACAGATCCCTGATCTTGGGTATTCTTTTACGGATGGCAAACCTCCCGGGGCTGAACCATTGAAACTGGGGTGCTGGTGACCACGGTGTCTAAGGCCGTGGTGTGCAGGGAGTCCTTCTTAAGGCTCTGGTTACTAGGGGTGCATCCAAGTCCCAAATGATTGGGGGGAAAGCTCCTCCAGTAATACAGTTCACCGCCCCTATCGGTACAATCTGTGAGTCTGCAACGTCCCCTGTGGGCTTTCTACAGTCGGAGGCTGCTGGCTGAGGATCCCTGTCCCTAGAACGGTTCACTGCCCCCAATGGTAACGGGATGGAGAATGACCCAGCCTGTTCGTTCCCTGTGAAACCCACTAGACTGTACGGGACCCCATTAGATAGAGGTGGGGCAGCTGGGTTATCTACATATACAATGGTGCTTGAGGCTCCAGTATCTAGCAGATAGGTCCCTGTCACCTTCTCCACCTCCATCTTAACGCATGGTCCCTTATGTGCATCGTACTCTAGGGGACACAGGTACACAGGCAGTGTCGGTTCTAGTCATTAGTTGGGATTTGGCGGGGCAGATGGACTTTCCCTCCCGATGGCCGTAGCTACCTTCCTTGGGCCGTCCAATATGGACCAGAGTGCAGCTAAGAACTCCTCGAAGGAAGGGGGAGAGATCTGCGCTCCGGGTTCGGCCCTTTAGGCAGGTGCTGGGGGTTCCTTAACTTCGTTATCCTTCCAAGAGTTCCTATAATCCTTTCTCCACTGTCCACTTTTCCCGCACCCAAAGCAGTTACACTTGGTGTTGCCATTCCCTCTTTGCTTGGTGGGGCTTTAACTCATGTACCCTCCCCTTGGGTGGGTTCTCCTCCGTCCCTCGGCCGCTCCTAAAAGCCAGGGTTAGTTGCCTAATCACTGACTCCTCGGTGGTGTTGGAATCCCTAGGATCGAACCACAGCTCGGCTTTGGCCTTCACCCATGGCAAACTGTTTGCCACCAGGCTCCAGAACCAGTGGGCCCTCTCATCCCGGGTCAAGTGATCTCGGTTGAGGGTCCCATTGCAGGCACTTTCGTAGATGGGCCACAGCCTGTCAGTGAAAGCTTATGGGGTTTCCCCTGCCTGTTGTATCGTCATCTCCACTTGGGAGAAGGGACTCCCATCGTTGAGGCCCTTAGCCTCCAGGATTTCTTCCTGGATGGTCGCAGTTGGACTTTGCCCCCTCTTGGTGTTTGTGGCAAGAGACTGGTACAATCTACTGTCTAGGGAGAATAGGAGCATTTTTGCCATTTCAGAGTCGTTGCACCCATTGATGCCGGCCGCTGGGTCTACTTCCATAAAGTGAACCGAAGGGTCCCCTTTATGGGTGAGCTTGTCCAGGTGGGCGACCATGGTTCTAAGCTGCTGGATGCTGTGGGGGACCACAAAGTTACTTTTGAGGGGCCCTGCTGCCCCACCGAGAGTGGGCGCACCGTACTTCTGCTGCCGTACATGGCACATCGACACCGGTCCCGGCCCTTGTCGTACTGGTGTCACTCCCACCTCTCCCTGCTGCCAAGCCGAGTCACAACCCGACGTCACAGGCGGTGGTGCACCGCCCCCATCTGCCCCGCAAACTGTTCGCCACTCCTGCTGCCGAACCCAGCTAAGCCCTGCCACCACAGATACTGATCGAACGGTTCCCCCCTGCTCTTCCAGGTCTGCCCGAGCCATACTCAGGCTTATTAGGCAGAACATGCCTTTGGCCTTGGAAAGAGCAAGGTTCAGACTCTCAATTTGCTTTTGGCAAGGACCGTGGTCTCCAGACTCGAACCCTCTGCTGCTTGCTACCTTATAAGCGGCCTGTACATCCATTAACTTCTCCTCCTGCTCTTTAATTATTCTGGTGAGGCGGGTGTTTTCCTCCCGCAACACCAGTTCTTGACCCTTTGCTTCGGTGACCTGACACTGAAGGTAATCCTGGCGGTTTCTATGTGTTTCCACTAATCATAGTTTCCCTTGCTTTTGCTTGCCTAACTCCTCAAATAATCTCTCCCCCATGATAGCTCTGGCACTCGAGTGTTCCTTGGACTCCCTGAGGTCTGACTCCAGCGACCCGACTTTCTTGTCCAATTGCTGGACCTGTCGCTGTAGGCAGACTAACCATATTGCTTTCTCCACAGAGCGCTTATGGTCGATTTGGCTGCAGCGTCCACAGGATGCTCAGCGCGCAATAGGTTCAGTACCCATTTCTTTGTTAAATTGACTTTCTTAAATATGTAATAGGAAATCCTCTCTTCCATTTTGCTTCTTTCCTCAAAAACAGTGTCTACTGTATCACACCCTTTTGACCAAGCTCCTACCTGACTCGTCATTCTGTAGGGGGTGGTGTGCGGGGTCAGTTTGCCTTCCCTGACCCAGAGCGGTTGCGAGTCGCTCCCACTTGCTGGTTCTCAAGCCTGGATTTATTAATCAGGGTGTGATAAAGTATAGCAGACAACTGTTTTGTATAAAGAAATGTATGGTTTTTATTCAAGAAGAATGAATACACCTTTTATTAAAACTGAGAAAACTTATCACTTTAAAGGAGAGAAAACTTATCACTCTAATGGAGAGAAAACTTATCACTCCAATGGGGAATCCTTTATTCAAACACAAGAGAATACACAGCAGTGTAACACCTCCCACATCCCAATTCCCCCTATCTAACTAGGTTAGGCTCTGGGATTCAGGGACGATGCTCACCAATCCTTCCTTGACAGTTGGTAATGGGTCGCGGTTTCAGGATGCGTTGGATTTTGTCGATTCTGCTAGCCGTATCCTGAATGCAGGAGAGGACTTCTTGCTGCGTGTTCCTCAGTTGGGTGGTGTCCGCTGATGCGGTAGGGCGCGTATTGGGGTAAGTACCCACTTTCTTCCTTTAGCAGTAGGTTTTAAAGTTCTTTTAGGTAACGTTTTACCCGTTGGTAGCTCAGGGATAGCTTGTAGAGTGGAAACAGCTTGCGAATCTTCAGGTTTTCGTCGAGTTGACTTCGGTTTGGAAATCGTTGGTTGCGGTGGCTCAATATTACCAATTTGGTTACTGGTAATATCTTGGTGGTTGTTCTGTGAGCCTCTTGCTGCCACGGCGTGCTTGGTGCCCTGGTCGCTTGCGATGCTGTCTTGGTTGATGTTCTGAAGAACCAGGTTAACGAAAGAACTGGTGTGCTGATATTGAAGTCTGCCAGGTCTGAAGCATATGAAGCTAGTGTAGAAGCAAAGTGTTCTCCTGGCTGTAAAAACAGGCCTTAATCATACTTTGAGAGACTTCCTTATCTGTGCCCATTATCAACCTTGGTTCTTTGTTTAAGTTTTGCAGCCCAGCTAACTGAAACTTGATTAAGTTTTAATCTGGCATTGATAGTCTTTTCTGAGTTGATGAGCTCTTGTCCATTGTGATGGCACTGCTTTTTTTTTGCTTCTGGAAGTCTGGCCTGAGCCAGATATTTCTATGCCCGTTGAAAAGGTGTTGGAATATGTATGTGACATTTGGGTCCTCTGGGTGGGGTGGATAATGTTTCTTCTGTGGTCAATTGTTTAAATGCTAATGTTGTCTAGGGGCACGTTTCGAGGGTAAACAGTTCCCAGACAATTTGATTAGCTCCAATGTCCAAACTGGCCTTTTAGAGATTGACCCCACCCCTTTTTCTTGCAGACCCAACATTCACCTTTTAAAAATCCCAAACTTGGTTAAAACTCGTAGATTTCTTCCATAAGCATTTTAGGATCCAAAACTTTCTGTTTGATAGTTCCAAATCGAATTTCCTTTTCAATGAGACCAAACACTGAGGGGTTTCTACGAATTTTGCAATCCTACAGAATACCCTATAACTCTTTCCTTGTGCATCCAGTTTACATCCTGTAACACTTTCCTGTGTATCCATTATTACATCCTGTAACTCCCTCCTGTGTATCCACTATGACATCCTGTAAAACTCTCTTGTATATCCATTATTACAGCTTGTAAATCTTTCCTGTGTGTTGTCGAAATCTCGACTCCCGATAAACGACTCCAACACCTTCAGCTCCGGCTGAAGTTTCTTTAATTTACTTGCTAGCAAGGGAAAGGTCACACTTAGTCAATGGCTAAGTGAACACCTCCACAATGGTACAGTTTCACGAGATATTTATACAGTAAAACCCAAGTTATGGCCTCTCCCTGTGTATTGGCTCTGTCTCGCAGTCAGTGAATACAGATAAAGAGTTAATTACTACATCCGTGTCCTGACATGGTTTCCACATATTTCCTTTTGTCAGGGTTATTAGTTGGCCAGCCGGCCATCACTCGATGAGAGTGTGGTAATGAGCTATTACCTGCCTTGCATTGTGTCAGGATTGTCCAGTTTCCTGGTCAGTTTTTCTTTTTGCATCAAATGGATGAGGTCTCTACAAGAGATAATGGCTGATGGTTTGAGCACTTTGAAAAGGGTGGGGTGGAGTGGAACTGGTGTCGTATAGACAATAGGAAAGCACCATGGGTGGTACTTGTCTTCAGCAGGACTTGTCTCCTAGCTGTCTGGTGGCTATCAGCCATTTCAAGCCAGGTTTTAACTGTTTATGCAAGCCGACTGCTTTATGCAGAAATTTCTGGAAGGACCAGGACTCCATTTTGTTATTTATTGCAAGGGCACAAAAATGCCGTGTGGTATCAGCTTAGATAAAAATACATTTCCACAGTGTCCATTATTATATCCTGTAACTCTCTCCTGTGTGTCCATTCTTCTTCTTCTTCTTCTTAGGCAGTCCCTCGGAGTTGAGGATGACTTGCTGCCACACTAATATGAGTTCTCAGGTGACTGATGAGACCAATGCGGGATCTACAGTCTCTGTCACAGGTGAAGCAGATGGTGGTTGAAGGGATGGGTGGGTTGGGTTCTTGGGTTGTAGTGCACTCCTTCTGCTGTTTGCGCTTGGCTTCTGCATGCAGCCGGTGAAGAGACTCGAGCTGTTCAACGCTTTCCCGGATGCTTCTCCTCTACTTTGAGCGGTCTTGGGCCAGGGATTCCCAGGTGACGGTGGGGATGCTGTATTTTAATCAATGAGGCTTTGAGGGTGTCCATGAAGCATTTCCTCTGCCCACTTGGAACTCGCTTGCCATGTCGGAGCTCTATGTAGAGCGCTTGTTATGTGAGTCTAGTATGGGGCAGCGGACAATATGGCCCGTCCATCGGAGCTGTTCGAGCAAGGTCAATGTTGCGATGCTGGGAATGTTGTCCTCAGCAAGAACACTGACATTGGTGCACCTACCCTGCCAATGAATTTGCAGGATCTTGCGAAGGCAGATTTGATGGTACTTCTCCAGTGCTTTGAGGTGCCTGCTGTATATAGTGTTTACTTCCCGTAACACCCTACTCTGTGTCCATTATTACATCCTGTAACAACCAACTGTGTATCCATTATTATATCCTGTAACTCTCTCCTGTGTGTTCATTATTACATCTTGTAACTCTCTCCTGTGTGTCCATTATTACATCCTGTAACAACTGACTGTGTATCCATTATTACATCCTGTAACAACCAACTGTGTATCCATTATTACATCCTGTAACTCTCTCCTGTGTGTTCATTATTACATCTTGTAACTCTCTCCTGTGTGTCCATTATTACATCCTGTAACAACTGACTGTGTATCCATTATTACATCCTGTAACTCTCTCCTGCATATATCATAGAAATTTACAACATGGAAGGAGGCCATTTCGGCCTATCGTGTCCATGCCGGCCGACCAAGAACTATCCAGGCTAATCCCACTTTCCAGCTCTTGTTCCGTAGCTCTGTAGGTTACAGCACTTTAAGTGCAGATCCAAGTATATTTTAAATGTGGTGAAGGTTTCTGCCTCTACCACCCTTTCAGGCAGCGATTTCCAGACCCCCACCATCCTCTGGGTGAAGAAATTTCCCTTCATATCTCCTCTAAACCTCCCACAATTCCTTTAAATCTATGCTCCTTGATTGTTGAACCCTCTGCCAAGGGAAACAGGTCCTTCCTATCCACTCTATCCAGGCCCTTCATAATTTTATACACCTCAATCAGGTCTCCCCTCAGCCTCCTCTGCTCCAAAGAAAACAGATGCAACATCTCCAATCTTTCCTCATAGCCAAAATGCTCCAGTCCAGGCAACATTCTTGTAAATCTCCTCTGCACCCTTTCCAGTGCAATCACATCTTTCCTGTAATGTGGTGACCAGAACTGCACACAGTACTCCAGCTGCGGCCTAACCAGTGTATTATACAGTTTAAGCATAACCTCCTTGCTCTTGTATTCTATTCCTCGACTTATAAAGGCAAGTATTCCATATGCCTTCTTAACCACCTTATCTACCTGTCCTGCTACCTTCAGGGATCTGTGGACCTGCACTCCAAGGTCTCTTTGTTCCATTAGACTTTTCAGTGTCGTACCACTTAATGTGTATTCCCTTGCCTTGTTAGACCTCCCCAAATAACCTCACGCTTATACGGATTGAATTCCATTTTCCTTTGTACCATTATAACATCCTGTAACACACTCCTGGGTATCTATTATTACATGATAAGAACATAAGAAATAGGAGCAGGTGTAGGCCATTTGGCCCCTCGAGCCTGCTCCACTAGTCAGTAGGATCATGGTTGATCTGATCTTGGCCTCAACTCCACTTCCCTGCCCATTCCCCATAATCCTTGACTCCCTTATCGTTCAAAAATCTGTTATCTCCACCTTAAATATATTCAATTGCTCAGCCGCCACAGGGGTAGAGAATTTCATAGATTCATGACCCTCAGAGAAGAAATTGCTCCTCATTTCCATTTTAAATGGGCGACCCCTTATTCTGAAACTATGCTCCCTATTTCTAGATTCCCCCACGAGGGGAAACATCCTCCCTGCATCTACCCTGTCAAGCCCACTCAGAATCTTATACATTTCAATAAGATCACATCTCATTCTTCTAAACTCCAATATGTATAGGCCCAACCTGCTCAACCTTTCTTCATAAGCCAACCCTTCACCTCAGGAATCAACCTAGTGAACTTTCTCTGAACTGCCAATGCAAGTAAATCGCTCCTTTAAATAAGGAGCCTAAAACTGTACGCAGTGCTCCATGTGTGGTCTCACCATACCCTTGCAATAAAGGCCAAAATTCCATTTGCCTTCCTAATTACTTGCTGCCCCTGCATGCTAAATTTTTGTGTTTCATGTACAAGGACCCCCAGATCCCTTTGTACTGCAGCATTTTGTAATCTCTCCCCATTTAAATGATAATTTGCTTTTTTGTTTTTCCTACCAAAGTGGATAACCTCACATTTTCCCACATTACATGCCATCTGTCAAATCTTTACCCACTCACTTAGCCTGTCTATGTTCCTTTGCAGATTTTTTGTGTTCTCCTCAAAATTTGTTTTCCCATCCATCTTTGTATCATCAGTAAACTTGGCTACATTACACTCAGTCCCTTCATCCAAGTCACTAATATAGATTGTAAATAGTTGAGGAGCCAGCACTGATCCCTGCGGCACCCCACTAGTCACTATTTTCCAACCAGAAAATGACCCATTTATCCCTGATACGTCCTTACTATACAGTATAAATGCACATGAGGCCCATGCTTGAGAGAAGGTCAGTCTGTGACCTGTCTTTTATTCCTTAGCACTCAAGTGATGAAGGTGGGTGGAGCTTCCCCTTTTATATCTGAAGGTCCAGGTTAGGAGTGTCTCCCACAAGTTCACCACCTAGTGGTCATTGTTCTCACGGTGTACAACTTAGGTCAGATTATACATGGGTTACATTGCTGGTTGAATACATGACATCACCTCCCCCCCAAAAGTCTTATCGGGATCACAGGTTAAGTCTCTCTGGTGGTTTACGCTCTCTTGTAGAGCGCTTGAGTTGGGGCTCCGGTTGTTGGGCGCTGGCCTGAGTGTCTACTGTTTGCGGTGCCTCAGGCCTGTCCGGACTGCCCACAGTGACTGGGATCTCCTCTCTTTGGTCCCTGTGTTCGGTCACCTGTGGAGGAGTGAACTCTATATTGTGTTCTTCCTCTGCTTCTTCTATGGGGATGCTGAACCTCCTTTTTGTTTGATCCACATGTTTGCGGCAGATTTGTCCATTGGTAAGTTTAACTACCAGAATCCTATTTCCCTCTTTGGCAATCACAGTGCCTGCGAGCCATTTGGGCCCTGCAGCGTAGTTGAGGACAAAAATAGGGTCATTTACATCAATACATCGTGCCCTCGCATTCCTGTCATGGTAGTGATATGGTGACAATTTCTTTCATGGTGGGGTGTATAAGGGATAACCGGGTTTTGAGCGCCCTTTTCATTAGCAGCTCTGCAGGTGGAACCCCTGTGAGCGAGTGTGGTCGGGATCTGTAGGCCAACAGGAAACATGATAAGCGGCTTTGTAGGGAACCCCCTTGGATTCTGATCATCCCCTGTTTGATTATCTGCACTGCTCGTTCTGCCTGGCCGTTTGAGGCCGGCTTGAACGGTGCCGTTCTGACATGGTGAATCCTATTGCCTGCCATGAAGTCCTGGAATTCAGTGCTTGTGAAGCACGGGCCATTGTCGCTGACCAAGATGTCCGGTAGACCGTGGATGGTGAACATTGCCTGTAGACTTTCTACCATGGCAGAGGATGTACTTGAATTTAAAATGTCACACTCGATCCATTTGGAGTAGGCGTCTACTACAACCAAAAACATTTTTCCCATGAAAGGACCTGCGTAGTCCACATGGATGCGTGACCAAGGCTTGGCAGGCCATTGCCAGGGGCTAAGGGGGGCTTCCCTGGGCGCATTGCCCAGCTGGGCACACGTGTTGCACCTGCGAACACAAAGTTCCAGATCTGCGTCTATCCCTGGCTACCAAACGTGTGACCTGACAATTGCCTTCATTATGACAATGCCCGGGTGCTCATTGTGGAGTTCTCTGATGAACGCCTCTCTGCCCATCTGGGGCATGGCTACGCGGTTTCCCCACAGTAGGTAATCGGCCTGAATCGACAGTTCATCCCTGTGCCTGTGAAATGGTTTAAATTCCTCAGGGCATGCCCTGTACGTGGCTGCCCAGTCCCCATTCAGGACACATTTCTTGACTAGAGACAATAGCAGGTCTCTATTTGTCCAGACTTTAATCTGACGGGCGGTCACGGGTGAGCCTTCGCTTCCGAAAGCTTCAACAGCCATGGCCATCTCAGCAGCATGCTCGGTAGCCCCCTCAGTGGTGGCTAGTGGGAGCCTGCTGAGTGCATCGGCGCAGTTTTCGGTGCCTGGTCTGTGCCGAATTGTGTAATCGTAGGTGGCTAATGTGAGTGCCCACCTCTGTATGCGGGCCGATGCGTTTGCATTTATGGCCTTGTTGTCGACCAAAAGGGACGTTAGGGGTTTGTGATCTGTCTCCAGCTCAAATTTCCTGCCAAACAGGTACTGGTGCATTTTCTTTACCGCATATACACATGCGAGCGCCTCCTGTTCTACCATCCCATAGCCCCTTTCTGCCTGGGACAGACTTCTGGAGGCATAAGCTACTGACTGTAACTGACCCTTGGCATTGACACGCTGCAACACACACCCGACAACATAGGACGACGCATCGCACATTAACACAAGTTTCTTGCATAGAAACATAGAAACATAGAAACATAGAAAATAGGTGCAGGAGTAGGCCATTCGGCCCTTCGAGCCTGCACCGCCATTCAATGAGTTCATGGCTGAACATGCAACTTCAGTACCCCATTCCTGCTTTCTCGCCATACCCCTTGATCCCCCTAGTAGTAAGGACTACATCCAACTCCTTTTTGAATATATTTAGTGAATTGACCTCAACAACTTTCTGTGGTAGAGAATTCCACAGGTTCACCACTCTCTGGGTGAAGAAGTTTCTCCTCATCTCGATCCGAAATGGCTTACCCCTTATCCTTAGACTGTGACCCCTGGTTCTGGACTTCCCCAACATTGGGAACATTCTTCCTGCATCTAACCTGTCTAAACCCGTCAGAATTTTAATCGTTTCTATGAGATCCCCGCTCATTCTTCTGAACACCAGTGTATACAAGCCCAGTTGATCCAGTCTTTCTTGATATGTCAGTCCCGCCATCCCGGGAATCAGTTTGGTGAACCTTCGCTGCACTACCTCAATAGCAAGAATGTCCTTCCTCAAGTTAGGAGACCAAAACTGTACACAATACTCCAGGTGTGGCCTCACCTCCCTGCCCCTGTACTCAAATCCCCTCGCTATGAAGGCCAACATGCCATTTGCTTTCTTAACCGCCTGCTGTACCTGCATGCCAACCTTCAATGACTGATGTTGTTGACAACAAAGAATGGATACACTTGCGTTATTCCGGGCAATAAATAATTACCTCAGTGCCCATGCAGTGATATTATTCTACTTTATTCTGAAGTGGATCTATTTGGAATGCTCCTTCCTCTAAAGAAGTAGCAACAATGCTTGTCTTAATGTTTCTCTTTCTCGTTACTTTACAAGCTCAGTACGTTGCTGTGGTTTATCAGTCAAGGAAGTGAGTCTTTAGATCCGTAACCCAAGTCTCCCAAGTTTCGTCCGATCCCCTTGAGTGCGAGCAGATTGTCTCTGAGCACCAGAAGTCATTTGTTT
Organism: Pristiophorus japonicus; assembly: GCF_044704955.1. Classification (NCBI taxonomy): domain Eukaryota; kingdom Metazoa; phylum Chordata; class Chondrichthyes; family Pristiophoridae; genus Pristiophorus; species Pristiophorus japonicus. Next base: position 221,676,661 of record NC_091979.1, on the reverse strand, counting down.
GGAGATTATGATGTTTTTGGAATCATTTGCAAACATTACTGATGGGATTTTGCAAATTTGTGTGTCAGGGGCTGATGGAAAAATACTGAGAAGCAGTTATGTAAATAGAAGGTTCGAGACTTCTGCCCCAGAGCAAAGGCATTAGTCCTCTTCCATTTGCAGAGTTTTCCAGTCATGACTCCCTTAAAGAAATACTTGCATTTGTAGTGTCTTTCGCAACCTCAGATGTCCCAAAGCACTTTACAGTCAATGAAGTATTTTTGAAGTGTAGTCAGTGTTGTAATGTAGGAAAAACAGGCAGTCAACTTGTCTATTGGTGCTTCTGACGTGTGCCTTGTAGGTGGTGGAGAGGCTTCAGGGAGTCAGGAGATGAGCCACTCGCCGCAGGATACACATCTCTGAGTAGAAGATAAATGTCAGCCTCGGCTATGAGGAAGCACTTCTGAGTCTGAAAGTTGCAGGTTCAAGCCCCACATCCTGCATGGGTCATATAGTGTTAACAGATTGTTGGAACATATCAAATTGCGTGCTCTATTAAAAGCCCTTTCCTGGCTGTCCCCCCAGACCCATTCGCGACCTTTGCGTTGGAGCACATGTAGCGGCTCTAACAGCGTGCTCAATTTGGGAAGAAAGTTGCCAAAATAGTTCAGGAGCCCCAGGAACGAATGCAGCTCCGTCGTGTTACGGGGTCTGGGTGCTCTCTGGATCGCTTCTGTCTTGGACGAGGTAGGGCTGATCCCGTCTGCTGCTACCCTCATCCCCAGGAATTCTACCTCTGGAGCTAGGAAGACACACTTCGTCTTTTTCAGTCGCAGCCCTACCCGGTCCAGTCTGCGTAGCACCTCCTCCAGGTTGTGGAGGTGTTCTTCCATATCGTAACCCATGATGAGGATGTCGTCCTGAAAAACCACCGCCCCTGGAATCGACTTGAGGAGGCTTTCCATATTTCGTTGAAAGATCGCGGCGGCCGAGCGAATCCCGAACGGACATCTGTTGTACTCAAACAACCCATTGGGTGCAGAGGGACCTGGGGGTCCTTGTGCATGAATCCCAAAACGTTAGTTTACAGGTGCAGCAGGTAATCAGGAAGGCAAATGGAATGTTGGCCTTCATTGCGAGAGGGATGGAGTACAAAAGCAGGGAGGTCCTTCTGCAACTGTATAGGGTATTGGTGAGGCCGCAGCTGGAGTACTGTGTGCAGTTTTGGTCACCTTACTTAAGGAAAGATATACTAGCTTTGGAGGGAGTACAGAGACGATTCACTGGGCTGATTCCAGAGATGAGGGGGTTACCTTATGGTGATAGATTGAGTAGACTGTGTCTTTACTCGTTGGAGTTCAGAAGGATGAGGGGTGATCTTATAGAAACATTTAAAATAATGAAAGGGATAGACAAGATAGAGGCAGAGAGGTTGTTTCCACTGGTCGGGGAGAATAGAACTAGGGGGCACAGACTCAAAATATGGGGGAGCCCATTTAAAACAGAGTTGAGAAGGAATTTCTTCTCCCAGAGGGTTGTGTATCTGTGGAATTCTCTGCCCAAGGAAGCAGTTGAGGCTAGCTCATTGAATGTATTCAAGTCACAGATACATAGATTTTTAACCAATAAGGGAATTAAGGGTTATGGGGAGCAGGCGGGTAAGTGGAGCTGAGTCCACGGCCAGATCAGCCATGATCTTGTTGAATGGAGGAGCAGGCTCGAGGGGCTAGATGGCTTACTCCTGTTCCTAATTCTTATGTTCTTATGTTCTTATTATGTTGTGTGTCGTGATGGTGGTCAGCTTCTTCGACTCACTCGCCAGCTCCTGGGTCATGTAAGCTGAGGTCAGGTCAAATTTTGAAAAAAGTTTGCCACTGGATAGCGTCGCAAAGAGGTCCTCCGCTCTCGGTAGCGGGTACTGGTCTTGGAGTGACACCCGATTGATGGTGGCCTTGTAATCACCACAAATCCTGACTGACCCATCGTCTTGAGCACCGGCACAATCGGGCTCACCCAGTCACTGAATTCGACTGGCGAGATGATGCCTTCCCTCAGCAGGCGGTCCAATTCGCCTTCTATCTTTTCCCGCATCACGTACGGCACCGCCCTGGCCTTGTGGTGTACAGGCCTGGCGTCCGGGTTGAGGTGAATCACTACCTTAGCCCCTATGAAAGTGCCAATGCCGGGTTGAAATAATGAGTCAAATTTGTCCAGGATCTGTGAGCATGATACTCACTCCACAGAGGAAATTGCATTGACATCGCCTCATTTCCAGTTCATGACAGCAAGCCAACTCTTCCCCAGCAGTGTGGGACCGTCCCCCGGGACAACCCAGAGTGGCAACTTGTTCTCCGACTCTTTGTGGGTCACGACTACCGTCTCGCTGCCTAGCACCGGAATGATCGCCTTTGTGTATGTCCGTAGCTGTGCGTCAATCTGCGATAATTTTGTCCTCCTGGCCTTGGACGCCCACAACTTTTCGAACTGTTTGATACCCATCAGGACTGGCTGGCCCCCGTGTCTAGCTCCATTGATACTGGAATGCCATTGAGGAGCACTTTCATCATTATCGGTGGCTGGTGGCTGGTGTATGAACTGTATACGTGCTCCACATGAACTTGCTGAACTTCAGCTTCCAGCGATTTCCCCCAGCGTTCATTTCTGCAATTTCTGCAGGTATTTTGCTCATCTCTGCAAACTCCGGCTGAGTGTGTGCCTCCACGCCTCCAACATGTTGGAAACAAAAGGTCCCTTGCCAGTCGATCGTCCCTGACTGCCCCTGTTATTGTCCTTGAGTGCGCCATTAACAGATGTTGATGGCCCCATTACTGGCCGCATTGTCCCTTGCAATGGCGTGAATCACAGTTCAGCTTGCCATTGTCTTTGTCGTACTCCCCCTCTGGGTTCGACTACATGTTGGGGCATGCCCTTGTCTACCTGGAGAATTGTGTGCTGTTTTAACAATGTTGAATCTCTGTCCCAACCATTCTTTAACACAGTACCTCTTGTCTGTTCTGCTAGTGGCCATGCTCGCGTGGTTTAAATCCCAATTTCTAGTCGCCATTGATACGTCCTTACTGTACAGTATAAATGCACACGAGGCCCATGCTTGAGAGAAGGTCAGTCTGTGACCTGTCCTTTATTCCTTAGCACTCAAGTGCAGGAAGTGGGTGGAGCTTCCCCTTTTATATCTGAAGGTCCAGGTTAGGAGTGTCTCCCACAAGTTCACCACCTAGTGATCATTATTCTCACAGTGTACAACTTAGGTCAGATTATACATGGGTTACATTGCTGGTTGAATACATGACAATCCCAACTCTCTGTTTTCTGTTAGTTAACCAATCCTCTATCCATGCTAATATATTACCCCCAACCCCTTGAGCTCTTATCTTGTACAGTAACTTTATCAAATGCCTTCTTGAAATCCAAATACACGACATCTACTGGTTCCCCTTTATCCATCCTGCTCGTTACATCCTCAAAGAACTCCAGCAAATTTGTCAAACATGATTTCCCATTAAGAAAACCATGCTGACTCTGCTTTACTGCATTATGATTTTCTAAATATCCTGCTACTACTTCCTTAATAATTGATTCCAGCATTTTCCCAATGACAGATGTTAGACTATAGTTTCCTGCTTTGTGTCTCCCTCCTTTCTTAAATAGGGGCGTTACATTTGTGGTTTTCCAATCTGCTGGGACCTCTCCAGAATCCAGGTAGATTACAACCAATGCATCCACTATCTCCGCAGCCACTTCTTTTAAGATCCTTGGATGCAGGCCACCAGGTCCAGGGAACTTGTCCACCTTTAGTCCCATTAGTTTGACTCGTACTTTTTCACTAGTGATAGTGATTATTTTAAGTTCCCCCGTCCCTATAGCCCCTTGATTATCAATTATCGGGATGCTTTTAGTGTCTTCTACCATGAAGACCGGTACAAAAAATTTGCTCAAAGTCTCTGCCATTTCCCTGTTTCCCATTATTAATTCTCCTGTCTCATCCTCTAAGGGACCAATGTTTAGTTTTGCTACTCTCATCCTGTAACTCGCTCCTGTGTGTCCAATATTACAACCTGGAACTCATCTCAGGAATTAACCTCATCAACCTTCTCTGAATAAGAACATAAGAACATAAGAAATAGGAACAGGAGTAGATAATTTGGCCCTTTGAGCCTGCTCCACCATTCAATAAGATCATGGCTGATCTGATCATGGACTCTGCCCACTCCCCATAACTCTTTACTCTCTTATCGCTCAAAAATCTGTCTATCTCCGCTTTAAATATATTCAATGACACAGCCTCCACAGCTCTCTGGGGCAGAGAATTCCATAGATTTACAACCCTCTGAGAGAAGAAATTTTTCCTCATCTCAGTTTTAAATGGGCCGCCCCTTATTCTAAGACTATGTCCCCTAGTTTTAGTTTCCCCGATGAGTGGAAATATCCTCTCTGCATCCACCTTGTTAAGCCCCCTCATTATCTTATAAGCTTCAATAAGATCACCTCTCATTCTTCTGAACTCCAATGTGTATATGCCCAACCTACTCAACCTATCCTCATAAGTCAACCCCCTCATCTCCGGAATCAACCTAGTGAACCTTCTCTGAACAGCCTCCAATGCAAGTATATCCTTCCTTAATTACGGAGACCAAAACTGTACGCAGTACTCCAGGTGTGGCCTCACCAATACTCTGTACAGTTGTAGCAGGACTTCTCTGCTTTTATACTCTATCCCCCTTGCAATAAAGGACAACATTCCATTTGCCTTCCTGATTACTTGCTGTATTTGCATACTAACTTTTTGTGTTTCATGCACAAGGACCCACAGATCTCTCTGTACTGCAGCACTTTGCAATTTTTCTCCATTTATATTATAATTTGCTTTTCTATTATTTCTGCCAAAGTGGATAACCTCACATTTTCCCACATTATACTTCATCTTCCAAATTTCTGCTCATTCACTTAGCTTATATATATCCCTTTGTAGATTTGTTGTGTCCCCCTCACACTTTGCTTTCCCACCCATCTTTCTATCATCAGCAAACTTGGTTACATTACACTCGGTCCCTTCATCCAAGTCAGTAATATAGATTGTAAATAGTTGAGGACCAAGCACCGATCCCTGTGGCACCTCATTAGTCATTGTTTGCCAACCAGAAAATTACCCATTTATACCGACTCTCTGTTTTCTATTAGTTAACTAATCTTCTATCCATGCTAATATATTACCACCAACCCCGTGAGCTTTTATCTTGTGCGGTAACCTTTTATGTGGCACCTTATTGAAAGCCTTCTGGAAATCCAAATACACCACATCCACTGGTTCCCCCTTATCCACCCTGCTCGTTACATCCTCAAAGAACTCCAGCAAATTTGTCAAACATGGTTTCCTTTCATAAAACCAAGCTGACTCTGCTTGATTGAATCATGCTTTTCCAAATGTCCTGCTACTGCTTCCTTAATAATGGACTCCTGCATTTTTCCAATGACAGATGTTAGGCTAATCGGTCTATAGTTTCCTGCTTTCTGTCTGCCTCCTTTTTTAAATAGGGGTGTTACATTTGCGGTTTTCCAATCTGCTGGGATCGCCGCCGAATTCAGGGAATTTTAGTAGATTACAACCAATGTATCCACTATCTCTGCAGCCACTTCTTTTAAGACCCTAGGATACAAGCCATCAGGTCCAGGGGACTTGTCCACTTTTAGTCCCATTAGTTTGCCTAGTACTTTTTCTTGAATGATAATGATTGTTTTAAGATCCCACTCCCAATAGCCCCTTGATTATCAATTATTGGGATGTTTTAGTGTCTTCTACCGTGTAGACCAATACAAAAGATTTGTTGAAAGTCTCTGCGACTTCCCTGTTTCTTATTATTAATTCCCCTGCCTCATCCACTAACAGACCATCGTTTACTTTAGCAACTCTCATCCTACAACTTTCTCCTGTGTGTCCATTATTACATCCTGTAACTCTCCGCTGTGTATCCATTATTACAGCCTGCAACACTCTCCTGTATATCCATTATTACATCCTCTATCTCGCTCCTGTGCATCCATTATTACAAACTCTAACTCACTCCTGTGTATCCATTATTACACCCTGTAACTCTCTGCTGAGTATCCATTATTACATTCTGTAACTCTCTGCTGTGTATCCATTATTAGAGCTGTTGTATATGCAGACTATAGATATACTCTCTATGTAGTCACTGTATAGTTGCATAAGATGGAGACTTGTTTACCTGATGTACTATCAATAAGGTTTACACTGTGTGTATACATGCTGGCACCACTAGAGGGTGCAACTGGTGGAGACCAGGGTTTCCTGTCCTTCCCTGGTGGCAGGGGCTGTATAAAAGGGGAGCCACCATGTGGCTGCTTCACTCTGGAGTTTGGAATAAAGGACCAAGGTCACTACAGTTTGAGTATAACACATTGGCTCATGGAATCATTCATAGGTACAGTACAAACGTAACAACAGCCTGTAACTCTCTGCTGTGTAGCCATTATTACAGCCTGTAACTCTCTACTGTGTATCATTTGTTACAACTTGTAACTCTCTCCTGTGTATCAACTTTAAAATTCTGTAACAATCTCAATGTGTCCATTATTACAATCTGTAACTCGCTCCTGAGTATCCACTATTACATCCCGTAAAAACATCCTGTGTATCCATTATTACATCCTGTAACACTCTCCTGTGTGTCCATTATTCCATCCTGTATGTCTCTCCTGTATGTCCAGTATTACATCCTGTAACACTCTCCTATGTATCCATTATTATATCCTGTAACTCTCTCCTGTGTATCCATTATTACATCCTGTAACTCTCTCCTGTGTGTCCATTATTACATCCTGTAACTCTCTCCTGTGTGTCCATTATTACATCCTGTAACTCTCTCCTGTATGTCCATTATTCCATCCTGCATGTCTCTCCTGTATGTCCAGTATTACATCCTGTAACACTCTCCTATGTATCCATTATTATATCCTGTAACTCTCTCCTGTGTATCCATTATTACATCCTGTAATCTCTCCTGTGCACATTATTACAATCTGTAACTCTTTCCTATGTGTCCATTATTATATCCTGCAACACATCCTGTGTATCCATTATTACATTAAAAACTTTATCACGGATATATCCTCACTGCTTTCCTCCCTCAGCCTTTGCATCGAGTGACTTCTCATTCTCGGTGACTTCAAACTCCATCTCAACTCATCTTGCTTTCTCTCCTCTGAGTTCACTACCCTCCTGTCCTTCCTTAGTCTTGCCCTTCATGTAAATTCTTCAACCTATAATCACGGCCACCCCCTTGACCTTGCAATCTCTCGTGGCCTTTCTATTCCAATCGTATCAAAGAAAGATAAAGCCATCTCTGACTATTTCCTTATATCGCTCTCAACCCACATTCCCCTTTCCCAATCCAAACCTACTTCCTTCTGCATCCGCCCTGAGAAAAAACTCTTTCCAAATTCAATTACAATTGCACTTATCAACTCGAAACTGTCCAACCTTTGGCCCTCTTTTAACAATGATATTTCTTCATCCACCGATCTGTTCAATCACACTCTCACTACCACTTTTGATGCCCTAGTCCCTATTAAAAACATTACTCTCTCCCGCCCTTACTGTTCCCCCAGTACAGCCCTCATCTTCGCTCCCTCAAGTCAAAAGGGTGCAGACTTGAACGGATGTGGCGGACAACTGGTTTAATCATTCACCACCAGATCTGGCTCGAACACATAAAATACTATCGGTTCTTACTCTTGTTTAAAAAAAACTGCTCACTATTCCAGGATCATTCTGGATTGCAAAAATAACCCGAGGCTACTATTCTCTACTACTAACCATCTCCTTAAACCCCGCTCCCCTGTCTCCACCACAGTCACCTCCAACAACAAGTGTGAGGAGCTTATGGACTTCTTTGTCTCAAAGATTGAGACCAATCGATCAGCTGCCTCTGTGAGTTCCCTTCCTTCAACTAGCCCACAGGGCCAAACATCCTCTGAGGCTCTCACCTGTCCTAGCCCTAAACTCATATCTTTCTCTAGTTTCTCTTTGATGTCCCCTCTTAATCTCTCTAAACTCATCTTGTCCATGAGACCCACTTCCTGCTCTCTTGACCCGATTCCCACTAAACTGCTGACCACCCAACTTCCTTTTTTGGCTCCCATGTTAGCCGACATTTTTAACGGTTCTCTCTCCTCAGGTATGTCCCCCTCTCCTTCAAATCTGCTGTCATCGCCCCTCTCCTCAAAAAAACAACCCTTGACCCCACTTTGCTTGCTAGCTATCACCCCCATCTCTAACCTCCCTTTCCTGTCCAAAGCACTTGAATGTGTTGATGCCTCCTAAATCTGTGACCATCTTTCCATGAATTCAGTGTTTGAATCCCTCCAATCTGGTTTTCGCCCCTGCCACAGTACCGAAATTGCGCTCATCAAAGTCATAAATAACATCCTTTGTGACTGTGACAAAGGTAAACCATCCCTCCTCGTCCTTCTGGACCTGTCTGCAGCTTTTGATCACTCCATCCTCCTCCAACGCCTCTCCACCAATGTCCAGCTCGGTGGGACTGCACTCGCTTGGTTCCATTCTTATCTATCTAATCATAGTCAGAAAATCTCCTACAATGGCTTCTCTTCCCACTCCTGCATCGTTACCTCTGGTGTCCTCCGAGGATCTATCATTGGCCCCCTCTTATTTCTCATCAATATGCTGCCCCTTGGTGATATCATCCAAGAACACGGAGTCAGTTTCCAAAGGTGCGCAGACAACACCCAGACACAGCAAACCACTATCTCTCTGGTCAGCCTTTCTGGTGAATGCTGAAGTGTGCCTCAAGACCTATATAGGCACCTCAAGTTCATCTTCAAAATCCCAATGGCTTGCTGTATGACACACCTGGTGTCATGTGGCTCTCCTTGTAGTGTTCTTGCACCTCATTGGTGGGGTTCCTCACAATGTCATGAGCCAAGTTTGCAGTGAGTTTCCATTGTCTCTTCCGAGCCAGCCTTTAAGTCTGTTTCCTGGAACTAAAATGTCTGGCATTTTGAACTGCCCCAGTATGAAAGTATCATGACTGCTGCCAGGGAATCTGGTGCACACCTACATGAACCTCTTCTTGTGGTTGCGCACCAGCTGTGCATTGATGGAATAATACCCCTTGTGGTTTGTAAAAACTCCTGGTTGCTGTGGGGGTGCTCGGATTGCCCTCCCCAAATGCATTACCTCACACTTCTCCATGTGTGCAATCGATGGCATCCTACACCTGGGGAAATCCAGCCAGAGACACTAATCCGAGTGTCCGCTCATTCTGGCAATTGTCACCACAAGGGAAGTTTACATACCCCCCCCAGCCCTGACAAACAATCCATCCATCACATGCCATATTCATTTATGCACAGTAGCTTGCGACACCCTTACCATGTCTCAGGTAGCACCCTGGAAGGAACCAAAAGCAAACAAATTGAGGGTGGTGATGAATTTCACAGCCACTGGTAATATGTGGACACCAGGTCCAGCAAGTAGCAGGTCTTTGTCTAGAATCATAAAAATTTACAGGACAGAAGGAGGACATTTTGGCCCATCATGTTGGTGCCGGCCGACCAAGAGCTATCCAGCCTAATGATGGGCCAAAATGTCCTCCTTCTGTCCTGTAAATTTCCAGCTCTTGGTCCATAGCTCTGTAGGTCAAACTCTGGCATGGGTGAGTTGGTCGGACCATTGCTGTACTGCAGCGCGGCTAGTCTGACAGGACTGTTGGGAATGGTAGCCTTCATCATTACTGTGCCTAGGTGGGTATTGTGTAGGTCGTGTATAAACATTTCCCTGCCTTTTTTTTGCAAAACCACGCGATTACCCCATAAGAAACAATCCGACTGGATGGACATTTCATTTTTGCATCGGTGAAACGGCTTAATTTCATCTTGCATTTCCCCGGGAACGGCCAACCAGCTCCCATTGAGGACACAACTTTTTACAAGTGATAGCATAGGATCCTGGCTGGTCCCGGTCCTGGTCTGGCGAGCAGTGACGGGTGGCCCCTCGCTCTCAAAAACATCCATGACCAGAAGCAAGTCTGCGGGTTGCGCCATTTCCACCCCGGTGGTGGGCAATGGTAGCCGACTGAGAGCATCAGCACAGTTCTCCATGCCTGGTCTGTGGCGGATAACATAGTCATAGGCGGACAATGTTAGTGCCCATCTTTAGATGCGGGACAAAGCATTGGTGTTTATACCTTTGCTTTCTGAAAACAGCGAAATGAGCGGTTTGTGGTCGGTTTCAAGCTCAAACCGAAGTCCAAATGGGTATTGGTGCATTTTCTTAACCCCATATACACATGCTAACACCTCTTTCTCGACTATGTTGTAGACTCTTTCAGCCTTAGACAGACTTCTAGATGCGTACGCAACTGGTTAAAGTTTGCCTGATACATTGGTTTGCTGTAACACATAGCCGACCCCGTACGAAGATGCATCACAAGCTAGCACTAATCATTGACACGGATCACACAGTACAAGTAACTTATGAGAACAAAGTAGGTTTCTGGCCTTCTCAAAGGCTGACTCTTGAAATTTACCCCAATGCCAGTCGTCACCCTTGCGTAGCAACATGTGCAACGGTTCCAGCAAAATGCTTAACCTGGGTAGAAAGTTACCAAAATAGTTGAGGAGTCCCAGGAACGAACGCAGCTCCATCACAATTCTGTGGTCTGGATGCATTGTTGATGGCCTCTGTCTTTGAGTCCGTGGGTCTGATGCTGTCTGCTGCAATATTTCTCCCAAAAAATTCGACCTCTGGCGCCAGGAAAACACACTTGAAGCGTTTCACCCTGAGTCCCACTCTGTCTAGTCGACTTAGAACCTCTTCCAAGTTGTGCAGGTGCTCGGTGGTGTCACACTGGTGATCAGGATATCGTCTTGAAACACAACAGTGTGCAGAACCGATTTCAGCAGACTCTCCATGTTCCTCTGGAAGATGGCAGCAGCTGAGCGAATCCCAAAAAGGCACCTGTGGTATATAAACATTCCTTTGTGCGTGTTGATGCACGTCAATCTTTTCGAAGATTCAGTCAGCTCCTGTGTCATGAAGGCGGAGGTTAGGTCCAACTTGGTGAATGACTTCCACCCACACCCCCCGCGCTAACGTTGCGAACAGGTCATCAGCCTTGGGTAGAGGGGACTGGTCTTGTAACGAGACTCGGTTGATCATTACCTTGTAGTCTCCGCAGATTCTGACTGTGCCATCGCTTTTCAACACTGGAACAATTGGACTGGCCCACTCGTTGAACTCGACTGGTGATATGATTCCCTCTTGTTTAAGTCTGTCCAGTTCGATCTCGACTTTCTCCCTCATCATATATGGAACCGCTCGAGCCTTGTGATGAATGGGCCTTGCATCGGGGACGAGATGGATCTGCACCTTGGTGCCTGTGAAGTTGCCGATGCCTGGTTCAAATAGCGACGGAAACTTGCTCAGAACTTGGGCGCAGGAGGCATCATCCACTGAAGATAGTGCTTTGATGTCGTCCCAGTTCCATCGAATCTTTCCCAGCCAGCTTCTGCCGAATAGCGTTGGGCCATCGCCTGGTACAATCCACAGTGATAAATCATGCACAGCTCCATCGTACGATATCTTAACTGCCGCACTGCCAATGACTGGTATGAGTTCTTTGGTATAGGTGCGCAGCTTTGTCTGAATCGGGCTCAGTTTAAACCTTTGTGCCTTGTTGCCCCACAGTTTCTCAAAAGCCTTCTGTCTCATAATTGACTGACTCACCCCCGTGTCCAACTCCATTGATACTGGATTACCGTTCAATTTGACTTTCAGCATGATAGGAGGGCTCTTGGTGGTGAAGGTGTGTACCCCATACACTTCTTCCTCGGGTTGAGTTACCTCTCTTGTTTGTTCTGCGTGATCTGTGCCAGATCGTTCATCCTCTGCCGATTCTGCCACATGGTGAGTCGCAGCACTCTTGCACATTCACTGGAGGTGCCCCATTGTTTCGCAGCCTTTGCACACGTAGTGCTTGAATCGACATTGATGGGCTCGATGATTATCCCCGCAGCGCCAACATGGTGCTAATGGATTTGCATTCACGCCCGATGGCGGACTCTGAGTCATCCTAGGTCTTGCAGCTGCAGACGTGTAGGCCCTGCCATATGCAGTTCTGCCTGCTAGCGATGTTACAGTACTTGCTTCGATGATACACAGAGCTTCGATGCTGGGCAGATAGGTCTGGTATTATCGCTCATGGATATGAATGCCTGGGCTATCGTGATGGCCTTGCTCAGGTCTAGGGATTTGGCGGACAGCAGCTTGCGAAGAATTATTTGTGGCCGATGCCAAGCACAAAAAAGTCCCGCAGCATTTCCCCCAAAAATCCAGCAAATTCGCAAGTTCCTGCAAGGCATCTCAGGTCGGCGACATAGCTCGCCACATCCTGGTCCTCGGAGCGATGGTGCGTGTAGAAGCGATACCTGGCCATTAAATTTCTCTCCTTCGGCTTGAGGCCCTACCCGGAGCTCCTTCACGGAAAACGAGCCAAAGGTGGGCAGCAGAAACACTACAAGGACACCCTAAAAGCCTCCCTGATAAAGTGCGACATCCCCACTGACACCTGGGAGTCCCTGGCCGAAGACCACCCTAGGTGGAGGAAGTGCATCCGGGAGGGCGCTGAGAACCTCGAGTCTCAACGCCGAGAGCATGCAGAGATCAAGCGCAGGCAGCGGAAAGAGCATTCGGCAAACCTGTCCCACCCACCCCTCCCCTCAACGACTGTCTGTCCCACTTGTGACGGAGACTGTAATTTCCATATTGGACTGTTCAGCTACCAATGAACTCAGGAGTAGAAGCAAGTCTTCCTCGATTCCGAGTGACTGCCTATGATAATGATGATGATGATGGAAGAACTCCACAAGATTGAGTACTGTGAGCTAAAACTGATGTGACCTTAGTCTCTTTAATGCAACTCCAGAGTGCCTAAGCAGCATGGCAGACATCCTTTTATACTCCCTTGCACGAGGTGTGCAGGTGACCCTTGGGCCTCCAACAGTTGTGCCCTCTGGTGGCAAGTCTTACACAGTTACAATGTTTACATACATAACAGTTTCCCCTCAGCCTCCTCTGTTCCAAAGAAAACAAACCCAGCTCTATCCAATCTTTCCTCATAGCTAAAATTTTCCAGTCCAGGCAACATCCTCGTAAATCTCCTCTGTATCCTCTCTAGTGCAATCACATCTTTCCTGTAATGTGGTGACCAGAACTGCACTCAGTACTCTAGCTGTGGGCTAACTAGTGTTTTATACAGTTCAAGCATAGCCTCCCTGCTCTTGTATTCTATGCCTTGGCTAATAAAGGCAAGTATTCCGTATGCCTTCTTAAGCACCTTATCCAACTGGCCTGCTACCATCAGGGAACATACACTCCAAGGTCCTTTTGTTCCTCTGCACTTCTCTGTCCGACCATTTAATGTGTATTTAATGGTCTACAGGGCTGTAGTGATGCCTGCCCTCCTGTATGGCTCAGAGACGTAGACCATATAGAGCAGACACCACAAATCACTGGAGAAGTACCACCAACGATGTCTCCGCAAGATCCTGCATATCCCCTGGGAGGACAGAAGCGCGACCAGGCCAACATCCCCAGCATCGAGGCACTGACCACACTCGACCAGCTCTGCTGGGCGGACCACATTGTTCGCATGCCTGACATAAGACTCCCAAAACAAGCACTCTAATTGGAACTCCTACATGGCAGGTGGGCCCAAGGTGGGCAAAGCCTCCTTGATAAAGTGCAACATCCCCACCAACACCTGGGACTCCCTGGCCAAAGACTGCCCATGGTGGAGGAAGTGCACCCGTGAGGGTGCTGAGCACCTCAAGTCTCATCGCCGAGAGCATGCAGAAGCCAAGCGCAGGCAGCGGAAGGAGCATGCGGCAAACCAGTCCCAATCACCCTTTCCTTCAACGACTGTCTGTCCCACTTGTGATGGAGACTATAATTTCCGTATTGGACTGTTCAGTCACCTCAGAACTCATTTTTCGAGTTGAAGCAAGTCTTCCTCGATTTCGAGGAACTGCTTATGATGATGATGATTCTCTTTCCTCGTTAGCCCTCACACTTCTCTAGATTGAATTCCATTTGCCCCTGAGCTGCCAGGTTGACCAGTTCATTGATATCTTCCTGCAGTCTATAGCTTTCTTCTTCATTATCAACCACACAGCCGATTTTAGTATTGTCTGCAAACTTCTTAATCATACCCACTACATACAATTATTTTAAATAAACATTAAATCAAGTGCCCCCTTGTTAAAGAGGCACTAAAACTGACAAATAAACAAATTATACTTTTGAAAAACTATGGTCAAATTAAAATTTGGTTGCCAGGAGTGATGATGCACTCCAGTCCCTCCGGCGCCCGCCTCTCGGGGGAGGCCACGAGCGTATTGGTGGACACCGCTTGCCCAGGAGCAGTCCTATGAGGAGGCCTTCTGACCTGCCCGCTCCCCTCCACACAGGGTGCCCAAAGATCAGGAATGTGGGACTGAAGTGCAACCAGAATTTTAAGGAGCAGCTCCTTCAAATATTGGGAGAGAGGCTGCATCCTCACACATTAAACATACACGTGGAACGTGGACTCCACCAAACTGCAGAAATTACATGCGGCCTGGGAGTTTGTGAACCGACTTAAAAACCTATTGCACGGGACTGTTCTGTGCAACACTCTCCAGGTCAAGTCTGCAATAAATAAAGGGAGAACTCCCGTGTAGAGAGCACTCCATCGGGGCTCCCCACCTCCTCCGGACGTCAAGATGGTGCGCCATGACGTGTCCGGATGGCAGATAAGGATGGCAAAGTGGAGAGTGTGCAAGAGCAACCCATACAGGAATCCCCTCCGCTCAGAACTGAAAGGCACAGAGGGGATTTCCCAGAGGAGGCTCAAGTTGTGAGGCGCCGGCTCCCGAGGAGGTTTCGGGGCTTGGCGCTGATGAGGAATTCTGTCCGGACGGGGGTCAGTTCGGACAGGATCGCCCCACGTGCTTGAGCCTCCTCGACACACCTAACGGAGCCAGGGCCCAGTGCTGGTTTTAGCGACTCGATGGCATTGACCACGCGCCGGACGTTGGCCCAGGATAGGCACCATGCCAGCCTGCTCCTCCGCCATTGAGCAGGTCCCTGACCCTGGTCACCTTGCCAAACACAGCCCTCTCATTCGCCTGGCACCTAAAGCTGCGGTCGTGGAGGTACAGATTCCTGAGCAGCGGCTCCTGAAGGACAGCCGCCACTCTAGACGGGGGGAGAACTGCGCTTGGTGGTGACTTTGTTCCAGACCCTGTAAAAGACAGGCAGCCCTCACATGGCGGTCCGGATGCCTCCAGGTTAACAAACAGGAGCTGCGTGTCATAATTGAGGCAGTACTGCTGATGGAAGAAATACATCGCCAGCGCACACCATCTTGGAGGGGGCTCGACGTACAGGTATCTCTGCAGGGTCTGAAGACGGAAAGTCGCAGCCTGGGTGCTGACACACACCAATGCCTGACCGCCCTCCCTAAGCGGGAGACTCAAGACCACGGCAGAGACCCAGTGTTTCCTGTTGTTCCAGAAGAAGTCGACCAGCTTCTTCTGTATCTTGACGACAAACACAGGCGGGGGGGGGGGGGGTCAAAGTGACCAACTGGTACCCCAACATAGCGGCCACCAGCTGGTTTATGACTAGCGCTTGACCCCTGTAGAACAGCACTTGGAGCAGTCCTGTCCAGCGCATTAAACGAGCGGCGACTTGCCAGTTCGCTGGCCAGGCTTCTTCGTCAGGGCTAAGGTAGACTCCTAGATAGTTGGGTTGTGCCCACTACATTCAAGTCTAAATCATTGATATATACCACAAAAAACTGAGCCCTGTGGAGCCCCACTGGAAGTAGCTTTCCAGTCACAAAAACACCCATCAACCATTACCCTTTGCTTCCTGCCTCTGAGTCAATTTTGGATCCAACTTGCCACTTTATCCTGGCTCCCATGGGCTTTTACTTTCGCGACCAGTCTGCCATGTGGGATCTTATCAAAAGCCTTGCTAAAATCCACATATACTACATCAAATAAACTACCCTCACTGACCCGCCATGTTACCTCCTCAAAAATTGCAATTACGTTAGTCAGAGATGATCTTCCCTTAACGAATCCATGCTGACAATCCTTGATTAATCTGTGTCCTTCTAAATGAAGATTTATCCTCTCCCTAGAATCTTTCCCAATAATTTTCCCACCACTGAAGTTAAGCTGACTGGCCTGTAATTATTCGGCCTTTCTCCCTTTTTAAACAGGTACATTATTAGCAATCCTCCAGTCCTCTGGCAGCACACCTGTAGCCAGAGATGATTGGAAATGATGGTCAGAGCCTCTGCCATTTCCTATTTTGCTTCTCAACAGCCTGAGATATATTTCATCTGGGCCTGGGATTTATCTACTTTCAAAGCTGCTAAGCCCTTTCTCACTATGTTTATTTCATCTAATATTTCACACTCCTCCCTCATGGCAATGTCTACATCGACCCGCTCTTTTGTGAAAACAGATGCAAAGTATTCATTCAGAACAGTACCCATGTCTTCTGCCTTCACACACAGATTATCTTTATGACCTCTAATAGGCCACATTCTTTCTCTACTTATCCTCTTGCTCTTAATGTATTTATAAAACATCTTTAGGTTTTCCTTGATTTTACTTGGCAACATTTTTTTTATTCTCTCTCTTTGCTTTCCAAATATCCATTTTAATTGCACCCTGCACTTTCTATACACCTCTAGAGTTTCTGCAGTATTGAGCCCTCGGGATTGGTCATAAGCCTCCCTTTTTTTCTTTATCCTATCTTGTATGTCCCTGACATCCAGGGAACTTTAGATTTGTTAATCCCACCCTTTTTCTTTAAGGGAACATACTTGCTCTGAACCCTCAGGATCTCCTCCTTGAATGCCTTCCAATCATCATCATAGCAGTCTCTCAAAATCGAGGAAGACTTGCTTCCATTCTAAAAGTGAGTTCTCAGGTGACTGAACAGTCCAATATGGGAATTACAGTCTCTGTCACAAGTGGGACAGACAGTGGTTGGAGGAAAGGGTGGGTGGGGAGTCTGGTTTGCCGCACGCTCCTTCCGCTGCCTGCGCTAGTTTTCTGCATGCTCTCGGTGACGAAACTCGAGGTGCTCAGCGCCCTCCCGCATGCTCTTCCTCCACTTTGGGCGGTCTTTGGCCAGGGACTCCCGGGTGTCGGTGGGATGTTGCACTTTATCAAGGAAGTTTTGAGTGTGTCCTTGAAATGTTTCCTCTGCCTACCTGGGGCTCGCTTGCCGTGTAGGAATTTGGAGTAGAGCGCTTGCTTTGGGAATCTTGTGTCAGGCATGCGAACAATGTGGCCCGTCCAACGGAGCTGGTTGAGTGTGGTCAGTGCTTTGATGTTGGGGATGTTGGACTGATCGAGAACACTCTAGCGATGACCTTCCCAGTGGCCGATAACGGGGAGATTCCTCTGTAGTTGCTGCAGTCGGACTTGTCCCTTTTTTCTAAAGACGGTCATGATTATGGCATCTCTGAGATCTCCAGGTATGCTCTCCTCCTTCCAGATGAGAGAAATAAGGTCATGCATTCATGCCAATAGTGCCTCTGCACCATACTTTTATCTCAGCGGGGATTCCATTTGCTCCTGATGCCTTGTTCTTGAGCTGACGGATGGCCTTTTCTACCTCGTGCAGGGCTGGGATTTTGCTGAGATGGTGGCGGGTAGCATGCTACGAGATGGAGTTGAGGACACTCATGTCAAAGGCAGAGTCTTGGTTAAGGAGATCTATGAAGTGCTCCTTCCAGCGGGCCCTGACTGCCTCGGTGTCTTTGATAAGTGTCTCCCCGTTCTTGGCTATGGGGTGGGGCCTTGGGTGCTTGGGCCGTAGGTGGACTTGACTGTGGTGATGAATCCTCGCACATCATGGTTGTCGGCCAGCTGCTGAATCTCCTGCGCTTTCCACCCACCTTCTATTCTTTAGGTCACAGGTTTTTTGTCGGACCTCAGTCTTAAGCTGTCTGTAAAGCTGCTTAGCTGCTCCCACGTGGGTGGTTGTTTTAGGTTCAGAAATGCCCTGTGCTTGCAATTTATTAGCTCTTGGATCTCCTGGTCATTCTCATCAAACCAGTCCTGGTGTTTCCTGGTTGCGTGACCGAGCGTCTCTTCGCAGGCACTGGTTATGGTGGCCTGGAGGGCAGACCAAATGCTGTGGGGACTCTGTGTCTCGGGGTCATCAAGGGTCGCCAGGTTAGCAGTGTAGCGCTGGCTGTATAGGGCACTCTTAGCTGGTTCTTTGAGAGCCCCAACGTTGATTTTGTTGTGGCATTGCTTCTGTTGCCGTCGTCGCTTTGGGGCTATATTAATGTTGATGACGGAACAGATTAGGCGGTGGTCCGTCCAGCAGTTGTCGGCTCCTGTCATGATGTGGGTGATGCTCACATCCTTGCGATCCCTTGCTCGGACGATGACATAGTCGAGCAGGTGCCAGTGTTTGGAGCGAGGGTGTTGCCACAATGCCTTGTACTTGTCCCTCTGGTGGAACAAGGTGTTGCTGATGACAAGGTCGTGTTCTAGGCATTTTGTCAGGAGCAGGGTACTGCTGGAGTTGGTTTTCCCTACCCCCTCTCTGCCGATCACCTCTCCCCAGAGGCCTGTATCCTTGCCGACTCTGGCATTGACGTCGCCGAGGAGGATCAATTTGTCGTCCGTAGAGACGCGGGACAGGGATTGTTCAAGGCTGGGGTAGAATACCTCTTTGGCCTCATCTGTTGCGTCGAGTATTGGGGCGTATGCACTGATAACTGTGGCGCACTGGTTCCGGGATAGTGTGAGTCGGAGAGACTTGAGAAGTTCGTTAGTCCCGGAGGGGGAGTCTCTGCGGTAGTTGACCAGCTCGTTCTTGATGGCGAAACCGACTTCGTGGAGGCGGCGTTCTTCCTCTGGTTTCCCTTTCCAGAAGAAGTTGCAACCTCCACCTTGTTCCTTGAGCTGGCCTTCCCCTGCCCGCCGGGTCTCGCTTAGGGCGGCGATGTCGGCATGAAGCGTCTAAGTTCCCGGGCAACAATGGTGGTGCGGCGTTCCGATCTGTCGCTGTTGTAGTTGTCCATGAGAGTCCTGACATTTCAGGTCCGGAACTTCATTTTGAAGGATGGAAGATGCCTGTGCGTTAGTTCTTTTAGCATGGGGTGGCCATTGCACACTGGCTACCACAGGGGCTTAGCTGAGCAAGGTCTTGGTCCAGTGGCAAGGGGCTCCAAGATGATTGAAGACCAGGCACTGCTCAATGAACCTAGTTGCCTCCGGCAGGATGCGAGCTGTAAGCTCGGCGCTGAGCTGCGCCCGTCAGTGAGGTGGTGAGAAAACCGAGGTCTGGCTGAGGGCAGGCATTGTGATGGTCAGAGGTCCACTTTGTGGAAAGAGGAGAGGTCAAATAGGTCAGAGTGACCACAGCCATTGTGCACATCACGTGCTCGACAGAGACTCCGCCGTTGAATGGGACCAGTGGCCGGGGGTAGGCCAGAAAGTCGTTGGAGGAAGGAACCCGAATGTCGCCGGAGGGATGAAGGCCCAAATGTCGCCAGAGGGTTGGAGGCCCGAATAGCACCGGAGGGTTGGAGGCCCGAATAGCACCGGAGGGTTGGAGGCCCAAATGTCGCCGGAGGGTTGGAGGCCCGAATAGCACCGGAGGGTTGGAGGCCCGAATAGCACCGGAGGGTTGGAGGCCCGAATAGCACCGGAGGGTTGGAGGCCCGAATAGCACCGGAGGGTTGGAGGCCCGAATAGCACCGGAGGGTTGGAGGCCCAAATGTCGCCGGAGGGTTGGAGGCCCGAATAGCACCGGAGGGTTGGAGGCCCGAATAGCACCGGAGGGTTGGAGGCCCGAATAGCACCGGAGGGTTGGAGGCCCGAATAGCACCGGAGGGTTGGAGGCCCGAATGTCGCCGGAGGGATGAAGGCCCAAATGTCGCCGGAGGGTTGGAGGCCCGAATAGCACCGGAGGGTTGGAGGCCCAAATGTCGCCGGAGGGTTGGAGGCCCAGATTTATATTTATATAGCGCCTTTCACAACCACCAGAGGTGCCAAAGCGCTTTACAGTTAATGATGCAGTCAGTTTTGGAGGGTAGTCAGTTGAGCAGATCTCCTTGAAGAAAGCCCAGGTTCGCCATCTGAGTGTAGGTGTAGGTGATGGCCTGGTTGTTGTGTGACTGCTGGGCTAAGTGCAAGGCCTGATGGAAGATCTACTCAGCGTCCTCCTGATTCCCCTTCGTGGCACTCAGCTTTGCCTGTTTGATTAGCTTGGCTTTTTGCCGCTCTTTTTCGTCGCGCTCGAACAACCTCGTGGTAGCCAGGAAAGCCAGGCCCTGCAGGCTGAAGGTCCAGGCCATGGGGCGGGGAGCCGGGGTATGGCGGCGGGGCCAGACCGAGGAAAGTCCGCCCGGCTCGGGCTCTGTGGCCGCAGCTCAGCTCCTGGGAACCCACGGCCCACAGCATCGCCTCCCACTGCTCTGACACTGATTTACCTTCAAGTAGCTGTTTCCAGTCCACTTTGGCTAAACCCCATCTCAGTTTAGCAAAATTGGCTTTTTCCCAATTGAGAACTTTTATTCCTGGTCTATCTTTGTCCCTTTCCATCACTATCCTAAATCTAATTGAATTATGATAACTAGCACCAAAATTCTCTCCCACTGATACCCCTTCCACCTTCATTGCCTAAAACTAAGTCCAGAAACGCCCCCTCCCCTTGTTACATACTGGCTAAAAAAGTTCTCCTGAATGCATTTTAGGAATTCCGCATCCTCTATACCCTTCACACTAATTTTATCCCAGTTAATTTGAGGTAGTTGAAATCTCTTACTATTACTGCCCTATAGTTTTTGCACTTCTCAGATATTTGCCTACATATTTGCTCTTCGATCTCCTGCTGATTTTTGGGGGTCTATAATACACTCCCAGAAGTGTGATCACCCCTTTTCTATTCTTCAATTCAATCAAATGGCCTCATTTGATGATCCCTCTAACATATCATCCCTCCTCACAGCTGGAATTGTTTCTTTAATCAATACTGCGACCCCCACCTCCTTTTTTACCCCCCTCTCTATCATGTCTGAAAACCCTGTAACCAGGAATGTTGAGCTGCCATACCTGCCCTTCTTTCAGCCATGTCTCAGTAATAGCTATAATATCATACTCCCAAGTGTCAATCTATGCTCTCAGCTCATCTGCCTTATTCCCTATACTCCTTGCCTTGAAGTATATACCATTTAGCACTGCCAAACTGCCTTGCTGTCTATGTTCTGGCCCTTGTTTCCTCTGACTTCCAAATTCACTTTCTACTTTTTTGCTTTCCAATTTTAACTTTGTTTCTCTCCCTACTGAATCTATTCTCAGGTTCCCTTGCCCCTGCCAAGCTAATTTAAACCCTCCCCAACAGCACTAGCAACCCCTTCCGTGAGGATATTGGTCCTGGCTCTGTTGAGGTGCAACCCGTCCGGCTTGTATAGGTCCCACCTCCCCCAGAAACGGTCCCAATGCCTCAGGAATCTAAAGCCCTCCTGTCTGCACCATCTCTCCAGCCACACATTCATCTTCTCTATCCACCTATTTCTGTACTCACTAGTAAGTGGCACTGGCAGTAATTCGGAGATTACTGATTTTGAGGTCCTGCTTTTTAATCTCTCTCCTAGCTTCCTAAACTCTGCCTGCAGGACCTCATCCCTCTTTCTGCCTATGTCATTGGTACTGATATAGACCACAACTTCTGGCTGTTCACCCTCTCTACCCAGAATTCCTTGCAGCTGCTCGGTGACATCCTTGACCCTGGCACCAGGAAGGCAACATACCTTCCTGAAGTCATGTCTACAGCCGCAGAAACGCCTGTCTGCTCTCCTAACTATCGAATGCCCTACCACTATTGCTCTTCCACTCATTTTCCTCCCCCCCTTCCCCAATGCAGCTGAGCTACCCATGATGCCGTGGACTTGGCTCTGGCTGCACTCCCCAAAGAAACCATCGCCCCGACCAGTACTCAGAACAGAATACTGGTTGGCAAGCGAGATGCATTCAGGGGAGCCCTGCACTACCTGCCTGGTCCTCCTCTTCTGTCTGGCAGTCACCCATTCCCTCTCTGCCTGCACACTCTTAAGCTGTGGGTGGTCACCTCTAGAAATGTGCTATTCACGAAGTTCTCAACCTCCAGAAGGCTGCAGATATCTGCAATTACCTGATATGGTAACCAGAGCCTCCAGAAGCACCTCTCTTCCAAGTGGTCAAGAATGCTGAGCGTCTGTCTGTCAACCCTGTTACATGTCATCTGCAAACTTTGAAATTTGCCTGTGACTCTGACCTCTCTCCTGTGCACCTGAGATAGCTGTTATTTCAGCCTCTAGTTCACTGATTATACCAGCTTGCCACTTTCTCGCTGGAATCTGTTGTTACTCATGTTAAACATTTAGTAAATAGTGCAAAATTGTCTGGACTGTACCCACAGTTCAATCTGGAAGAGCTAGCCCACTTAATTTCTTACTTTCATAGATTCATAAAATGATGGAGGCCATTCAGATCACCGTGTCTATCCAATTAGTCCCACTCCCCTGCTCTTTCCCCATAGCCCTGCAATTTTCTTCCACTAGGAGTATTTATCTAATTCCCTTTTGAAAGCTATTATTGAATCTGCTTCCACCATCCTTTTAGGGTGCGTTCCAGATCATTACAACTTGCTGCGTAAAAAAAATTCTCCTCATCTCCACTCTGGTTCTTTTGCTAGTTATCTTAATTCTGTGATCTCTGGTTACTGACCCTTCTGCCGTTGGAAACAGTTTCTCCTTATTTACTCTTATCAAAATCTTTCATGATTTTGAATATCTCTATCAAATCTCCCCTTAACCTTCTCGAGTCTCTCAACGTAACTGAAGTATTTCATCCCTGGTACCATTCTAGTAAATCTCCTCTGCATCCTCTCTAATGCCTTGACATCCTTCTAAGGTGTGGCACTCACATTTGGCCACAATACTACAGCTGGCGCCTAATCAGCCTTTTATAACGTTTCAGCATAACTTCCTTGATTTTGTACTCTTTGATCTATTTATAAAGCCAAGGATCCTGTATGCCTTTTTAACAGCCTTTAACTCGTCCTGCCACCTTCAAAGATTTGTGTGCGTACACCTCAGGTCTCTGTTGGGAACATTAAGACAGATTGCAAAAGTTTCTATAGATATGTAAAGAGAAAAAGGTTAGTAAAGACAAACGTAGGTCCCCTGCAGTCAGAATCAGGGGAAGTCATAACGGGGAACAAAGAAATGGCGGACCAATTGAACAAGTACTTTAGTTCGGTATTCACTAAGGAGGACACAAACAACCTTCCGGATATAAAAGGGGTCAGAGGGTCTAGTAAGGAGGAGGAACTGAGGGAAATCTTTATGAGTCGGGAAATTGTGTTGGGGAAATTGATGGGATTGAAGGCCGATAAATCCCCAGGGCCTGATGGACTGCATCCCAGAGTACTTAAGGAGGTGGCCTTGGAAATAGTGGATGCATTGACAGTCATTTTACAACATTCCATTGACTCTGGATCAGTTCCTATGGAGTGGAGGGTAGCCAATGTAACCCCACTTTTTAAAAAAGGAGGGAGAGAGATAACAGGGAATTATAGACCGGTCAGCCTGACATCGGTAGTGGGTAAAATGATGGAATCAATTATTAAGGATGTCATAGCAGTGCATTTGGAAAGAGGTGACATGATAGGTCCAAGTCAGCATGGATTTGTGAAAGGGAAATCATGTTTGACAAATCTTCTGGAATTTTTTGAGGATGTTTCCAGTAGAGTGGACAAGGGAGAACCAGTTGATGTGGTATATTTGGACTTTCACAAGGCGTTCGACAAGGTCCCACACAAGAGATTAATGTGCAAAGTTAAAGCACATGGGATTGGGGGTAGTGTGCTGACATGGATTGAGAACTGGTTGGTAGACAGGAAGCAAAGAGTAGGAGTAAATGGGGACTTTTCAGAATGGCAGGCAGTGACTAGTGGGGTACCGCAAGGTTCTGTGCTGGGGCCCCAGCTGTTTACACTGTACATTAATGATTTAGACGAGGTGATTAAATGTAGTATCTCCAAATTTACGGATGACACTAAGTTGGGTGGCAGTGTGAGCTGCGAGAAGGATGCTATGAGGATGCAGAGTGATTTGGATAGGTTAGGTGAGTGGGCAAATGCATGGCAGATGAAGTATAATGTGGATAAATGTGAGGTTATCCACTTTGGTGGTAAAAACAGAGAGACAGACTATTATCTGAATGGTGACAGATTAGGAAAAGGGGAGGTGCAAAGAGACCTGGGTGTCATGGTACATCAGTCATTGAAGGTTGGCATGCAGGTGCAGCAGGCGGTTAAAAAAGCAAATGGCATGTTGGCCTTCATAGCGAGGGGATTTGAGTACAGGGGCAGGGAGGTGTTGCTACAGTTGTACAGGGCCTTGGTGAAGCCACACCTGGAGTATTGTGTACAGTTTTGGTCTCCTAACCTGAGGAAGGACATTCTTGCTATTGAGGGAGTGCAGCGAAGGTTCACCAGACTGATTCCCGGATGGCGGGACTGACCTATCAAGAAAGACTGGATCAACTGGGCTTGTATTCACTGGAGTTCAGAAGAATGAGAGGGGACCTCATAGAAACGTTTAAAATTCTGACAGGGTTAGACAGGTTAGAAGCAGGAAGAATTTTTCCAATGTTGGGGAAGTCCAGAACCAGGGGACACAGTCTAAGGATAAGGGGTAAGCCATTTAGGACCGAGATGAGGAGAAACTTCTTCACCCAGAGAGTGGTGAACCTGTGGAATTCTCTACCACAGAAAGTTGTTGAGGCCAATTCACTAAATATATTCAAAAAGGAGTTAGATGAAGTCCTTACTACTAGGGGGATCAAGGGGTATGGCAAGAAAGCAGGAATGGGGTACTGAAGTTGCATGTTCAGCCATGAACTCATTGAATGGCGGTGCAGGCTAGAAGGGCCGAAAGGCCTTCTCCTGCACCTATTTTCTATGTTTCTATGTTTCCTGGATCCCCTTTACCATTGTATCATTTAGTTTATATTGCCTCTGCTCATTCGTTGTACCAAAATGAATCACTTCAAACTTCTCTGCATTAAATTTCATCTGCCATGTGTCTGCCCATTTCACCAGACTCTGAAGTCTGTTACTATCCTCCTCATTGTTTACTACATTTCCGAGTTTCTTGTCATTTGCAAACTTTGAAATTATGCCCTGTATACCCGAGTTCGGGTCATTAAAAATATCAAAAAGAACAGTGGACCCAGCAGTGGACACCATTGTATACTTCCCTCCAGTCTAAAAAATAAGCGTTCACCACTACTCTTTGCTTTCTGTCCCTTAGCCAATTATGTATCCACACTGCCACCATCCCTTTAATCCTATGGCCTTTAATTTTGCGAATAAATCTATTATGTGGTAGTTTGTCAAACGTTTTTTGAAAGTCCATTTCCACAATATCAGCTGCATTACCCTCATTAACCCTCTCTGTTACTTCATCTAAGAACGCAATCAACTTAGTCAAACACAATTTACCTTTCACAAATCTGTGCTAGCTTTCATTTATTAACCTAGATTTTTCCAAGTGATAATTAATTTTGTCTCATAAGTGTTATGTATGCACGTTAATGTATGTACTGTAACACTAGACCACTGAATGTACCTTCACCCTGTATACGCTATACCTGTACCACCAGAGGGTGCTGCTGCTGGAGACCTAAGGGTCACCTGTACACTGCAGGTAACCAAGTATAAAAGGGAGCTCACCTCTAGGTGTCCTCACTCTAGGAGCTGCAATAGAGGACTAAGGTCACTACAGTTCAAGTACTATACCCTTATCTCGTGGAGTCATTATTAGAGTGCTTGCATATACAACAATAAGAACATAAGAATTACGAGCAGGAATAGGCCATATGACCCCTCGAGCCTGCTCCGCCATTCAATAATATGGCTGATCTTCGACCTCAACTCCACTTCCCCACCCGATCTCCATATCCCTTGATTTCCCATGAGTCCAAAATTCTATCAATCTCAGCCTTGAATATACTCTTCCTACCAAAGTGAATAACCTCACATTTCCCCACATTGTACTCCATCTGCCACCTTCTTGCCCATTCACTTAGTCTATCCTATATCCCTTTGCAGGCTCTTTGTGTCCTCCTCACAGCTTCCTTTCCCAGCTAGCTTTGTATCGTCACCAAACTTGGATACATTATACTCAGTCTCTTCAGCTAAGTCATTACTATAAATTGTAAATAGCTGAGGCCCAAGCATTGATGCTGTGGCACCCCACTAGTTACAGCCTGCCAACCCGAAAATTACCCGTTTATCCCTACTCTCTGTTTTCTGTTGATTAATCAATCCTCTATTTATGCTAATATATTACCCCCAATGCCATGATCCCTTAACAACATTTTATGTGGCACCTTATCGAACACCTTTTGGAAATCCAAATATACTACATCCACTGGTTCCCCTTTATCTATCCTGTCAGTTACAGCCTCAAAAAACTCAAATAAATTTGTTAACCTTGATTTCTCTTTCATAAAACTACCTTGACACTGTCTAATCATATTATGATTTTCTAAATGCTTTGTTAACACTTCCTCAGTCTTACTATCATTCTTCACAACATTATAAGCTTCTTTTAATCTAATACTATCCTTAACTTCTTTAGCCTTGGATGGATCACTTTTCCTGTGGGGTTTTTATTTCTCAACGGAATGTATAGTCGTTGAGAATTTTGGAATATTTTAAAAAATTTTGTCACTGCTTATCTACCGTCATACCTTTTAATCTAATTTCTCAATCAACTTGCCCCTCATACCAATATAATTGACTTCATTTAAATTTACAACTCTAATTGCGTATTTAAGTAATTCACTCGCAAACCCAATGTGAAATGTTATCATATTATCACTCTTCCCTAGAGGATCCTTTACTATGAGATTGTTGCTTTTGATAAGGTCGCACATGGATAAGCTTTTGATAAGGTCCCACATGGCAGACTGGTCACAAAATTAATAGCCCAGGGCAAAGTGGCAAGTTGGATCCAAAATTGGCTCAGAGGCAGGAAGCAAAGGATAATAGTTAATGGGTGTTTTGTGACTGGAAGGCTGTTTCCAGTGAGATTTCACAGGGCTCAGTGCTGGGTCACTTGCTTTTTGTGGTATCAATGACCTGGACTTGTATGTTGGGGGTATAAGTAAGAAGTTTGCAGAGGACACTAAAATAGGCTGTGTGATTGACACTGAAGAAGAAAGCTGCGGACTTCAGGAAGATATTAATGTACTGGTCAGGTGGGCAGAATAGTAGCAAATGAAATTCAATCTGGAGAAGTGTGAGGTAATATATTTGGGGAGGTCTAACAAGGCAAGGGAATACACATTAAATGGTAGGACACTGAGAGGTGTAGAGGAACAAAGGAACCTTGGAGTGCAGATCCACCGATCCATGAAGGTAGCAGGCCAGGTAGATAAGGTGGTTAAGAAGGCATATGGAATACTTGCCTTTATTAGTCGAGGTATGGAATACAAGAGCAAGGAGGCTATGCATGAACTGTATAAAACACTGGTTAGACCACAGCTGGAGTACTGTGTACAGTTCTGGTCACCACATTACAGGAAAGATGTGATTGCATTGGAAAGGGTGCAGAGGTGATTTACAAGAATGTTGGTTGGACTGGAGAATTTTGGCTATGAGGAAATATTGTAGATGCTGGGTCTGTTTTCTTTGGAAAAGAGGAGGATGAAGGGAGACCTGATTAAGGTGTATAAAATTATGAGGGGCCTGGATAGGGTGGATGGGAAGAACCGATTTTCCTTGGCAGAGGGGTCAACAACCAGGAGGTATAGATGTAAAGTAATTGGGGGGGGGGGAGATTTAGATGAAATATGAGGGGAAATTTCTTGTCCCAGAGGATGGTGGGAGTCTGGAACTCACCCCTGAAAGGGTGGTAGAGGCAGAACCCAGAACCCCTCACCATATTTAAAAGATACTTGGATGTGCACTTAAAGTGCCGTAACCTACAGGGCTACGGACCAAGAGCTGAAAAGTGGGATTAGGCTGGATAGCTCTTGATCGGCTGGCACAGACATGATGGGCCAAAATGGCCTCCTTCCATGCTGTAAATTTCGATGATTACTAATTAACCCTGTCTTATTTCACAATACAAGATTTAAAATAGCCTGTTCCCGCGTTGGTTCCATGATGTATTGTTCTAGGAAACTGTCTTGAATGCATTCTATGAACTCATCCTCCAGACTACTTTTGCCAATTTGATTTGTCCAGTCTATATGAAGATCAAAGTCCCCCACAATTATTGTGCTATCTTTGTTACAGGCTCCTATTATTTGTTGATTAATACTGTGGCCAATGGTATAGCTACTGTTTGGTGGCCTCTAAACTATTCCCACCAGTTTTTTCTGCCCCTTTGTACTTATCTCCACCCATACTGATTCTACTTCCTGATCTTCCGAGCCAAGATCCTTTCTCACTACTGTCCTTATGTCATCCCTTGATATCAGAGCCATCCCCCTCCTTTTCCATTCTGCTTGTCTTTTCGAAATGTCAAGTACCCTGGAGTATTTAGTTCCCAACATTGGCCACCTTGCAATGAAATCTCTATAATGGCTATTAGATCAAAGCCATTTATCTCCATTTCTGCCATTAATTCGTGTACTTTGTAAATTCAGATAACAAGCCTTTAACTTTTTACCATTATTCTCTGCTTTCACCTTATTCGCTGTTGCACTTTTACGGTGAGATTTGGGTACCTTGCTTCAGCTGTCATGTTTCAGTCGGGAGTCGGCTGCAAGAGCGCTATTTAAAGACGCCATCTTTAGAAAAAAATGTTGTCGGCCATTACTGTTTGCAGCTTACTAACACATATGCAGAAAGGCTGCTTGACAGATTCCTGTTTTTCATTGAGGGCAGATTTGAAAGGACAACAATTATATTGTTTCATGGGGGCTGAATTGGCAGTCGCCCTCCTGCTCTGATGTCACCGTCAGAGGCAGCTTAGGCAGAAAGAAAGGCAAGCAGTAAGACAGGGAGAAAGAGAGCAAATTGTGGCCAAGGTCTCCTGTTGCCAATACGGCTGGCAACAGGAGATCTTACCCTCCCAGGGTATTCCGGCAGCAGTTCTCCGACATCAATTTCACTGAGCAATAATGTGTTTGAAGGCTGCGCTTCAGCAAGGATATGGTCACAGAGCTCTGACATCTGCTGCAACCAGATCTCGAGCCTCAGACCAGTGTGAGGACGGCTCTGATTGGCAGTCAAGGTCACCATAGCCCTCAATTTCTATGTCAATGGATCTTCCAGTGTGCAACAGGAGACATCTCCAACATCTCCCAATTTATCGTCCATGACCAGAGAGAAGCAGCTGGACCGTGCACGTGGATTTTCCAGGAGAGCGGGCTTCCCAACAGTGCAGTATAGTATTGGCAGTCCCTCGTATCGAGGATGACCCACTTCCACAGGGATATTCCAGGTCTTGAACTACATATTGAAGGGTGGTAGATGACTGTGCATGGGTTCTTTTAACATGGGTGGACGTTGCACACCAGCCACCACACGGGCTTGACAGAGCTAGGTCTTGATCCAGTGGCAAAGGTTAACCAAGACAACTGGAGACCAAGCTCTGCTGCACGGTCCTAGTGTGCACACATATTCCTATTGTCCATAGACCGCAGTGTGGCCTGGCTCGTGCGGCCCCTGGGCCCTCACCTCTTCTGGGCCCCGATCACATCACTCCTGGGCCCCGATCTCTCTTCGCTCCTCTTCCCCGGTCATTCGCTGCACTTCCGCCATGATCTCTCGCCACACCTCTGCCACAATCTCCCACCACTCCTCCGCCTCGATCATTCGCCGCACCTCGGTCACGATCTCTCGCCTCGATATGGTTTGCCAAGATTAACAGTCTCTAATTACCAGTTATATTAGTCCATACTCATTATTTTTTCTTTAATAGTCAAATATTGGAGATAATGTCTATATAATTAATAGATAATATAATATAGCAATAGTACAATGTGCTGATTTCATACATTGAGGTACTATATATATATTTTTTTTTTAAACCACTTTAGGGTACTTTACTGAATATTATGTCAGTTTCATTCTACTTTTTGACTTGTTCAGGTAGGAGGGAAGCTGTTGTCCATGCATCACAGGCAGTCTATTTTTCCCTCCTATCCAAATTGCAACTTTTCAAAAGGATCTCCCTATGTTACCAAAATGAGCAATTTTCACTCACTTTAACCAAAAATGTATGATAATGGTGAGGATAAATTCACATTGACTCGATAGTAGCTTGTGCATTGAGTTCAACATCCAGTTTGAACAATACAATAAACTAGGGCGTAGTACCCCTGGAAATGGGTGTCACTGCTAGCTGCCCATTAAGTTGTTTCTATTTTAAAACATTGATCAGAATGATATGCTTGCTGATCAACTATCAGGAAAGAACACCTTTACAATAGTGTTGCTGAGTTCATGTGTGTCCTCTTCTTGCACCCATGGTGCAGAGTGCCATTGACTGCACCCATGTCGCTTTGTGAGCACTGCATCACAAGCCGTATTCTATAAGCGCAAAGGCTACCACTCACGCAATGTGCAGTTGGTGTGTGACCACACATGCAGAATACTCACCGTCAATGCCTGCTATCCTGGCAGCAGCCATGATGCCTTCATCCTGCGCCAGGCTGGTGTGCCAGCTTTGTTCCAGCCACCACTTCAAGCTCGTGGCTGGTTGCTCGGAGACAAGGGCTATCTGCTCTCCACCTGGCTCATGACTCCACGCCGCAACCCCAACACTCATGCCCAACACTCCTACAATGAGGCTGCCACCAGGAACATCATTGAGCAGACCATCGGGGTGCTCAAACAACGGTTCCGCTCGGGAAGAGTCCTCCAGTATTCGCCAGAGCAGGTGTCCTTATTCATCGTCATCTGAAGGATGCTACACAACGTCGCCATCATGGGGGCATAGCCATTGCCACCAGGCATATTACGTCTGTAGTGTACTTGTGAATGACTCCACGAGGCAATGTGTTGTACTCAAACTGTAGTGACCTTGGTTCTTTACTCGTAACTCCAGAGTGAGGCAGCCACATGGTGGCTCCACTTTTATACAGCCCCTGCCACCAGGGCAGGAAACCCCGGTCTCCACCAGTTGCACCCTCTAGTGGTGCCAGCATGTATATACACAGTGTAAACCTTATTGATAGTACATCAGGTAAACAAGTCTCCATCTTATGCAACTATACAGTGACTACACAGAGAGTATATCTATAGTCTGCATATATAACAAGGCATAGCCTCACCACCTCAGGAGGAGGACCAGGAGGAGGAGCAATACCCGTGACGGCGGAGGCAGCGACTCCTGCAAGGGAGGTTTGCGACCGTCTCATCAGAGCTCGTTTCCACTCATTTTCATCCCACGTCCCGGTTCCCCTAGACAGCCCCATCACCACATCCATTTTCCCTTCCATACCAAAGCCCCAAAACAGAAATGAAAAACAGCAAACATTAAACATTCCAATCAAAATTTATATAACAATAAAATGTATAAATGTGTATTTATGAATCACCTTTGTGCATTTCCTTATATCCGCTCTTGCCTTCACCTATCCCTTGCAGGGCGCTCTCGACCAGCTCTGGGCCTGGAAGGCTCGGCTGCAGACTGCACCACCGCAGGCTTGGTGGCGGCCGTCTGGGCTGGCTGGGTGACAGGCAGCGACAAGTGCAATGGCAGAGGGGCAGTGGTGGGATCAGGAATGCTCTCATCGCAAGAGAGGACAGCAGGTTCCTGCTTCACTGACCCAATGCCAATCCCCCGGGGCAGCAACTCAGCATCCCCACTAATCTGCTGCAGGACAGATTGCTGGGCTGCTGAGATACTGTGACATCCCTGGTGGACTGTGGTGGACCCAGTTGTGATGGCAGCAATCAGAGCTTGCATAGCATCCAGCTGAGAGTGCATGAGATCATTCTGAGCCTTGATGCCAGCAGTCATTAACTGCATGATATCACTAAGAGGTTGCGTGGCATGCAACTGAGACTTTATGAGAGCAATCTGAGCTTCAATGCCTCCAACCATAGTCTGCAGTACAGCACCAAGACGTTGTGTTGTTTCCACCTGTGCTGCAATGGAAGCTGCCGCATCGCCCATGACATGCGTCATGAGGTCTGGATCCACACAGGCTTTCTGGGAGTCCACCATCGTCTGCACACTGGCAATGATGGGCTCCATGGTGTGCGAAGAGCTCTGTGCAATGCAGGAGGCGGACTCCTCCATGCTCCCTACCACTTTCGACAGGCTCTCGGGCACCCTTGCCATTGCACCTATCATGTTGGAGTGCATGGCCATCATCCTTTGTGTGAATGCCTCCCCATTGAGGTCCTCATCTGAGACCTGTGGAACAGAACTCGTGCGTGAAATCACCCTCCGGAAAGATTGCTCTTGAGGTTCCCTTTCCCCTTGACCATGCTACAGCCAGTGCAGAACCCTCTACTAACCTAACGTCTAAAGATCAGGTAGCGCCTGTATCTGAGCTGGTGCCTGCGGGTGAGAGAAGCAGGGACACAGTGCTTTGGTCCTCCTTCTTCTCCTCGTCCTCCTCTTCTCCCTCATGACTCTATTGTGGGGGGGAGGGAGGGGGGCTCAGGGTCAGGCTTGTCAGCTGCTGCATGATTATCTGAAAGCATAAATGGCACAAGAGTCGCGTTAAGGTGAGGGCATGGGTGCAGGAATGGAGCAAGGAAGGCAAACGGTATGAGGAACTGGAAATTGATAAGGCCTTCTGGTTTAACGGGGAAGTGGGATGATAACAGGGGATAAAGATACCATTATTGCCCCCTGTGGGCTCGACATCTCCGGAGGTCACGGCGCCCAGCACCTGCGGGCCAATCAGCCACATCATTCGCACCTCCAGGTCACTCAGCTGCCGCAGTTCAGCTCCCCCCCACCCCCGCTCCAATCTGCTGCTGCTCCCTTCTGTTACGTGCCACTTTGGTCTGCAAAAGAAAGGAAGTTGTATGAGTAAACGTCCAGCTATGTATGTGGACGATATGCCTGCCATAGTTAAATAGCTGTGAATGTAGGCACGGCGTGTAATGAGAATGTGATTGTGAGATGGTTTGCAGAGGGTGCACAGAGAGAGGCTCAGAGGCTGGTATGCAAGAGTTGTGCAAACATGTACTCACCTTGACCACCCAACTGAGGTCGTTGAAATTGTGTTGGAGTTCTGTCAACCACGGTGATGGCCGGCACCTCTGCGGCCACCTTTGTCCACATGGCCCTAAAAACCTGCGGTGTTGGCCTTCTCCCAGATGGAGGGAACAGTGCATCCCTCCTTCTCTCCACTGCCCCGATCAGTGAGTCCAATACCACCTTATTGAAGTGAGTGGCCCTGTAGCAGGATTTAGAGCAGCCATGTCAGATATTGATTTCAGCTCTGAGTGAAGCCCAGCAATGATGAAAATGAACAGATGCTGCCTGAAACGACATCCCCTTTAAGAACTGGAATGAGCAGGGGGCTGCTGATTGCTGAATGAAAATCACCTGAAATTAGATAGAGCTCTGGCAATAGCGCTGCAGTAGCACCCCACTGAGGCCATTAGCGCCTCAGATACCACTTCCTTCCTTCCTGAGGTGAAAATTTTCAATTTTCCAGAATTGGGCGTTAACTTTTCAAAAAGTTAAAAGTAGGCACGGCTACCAAATTTCACCCCCTATATGTCCACAGGTTTTGTGCTAAATGATGTATTGTGATTTTAGGGCATTCTCGTTACCTGGACCAAAGGCTTCAAGGCCACTGGTGTGGAAGGACAGGATGTTATTACTCTGTTGAAAGATGCCATTAAAAGACATGGAGTGAGTATTACTGAAAACCAGTATTAGTGTGCTGGAAACACTTTGATTACTAATGCTTTTAATATGTTCTATTGTGCTGCTTCTAGGATTTGGATTTGGAGATTGTGGCACTTCTGAATGATACAGTGGGAACTATGATGACTTGTGCATTCGACAACCCTAACTGTGAAATTGGAATGATTGCAGGTATGATTTTATTGACTTCCTTCTGGTGTTGTTATAGTTTGGGACTTTTCCTAGCATCCTAACTTTGCATTCCCAACTGCCTAGCCATTGGCCATGATGGCCTCTATTCACAATAATACTTCTACAGATGTTGATCTGCTCAACCACTTCCTCTTAAAACCCTGAGAAGCTTAATTTTTGAGCTCACCCCTGCCCCCATGAATGGCATTTCGGTAGGAGGCCACACAGATTACAGGTAGGTAGTCAGGCCAGGTCGAGGTCAATCGGGTGGGCCTCAGACTCTGAGATCGAGGGGATCAAGTGGGCCTTGGACAATGTGATCAGAGGATCGGTTAGCACTCGGACTCTGATCGAGGGATCGGGTGGGCCTCGGACTTTGTGATCGGGTGGGCATTGGAGTCTGTGATCAGATGTGAGGGTGTCAGCTGGGCGCGGAGTCTGTGATCGGGTGGATTGGGTGGGCCTCGGACTTTGTGATCGGGTTCAGGGGATCAGTTGTGCCTTCGGAGTGCTGTTAGGATGGAGACAGGGCCAGGAGGGAGATTAGAAGTTGGGGTCAGGACCTGAATGTCAGAGGTCATGGATTGCGGTGATGGGAGCAGCGGTAATTATGGTAAGTACTTACCTTTTTTCACTTACGTGTTGTTTAGAGTTGGTTTACCAGTGACTTGGCAAATCAACGTTACAGCAGAGTCCTGAAACAGGTGCTAGGCCCCTTATTTGCGTGTGCAAAAAAGGTCTGCTTCAGGCGTGGGTAAAGGATGCCTCTTGTTTGTCCTTACCAATATGGTGGGCGCCACACTTCCGTTTGTCATTTTGGTGTCTTAGGAGTCCGCATAGCTCACATTGTAAATGTTTTTCTCCTCAGGTATGGTCCGTCAAAATTGTCGTCATCACTCCCAACTCTGCCCCCAAAAATTCAACCCTTTTGACCTAGCAAACTATCGCCCCATCACCAACGTCTATTTAAACTGCTTTCTGTTAACTGCATTTTTAACTCGGACTAATTGTTTTCTGAGTCATAAAAGGAGACAACACAAACAACTCTTTGGGATCCAAATCTAATTATGTCAAATCTCGATTGAATGTTCCTTTTGTCTGTGCTTTGACACTACAGAAGTGTGTATACCAGATACCTAGGGGGAGAAATTTGACTGCTTTGCACCTGGGGAGGGAGGTAATGGGACGCTAATTCACCAATGCCTGCGAACTTCCTTGGCGGTTTTGCACTGGTGCGACCACTTCCCGCATTAAGTGCGCAGCATTCCGTTACCGCCTCGTATCAGAAATTCACTCTCGTCCCTTGCCTCAGCACCTGTCATTAGTAACAGAGGCGGTATGCAGTCGGATGGCCGCTGTAGGAGCGGTATTTAAAGACCTCAACATCCAGTTTATTTGCAGTCGGCAAAGAATGCTACCTTGCCAGATTGACATAGGCAAACAGCCATTTTCAGCGAATTAAACCTTTTTCAGTTTCAGGAGTCTTCTGCCTCATAAAAATTATTCAGTATCATTCAGGTGAGATTTAAAAGTGCTACATTCCATACATTAATGGGTGCTGTACTGGCACCTGACCTCGTCCTCAAGCGTGGAGCTTGACAGATGATCCGTATCTCAGGAGCGAGGACATTTGCTTGGGCAAGATTGCGGTATTGACCCATATCTTGCCTGTACAAATGTCCTCGCTCCCGAGATGTCTACGATCTGTCAAGCTTGACAGATTGAAAAAGCCGGTTTTCAGAGCGTGCGCATTGTGCACTGAAAATCAGCTTTTGCGATGCCTTCCCGGGTCCGTAGAAACTTCGTACGGGCCGGGACGTCGGAATTTCTACCCCATTTTGTTGTAAAAAAAAAACCCTGCCCACTACGTTACATTTATTTTTAACCATCATTAAAAAACTTTTTAAAAACTCAGAATTTTTTTTCTATGATATTTATTAACTTTAATTTTAATTATGAGGTCTATTTTTTATTTTTTATTATGTGTTTAGTGTGTTTGTTTTTTCCCCATTAATAAGAATGAGAACTCGTAGATACAGAGTTCTCATTGCTGTTAATGGGAAAGCTGTGGAATACAGTACCTGATTGCATCTTCTGCGAGGGAACCTGGAGGACGGGAGCACACTTAGCAGCGAAGACCTCCACAACGGAATTGCAGGCTCCTTCCTGACCACCAGGTACTTTCGTAGAAATGTTTCAGGTCCGAGGCAATTGCCCGCGGGAACCCTCTGACCGCAGTTTCAGTCCGAATGCAGTTCGCTGAGCATCGCCTCATCTGCGAGGTCACAGAGGCTGTCTACAGATGGAGAATGGACTACATTTCCTTCCCCATCACCAGAGAGAAGCAGCATGAGCGTGCATGTGGTTTTGCCAAAATAGGTGGCTTCTCCATGATGCAGGGCACCATTGACTGCACCCACATCACTTTGCAGGTACCGCATAACAATCCTGAGATCTTCTGTAACCGCAAAGTAATGCCTGTAGCTCCACACTGTGGACATATTGTGTTATTGCAACTAGAGTGTTTAATAAACAGACAGGTCACATGACAAGAAGCAGGAAGCTTCCACAGGCTTCCACAGGCTTCCGGAGATCTGCCATCGTAAAGACTTGTGTGCAGTGTGGCTCTGTGACTCTATCAAAAAAATGGCGACGATGTATGGGATAATCAGATAAAACAAAGCTGAAATTTTTGTTGGTGAAGGATTCAGCCAGCCGACAGAGAGACTTTGGAAGCTTCTCTGTTTTGATTACAGCTACAAATTCGAGGTAAATTACGAGCACACTGTTTGAAGTGCCAGAGTCTAAATGGTTGCACCCATTGGAGTAATGGGGCATTTAGGTGACTATAAACGCTACCGGGAAAGGTTCAAAATGTACGTGGGTTGGCTAGAAATGTATTTCACTGCAAATAACATAATCAAAGTCCCAGAGAATGCAGAGCAGAACCGGCTGTGTTGGGATGAAAAAGAGCTATTTTCTTAACTGAAGCTGGCCCTGAGTTGTATGAAATGCTGATAAATTCGCTTGTGCCTGCCGAGTCAAAGGACACAACACTTAAAGAGATTTTAATTAAGCTGGAACAGCATTACAACCCCGTTCCCTTGGAAATTGCTGAAAGCTATCGTTTCGGTATACGAAATCAAAAGGCCGATAAAAATATAATTGAGTACATTGTAGCATTAAAAAAGCTATCTATCAGTGTAATTTTGGAAACTTTCAGAACCGAGCATTGCGGGAACATTTTGATTGTGGGATGAAAAATGATGTGATCAGAAGAAAGTTATTGACAACGCCTGACTTGACTTTTGATTTAGCTTGTCAGACAGCTAGGTCGATGAGCATGGCCGACCAATATTCCCGAGAATTTCAGACTATTTTCAGTTGTCAGACAACCGAGGTGAATCGCCTGCAGGTTCAAAGTAAAAGGCGGTGGGGGCCCAAAGTCTCAGAAACTGGACACTAGATCGGTTTACTACAAGCCACATTCCGTACCATATGCACTCAAGGAGAAAGTTGAGCAAGAACACAAAAGACGAGAGGCTGAGAACATTATTTGTAAGATAGATCGATGTAATTGGGCTACACCCATTGTTGTTGTACCTAAGTCCAATGGTAAGGTAAGATTGTGTGGTGATTATAAAGTAACCGTAAACCAGGTTCTAGAGAGTAATGTCCCCAATACATTGCCAAATAGCGAAGATTTGTTCACAACACTGATAGGTGGTCAGATCTTTTCAAAACTGGATCTTACAAATGCCTACTTACAGCTTGAACTAGATGAGGAGTTCAAGTCATGTTTAACTATAAATACTCATCTAGGCCTATATCAATTTAATAGGCTACCGTTTGGAGTGTCTTCCGCCCCTGCTGTATTCCAAGGGGTGATGAACCAGATTTTCCAAGGTATCGAAGGGGTAGTATGTTATTTAGATGACATACAAATTTCAGCACCAAATAGGCAAATTCATCATAACGTATTGAATGAAGTCTTCAAACGGCTAGAGAAGCACAGAGTACGAGTGTCTGCTCGCAAGTTTGACTTATTTAAAAACTCAGTGGAGTACTTGGGGTACAGAGTAGACAAAGATGGTTTACATCCAACCATAGGAAAGCTGGATGCAATCAGAAATGTACCCACTCCCAACTTCGATCATTTTTGGGTCTTTTGAACTATTATGGGAAGTTCCTACCTAATTTGGCTACAGTATTACATCCACTGAATGAACTGTTGAAAAAACTATTGGAAGTGGTCGGAAGAATGCGATACAGCATTCAAGGAGTGTAAACGCGAATTGGTAGAGGGCACCATGTTAGTTCACTATGACATATCTAAGGAGATTAAGCTAGCATGTGATGCCTCTCCGTATGGAGTTGGGGCAGTGATCTCTCATGTAACACGTAGTGGGGAGGCGAGACCAAATGCTTTTGCTTCACGCACTCTCAGTGCCAGTGAGAGTAATTATGTGCAAATCGAAAGGGAAGCTTTGGCATTAATGTTTGGGGTCAAGAAGTTCCACAAATATTTGTATGGTCGTAAGTTTACCATCGTTACGGACCATAAGCTCCTGACAGCAATCCTCCATCCAAAGTCCCCAGTTCCAACATTAGCTGCTGTCCGAATGCAGAGATGGGCTTTGATTTTGTCAGCATATACATATGATATTGAATACAGACGATCAGCTGATCACAGTAATGCTTATGCTATGTCTAGATTGCCTTCCCCATACACCGGATAGGGAATAGTGTTCTATTTTTCATACATTGATGAACTGCCCATCACAGCTGAAGAGATTGGTAGAGCAACCAAACGTGACCCAGTGATGTCAAAGGTGTATGAGTATATTGCAAATGGATGCAATAAAGTCAATAAAGATTGTATCATGTGGGGTGCAAGAGTGGTAATACCAAATAAATTCAGGTCCAAATTATTAGGAGACCTCCATGACCAGCACCTGGGAATGTGCTTGACCAAGAGTTTTGCACGCAGTTATTTATGGTGGCCAGGTTTTGATAAAGATATAGAGTACATCGTGAGTCAGTGAACGACATGTCAATCGGTAAGTAAGCACCCACCATCAGTATCATTACAGCCATGGAAATGGCCTCCCAGAGTGTGGCAAAGGCTATATATCGATTTTGTTGAGCTAGAAGGTCAACAATTGTTCATTGTGATTGATAGCCATTCAAAGTGGGTCGAGGTGTTTCCAATGCGGAAGATAACAACAAGTAAAACATTAGACATTTTGCGAAGTTTATTTTCTTCATTTGGCCTCCCTGAAGAAATTGTTTCGGATAATGGACCACAATTTCGTTCAAAAGAATTTGCACAGTTCACGAGCAATAATGGTGTGAAACATACCAAGGTTCCACCATACCACCCTGCTTTAAATGGTGCAGCAGAGTGCACTGTACAAATTGTAAAATGTGCCCTCATAAAACAAATGTTAGATCTAAATCCAAAGAAATGACAGTTGTCATTGGATCACAAATTGGCTAATTTTCTAATTACATATCATAATACTCCTCATACAACTAGTGGTAGAACACCAGCAGCGTTGTTTCTCAAACGACAGCCACGAACCACATTCTCGTTGTTAAAACCATATTTGGCACAGTCCGTAGAAGAGACACAATTAAGACAGAAAGAGAATCATGATAGAGGTAGAATAAAAGAGAGATGTGTGAAATTAAATCAGAAGGTGAGAGTGAAGAACCATCACCATAAATGGATAAAGTGGTTACCATGAAGAGTGGTGAAGATATGTGGTCCTCGCACATATTTGATCAAGATGTTTGATAATAGACAGGTTAGATTTGTTCATATTGATCACATTTTACCCACAGATATGGAAGGAGTTGAAGGTTGGAATGATTCAATTATTTCTGACTCATCAGATAGTTTTGATATACCAGTAGCATATCCTACATCTAATGTACAGGAAACAAATCCAAGAGAAAATCAGAATTTAAGTCTGAGTCCGAGTCAGGAAAACAAAGAGTCTGAAGTTAGAGTGAATTCAAATGGAAATCAAAAACACCCCTTGGAGGAAAACTTTCCTCAGGATCAGCCTCGAATGAGTTTAAATTCGATACCATGTTTGGAAGGTTCTGTTCGAGAGTGAAGATATCCTCGTCGAAACAGAAAACAAGTGGTTAAGCTTAATTTGTAAATATGGCAAAATAAGTCCATATCTTTTGTTATGTATAACCATGCAAGTTATGTATGAAGTATGAAAGAACTTCACAAGACTGAGTACTGTGAGCTAAGACTGATGTGACCTTAGTCTCTTTAATACGACTCCAGAGTGCCTAAGCAGCATGGCAGACAACCTTTGATACTCGCTTGCATGAGGTGTGCAGGTGATCCTTGGGCTTCCAACAGTTGCGCCCTCTGGTGGCAAGTCTTACACAGTTACAATGTTTACATACATGACATCACCTCCACCCAAAGTCTTTGATACAAATTATTTACAAGTTGAGACGATCTGGGGCCCTACGCTCCCTGGTTGATTGTCTGAGTTCAAACTCTGGTATGGGTGAGTTGGTCAGACCATTGCTGCACTGCGGCGCGGCTGGTCTGACAGGACTGTTGGGAATGGTGGGTTCATCCTCTTGATTGACAGCGAGGTCAATTGCTGGTTGGGTGTGTGTTGGTGGATCGATGATGGTGATGTCCTCTTCAGGTTGTTCCTGGTTGTCGGTGAACCGCAGTTTGGTCTGATCCAAATGCTTTCTGCACGTTTGTCCATTCAATAGTTTGACTACAAACACTTTATTCCCCTCCTTGGCCAAGACAGTGCCAGTGACCCATTTAGGACCATGACCGTAATTAGGGACAAACACAGGGTCGTTAACATAAATGTCACGGGATACAGTCGCGCGATCGTGGTACATGTTTTGCCGGTGACGCCGGGTTTCCACATGATCATTTAGATCCGGGTGGACTAGGGTGAACCTGCTTTTGAGTTCTCTCTTCATTAACAATTCTGCAGGGGAACCCCAATGAACGAGTGGGGTCACGTCCGGTAGATGAGCAGAACCCGAGATAAGCGGGTTTGCAAGGAGCCTGACGTCACGCGTTTCAAGCTCTGCTTGATAGTTTGGACTGCCCGTTCTACTTGACCGTTGGATGCAGTCTTAAACGGGCAGACCTGACATGCTTGATGCCATTGCGGGTCATCAACTCATTGAATTCCGAGCTGGTGAAACATGGTCCATTGTCACTGACAAGGACGTCGGGCAAGCCACGGATGGCGAACATATCCCGGAGGATTTCAATGATGGCAGTGGATGTGCTGGACGACATGATTACGCATTCAATCTATTTAGAGTAAGTGTCCACTACAACTAAAAACATCTTTGTGAGAAAGGGGCCAGCAAAATCTACGTGGATCCTGGACCACGGTTTGGAGGGCCATGACCACAGACTCAATGGAGTCTCCCTTGGTGCATTGCTCAATTGTGAGCACGTGTTGCACTAGTATACACGTGACTCTAAGTCTGAGTCAATGCCAGGCCACCAAACATGTGACCTGGCTATAGCCTTCATCATGCGTATGCCTGGGTGGGTATTGTGTAGGTCGCGTATAAACGTTTCCTTACCTTTTTTTGGCAAAACCACGCGATTACCCCATAAGAAAGAATCCGACTAGATGGACATTCCATCTTTGCGTTAGTGAAACGGCTTAATTTCCTCTTGCATTTCCCCAGGAACGGCTGACCAGCTCCCATTGAGGACACAACTTTTTATAAGTGATAGCATAGGATTCTGGCTGGTCCCGGTCCTGATCTGGCGAGCAGTGACGGGTAACCCCTCGCTCTCAAAAGCATCCATGACCAGAAGCTAGTCTGCGGGCTGTGCCATTTCCACCCCGGTAGTGGGTAATAGTAGTCGACTGAGAGCATCAGCACAGTTCTCTGTGCCTGGTCTGTGGCGGATAACATAGTCATCGGCGGACAATGTTAGTGCCCATCTTTGGAGGCGGGACGAAGTATTGGTGTTTATAACTTTGCTTTCTGAAAACAGTGAAATGAGCGATTTGTGGTCGGTTGCAAGCTCAAACCGAATTCCAAATAGGTATTGGTGCATTTTCTTAACCCCATATACACATGCTAACGCCTCTTTCTCGACCATATTGTAGGCTTTTTCAGCCTTAGACAGACATCTAGACATGTATGCAACCGGTTGAAGTTGCTGTAACACAAACAGACCCCGTACGAAGATGCATCACAAGCTAGCACTAATCATTTACACGGGTCATACAGTACAAGTAACTTATTAGAACAAAGAAGATTTCTGGCCTTCTCAAAGGCTGTCTCTTGAGATTTACCCCAAACCCAGTCGTCACCCTTACGTAGCAACATGTGCAACGGTTCCAGCAAAGTGCTAAACCCGGGTAGAAAGTTATCAAAATAGTTGCGGAGTCCCAGGAACGAACGCAGCTCCGCCACATTCTGTGGTCTGGGTGCATTGTTGATGGCATCTGTTTTTGAGTTCTTGGGTCTGATGCCGTCTGCTGCAATCTTTGTCCCCCAAAATACGACCTCTGTCGCCAGGAAAACACACTTGGAGAGTTTCAGCCTGAGTCCCACTCTGTCTAGTCAACTTAGAACCTCTTCCAGGTTTGGTGCAGGTGTTCGATGATGTCACGACCGGTGATCAGGTTATCGTCTTGAAACACAATGGTGCGCGGAACCAATTTCAGCAGAATCTCCATATTTCTCTGGAAGATGGCAACAGCCGAGCGAAGATTCAGCCAGCTCCTGTGTTATGTAGGTGGAGGTTAGGTCCAACTTGGTGAATGACTTCCCCCCCTGCTAACATTGCGAACAGGTCATCCGCCTTTGGTAGCGGGTACTGGTCTTGTAATGAGACTCAGTTGATCGTTACCTTGTA
Organism: Pristiophorus japonicus; assembly: GCF_044704955.1. Classification (NCBI taxonomy): domain Eukaryota; kingdom Metazoa; phylum Chordata; class Chondrichthyes; family Pristiophoridae; genus Pristiophorus; species Pristiophorus japonicus. Next base: position 221,633,620 of record NC_091979.1, on the reverse strand, counting down.
GGCTCCGCAGATTCTGACCGTGCCATCGCTTTTCAACACCGGAAGAATCGGACTGGTCCACTCGTTGAACTCAATTGACGATATGATTCCCTCTCGTTTAAGTCTGTCCAGTTCGATCTCGACTTTCTCCCTCACCATATATGGAACTGCTCGAGCTTTGTGATGAACGGGCCTTGCATCGGAGACGAGATGGATCTGCACCTTGGCGCCTGTGAAGTTGCCGATGACCTGGTTCAAATAGCGATGGAAACTTGCTCAGCATTTGGGTGCACGAGGCATCATCCACTGAAGATAGGGCTTTGAAGTCATCCCAGTTCCATTAAATCTTTCCCAGCCAGCTTCTGCCGAATAGTGGGCCATCGCCTGGTACAATCCACAGTGATAAATCATGCACAGCTCCATCGTACGATACCTTAACTGCCACACTGCCAATGACTGTTATGAGCTCTTTGGTGAAGGTGTGCAGCTTTGTCTGAATCGGGCTCAGTTTCGGTCTTTATGCCTTGTTGCCCCACAGTTTCTCAAAAGCCTTCTATCTCATAATTGACTGACTCACCCCCATGTCCAACTCCATTGATACCGGAATACCATTCAATTTGACTTTCAGCATGATAGGAGGGCTCTTGGTGGTGAAGGTGTGTACCCCATACATTTCTTCCTCGGGTTGAGTTACCTTTCTTGTTTGTTCTGCGTGATCCACGCCAGATCGATCATCCTCTGCCGATTCTGCTACGTGGTGAGTCGTAGCACTCTTGCACATTCGCTGGAGGTGCCCCATTGTTTCACAGACCTTGCACACGTAGTGCTTGAATCGACATTGATGGGCTCGATGATTACCCCCGCAGCGCCAACATGGTGCTAATGGATTTGCATTCATACCCGATGGCGGACTCTGAGTCTTGCAGCTGCAGACGTGTAGGCCCTGCCATATGCAGTTCTGCCTGCTAGTGACGTTATTTTATGCACAGTACTTGCCGGTGAGCTTCGATGCTGGGAAGATATCTGTCTGGTATTATCGCTCATGGATATGAATGCCTGGGCTATCGTGATGGCCTTGCTCAGGTCTCGGGATTTGGCGGAACAACAGCTTGCGAAAAATGACCTTATGGCCGATGCCAAGCACAAAAAAGTCCAGCAGCATTTCCCACAAAAATCCAGCAAATTCGCAAATTCCCACAAGGCGTCTCAGGTCGGCGAGTCCACGTCCTGGCCCTCGGAGCGGTGGTGCGTGTCGAAGCGATACATGGCCATTAAGACGCTCTCCTTCGGATTGAGGTGGTTCAGAACTCTGGATAAGTCTTCTAGAAACATAGAAACATAGAAACATAGAAAATAGGTGCAGGGGTAGGCCATTTGGTCCTTCGATCCTGCACCACCATTCAATGGGTTCATGGCTGAACATGCAACTTCAGTACCCCATTCCTGCTTTCTCACCATACCCCTTGATCCCCCTAGTAGTAAGGACTACATCTAACTCCTTTTTGAATATATTTAGTGAATTGGCATCAACAACTTTCTGTGGTAGAGAATTCCACAGGTTCACCACTCTCTGGGTGAAGAAGTTTTTCCTCATCTCGGTCCTAAATGGCTTACCCCTTATCCTTAGACTGCGACCCCTGGTTCTGGACTTCCCCAACATTGGGAACATTCTTCCTGCATCTAACCTGTCTAAACCCATCAGAATTTTAAACATTCCTATGAGATCCCCTCTCATTCTTCTGAGCTCCAGTGAATACAAGCCCAGTTGATCCAGTCTTTCTTGTTATGTCAGTCCCGCCATCCCGGGAATCAGTCTGGTGACCCTTCGCTGCACTCCCTCAATAGCAACAATGTCCTTGCTCAAGTTAGGAGACCAAAACTGTACACAATACACCAGGTGTGGCCTCACCAAGGCCCTGTACAACTGTAGTGATACCTCACTGCCCCTGTACTCAAATCCCCTCGCTATGAAGGCCAACATGCCATTTGCTTTCTTAACCGCCTGCTGTATCTGCATGCCAACCTTCAATGACTGAGGTACCATGACACCCAGGTCTCGTTGCACCTCCCCTTTTCCTAATCTGTCACCATCCAGATAATAGTCTGTCTCTCTGTTTTTACCAACAAAGTGGACAACCTCACATTTATCCACATTACACTTCATCTGCCATGCATTTGCCCACTCACCTAACCTATCCAAGTCACTCTGCAGCCTCATAGCATCCTCCTCGCAGCTCACACTGCCACCCACCTCAATTTCCCTAACACAATTTCCTGACTAATAAGGATTTTATTCAGTGCCTCCTCCTCGCTAGACCCTCTGTCCCCTAGTATTTCCGGAAGGTTATATGGGTCTTCCTTCGTGAGGACAGAACCAAAGTACTTGTTCAATTGGTCTGCCATTTCTTTGTTCCCCATTATAAATTCACCTGATTCTGACTGCAAGGGACCTACGTTTGGCTTCACTAATCGTTTTATCTTCACGTATCTATAGAAGCTTTTGCAGTCAGTTTTTATGTTCCCAGCAAGCTTCCTCTCATACTCTATTTTCCCCCTCCTAATTAAACCCTTTGCCCTCCTCTGCTGAATTCTAAATTTCTCCCAGTCCTCAGGTTTGCTGCTTTTTCTGGCCAATTTATATGCCTCTTCCTTGGATTTAACACTATCCCTAATTTCCCTTTGTTAGCCACAGTTGAGCCACCTTCCCCGTTTTCTTTTTACTCCAGACAGGGATGTACAATTGTTGAAGTTCATCCATGTGATCTTTAAATGTTTGCCATTGCCTATCCACTGTCAACCCTTTAAGTATCATTCGCCAGTCTATTCTAGCCAATTCACGTCTCATACCATCGAAGTTACCTTTCCTTAAGTTCAGGACTCTACTCTCTGAATTAACTGTGTCACTCTCCATCTGAATAAAGAATTCTTCCCCAAGGGGCCTTGCACAACAAGATTGCTAATTAGTCCTTTCTCATTACACATCACTCAGTCCAGGATGGCCAGCCCTCTAGTTGGTTCCTCGACATATTGGTCTAGAAAACCATTCCTAATACACTCCAGGAAATCCTCCTCCACCGTATTGCTACCAGTTTGGTTAGCCCAATCTATCTGTAGATTAAAGTAGCCCATGATACCTTTATTGCACATATCCTTAATTTCTTGTTTGATGCTGTCCCCAACCTCATTATTACTGTTTGGTGGTCTGTACACAACTCCCACTAGCTCCGCAGGGCAGGCCACATAGTCCGCATGCCAGACACGAAACTCTCAAAGCAAGCGCTCTACTCAGAACTCGTCCAAGGCAAGCGAGCCAAAGGCGGGTAGAGGAAATGTTACAAGGACATCCTCAAAGCCTCCCGGATAAAGTGCGACATCCCCACTGACACCTGGCAGTCCTTGGCCATAGACCGCCCGAAGTGGAGGAAGTACACCTGGGAGGCCGCTGAGCACCTTGAGTAGCGTCGCCGAGAGCATGCAGAAATCAAGCGCAGGCAGCGGAAAGAGCATGTGGCAAACCAGATTCCCTGCCCACCCTTTCCCTCAACGATTATCTGTCTGACCTGTGACAGAGACTGTGGTTCTCATATTGGACTGTACAGCCACGTAAGAACTCATTCTAAGAGTGGAAGCAAGTCTTCCTCGATTCCAAGGGACTACCTATGATGATGATGATGATGATGAAAGAATTCTACCATATTATGGTCACTCTTCCCCAAGGGGCCTCGCACAACAAGATTGCTAATTAGTTCTTTCTCATTACGCATCACCCAGTCTAGGATGGTCAGCCCTCTAGTTGGTTCCTCGACATATTGGTCTAGAAAACCATCCCTAATACACTCCAGGAAATCTTCCTCCACCACCTTGCTACCAGTTTGGTTAGCCCAATCTATATGTAGATTAAAGTCGCCCATGATAACTGCTGTACCTTTATTGCACACATACTTAATTTCTTGTTTGATGCTGTCCCCAACCACATTACTACTGTTTGGTGGTCTGTACACAACTCCCACAAAGGGTTTTCTGTCCTTTGGTATTTCGCAGCTCTATCCATACAGATTCCACATCATCCAAACTAATGTCCTTCCTTACTATTGTGTTAATTTCCTCTTTAACCAGCAACGCCACCCCACCTCCTTTTCCTTTCTGTCTATCCTTCCTGAATGTTGAATACCCCTGGATGTTGAGTTCCCAGCCTTGGTCACCCTGGAGCCATGTCTCCGTAATCCCAATTATATCATATCCGTTAATAGCTGCCTGCACAGTTAATTCTTCCATCTTATTATGAATACTCCTCGCATTGAGGCACAGAGCCTTTAGGCTTGTCTTTTAAACACACTTTGTTCCTTTAGAATTTTGCTGTAAAGTGGCCCTTTTTGATTTTTGCCTTGGGTTTCTCTGCCCTCCACTTTTACTTTTCTTCTTTCTAACTTTTGCTTCTGTCCCCATTTTACTTCCATCTGTCTCCCTGCATAGGTTCCCAGGCAGCGACAAGTGCAATCTCGGGAGGAGTCCTCCAGGACTCAGTTGAGCAGGTGTCCCTTTTCATCGTTGTCTGCTGCATGCGGCACAACTTGGCCATCATGAGGGCGCAGACATTGCCACCAGGCATAGCCGCACCACCTCAGGAGGAGAAAGAGGGAGAGGAGGAGGATGTGAATGAGGACGAGAGCGAGGAGAAGGAGGAGGAACAGGGGCACGAACAGTAGCAAAGTAGGAGGCAGCCACTCAATCACCTTTGTGGAAGAACAGTTCGTGACCGCCTCATCAGACTTCAGTTCCGATGAATTTGAGTCCACATCACGGTTGCTCAGCACATTCCATCATTCCATCAACTTCTCATTCCATATTAAAGCACACTGCTAATATTAGACACACCACAAAATCTGCCACATCCCATTAACAAATTTATCCAATTCAGTAACCATGTATATACAACAATATTAACTTATCACCCTTGTGCAAATCCTCACTCCCCTAGAGCGCCTTTTGCTAATCCACTGCTCCTATGTAGTGTCTCCCCGGTGGCTGCAGCTGGGCTGGTAGAAGGTTGCTGAGTGTCGGTGCCAGAGACTACAGGTGGCCTTGCAGGACGCCATCAACCAGCTCTGGAAGGACCAGCTGTACACTGTACCACCTCAGGATGAGCGACGGCAGCGTGGGGCTGGCATGGACCCGTTGGGCCGAATTTGTGCCGTCTATCCTATAAGCAGCGACAAGTGCAATGGCGGAGTGGCAGTGGTGGGATCAGGAATGCTGTCATCCTTAGAGTGGACAGCAGGTTCCTGCTCCACTGACTCACTGACACACTGCCAATCCCCCGGGGCAGCACCTCAGCATTCTCGATAATCTGCTGGAGCACAGGTTGGTGGCCAGCTGCGACTGTGGCAGACCCAGCGATGATGGCAGCAGTCAGAGCTTGCATGGCATCCTGCTGAGACTGCATAACAGCACTAAGATGTTGTGTGGCTTCCACCTGTGCATCAGTGGAAACTGTCACATCGCTCATTACACACGTCATGAGGTTTGGGTACTCAGGATCTCTCTGGGAGTCCACCATCCTCTTCAGACTGGAAATGATGGTCTCCCTGGTGTGTGCAGAGCTCTGTGCAATGCTGGAAGCTGACTCCTCCACGCCCTTACCATTGCCGAGAGGCTCTTGGGCACCCTTGCCATTGTATCTATCATCTCCGAGTGCATGGCCATCACCCTTCATGTGAATGCCTCCCCATCGAGGCCCTCGTCTGAGTCCTGTGCAGCAGAACTCAATCGCAAACTTGCCCTCCGGGGTGATGGCTCCCGAGCTACACAGTTCCCCCGGCCTTGCTGCAGCCCGCTCGTCCCTGGTGCATCACCCAGTGCAGACCCATCTACTAAATTTGCCTCTAAAGATCGCATAGTGCCAGTCTCTGTGGCGGTGCCTATGGGTGAGAGCTGCATTTAGATGGTGCTTTGCTCCTCCTCCTCTTTCCCTGCCTCACTGTCAGTGGGAGGCTCAGGGACAGGCTGCTCATCTGGTTGCTGATTGTCTGAAAGTGTAAAGGCACAAGACTCGCATTGAGGTGAGGGCGGTGGGGGGGGGAAGGAATGGAGCAAGGAATGCAAACTGTGAGGGGGGAGTGGTATGAGAGGAAAGGGGATGAAGATAGCATTGTTGCCCCCAAGGGGGTCGACGTCACAATGGCTACATGCCCATCACCTGATGCCCAATGACTTGCAGCACTCCTCCTCCAGGTCTGTACATAAGAACATAAGAAATAGGAACAGGAGTAGGCCATACGACCCCTCGAGCCTGCTCCGCCATTCAATAAGGTCATGGCTGATCTGATCTTGGCCTCAATTCCACTTCCCTGCCCGCTCCCCATAACCCTGAAGTCCCCTATCGTTCAAAAATCTGGCTATCTCCACCGAGAGCGGAGGACAGACCCAACCCGGGAGCTGGGGAGAGAGCAGGTGCGATGGTGATTCCAGCCCCTGTGTCCTGTCCTAGTGTGATACCAGCCGTGAGACACAGTCGTTTCCGAAGGGGGCCCGAACACCTGGATGCCACTGGGGAGAGGTCTGGACATTCAGCAGCTTCTGTCCCTGGCTGAAGGGACCCCGTACCGGCTGCTTCTATCCCGGGCCAATAGGACTCTGCAACGGATTCCGAGGGCACCCAAGCGGCCGAGGGGACTCTGGGACGACCTGCCAAAGGGACCCGAGGACGTGGAACCGGCTGAAGGGACCGAGGCGTGGCGTCGTCTTACACCCCCAAGCAACTTTTAATTAATTTTTAAACTTTTAACCAACTTTTAAACTTATTAAACAATTTGGGAGAACTTTTAAAACTTACATTTTAGACTCTCAATCAAAATACTTTTAAATATCTTTTATTAATCGACATCTCTGACTTTTAACAACTCTTTGAAACTTTTTAAATTGGGGAAACTTTTATAATCTATTATTGATTTACATCTTGGACTTTTAACAACTCTTAGAAACTTTTTAAAAACTTTTTAACAACTATTAGAAATTTTTGAAATAAAGTGGGAATCTTTATCAACTTTTAACTTTTAAAATAACTTCCTAATACCTGCCCCCCAACCAAGCCTCGGGCCATCTACCATCAATGGTGTTACTCGGTGCCGAGCTTGCAGCCAACACTTTGCGTAGGCAATTAGGCTTATCGAGCTGTGTCTGGTCTCCAGTTGTCTTGGACCCCCTTGCCACTGGACCAAGACCTTGCTCGGTTAAGCCCGTGTGGTTGCCGATGTGCAGCGGCCACCCCACGTTAAAAGAACTCACGCACAGTCATCTTCCACTCCGTCAGTATGAAGTTCGGGACCTGGAACGTCAGAACCCTCATGGACAATCCCAAAAGCAACAGGCCGGAACGCCGCACTGCCATAGTTGCCCGGGAACTCAGACGTTTTGGCATTGACATCGCCGCCCTAAGCGAGACCCGATGGGCAGGGGAAGGCCAGTTGAAGGAACATGGTGGAGGTTACACCTTTCTCTGGAAAGGGAAACCAGAGGCAGAATGCTGCATTCGTGGAGTCGGCTTTGCCATCAAGAATGAGCTGGTCAACCGTCTCAAAGACTCCCCCTGTGGAGTTAACGAACGCCTCATGACTCTCCGTATCATCCTATCTCGGAACCAATGTGCCATAGTCATCAGTGCGTATGCCCCTACACTCGATGCAACGGATGAGGCTAAAGAGGGTTTTTATTCCAACCTCGAGACATCCTTGTCCCGTGTCCCCACAGGCGACAAATTGATCCTCCTGGGTGATTTTAATGCCAGGGTTGGCAGAGACACAGCCCTCTGGGGGAGGCGTGATTGGCAGAGAAGGGGTAGGGAAAGCCAAATCCAGCGGTACCCTACTCCTGACAAAATGTCTAGAACATGAACTCCTTATCACCAACATCCTGTTCCACCAGAGGGACAAATACAAGGCATCGTGGCAACACCCTCGCTCCAAACACTGGCACCTGCTTGACTATGTCATCGTCCGAGCCAGGGATCGCAAGGATGTGCGCATCACCCGCGCCATGACAGGAGCTGACGACTGCTGGACGGACCATCGCCTAATCCGATCCATCATCAACATTAATATTGCCCCAAAGCTGAGGGGGCAGCAGAAGCAGTTCTGCAAAAAAGTTAATGCCGGGGCATTTAGAGACCCAGCTAAGAGAGCCCAAAACAGCCAGCGCCTCATAGCCAATCTGGCATGCCTTGATGACCCTGAGATGGTGAATCCCCATAGCACTTGGTCTGCCCTCCAGGCCTCTATAACCAGTGCCTGTGAAGAGACACTTGGTCACTCAACCAGAAAACATCAGGACTGGTTTGATGAAAATGATCAGGAGATTGAAGAACTAATAGATCACAAGCGCAAAGCATTTCTGAGTCTCAAGCAACAGCCCAACTCGGGAGCTGCAAAACAACATTACAGACGGCTCAAGGTTCAGGTCCAACAAAAAACTCAGGACCTAAAGAACAGGTGGTAGATGGAGAAAGCACTAGAGATACAACAACTGGTCGACAGCCACGATATGCGAGGATTCTTCGCTGCAGTCAAGGCAACATACGGTCCAAACTCCCAAGACCCCACCCCACTCCTGGCCAAGAACGGGGAAACACTCATCAAGGACACCGAGGCTGTCAGGGCCTGATGGAAGGAGCACTTTGAACATCTCCTCAATCAAGACTCTGCCTTTAACTCAAGTGTTCTCGATTCCATCCCGCAGCATGCGACCCGCCACCAACTCAGTGAAACTCCAACATTGCATGAGTTAGGCAAAGCCATAAAACAGCTTAAGAATAACCAAGGCTACGGGTGCGGATGGAATCCCTGCTGAGGCGCTAAAATATGGTGAAGAGGCGCTGTTGGCGCGGATACATGACCTCATCTCTCTCATCTGGAGGGAGGAGAGCATGCTGGGAGATCTCAGAGATGCAGTGATTGTGACTATTTTTAAAAAGGGGGACAAGTCCGACTGCGGCAACTACAGGGGAATCTCCCTGCTTTCAGCCACTGGGAAAGTTATCGCTTGAGTTCTCCTCAATCGTCTTCTCTCTGTGGTCGAGGAGCTCCTCCCGGAATCATAATGCGGATTTCGTCCTCTACGGGACATAACAGACATGATCTTTGCAGCGCGGCAGTTGCAGGAAAAATGCAGGGAGCAGCGGCAGCCCTTATAACATGGCCTTTCTCGATCTTACAAAGGCCTTTGACACTGTTAACCGTGAGGGCCTATGGAGCGTCCTTCTCCGTTTCGGATGCCCCAAAAAGTTTGTCAACATCCTTCGCCTGCTTCACGATGACATGCAGGCCTTACCAATGGATCCGTTACAGACCCAATCCACGTCCGGAGCGGGATCAAACAGGGCTGCTTCATCGCTCCAACCCTCTTATCAATCTTCCTTGCCACCATGCTGCACCTCACAATCAACAAGCTACCCACTGGAGTAGAATTTAACTACAGAACCAGTGGGAAGCTGTTTAACCTACGCCGCCTCCAGACCAGGTCCAAGATCACCCCAACCTCTGTCGTTGAGCTGCAGTATGCGGACGACGCCTGCGTCTGTGCACATTCAGAGGCTGAACTCCAGGATATAGTCAATGTATTCACTGAGGCATCTGAAAGCATGGGCCTTACACTTAACATCCGTAAGACAAAGGTCCTCCACCAGCCTGTCACCGCCGCACAGCACTGCCCACCAATCATCAAGATCCACGGCACTATCCTGAACAAAATGGACCATTTCCCATATCTCTGGAGCCTCTTATCAACAAAGGCAGACATTGATACTGAGATTCAGCATCGCCTCCAATGTGCCAGCGCAGCCTTCGGCCATCTGAGGAAAAGAGTGTTTGAAGACCAGACCCTCAAATCTACCACCAAACTCATGGTCTACAGGGCTGTAGTAATACCCGCCCGCCTGTATGGATCTGAGGCATGGACGATGTAGAGAAGACACCTCAAGTCGCTGGAGATATATCACCAACGATGTCTCCGCAAGATCCTGCAAATCCCCTGGGAGGACAGACACACCAACATCAGTGTCCTCGACCAGGCTAACATCCCCAGTATTGAAGCACTGACCACACTTGATCAGCTTCGCTGGGCAGGCCACATAGTACGTATTGTGTTCCTAACACAGATGAGGCTGCACACAGGGAGGTTAAAGTAACAGTGACTTCAGTCTTTATGAGGAACAGGTCTTAGGGGCCAGCTTATATACAGTGCCCCCAAGGGATGCTGGAATCCCTTGGGACTTCAGGGGATGAGCTCCCTGGTGGCGGAACATGGGAGTGCATGCTTTACAGATACACAACATCACACCGCCCCCACCAAAGTCAAAGTGAAAACTATTTACAAGGTGAGGCAGTCGGGAGCCTTTCTTTCCCTGGTAGACCGCCTCGGTACAAATATCTGTTCTGGTGTGTTGGCTGTGCCCTCTCTGGGCTGGCGTGTTGTTGGCCCTGCAGGGCTGCTAGGTGAGCTTGGCCTTGCTGGGCTGTTGGACATGATGGATTCGATTTCCTGGTCCGGCGTGGTGTCGTTGATCCTCTGGGTGTGTTTTGTGGGCTCAAAAAAGGTGGTATCTGTTGTGAGTTGTTCAGGGCAGTCTATGAACAACAGCCTCATTTAGTCCAGATGCTTTCTGTAAATTTGTCCATTGTCTAGTTTGACTACAAACACCCTATTCCCTTCTTTAGCTATCACCGTGCCCGCGATCCACTTGGGACCATGTCCATAGTTTAGCACATACACAGGGTCATTCAGATGAATTTCCCGTGACACAGTGGCGCGACCATTGTTTACATTTTGTTGCTGCCACCTGCTCTCTATCTGATCATGCAGGTTGGGGTGAACCAGCGAGAGTCTGGTTTTAAGTGCCCTTTTCATGAATAGCTCAGCCGGGGGCACCCCTGTGAGTGAGTGGGGTCTCGTGCGGTAGCTTAGCAGTACTCGGGACAGGCGGGTTTGGAGTGGACCTTCTCTGACTCGTTTAAGTCTGTTTGATGGTTTGTACTGCCCGTTCTGCCTGCCCATTGGAGGCTGGTTTAAATGGGGCCGAGGTGACATGTTTGATCCCATTGCGGGCTATGAATTCTTTAAATTTGGCACTGGTGAAACATGGCCTATTGTCACTGACCAGTATGTTAGGCAGGCCGTGGGTGGCAAAAATGGCCCTCAGGCTTTCAATGGTGGTGGTGGCGGTGGCGGTGCTTCCCGACATTATTTCACGTTCAATCCATTTTGAAAAAGCATCCACCACCACCAGGAACTTTTTACCGAGAAACAGGCCCGCAAAGTCGACATGGATCCTCGACCATGGTCGGGAGGGCCAGGACCACAAACTTAGTTGTGGCTCTCTGGGCGCGTTGCTCAACTGAGCACATACGCTGCATTGCCGTACACAAGACTCTAAGTCAGAGTCGATACCGGGCCACCACACGTGGGATCTGGCTATCGCTTTCATAGAAACATAGAAACATAGAAAGTAGGTGCAGGAGTAAGCCATTCAGCCCTTCGAGCCTGCACCACCATTCAATGAGTTCATGGCTAAACATGCAACTTCAGTAACCCATTCCTGCTTTCTCGCCATACCCCTTGATCCCCCTAGTAGTAAGGACTACATCTAACTCCTTTTTGAATATATTTAGTGAATTGGCCTCAACAACTTTCTGTGGTAGAGAATTCCACAGGTTCACCACTCTCTGGGTGAAGAAGTTTCTCCTCATCTCGGTCCTAAATAGATTACCCCTTATCCTTAGACTGTGATCCCTGGTTCTGGACTTCCCCAACATTGGGAACAATGTTCCTGCATCTAACCTGTCTAAACCCGTCAGAATTTTAAAACATTTCTATGAGTTCTTCTGAACTCCAGTGAATACAAGCCCAGTTGATCCAGTCTTTCTTGATATGTCAGTCCCGCCATCCCGGGAATTAGTCTGGTGAACCTTCGCTGCACTCCCTCAATAGCAAGAATGTCCTTCCTCAAGTTAGGAGACCAAAACTGTACACAATACTCCAGGTGTGGCCTCACCTAGGCCCTGTACAACTGTAGTAACACCTCCCTGCCCCTGTACTCAAATCCCCTCGCTATGAAGGCCAACATGCCATTTGCTTTCTTAACCGCTTGCTGTACCTGAATGCCAACCTTCAATGACTGATGTACCATGACACCCAGGTCTCGTTGCACCTCCCCTTTTCCTAATCTGTCACCATTCAGATAATAGTCTGTCTCTCTGTTTTTACCACCAAAGTGGATAACCTCACATTTATCCACATTATACTTCATCTGCCATGCATTTGCCCACTCACCTAACCTATGCAAGTCGCTCTGCAGCCTCATAGAATCCTCCTCGCAGTTCACATTGCCACCCAACTTAGTGTCATCCGCAAATTTGGAGATACTACATTTAATCCCCTCGTCTAAATCATTAATGTACAGTGTAAACAGCTGGGGCCCCAGCACAGAACCTTGCGGTACCCCACTAGTCACTGCCTGCCATTCTGAAAAGTCCCCATTTACTCCTACTCTTTGCTTACTGTCTGACAACCAGTTCTCAATCCACATCAGCACACTACCCCCAATCCCATGTAACTTTGCACATTAATCTCTTTGTGAGACTTTGTCAAAAGCCTTCTGAAAGTCCAAATACAGCACATCAACTGGTTCTCCCTTGTCCACTCTACTGGAAACATCCTCAAAAAATTCCAGAAGATTTGTCAAGCATGATTTCCCTTTCACAAATCCATGCTGACTTGGACCTATCATGTTACCTCTTTCCAAATGCGCTGCTATGACATCCTTAATAATTGATTCCATCATTTTACCCACTACCGATGTCAGGCTGACCGGTCTATTAGTTACCCTCCATTCCATAGGAACTGATCCAGAGTCTATGGAATGTTTATTGGCCTTCAATCCCATCAATTTCCCCAACACAATTTCCCGACTAATAAGGATTTCCCTCAGTTCCTCCTTCTTACTAAACCCTCTGACCCCTTTTAAATCCGGAAGGTTGTTTGTGTCCTCCTTAGTGAATACCGAACCAAAGTACTTGTTAAATCGGTCTGCCATTTCTTTGTTACCCGTTATGACTTCCCCCGATTCTGACTGCAGGGGACCTATGTTTGTCTTTACTAACCTTTTTCTTTTTACATATGTATAGAAGCTTTTGCAGTCCGTTTTAATGTTCCCTGCAAGCTTCTTCTCGTACTCTATTTTCCCTGCCCTAATCAAATCCTTTGTCCTCCTCTGCTGAGTTCTAAATTTCTCCCAGTCCCCGGGTTCGCTGCTATTTCTGGCCAATTTGTATGCCACTTCCTTGGCTTTAATACTATCCCTGATTTCCCTTGATAGCCACGGTTGAGCCACCTTCCCTTTTTTATTTTTATGCCAGAAAGGGATGTACAATTGTTGTAGTTCATCCATGCGGTCTCTAAATGTCTGCCATTGCCCATCCACTGTCAACCCCTTAAGTATCATTCGCCAATCTATCCTAGCCAAGGCGCTCCTCATACCTTCAAAGTTACCCTTCTTTAACGTCTGGACCATGGTCTCTGAATTAACTGTTTCATTCTCCATCCTAATGCAGAATTCCACCATATTATGGTCACTCTTCCCCAAGGGGTCTCGCACAACGAGATTGCTAATTAATCCTCTCTCATTACACAACACCCAATCTAAGATGGCCTCCCCCCTAGTTGGTTCCTCGACATATTGGTCTAGAAAACCATCCCTTATGCACTCCAGGAAATCCTCCTCCACCGTATTGCTTCCAGTTTGGTTAGCCCAATCTATATGCATATTAAAGTCACCCATGATAACTGCTGCACCTTTATTGCATGCACCCCTAATTTCCTGTTTGATGCCCTCCCCAACATCACTACTACTGTTTGGAGGTCTGTACACAACTCCCACTAACGTTTTTCGCCCTTTGGTTGCCTGCAGCTCTACCCATATAGATTCCACATCATCCAAGCTAATGTCCTTCCTAACTATTGCATTAATCTCCTTTTTAACCAGCAATGCTACCCAACCTCCTGTTCCTTTTCATCATTATTATACCCGGGTGTGTGCTGTGGAGATCTGAGATGAATGTCTCCCTGCCCTTTTTGGGTAGCACTATGCGGTTACCCCACAACAGGCAGTCTGCCTGAATGGACAGCTCGTCCTTTCGCCGCTGGAACGGCTTGATTAGCTCTTGCATTTCAACGCGGATGCTGACCCAGCTCCCATTTTTTACTCGGGACAGCAGAGGATCTTGGCTGGTCCGAGTCCTAATCTGGAAGGCCATGACAGGTGATTTATCATTTTCAAACACTTCCATGATCATCAAGAAATCTGCGGGCTGCGCCACCATCAACAAGTTTTTAGGATGTGCAATGAGAGCATCCGTACAGTTCTCAGTGCCTGGCCTGTGGCAGATGGTATAGTTATACGCTGATAGCGCGAGTGCCCACCTTTGTATGCGGGCTGAGGCATTAGTATTTATCACCTTGTTTTCAGCAAACAGGGATGTGAGGGGCTTGTGATCGGTTTCCAGCTCAAATTTGAGGCCAAACAGGTACTGATGCATTTTCTTTACCCCGAACACACACACGCTAATGCCTCTATCTCAATCATGCTGTAGGCCCTCTCGGCCTTAGACACGCTCCTGGAAGCATAGGCGACAGGTTGCATCTTCCCCGCAACGTTAGCTTGTTATAATACACACCCGACTCCGTACGACGGCGTGTCACATGCTAGCACAAGTCTTTTACATGGGTTATACAATACAAGCAGCTTGTTGGAGCATAACATGTTTCTGGCTTTCTCAAAAACAATTACTTGTTTTTTTCCGCATACCCAGTTCTCACCTTTGCGCAATAACACATGTAGGGGCTCTAAGAGGGTGCTTAATCCCAGTAGGAAGTTACCAAAAGAGTTGAGGATTCCCAGGAACGACCGCAGCTCCGTGGCGTTCTGTGGCCTGGGCGCGTTCCTGATAGCCTCTGTCTTGACGTCTGTGGGCAGAATGCTGTCCGCTGCGATCTTTCTCCACAAAAACTTCACTTCTGTTGCCATGAAGATGCATTTCGACCTCTTCAGCCACAGCCCTACATGATCCAGTCGCTGGAAGACCTCCTCCAGGTTTTGTAGGTGCTCAGCGGTGTCTCGACCCATGACCAATATGTCGTCCTGAAAAACCACCGTGCGTGGTACCGACGTAAATAGGCTCTCCATGTTTTTCTGGAAGATCGCTGCAGCCGATCGAATTCCAAACGGGCATCTGTTGTAGATGAACTGTCCCTTGTGCGTGTTGATGCAGGTGAGGCCCTTCAAAGACTCCTCCAGCTCCTGCATCATGTAGGCCAAAGTCAGGTCGCGCTTTGTGAACGTCTTGCCTCCTACCAACATCGCAAATAGGTCGTCTACCTTAGGTAGCGGGTATTGGTCTGTAGCGAGAAACAATTAATAGTTAATTTATAATTGCCACAAATCCTGACCGTGCCATCACTTTTGAGTACTGGAACAATCAGGCTGAACCCACTCGCTGAATTCCACTGCGGAGATGATGCCCTCGCGTTGCAGCCTGTCCAGCTCAATTTCCACTCTCTCCCTCATCATGTGAGGTACCGCTCGCGCCTTGTGGTGAATGGGTCATGCCTCTGGGACTAAGTGGATCCACACCTTCGCCCTGGAAAATTTTCCAATGCCTGGCTCAAAAAGGGAAGGAAATTTGTTTAGAACCTGGGTACATGAGGCCTCATCGACATGTGATAGCGCTTGGATGTCATCCTAGTTCCAGTGGATTTTGCCCAACCAGCTCCTTCCAAGCAGTGTGGGGCCATCGTCCGGGACAATCCAGAGTGGCAATTCATGCACCGTGCCCTCGTAGGTGACCTTGACCATGACACTGCCCAGGACAGTGATAAGCTCTTTGGTGTACATTCTCAGTTTCGTGTGGATGGGGCTCAGGGCTGGTCTGAATGCCTTGTTGCACCACAGTCTCTCAAACATCTTTTTACTCAGGATGGATTGGCTAGCGCCAGTGTCCAGTTCCATGGCTATGGGTAAGCCATTCAATTTTACGTTTCGCATTATTTCATCGAAAATGTGTGCACCCCGTGTACTTCAGCATCTGCCTCCTCTCTCTGAGGGTTGAAATTGTTTTGATCCACCATGGACCGATCTTCCTCTGCCACGTGGTGGTTAGCAGATTTTACAGAGCTTGCAGCTCGTTTGCAAGCTCGTTGGAGGTGTCCCATTGTTCCACAGCTCTTACAAACATACCCTTTGAAGTGGCATGAATAGGCTGAATGGAAGCCTCCACAATGCCAACAAGGTGTGAATTGCCTTGCATTCATCCTTTGTTGGGGACTCTGAGTCATCTGGGTCACCTGAGGCTTGCTGGCAGTTGCAGACTCCTGGATTCTGCCCGGTACATTTCTGCTCGCAAACACAGTTCCAGTTAATTTATGAACATTGCTAGTGTGCTGAGAGATTTGTTTGGTGTTATCACTGGTGGACATAAATGCCTGTGCTATCGCAATGGCAATACAGTCAAAAGTTTTCGTAGGTGTCTCTACAGTCAAAAGTTTTCGTAGGATGGTCTCGTGGCCAATGCCCACTACAAAAAGGTTTCTGAGCATCTGCTCCAGGTAGCCATCAAACTCACATTGTCCTGCAAGTCGCCTTAGCTCGGCGACATAGCTCGTGACTTCCTGACCTTCAGATCGCTGGCACATGTAGAACCGATACCTCGCCATCAGCACGCTCTCTCTCGGGTTAAGATGCTCCCGAACCAGTGTACACAGCTCCTCATACGACTTATCTGTGGGTTTCACTGGAGCCAGAAGATTCTTCATGAGGCTGTAGGTCAGTGCCCCGCAGACTTTGGAGGACCGCTCTCCTTTTTGCAGCGCTTCCTTCTCCATCCAACTCGTTGGCTACAAAGTACTGGTCTAGCCGTTTGACATAGGCTTTCCAGTTCTCACCCTCTGAGAACCTCTCCAGGATGCCCACAGTTTGCTGCATCTTTGCATTGGATTCGTATTCTCATCGCCAGTTATTGTGTTCCGAACGGATGAGGCTGCACACAGGGAGGTTAAATTAACAGTGACCTCAGTCTTTAATAAGACACTCCAGAGTGAGGAACAGGCCTTAGGGGCCGGCTTATATACAGTGCTCCCAAGGGATGCTGGGATCCCTTGGGACTTCAAGGGATGAGCTCCCTGGTGGCGGAACATGGGAGTGCATGCTTTATAGATATACAACAGTACGCATGCCAGATACGAGACTCCCGAAGCAAAAGCTTTATGCGGAGCTCCTTCATGCTAAACGAGCCAAAGGAGGATAGCGGAAATGTTATAAGGACACCCTCAAAGCCTCCCTGGTGAAGTGCAACATCACCACTGACACCTGGCCTAAACCCGCCCGAGGTGGAGAAAGTCCATCCGGGAGGGCGTTGAGCTCTTTGAGTCTCAACGCAAAGAGCATGAAGAGGCCAAGCGCAGGCAGTGGAAGGAGCGCGCAGCAATCCAGCCCCACCGACAGCTTCCGTCGACGAATGTCTGTCCCACCTGTAACAGGGTCTGTGGCTCTCATATCGGACTGTTCTGCCATGAAAGATCTCACTTTGGGAGTGGAAGCAAGTCCTCCTCGATTCCGAAGGACTGCCTATGATAATGAAATATATTCAATGATCTAGCCTCCTCAGCTCTCTGGGTAGAGAATGTCAAAGATTCACGACCCTCTGAAAGAAGAAATTCCTCCTCATTTCTGTTTTAAATGGACAACCCCTTATTCTGAAACTATGCCCCCTAGTTATAGATTATCTCATGAGGGGAAACATCGTTTCTGCTTCTACCCAGTCAAGCCCCCTCAGAATCTTATACGTTTCAATAAGATCACCTCTCATTCTTCTAAACTCCAATGAGTATCGGCTCAACCTGCTCAATGTTTCTTCATTAGACAACCCCTTCATCTCAGGAATCCACCTTGTCAACCTTTTTTGATCTGCCTCGAATGTAAGTATATCCCTCCTTAAATAAGGGAAGAGCTGAAGTTGCGCATCACTCCCAGCTGTTTTCTGCTGCTCCCTCCTAGTGTGGGCCATCTTGGCTTGCAAGGGAAACCAATGTGTGTGAGTGAGAGTGCAGCTATGTTTGGGAGATGTGCATGCCATAGTTGTGTAATGTATATAAATAAGATCTGCCCACCACCAGAGGACTCTACTGTTGGAGATCCTAGGGTCATAGGGACACTCGTACTGGGCCCGGTATTTAACCTCTTCTTCACCTTTATATCTTCACTTCTGGAAGCCATTAAAGACTGACCAGGTTACACCTAGTCACTGGCTCACAGTACGGAGTTCATTGTATCATTTCATACACCACAACTGGCGATGAGGCAAATAGGAACCCACGCAAAAGTATGGCGAGCACAGCACGATCGAGTACTGTTGGAATTCTCAAGAGAGTCAATGAGGGAGAGGATTGGGGAGATTTCACGGATCGTCTTGACCAGTATTTCGTGGCAAACGAGCTAAACAAAGACAAGGATGCAGAGAAGCGCAGAGCAGTTCTTCTCACCGTCTGTGGCCCCACGATCTATGCACTCATCAAGAATCTGCTCTCACCCACTCTTCCTACTGAAAAGGATTACAAAGAACTGTGTGCTCGGGAACACCTTAAACCCACGGAGGAATCCTCATATCCTGATATCGCTTCTATATGCACGTTTGTTGCCGACCTGAGACATCTTGCAGGGCCTTGCAAATTTGGGCCTGCGTTGGAAGACATGCTGCGTGACTTTTTCGTGATCGGGGTCAACCACGAGATGATCTTAAGTAAGCTGCTGGCTACGGAGATGCCGGACCTCAGCAAGGTCATCACCATCACCCGGGCTTTCATGTCCATACAGAAAAGCACGAAGCAGATATCGCGACAAAACAGGAACTCCAGGGCAAGTACTGTGTACAAAATTGTATCGACAGCCGGCAGAGCTACACAGGGCAGGGCATACTCAACTGTGTCTGCAAGACCAGGAGCCGCTCAAAGTTTGCCATCGAGGGCCTACTCGACTGCGTATGCGAGAACGGGAGCCGCTCAAAGCCCACCTTCAGATGCAAATCCGAGCTCAACGTGTTGGCATTGTGGGGGCAATCATCGACCCCATCAGTGTCGCTTCAGGCAGTATGTATGTAGAGGGTATGCGAAGACGGGGCATCTTCAGCGGACGTGTCCGCAGCAGAGCAAGCGAGCTACGACACACCACGTGGATGATGATCAATTCAGCGTGGATCTGGCGATGCAGCCCGAGGCATTTGAGAGCTCCGAGGAGGAAGTGTATAGCATACGTGCATTCCTAACAAAGAGCCAACTGATCATGATGGAGGTAAAATTAAATGGCGTGCCGGTATCCATGGAGTTAGACACGGGTGCGAGTCAATCGATAATGAGCCAGAGGACTTTCGAAAAGCTGTGGGAGACCAAGGCATAGAGACTCAAGCTGAAACCGATAAATGCGAAGTTGTGTACCTACAGCAAAGAGCTCATACCAGTGATCGAGTGATTGGTTGTGCAGCAGTGAGACTGTCGTACAAAGAAGCGGTTCATGATCAACCGGTATGGATTATCCCGGGCAACAGCCCATCGTTATTCGGCAGGAGTTGGCTCGAGAAAATAAATGGAAATGGTACGATATCAAAGCTTTGTCATCAGTGGATGATGATTTGTGTGCTCAAGTGCTGAGCAAATGTCCCTCACGTTTGAACCGGGAATTGGCAGCTTCAAGGGAGTCAAGGGGCAGATTCACCTAGGCCCAGACGCAAGGCGCATCCATCACAAGATCAGGGCGGTTCCATAGAAACATAGAAAATAGGTGCAGCCCTTCGGCCTGCAACGCCATTCAATGAGTTCATGGCTGAACATGCAACTTCAGTACATAATGAGAGAAAAAGTCAAGCTCGAATTGGGCAGGCTACAACACGAGGGGGTCATCTCACCAATCGAATTTAATGAATGGGCCAGCCCCATTGTACTGGTGTTAAAGAGCGACGGCACGGTCAGGATTTGTGGGACTACAAGGTCACGATCAACCAAGTTTCGAAACAAGATCAGTACCCGCTACCGAAAGCTGATAACTTATTTGCAACGCTAGCCGGGGGAAAATCGTTCACCAAATTGGATCTAACGTCGGCCTACATGACACAGGAACTGGTTGAATCATTAAAAAAACTTACGTGCATCAACACGCACAAAGGACTGTTTATATACAACAGGTGCCCTTTTGTCATTCGTTCAGCAGCAGCCATATTTCAGAGTAACATGGAGAGCCTATTGAAATCCGTCCCCAGGACTGGGTATTCCAAGACGACATCCTAGTCACAGGTCATGACACCGCCGAGCACCTGCACAATCGAAGAGGTTCTGCGTCGTCTGGCCAAAGTGGGACTCAGGCTGAAATGTTCGAAGTACGTTTTCATGGCACCAGAAGTCGAATTCCTTGGACGCAAGATTGCTGCAGATGGAATCCGGCCTACAGACGCGAAAACAGAGGCCATGAAAAATGCACCCAGGCTCCAGAATGTGACGGAGATGCGTTCGTTCCTGGATCTTCTCAACTACTTCGGTAACTTCTTACCAAAATTGAGCATAGTATTAGAGCCTTTGCACAAGCTGCTCAGGAAAGGAGATGACTGGGTGTGGAGTGAACTTCAAGACAGAGCCTTTGAGAAGGTTAGAAATCTGTTGTGTTCCCACAAGCTACTGGTACTATATGACCCATGCAAGCATTTAGTTTTGACCTGTGATGCATCGTCCTATTGGGTCGGCTGCATACTCCAGCAACTCCAGAGTCAGGCAAACTACAACCAGTTGCATACACGTCTCCAAGCCTGTTGAATAGCTGTAATTATAGTCAAGGCGTTAGGTGTGGATCAGAGTTTTAGTAGGTGGAGATACTTGGTGGGTGAGTGGTGGGGGTGTGGTGGTTTGTGCAGTATGTACAGACTGAGGCCCATTGACCTGCGGAGGATGCGTGAGTGCCAGACAACTTACTTGGCCCCATCCTCCACCAGAATCAACTGGGAGAAATGTTCTGGACTCCTGGTGGGTCAGTGGCGGGTGGACTCCCTGCCGGAGGAGTTCAGGCCTTTTGCCTGGAGCACAATCCATCTCTATCTGGGAGTCTACCTTAGCCCTGACGAGGAAGCCTGGCCGGGGAACTGGCAAGAGTTGTGGAGGCCAAGGTCGCCGCTCGCCTAGGTCGCTGGACAGGACTGCTCCGCGTGCTGTCCTACAGGGGTCGAACACTAGTCATAAACCAGCTGGTGGCCACTATACTGTGGTAACGGCTGGTCACTTTGACCCCTCCCCCTGCGTTTGTCACCAAGACACAGAAGAAGCTGGTCGACTTCTTCTGGAACAACAGGAAGCACTGGGTCTCTGCCGCGGTCTTGAATCTCCCACTTAGGGAGGGCGGTCAGGCGTTGGTGTGCATCAGCACCCAGGCTGCGACTTTCTGTCTTCAGACCCTGCAGAGATACCTGTACGTCGAGCCCCCTCCTAGATGGTGTGTGCTGGCGACGTATTTCTTCTGCCAGCAGTACTGCCTCAATTATGACACGCAGCTCCTGTTTGTGAGCCTGGGGGTGCGTCAGGACTGCCATGTGGGGGCTGCCTGTCTTTTACCAGGAACTCATCAGGGTCTGGAACAGAGTCGCCACCAAGCGCAGTTCTCCCCCGTCTGGACTGGCGGCTGTCCTTCGGGAACCGCTGCTCAGGAATCTGTACCTCCACGACCGGGGTTTTAGGTGGCAGACGGACGAGAGGGCTGTGGCTGGCGAGGTGACCAGGGTCAGGGACCTGCTCGATGGCGGAGGAGCGGACTGGATGGTGCCAAACGAGCTGGCATGGTGCTATCCTGGGCCGACGTCCGGCGCACGACCAATGCCATTGAGTCGCTAAAAACAGCGCTGGGCCCTGACTCCATTAGGTGTGTCGAGGAGGCTCAAGCACGTGGGGCGATCCCATCCGAATTGACCCCCGTCCGGACGGAATTCCTTACCGGCGCCAAGTCCCGAAACCTCCCTCGGGAGCTGGCGCCTCACAACTTGAGCCTCCTCCGGAAAATCCCCTCCGTGTCTTTCAGTTCTGCGCAGAGGGGATTCCCGTACGGGCTGCTCCTGCACACTCTACCATCGGACATGCCATGGTGCACCATCTTGTCGTCTGGAGGAGGCCCAATGGAGTGCTCTCTACGTGGGAGTCCTCCCTTTATTTATTGGGGACTTGGCCTGGAGTGTCTTGCACGGAGCAGTCCCGTGCAATCGGTTCTGAAGTCGGTTCACGGGCTCCCAGGCCACTTGTAATTTCTGAGGTCTAGAGGAGTCCGTGTTCCATGTTTATGCAGAGTGTACGAGGTTGCAGCCCCTATTCCATTATTTGAAGGGACTGCTCCTCAAATTCTGGTTGCACTTCAGTTCCACATTCCTGATCTTTGGGTACCCTGTGTGGAGGGGAGCGGGTAGGTCAGAAGGCCTCCTCGTAGGACTGCTCCTGGGCATGGCCGAGGTGGCCATCAACCGGTCCAGGCAGCAGGCAGTCGAGGGGGTCATTCAGCCCGACTGCCTGCCTCTCTTCCGCGGTTACATCCGAGTCAGCGTGTCCCTGGAGGTGGAGCACGCAGTGTCCACCGGTACGCTCGCGGCCTTCTGCGAGAGGTGGGCACCGGAGGGACTGGAGTGCATCATCACCCCCGGCAACCAAATTTTTATTTGATTTAAGTTTACTGTCTAAAGTTCAATTTGTTTAAGTCTGTCGGTTTTAGTGGCCCCCCCCCCCCACCCCGCTTCCCTTTAATCAGAGAGCACTTGTATTAAAGTTTGCAACAAAATAGTTGTACAGATTGAGGTACAGATGCTGGTATGTAGGACCTATTGAAGCATCTACTCACCCTGACCAGCCAAGTAAGGTTGTTGAATTTCTTGTGGCACTGCATCAGGCTCCTCACAACCATACTGCTGGCCAAGACCTCCTGATCCACTTCTCTCCACATTGTCCTGAAGACCTGGGGCAATGGCTTCCTTCCAGTGGCTGGGAACAGCACTGTCTTCCTTCATTCCACTCCTGCAATCAATGCCTGGTTGCTGAAACGGCAAGCTCTCTCCCTGTGATCAGCCATAAGAATTTCCAGATTCAGTCACATTCACAGCCAGCAATGTTGATAATGATAATCTGCACAATGATAGCACCTTCTCTTTAAGAGCTGGAAGGAGCCAGTGTGAAGGATCATTCCTGATTGCATCACACCTGAAATTCATTATCGCTCTGCTGGTGGAGCATCTTTGCGGTCATTTGCGCTTGATTTAGCATTCCAGACCTTTCTTGGAGCGCTAACAGCCAATTTACCGGAAGTTCAGAATCATCAGCGCCTGGCGCTACTTTCACAACATTTCAAAAATTAACACCCCAAACGGGGAGCTACCGAATGTCTAGTCCATTATCTCCTTCTGCTAAGCAGACTTCATACACTGCCACACCCCCATCCCACAAACTACAATGTGCCTTTACATGCCCAATGTCTAGGTAAATATACGGAGATCCTGGGGGGTGAACAGACCGTTGAGCCACTGTACTCCAGCGTACTGAAATATATCACATGCTGCCATGTGATCGTCTCAATTTCGGTAGGTGAACGGACACCCTTTCAGATGAAGGCTCAGGCTATAAATGGACAAACAATTTTATTTAACATAAAACAGATAAATGAATAGCACTCAACAACAACAACAACTTGCATTTAAATGGTGCCTTTAACGTAGCAAAATGACCCCAAGGTGCTTCACAGGAAAATTTGATACTAAGCCACATAAGGAGATATTAGGAAAGGTGACCAAAAGCTTGGTCAAAGAGGTAGGTTTTAAGGAGCGTCTTAAAAGAGGAGAGAGGTAAAGAGGCTTTGGGAAGGAATGCTTGAGATTAGGGCTTTGGCAGCTGACGGTATGCCTGACAATGGTGGAGCAAAGAAAATCGGGGCTTCTCAAGAGGCCAGAATTGGAGGAGCTGAGAGAACACCGAGGGTTGTAGGGCTGGAGGAGGTAACAGAGACCAGGAGGGGGCAAGGCCATCGAGGGATTTGAAAACAAGGATAACAATTTTAAAATTGAGGTATGACCGGATCAGCGAGCATAAGGGCAATGCGTGAACAGGCCTTGGTGCGAGTTAGGATATGGTCATTAGAGTACTCAGTGCAAACACTGTATTTACAGTAGTTACAGAATTTACTTGTTGTATATCTGTAAAGCATGCACCCCCATGTTCCGCCACCAGGGAGCACATTCCCTGAAGTCCCAAGGGGTCCCAGCATCCCTTGGGAGCATTGTGTATATGCCGGCCCCAAAGGCCTGTTACCCACTCTGGAGTGTCTTAATAAAGACTGAGGTCACTGTTACTTTAACCTCCCTGTGTGCAGTCTCATCTGTGTTAGGAACACAATAACAGGCGACGAGTATATGAATCCAACGCAAAAATGCAGCAAACTGTGGGCATCCTGGAGAAGTTCTCAGAAGGTGAGGACTGGGAAGCCTATGTTGAACGGCTAGACCAGTACTTTGTAGCCAATGAGCTGGATGGAGAAGGAAGCACTGCAAAAAGGAGAGCGGTCCTCCTCACGGTCAGCGGGGCACCGGCTTACAGCCTCATGAAGAATCTTCTGGCTCCGGTGAAACCCACAGATAAGTCGTATGAGGAGCTGTGTACACTGGTTCGGGAGCATCTTAACCCGAGGGAGAGCGTGCTGATGGCGAGGTATCGGTTCTACTTGTGCCAGCGATCTGAAGGTCAGGAAGTGGCGAGCTACGTCGCCGAGCTAAGGCGACTTGCAGGACAATGTGAGTTTGATGGCTACCTGGAGCAAATGCTCAGAGACTTTTTTGTACTGGGCATTGGCTACGAGACCATCCTACGAAAACTTTTGACTGTAGAGACACCGACCCTCAGCAAGGCCATTGCGATAGCACAGGCGTTTATGTCCACCAGAGATAACACCAAACAAATCTCTCAGCACACAAATGCTAGCAATGTTCATGAATTAACTGGAACTGTGTTTGCGAGCAGAAATGTACAGGGCAGAAACCACGAGTCTGCAACTGCCAGCAGGCCACATAAGGACATAAGAATTAGGAACAGGAGTTGGCCATCTAGACCCTCGAGCCTGCTCCGCCATTCAACAAGATCATGGCTGATCTGGTCGTGGACTCAGCTCCACTTACCCGCCCGCTCCCCGTAACCCTTAATTCCCTTATTGGTTAAAAATCCATCTATCTGTGATTTGAATACATTCAATGAGCTAGCCTCAACTGCTTCCTTGGGCAGAGAATTCCACAGATTCACAATCCTCTGGGAGAAGAAATTCCTTCTAAACTCTGTTTTAAATTGTCTCCCCCATATTTTGAGGCTGTGCCCCCTAGTTCTAGTCTCCCGGACCAGTGGAAACAACCTCTCTGCCTCTATCTTGTCGATCCCTTTCATTATTTTAAATATTTCTATAAGATCACCCCTCATCCTTCTGAACTCCAACGAGTAAAGACCCAACCTACTCAATCTATCATCATAAGGTAACCCTCTCATCATCTCACCATCTCAAGGCCTCAGGTGACCCAGATGACTGAGAGTCTGCAACAAAGAATGAATGCAAGGCAATTCACACCTTGTTGGCGTTGTGGAAGCTTCCATTCAGCCTATTCATGCCGCTTCAAAGGGTATGTTTGCAAGAGCTGTGGAACAATGGGGCACCTCCAACGAGTTTGCAGACGAGCTGCAAGCTCTGTAAAACCTGCTAACCACCACATGACAGAGGAAGATCAGTCCATGGTGGATCAAAGCAATTTCAAGCCTCAGAGAGAGGAGGTAGATGCTGAAGTACACGGGATGCACACATTTTTGACGAAATGTCTACCTATAATGCTAAATGTAAAATTGAATGGCTTACCCATAGCCATGGAACTGGATACTGGCGCTAGCCAATCCATCATGAGTAAAAAGATGTTTGAGAGACTGTGGTGCAACAAGGCACTGAGACCAGCCCTGAGCTCCATCCACACGAAACTGAGAACGTACACCAAAGAGCTTATCACCTCCTGGGCAGCGCCATGGTCAAGGTCACCTACGAGGGCACGGTGCATGAACTGCCATTCTGGATTGTCCCGGGCGATGGCCCCACACTGCTTGGAAGGAGCTGGCTGGGCAAAATCCGCTGGAACTGGGATGACATCGAATGTTATCACATGTCGATGAGGCCTCATGTACCCAGGTTCTGAACAAATTTCCTTCCCTTTTTGAGCCAGGCATTGCAAACTTTTCTGATGCGAAGGTGCGGACCCACTTGGTCCCAGAGGCACGACCCATTCACCACAAGGCGCGAGCGGTACCTCATATGATGAGGGAGAGAGTGGAAATCGAGCTGGACAGGCTGCAACGCAAGGGCATCATCTCCACAGTGGAATTCAGCGAGTGGGCCAGCCCGATTGTTCCAGCACTCAAAAGTGATAGCACGGTCAGGATTTTCGGCAATTATAAAGTAACTATTAATCGTTTCTCGCTACAGGACCAACACCCTCTACCTAAGGCAGACGACCTATTTGTGATGCTGGCAGGAGGCAAGACGTTCACCAAGCTCGACCTGACTTCGGCCTACATGACGCAGGAGCTGGAGGAGTCTTCGAAAGGCCTCATCTGCATCAACACGCACAAGGGACTGTTCATCTACAACAGATGCCCGTTTGGAATTCGGTCGGCTGCAGCGATCTTCCAAAGAAACATGGAGAGCCTACTCAAGTCGGTACTACGCATGGTGGTCTTTCAGGACGACATATTGGTCATGGGTCTGGACACCGTCGAGCACCTACAAAAGCTGGAGGAGGTCCTCCAGCGACTGGATCGCATAGGGCTGTGGCTGAAGAGGTCGAAATACATCTTCATGGCAACAGAAGTGGAGTTTTTGGGAAGAAAGATCGCGGCGGACGGCATTCTGCCCACAGACGCCAAGACAGAGGCTATCAGGAACGCGCCCAGGCCACAGAACGTCACGGAGCTGCGGTCGTTCCTGGGAATCCTCAACTATTTTGGTAACTTCCTACCGGGGTTAAGCTCCCTCTTAGAGCCCCTACATGTGTTATTGCGTAAAGGTGAGAACTGGGTATGGGGAAAAAAACAAGTAATTGCTTTTGAGAAAGCCAGAAACATTTTATGCTCCAACAAGCTGCTTGTATTTTATAACCCGTGTAAAACACTTGTGCTAGCGCGTGATGCGTCGTCGTACGGAGTCGGGTGTGTATTACAACAAGCTAACGTTGCGGGGAAGTTGCAACCTGTCGCCTATGCCTCCAGGAGCTTGTCCAAGGCCGAGAGAGCTTACAGCATGATTGAGAAAGAGGCATTAGCATGTGTGTTCGGGGTAAAGAAAATGCATCAGTACCTGTTTGGCCTCAAATTTGAGCTGGTAACCGATCACAAGCCCCTCATATCCCTGTTCGCTGAAAACAAGGGGATGAATACTAATGCCTCAGCCCGCATACAAAGATGGGCACTCGCGCTATCAGCGTATAACTATACCATCCGCCACAGGCCAGGCACCGAGAACTATGTGGATGCTCTCAGTTGGCTACCATTGCCCATCATGGGGGTGGAAATGGCGCAGCCTGCAAACTTGTTGATGGTGGCACAGCCCACAGACTTGTTGATGTTCATGGAAGCATTTGAAAATGATAAATCACCTGTCATGGACCAGCCAAGATCCTCTGCTGTCCCTAGTAAAAAACTGTGTACTGCATGGGATCTGGACCAGCATCCCCGTTGGAATGCAAGAGCTAATCAAGCCATTCCAGCAGTGAAAGGACGAGCTGTCCATTCAGACAGATTGCCTGTTGTGGGGTAACTGCATAGTGCTACCCAAAAAGGACAGGAGACATTAATCTCGGATCTCCACAGCACACACCCGGGTTTAGTAATGATGAAAGCAATAGCCAGATCCCACGTTTGGTGGCCCGGTATCGATTCTGACTTAGAGTCCTGTGTACGGCAATGCAGCGTGTGTGCTCAGTTGAGCAACGCGCCCAGAGAGGCACCACTAAGTTTGTGGTCCTGGCTCTCCAGACCATGGTCAAGGACCCATGTCGACTATGCGGGCTCGTTTCTCGGTAAAATGTTCCTGGTGGTGGTGGATGCTTTTTCAAAATGGATTGAATGTGAAATAATGTCGGGAAGCACCGCCACCATTGAAAGCCTGAGGGCCATGTTTGCCTGACATACTGGTCAGTGACAACGGGCCATGTTTCACCAGTGCCGAATTTAAAGAATTCATGACCCACAATGGGATCAAACATGTCACCTCGGCCCCGCTTAAACCAGCCTCCAATGGGCAGGCAGAGCAGGCAGTACAAATAATCAAACAGAGCTTTAACGAGTCAGAGAAGGCTCACTCCAAACCCGCCTGTCCCAAGTACTGCTCAGCTACCGCACGAGACCCCACTCGCTCACAGGGGTGCCCCCAGCTGAGCTACTCATGAAAAGGACACTTAAAACCAGATTCTCGCTGGTTCACCCCAACCTGCATGATCAGAGAGAGCAGGCGGCAGCAACAAAATTTAAACGATGGTCGCGCTTCTGTGTCACTGGAAATTGATCTGAATGACCCTGTGTATGTGCTAAACTATGGACATGGTCCCAAGTGGATCGCGGGCACGGTAGCTAAAAAGGGAGTAGGGTGTTTGTAGTCAAACTAGACAATGGACAAATTTGCAGAAAGCACCTGGATCAAACGAGGCTGCGGTTCACAGCAGATACCACCTTTTTTGAGCCCACAACACACACCCAAAGCATCAACGACACCATGCCGGACCAGGAAATCAAACCCATCACGCCCAACAGCCCAGCAAAGCCAGGCTCACCCAGCAGCCCTGCAGGGCCAACAACACGCCAGCCCAGCGAGGGCACAGCTAACTCACCAGAACAGACATCTGTACCGAGGCGGTCCACTAGGGAAAGAAAGGCTTCTGATCGCCTCACCTTGTAAATAGTTTTCACTTTGACTTTGGGGGGGAGTGATGTTGTGTATCTGTAAAGCATGCACTCCCATGTTCTGGTACTCACTCTGGAGTGTCTTAATAAAGACTGAGGTCACTGTTACTTTAACCTCCCTGTGTGCAGTTCCATCTGTGTTAGGAACACAATATTACTAATCTACTAAAAATGTCAAAACAAGAAAGACGTGTCTTCTGTTGTTAACCCACAACTTACATGAGCTCTGAAACACAGTTGCTCATTTCTTGATTGTCAAAACACTACCAGAGCTTCTGAATGGCTCCATACCCCTGTCTGACTGCTGACTATGAGTTACCCAGGCACACATCTACCATTCACAATGCTTTCAGTATATGGCAGTACAAACTTGTATTTTTCATAACTAGATTAGGTGATCAGGTACTCACAGATTGCGAGTTACATAGGATACTTGTTCACAGAACCAAAGCTGCCAATTACAATAGAGTCCAAAGACACCTCTCAGCCTCTGTATGCATTCAACCAAGGAGTCAAGCTGACCAAATTGAATAGAACAACAAAGCAGGAACATGTCAAGAAATGTTACTTAAAAACAATTTGGAGCAACCGTTTTGTATCCCAGACTGTAATGTATAATCTTCACAACTTGTAAAAACAGCTAAGCTGATTATAACCCTGTGTATGCTGTAACTAGCAAGAAATAATCCAAAAGCTAATCTAACACAGACAGGGAGCTGTAGCTGAAATATTTCACAGCTCAGTAAATGCAAGAAGTTCAGTTCGATTAAACCAGAAAGACTATCCTGGTAGCTTATCTTCTGTAATAAAAACATTTATTGAAAAGCATTTAATGTCAGAAGATGAAATGATTACCCAACTTGGGTTTATCAAAAGCAATTCATGCATAACAAGCTTCTTGGAATTCTTTAAGGCTGTAACAGAGTTGGTGAAGGGGATGAGCAATGAGAGGTGGTGTGGTGGAATCCAACTAGTTCACTAATATCATTTAGGGAAGGAAACGATGGACTGGACATGGACTGGTTGGGCCAAATGGCCTGTTTCTGTGCCATTTATCCTATGAAAACTGCCGTCCTTACCCGGACTGGCCTATATGTTACTCCAGTCCCACACCAATGTGGTTGACTCTTAATTGCTCTCTCAAGTGGCTTAACATACAAGCCCACCACCACATTCTCCGGGCAAGTCGGGATGGGCAAGAAATGGCAGCAATCCCAGCGACACCCACATTCTGAGAATAACTAAAAACAAAGTGGTCATTGTTGAATTCTTCATGCGTGAGCCCAAAGAGTTTTCTTTTTTGGTCAGCCAGATCCCTGACTGCACGGATTCTCATCATCATTAACAATCTTTAAACTCAAGTACTGAGAAATCCACATGACAAGAGTTTCTATTTGTTAAGTTCAGAATAACTCCACGAGACTGTGTTGTAAGCTCAAACCATTGTGACCTTGGTCTCTTTAATATACTTCCAAAGTGAGGCAGCAGCATGGTGGACTGCCTTTTATACCTGCTTGCTCCAGGGTACACAGGTGACCCATAGGTCTCTCACAGGTGTGCCCCCTAGTGGCAAGTTTTACACATAGGTTAGGTTCACATACATAACACTATTTGCCTGATTTGCATTCTCTTTCCCCAAACCGACTCATCCTGCCCAGAAACCTTAGATGTAAGTCAGCGAGTACTAAGGTTTTGGGACCCTTAAATGTGTGCAGAGGTGCTGCTGGACTGTAACTGGATAAAACCACATAGCTTACCAATACAGACAGAAGAACACTGATTCTCATTGATTGTCCAGCAGGTGCCTCTACTTTTTGGGGCTTTGCTTTTCTGGGTTATCTGGAAGAATCCAAGGCCCCATCAAAGAGCCAACTGACTAATCAACCATCATCAGCCCACTGGAGTACAACAAGCCTGCCTTGTATAGGTCGGATATTATTAAGTTTGTCAAGAGTATCAATTTGGTACCAATCTCCCATTGCTAGGTGTATCATCTTGGAGCTAAGTTGTCTTCAAAGAGACACAGTTTGCAGCTCAGAGTGTCAAGAGACTCTGCAACGGGAATCCAATAGTCACACACAGACTACCAGCAGCGTCACTGAATGGCATTCAGAATCAGGAATCCTGCTGAATTCTTCCCTTTTTAGTTGTTAGCCTTGGTTTAGTGGTAGCACTTTTGCCTCAGTCAGAAGGTTGTGGGTTCAAGCTCCACTCCAGACTTGAGCACATCAGAACAGGAGTAGGTCAATCAGCCCCTGGAGCCTGCTTCTCCTTTCAATTAGATCATGGCCGATCTGTACCTCAACATCACTTACCTGCCTTTGCTTCGTAGCCCTCGATAGCCTTACCTACAAATATCGATCCATCTCAATCTTGAAAATTTGAATTGACCCAGTGTCCACAGCCTTTTGGGGGAAAGAGTTCCAGATTTCTACTAACCTTTGTGTGAAGACATACTTCCTGATTGCACTCCTGAATGGCTTAGCTGTAATTTTAAGATTGAGCCATCCATTTTTTCTGGATTCCCCCACCAGAGAAAGTAGATTTTCTATAACAACCCTATCAAATCCCTTTAAATTTAAAAAAACACGATTAGGTCACCCCTCAACTTTGTAAACTCAAGGGAATATAAGCCAAGTTTATGCAACCTCGTCTCATAATTTAACCCTTTAAGTTCTGTCTAATCTTCTGGTAAATCTGCACTGTACCCCTTCCAAGGCCAATATAAATCTTCTTGACGTTTGGTGCCCAAAAATGAATGCAACACTTCAGATGGAGTCTGATCAAGGCTCTGTACAACTGAAGCATAACTTCCTCCCCTTTGTAATCCAACCTTCTTGAGATAACTGCTAACATTCTGAAGCCTTTTTGACTACTTTTTGTATTTGTGGACTAGCTTTTATTGATTTGTGTAAATGGATACGCAAATCCCTTTGCTCCTCCCGAGTTGAACAACAACAACTTGCATTTGTATAGTTCTTAGTCTCTCTCCAATTCAACTTTCGGCTAACACTTCAGTGCAGTACTGAGGCAGTTCTGCATTGTTGGAGATGTTGTTTTTTAGGTGAGATTGTTAAACTGAGGTCCCGGGCTGGATTTGCGGCTTTGATGTTTTTGGGGCAGTAATGGTGGCGGGGCAGTAAAGTTTGCACCCGGGAACAGCTTGTGCCTCAGTATGTAACATTAGGCAGCAGGGCCGTGAGTCAGAGGGTGCAGTGCTAAGGGAGGTGTTGTACACTTCTCTTGGCCACTGGCATGGGAAACTTCCGAGCTAAAGAGCCGGGCCAGGCGCGCTCTGAGAGATGCCTAGTGGGGGAAAAATACCCTAAAAAAGAGGCACAACAACAATCATACTTACCTTAGGAGTCTATTGCTTACCCCTCTACTGTCGCTATCGTTGGCCGCCTGATTACCAGGCATCCACTGTGAGGCGCACCACCGCAAAACAGGGCCCGAGGATTGCTGCGGAGCGCTGGAGGCTGACCGCCTGCCGAGAACACCGCACCGCCGCCAATGCCGCCGTTTCGGGGCGAAAAACGGAGCGGAGAGGAGCCAAAAAACCACCCCCATCTGCCCCCTCAGGTGGATGTCAAAGATCCCATGGCATTCTTCAAAAAAGAGCAGGGGAGTTCTCCTCGGTATCCTGGCCAATAATTATCTCTCAACAAACATGATGAAAACAAATGATTTTAGTCATTTCTCTCATTGCTGTTTATGGGACCTTTCTGTGACCAAATTGGCTCCTAAATTTCCCTACATTACAACAGTGACTACACTTGTACTTAATTGGCCGTGAAGCATTTGGAACGTCCTGAGGCCATGAAAGGTGGAATATAAATGTAAGTTCTTTCTTTCTCTACCTTAGGGGATCTGAGGTTAACTATAATATCCCTACTGTGACCTCTCTGCGATCAACAAACTCAGCATAGATCAGGGAATCAAACCTAGACCTTTTGTTTTGTTGGCTCAGTGTTATACAAGGCAGTGCTGTTATCCATTGAGCTATTTGGGGAATGGGGACTGAATTAAGAAAGATTTGAAGCTCTTCTGATGGGACTAGGATCAGACTTGTGCTGCAATGCTCTCTACAATTGAATAGCAAGGTGATATTGTCTAGGCTCAGAGATGGCCATTTGGACAAGGTACATAGTGAACCCAGTGCCCGTGGAACTGTGCCCCAGCAGGAGAGACTTGGATGAAGGGACCAAGTGTAATGTAGCCAAGTTTGCTGAGGACACAAAGATGGGTGGGAAAACAAATTGTGAGGAGGACACAAAAAATCTGTACAGGCTAAGTGAGTGGGCAAAAAATTGGCAGATGGAGTATAATGTGGGAAAATGTGAGGTTATCCACTTTGGCAGAAAAAATAGAAGAGCAGATTATAATTTAAATGGAGAAAAATTGCAAAGTGCTTCAGTGCAGTGGGATCTGGGGGTCCTTGTGTATGAAACACAAAAAGTTGGTATGCAGGTATAGCAACTAATCAGGAAGGCAAATGTTATGTTGTCCTTTATTGCAAAGGGGGATAGAGTATAACAGCAGAGAAGTCCTGCTACAACTGTACAGGGTATTGGTGAGACCACACCTAAAGTACTGCGTACAGTTTTGCTCTCCGTTTTTAAGAAAGGATATACTTGTATTGGAGGCTGTTCAGAGAAGGTTCACTAGGTTGATTCCGGAGATGAGGGGGTTGACTTATGAAGATAGGTAGAGTAGATTGGGTCTATACTCATTAGAGTTCAGAAGAATGAGAGGTGTTCTTATTGAAACATATAAGGTAATGAAGGGGCTGGACAAGGTGGATGCAGAGAGGATATTTCCACTCTTGGGGGAAACTAAAACTAGAGGACCTAGGGCTAGATTTTACACTTTTGTGCAGATCGCCCAAAAATGGGCGATATTTCCGGCATGGGCGGTAAAAATGGGTTTTCAGATCACCAGCTTGTCACCCATTTTCAAAGCCCCTAGTCTCCATTTTAAAAATTGGGCGTTACCACGAGCGATCTGAAATTGGCGTTAGCATTAAATATCTCTGACCTTCCACAGTAAAGTGTCGCCGTCCTAAAGCAACGGGATGGGAACGCTCATTTCCCGCGATTCAGGAGGTCAGGGGTCATCATTACATGCGCAGAAGAGGAGACAGAGAGAGAGGAAGCAGAGAGGGACTGAAAGCATGTGTTGGTGTGGTATGTGCTTGTTTGGTTCTGTCTTCACTAAGGAAGACACAAATAACCTTCTGGAAATACTAGGGGACCGAGGGGCTAGCGAGAAGGAGGAACTGAAGGAAATCCTTATTAGTCAAGAAATTGTGTTAGGGAAATTGATGGGATTGAAGGCCGATAAATCCCCAGGGACTGATAGTCTGCATCCCAGAGTACTTAAGGAAATGGCCCTAGAAATAGTGGAGGCATTGGTGGTCATTTTCCAACATTCTATAGACTCTGGATCAGTTCCTATGAATTGCAGGGTAGCTAATATAACCCCACTTTTTAAAAAAGGAGGGAGAGAGAAAACAGGGAATTATAGATCGGTTAGCCTGACATCGGTAGCGGGGAAAATGTTGGAGTCAATTCTTAAAGATGCAATAGCAACGCATTTGGAAAGCAGTGACAGGATCGGTGCAAGTCAGCATGGATTTATGAAAGGGAAATCATGCTTTACGAATCTTTTAGAATTTTTTGAGGATGTAACTAGTAGAGTGGACAAGGGAGAACCAGTGGATGTGGTGTATTTGGACTTTCAAAAGGCTTTTGACAAGGTCCCACACAAGAGATTTGTGTGCAAAATTAAAGCACATGGTATTGGGGGTAATGTATTGGTGTGGATAGAGAACTGGTTGGCAGACAGGAAGCAACAAGTAGGAATAAACAGGTCCTCTTCAGAATGGCAGGCAGTGACTAGTGGGGTACCGCAGGGTTCAGTGCTGGGCCCCCAGCTATTTACAATATACATTAATGATTTGGATGAAGGAATTGAATGTAATATCTCCAAGTTTGCAGATGACACTAAGCGAGGTGGCAGTGTGAGCTGTGAGGAGGATGCTAAGAGGCTGCAGGGTGACTTGGACACAGAGTGGGCAAATGCATGGCAGATGCAGTATAATGTAGATAAATGTGAGGTTATCCACCTTGGTGGCAAAAACAGGGAGGCAGAATATTATCTGAATGGTGACAGATTAGGAAAAGGGAAGGTGCAACGAGACCGAGGTGTCATGGTACATCAGTCATTGAAAGTTGGCATGCAGGTACAACAGGCGGTGAAGAAGGCAAATGGCATGTTGGCCTTCATAGCGAGAGGCTTTGAGTATAGGAGCAGGGAGATCTTACTGCAGTTGTACAGAGCCGTGGTGAGGCCACACCTGGAATATTGTGTACAGTTTTTGATACGTCCTTACTACACAGTATAAATGCACACGAGGCCCATGCTTGAGAGAAGGTCAGTCTGTGACCTGTCCTTTATTCCTTAGCACTCAAGTGATGAAGGTGGGTGGAGCTTTTATACCTGAAGGTCCAGGTTAGGAGTGTCTCCCACCTAGTTGTCAGTGTTCTCACGGTGTACAAATTAGGTCAGTTTATACATGGGTTACAATGCTGGTTGAATACATGACATCACCTCCCCCCCCAAAGTCTTATTGGGATCACAGGTTGAGTTTCTCTGGTGGTTTACGCTCCCTTGTAGAGCGCCTGAGTTGGGGCTCCGGTTGTTGGGCGCTGGCCTGAGTGTCTGCTGTTTGCAGTGCCTTAGGCCTGTCCGGACTACCCACAGTGACGGGGCTCTCCTCCCTTTGGTTCCGGTGTTCGGTCACCTGTGGTGGAGTGAACTCTATAGCGTGTTCTTCCTCTGCTTCTTCTATGGGGTTGCTGAACCTCCTTTTTGTTTGATCCACATGTTTGCGGCAGATTTGTCCATTGGTAAGTTTAACTACCAGAATCCTATTTCCCTCTTTGGCAACCACAGTACCTGCGAGCCATTTGGGCCCTGAAGCGTAGTTGAGGACAAAAACAGGATCATTTACATCAATACATCGCGCCCTCGCATTCCTGTCATGGTAGTGATATTGTGACTGGCGCCTGCTCTCGACAATTTCTTTCATGGTGGGATGTATAAGGGATAATCGGGTTTTGAGCATCCTTTTCATAACTAGCTCTGCGGGTGGAACCCCTGTGAGCGAGTGTGGTCGGGATCTATAGGCCAACAGGAGGCGTGATAAGCGGCTTTGTAGGGAACCCCTTGGAATCTGTGCGTCCCCTGTTTGATTATCTGCACTGCTCGTTCTGCCTGGCCGTTTGAGGCCGGCTTGAACGGTGCCGTTCTAACATGGTTAATTCCATTGCCTGCCATGAAGTCCTGGAATTCAGTGCTTGTGAAGCACGGGCCATTGTCGCTGACCAAGATGTCGTGGGCGGCGAACATTGCCCGTAGTCTTTCTACCGTGGCAGAGGATGTGCTTGAATTTAAAATGTCACACTCGATCCATTTGGAGTAGGCGTCTACTACAACCAAAAACATTTTCCCCATGAAAGGACCTGCGTAGTCCACATGGATGCTTGACCAAGGCTTGGCTAAGAGGGGCTTCCCTGGGCGCATGGCCCAGCTGGGCACATGTGTTGCACCTGCGAACACAAAGTTCCAGATCTGCGTCTATCCCTGGCCACCAAACGTGTGACCTGGCAATTGCCTTCATCGTGACAATGCCCGGGTGCCCATTGTGGAGTTCTCTGATGAACACCTCTCTGCCCATCTGGGGCATGACTACGCGGTTTCCCCACAGTAGGTAATCGGCCTGAATCGAGAGTTCATCCTTGCGCCTGTGAAATGGTTTAAATTTCTCAGGGCATGCCCTGTACGTGGCTGCCCAGTCCCCATTCAGGACACATTTCTTGACTAGAGACAATAGCGGGACTCTATTTGTCCAGACTTTGATCTGACGGGCTGTCACGGGTGAGCCTTCGCTTCCGAAAGCTTCAACAGCCATGACCATCTCAGCACCATGCTCGGTAGTCCCCTCAGTGGTGGCTAGTGGGAGCCTGCTGAGTGCATCGGCGCAGTTTTCGGTGCCCGGTCTGTGCCGAATTGTGTAGTCATAGGCAGCTAACGTGAGTGCCCACCTCTGTATGCGGGCCGATGCGTTTGCATTTATGGCCTTGTTGTCGGCCAAAAGGGACGTTAGGGGTTTGTGATCTGTCTCCAGCTCAAATTTCCTGCCAAACAGGTACTGGTGCATTTTCTTTACCGCATATACACATGCGAGCGCCTCCTTTTCTACCATCCCTTTCTGCCTGGGACAGACTCCTGGAGGCATAAGCTACCAGCTGTAACTGACCCTTGGCATTGACATGCTGCAACACACACCCGACACCATAGGACGACGCATCGCACGTTAACACAAGTTTCTTACATGGGTCATATAGCGTTAACAGATTGTTGGAACATAACAAATTGCGTGCTCTATTAAAAGCCCTTTCCTGGCTGTCCCCCCAGACCCATTCGCGACCTTTGCGTAGGAGCACGTGTAGCGGCTCTAACAGCGTGCTCAATTTGGGAAGAAAGTTACCAAAATAGTTCAGGAGCCCCAGGAACGAACGCAGCTCCGTCGTGTTACGGGGTCTGGGTGCTCTCTGGATCGCTTCCGTCTTGGATGCAGTAGGGCTGATCCCGTCTGCTGCTACCCTCATCCCCAGGAATTCTACCTCTGGAGCTAGGAAGACGCACTTCGCTTTTTTCAGTCGCAGACCTACCTGTCCAGTCTGCGTAGCACCTCCTCCAGGTTGTGGAGGTGTTCTTCAGTATTGTAACCCGTAATGAGGATGTCGTCCTGAAAAACCACCGTCCCTGGAATCGACTTGAGGAGGCTTTCCATATTTCGTTGGAAGATCGCGGCGGCCGAGCGAATCCCGAACGGACATCTGTTGTACTCAAACAACCCCTTGTGTGTCGTGATGGTGGTCAGCTTCTTCGACTCACTCGCCAGCTCCTGGGTCATGTAAGCTGAGGTCAGGTCCAATTTTGAAAAAGAGGTCCTCCACTCTCGGTTGCGGGTACTGGTCTTGGAGTGACACCTGATTGATGGTGGCCTTGTAATCGCCACATATCCTGATCGACCCATCCGCCTTGAGCACCGGCACAATCGGGCTCGCCCAGTCACTGAATTCGACTGGCGAGATGATGCCTTCCCTCAACAGGCGGCCCAATTCGCCTTCTATTTTTTCCCGCATCACATACGGCACCGCTCTGGCCTGGTGGTGTACTGGTCTGGCGTCCGGGTTTATGTGAATCACTACCTTGGCCCCCATGAAAGTCCCAATGCCGGGTTGAAATAATGAGTCAAATTTGTCCAGGACCTGTGAGCATAATACTCGCTCCACAGAGGAAATTGCATTGACATCGCCCCATTTCCAGTTCATGACAGCAAGCCAACTCCTCCCCAGTAATGCGGGACCATTCCCTGGGACAATCCAGAGTGGCAACCTGTTCTCCGAATCTTTGTGGGTCACGACTACCGTGGCGCTGCCTAGCACCGGAATGATTTGCTTTGTGTAAGTCCGTAGCTGTGCGTCAATCGGCGATAATTTTGGCCTCCTGGCCTTGGATGCCCACAACTTTTCGAACTGTTTGATACCCATCAGGGACTGGCTAGCACCCGTGTCTAACTCCATTGATACTGGGATGCCATTGAGGAGCACTTTCATCATTATCAGTGGCGTCCTGGTGTATGAACTGTATACATGCTCCACATGAATTCGCTGAACTTCAGCTTCCAGCGATTTCCCCCAGTGTCCATTTCTGCAATTTCTGCAGGTATTTTGCTCATCTCTGCAAACTCCGGCTGAATGCATGCCTCCACGCCTCCAGCATTAGTTGCGGTTTGAAAAAAAAGGTCCCTTGCCAGTCGATCGTCCCTGACTGCCCCTGTTATTGTCCTTGAGTGCACCATTAACAGGTGTTGATGGCCCCATTACTGGCCGCATTGTCCCTTGCAATGGTGTGAATCACTGTTCAGCTTGCCATTGTCTCTGTCGAACTCCCCCTCTGGGTTCGACTACATGTTGGGGCATGCCTGACTGCCCTTGTCTGCCCGGAGAACTGTGTGCTGCTTTAACAATGTTGAATCTCTGCCCCAACCATTCCTT
Organism: Pristiophorus japonicus; assembly: GCF_044704955.1. NCBI lineage: Eukaryota > Metazoa > Chordata > Chondrichthyes > Pristiophoridae > Pristiophorus > Pristiophorus japonicus. Next base: position 221,594,444 of record NC_091979.1, on the reverse strand, counting down.
AACACAGTACCTCTCGTCTGTTCTGCTAGTGGCCATGCTCGCGTGGTTTAAATCCCAGTTTCTTGTCAGCATTGATACGTCCTTACTACACAGTATAAATGCACACGAGGCCCATGCTTGAGATAAGGTCAGTCTGTGACCTGTCCTTTATTCCTTAGCACTCAAGTGATGAAGGTGGGTGGAGCTTCCCCTTTTATACCTGAAGGTCCAGGTTAGGAGTGTCTCCCACCTAGTGGTCAGTGTTCTCACGGTGTACAAATTAGGTCAGTTTATACATGGGTTACAATGCTGGTTGAATACATGACAGTTTTGGTCTCCGAATCCCGGGAAGGACATTCTTGCTATTGAGGGAATGCAGTGAAGATTCACCAGACTGATTCCCGGGATGGCAGAACTGACATATGAAGAAAGACTGGATCGACTAGGCTTATATTCACTGGAATTTAGAAGAATGAGAGGGGATCTCATAGAAACATATAAAATTCTGACGAGATTGGACAGGTTAGATGCAGGAAGAATGTTCCCAATGTTGGGAAAGTCCAGAATCAGGGGTCACAGTCTAAGGATAAGAGGTAAGCCATTTAAGACCGAGATGAAGAGAAACTTCTTCACTCAGAGAATTGCGAACCTGTGGAATTCTCTACCACAGAAAGTTGTTGAGGCCAATTCGTTTGATATTTTCAAAAGGGAGTTAGATGTGACCCTTACGGCTAAAGGGATCGAGGGGTATGGAGAGAAAACAGGAATGGGGTACTGAAGTTGCATGATCAGCCATGATCATATTGAATGGTGGTGCAGGTTCGAAGGGCCGAATGGCCCATTCCTGCACCTATTTTCTTTGTTTCTATGTTTGGCTGTTGTGGGAGGCACGAGGGAGATTCACCAGCAGCAAAAAGCCTACTAAGCAGCAAGAACATAGCTGGCACCTAGTTTTTGTCCAACAAATAATACATAACATGGAAGGGATGGAGGAGACCCTGCAGCTGCTAGCCAGAGACACTGGTAGCAGAGGGCTCCCAGTGGTCCCGAAGCACAGCACTGCACCCCAAGGTGCCACAACCCCATTGCCAATGACACGTGAGAGCCAGGAGCAACATCTTGCTTCTGGCTCAGAGCACGTTCCCACCTCGGGACCGTCCTCCCCCGTATCCGTCCAAACAGCAGTTCTGCCATCATCCCCCCCGCCCCCCCAATGAAGCATCGCCTGAGGAACTCCTCGGCCAGGCGGCTTAGAGTCAGGAGGGGAAGGGGAAGGTGTAGAGGTGGGGATGAGAAGTGGGGGTGGGGAGGAAGGGTTGGTTTTTACAGATATACTTATGATTTCAGGCAAATGGTCGGTTTAAATGTTTTTTATTTAACATAACCTTGTTGCGCATTGGCTCAGACAGCTGCACCGTTACATGCTGGTGATTCCTTAACATCAAAGGGTATAATTACACTTAACTTCAATCAACTTAAAGTTTAACTGTCAACAAGGTGATGCATACCATTGATGTATGATGTGCACACCCAGCAGTGTGTCAACCTTGTAAATAACACCAATGTTCTTTCAGGCAAAGCGCTCATTTATGAGCCCCTGACGTAAGAGTCTTGCAACTAGGTAGCCATCACGGGCCATTTCCTGCGGTCTACAGGGGACGGGGGCATGGCTTCGGCATCAGCCTGATTATCTGGCCCAAGGTCATCGTCTACCTCCTCGTCCTTCTCTTCCTCTCTCTCCTGAGGTGGACCGGCAGTCCCTTCTGGCAATTCTTGTTCCCTCCTGATAGCCAAATTGTGCAGCATGCAGCACACCACCACGAATTGAGCTACCTGCTCAGGGTGGTATTGTAGCTCGCCTCCTGAGTAGTCCAGGCGTCTAAACCGCTGCTTAAGCACTCCAATAGTTTTCTCGACAATATTGCGAGTGGATCTGTAGTTCTTGTTGTATCACTTCTCGGCTTCGGTGTGGGTGTCACGCAGGGGGATCATCAGCCAGGTGGCGAGGCCATATCCTTTGTCACCAAGCATCCAGCATTGACCTTGTGGCTGATTGTCAAACAAGTCAGATACAGTGCTCTCATGCAGGATGTGAGCATCATGGATGCTGCCCAGAAATTTAGCATTCACTGCCATAATAATTTGCTGGTGGTCGACAATGAATTGTGAATTCAGGGAGTGGAATCCCTTGTGGCTCCTGAAAACCACTGCATCCTGAAAAGGTGCCCGTATTGCGATGTGCGTACAGTCTATTGCTCCTTGCACCTTGGGGAAGTTAGCAATTCAGTAGAATCCTAAAACCCTCTTAGTCTGAGCCTCCCTGGTCATAGGGAAGCTGATAAAGTCCATCCTGTGTGTGTACTGGGCTTCAATGACCTGTCTAATGCAGCAATGTGTGGCATGCCGAGACATACCGCAAATGTCACCAGCTGAGGCCTGAAAAGAACCTGACATGTAGAACGCCAGTGCCCTCGACGGACAGTACAGTCCTGATGGTGCTGGTAGGTTGCAGATCTCCCCTTATGAGCTGGCATATCTCACTGATAACCTCTTTGTGGCAGCACAGTCTCCAAAGGCAGGTGGTGTCGCATAAGTTGCCTGGTCCTTCTCATCAGTCTGTCACATCTTACATTGGGCATATGATGCTATCGAGCGTACCTTCTGCCATCTTGAGTCTGCAGCATGTAAGTGGTCATCAAGAGAGGGTGAGAAAGGACAGGCCCCATTCCAATAGCTATCTGTTTTCCACCGATTGTTCACAAAGAATGAATGTCCCACTAAGACACCTAGTAAATTCCAATCGTCCACAGTATAATAAGATGTTTGTTCAGATGTTCACATCACCTCCAAAGACCTCCAGAGTACACCTGAAAAGCCTTTTAAATGATGCGACATGTGATTTAGAACATGACGTCCATACCGCTGTGAATAGTTACAGTTAGTTCCACTTTTTCCCAATGTTTTTTTTCAGCGAGCGATACTGTGGACGAGATGTGTGCGAGGTGCTGAAAGTAAGGATGGGCGATATATTGGGCGTTAGTTTCGGCAAATGTGATCTTTACGACAAAAAACAGTGGCCAGGCGGTATTATTAAATCTCGGCGTTAATTACGTGCCAAAAGTAACACTGGCCGATATTATGGGCATTGGGATTGCCCATTCTGATGATGCCGCCCAAAAAACGTGGGTGGGCGGTATTATTTTTTCTCGGCGTTGCGCACATGCGAAAAGTAACGCTCGGTGATAAGTGACCGAGAAATGGGCGTCAGTTTCCATTTTGTGGCTAAATGTGCGATATCTGGGTGTTACACATCATTTCTGCGTTAAAATGGACATTAAGTGGGCGTTATGCCTGCAAAAATAATAGAAAATCTAGCCCCTAGTCTCAGAATAAGGGGACGCCCATTTAAAACTGAGATGAGGAAGAATTTCTTCTCTCTGAGGGTTGTAAATCTGTGGAATTCTTTGCCCCAGAGAGCTGTGGAGGCTGGGACATTGAATATATTTAAGGCGGGGATAGATAGATTTTTGAGTGGTATGGGAATAAAGGGCTTATGGGGAGCGGGCAGGGAAGTGGAACTGAGTCCATGATCAGATCAGCCATGATCTTATTAAATGGCGGAGCAGGCTCGAAGGGTCAAATGGCCAACTCCTGCTCCTATTTCTTGTGTTCTTGTGCCAGTGGAACTGTGCCCCAGCAGGAGAGAGCCCAGTGCCCGTGGAACTGTATATCGAATTCTAGATTGATACAGCACAGGAGGCCATTTGGCCCATAAATGAGTTATCTAATTAGTCCTCCTTCCCTGTTCTTTCCCCAGAGCCCTGCTATTTTCCTCCCTTCAAGTATTAGTCAAATTCCCTTTGGAAAATTACTATTTAATCCGTTTCCACCACCCTTTGAGGCAGTGCATTCCAGATCACAACAACTCGCTGCGTAAAAAAATTCCCCTCATCTCCCCCTCTGGTTCTTTTGCCAATTATCTTAAATGTGTGATCTCTGGTTACCGACACTTCTGCCACTGGAAAAAGTTGTTCTTTATTTACTCTATTAAAACATGATTTTGAACATCTATCAAAGCTCCCCTTAATCTTCTCTGCTCTAAGGATGACAACCCCAGTTTCTCTATTCTCTCTACGTAACTGAAGTCTTTCATCCCTGTTACCATGCTAGTAAATCTCCTGTATAAATGCTCTAAAGCTTTGACATCCTTCCTAAAGTGTGATGCACAGAATTGGGCCACAATACTCAGCTGGGACCTAACCAGTATTAGCAGAAGTGAGTCCACCCGTCCCCGCCCCCCGTGGAAATCTACCCCAGCAGAAGTTAGCACCTCTGGAAAGGAGGGGAAAATAAAATGATATAATAATGAGCTGTGTGTGTACAGAGCTGGGACTATCTGCTAAATGGGGTGGTTTGCTTAACACAGTGGCAACAGGAATTTGGTGAGCATGGGAATTGGGTGCAGAAGGGGAAGGAGGTGTTAAATGCTTTAAACCAAGGGGGCAACTTCCAATAATTTGCCTACCATTGAGGTTAGGCTGACTGGCCTGTAATTACTCGGTCTATCCCTTTTTAAACTGCTCTGACACTGATTTACCTTCAAGTAGCTGTTTCCAGTCTACTATGGCTAAATCACCTTTCAGCTTATCAAAATTGGCTTTTCCCCAATTGAGAACTTTTACTCCTGGTGTATATTTGTCCTTTTCCATAACTACCCTAAAGCTAACTGAATTATGATCACTAGCACCAAAATGCTCTCCCACTGGTAACCCTTCCATCTGCCCAGCTTAATTCCCTAAAACTAAGTCCAGAACCGCCGCCCTTCCTTGTTGGGCTTGCTACATATTGGCTAAAAAAGTTCTCCTGAATGCATGTCAGGAATTCCGCACCCTCTATACCTTTCACACTCATTTTATCCCAGTTAATATTAGGGTAGTTGAAATCCCCTACTATTATTGCCCTATACTTTTTGCACTTCTCAGAAATTTGCCCACATATTTGCTCTTCTATCTCCCTCTGACTGTTTGGGGGTCTATAGTACACTCTCAGCAGTGTGATCGCCCCTTTTTTGTTCTTCAATTTGATCCCTCATTTAATGATCCTTCCAACATAGCATCCCTCCTCACAGCTGTAATTGTTTCTTGAATCAGTACTGCGACCGCCCCCCTCCTTTTTTACCCCCCCTCCCTATCCCGTCTGAAAACCCTGTAACCAGGAATGTTGAGCTGCCACACCTGCCCTTCTTTCAATTATGTCTCAGTAATAGCTATAATATTCTGTATTCTCTGGAGCACAGAATGCTGCCAATATAGCAGTAAAGGAGGAGGAAGTAGCAATATTGGATAGGGTAAAAATAGATAAAGAGGAACTACTCAAAAGATTGGCAGCGCTCAAAATAAAAAGTCACCCTAGGGGTGGAAATTGGGGTTGCACTGGCCACAATCCTTGCATATAGGGATGGTCAGAGGACTGGAGGATTGCAAAGGTTTAAAAAAGGGGAGGGTCGGTAAACCTGGCAAATACAGGCCAGTCAGCCTAACGTTAAAAGGAAATTGATAGAGATGTTCAAAACCATGAGGGTTTTTATAGAGTAAATAAGAAGAAAGAGTTTCCACTAGCAGAAGGGTCAGTAACCAGAGAACACAGATTTACGGTGATTGGCAAAAGAACCAGAGGCGACATGAGGAAACATTTTTTTATGCAGCGAATTGATATGATTTGGAATGCACTGCTTGAAAGGGTGGTGGAAGCAGATTCAATAGTAACATTCAAAAGAGAATTGGATAAATACTTAAAGGAAAAATATTTCATCATCATCATCATCATCATCATAGGCAGTCCTTCGGGATCGAGGAAGACTTGCTTCCACTTTTAGCATGAGTTCTTAAGTGGCTGAACAGTCCAATACGAGAACCACCGTTTCTGTCACAGGTGGGACAGTCGTTGAGGGAAAGGGTGGGTGGGACTGGTTTGCCACACGCTCCTTCCGCTGCCTGCGCTTGATGTCTGCATGCTCTCGGCGACGATACTTGAGGAGCTCAGCGGCCTCCCGAATACACTTCCTCCACTTAGGGTAGTCTATGGCCAGGGACTCCCGGGTGTCAGTGGGGATGTCACACTTTATCAGGGAGGCTTTGAGGGTGTCCTTGTAACGTTTCCTCTGCCCACCTTTGGCTCGTTTGCCCTGGACGAGTTCCGAGTAGAGCGCTTGCTTGAGGAGTCTCGTGTCTGTCATGCGAACACAATGTATATAATTTAATCATTCTAAAGCATCAGCGGCAGCTTAGGATGGAAAGCAGGCTCATGGGGACACAAGTAAAATATTTTCTTATATATAATCAAAAAAAAATTTGCTGGTAAAATTATAAAATGAGGGATAAAATAGATGAGGCATAAAAAATAAATAATATAAAATTAGGATTGTGTATAACATCGAAGAAAGTAGACGACAGGGAAAAAGACAAGCTACAGAAATAAATAATGCAGATGTTGGAGATGTGAAGCAGAAACAGATAATGAACAGCAGGTTAGCCAGCCTTTGCAGAGATAAACAAGTTAATGGGCTCAATTTTCCCCAGTGATTTGCGCCATTTTTTTGGAGCAGGCTGCTTTTTTTGGCCTAAGTTAAAAATCCACAGTTTCCCCAATCAATTTGCACCAGCGTAACTCAGTTAGTTACGATTTTTTTAGGTAAGTTTTTTTTTTCAGCCAAAGGGGGCGTAACCAGCCTGCGCCAATCCTGACCATTTAGGGAACTTTGGCCAGCTGAGAGTTACTCCAGTTCTGCTTAGGCCAGCGTATGTGACCTCTCCAGAAAAACCTTGAGGAGAGTTAAAGATATCGGCGCAGGTAAGGAAATCGGAGGAAGCCCTTCGGCTTGGGCTAGGGGCGGGGAGTGGATGGGGAGTGCACTCGGATTGAGCATGCCCGTCCATTGGAGCGAAGTCAAAAATGTAAGTTATTTTTCCTGCGCATGCGCAGAAGGCCCGGCTTGATTTTTTGGCGCAGACTGCAGGCTCCAGCCTTCGAGGTGACTAAACACGTTGCACGGCTGCTAATTCAATTTACAGATCGGGGAAAGTTTGGACAAATATTTATGGTGCATTTCTGGCCCTAAAAACCCGGCGTAACTCTGGCAATACGCCTGAAAACGGGTTTGGCCAAAATTGAGCCCAATGTTTCTAGTTATACCAGACAGGTGGGTCCCAGGTCTGATCCCAGCTTTATACTGAGGTAGCTGTTCTGAGGGGCACTACCATCAGCACCCTGGGCTAAGGACAATGAGTCAGATTCCTGCCCGCAATCGCTATCTAGTGATGTCTGCTGGAAAGCACTTATGGATGTTGAATGAGAACAGTATCGTGCTCAGCTGTGGTGCCTCTGTCTGTCAAAATAGCATGTCAATACTCACTGGCTAGTCAATATTGTCTAATAGAAATCTCTTGGGTGAGCAAGAGAAGTTTTTGAATCCATGTTATGAACTACTTCTCTGCTTTACAACAGGAACTGGCAGTAATCTCTGCTACATGGAAGAAATGAAGAACATAGAAACAGTGGAAGGAAATGAGGGCAGTATGTGCATCAACACAGAATGGGGAGGATTTGGTGATAATGGGTGCATAGATAACATCAGAACAACCTTTGACAAATTGGTGGACTTCAATTCATTAAATTCTGGGGAACAAAAGTAAGTTAATACTTAATATATCAAATGACATTTATGAATACTTTTGCACAGTATAATTCACACAGTGACTGTGCTCATACATTAATTTCCTGTTGACAACGTTTTGCAATGCCGATTTTTTCCTCTCCTCTCCTGAAAACTCTCACCCTTGCTGGGTATTATGGGTGTAAGGTGCCCTTTAATACCCTTTATGTGTTTGGCTGGAGCTGTGTCATCAGGCTATTGTGTGAGGCATCACATGTGCATCATCAATCAGGGATCGTCAGAAAGTAATCAGGGGCATGATCCATGGCCCGGGACACAGAGACCGCCTGCTGCAACCTAACTCAGCACAGGCCAAGAATTGAAACTGAGAATCATCTTATAGCGCAGAAGGAGGCCATTCGGCACATCCCGCCTGTGTTGGCTCATTGTGAGAGCTATCCAATTAGTCCCACTTCCCCACTCTTTCTCCATATCCCGGCAGTTTTTTCCTTTTCAAGTATTTATCCAATTCACTTTTGAAAGTTGCAATTGAATCTGCTTCCACCACCCTTTCAGGCAGTGCATTCTAGATCATAACAACTCGCTGCGTAAAAATATTTCTCCTCCTCTCCCCTCTGGTCCTTTTGCCAATTATCTTAAACCTGTCTCCCCAGATTACACTCCTGCCAGTGGAAACAGTTTCTCCTTATCTATAATCAAACAGAGTGACTGCTGCCAACGAACCGGAAGCTAATAGAAGCTGCGCAGAAGTATTCTGCACATAACTGTCCGGTCCCAAATTTAAAAACTAATGTTCACCACAACAGACGGAGGAGCTGAGAAGTGCTGAAGCACATCACTAATAAAGTTTCATTAATGTTAAAGATTTCCAATCTAACGTCCCTACCACTGTTACAGGAATCTCCGAATGCTTCTAGTCTCAGAACAGTAATTTGCAAAATATTAACAAACCCAACTACCCATAGGCAAAATAGACAGTGCTGGGACCAAACTAGGCCCCACCTGAAAACTGCAGACTCTGACCAACCACAATTTAGTGCACAAACAAGTGGCTCATACCTGAATAAATTCTACATTTCACACAATTAATAAATTAAACTACAACTGAATAAGGTTTTTTTATCCACTTCTTTATTCCTCATTTTGCGAAGTCCACAACAACAAACAAAAAAACCCACTGGAACTGCACATGCGTAACTACTTCCGGTTCGTTGCCAGCAGTCACGTCCATCAAAACCCACCATGATTTTGAACACCTCTTTTAAACCTCCCCTTAATCTTCTCTACTCTAAGGACAACTCCTCCAGTCCCTCTACATGACTGAAGTCCCTCATCATTCTTGTAAATCTGTTCTGCATCCTCCAAGGCCTTGATGTCCTTCCTAAAGTGTGGTGTCCAGAATTGAGCACAATAATATAGCTGAGGCCTAACCAGTGATTTATAAAGGTTTAGCATAGCCTCCTTACATTTGTACTCTATGCCTGCATTTATAAATCCAAGTATCCTGTATGCTTTATTAACAGCCGTATCAACTTGTCTGGCCACCTTCAAAGATTTGTGTATGTGAAGCCCCCAAATTCCTCAATCAAGTTTGGCAGACATGAGTTGCCTTTCACAAATTTCTACCAAAATTCTCTAGACTCTGGGGAGGTACCAGCGGATTGGAGAGCAGCTAATGTAACGCCTCTGTTTAAAAAAGGGGGCAGGCAAAAGGCAGGTAACTATAGGCCGGTTAGTTTAACATCTGTAGTGGGGAAAATGCTTGAAACTATCATTAAGGAAGAAATAGAGGGACATCTGGATAGGAATAGTGCAATCAAGCAGACGCAGCATGGATTCATGAAAGGGAAATCATGTTTAACTAACTTACTGGAATTCTTTGAGGATATAACGAGCATGGTGGATAGAGGTGTACCGATGGATGTGGTGTATTTAGATTTCCAAAAGGCATTCGATAAGGTGCCACACAAAAGGTTACTGCAGAAGATAAAGGTACGCGGAGTCAGAGGAAATGTATTAGCATGGATCAAGAATTGGCTGGCGAACAGAAAGCAGAGAGTCGGGATAAATGGGTCCTTTTCCGGTTGGAAATCAGTGGTTAGTGGTGTGCCACAGGGATCAGTGCTGGGACCACAACTGTTTACAATATACATAGATGACCTAGAGGAGGGGACAGAGTGTAGTGCAACAAAATTTGCAGATGACACTAAGATTAGTGGGAAAGCGGGTTGTGTAGAGGACTCAGAGAGGCTACAAGGAGATTTGGATAGGTTAAGCGAATGGGCTAGGGTTTGGCAGATGGAATACAATGTCGGAAAGTGTGAGATCATCCACCTTGGGAAAAAAAACAGTAAAAGGGAATATTATTTGAATGGGGAGAAATTACAACATGCTGTGGTGCAGAGGGACCTGGGGGTCCTTGTGCATGAATCCCAAAAGGTTGGTTTGCAGGTGCAGCAGGTGATCAGGAAGGCAAATGGAATGTTGGCCTTCATTGCGAAAGGGATGGAGTACAAAAGCAGGGAGGTGTTGCTGCAACTGTATAAGGTATTGGTAAGGCCGCACCTGGAGTACTGCGTGCAGTTTTGGTCACCTTACTTAAGGAAGGATATACTAGCTTTGGAAGGGGTACAGAGATGATTCACTAGGCTGATTTGAGAAATGAGGGGGTTACCTTATGATGATAGATTGAGTAGACTGGGTCTTTACTCCTTGGAGTTCAGAAGGATGAGGGGTGATCTTATAGAAACATTTAAAATCATGAAAGGGATAGACAAGATAGAGGCAGAGAGGTTGTTTCCATTGGTGGGGGAGACTAGAACTAGGGGGCACAGCCTCAAAATACGGGGGAGCCAATTTAAAACCGAGTTGAGAAAGAATTTCTTCTCCCAGAGGGTTGTGAATCTGTGGAATTCTCTGCCCAGGGAAGCAGTTGAGGCTGGCTCATTGAATGTTTTCAAGTCAAAGATAGATAGATTTTTAAGCAATAAGGGAATTAAGGGTTACAGAGAGAGGGCGGGTAAGTGGAGCTGAGTCCACGACCAGATCAGCCATGATATTATTGAATGGCGGAGCAGGCTCGAGGGGCTAGTTGGCCTACTCCTGTTCCTAATTCTTATGTTCTTATGTTCTTAAATCCGTGTTGGCTGTCATTAATTAACCCATGTTGTTCCAAGTGACAGTGAATGCTGTCCAGATTATCTTCCGGAATGTATGGCTAAGTCTTGCACTGGCTGGTGGTTTTACACACCATCAGCAGGGTTAATAGACCATTCCTCCTTCAGGAAACAATGGAATTTATTTTAAAAGCATATCGATGGATGGGCCAAAACCAGGCAAAATCTTTAATAATCAATTAAACTTCATGAGGAATTGCAAGTTCAGGTTTAAGATAGGTCTCTGGTGTGGGAACCCAGAACAAGGTTACACGATCTTGGAGCTAGACCAGTTAGGTGTGAAATCAGTAAGCACTTTTCACAATGTTAAAGGTGCTACATAAATTCAAGTTGTTGTTGTTGAAAGGGGAGTGGAAATCTAGAACTCTCTTCTCCAAAAGTCTGTGGATGCTGGATCAATTGAAATTTTCAAGACCGACATCAATATATTGTAATTAGGTAAGGATATCATAAATGGAGTCGAGATACAGATCAACCATGATCTAATTTAATGGTGGAACATGCTCGAGGAACTGAATAGCCTATGTTCCAATGTCTCAGTCAGAGCCTTGTAATGTCTACAACGTAATAAAGTCAAAGGGTGATTTTATTTTGCTGTGAATCTTTTACTGTATCTCACAGTATAAAGTGCTAATTGTAGAGACCAGGTAACTCTAAGAGACAGTGAGACCTTTTAGACATTCTGCATAACACACATTGGTTTCTGCTTCTATTGGACAGAAGGTAGGTGGGAGGGAGCTCACTGGCCACACGATAAAAGCAGTCAGAGGCTCAAACCATTTTTATGGCTGGGCCTTATTTGAATTCCATTGGCAAATTGCTTGCACACTCCAGGCAGCTCTCCAATTGGAGCAGCTGGGAAATGTGGAGGTTCCTCTGAGTAGCCTAACCAGTCTAGGTAGGTTGGGGTGATAGAGGGAAGGCATGCCCAGGGTAGGCTGCAGTGGTTTGGGGGGGGATTTTTTAAATTTGAGTTTTTGGATGGCCAATGCTCAGGACATTCTATCCCTTGCACCAATGGGCAGAGAGAGCACTGCACAAGTCTGCCATTGATGTTCCAAAATTGCATTGGAACCTGACCAGTGGAAACAACCTCTCTGCCTCGATCTTGTCTATCCCTTTCATTATTTTAAATGTTTCTATAAGATCACCCCTCATCCTTCTGAACTCCAACGAGTAAAGACCAAGTCTGTTCAATCTATCATCATAAAGTAACCCTCTCATCTCCGGAATCAGTCAAGTGAATCGTCTCTGTACCCCCTCCAAAGCTAGTATATCCTTCCTTAAGTAAGGTGACCAAAACTGCACGCAGTACTCCAGGTGCGGCCTCACTAATACCCTATACAATTGCAGCAGGACCTCCCTGCTTTTGTACTCCATCCCTCTCGCAATGAAGGCCAACATTCCATTCGCCTTCCTGATTACCTGCTGCACCTGCAAACTAACTTTTTGGGATCCAAAAGAGTTTCATGCACAAGGACCCCCAGGTCCCTCTGCATCGCAGCATGTTGTAATTTCTCCTCATTCAAATAATATTCCTTTTTCCTGTTTTTTTTTCCCAAGGTGGATGACCTCACATTTTCAGACATTGTATTCCATCTGCCAAACCTTAGCCCATTTGCTTAACCTATCTAAATCTCTTTGTAGCCTCTCTGTGTCCTCTACACAACCCGCTTTCCCACTAATCTTAGTGGCATCTGCAAATTTTGTTACACTACACTCTATCCCCTCTTCCAGGTCATCTATGTATATTGTAAACAGTTGTGGTCCCAGCACCGATCCCTGTGGCACACCACTAACCACCGATTTCCAACCGGAAAAAGACCCATTTATCCCGACTCTCTGCTTTCTGTTAGCCAGCCAATTCTCAATCCATGCTAATACATTTCCTCCGACTGTGCGTACCTTTACCTTCTGCAGTAACCTTTTGTGTGGCACCTTATCGAATGTCTTTTGGAAATCTAAATACACCACATCCATCGGTATACCTCTATCCACCATGCTCGTTATATCCTCAAAGAATTCCAGTAAGTTAGTTAAACATGATTTCCCCTTCATGAATCCTTGTTGCGTCTGCTTGATTGCACTATTCCCATCTAGATGTCCCGCTATTTCTTCCTTAATGATAGTTTCAAGCATTTTCCCCACTACAGATGTTAAACTAACCGGCCTATAGTTACCTGCCTTTTGTCTGCCCCCTTTTTTAAACAGAGGCATTACATTAGCTGCTTTCCAATCAGCTGGTACCTCCCCAGAGTCCAGAGAATTTTGGCAGATTATAACGAATGCATCTGCTATAACTTCCGCCATCTCTTTTAATACCCTGGGATGCATTTCATCCGGACCAGGGGACTTGTCTACCTTGAGTCCCATTAGCCTGTCCAGCACTACTCCCCATAGTGATAGTGATTATTTCAAGGTCCTCCCTTCCCACATTCCCGTGACCAGCAATTTTTGGCATGGTTTTTTTGTCTTCCACTGTGAAGACCGAAGCAAAATAATTGTTTAAGGTCTCAGCCATTTCCACATTTCCCATTATTAAATCCCCCTTCTCATCTTCTAAGGGACCAACATTTACTTTAGTCACTCTTATCCGTTTTATATAATCGGTAAAACCTTTTACTATCTGTTTTTATGTTTTGCGCAAGTTTACTTTCGTAATCTACCTTTCCTTTCTTTATTGCTTTCTTAGTCATTCTTTGCTGTTGTTTAAAATTTTCCCAATCTTCTAGTTTCCCACTAACCTTGGCCACCTTATACGCATTGGTTTTTAATTTGTTACTTTCCCTTATTTCCTTTGTTATCCACGGCTGGTTATCCCTTCTCTTACCGCCCTTCTTTTTCACTGGAATATATTTTTGTTAAGCACGATGAAAGAGCTCCTTAAAAGTCCTCCACTGTTCCTCAATTGTGCCACCATTTAGTCTGTGTTTCCAGTCTACTTTAGCCAACTCTGCCCTCATCCCACTGTAGTCCCCTTTGTTTAAGCATAGTACGCTCGTTTCTGACACAACTTCCTCACCCTCAATCTGTATTACAAATTCAACCATACTGTGATCACTCATTCCGAGAGGATCTTTTACTGGGAGATCGTTTATTATTCCTGTCTCATTACACAAGACCAGATCTAAGATAGCTTGCTCCTTTGTAGGTTCTGTAACATACTGTTCTAAGAAACAATCCCGTATGCATTCTATGAATTCCTCCTCAAGGCTACCCTGTGCGATTTGATTTGACCAATCGATATGTAGGTTAAAATCCCCCATGATTACTGCCGTTCCTTTTTCACATGCCTCCATTATTCCCTTGATTATTGCCCGCCCCACCATGAAGTTTTTATTTGGGAGCCTTTTACGCTCAACAGTGACCTTTTTCCCCTTACTATCTCTAATCTCCACCCACAATGATTCAACATTTTGTTCATTAGAGCCAATATCGTCTCTCACAACTGCCCTGATAACATCCTTTATTAACAGAGCTACCCCACCTCCTTTCCCTTCTTGTCTATCTTTCTGAATCGTCAGATACCCCTGTATGTTTAATTCCCAGTCTTGGCCCCCCTGCAACCATGTTTCTGTAATGGTCACCAAATCATACCCATTTGTAATGATTTGTGCCCTCAACTCATTTACTTTATTTCGAATGCTGCGTGCATTTAGATAGAGTGTTTTAATACTAGTTTTTAAACCATGATTTTTAGTTTTGACCCCTCCTGCAGCCCCTTACAATTGAGGAAATTCATCCTCACTTTCATGTGAATCCACTCTTATAAAGCAGAGAGTCACTCTACAAGGGGGAAGGGAAATTGGGATGATAGTTGCAGCTGGGTGCTCTCTGGCCAATGGTCTGGGATATTAGAGGCAGCCTGGGAGCAGGATATGCTGTCCACCTTCATGGTGAAAGACGTCAGGGCAGGGAGATTAAATGTATATTACCTTCCCATTTTCCAGGGAGAGTCCCCAAATGGTGCATGAATGCACTTCAATAATGTGATGCCATATCCATGATAATTATATGCACATTTGTTTTGCATTTGTAGTGTATATGTGCAACTGTTAAAATATAGGCTTCTAAAAAGTTTTGCATCGCCACACTGCACAACCTACATTTTCTGTCCTAGCTACTTTGCTGTGCTCTCATCCTGTGTAGGGCTACACGTGGCAGGAACCCATATCAGGAATTCAAGTGTGCAGATCAGGGTACCCCGGAAAATATTTTGTCATTCAATGGACATGGGGACCTATAGACCCAAATTCCCATTATGCACTCACACCACATATAGCTCTGCACAAGGACTCCAAATTGGTACAATTCTGGTTACATTTTGAAATGTAATAACCATTGTTATGTAGGTAAAAACTGGATTCCGAAATATATTTTATTTTAATCAAACAAGGTCCTGCATTAATCTCTCTCTCGCTCATTTACCAGGTATGAAAAAATGATCAGTGGAATGTATCTGGGTGAAATTGTGCGCAACATACTGATTAGCTTCACAAAACAGGGGTTTTTGTTCAGAGGCCTCATCTCACAGAGACTAAAGACCATTGGCATTTTTGAAACCAAATTCTTGTCCCAGATAGAGAGGTAAGTAAATATAGCAGTATAAAACATGTATTATGCTCCTCAATGTTTTGATACAATGTTTGAAAACTTTTTTATTGAATAAGAACATTTATATAGCATACGTATATAGTGCCTGTCATATCTTCAGTGCTTCACAGTCAATGAATTACGCTTGAAGTGTGGTTATAGTTGTTAAGCAGGCTATAACTTTTTAAATCATCTGAATACAGTGACCGCCTGGCTCTGCTCCAGGTCCGTGCAATCCTTCAGCAGCTGGGCCTGGACAGCACTTGTGACGACAGTATCATCGTTAAGGAGGTGTGCGGTGTTGTTTCCAAGAGAGCGGCTCAGCTCTGTGGTGCAGGGGTGGCTGCTGTCGTCGACAAAATCAGGGAGAACCGCAAGTTGGATTACCTGGAGATCACTGTCGGTGTCGATGGAACACTCTACCAGCTCCACCCACAGTGAGTGTTTTGAGCAGTTCCAATGCCAAAATGACAGATCGTACGAATCTAACAGAAATGGGCATACGCTGGTGGAGAGTTGGGCTACCTGTCCAAAAGACTCTTTAAAATATGTAAATTTATTTTTCAGAAAATTAAATTTTTGTTTAAAATTATTAATTAAATTCCATTTTCATTTTAAATATGTAATGTTTTTATTTAATTTCTTATGTCTTTGTGTATTTTTAGGCATATTCCCATTCATACTTATGGTGATTCCGTACAGACGGAACTCACCACAAATATGAATGGGAATACCCCTACTTTGATTAGTTGGACCGGCTCACGTGATGCCATGGTCGCTTGCGAAACACTTATGTCCCTGGGAAACGTGGGCCTCTGCGCAGGTCTATGCATCGAGGCCCAGGCACAAGTCTCCAAATCTCCCCAACCACCAGACAAGGTCATAGATTTTTTTCAGGTCGGAGGCATCGGCCCACGGGAAGCCTCTGACCTCAATTTCTGCACCGATGTTTTGTGCAACAATGTTGAACAAATTAATCAACTGTGCCCGTCAAAGGATCTCGAATAGAAAAAGTCTTAAGAATGTAAGAAAACATGGAGCTACAAAACCATGTGCCCCATTAAGACTTGTCCTAATTAAATTTTCCATGTAACTAAATCAGTTTTCAAATGTCAAACAATCTCAAAATAACCTCTGAAAACCCATCTGTAGAATGGAAATAGCTACTCATAGCCATCATCATCATAGGCAGTCCCTCGGAATCAAGGAAGACTTGCTTCCACTCTTAAAGTGAGTTCTTTGGTGGCTGAACAGTCCAATACGAGAGCCACAGACTCGATCACAGGTGGGATAGATAATCGTTGAGGGAAGGGGTGGGTGGGACTGGTTTGCCGCATGCTCTTTCCGCTGCCTGTGCTTGATTTCTGTATGCTCTCGGCAATGAGACTCGAGGTGTTCAGCGCCCTCCCGGATGCACTTCCTCCACTTAGGGCGGTCTTTGGCCAGGGATTCCCAGGTGTCAGTGGGGATGTTGCACTTTATCAGGAAGGCGTTGAGGGTGTCCTTGTAAAGTTTCCGCTGCCCACCTTTGGCTCATTTGCCGTGAACGAGTTCCGAGTAGAGCACTTGCTTTGGGAGTCTCGTGTCTGGCATGCGAACTATGTGGAGCGGAGCTGATTGAGTGTGGTCAGTGCTTCAATGCTGGGGATGTTGGCCTGGTCGAGGACACTAATGTTAGTGTGCCTATCCTCCCAGGGGATTTGTAGGATTTTGCGGAGACATCGTTGTTGGTATTTCTCCAGCAACTTGAGGTGTCTACTGTACATGACCCATGTCACTGAGCCATACAGGAGGGCGGGTATTACTGAGCTTGGTTGCAGTTTTGAGGGCCTTTTCCTCAGCAATGGCAGATGGGCCTCTCCTCCACGACGGAGTCCTGATCCTCCTCAACGGCGACTGGGTCCTCTTCTCCTACGATGGCAACTGGCATCCCCTCCTCCTTCAGCGACGACTGGAGCTCTCCTTCCCCAATGGTGACCTGGCCTCGTCCCCATCTCCAACACGTGGTGAGTACCATGGCTGTGACCCTCCTGCCCTCCCACCCTGAACTTCAGTGGTCCACTGGCCCTCGCAATGCCTGCCCCCAACCAAGCCTCGGACAACCTACCATCAAGGGCGCTACCCAGCGCCGAGCCTGCAGCCAACATCTCGCCGTAGGCAAGCAGGCCTATATAGGAGTGCCTGGTCTCCAGTCGTCTTGGACACCCTTGTCACTGGATCAAGACCTTGCTCAGCTAAGCTGGTGTGCAATGGCCAACCTACGTTAAAAGAGCTCATGCACAGGCATCTTCCACTCATCTAACATGGATGATCAGGGCTGGGAACTCAACATCCAGGGGTATTCAACATTCAGGAAGGATAGAATAAAAGGAAAAGAAGGTGGGGTAGCATTGCTGGTTAAAGAGGAGATTAATGCAATAGTTAGGAAGGACATTAGCTTGGATGATGTGGAATCTATATGGGTAGAGCTGCAGAACACCAAAGGGCAAAAAACGTTAGTGGGAGTTATGTACAGACCTCCAAACAGTAGTAGTGATGTTGAGGAGGGCATTAAACAGGAAATTAGGGGTGCATGCAATAAGGGTGCAGCAGTTATAATGGGTGACTTTAATATGCACATAGATTGGGCTAGCCAAACTGGAAGCAATACGGTGGAGGAGGATTTCCTGGAGTGCATAAGGGATGGTTTTCTAGACCAATATGTCGAGGAACCAACTAGGGGGGAGGCCATCTTAGACTGGGTGATGTGTAATGAGAGAGGATTAATTAGCAATCTCGTTGTGCGAGGCCCCTTGGGGAAGAGTGACCATAATATGGTGGAATTCTGCATTAGGATGGAGAATGAAACAGTTAATTCAGAGACCATGGTCCAGAACTTAAAGAAGGGTAACTTTGAAGGTATGAGGCGTGAATTGGCTAGGATTGATTGGCGAATGATACTTAAGGGATTGACTGTGGATGGGCAATGGTAGACATTTAGAGACCGCATGGACGAACTACAACAATTGTACATTCCTGTCTGGCGTAAAAATAAAAAAGGGAAGGTGGCTCAACCGTGGCTATCAAGGGAAATCAGGGATAGTATTAAAGCCAAGGAAGTGGCATACAAATTGGCCAGAAATAGCAGTGAACCCGGAGACTGGGAGAAATTTAGAACTCAGCAGAGGAGGACAAAGGGTTTGATTAGGGCAGGGAAAATGGAGTACGAGAAGAAGCTTGCAGGGATCATTCAGACGGATTGCAAAAGTTTCTATAGATATGTAAAGAGAAAAAGGTTAGTAAAGACAAACGTAGGTCCCCTGCAGTCAGAATCAGGGGAAGTCATAACTGGGAACAAAGAAATGGCGGACCAATTGAACAAGTACTTTGGTTCGGTATTCACTAAGGAAGACACTAACAACCTTCCGGATATAAAAGGGGTCAGAGGGTCTAGTAAGGAGGAGGAATTGAGGGAAATCCTTATTAGTCGGGAAATTGTGTTGGGGAAATTGATGGGATTGAAGGCCGATAAATCCCCAGGGCCTGATGGACTGCATCCCAGAGTACTTAAGGAGGTGGCCTTGGAAATAGCGGATGCATTGACAGTCATTTTCCAACATTCCATTGACTCTGGATCAGTTCCTATCGAGTGGAGGGTAGCCAATGTAACCCCGCTTTTTAAAAAAGGAGGGAGAGAGAAAACAGGGAATTATAGACCGGTCAGCCAGACATCGGTAGTGGGTAAGATGAGGAATCAATTATTAAGGATGTCATAGCAGCGCATTTGGAAAGAGGTGACATGATAGGTCCAAGTCAGCATGGATTTGTGAAAGGGAAATCATGCTTGACAAATCTTCTGGAATTTTTTGAGGATGTTTCCAGTAGAGTGGACAAGGGAGAACCAGTTGATGTGGTATATTTGGACTTTCAGAAGGCTTTCGACAAGGTCCCACACAAGAGATTAATGTACAAAGTTAAAGCATATGGGATTGGGGGTAGTGTGCTGACATGGATTGAGAACTGGTTGTCAGACAGGAAGCAAAGAGTAGGAGTAAATGGGTACTTTTCAGAATGGCAGGCGGTGACTAGTGGGGTACCGCAAGGTTCTGTGCTGGGGCCCCAGCTGTTTACATTGTACATTAATGATTTAGACGAGGGGATTAAATGTAGTATCTCCAAATTTGCGGATGACACTAAGTTAGGTGGCAGTGTGAGCTGCGAGGAGGATGCTATGAGGCTGCAGAGCGACTTGGATAGGTTAGGTGAGTGGGCAAATGCATGGCAGATGAAGTATAATGTGGATAAATGTGAGGTTATCCACTTTGGTGGTAAAAACAGAGAGACAGACTATTATCTGAATGGTGACAGATTAGGAAAAGGGGAGGTGCAACGAGACCTGGGTGTCATGGTACATCAGTCATTGAAGGTTGGTATGCAGGTACAGCAGGCGGTTAAGAAAGCAAATGGCATGTTGGCCTTCATAGCGAGGGGATTTGAGTACAGGGGCAGGGAGGTGTTACTACAGTTGTACAGGGCCTTGGTGAGGCCACACCTGGAGTATTGTGTACAGTTTTGGTCTCCTAACCTGAGGAAGGACATTCTTGCTATTGAGGGAGTGCAGCGAAGGTTCACCAGACTGATTCCCGGGATGGCGGGACTGACCTATCAAGAAAGACTGGATCAACTGGGCTTGTATTCACTGGAGTTCAGAAGAATGAGAGGGGACCTCATAGAAACGTTTAAAATTCTGATGGGTTTAGACAGGTTAGATGCAGGAAGAATGTTCCCAATGTTGGGGAAGTCCAGAACCAGGGGTCACAGTCTAAGGATAAGGGGTAAGCCATTTAGGACCGAGATGAGGAGAAACTTCTTCACCCAGAGAGTGGTGAACCTGTGGAATTCTCTACCACAGAAGGCTGTTGAGGCCAATTCACTAAATATATTCAAAAAGGAGTTAGATGTAGTCCTTACTACTAGGGGAATCAAGGGGTATGGTGAGAAAGCAGGAATGGGGTACTGAAGTTGCATGTTCAGCCATGAACTCATTGAATGGCGGTGCAGGCTAGAAGGGCCAAATGGCCTACTCCTGCACCTATTTTCTATGTTTCTATGTTTCTAACATGAAGTTCAGGATCTGGAACGTCAGGACTCTCATGGACAACCCCAACAGCGACAGGCCAGAACGTTGCACCGCCATTGTTGCCCGGGAACTTAGACGCTTTGATATCAACATCGAGACCCGGCGGGCAGGGGAAGGCCAGCTCAAGGAACAAGGTGGAGTTTACACCTTCTTCTGGAAAGGGAAACCAGAGCAAGAAAGCCGTCTCCACGGAGTCAGCTTCGCAATCAAAAACGAGCTGGTCAACCGCCTCAAAGACTCCACCTGTGGAGTTAACGAACTCCTCATGACTCTTCGACTCAACCTATCCCGGAACCAGTATGCCACAGTCATCAGTGCGTATGCCCCAAAACTCGATGCAACAGATGAAGCCAAAGAGGGTTTTTACTACAACCTCGAAAAATCCCTGTTCTGCATCCCCGCAAGCGACAAACTGATCCTCCTCAGTGACTTCAACACCAGGATCGGCAGGGGCACAGCTCTCTGGGGAGGTGTGATTGGCAGAGAGGGGGTAGGGAAAGCCAACTCCAGCGGTACCCTACTCCTGACAAAATGTCTAGAGCATGAACTTGTCATCACCAACACCTTGTTCCGCCAGAGGGACAAATACAAGGCATTGTGGCATCACCCTCGCTCCAAACACTGGCACCTACTCGACTATGTCATCGTCCGAGCCAGGGATCGCAAGGATGTGCGCATTACCCATGCCATGACAGGAGCTGACGACTGCTGGACGGACCACCACCTAATCCAATCCATCATTGACATCAGCATAGCCCCAAAGCGGAGGAGGCAGCAGAAGCAGTGCTGCAAAAAAGTCAATGCCGGGGCACTTCAGGACCCAGCTAAGAGAGCCCTATACAGCCAATGCCTCACAGCTAACCTGGCATGCCTTGATGACCTCGAGACACAGAATGCCCACAGCGCTTGGTCTGCCCTCCAGGCCTCCATAACCAGTTCCTGCAAAGAGACGCTCGGTCACTCAACCAGAAATCACCAGAACTGGTTTGATTAGAATGATCAGGACATCCAAGAGCCAATAGATCTCAAGGGCAGGACATTTCTGAGCCTTAAACAACAACCCAAAGCGGATCAGCAAAGCAACATTACAGACGGCTTCAGACTGAGGTCCAACAAAAAAAAACCCTGCACATATCACTCTATGGACACTAACATGTTCATATAAAGTTCCTTTGTTGATTATTTTTACAGAGACATTAACCTGTTATTATTCACATGAAATAATTTCAAAGCCATTGTTACCTGTTAGCCTTGAGGAAGAGTTCATAGAGTGCATAAGGGACAGGTTCCTTGAGCAGTATATAATAGAACCAACCAGGGGGCAGGCTATCCTAGATCTGGTCCTGTGTAATGAGACAGGATTAATAAACAATCGCCTAGTAAAGGATCCCCTCGGAATGAGTGATCATAGCATGGTTGAATTTCAAATTCAGATGGAGGGTGAGAAAGTTGGATCTCTAACCAGCGTACTAAGTTTAAATAAAGGAGACTATGAAGGTATGAGGGCAGAGTTGGCTAAAGTGGACTGGGAAAATAGATTAAAGTGTAGGATGGTTGATGAATAGTGGCGTACATTTAAGGAGATATTTCATAACTCTCAAGAAAAATATATTCCAGTGAGGAGGAAAGGGTATAAAAGAAAGGATAGTCATCTGTGGCTAACTAAAAAAATAAAGGACGGTATCCAATTAAAAACAAGGGCATACAAAGTGGCCAAAACTAACGGAAGGACAGAAGATTGGGAAGCTTTTAAAAGTCAGCAAAGACTGACTAAAAAAATGATTACGAAAGGGAAGATGGACTGTGAAAGTAAACTAGCACAAAATATAAAAACAAATAGCAAAAGTTTCTACAGGTATATAAAAAGGAAAAGAGTGGCTAAAGTAGTGACTTACAGGACGAGACCGGGGAATCAGTGATGGGGAACATGGAGATGGCAGAAACTCTGAACAAATATTTTGTATCACTCTTTACGGTAGAGGACACTAAAAATATCCCAACAGTAGATAGTCAAGGGGCTATCACAATCACTAAGGAGATGGTACTCAGTACGGTAATGGGACTGAAGGCTGATAAATCCCCTGGACCTGATGGTTTGCATCCTAGGGTCTTAAGAGAAGTAGTGGCAGAGATAGTTGCTGCATTAGTTGTAATTTACCAAAATTCCCTGGATTCTGGGGAGGTCCCAGCAGATTGGAAAACTGCAAATGTAACGCCCCTATTTAAAAAAGGAGGGAGACAAAAAGCACGAAACTACAGACCAGTTAGCCTAACATCTGTGGTTGGGAAAATGATGGAGTCCATTATTAAAGAAGCATTTGGAAAAGTAAAATGCAGTCAGGCAGAGTCAGCGTGGATTTATGAAGGGGAAATCATGTTTGACAAATTTGCTGGAATTCTTTGAGGATGTAATGAACAGGGTGGATAACGGGGATAAAGTGGATGTGGTGTATTTGGACTTCCAGAAGGCATTTGGTAAGGTGTCACATAAAAGGTTACTGCACAAGATAAAAGTTCACGGGGTTGGGGGCAATATATTAGCATGAAGAGAGGATTGGCCAACTAACAGAAAACTGAGAGTTGGGATAAATGGTTAAATCTCAGGTGGGCAATCAGTAACTAGTGGGGTGCCGCAGGGAACTGTGCTGGGACCCCAACTATTTACAATCTATATTAACGACTTGGATGAAGGACCGAGTGTAACGCAGTCAAGTTTGCTGACGATACAAAGATGCGAGGAAAAGCTATGTTGAAGAGGATACAAAAAACCTGCAAAAGGACATAGACAGGCTAAGTGAGTGGGAAAAAATTTGGCAAATGGAGTATCATACTGGAAAGTGTGAGGTTATGCACTTTGGCAGAAAAAAATCGAAGAGCAAGTTATTATTTAAATGGAGAAAAATTGCAAAGTACTGCAGTACAGCGGGACCTGGGGGTCCTGGTGCATGAAACACAAAAGCTTAGTATGCAGGTACAGCAAGTGATCAGGAAGGCCAATGGAATCTTGGTCTTTATTGCAAAGGGGATGGAATATAAAAGCAGGGAAATCTTGCTACAGTTATACAGGGTATTGGTGAGGCCACACCTGGAATACTGCGTGCAGTTTTGGTTTCCATATTTAAGAAAGGATATACTTGCTTTGGAGGCAGTTCAGAGAAGGTTCGCTAGGTTGATTCCGGAGATGAGGGGGTTGACTTATGAGGAAAGGTTGAGTAGGTGGGGCCTCTATTCATTGAAATTCAGAAGAATGAGAGGTGATCTTATCGAAACATATAAGATTATGAGAGGGCTTGACAAGGTGGATGCAGAGAGGATGTTTCCACTGATGGGGGAGACTAGAACTAGAGGGCATGATCTTAGAATAAGAGGCCGCCTATTTAAGACTGAGGTGAGGAGGAATTTCTTCTCTCAGAGGGTTGTAAATCTGTGGAATTCGCTGCCTCAGAGAGCTGTGGAAGCTGGGACATTGAATACATTTAAGACAGGGGTACACAGTTTCTTAACCGATAAAGGAATAAGGGATTATGCGGAGTGGACAGGGAAGTGGACCTGAGTCCATAATCGGATCAGCCATGATTGTATTAAATGGCAGAGCAGCCTCGAGGGGCTGTATGGCCTACTCCTGCTCCTATTTCTTATGTTCTTATATCCCCCTATAAAGAATTCCAGTGGATGTCTGGGGCATTAACCATTGCTTCTCAAACCGTGCTGACTTCCTCAGATATAGTTGTTGCTTATGGCCAGCACTTCAATCCCTGGCTCGCGCCATTCACGTGGTTGTTTTTGAAGTTGCTGAACTCTGCGCACACTTTGCCCCAATTTATCTCTCCTGTTCGGCTAGAAATTCAATGCATTTGCATCTCCCGGAGGCCATGATGGCATCTGTTATGTATTTAACCCTTGCCACCCTATATCACACCACCACCAGAGGGTCTACCTGTTGGAATCCCAAGTGATCCCAGCATCCCTTGGGAGCACTGTATATAAGGAGACCATCCACGAGGTATCTGTACACTGGAGTCTTATTAAAGGAGCTAAGGTCACGATTGCTCATTGTTCACATTACTCAGTTTCATCCTTTATTATGAGCATATCAATTGGCGAAGAGGTAACGAACAACCGCGCGAAAATGCAAAGAACAGTTGGTATCCTGGAGAAGTTCTCAGAAGAGGACGATTGGGAGGCCTTCGTGGAGAGACTTGACCAATATTTTGTGGCCAATGAGCTGGAAGGGGACGAGAATGCTGCCAAACGAAGGGCGATCCTCCTAACTGTCTGTGGGGCAACAACCCATGGCCTCATGAAGAATCTTCTAGCTCCGGTAAAACCAACAACTAAATCCTATGAAGAATTGTGTATGCTGGTCCGGGAGCACCTAAATCCTAAAGAAAGCGTTCTGATGGCGAGGTATCGGTTCTACACCTGTCAACAGTCGGAGGGCAAGGAAGTGGCGAGCTATGCTGCCGAGCTAAGGAGCCTTGCAGGATATTGCAAATTTGATGGATTCGTAGAACAAATACTGAGAGACATTTTTGTGCTTGGCATTGGCCATGAGGTAATCCTTCGCAAACTTGACTGTTGAAACTCCGAATCTGAGCAAAGCCATAACGATAGCTCAGGCATTTATGTCCACCAGCGATAACACCAAACAAATTTCGCAGCATAAAGAGATTTCGGCCAGCATGCAGGTACAGCAGGCGGTTAAGAAAGCAAATGGCATGTTGGCCTTCATAGCGAGGGGATTTGAATACAGGGGCAGGGAGGTGTTGCTACAGTTGTACAGTTGTACAGAGGCCACACCTGGAGTATTGTGTACAGTTCTGGTCTCCTAACTTGAGGAAGGACATTCTTGCTATTGAGGGAGTGCAGCGAAGGTTCACCAGACTGATTCCCGGGATGGCGGGACTGACCTATCAAGAAAGACTGGATCAACTGGGCTTGTATTCACTGGAGTTCAAAAGAATGAGAGGGGACCTCATAGAAACGTTTAAAATTCTGACGGGTTTAGACAGATTAGATGCAGGAAGAGTGTTCCCAATGTTGGGGAAGTCCAGAACCAGGGGTCACAGTCTGAGGATAAGGGGTAAGCCATTTAGGACCGAGATGAGGAGAAACTTCTTCACCCAGAGAGTGGTGAACCTGTGGAATTCTCTACCACAGAAAGTAGTTGAGGCCAATTCACTAAATATATTCAAAAGGGAGTTAGATGAAGTCCTTACTACTCGGGGGATCAAGGGGTATGGCGAGAAAGCAGGAAGGAGGTACTGAAGTTTCATGTTCAGCCATGAACTCATTGAATGGCGGTGCAGGCTCGAAGGGCTGAATGGCCTGCTCCTGCACCTATTTTCTATGTTTCTATGTTTCTAAGTACTGTGCACAAAGTAACGTCATTTTCGAGCAGGAATATACTTGGCAGAACGTACACGCTGGCTGCTGCTGCACGACCTCAGATGGCCCAGAGTCCGCCATCATTCATTAATGCCAGACAGTTAACACCCTGTTGGCGTTGTGGGCCCATCAATGCCGCTTTAAGCACTATGCGTGCAATGGCTGCAGAACAATGGGACACCTCCAACGAATGTGCAGGCGAGCTGCAAACCCTGCAAACCCTGCAAACCACCATATTGTAAAGGAAGATCGATCCACTGTGGATCAGGCTGAATTGGAGACGTGAACCGAGGAGGCAGAAGTGTACAGGGTACACACCTTCACCACGAAATGTCCACCAATAATGTTGAAATTTGAACGGAACAATATTCCAGTATCCATGGAACTGAACACGGGTGCAAGTCAGTCCATAATGAGCAAAAAGGCCTTCGACAGACTGTGGCGCAACGAGGCACACAGGCCCAAGCTCAGCCCCATTCACACCAAGCTAAGAACTTACACGAAGGAACTGATCTCTGTAATTGGCAGTGCAGAAGTCAAAGTCTCCTATGATGGAGCGGTGCACGAACTCCCACTGTGGATTGTGCCAGGGGATGGCCCCACACTGTTCGGCAGAAGCTGGCTGGGAAAAATCCGCTAGAACTGGGACGACATCCGAGCGCTTTCGTCCGTTGCTGAAGCCTCATGTGCCCAGGTTCTGAGCAGATTTCCAGTGTTGTTCGAGCCAGGCATTGGAAGCTTCTTGGGGGTGAAAGTGCAGATCCATCTGGTTCCCGGTACACAACCCATCGAACACAAGGCACGGGTGGTACCATATATGATGCGTGAGAAAGTGGAAATTAAGCTGGGCAGGCTGCAGCGAGAAGGCATCATCGCGCCGGTGGAATTCAATGAGTGGGCCAGTCCGATTGTTCCGGTACTTAAAGGTGATGACATGGTCAGAATTTGTGGGGACTATAAAGTAACGATTAACCGTTTTTCGCTACAGGATCAGTACCCGCTGCCCAAGGCAGACGACCTATTTGCGACCCTGGCTGGAGGAAAGACGTTCACCAAGTTGGACCTGACCTCGGACTACATAACGCAGGAGCTGAAGGAATCTTCGAAAGGCCTCACCTGCATCAACACGCACAAAGGTTTGTTCATCTATAACAGATGCCCATTTGGGATTCGGTCAGCCGCGGCAATCTTCCAATGGAACATAGATAGCCTGCTAAAGTTGGTTCCTCGCACCATGGTTTTCCAGGACAATATACTGGTTACAGGTCGGGACACCATTGAGCACTTGAAGAATCTGGAAGAGGTTCTTAGTCGGTTGGATCGCGTGGGACTCAGGTTGAAATGCTCGAAGTGTGTTTTCCTGGCGCCGGAGGTCGAGTTCTTGGGAAGAAGAATCGTAGCAGACAGCATCAGACCCACCGACGCCAAGACGGAGGCCATCAAGAACGCGCCAAGACCACAGAACATGCTGGAGCTGCGGTCGTTTCTGGGACTCTTTAACTATTTCGGTAATTTCCTACCCGGGTTAAGCACCTTGCTAGAACCCCTACATGTGCTACTGCACAAGGGAGACAACTGGGTATGGGGGAATTCACAAGTGGCTGCCTTTGAGAAAACCAGAAATCTGTTGTGTTCAAACAAACTGCTTGTCCTGTATAACCCATGTAAAAGATTAGTGCTAGCTTGCGATGCAGCGTCATACGGGGTCGGGTGTGTGTTACAACAGCCTAACGAATCGGGGATTTTGCAACCGGTCACTTATGCGTCCAGGAGTCTGTCCAAGGCCGAAAGGGCCTGCAGCATGATTGAAAAAGAGGCTCTGGTGTGCGTTTACAGGGTGAAAAAAATGCACCAGTACTTGTTTGGCCTCAAGTTTGAGCTTGAAACTGACCACAAGCCGCTCATATCGCAATTCTCTGAGAGCAAAGAGATTAACACCAATGCCTCTGCCCACATCCAAAGATGGGCGCTCACGCTGTCAGCATACAACTATGTAATCTGCCACAGACCAGGCACAGAAAACAGCACTGATGCTCTCAGTCGCCTACCATTGCCCACCACCGGGGTGGCAATGGCACAGCCTGTGGACTTGCTCAGGGTAATGGATGCTTTCGAAAACGAGAAGTCCCTCGTTACGGCCTACCAGATCAGGACCTGGACCAGCCAGGATCCTTTACTGTCCTTGGTAAAAAAAACTGTCCTCCATGGGAGCTGGTCCAGCATTCAGGAGGCGATTAAGCTGTTCCACAGGCGCAAAGACGAAATGTCTGTTGTGGGGTAATTGTGTAGTCTTGCCCAAGAAAGGCAGAGAAACGTTCATTTGTGACCTACACAGCACCCACCCAGGCATTGTAATGTTGAAAGCCATAGCCAGATCCCATGTGTGGTGGCCCGGCATCGACTCAGATTTACAGTCTTGCGTGCGCCATTGCAACACTTGCCCTCAGCTAAGCAATGCACCCAGGGAGGCACCGCTAAGTTTGTGGTCGTGGCCCTCCAAACCATGGTTGAGGATCCACGTTGACTATGCGGGCCCATTTCTAGGCAAAATGTTTTTGGTTGTTGTGGATGCTTATTCAAAATGGATTGAATGTGTAATAATGTCTGTAAGCACGGCCGCGGCCACCATCGAAAGCCTACGAGCCATGTTTGCCACACACGGCCTGCCTGATGTCCTAGTCAGCGACAATGGGCCGTGTTTCACCAGTGCTGAATTCAAGGAATTCATGACCCGCAATGGGATCAATGATGTCACATCTGCCCCGTTCAAGCCAGCATCCAATGGCCAGGCAGAGCGGGCAGTTCAGACCATCAAGCAAAGCTTGAAATGTGTGTCAGAAGACTCCCTGCAGACCTGGCTGTACTGAGTGCTACTCAGCTACCGCATCAGACCCCACTCGCTCACGGGAGCTGCTCATGAAAAGGTTGCTCAAAACAAGGCTCTCTCTTGTCCACCCTGGTCTCCATGATCACGTGGAGGGCAGGCGGATTCAACAAAGTATGTACCATGACCACGCAAACGCGATATTGAGGTCAATGATCCTGTGTTTGGCTCGCTGGCACGTTCATAGCCAAAGAGGGGAGCAGGGTGTTTCAGGTCAAATTGGCCAATGGACTAACCTGCAGAAAACATTTGGACCTAATCAAATTGCAGTTCACCAACAGCTACAAACAACCTGAAGAAGACGCCACCAACTTTGACCCTCCAACACACACACAAGTGGCAACCGACATCATGGTTGACCACGAAGCCGAACTCACCATCCCCAGCAGCCCGGCAAGGCCGGCTGCCCAGCAGCCCAGTGAAGAACCAACCAACTCACCCACACCCGCATTTGCACCGAGACGATCGACAAGGGAGCAAAAAGCCCCAGATCGTCTCACCCTGTAAATAAATGTACTATTAACTTTACGAGGGAGTGATGTTATGTATTTAACCCTTGGCATCCTGTATCACCAGAGGGCCTACCTGTTGGAGTCCCAAGGGATCCCAGCATCCCTTGGGAGCACTGTATATAAGCAGGCCTCCCACACTGTACCTGCACTCTGGAGTCTTATTAAAGGAGCTAAAGTCACACTTACTCATTGTTCACAGTGCTGTTTCATCCTTTATTATAAACGCATCAGCATCACCCCGGTGGCAAAGTTCAATTTCAGTGCTTGTCTAGAAGAGGTGAATATTTGTGCATTGCCAAGAGAGTTCAATACACTAGCTATTATAATTATATGTGACACATTTAGAAAGGAAGGAGGGGAGGTAAAGTAGTGGTACTAGTTAAAGATAACATAATGACAGTAGAAAAAAAGGATGTAGGGGTCAAAATTGCGTAACGCTCCGGTTGGGGGCGGTAACCTTTCCAAGGCCGGTCATTGTGCCCCTGACGCAGAGGTCCCGCCCCGGAAGTGAAATTGGGGTTACTGCCCCTCACAGGAAGTGGAGCGCAATGTCAAGTGCTCCACTTCCTCTCAGGGCAGGATTGGGGGAGCACTGACACGTATCAACGCCCCCCCGGCTTCCGTTAAAGAGGAGGGACACTGCAAGTTCTGCAGGCATTTTGATGGGCCACCACTCGGCCAGCAGGGATGGAGGGTGCCGTGGCCCGATTCGTGACCTGCGAGGCTGACAGTGTCATCGCCTGCGGCAGCCTCATGGGGCGCTACCCAATTTCCATGCGGGTTGGAAATGTCATCGCCAGAGGCATGGCGGTCCGTGGCGTAACCAGCAGGGGCATAGCACTACTGGATTCGCGGCTCTGCTAAATCCCGTGCGATCACGTGGGAGTCTGTCACCTGGCACTTTCGCGCCCCGTTAGCGCCTCCTTGAGGGGCTAATGGGAGACGCACAACAGGGGGATTTCTCCTCCACAGAATCCATATGGATTGAGTTAAAAAATAAGAAGGGATCCATCACCCTAACGGGGTATACCATAGCCCACCAAATCGTGGAAGGGAATTGGAGGAAGAAATATGTAGGAAAATCTATGCGGTGAGTTGCAGGCATGGGATAATAATCACGGGGATGTCAACTACCCCCAAATAAGAACATAAGAAATAGGAGCAGGAGTAGGCCATACGGCCCCTCGAGCCTGCTCCGCCATTCAGTAAGATCATGGTTTATCTGATCATGGACTCAGCTCCACTTCCCCGCCCGCTCCCCATAACCCCTTATCCCCTTATTGTTTAAGAAACTATCTATTTCTGTCTTAAATTTATTCAATGTCCCAGCTTCCACAGCTCTCTGAGGCAGCGAATTCCACAGATTCACAACCCTCTGAGAGAAGAAATTTCTCCTCATCTCAGTTCTAAATGAGCGGCCTCTTATTCTAAGATCATGCCCCCGAGTTCTAGTCTCCCCCATCAGTAGAAACATCCTCTGTGCATCCACCTTGTCAAGCCCCCTCATAATTTTATACATTTCGATAAGATCACCTCTCATTCTTCTGAATTCCAATGAATAGAGGCCCAGCCTACTCAACCTTTCCTCATAAGTCAACCCCCCCCGCCATCTCCGGAATCAACCGAGTGAACCTTCTCTGAACTGCCTCCACAGCAAGTATATCCTTTCGTAAATGTGGAAACCAAAACTGCACGCAGTATTCCAGGTGTGGCCTCACCAATACCCTGTACAGCTGTAACAAGACTTCCCTGCTTTTATACTCCATCCCCTTTGCAATAAAGGCCAAGATTCCATTGGCCTTCCTGATCACTTGCTGTACCTGCATACTATCCTTTTGTGTTTCATGCACAAGTACCCCCAGGTCCCACTGTACTGCAGCACTTTGCAATCTTTCTCAATTTAAATAATAACTTGCTCTTTGATTTTTTTTTCTGCCAAAGTGCATAACCTCACACTTTCCAACATTATACTCCATCTGCTAAATTCTTGCCCACTCACTTAGCCTGTCTATGTCCTCCTGCAGCCTCTTTATGTCCTCCTCATACATTGCCCTTCCTCCCATCTTTGTATCGTCAGCAAACTTGGCTACGTTACACTCAGTCCCTTCTTCCAAGTCGTTAATATACAGTGTAAATAGTTGGAGTCCCAGCACTGATCCCTGCGGCACCCCATTCGTTACTGATTGCCAACCAGAGAATGAATCATTTATCCTGATTCTCTGTTTTCTGTTTGTCAGCCAATTTTCTATCCATGCTAATATATAAGAACATAAGAACATAAGAACATAAGAATTAGGAACAGGAGTAGGCCATCTAGCTCCTCGAGTCTGCTCCGCCATTCAATAAGATCATGGCTGATCTGGTCGTGGACTCAGCTCCACTTACCCGCCCGCTCCCCGTCACCCTTAATTTCCTTATTGGTTAAAAATCTATCTATCTGTGACTTGAATACATTCAATGAGCTAGCCTCAACTGCTTCCTTGGGCAGAGAATTCCACAGATTCACAACCCTCTGGGAGAAGAAATTCCATCTCATCTCGGTTTTAAGTTGGCTCCCCCGTATTTTGAGGCTGTGCCCCCTAGTTCTAGTCTCCCTGACCAGTGGAAACAGCCTCTCTGCCTCTATCTTGTCTATCCTTTTCATTATTTTAAATGTTTCTATAAGATCACCCCTCATCCTCTGAACTCCAATGAGTAAAAACCCAGTCTACTCAATCATCATAAGGTAACCCCCTCATCTCCGGAATCAGCCTTGTGAATCGTCTCTGTAACCCCTCCAAAGCCAGTATATCCTTCCTTAAGTAAGATGACCAAAACTGCATGCAGTACTCCAGGTGCGGCCTTACCAATACCCTATACAGTTGCAGCAGGACCTTCCTGCTTTTGTACTCCATTCCTCTCGCAATGAAGGCCAACATTCCATTCGCCTTCCTGATTACCTGCTGCACCTGCAAACTAACTTTTTGTGATTCATGCACAAGGACCCCCAGGTCCCTCTGCACCTCAGCATGTTGTAATTTCTCCCCATTCAAATAATATTCCCTTTTACTGTTTTTTTTCCCCAAGGTGGATGACCTCACATATTTTCCGACATTGTATTCCATCTGCCAAACCTTAGCCCATTTGCTTAACCTATCCAAATCTCTTTGCAGCCTCTCTGTGTCCTCTACACAACCTGCTTTCCCACTAATCTTTGTGTCATCTGCAAATTTTGTTACACTACACTCTGTCCCCTCTTCCAGGTCATCTATGTATATTGTAAACAGTTGTGGTCCCAGCACCGATCCCTGTGGCACACCACTAACCACCGATTTCCAACCCGAAAAGGACCCATTTATCCCGACTCTCTGCTTTCTGTTTGCCAGCCAATTCTCTATCCATGCTAATACATTTCCTCTGACTCCGCGTACCTTTATCTTCTGCAGTAACCTTTTGTGTGGCACCTTATCAAATGCCTTTTGGAAATCTAAATACACCACATCCATCGGTACACCTCTATCTACCATGCTCGTTATATCCTCAAAGAATTCCAGTAAATTAGTTAAACATGATTTCCCCTTCATGAATCCATGCTGCGTCTGCTTGATTGCACTATTCCTATCTAGAAGTCCCGCTATGTCTTCCTTAATGATAGTTTCAAGCATTTTCCCCACTACAGATGTTATACTAACCGGCCTATAGTTACCTGCCTTTTGTCTGCCCCCTTTCTTAAACAGAGGCGTTACATTAGCTGCTTTCCAATCCGCTGGTACCTCCCCAGAGTCCAGAGAATTTTGGTAGATTATAACGAATGTATCTGCTATAACTTCCGCCATCTCTTTTAATACCCTGGGATGCATTTCATCCGGACCAGGGGACTTGTCTACCTTGAGTCCCATTAGCCTGTCCAGCACTACCCCCCTAGTGATAGTGATTGTCTCAAGGTCCTCCCTTCCCACATTCCTGTGACCAGCAATTTTTAGCATGGTTTTTGTGTCTTCCACTGTGAAGACCGAAGCAAAATAATTGTTTAAGGTCTCAGCCATTTCCACATTTCCCATTATTAAATCCCCCTTCTCATCTTCTAAGGGACCAACATTTACTTTAGTCACTCTTTTCCGTTTTATATATCTGTAAAAGCTTTTACTATCTGTTTTTATGTTTTGCGCATGTTTACCTTCGTAATCTATCTTTCCTTTCTTTATTGCTTTTTTAGTCATTCTTTGCTGATGTTTAAAATTTTCCCAATCTTCTAGTTTCCCACGAACCTTGGCCACCTTATACGCATTGGTTTTTAATTTGATACTCTCCTTTATTTCCTTGGTTATCCACAGCTGGTTATCCCTTCTCTTACCGCCCTTTTTCACTGGAATATATTTTTGTTGCGCACTATGAAAGAGCTCCTTAAAAGTCCTCCACTGTTCCTCAATTGTGCCACCATTTAGTCTGTGTTTCCAGTCTACTTTAGCCAACTCTGCCCTCATCCCACTGTAGTCCCCTTTGTTTAAGCATAGTACGCTCGTTTCTGACATAACTTCCTCACCCTCAATCTGTATTACAAATTCAACCATACTGTGATCACTCATTCCGAGAGGTTCTTTTACTAGGAGATCGTTTATTTTTCCTGTCTCATTACACAGGACCAGATCTAAGATAGCTTGCTCCCTTGTAGGTTCTGTTACATACTGTTCTAAGAAACAATCCCGTATGCATTCTATGAATTCCTCCTCCAGGCTACCCCGTGCGATTTGAGTTGACCAATCGATATGTAGGTTAAAATCCCCCATGACTACTGCCATTCCTTTTTCACATGCCTCCATTATTCCCTTGATTATTGCCTGCCCCACCGTGAAGTTATTATTTGGGGGCCTATAAACTACGCCCACCAGTGACTTTTTCCCTTTACTATCTCTAATCTCCACCCACAATGATTCAACATTTTGTTCATTAGAGCCAATATCGTCTCTCAGAACTGCCCTGATATCATCCTTTATTAACAGAGCTACCCCACCTCCTTTCCCTTCTTGTCTATCTTTCCGAATCGTCAGATACCCCTGTATGTTTAATTCCCAGTCTTGGCCACCCTGCAACCATGTTTCTGTAATGGCCACCAAATCATACCCATTTGTAATGATTTGTGCTGTCAACTCATTTACTTTATTACCCCCAACCCCGTGAACTTTTATCTTGTGCAGTAACCTTTTGTGTGGCACCTTGTCAAATGCCTTCTGGAAGTCCAAATACACCACATTCACTGGTTCCCCTTTATCCATCCTGTTCATTACATCCTCAAAGAATTCCATAAAATTTGCCAAACATGACATCCCTGCTGAATCCATGCTGACTTTGCCTGACCAAATTTTGCTTTTCCAAATGTCCTGTTACTGCTTCTTTAATAATGGACTCCAACATTTTCCCAACCACAGGTGTTGGGACAGGAATAAACTGACAGGAAGAAGTAGCGAAAAGAGAAAAGGGAATGGAGTTTATACAGTGTAAACAGGACTCCTTTCTCACTCAGTATGTAAGAAGTCCAACAAGAAAAGAACCGCTGCTGGATCTTGTAATGGGTAATGAACATAAGAAATAGGAACAGGCGTAGGCAATTTGTCCTCTTGAGGCTGCTCCGCCATTCAATAAGATTCTGGTTGATCCGATCTTGGCCTCAACTACACTTCCCCGCCCCCTCCCCATAACCCTTGACTCCCTTATCATTCAAAAATCTGTCTATCTTCACCTTAAATATATTCAATGACCCAGCTTCCACAGCTCTCTGGGGTAGGGAATTCCAAAGATTCACGACCCTCTGAGAGAAGAAATTCCTCCTCATTCCGTTTTAAATGGGTGACCCCTTATTCTGAAACAATGCCTCCTAGTTCTAGATTCCTCCACGAGGGGAAACATCCTCTCTGCATCTACCCTGTCAAGCCCCCTCAGAATCTTACACATTTCAAAAAGATCACCTCTCATTCTTCTAAACTCCAATGAATATAGGCCCAACCTGGTCAACCTTTCTTCATAAGACAGCCCCTTCATCTCAGGAATCAACCTCGTGAACCTTCACTGAACTGCCTCCAATGCAAGTATATCATTCTTTAAATAAGGAGACTAAAACTGTATGCAGTACTCCAGGTGTGGTCTCACCAATGTCCTGTACAGTTGTAGCAGGACTTCCTTACTTTTATACTCTATCCCCCTTGCAATAAAGGCCAACATTCCATTTGCCTTCCTAATTACTTGTTATACCTGCTAACTTTTTTGTGTTTCATGTACAGATCCCTCTGTACCGCAGCATTTTGTAATCTCTCCCCATTTAAATAATAATTTGCTGAATTATTTTTCCTACCAAAGTAGATAATCTCACATTTTCCCACATTATACTCCATCTGCCAAATTTTTGACCACTCACTGAGCCTATCTATATTCCTTTGCAGATTGTTTGCGTCCTCCTCACAACTTGCGTTCGCAACTATCTTTGTATCATCAGTAAATTTGACTACATTACACTCGGTCCCTTCATCCAAGACATTAATATAGATTGTAAATAGTTGAGGCCCCAGCACTGATCCCTATGGCACCCCCCTAGTTACAGTTTGCCAACCTGAAAATGACCCATTTATCCCGACTCTCTGTTTTCTGTTAGTTAGCCAATCCTCTATCCATGCTAATATATTACCCCCAGCCACGTGAGCTCTTATCTTGTGCTTTAACCTTTTTTATGGCACCTTATCGAATGCCTTCTGGAAATCCAAATACACCACATCTATTGGCTCCCCTTTATCCACCCTGATCGTTATATCCTCAAAGAACTCCAGCAAATTTGTCAAACATAATTTTCCTTTCATAAAACCATGAGGACTCTGCTTGACAATTATGAACCAGAACAGATAGGAGAGGTAAGAGTAGGAGAGCATCTTAATAGTATTACAGTTCAAGATTAAGATCAAGAGTGATGTATGTAGGATGAAAAGAGCAAATTATGAGATGAGGATAGAACCAAATTGAGAGAAAATCTTGAAAACCGAAGAGACAGAAATCTTTAAAAGGGTAATCAACAGAGATCAAGATAAATGTATTCTACTAAAAGCCAAAAACAAGCAAGCTAATTATAGGGTGCTGTGGATGATAAAGAACTAAAGGTAAAATTAAATCGAAAGAAAAAGACATATAAGAAATACTTAAGATACTAAAGGAGAGGATGAAATGGAGCACAAAGAACTTAGGAGAGAAGTTAAAAAAAAACATCAGGAAGGCAAAGAAAAATGACAAAATCAAATTGTCAAGGAATATAAAATATAAAATGAAATAATAAAGTATTCTATATGTATATAAATAACAAAAGGAAAATTAAAGATGGGATAGGGCCATTAAAGGATGACCAAGATAAACTTACAGGTAATGACAGATAAATGGCAGAAGTATTGTTTAACCACTTTGCCTCAGCTTTTGCTAAAGAAGATAGCGAAATAGGCACTTCACTCGAAGAAGAGCTAAAAAAATATTAATACAGTTGGGAGAGAAAGATGGAAAATGATTGACAAACTAGCAGAACAAATAGAGGATAAAACCCCAGGACCAAATGTTATGCACCCACACATACTCAAGGAAACTAGGGTGGCGACAGCAGAGGCACTAATTGATATTTATATCTATATATATATACAGATATATATATCTATAGTTCCATAGAAAAGGGGACAGTGCCAGAGGACTGGCGGACAGCTAATGTTGTTCCTATATACAAAAAGAAAATAGTAAACCCTGGGAACGATAGGCCAGTCAGCTTAATGTCGCAGTGGAAAGATACTGCAATCTATAGTAAAAGTGATAAAAGAGCAACTAGAGACGGAAAATATAATAAAAACAATATTCAGTATGGATTCCGAAATGCTAAGTCATGCTTAACCAAACTGATAGAATTCCTTTGAAGAGGTAATGGAAAGAGTAGACAAGGGTAATGCAGTAGATATCATACTTTTGGATTTTCTTAATACCTTCAGTAAGGTACCATACGGTAGGTTCATGACAAAGGTTAGGGTAGGTGGAGTCGGGGGACAAATAGCTGAATGGATAACAAATTGGCTATAAAGAGAATAGGGGTAAAGGGTAGTTATTCAGATTGAAGGAAGCTAGAAAGTAGTGCTCCACAAGGATCAATGTTGGCTCCCACTGTTATTTATAATTTACATTCATGATTTGGACCGAGGAACATCATCGTCATAGGCAGTCCCCCGGAGTCGAGGATGACTTGCTTTCACTCTAAAAGTGAGTTCTCAGGTGACTGAGGAGATCAATGCAGGACCTGCAGTCTCTGTCACAGGTGGGGCAGACAGTGGTTGAAGGAAAGGGTGGTCGGGGAGCCTGGGTTGACGCACGCTCCTTCTGCTGTTTACGCTTGTTTTCTGCTTGTTCTCGGCACTGAGACTCGAGGTGCTCAGCGCCGGATGCTCTTCCTCCACTTTGGGCTGTCTTGGGCCAGGGATTCCCAGGAATTGGTGGGGATGTTGCACTTTGTCAAGGAGGCTTTGAGGGTGTCCTTGAAGCATTTTCTTTGCCCACCTGGGGCTCGCTTGCCGTGTCAAAGCTCTGCGTAGAGCGCTTGCTTTGGGAGTTTCGTGTCGGGCATGCGGATGATGTGGCCTGCCCAACGGAGCTGGTCGAGCGTGGTCAATGCATCGATGCTGGGGATGTTAGCCTGAGCGAGAACACTGACGTTGGTGCATCTGTCCTGCCAATGGATTTGGGATTTGCAGGATCTTGCAGATGCAGCACTGGTGGTACTTCTCCAGCGCTTTGAGGTGTCTGCTGTATATAGTCCACATCTCTGAGCCATATAGGAGAGCAGGTAACATTACAGCCTTTTAGAGCATGAGCTTGGTGCCGGGTTTGAGGTCCTGGTCTTCAAACATGCTCTTCCTCAGGCGACCGAAGGCTGCATTGGCGCACTGAAGGCGGTGTTGGACCTCGTCATCAATGTCTGCTCTTGTTGACAGTAGACTCCCAAGGTATGGAAAATGGTCCACGTTGTCCAAGGCCTCGTCGTAGATTTTGATAATCGGGGACAGTGCTGTATGGCGGGATCAGGTTGGTAGAGGACCTTTGTCTTACGGATGTTTAGCGTAAGGCCTATGCTCTCGCACGCCTGATTTGGACTGAGGAACAAGTAACTCAGTACCAACCTTTGCAGATGATAGCAAACCTGGGGGGGAGGGGGGAGTGGTACAGCTAACACTGAGGAAGAATGCAACATATAACATATAATACAAGAAGATATTAGAAAACTTGCAGACTGTGCAAGTTAAGTGGTAAATGAACTTTAACATAGAGATTAATGTGCAAAGTTAAAGCACATGGGATTGGGGGTAGTGTGCTGACATGGATTGAGAACTGGTTGTCAGACAGGAAGCAAAGAGTAGGAGTAAATGGGGACTTTTCAGAATGGCAGGCAGTGACTAGTGGGGTACCGCAAGGTTCTGTGCTGGGGCCCCAGCTGTTTACACTGTACATTAATGATTTAGACGAGGGTATTAAATGTAGTATCTCCAAATTTGCAGATGACACTAAGTTGGGTGGCAGTGTGAGCTGCGAGGAGGATGCTATGAGGCTGCAGAGCGACTTGGATAGGTTAGGTGAGTGGGCAAATGCATGGCAGATGAAGTATAATGTGGATAAATGTGAGGTTATCCACTTTGGTGGTAAAAACAGAGAGACAGACTATTATCTGAATGGTAACAGATTAGGAAAAGGGGAGGTGCAAAGAGACCTGGGTGTCATGGTACATCAGTCATTGAAGGTTGGCATGCAGGTACAGCAGGCGGTTAAGAAAGCAAATGGCATGTTGGCCTTCATAGCGAGGGGATTTGAGTACAGGGGCAGGGAGGTGTTGCTACAGTTGTACAGGGCCTTGGTGAGGCCACACCTGGAGTATTGTGTACAGTTTTGGTCTCCTAACCTGAGGAAGGACATTCTTGCTATTGAGGGAGTGCAGCGAAGGTTCACCAGACTGATTCCCGGGATGGCGGGACTGACCTATCAAGAAAGACTGGATCAACTGGGCTTGTATTCACTGGAGTTCAGAAGAATGAGAGGGGACCTCATAGAAACGTTTAAAATTCTGACAGGGTTAGACAGGTTAGATGCAGGAAGAATGTTCCCAATGTTGGGGAAGTCCAGAACCAGGGGACACAGTCTAAGGATAAGGGGTAAGCCATTTAGGACCGAGATGAGGAGGAATTTCTTCACCCATGAGAGTGGTGAACCTGTGGAATTCTCTACCACAGAAAGTTGTTGAGGCCAATTCACTAAATATATTCAAAAAGGAGTTAGATGAAGTCCTTACTACTCGGGGGATCAAGGGGTATGGTGAGAAAGCAGGTATGGGTACTGAAGTTGCATGTTCAGCCATGAACTCATTGAATGGCGGTGCAGGCTAGAAGGGCCGAATGGCCTACTCCTGTACCTATTTTCTATGTTTCTATGTTTCTATAAATGCAAGGTAGGAAAACACTAACAGAAACATCACCTACAACTTAGAAAATAAAAAAAACTGAATGAGGTAGAGGAACAAAGGGATCCAGGGATACAGGTGAATAATTATTAAAAGCAGCAACACAGATCAGCAAAGCAATTAAAAATGCTAACAAAGCACTGGGATTTATTTCTAGGTGTATAGAATTCAAAAGTAGTGAAGTTGTGTTAAACTTCGATAGGATCCTGGTCAGGTCGCACTTGGAGAACTGTGCACTGTTCTGGTCTCCATACTACAAAAAGGACAGAAGCACTGGAGGAAATACAAAAATGATTTACAAGGATGGCACCAGAGCTGAGAGATTACAGCTATCAGGGAAGATTGAACAGGTTGGGACTTTTAAGACTTAGAGGTTACCTGATAGGTCTTTAAAATAATGAATACATTGGACAGGGTAGATGTGGAGAGAATGTTGCCACTTGTGGGAGAATCAAAAATTAGGGGCCATAAATAGAAGATAGTTACTAATAAATCCAATATAGAAATAAGGAGAAATGTATTTACACAGAAAGAAGTTGGAATGTGAAATTTGCTACCACAGGAAGTGGTTGTGGCAAATATCTTAGATGTTTTCAAAAATAAACTAGATTAAGCAGTAAGAAAAAGTCAAAGCTGCAGGGCAGAGTAGTGATTTGGATAAAAATAAGCAGAGTGGGTCAGGAAGGGACAGCGAGCTTAATCAGGCATTAGTGACTAAGGTGACATCAGGGATAAATAGAAAAAGTTCAAGCTAAAGGGACTATATCTGTGCAAAGCATTTGTAACAAAATAAATGGATTAATAGCACAGATATAAATAAATGGGTTTGATCTAATAGCAATTACAGAGATGTGATTGCAGAGTGACCAAGGCTGTGATCAAAATATTCCAAGATTCTTTAATTTAAAAGAAATAGGCAAAATGGAAAAGGAGGCAGATGGGTATCCCTGAAAATAAAGGATGGGATAAAGTGTAGAGAGAAAGGATCCTAGCTCAGAAAATCAAGATGTAGAATCACTTTCGATGGAGATAAGAAATAACATGGGGCAGAAAATACTGGTGGGAGTAGTTTATAGACCCCTGAATGGTAGTTGTAACGTCGGGCAGAGTATAAATCAGGAAATTAGAGGTGCATGTTTCATGGGTAAAACAGTAATCTTCGGAGGTTTTAATCTTATATAGACTGTGCAAACCAATAATGTGGAGGACGTGTGCGTGGAATGTTTTCAATATAGTTTTCTAGATCAGTATGTCGAGGAACCAACTAGGGAGCACCCTATTTTTGAAACATGGTACGAAAACAGCCTCTGGGGAAGAGTGATCATAATATGATAGAATTTTATATTGAATTTTAAAGTGATTTAGTTAAATCTGAAACTAGGGTCTTGAATCTGAACAACAACAATTTGTTTTTATGTAGCACCTTTAACATAGTGGAATGTCCCAAGGCGCTTCATAGGAGTATTATGAGACAACGAATTTGACACCGATCCACATAAGGAGAAATTAAAGCAGGTGACCAAAAGCTTAGTTAAAGAGGTGGGTTTTAAGGAGCGTCTTGAAGGAGGAAAGAGAGATAGAGAGGTGGAGACATTTACGCAGGGAATTCCAGAGCTTAGGCCCTAGGAAACAGAAGGCACGGCCGCCAATGTTTGAGCGATTATAATCAGGGATGCTCGAGGGCACAATTAAAGGAACACAGACATCTCGGGGGGTTTTGGGGCTGGAGGAGATTACAGAGACAGGGAGGGGTGAGGCCATGGAGGGATTTGAAAACAAGGATGAGAATTTTGAAATCGAGGTGTTGCCTAAACGAGAGCCAATGCAGGTCAGTGAGCACAGGGATGATGGGTGAGCGGGACTTGGTGCACGTTAGGACACGGGCAGCAGAGTTTTGGATCACCTCTAGTTTACATAGGGTAGAGTATGAGAGGCCAGCCAGGAGTGCATTGGAATAGTCAAGTCTAGAGGTAACAAAGGTTGAGGACTTCAGCAGCGGATCAGCTGAGGCAAGGACGGAGACGGGCAATGTTACGAAGGTGGAAATAGGCGGTCTTAGTTATGCTGCGGATATGTGGTCAAAAGCTCATTTCAGAGTTAAATATGACACCATGGTTGCAAATAGCGTGGTTCAGCCTCAAGACAGAATTTGGAGAGAGGGATGGAATCAGTGGCTAGGGAGTGGAGTTTGTGGTGGGGATTGAAAACAATGGTTTCGGTCTTCCCAATATTCAATTGGAGAAAATTTCTGCTCATCCAGAACAGAATGTCGGTCAAGCAGTCTGACAATTTAAAGACCGTGGAGGGGTTGAGAGAAGTGGTGGTGTGGTAGAGCTGGATGTCATCTGCGTACATGTCGAAACTGACGCTGTGTTTGTTACTCTTCAGCAGTGAAAAAAACTGCATCTAAATTGCCTATGCCATTCCAACGAGCTCTTCAGGCTCTGTTCTTTCACTCCAAGCAATTACATCCAGGTTTTCAAAGATTGTGGCTTTGGAAATCCACAGGAAGCGCGACCTGATGTAACTGCTAGGATGTGCCCACCGTAGAACTGTGCCACCGAAGCTGCCAAAGGGTAGTGCACTGAGGGAATGTCCCATTATTTGAAAGTGGGAGAGAAGGTGGGGTATAGCTGTGGTGTCACATGGAGACTGTGATGTACAGAAGAAAAGACTCAAGTGATGAGATGTATTATCTCCATCGCTCTGTCTTCTCCTCCTTCTCCATGGCATATAAGGATATGCCCATAGGGAATGCCATACCTGCTCCTGCAAATCTCTCACTGCCGTGGACGGTGGGTAAAAATCTATTGGGGGTTTGACCCTGTGAGAAGCTGTCATAAGCAAGTCCGAGCATCTGTAAGCAGAATGATAAAAAATTTCTTTGCCAATTGCAGAAATCACTGATCAAACTCTCCAGGCTCAGATACTCTCCATGTTGCCGGTATCAGTTGATCCTGGCAGCTGCTGTGCCTCATTAAATCACAGTCCAAGTTACCAGAGTGAATTGGAAGTGTAGAATCAGGAATCTGGGAGCTGCAGCTCCCACTGGCCCTGGATATATGTTCATGGTGTGAGTGAGGACTCGGCAGGAGGATTGTGGGAACGCTAATATAAAATCAGTTTGTTTTTTGGTTACCTTCTTGCTGTTATAAGAAATTATTACTGTTCCATTTGACTTTGACAGCTCTGCACATTCCTGTGGGTTAATGTTCTGACTTTACACTGTTAAAAGACCTCACGCAAAGGGCATATCTGAATGTTGGACACACGATCTGCTAGGTCCATGTCGGGTAGCCTGGTGAATGCAAAACTTACTGTAGTATCTGCTGTGTCTCTATTTCGCATGCTTGGTTAAAAAGCAGTCACTGATCATCTCTATGGCATTGCTTACACTGAAATCTGCTTCCCTTAGTTTTCCTTGGTCCAACATTTCGCTGTGACATTTTTTGGAACCTTTTTGGCAGTCGTGCTGTTGACCAGCATGCGACTCAATTCACATCTGATTCCCAGGTAT
Source organism: Pristiophorus japonicus (assembly GCF_044704955.1). NCBI lineage: Eukaryota > Metazoa > Chordata > Chondrichthyes > Pristiophoridae > Pristiophorus > Pristiophorus japonicus. The sequence continues at coordinate 221,551,118 of NC_091979.1, read as the reverse complement.
ATTACTCCCATGCTAGATTTCAAATGTTTTGGCACATCCCTCGCCTCCCCAATATTGCATTTTGCCCATATAACATGGGCGTGCAACTGGCTGACTTGACCTTTCGAATTGTGTTGGTGTTTCAGTTTCTCAGAATGTGTGATTATATTTGGCTTATTATATAATTTCATCTATGTTTTTATTGCTGTATATGTCCTGTTGCTGCGCAAATCTATATTTTGCAGTGCAGGATTTTATTTACTACTTTTTATACAACAATTTTGCCTCTTGCTGATAGGAATTCCTTTTGGGGTTCAAATGGCATTCCATGATTTGAAGGATGAAGATCACGTCATGGCAAGAAGGCAGGTACAATCAAGCCTCAGCCGTATGCACACACCCCCTTACCCCAGGGCTCCCAATTACTGACCTGGGACTATTCGAGGAAAAATGTCTTCACATTGGAGGCTATTACATCGGTATGCACCTCCCGGAGTTCCATCTGCAGATGGCTTCCACCACAAACTTGACTCTTGCTGTGGGTGTGAAGGTCACTACAGTACAAAACTTCTACATCAGTGGATCCTTTCAAGCCAGCTTCCAGGCAACATATACCAAATTAATCAGCTGCCACAGATATATCAAGCAATGACAGAGTCACTTTCCCTGTGAGCAACACATTCATCACTTTCCAAGTGCGAATGAGTGAGGATATCGTAGAAGGGACCCAAAAGGCATCTGAAAAACAGGTTCCTGCTCCACCTCACATGTATACTCTGAATGACAATCTCCTCTCATTATTGGCTATCTGTGTCCTATGTGAAACTGTTTTTTCCAATCTTGGTCATTAGTAATGTTAGTAGATTCACAGCACAAAGTGACCACAAATTGGTAGTCTCATTCAGAGAGTTGGTATTAGAAATAGAAATATACACCAGCGCAGAAATAATACTTCTTTGAGGCTAAAGGTGAAGGACTGCTTTTGGGGGACAGTGTAGACGGAGCTTTACTTTGTACCTAACCCATGCTGTACCTGCCCTGGGAGTGTTTGATGGGATACTGTAGAGGGAGCTTTATTCTGGATCTAACCCGTGCAGTACCTGCCCTGGAAGTATTTGATGGGACAGTGTAGAAGGAGCATAACTCAGCATCTAAACCGCGCTGTACCTGCCCCAGGAGTGTTTGATGGGATAGTGTAGAGAGAACTTTAATCTGTATCTAACCCATGATGTACCTGCCCTGGAAGTGTTTGATGAGATAGTGTAGAGGGAGTTCTACTCTGTATCTAACCTGTGCTGCACCTGCCCTGGGAGAATTGATGGGACAGTGTAGAAGGAGATTTACTCTGTATCTAACCCATACTGTTATGTCTTGTATAAAGAGTCAGACTAGATAATGCAAGCTCAAAGTATGGTGTGATCGTAGTCCTTTATTACAGGTCTCAGATTGCCTCTCCAGCCTGTGAGGCCTCCTTATACACAGATGCTCCCAAGGGATTGTGGTATCCTTTGGAACTCTAGGGGATAAGCTGTCTAGTGGTTAGACATCGTATTTACGTACATAACAACACTCCCTCCAAAGTCAATAGTGTAACTATTTACAATGTGAGTCAGTCTGGGGTCTTCCTTTCCCTGGTTGATCATCTCGGTGCAAATGCTGGTTTTGGTGAGTCGTTTGTTGGGCCCTCGCTGGGCGGCTGCGCAGCTGGCCTTGCTGCACTGCTGGGGGTGGTGAGTCCTGCTGGGCTGCTGCAGGTGATGGGTTCTGCTTTGTGGTCAACCACTGGGTCGGTTGCCACTTGTGTGTGTGTTGGAGGGTCGAAAAAGATGGAGTCTACTGTGGGTTGTTCTGGATAGTCCGTGAATCTGAGTTTGGTTTGGTCCAAGTGTTTCCTGCAGGTGAGTCCATTTGAGAGTTTGACCACAAACACCCTACTCCCCTCTTTGGCCAAAACAGTGCCAGGAAGCCACTTGGGACCTTGGGACCTTGTTCAACACAAATACAGGATCATTTATCTCAATTTCGGGTGACACATTTGCGCGATCTTGGTATGTATTCTGTTGAAGCCGCCTGCTCTCTAACTATTCATGTAGATCAGGGTGGACTAATGAGAGCCTTGTCTTAAGTGCCCTTTTCATGAGCAGTTCAGCGGGAGGGACCCCAGTGAGCGAGTGGGGTCTTGTGCGGTAACTGAGCAGGACTCGGGATAAGTGAGTCTGCAGTGAGCCTTCAGTTACCCTTTTCAAACTCTGCTTGATTGTTTGAACTGCTCGTTCTGCCTGACCGTTGGACACTGGTTTAAACGGGGCAGATGTGACATGTTTGATCCCATTACAGGTGCCCTTAAACTCGGCACTGGTAAAGCACGGCCCATTGTCACTTACAAGGACATCAGGCAGGCCGTGCGTGGCAAAAATGGCCTGTAGGCTTTCAATGGTGGCAGCGGACGTGCTTGCCAACATTATCACACATTCAATCCATTTGGAGTACGCATCTACAACCACTAAGAACATTTTTCCCAAGAACGGGACTGCATAGTTGACATGGACCCTAGACCACGGTTTGGAGGGCCAGGTCCATAAACTTGGTGGCGTCTCCCTGGGTGCATTGTTTAACTGTGAACATGTATTACATTTGTGCACACAGGACTCTAAGTCTACATCGATACCGGGCCATCACATGTGGGATCTAGCTATCGCTTTCATCATTACGATGACTGGGTGGGTGCTGTGGAGATCACTAATGAAAGTGTCCCTGCCCTTTTTTGGCACCACTACCCGATTACCCCATAGTAGGCAGTGTGCCTGAATAGACATTTCATCTTTGCGCCGCTGGTACGGCTTTATTTCTTCCTGCATCTCTAACGGGACACTAGACCAACTCCCGTTGAGCACACAGTTTTTTACTAAGGACAGTACGAGGTCCTGGCTCATCCAGGTTCTAATCTGTCGGGCGGTAACAGGTGATTGCTCACTCTTGAATGCTTCCACTACCATAACTAAATCTGCGGGCTGTGCCATCTCCACCCCAGTGGTGGGCAATGGCAGCCTGCTGAGAGCATTGGCACAGTTTTCTGTGCCTGGCCTGTGACGGATGGCGTAGTTGTATGTGGACAACATGAGCACCTATCTCTGGATGCGGGCCGATGCATTCGTATTTATCCCCTTGCTTTCAGAAAAGAGGGATATAAGCGGCTTATGGTCAGTTTCCAATTCAAATTTGAGCCCGAACAGATATTGATGCAGATATTGGGCCTGATAGTCTGCATCCCAGAGTACTTAAGGAAGTGGCTCTAGAAATAGTAGATGCATTGGTGGTCATTTTACAACATTCCATGGACTCTGGATCAATTCCTATGGATTGGAGGATAGCTAATGTAACCCCACTTTTTAAAAATGGAGGGAGAGAGAAAACATGGAATTATAGACCGGTTAGCCTGACATCGGTGGTGGGGAAAATGCTGGAGTCAATTCTTAAAGATGCAATAGCAACGCATTTGGAAAGCAGTGACAGGATCGGTCCAAGTCAGCATGGATTTATGAAAGGGAAATCATGCTTGACAAATCTTCTAGAGTTTTTTGAGGATGTAACTAGTAGAGTGATAAGGGAGAACCAGTAGAAGTGGTGTATTTGGACTTTCAAAAGGCTTTTTACAAGGTCCCACACAAGAGATTAGTGTGCAAAATTAAGGCACATGGTATTGGGGGTAATGTATTGACGTGGATAGAGAAATGGTTGGCAAACATGAAGCAAAGAGTGGGAATAAACAGGTCCTTTTCAGAATGGCAAGCAGTGACTAGTGGGGTGCCGCAGGGTTCAGTGCTGGGACCCCAGCTATTTACAATATACATTAATCATTTAGACAAAGGAATTAAATGTAATTTCTCCAAGTCTGCAGATGACACGAAGCTGGGTGGCAATGCGAGCTGCGAGGAGGATGCTAAGAGGGGGACTTAGACAGGTTAGGTGAATGGGCAAATGCATGGCAGATGCAGTATAATGTGGATAAATGTGAGGTTATCCACTTTGGTGACAAAAACAGGAAGGCAGATTATTATCTGAAGGGTGACAGATTAGTAAAAGGGAAGGTGCAACGAGACCTGGGTGTCATGGTACATCAGTCATTGAAGGTAGGCATGCAGGTAGAGCAGGCAGTAAAGAAAGCAAATGGCATGCTGGTCTTCATAGTGAGGTGATTTGAGTATAGGAGCAGGGAGGTCTTGCTGCAGTTGTACAGGGCCTTGGTGAGACCACACCTTGAGTACTGTGTGCAGTTTTGGTCTCCTAATCTGAGGAAGGACGTGCTTGCTATTGAGGGAGTGCAGCGAAGGTTCACAGACTGATTCCTGGGATGGCAGGACTGACGTATGAGGAAAGACTGGATCGGCTTGACTTATACTCACTAGAATTTAAAAGAATGAGAGGGGATCTCATAGAAACGTATAAAATTTCGACGGGACTGGCCAGGTTAGATGCAGGAAGAATGTTCCCGATGTTGGGGAAGTCCAGAACCAGGGGACAAAGTCTAAGGATAAGGGGTAAGCCATTTAGGACCGAGATGAGGAGAATCTTTTTCATCCAGAAAGTTGTGAACCTGTGGAATTCTCTGCCACAGAAAGTTGTTGAGTCCAGTTCATTGGACATATTCAAAAGGGAGTTAGATGTGGCCCTTACGGCTAAAGGGATCAGGGGGTATGCAAAGAAGGCTGGGGTGTGGTACTGAGGTACTGAGGTTGAATGATCAGCCATGATCATATTGAATGGCAGTGCAGGCTCGAAGGGCTGAATGGCCTGCTCCTGCACCTATTTTCTATGTTTCTATATTTCTTTACCCCATAAACACACACTAACGCTTCTTTTTCGATCATAATGTAGGCCCTCTCGACCTTAGACAGACTTCTGGATGCATAAGCAACCGGTTGCAATTTCCCAAATTCATTAGCTTGTTGCAATACACACCCAACCCCGTACGACGACGCATCACATGCTAGTAACAAAACCTTACATGGATCGTACAACACAAGGAATTTGTTTAAACACAACAGCTTCCTAGCTTTCTTAAAGGCATTTTCTTGGCTTTTACACCATACCCATTCATCTTCTTTACGCAGGGGTTCTAAGAATGTGCTAAGAACCGGTAAGAAGTTACCAAAATAGTTCAGGAGTGCGAGAAACGACCGCAGCTCCATCACGTTCTCAGTGCGTTCTTGATTGCCTCCGTCTTTGAATCGATGGGCCTGATGCCGTCCATCGTGATTCTTCTCCCCAGGAACTCCACTTCAGGCGCTAGGAAAATGAACTTCGAGCGTTTTAGCCTGAGCCCCACACGATTAAGCTAACTAAGAACCTCCTCCAGGTTCTGCAGGTAACCAAGATGTTGTCCTGGAAGACCACGGTGCACGGGACTGGCTTCAGCAAGCTTTCCATGTTCCTCTGGAATATCGCCATGGCCGATCGAATCCCAACTGGGCATCTGTTGTAAATGAGGAGACCTTTGTGCGTTTGATGCAGGTGATCCCTCCAGCTCCTGCGTCATGTAGACTGAGGTCAAGTGAAGGTTTTCCTTCCCGCCAGCGTCGCAAATAGATCGTCTGCCTTTGGTAGCAGGTATTGATCCTACAGTGAGAAATGATTGATAATTACTTTGTAATCATCACAGATTCTGACGGTGCCGTCTCCCTTAAGGACTGGAACAATTGGACTGGCCCACTCATTGAATTCGATCGGCGAAATGATGCCCTCTCGTTGCAGCCGGTCCAGCTCAATCTCCACCCTCTCTCTCATCATGTAAGGTACCATTCTCACCTTAAGATGGATGGGTCGCGACCCCAGCATCAAATGGATCTGCACTTTTTCTCCTTGGAACTTTCCGATGCCTGGTTCAAACAGCGAGGGAAACTTGTTTAGGACCTGGGCACATGAGGTGTCATCGACGGACGAAAGCGCTCGGACATCGTCCCAGTTCCAGCGTATCTTCCCCAGCCAGCTCAGAACAGCATGGGGCCATCCCCTGGTACCACCCAGAGTAGTAACTCATGCACTGCTCCATCATAGGAGACCTTTACGGTAGAACTGCTGATTACGGGAATCAGTTCCTTTGTGTACGCTCTCAGTTTAGTGCGAATGGGAGTCAGGACTGGCCTTGAGGCCTTGCTGCACCACAATTTATCGAAAGTCATTTTGCTCATTATGGACTGGCTTGCGCCCATTCCATTTAATTCAACCTTCAGCATTATCGGGAGAAACATTGTGGTAAATGTGTGCACCCCATATGCCTCTGCCTCCACAGTCTGAGGCTCTGGTTCGTCGTGATCCACCGTGGATCTGTCCTCCTCTGCAACATGGTGGTTTGCAGGAATAGCAAGGTTTGCAGCTCGCCTGCACATGCGTTGGAGGTGTCCCATTGTTCCAGAGCCCTTGCAAATGTATCCTTTGAAGCGGCATGAATGAAAACGATGATCATCCCTGCTGCGCCAGAAGGTGTTAATGGCCTTGTATTCACCACCCTTGATGGTGGACTCTGAGTCATTTACGGATGTGCAGCTGCAGGCGTGTAAGTCCTGCCCTGTACATTTCGATTCGAAAGCAACGTTACTTTGTTCATAGTACTTGCAGCAGCACTCGTGTGCTGAGAAATTTGTTTGGTATTGTCACTAGTGGCGATAAACGCCTGGGCTATCGCTATAGCTTTACTCAAGATTGGGGTCTCTACAGTCAAAAGTTTGCGAACTATTACTTCATGGCCAATGCCAAGTACAAAGAAGTCCCTGAGCATGTACTCCAAGTGTCCTTCAAATTCGCAATATCCTGCAAGGCGCCTTAGCTCGGCGACGTAGCTCGCCACTTCCTGGCCTTCAGACCTCTTGTACGTGTAGAACCGATATCTCGCCATCAGAACGCTTTCCTTCGGGTTTAGATGCTCCCGGACCAGCGTGCTCAACTCGTCGTACGACTTGTCTGTGGGTTTCACTGGAGCGAGCAGGTTTTTCATGAGGCCATACGTTGATGCCCCGCAAACAGTGATGAGGATCGACCTTCAATTGGCAGCATTCGCTTCTCCTTCCAGCTCGTTGGCTACGAAGTATTGGTCGAGTTGCTCCAGGAAGGTTTCCCAATCATTTCTCTCCAAAGATTTCTCCAGGATACCCACGGTTCTCTGCATTGTTACGGTGGGGTTCGTCATTTGTATCTCGTAGCCAATTGTTATGTCTTGTATAAACAGTCAGACTAGATACTGCAAGCTCAAAGTAAGATGTGACCGTAGTCCTTTATTACAGATCTGAGTGCCTCTCCAGCCTGTGAGGCCTCCTTATATACAGGTGCTCCCAAGGGATTGTGGGATCCCTTGGGACTCCAGGGGATAAGCCCTCTGGTGGCTAGACATGGTATTTACAGGTTTCATACATAACACATACTGTACCTGACTTTGGGAGTGCTTGATGGGACAGTGTAAAGGGAGCTTTACTCGGTATCTAAGCCGTGCTGTACCTGCCCTAGGAGTGTTTGATGGGACAGTGTAGAGGAAGCTTTACTGTGTATCCAACGCCATGCTATACCTGCCCTGGGAGTGTTTGATGGGACTTTGTAGAGGGAGCTTTACTCTGCATCTAACCCATCCGTGACTTGGGAGTATTTGATGGTGTGTAGAGAAAGCTTTACTCTATATCTAATTTATGCTGTAACTGTCCTGAGCATGTTTGATGGGGCAGTGTCGAGGGAGCTTTACTCTGTATCTAACCCATGCTGCATCTGCCCTGGGAGTGTTTGATGGGACACTATCAAGGAACCTTTACTCTGTATGTAACCCATGCATCCCTAACTTGGGGGTGTTTGATGGGTGTGTAGAGGAAGCTTTACTCTGTCTCTAACCCGTGATATACCAGCCCTGGGAGTGTTTGATAGAACAGTGTAGAGCGAGCAAACTGGAGAAATGATTCATTCCTAGCTGTGATTTTTACCCATCGTGGGACAGCAAAAACATTCCCTGGTGAGGGGAGTGAATGGAAAAAAATCACCGTGATATCATTTAAAATATTCAGAGTATTACTGCACACGTTACTTTTAACCCAACAAATGACACTGTCTTATGCACTATTTTATGAAAGTTGTTAATCCCGACTTCATTAAAGTAGCCCACAAATGCATTTCAACCCCCCTTCCCCATTGCTGGCTGAGAGAAAATTCTTCACATTTTACTTACAATAACTTACTTCTCTTTCAGTTTTTCCAGAATCTTGGCGGACACAGTGAAGGACCTGGCTCCAAAGTGTAACGTGACCATCAGTCTTTCCGAAGATGGCAGTGGGAGAGGTGCAGCCCTCATTACAGCGGCAGCAAAACAATCTCCGTAAACTCACCAGCAATAAAATGACAAACAGGGCTGCAAAATCATACTCACTCATTGCATATGCTACAGGAACTGGGGACTAGTTGTGACATTGTTATCAGCTGATCAGTTTTGTCGAGATAAATTTATTCTTCAGAATGGAATTCTTAAAATATGTGTTTATAGCATAATTTTGTACATCACTTCATCTACAAATCACTTTTTTGACATTTACCAATATGGCCAATGGGGGGAAATGCCTGTGGAGAGTCCCCGCGTTACGAGTAATCAATTTAAGGTTAAAATTATTAAAAATACTAATCAATAAAAGGTCCGTATGTCATAGAAAGGAAACACGTGTTTTTGCTAAAATATGGTACACGAGTCACATTAGGATGGCCAACGGCAAAATTGTAATTACTTTTACATTTAGTGAAACTGTTTAAATCAGGCTCCTAATGGCCAGTAAAAGGCCTGCCTGGGTACATTTCATAATCAGCTGCAATGCTGGCACTTCTGTCATAAACAGATGCTTTTACGATATATGTTAGCAAAGATACATGCTTTGGTCCAAAATAAAATTGGGCAAATGGAAAGACTGTTGTAAATATAACATTCTTATAATGGACGTCTGTTCTTATACCGAAATAGGGAGAGATGCCTGAATCAGGGAAGTATAAGAGCAGACTGAAAACCTTTAATATCACAAAAGGCAGTACAAAGAGGATTAGGAGTCTGAAGGTATATAAGGGTCCAGGCCCTTGCAATTTCAATCAAGAGTGCAGGTTGAGTTGTATGAGGAGACTACAAATCCCCTCAGCGATATCTTTCAGAGTGCAATCGTTGTGTATAGAAGAATTCCACGAGGCTGAGTACTGTGAGCTAAACTTAGTGTGACCGTAGTCTTCTTTATTACAACTCCAGAGTGCCTAAACAAACTTTTATACTGGCCCTGCACGTGACCATTAGGACTCCAACAATCGCGCCCTCTGATGGCAAGTACTACATAGTTACATACATAACATCACTCCCCCCCAAAGTATTTGGTACAAGTTATTTACAGGTTGAGGCGATCCGGAGTCCTTCGCTCTCTGGTTGATCGTCTAAGTTTAAACCCTGGCGTGTGTGAGTTGGCCGGACCATTGCTGCACTGCACCGTGGCTGGTCTGACCGGACTGTCAGGAATGGTGGATTCATCCTCGTGATTGACAGCGAGGTCGATTGCTGGTTGGGTGTGTGTTGGTGGATCGTCGATGGTGATGTCCTCTTCAAGTCGTTCCTGGTTGTCAGTAAATCGCAATTTGGTCTAATCTAAATGCTTTCTGCACATTTGGCCATTTAACAGTTTGATTATAAACACCCTATTCCATTCCTTGGCCAAAACAGTGCCAGCAATCCACTTGGGACCATGACCGTAATTCAGGACAAACACAGGGTCATTAACATCAATGTCACGTGAAACAGCCGCGCGATCGTGGTACATGTTCTGCCGGTATCGCCGGGTTTCACCGTGATCATTAAGATCCGGGTGGACAAGGGAGAGCCTGGTTTTGAGGGCTCTCTTCATTAACAATTCTGCCGGGGGAACCCCGGTGAGTGAGTGGGATCGCGTCCGGTAACTGAGCAGAATGCGAGAAAGCCGGTCTGCAGGAAGCCATCCGTTATGCGGGCTTAAACGGAGCAGACCTGACATACTTGATGCCATTGCGGGTCATAAACTCGTTGAATTCCGAGCTGGTGAAACACGGTCCATTGTTGCTGACAAGGAGGTCGGGCAAGCCATGGGTGGCGAACATGGCCCGGAGGCTTTCAATGATGGCTGTGGACTTGCTGGATGACATGATTACGCATTCAATCCATTTGGAGTAAGCGCCCACAACTACTAAAAACATCTTTCTTAGAAAGGGGCCGGCAAAATCTACGTGGATCCTGGACCACGGTTTGGAGGGCCATGACCACAGACTCAGTGGAGCCTCCCTTGGTGCATTGCTCAGTTGCGAGCAAGTGTTGCACTGATGCAAGCATGACTCCAAGTCCAAATCAATGCCGGGCCACCAAACATGCATAGAAACATAGAAACATAGAAAATAGGTGCAGAAGTAGGCCATTCGGCCCTTCGAGCCTGCATCACCATTCGATAAGATCATGGCTGATCATTCCCTCAGTACCCCTTTCCTGCTTCCTCTCCATATACGACCTAGCAATTGCCTTCATCATGACAATGCCTGGGTGGGTACTGTGTAGGTCGTGTATAAATGTTTTCCTGCCTTTTTTTGGCAAAACCACGCGATTACCCCATAAGAGACAATCCGACTGGGTGGACATTTCATCTTTGCGTCGATGAAACGGCTTAATTTCATCTTGCATTTCCCCGGGAACGGCCGACCAGTTCCCATTTAGGACGTGACTCTTTAGTAATGATAGCACAGGATCCTGGCTGGTCCAGGTCCTGATGTGGCGAGCTCTCAAAAGCATCCATGACCAGCAGCAAGTCTGCAGGCTGCATCATTTCAACCCCAGTGCTGGGTAATGGTAGCCGGCTGAGAGCATCGGCACAGTTTTCAGAGCCTGGTCTGTAGTGGATAACATAGTCATAAGCAGATAATGTTAGTGCCCATCTTTGGATGCGGGATGAAGCATTGGTGTTTATATCTTTGCTCTCTGAAAACAGCAAAATGAGCGGCTTGTGGTCAGTTTCAAGCTCAAAACGAAGTCCAACTAGGTATTGGTGCATTTTCTTAACCCCATATACAGATGCTAACGCCTCTTTCTCAACCATACTATAGGCTCTCTCAGCCTTAGACAGACTTCTAGATGCGTATGCAACCGGTTGGAGGTTGTCTGATACATTGGCTTGTTGTAATACACAGCCGACCCCGTACAATGAGGCGTCACAAGCTAGCACTAAACGTTTACATGGGTCAGTCATAGTGTACAAGTAATTTATTTGAACATAGCAGGTTCCTTGCCTTCTCAAAGGCTGTGTCTTGAGATTTGCCCCGAACCCAGTCATCACCCTTACGTAGCAATATGAGCAAAGGCGCTAACAACGTGCTCAACCCGGGTATAAAGTTACCAAATAGTTGAGGAGTCCCAGGAACGAACACAGCTCCGTCACATTCTGTGGTCTGGGAGCACTCTTGATGGCCTCTGTCTTTGAGTCCGTGGGCCTGATGCCGTCCACTGCAATCTTTCTCGCCAAAAATTCGACCTCTGGCACCAGGAAATCACACTTGGAGCATTTCAGCTTGAGTCCCACTCTGTCGAGGCGACTTAGAACCTCTTCCAGGTTGTGTAGATGTTCGATGGCGTCACGATCAGTGATCAGGATGTTACCTTGAAACACAATGGTGCGCGGAACAGATTTCAGCAAACTCTCCATGTTTCCCTGGAAAATGGCTGCAGCCGAGCGAATCCCGAAAGGGCACCTGTGCTATATAGACAGCCCTTTGTGCGTGTTGATGTACGTCAGTCTTTTCAAAGATTCAGCCAGCTCCTATATCATGTAGGCGGAGGTTAGGTCCAACTTGGTGAACGACTTACCCCCCGCTAACGTTGCAAACAGGTCATTCACCTTGGGCAGCGGGTACTAGTCCTGCAGTCAGACATAGTGCATTAATCGGGTTCAGTTTGGGCCTTTGTGATTTATTGCCCCACAGTTTCTCGAAAGCCTTCTGGCTCATTATTGATTGATTCGCACCCGTGTCCAACGCCATGGATATTGGAACTCCATTTAATTTGACTTTCAGCATTATAGGAGGGCTCTTGGTGGTGAAGGTATGTACCCCATACACTTCTTGTTCACATTGAGTTGCCTGTGCTGCGTGATCCTCGCCGGATCGATCATCCTCTGCTACGTGGTGTGTCGCAGCACGTTTGCACATTCGCTGGAGGTGACAAAACGTTGCGCAGCCTTTGCACATGTAGAGCTTGAATCGACATTGATGGGCCCGATGATTACCCCCGCAGCGCCAACACGGTGCTAATGGATTCACATTCACCCCCGATGGCAGACTCTTGAGTCATCACAGGTCTTACAGCCGCAGACGTATAGGCCCTGCCATATGCAGTTGGGCCTGCTAGCGACGTCATTTTATGTACAGTACTTGCCGGTGAGCTTTGATGTTGAGAAGATATATGTTTGGTGTTATCGTCCGTGGCCATGCATGCCTGAGCGGTCGCGATGGCCCTGCTCAGGTCTAGGGTTTCGGCAGCCAGTAGCTTTCGAAGAATGACCTCATGGCTGATGCCCAGCATGAAAAAGTCCCGCAGCATTTGCCCAACGCAGCTCCAAAATCGCAAGGTCCCGCAAGGCGTCTCAGGTCGGCGACATAATCCGCCACGTCCTGGTCCCCGGAGCGATGGTGTGTGTAAAAACAATATCTGGCCATGAGGATACTCTCCTTCAGCTTGGGGTGGTCCTGAACCAGCGTGCACAACTCTGTATATTCCTTCTCCGTTGGTTTTGTCGGTGTGAGCAGATTCTTGATGAGGCCGTATATTTTAGCCCCACAAACGGTGGGGAGAACCACCCTACGCTTGGCCGCGTTCGTGTCACCTTCCAGCTCGTTGGCCACAAAGTACCGGTCAAGACGCTCGAAGAAGGCTTCCCAATCATCAGCCTCTACAAATCTCTCTAATATTCCAACAGCAGCCATGATTGCGTGAAGGTTCGTATTAACATAGAAACATAGAAACATAGAAAGTAGGTGCAGGAGTAGGCCATTCGGCCTTTCAAGCCTGTACCCTCATTCAATATGATCATGGCTGATCATGCAACTTCAGTACCCCATTCCTGCTTTCTCTCCATACCCCTTGATCCCTTTAGCTGTAAGGGCCACATCTAACTCCCTTTTGAATATATCTAACGAATTGGCCTCAACAACTTTCTCTGGCAGAGAATTCCACAGGTTCACAATTCTCTGAGTGAAGAAGTTTCTCCTCATCTTGGTCCTAAATGGCTTACCCCTTATCCTTAGACTGTGACCCCTGGTTCTGGACTTCCCCAACATCAGGAACATTCTTCCTGCATCTAACCTGTCCAATCCCGTCAGAATTTGATATATTTCGATGAGGTCCCCTCTCATTCTTTTAAATTCCAGTGAATATAAGCCTAGTCGATCCAGCCTTTCTTCATATGTCAGTCCTGCCATCCCGGGAATCAGTCTGCTGAACCTTCGCTGCACTCACTCAATAGCAAGAATGTCTTTCCTCAGATTAGGAGACCAAAACTGTAAATTCAAGGTGTGGCCTCGCCAAGGCCCTGTACAACTACAATAAGACCTCCCTGCTCCGATACTCAATTTCTCTCGCAATGAAGGCCAACATGCCATTTGCCTTCTTCAACACCTGCTGCACCTGCATGCCAACTTTCAATGACTGATGTACCATGACACCCAGGTCTCATTGCACCTCTTTTTCTAATCTGTCACCATTCAGATAATATTCTGCCTTCCTGTTTTTGCCACCAAAGTGGATAACCTCACATTTATCTACATTATATTGCATCTGCCATGCATTTGCCCACTCGCCTAACCTGTCCAAGTCACCCTGCAGCCTCTTAGCATTCTCCTCACAGCTCACACTGCCACCCAGCTTAGTGTCATCTGCAAACTTGGAGATATTACATTCAATTCCTTCGTCCAAATCATTGATGTATATTGTAAATAGCTGGGGTCCCAGCACTGAACCTTGCGGTACCCTACTAATCACTGCCTGCCATTCTGAAAAGGACCCATTTATTCTTACTCTCTGCTTCCTGTCTGCCAACCAATTCTCTATCCACGTCAATACATTACCCCCAATACCATGTGCTTTAATTTTGCACACTAATCTCTTGTGTGGGACCTTGTCAAAAGCCTTTTGAAAGTCCAAATACACCACATCCACTGGTTCTCCCTTGTCCACTCTACTAGTTACATCCTCAAAAAATTCCAGAAGATTTGTCAAGCATGATTTCCCTTTCATAAATCCATGCTGAATTGGATCGATCCTATCACTGCTTTCCAAATGCGCTGCGATTACATCTTTAATAATTGATTCCAACATTTTCCCCACTACCGATGTCAGACTAACCGGTCTATAATTCCTTGTTTTCTCTTGTCCTCCTTTTTTAAAAAGTGGAGTTACATTAACTACTCTCGAATCCATAGGAACTGATCCAGAGTTCCAACAGAATGTTGGAAAATGACCAGCAATGCATCCACTATTTCTGTGACCACTTCCTTAAGTACTCTGGGATGCAGACTATCAGGACCTGGGGATTTATCGGCCTTCAATCCCATCAATTTCCTTAACGCAATTTCTTGACTAATAAGGATTTCTTTCAGTTCCCCCTTCTCGCTAGACCCTCGGTCCCCTAGTATTTCCGGAAGGTTATTTGTGTCTTCCTTAGTGAAGACAGAACCAAAGTATTTGTTCAATTGGTCTGCCATTTCTTTGTTCCCCATTATAAATTCACCTGATTCTGACTGCAAGGGACCTACATTTGCCTTCACTAATCTTTTTCTCTTCCCATATCTATAGAAGCTTTTGCAGTCAGTTTTTATGTTCCCTGCAAGCTTACTCTCATACTCTATTTTCCCCCTCCTAATTAAACCCTTTGTCCTCCTCTGCTGAATTCTAAATTTCTCTCAGTCCTCAGGTTTGCTGCTTTTTCTGCCTCTTCCTTGGATTTAATACTATCCCTAATTTCCCTTGGTAGCCATGGTTGAGCCACCTTCCCCGTTTTATTTTTACGCCAGACAGGGATGTACAATTGTTGAAGTTCATCCATGTGATCTACAAATGTCTGCCATTACCTATCCACCATCAACCCTTTAAGTATCATTCGCCAGTCTATCCTAGCCAATTCACGTCTCATACCAACGAAGTCCCCTAGTCTCTGAATTAAATGTGTCACGCTCCATCTTAAATGAAGAATTCTACCATATTATGGTCACTCTTCTCCAAGGGGCCTCGCACAACAAGGTTGCTAATTAATCCTCTCTCATTAGACAAGACCCAGTCTAGGATGGCCAGCAATCTAGTTGGTTCCTCGACATATTGGTCTAGAAAATCATCCCTTATACACTCCAGGAAATCCTCCTCCACCGTATTGCTACCAGTTTGGTTAGCCCAATCTATATGTAGATTAAAGTGACCCATGATAACTGCTGTACCTTTATTGCACGCATCCCTAATTTTCTGTTTGATGCCATCCCCAACCTCACTACTACTGTTTAGTGGTCTGTACACAACTCCCAATAGCATTTTCTGCCCTTTGGTATTCCGCAGCTCTACCCATACAGATTCCACATCATCCAAGCTAATGTCCTTCCTTACTATTGCATTAATCTCCTCTTTAACCAGCAACGCAAGCCCACCTCCTTTTCCTTTCTGTCTATCCTTCCTGAATATTGAATACCCCTGGATGTTGAGTTCCCAGCCTTGGTCACCCTGGAGGCATGTCTCCATAATCCCAATTACATCATATCCGTTAACAGCTGTCTGCGCAGTTAATTCATCCACCTTATTACGAATGCTACTCGCATTGAGACACAGAGCCTTCAGGCTTGTTTTTTTAACACTCTTTGTCCTTTTAGAATTACGTTGTAATGTGGCCCTTTTTGATTTTTGCCTTGGGTTTCTCTGCCCTCCACTTTTAATATTCTCCTTTCTACCTTTTGCTTCCGCCCCCATTTTACTTCCCTCTGTCTCCCTGCATAGGTTCCCATCCCCCGGCATATTAGTTTAAACCCTCCCCAACAGCACGAGCAAACACTCCCCCTCGAACATCGGTTCCAGTCCTGTCAGGTGCAGACCGTCCGGTTTGTACTGGTCCCACCTCCCCCAAAACCGGTTCCAGTGTCCCAGGAATTTGAATCCCTCCCTCTTGCACCATTCCTCAAGCCACGTATTTATCTTAACTATCCTGCTATTTCTACTCTGACTAGCACATGGCACTGGTAACAATCCTGAGATTACTACCTTTTAGGTCCTACTTTTTAATTTAACTCCACGCTCCCTAAATTCAGCTTGTCGGGCCTCATCCCATTTTTTACCTATATCGTTGGTACCTATATGCACCACGACAACTGGCTGTTCCCCCTCCCCCTCCAGAATGCCCTGTAGCCGCTCCGAGACATCCTTGACCTTTGCACCTGGGAGGCAACATAGCATCCTGGAGTCTCGATTGCGGCTGCAGAAATGCTTATCTATTCCCCTTACAATAGAATCCCCTACCACTATAGCTCTCCCACTCTTTATCCTGCTCTCCTGTGCAGCAGAGCCACCCACAGTGCCATGAACTTGGCTGTTGCTGTCTTCACCTGATGAGCCGTCTCCCCCAACAGTATCCAAAATGGTATATCTGTTTTGGAGGGAGATGACCGCAGGGGACTACCTTCCTACTCCTGCTCTGTCTGATGGCCGTTACTCATCGCCAATTGTTGTGTGTAGAAGAACTCCATGAGGCTGAGTACTGTGACCTAAACTTAGTGTGACCTTAGTCTTCTTTATTACAACTCCAGAGTGCCTAAGCAACATGGCAGCCAACCTTTTATACTGGCCCTGCACGTGTGTGCAGGTGACCATTAGGACTCCAACAGTCGCGCCCTCTGGTGGCAAGTATTACATAGTTACATACATAACACAATGAAATTCATGTCCCAAAGGACTGAAGTAGCAAATGTCACTCCCATTTTGTTAAGGGCAAGAGATGAATCTTTAAATTACCTTGTTTGTGAGGAAAGTGTTCAAGACTTTGACGAGGGATGATATAAGAAATCATATGAAATAAAAATAAATGTTGCATTTATATACCTTCCATATTTTTAGGTCAATTAAGTACTTTTGAAGTGTAGTCACTGTAGGCAAATAGAGAAGCCAATTTGCACACAAGGTCCTACAAACAGCAGTGAGATAAATGAAGAAATAATCTATTTTTAGTGGTGTTGGTTAAGAGTTAAATGTTGAGCAAGACAACCGAAGAAATGCCCTGCTCCTCTTTTGATAATGCCATGGGACCTTTACCAAACAACTGAGAGGCCAGACAGGGCTTCCGTTTAACATCATCCAAGAGACAACGCCTGACAGTGCAGCACTGAAGTGTCAGCCTAGATTCTGGGTTCAAATCTGTGGAGTGGAGCTTTACAATCTTCTGATTCTGACTGCTATCATTGAGCCATGGCTAACTTATTCGGAAGGACAGGCTGTGATTATACAGAGCTAGAATGTGTTCAATAGTATCAGGTTGGATCTGAGCAATAGTCAGGTGTTACAAATCTTGGTTCTGCACTAGATGTTCCCTCGGGCTCAGCATCACTGGTCACTCCCATTAGTGGACCTTCCTAACAAACTACAGAGCCCCATGACAGCCCAATATCTAGCTAATTATGAGCATGATCCAGCGATTGTGACTCCTCGCTGTGTGCACTGGTTACTGCAAGCTTGATCATGCCACCATATGCGTCTTCTTATCTTTCGGAAGGTGGACTGAAAAGCACTCTAGTGACACGAGGCCAACTAGTTTCTTATATATATATATATATATGATATATCAATCAACAGAATAGTATTTTGGAGAAATTCATCTATTTCCTCATAACCTGAAAATAACAAACCTTGCACCCATACCGGAATTCTAGGTGAAAGCTTTGGCTTCGATTTTCCTTGCCGATACCCTCTAACCTCCCTTTCCTCTCAAGTCCTTGAACATGCTGTTGCCTAACCAAATCTGTGTCCATCTTTCCGGAACTCCATGTTTGAATCCCTCCAATCAGGTTTCCGCCCCTGCCACAGTACTCAAACGGCCCTTATCACAAAATACATCCTCTGTGACTGTGACAGTGGTAAACGATCCCTCCTCATTCTTCTCAACCTATCTGCAGCCTTTGACATGGTTAACCACACCATTCTCCTCCAATGCCTCTCCACCATCATCCAGCTGGGTGGGACTGCACTCGCCTGGTTCAATTCTTATCTATCTAATTGTAGCCAGAGAATCGCCTGCAATGGCTTCTCTTCCTGCTCCCACATCGTTACCTCTAGTGTCCCCCAAGGATCCATCCTTGGCCCCCTCCTATTTCTCATTTACATATTGCCCCTCGTTGACATCATCCAAAAACACATCAGGTTTGACATGTATGCTGAGGAGACCCAACTCTACCTCAACACCACCTCTCTCGACCCCTCCACTGTCTCTAAATTGTCACCTTGCTTGTCCGACATCCAGTTCTTTATGAGCAGAAAGTTCCTCCAATTAATTATTGGGAAGATCGAAGCCATTGTCTTCGGTCCCCGGCACAAACTTCGTTCCCTAGTCACCAACGCCATCAACTGTCCCTGGCAACTATCTGTTCACAACCTTGGGGTCGTAATTGACCCCAAGATGAGCTTCTGACCACATTTCTGCTCCATCACCAAGACCTCCTACTTCCACCTCCGTAACATCGCCCGACTCCAACCCTGCCTCAGCTTATCTACTGCTGAAACCCTCATCCATGCCTTTGTTACCTCTAGACTCGATTATTCCAACGCTCTCCTGGCCAGCCTCCTATCTTCCACCCTCCAGAGACTTGAGCTCATCCAAAACACTGTTGCCTGTATCATACTTTGCACCAAGTCCAGGTCACACATCTACATTGGCTCCCAGTGTGGCAACACCTCAATTTAAAAATTCTTATGCTTGTTTTCAAATCTATCCATGGCCTCACCCCTCTCTATCTCTGTAACTTCCTCTAGCCCAACAATCCTCCTAGATCTCTGTGCTTCTCCAATTCTGGCCTCTTGCACATCCACAATTTTAATTACCCCACCATTGCTGGCTGTGCCTTCAGCTGCTTAGGCCCTAAGCTCTGGAATTCCCTATTTAAACCTCTCCTCTCTTTTCTCTTTTAAGTTGCTTCTTAAAATCTTCATCTGTCCTAATATCTCCTTATGTTGCTCAATGTCAAATGTTGTTTGATAATGCTCCTGTGAAGTGCCTTGGGATGTTTACTACATTAAATGCATGCTGCTGTTGTTTTTACAGTAGATCCATAGATAACCTTTCCACAGAATATACTGACCTCAGCTTAACTCCTTACAAAAGCATTGATTTAGATGGCAATGCTTTCATTAGATATTGTTGGGGATTTATGCTAAGCACAGACTTGCAGCATATCTCAACAAGTAGCACAGCCTTGTCAGTGGCTGTTGACCTGACCACAGACCTGAATTTTTATGCCACCAGGTTCTTCCAGGTTGCTTTGGGTGACTTCTGTCACATCAGTCAATTGGCTGTGCACCACTGTATTAAAGTCACAGATGCTCTCTTCAGGGGAGAGTCTCAATTCACTTTCTCAATGAACCCTGCAAAGCAGAGTGGTTAACTTTTATAAGCTAGCAAGATTTGCACAGGTACAGATTTCATTGATGGTACTCATATGTTACTGAAAGCCCATTTGAAAACCTCCCTCAACAGGAAGGAGTTCCGTTCGATCAATATAATTTTACACATGAATGCGTGCTACCTAGGAAGCTTCTACAACTCATGTATACTTCGGCAATCAAACTGCATTGATGAGCCAGAAAACTGCATCAAGTTGGTTGAACATCAGGAATACTCCCTGCAGTATTGGCTGATGACATATCGAAGACATCCAGCCTCAGCAAGGACCAACTGAAAGAACCCGACTTGTTACATTGCAGACCACTGGAATCTTGAAGTCTCGTTTCAGGTGCCTTGACAGATCTGAGGGAGCCCCACAATAAAGCCCAGCAAGGGTCTCGAGAATAATTCTGGCCTGCTGCATGTTGCAAAATTATGCCATTCAGCAAGGGTTAGTCCATCCAGGTGCAGAGAGGATGACAAAGGAACAGGCCCTCCATCAACAGCAGCTCAAGAGAAATAACAACAAATTATCAACAACTCGTTTCAATAAATCTAACTCATGGAATACATCTAAGACCATGATTATTGAGGAACAATGAGGCAGCTACTGGGGAGGATTTGAACTAATTAAACTAGGATATGCTAGTTTATAAAAGTTGTAGCACATAGAGCAGATTGTCAGCAGAGAACACCCATAAGTACTAAAGCTTACAAAAATATACAGTAGTTAAGAACCACAAGGGAGGTTAAACCTTAAAGCAGAAAACCTCTATTAAATCTCCTCTTAGCCTGCACGTCTCCAATGGAAATAGGACCCAGTATCTCTTCCTAATGATACCTTCTCAGTTCTGCCATCATCCTGGTGAATCTACCCTATATGCTCTCGATAGCCTTAATTTCCTTTCTATAACGAGGAGTCCAAAACTAAACACAGTATAATCTGTTGCCTAACCATTGTCATGTACAAATTTATCATTATCTCTTTACTCTTGTACTATATGCCCGTGAGTTAGGAGGAAATACTGCATTTAATTGACATGTTAAAAAAAACATAAGGGATCCTAGATTTATAAGCAGGTGTAGAGAATACAAAAGTAAAGAATTAATGCTAAATCTATACAAATCGTTGTTGAGATCGGTGGTTCTCAAACCCTTTTGGTTGAAGGATCCCTTTTCACATGGATTAGTAATCACAGACCCCCCATCTAAATTATAATACTATATAATACTCATAATATGAAAGTGCTGCACATTAAAAGTGTTTTAATGATGCTTTTCAGAAAACGGGTATTTACTTATAGATATCAGTGCCTGCTTTCTTGTGTTTGAAGCTTTCTTGTGCAATATATGTTCAAAACCTTCAACTGTAAAGTGTAAGGGCCAAGGGCCTCTCATGGAAGGCTAACCGCTCTCCCGTTTACAGATGACCAGCAGCAGCTGACTTTATTTCACAGTAAAGTCCCCAGACGCAAGACATCAATTTAAACTAACAGCATTCGATATAACTCTAGACTAGTTCAAAGACCCTGGCCGGCTTCTTTAGATGCTCTATATTTCGAAGCAGATATTTTTCTACCATCTTAGATGCCATAGCCAAATAATAATTGTCATTTATTTCACCATCTTGCAATGACTATAAGTATGTAACTGTAACTCATGCATACTGTACCTGTACCCTTGTAATGCATACCTTGACCACAGGGAGTGAGCTCCTCACCTGGGCTTCCAGGTATAAAAGGGGAGGTCCCACCCAGTCCTGGAAATAAAGTGAAGGTCACAGAGTGATCGTGTCTGATATATCCATGCCTCATGTGAGTTTGTAACAAGGTGCAGAGACACTACATTTGGCGACGAGAATCGGGAATCACCGAACCACGAGGATGGCCACCGGTGGCACAGAGGAACGTTACTGTGTGGGTGAGGACTGGGACGACTTTGTGGAAAGACTCCAGCAGAGCTTTGTCACAAAGGACTGGCTGGAAGAGGCAGCGGCTGACAAGCGGAGGGCGCATCTACTGACCAGCTGTGGTCCACAGATGTATGCGCTAATGAAAGACCTGCTCGCACCCCAAGGGACAGCGGACAAGTCCTTCGAAGAGCTCAGCCAGCTGATTAATGAGCATCTCAAGCTGGCAAGTAGCGTACACATGGCCCGGCACTGGTTCTACTCTCACCAGCGTCAGGAGGGTCAAAACATCTCGGACTTCGTGGCGGAATTGCGGTGTTTGGCCAGTCTCTGTAAGTTCTCCAATGCCTGCAGGGGGGAGATGTTAAGGGACTTTTTCATCGAGGGCATTAATCATGCTGGCATTTTCAGGAAGCTCATAAAGACTAAGGATTTGACTTTAGAAGGGGCGGTGTTGATAGCTCAGACCTTTATGGCGGGGGAAGAGGAGACCAAGCTAATATATGCACACAGCCCTGATTTTAAAGTTGCGTTGAACCAGGGAATCAATGTAATAAAAATTACATAGAACTCCACAGGCAGGCAAGGGCAATTCGACATCATCCAGGCAGGCAGGCAAGGGCAATTCGACAGCAACAAGCTCCTGGCAACAGGGACAATGGAAAGGGGATCGGCAATTCACGCCATCATGAGGAACAATACATCCTGTGATGGGACAATTAACATCCCCCATCAGAGTGCTTAGAAACAGCCAAAAGGGCCATCAGAGAGGAATGCCTGGGAATAGTCCTTTTGTTAACAGCAATCTCAGCTCATGTTGGAGATGTGGGAGCAGACACACTGCAAAAATCTGCAGGTTCCAACTTTACACCTGTAGGATTTGTAATGTCAAGGGACACCTGGCCAGGATGTGCAAAAAGGCAGTAGCGAGGCTAGTCTGCGAGACAGACGAACCAGACGAGGGGTCTGAAATGTAGGATGAGGCCTGGGGGACAACCATGGATGCTGAAGTTCAGAGAGTTCATGTGGCCGACATCCACAGCTCATACACTAAAACACCACCCATGATGATGAAAGTCTTACTGAATGGCATCCTGGTGCATATGGAGCTGGATACCGGAGCTAGCCAGTCCCTCATGATCTTGACTTGGTGCGGGCTAGTACACGGGCTGCTGAGTTTTGGATGACCTCAAGTTTCCATAGTGTAGAATGTGGAAGACCAGCCAAGAGTGAGTTGGAGTAGTCAAGTCTAGAGGTAACAAAGGCAGGAATGAGGGTTTCAGCAGTAGAAGGAGCTAAGGCAGGGGTGGAGGCAGGCAATGCTATGGAGGTAGAAAAAGGCGGTTTTCGTTATGCCTCGGATAAGTGGCTGGAAACTCATTTCAGGGTCAAATATGACACCTAGGTTGCGAACAGTCTTGTTCACCCTCAGATTGATACTAGAGAGAGGGATGGAGTCAGTGGTTATGGAACGCAGTTTGTGATGGGGACCAAAGATAATGGCTTCGGTCTTCCCAATACTTAATTAAGTTCATCCAGTACTGGATGTCGGACAAGGAATCTGACAATTTAGATACCAAGCAGGGGTTGAGAGAAGTGGTGGAGAGGTACAGCTGGATGTCGTCAGCGTACATGTGGAAACTGACACTGTGTTTTCGGATGATATCGCCAAGGGGCAGCATATAGATGAGAAATAGGAGGAGACCAAGGACAGTTCCTTGGGGGACACCAGAGGTAATGATGTGGGAGTGGGAAGATTATGTAGCTACGATTAGATAGATAAGAATGGAACTAGGCAAGTGCAGTCCCACCAAGCTGGACGTTGGTGGAGAGGCGTTGGAGGAGGATGGAGTGGTCAACTGTGTCAATGGCTGCAGACAGGTCCAGGAGGATGAGGAGGGATAGTTTACCTTTGTCACACTCACAAAGGATGTCATTTGTGACTTTGATGAGAGTCGTTTCGATGCTGTGGCAGGGGCGAAAACCAGATTGAAGGGATTCAAACATTGAATTCATGGAAAGATGGTCACGGATTTGGGAGGCGATAACATGTCCAAGTACTTTGGACAGGAAAGAGAGGTTGGAAATGGGATGACAGCTAACAAGCAAAGTGGGGTCAAGGGTTGTTTTTTTGAGGAGGGGATGATGACGGCAGATTTGAAGGAGAGGGGGACAGTACCTGAGGAGAGAGAACTGTTAAAAATGTTTATTTTTTTGTGTATTTTCTTTTGCTCCCACTCATATCCACAGGAAAGGTTTTATAGCAAAAAATGTTTCAAGAAATAAATCCCTGACTTTTCATTGGTTAATTGACGAGATGTCGTGCGGCGATTGGATGGGGATCATGTAAGTCATTAGCAGCACGTTTGCGAGTATTTGAAATATTTCCATGCGAGAACAATGGAAGTGAGGAGGCACGCGTGGGAGCAATGGACAGTCACGGGTTTGCTCACGATCATCAGCAATAACCTCAGACGAGATTCACTAAGGTGATCCCAGACATGGGAAGCTTTAATTATGAGGAGAGATTTGAGCACAAAAATCTAGACTGACACTCCAGTGCAGTACTGAGGGAGTGCTGCACTGTCAAAGTCTTTCGGATGAGACTTTAACCGTGGCCCTGTCTGCCCTCCCAGTTGGATGTAAAAGTTGCCATGTCACTATTTTGAAGAACAGCAGGGGAGTTATCCCCAGTGTCCTGGCCAATATTTATCCCTCAATCAGCATCACTAAAAACAGATTATCTGGTCATTATCACACTGCTGTTTGTGGTATCTTGCTGTCTGCAAATTGACTGCCGCGTTTCCGACATTACAACAGTGACTGCACTTCAAAAAGTATTTCTGGATTTAACTTTGGGACGGCCGGTGGTCATGAAAGGCACTATATAAATGCATCTTTTTTCAATGGCCTCTTTTCATTAGAAAAAAGAAAATCAAGAGATTTGAAGTGTTCAAATTTATGAGAGGGTTTAATAAATTAAATAGAGAAAAATTATTTCCACTGATCAGTAAGTCAGCAACAGAGGGAATGCATATATTTAATATAATCACTAAAAAAAGGGAAGAGGTTAGTGTTACATATGTAAACCTGTAAATACAATGTTTAATCACCAGAGGGCTCATCCCCTAGAGTCCCAGGGGATTCCACAATCAGTATCTGGTCTGACTCTTTATTCAAGACTTAACAACTGGCGACGAGATACAGATGACGAACCCCACCGCAACAATGCAGAGAATCGTGGGCATCCTGGAGAAATTTTCGGAGGGAGATGATTGGAAAACCTTCATGGAGCGACTCGACCAATACTTTGTGACCAATGAGCTGGAAGGAGAAGCGAACACTGCCAAACGAAGGGCGATCCTCCTCACCGTTTGCAGGGCACCAACGTACTTGGCATAGGTCATGAAGTAATACTTCACAAACTTTTGACTGTAGAGACCCCAACCTTGAGTAAAGCCAAGTACAAAGAAGTCCCTGAGCATGTGCTCCAAGTGTCCTTCAAATTCGCAATGGCCTTCAGACCTCTTGTACGTGTAGAACCGATACCTCGCCATCAGAACGCTTTCCTTCGGGTTTAGATGCTCCCGGACCAGTGTGCACAAATCATCGTCACTGGTGGCGATAGCCCAGGTGTTTATCGCCACCAGTGACAATACCAAACAAATCTCTCAGCACACGAGTGCTGCTGCAAGTACCTTGAAAAAAGTAATGTTGTTTTTGAATCGTAATGTACAGGGCAGGTCTCACATGCCTGCAGCTGCACGTCTGCAAGTGACTCGGAGCCCACCATCAAGGGTGGTGAATGCAAGGCCATTAACACCTTGTTGGCGCTGCGGGAGTGATCATCGTTTCCATTCATGCCACTTCAAAGGATAAGTTTGCAAGGGCTGTGGAACAATGGGACACCTCCAACGGATGTGCAGGCGAGCTGCAAACCCTGCTAATCCTGCAAACACCATGTTGCAGAGGAGGACAGAGCCACGGTGGATCACGACGAACCAAAGCCTCAGACTGAGGAGGCAGAGGTATATGGGGTGCACACATTTACCACAAAGTGTCCCCCGATAATGCTGAAGGTTGAATTAAATGGACTCCTGGTGTCCATGGAGCTGGACATGGGCGCAAGCCAGTCCATAATGAACAAAAAGACTTTCAATAAATTGTGGTGCATCAGGGCCTCAAGGACAGAACTGACTCCCATTCATACTAAACTGAGAACGTACACAAAGGAACTGATTCCCGTAATTGGCAGTGCTACCGTAAAGGTCTCCTATGATGGAGCGGTGCACAATTTACCATTCTGGGTGGTACCGGGCGATCGCCCCACACTGTTCTGCAGGAGCTGGCTGGGAAAGATATGCTGGAACTGGGACGATGTCCGACTCATCCGTCGACAACACTTCATGTGCCCCGGTCCTAAACAAGTTCCTCTCACTGTTTGAACTGGGCATCGGGAAGTTCCAAGGAGCAAAAGTGCAGATCCATTTGATTTTGGGGGTGTGACCCATCCATCACAAGGCGAGAGCGGTACCGTACATGATGAGAGAGAGGGTGGAGATCGAGCTGGACCGGCTGCAAAGAGAGGGCATCATTTCGCCGATCGAATTCAATGAGTGGGCCAGTCCGATTGTTCCAGTCCTTAAGGGAGACGGCACCGTCAGAATCTGTGATGATTACAAAGTAATTATCAATCATTTCTCACTGTAGGATCAATACCTGCTACCAAAGGCAGACGATCTATTTGCGACGCCGGCGGGAAGGAAAACCTTCACTTGACCTCAGTCTACATGACGCAGGAGCTGGAGGGATCACCTGCATCAACATGCACAAAGGTCTCCTCATTTACAACAGATGCCCAGTTGGGATTCGATCGGCCGCGGCGATATTCCAGAGGAACATGGAAAGCTTGCTGAAGCCAGTCCCGTGCACCGTGGTCTTCCAGGACAACATCTTGGTTACCTGCAGAACCTGGAGGAGGTTCTTAGTTAGCTTAATCGTGTGGGGCTCAGGCTAAAACGCTCGAAGTTCATTTTCCTAGCGCCTGAAGTGGAGTTCCTGGGGAGAAGAATCACGGCGAACGGCATCAGGCCCACCGATTCAAAGACGGAGGCAATCAAGAACGCACTGAGAACGTGATGGAGCTGCGGTCGTTTCTCGCACTCCTGAACTATTTTGGTAACTTCTTACCGGTTCTTAGCACATTCTTAGAACCCCTGCGTAAAGAAGATGAATGGGTACGGTGTAAAAGCCAAGAAAATGCCTTTAAGAAAGCTAGGAAGCTGTTATGTTTAAACAAATTGCTTGTGTTGTACGATCCATGTAAGGTTTTGTTACTAGCATGTGATGCGTTGTCGTACGGGGTTGGGTGTGTATTGCAACAAGCTAATGAATTTGGGAAATTGCAACCGGTTGCTTATGCATCCAGAAGTCTGTCTATGTCTGAGAGGGCCTACAGCATGATCGAAAAAGAAGTGTTAGAGTGTGTTTATGGGCTAAAGAAAATGCATCAATATCTGTTTGGGCTCAAGTTTGAATTGGAAACCGACCATAAGCCACTCATATCCCTCTTTTCTGAAAATAAGGGGATAAATACAAATGCATCGGCCTGCATCCAGAGATGCGCACTCACGTTGTCCGCATACAACTACGCCATCCGCCACAGGCCAGGCACAGAAAATTGTGCCGATGCTCTCAGTAGGCTGCCATTGCCCAGCACAGTGGTGACGATGGCACAGCCCGCAGATTTAGTTATGGTAATGGAAGCATTCGAGAGTGAGCAATCACCTGTTAGCGCCCGACAGATTAGAACCTGGACAAGCCAGGACCCCTTACTGTCTTTAGTAAAAGAACTGTGTGCTCCATGGGAGTTGGTCTAGTGTCCCGTTAGAAATGCAGGAAGAAATAAAGCCGTACCAGCGGCACAGAGATGAAATGTCTATACAGGCAGACTGCCAACTATGGGGTAATCGGGTAGTGGTGCCAAAAAAGGGCAGGGACACCTTCATTAGTGACCTCCACAGCACCCACCTAGGCATCGTAATGATGAAAGCGATAGCCAGATCCCATGTGTGGTGGCCCGGTACCTGCACAAATGTAATACATGTTCACAGTTAAGCAATGCACCCAGGGAGGCGCCACTAAGTTTATGGTCCTGGCCCTCCAAACCGTGGTCCAGGGTCCACGTCGACTATGCAGTCCCGTTCTTGGGAAAAATATTCCTAGTGGTTGTAGATGCATACTCCAAATGGATTGAATATGTGATAATGTCAGCAAGCACGTCCGCTGCCACCATTGAAAGCCTGCGGGCCATGTTTGCCATACACGGCCTGCCTGACGTCCTTGTGAGTGACAATGGGCCGTGCTTCACCACTGCCGAGTTCAAAGAGTTCATGACCCGCAATGGGATCAAACATGTCACATCTGCCCCATTTAAACCAGTATCCAACGGTCAGGCAGAACGAGCAGTGCAAACAATCAAGGAGAGCTTGAAGAGGGTAACTGAAGGCTCATTGCAGACTCGCCTATCCCGAGTCCTGCTTAGTTACCGCACAAGACCTCATGATCACGCAAATGTGTCACGTGAAATCGAGATTAATGATCCTGTATTTGTGTTGAACTATGGACAAACCACTGTCATGGCCAAAGAGGGGAACAGGGTGTTTCAGGTCAAACTTTCAAATGGACTCACCTGCAGGAAACACTTGGACCAAACCAAACTCAGATTCACGGACTATCCAGAACAACCCACAGTAGACTCCATCTTTTTCGGCCCTCCAACACACACACAAGTGACAACCGACCCAGCGGTTGACCACGAAGCAGAACCCATCACCCGCAGCAGCCTAGCAGGACTCACCACACCCGCAGCCCAGCAAGGCTATCTGTGCAGCAGCCCAGCGAGGGCCCAACAAACGACTCACCAAAACCAGGATTTGCACTGAGACGATCAACCAGGGAAAGGAAGGCCCCAGAATGACTCACTATTGACTTTGGGGGGGGGGGGGAGTGTTGTTAAAAATGTAAATCTGTAAATACCATGTTTAACCACCAGAGGGCTCATCCCCTGGAGTCCCAAGGGATCTCACAATCCCTTGGGAGCACCTGTACATAAAGAGGCCTCACAGGCTGGAGAGGCACTCTGAGATCTGTAATAAAGGACTATGGTCACACCTTACATTGAGCTTGCAGTATCTGGTCTGACTCTTTATTCAAGACTTAACTGTTAGGAGAAATGTTTAGCAAAGAAGATTATTAGGAATTCCCGACAGTGGTGGAAGCAGAATCCAGAATAACTTTTAAAAGGGAACTAATAAATGTTTGAAAAAAAAAGCATTAAACAGATATGAGGAAAGGGCAGGGGAATGTGTCTAAGTGGATTACTTAGGATTACATAGGATATACATTACAGAAACAGGCTATTACGGCCCAACCAGTCGATGCCGGCATTTATGCTCCACTCGAGCCTTCTCCCGTCTTTCCTCACCTAAATCTCTCAGCATAACCTTTTATTCCCTTCTCTCTCATACGCTTGTCTAGCCTCCCCTTAAATGCATCTATACTATTCGCTTCAACCACTCTCTGTGGTAGCGAGTTCCACATTCTCACCACTCTATGGGTAAAGAAGTTTCTTCTGAATTCCTTATCTTTCAGAGAGCAAACACATGCAATTGGCTAAATGGGGACAGGGCAGGGGAATGGGACTAAGTTGATAGATCTTTCAGAAAGTTGACAAAATGCAAAGGGCCACAAGGCCTCTTGTGCTGTAAAATTCCTCTAGCACCAGTGTGGCTTGTGTTGTCTCATCTCTTTACTTTCTGCAGAAGGGAATGAAGGGGTTTTGATAGAGGTCTTTTAGAGGATTTGAGTCCAGGGAAGTGGTTCTGTTAAGTACAGGATTCAAGGACAATGAGACACAGTTTAAAGGTCCAGGGTATCGAAAGAAAATAAGAAATTTAGGAAACTGTTTTTTAGTAAGAGGGTGATAGAATTGTAAAGCAGATTGGCATCAGCGATAATGGAACAGAAACCATGGTAGGGTTTTAAAAAGTTGATGAATTCTGAGTCAGCACCATCAGGAGACCAGTGGAAAAGTGTCAAGTTTTCTTTCTGATGGTTTTCGTTTTTAATTCATTCATTTCTAAATAAGACACAAATTCCCTTATTGCTTCTTACAATTCCTCCTTCAATTTATTTCCCTTTTCTCCTGAAGTGGTACCTTTCCAAGATTGACTGCAGCTTTTCATCTCCTCATATAAAGAGCCATTCTCACATGTCAGCCTCAGTTAGTATCAGGAATTATTCCACCATGAGGGACAGCTCAACAAATCTAATCCTGTCATCATCTGATGTCCACACACAGGCAATCTGCAGCAGAAGTTACTGGATAGCAATCCACAACAGGAATCTTCAGTAATGTCAACCCTACTATTTCATAAATCATGACTCTTAAAATCATGTGATTTAGTAAGAAATCATGAGCTGCCTTTTTTTCAGCTCCTCAGTAGCCTTTGCTCCCGGACAGGAAGAGCATTGCTATCACCAACCGATTGCTAACATAAGAAACAGGAGCAGGAGTAGGATCAGAACCCCGCTGTCGCATCACTTGCAGGCCGGCCTTGGTCTGCTTTTGATCATTACTCTTTTCGGAACATTCAAGACAGAGATGAGGAGGAATTTCTTCATTCAGAGGGTTGTGAATCTTTGGAATTCTCTACCCCAGAGGGCTGTGGATGCTGAGTCTCTGAACATATTCAAGGCTGAGATAGATAGATTGTTGGAGTCATGCGGAATGAAGGGATATGTAGATCGGGTGGGAAAGTGGAGTTGAGGGCGATGATCAGCCATGATCTTATTGAATGGCTCGAGGGGCCATATGGCCTACTCCTGGTCCTATTTCTTATGTTCTAATATTCTTAATGTGAGGCCCAGGACATTTAATTTCCGGGCCTCATTTATGTTAAGTCCTGACTCTAATGTATTGACTTACACGAGACACATGCTGAAGTCAAGGTCACTCAGGACCTGCACCTTTAATTCCAGCTCTCCAGTGCTGCACTTTCCTGAGACCTCTCTTTATATACCTCAGTGGGACAGGTATGGAGTGTCTCCTGCAAGTGCACCCCTGGTGGTAAGGTATGCTTATTGTTACAGATCATATCAAGTTACAGTCATGTATAGCACGGTAAGATACAGTTATATACAGTAATGTGAGATACATGACATCACCCTCTCCCAAGGTCTTATTGCCTTTACAGATTCAGTCTCTCAGGTGGTCTGCGCTCTCGCGTGGAGCATCTTAGTTGTGGTTCAGTTGTTTGCCTTGGTGCCTGTTTTTCGTTCGGTGTGATTGCTGGTATCTCGCCTGGGCTGTCTGTTTCGTTCGGTGTGATTGCTGGTATCTCACCTGGGCTGTCTGTTGAGACTGCCCTTTCCTCAGATTGTTCCACCTGTCTGTTCACCAGGTGTGGTGTGAGTTCCACGTTGTAGTCTGCCTCTGGTTCTTCAGTGTTATCAGTGAATCTACTTTTTACTTGATCTACATGCCTCCGGCAGGTTCAGCTACTGTCCATTTGTACAACCAGTAGCCTGTTTCCCTCTTTGTCTGTTACTGTCCCTGCAAGCCATTTGGGACCCCGGCCATAGTTTAGCACAAACACTTTGTCCCCTATCTCATTCCACCTCCCCCTCGAATTTCGGTCATGGTACTCAGTTAGCTTTTGATGCTTAGCCTCAACAATTTCATGCATGTCTGGGAGGATTAACGAGAACCTGGTCTTTAAGGTTCATTTCATCAATAGTTGTGCGGGGGGAACCCCAGTCAACGAATGCGGACGAGATCTGTATGCCAGCAGCAGTCGCGACAGGCAGCTCTGCAGCGTGGGACCTTGGATTCTGAGCATGCCTTGTTTAATGATCTTCACTGCTCGCTCCACCTAGCCATTGGAGGCCGGCTTGAATGGTGCCGTCTTAACGTGATTTATATCGTGGTCAACGATAAAATCGTGAAATTCTGCGCTGGTGAAGCACGGACCATTATCACTGACCAATATGTCAGGAATGCCGTGCGTTGCAAACATGGTTCTAAGGCTCTCCACAGTGGTGGAGGTGGTGCTCGAGTTTAAAATGGTGCACTTGATCCATTTTGAAAATGCATCTACGACTACGAGGAACATTTTGCCCATGAATGGGCCCGCATAGTCTACATGCACCCACGACCACGGTTTGGTGGGCCAGGGGCTTAGGGGGGCCTCCCTGGGGGCATTACTGAGTTGGGCACAAATGGTGCACCGATGGACGCAGAGCTCCAAGTTCGCGTCAATGTCAGGCCACCAGACATGAGATCTGGCTATGGCCTTCATAAGGATGATCCCCAGATGCTCGCGATGAAGCTCCTGGACAAACGCCTCCCTGCCTTGTAAGGGCATAACTACTCGGCTGCCCCACATCAGGCAGTCTGCCTGTAGTGAGAGTTCATGCATGCGCCTATGGAAGGGTTTGACCTCCTCAGGGCAGGCATCACGAGCCTCTGCCCAGTCACTGGTTAAAACGCATCTTTTTACTAGAGATAACGTGGGGTCGCTGGTCGTCCAGGCCCTGATTTGGCGAGTTGTCATGGACGAACCTGTGGATTCAAAGGCATTGATTGCCATGACTGTCTCACAGTCCTGTTCGTCGGACCCTTCTGTGGTCGCCAGGGGTAGCCTGCTAAGCGCGTCGGCACAGTTGTCTGTGCCTTATCGTGTAGTCGTAAACCGTCAGCATGAGTGCCCACCGCTGAATACGCGCCGAGGCATTGCCGTTGATTGCCTTGCACTCGGATAGTAGGGACGTGAGGGGTTTGTGGTTGGTTTCTAATGCAAACTTGGCCCCAAAAAGGTGCATCTTTTTGACACCATACATGCATGCGAGCGTCTCCTTCTCAACCATACCGTACCCACGCTCCGCCCGCGAAAGTGACCTGGAGGCATAAGCAACGGGCTGCAATTTACCCGCATCATTGATGTGCTGTAAAACGCACCTGACCCCGTACGCTGACGCATCACACATAAGGACTAACTTTTTACCTGGGTCAAAAAAGGCTAAAACACTCTTGGAACATAGAAGGTTGCGTGCCTTATTAAAGGCACGTTCTTGGGCGACCCCCCAAAACCAATCATGCCTCTTTCTGAGTAGCACATGGAGAGGCTTCAGCAGCGTGCTCAAGTTCTGCATAAAGTTCCCAAATGATTGAGTAGCCCGAGACATTCTGGGGCCTGGGTGGCCAGGCGAATCGCTTCGGTTTTGGATTCGGTTGGGCGGATTCCATCAGCGGCAATCCTTCTGCCCAAAAATTCAACCTCAGGCGCAAGAAACAGACACTTGGATTTCTTAACTCTCAGGCCTACCCGATCCAATCGACTTAGTACTTCCTCAAGATTGCGGAGATGAGAGTCGGTGTCCCTGCCCATGATGAGTATGTCATCTTGAAACACAACTGCCCCCGGGATGGACTTGAGCAGACTCTCCATGTTGCGCTGGAATATAGCAGCTGCTGATCTGATTCCGAATGGGCATCGATTGTACACAAAAAGGCCTCGATGTGTGTTGATGTGGTGAATAGCTGAGACTCTTCGGTCAGTTCTTGCGTCATATACGCAGATGTGAGGTCAAGTTTCGAGAAAAGTTTTCCTCCAGCCAATGTGGCAAATAGGTCCTCCGCTCTGGGCAGTGGGTATTGGTCCTGTAGGGAGGCTCTGTTTATGGTAGACTTGTAATCCCCACAGATTTGTACGGATCCATCAGGCTTCATGACAGGGACGATGGGGCTTGCCCAGTCGCTGAATTCCACGGGAGAAATTATGCCTTCCCGCAGAAGCCGATCCAGTTCATTTTCAATCTTTTCCCTCATCACATAAGGCACAGCTCTAGCCTTGTGATGGACCGGTCTGGCATTCTGTGTGATGTAGATTCTAACTTTAACCCCTTTGAAGGTGCCCACACCTGGCTGAAAGAGATGTTCAAAACGGCTTAGAACTGTTGAGCAGGAGGTCTGTTCCTCTGGCGACATGGCGTGAACATCATCCCATTTCCAATTAAGTTCTGCTAGCCAGCTTCTCCCCAACAGGGCTGGGAGATCCCCGGGGACAATCCACAGGGAAAGTCGGTGCACCATCCCTTTGTGTGTGACTGAGAGCATGGCGCTGCCAAGGACTGGGACGATTTCTTTAATATAGGTCCTTAGTTTGGTGTCGATCTTTGTGAGTTTTGGTCTGTTGCTTTTGTGCGGCCACAGCTGTTCAAATTGTTAAACGCTCATGAGTGATTGACTGCCCCCTGTGTCCAGTTCCATGTTGACCGGTATCCCTTTGAATAGAACCCTCATCATAATTGGAGGCGTCTTGGTGTAAGAACAGTGGACATTGATCGTGTTAACCCGCTGTACCTCGGCGTCCCGTGCACTGTTCCAACCGTCTTCTGGTCTGCTTTCTGACTCTTCCGATTCGTATACCAGCTGAGCTGCTGTTTTTCTGCACATGCGAGCCAGATGCCCTGTATAGTTGCAGTTTCTGCAAATGGCATGCTGAAATCGACAGCCCCTTGTTGAGTGCCTTCCCCCACATCTCCAGCACAGACCGTTTCCATTGTTTCCGAAGGATGAGCTGCGTCTGGCTGATCTCCCTTGAGCTTCTCTCATTCTGTTGTTGATTGCTCACATTGTGGTTTGATGAGGTGTGATCGGCCGTTCATGTGGCCCTTGATTTTGATGGCTTCTGGCGCCACTGTCTGCTGTTGAAGGCCTGCTCTCCTGCCTTTGTCTGTGTGTGGGGGTAGCGGTTTGTTTCACAATGTGAACCCCTTGTTCCAATGCCTCGTTGGTTGTCATACCCGAAGTATAGATCAGCCTCGTTTCTTCTTCGCCTGCCAAGAACGCCTGTGCGACCAGTGCTGCTACCTCTAGAGTCAAGTTCTTAGTCTCTATAAGCTATCGGAATATGCCTACCTGGCCTATTCCTTCAATGAAAAAGTCTCTCAGTACTTCTCTCCTTAGTTCATCGGGGAACTCACATGATCTAGCCAGCCTCCGAAAATCCGCCACGAAGTCGGGTATGCTTTGGCCCACACAGCATCTGTAGTTATAGAACCTGTGTCTGGCCATGTGTAGGCTGCTCGCTGGCTTCAGGTGATCTCTCACCAGTGTGCTCATCTCCTCAAACAACTTGCTTGCTGGTTTCTCGGGTGCCAGCAGGTCTTTCATTAAAGCGTATGTTTTTGAGCCACAGCTGGTCAAGAGATGGGTTCTTCTCTTGTCTGCCTTATCATCGCCCAGCCAGTCTTTGGTCGCAAAGCTTTGTTGGAGCCTTTCTATAAAGTCATCCCAATTGTCTCCAGCATTGTATTTCTCATCTGAGCTGTTGGTAGCCATTCTGTGGATTCTGTGCTCCCGTAACTCGTTGCCACTGTTAAGACCTGACTCTAATATACTGACTTACATGAGACAGATGCTGAAGTCAAGGTCACTCAGGACCTGCACCTTTAATTCCAGCTCTCCCAGTGCTGCACTTGCCTGAGACCTCCCTTTATATACCACAGTGGGACAGGTATGGAGTGTCTCCTGCAAGTGCACCCCTGGTGGTAAGGTATGCTTATTGTTACAGGTCATATCAAAATACAGTCATGTATAGCATGGTAAGATACAGTTATATACAGTAATGTGAGATACATGTCAATTTAAATCATCCAAATCGGACTCACGCATGAATTTGGCTACTCGGCCAGTGGCGAGAGCGAGATTTTGGGCGACATGTGGCTCATGGGGACCCAACTGAACAGGCCCTGGCATATGGTAAGTTGTCATTGGGGGTGGGCATTTATTGGGGGGAGGGTCTGGAGGTGATCGCAGATGAGGGGTGGAAACCCGGGGCAGTGGTGGCCCAAGGTTCCGTTGCGCAGCCTGGAAGAGCTCCCGGCCCACAAGGAAAACCAACACTGTTTTTTCTAAATCCCTATGTTTATTTGCCTCTCCTGGCCCTGCTCCTGCATGCTGCTCGTGTTCATTCGAAGCTCAGGCACCAGGCAACACTGCGCGATCGACAGTTAAAATAATGTTGGGTCTGAATGACATCATCGGACCTGCACTGGGCGGTCCCAATGCCGCTGAAATACCAGCAGTTAAAATGGTGGTGGTCGTCAGTGTATCACAGAACAGCGGGTGGTGCTCCATCTGTTTCTGCCATCGGGCAGGGTTAATATCAGCCTTATAGTTGTTGTGAACAAAAAGCAAAAGACTGGAAATCTGAAACAAATCAGAAAGTGCTGGAAACTCTCAGCAGTTTGGACAGCACCCATGGAGAAAACAAAAGTCCATTGATGAATCAGGTATAAAGTCTCAGAACTGACAAGCATTAAAAGGGGGGAAATTGAGGAAAAGCAATTGAAGGACTTGTCTTGATCTGTCTTTCAGAGAGCATTTTTATTCTTAATTGCAATAACTTGTTCCACTTCTATTTGTGCCTTACTGCTTTATTGCTCAAGTAGAAGCCCTGTGTTAGCAGTAAGCACCTCACACAGCAAAACCTTTCTACTGTCTTCAGAATTCTCATTCCACATGGACCCCTCCCTCTGTGTTCTTACCCCCTCTCCATCTTTTCATTGGGAGCCGCCAGCGGGACTTTGGCTGTCTCAATTTCTCCATTCCACTCACTCAATCTAATCTATCTCCCTCTGAACTTGTAGCACTCCATTCCCTCAGGACTAACCCTGACATTGTCATTAAACCTGCTGGCAAGGGAGGCCCTGTTGTTTTTTTGGCAAACAGACCTCTACCTTGCAGAGGCTGAACACCAACTTTCTGATATCTCCTCCTACCTCCCCTTGGATGGGATCACAGTGCCGAACATCAAGCTGTCACTGACCTCAATCCCCCATGGCCTCCAAATTAATAGTCCCCCAACACTGCACAGTTCACATCTACCTCCTTCCCAAGATCCACAAACAGGACTGCCCAGGTAGACCCATCATTTCAGCCTGTTCCTGTCCCACAGAACTTATTTCTTCATAGCTCGACTCTTTTATTCTCCCTTGTCCAGTCCCTTCCGACCTACTTCCACAATTCTTCTGATGCCCTCCGTCACTTCAACAGTTTCCTAGGGCTAAAATTCTCCTTTACACAATGGATGTCCAGTCCCCCTGCACCTCCAACCAGCACCGGAACAGCCTGTGGGCCCTCCGCTTCCTTGAACGGAGGCCCAACCAGCTCCCAACCACCACCAGCCTCCTCCTCCTGGCTGAACTTGTTCTCACATTGAACAACTTCTCCTTTGACTCCACTTACTTCCTCCAAATAAAAGGCGTTGCTATGGGAAGCCGTATGGCTCCTGGCTAGGGCTGCCTTTCCATGGGATACACAGATCTCCTCCCTTATCCCTTTTTTCCAGTACATTGATGACTGTGTTGATGTCGTTTCCTACTCTCGCCTGAACCGGAAAATTTCACCAACTTTACTTCCAACTTCCACCCCTTCCTCACCTTCACATGGTCCATCTCGAGCTCTTGCTTGACTTCTCTATCTCCATTTCTGGGGCTAGACTCTCCACCAATATCTACTATAATCCTACTGACTCCCACAGCTACTTTGATTACACTTCCTTCCACCCAGCTTCCAGAAAGGACTCTATTCCTTTCTCCTAGTTTCTCCGTCTCATCTGTCCAACAATGCCACCTTCCATTCCAGTGCTTCCGATATGTCTTCTTTTTATCTTCAACCGAGGTTTCTCCTCTATTGTGGTTGACAGGGCCCTTGCCCGTTTCATTTCTGCTCTCACACCTTCTCCTCCCTCCCAGAACCACGATAGGGTTCATGTTCTCACCTTCCATCCCACTAGTCTCCACTTGTTTATAAACTATTAAATCTCTAACTTCCCATTCTGATGAAAGATCATTGACCTGAAGCATTAACTCTATTTCTCTCTTCACAGATGCTGCCTTGAGTTGCCAACTTTAATTGGCCATATTCCTGGAGGTTTCATCACATGACTTCCTGTCTGTAACTGCCCCATCCAGTCAAACAGCCTTTTTTATCATCTCCAATATTTTTTACAATGACTAAATAAAAATGCTCAAAGGAAATGAAAACAACATACAATTTATGATTTTTCTCCCGGTTTTGCTGGCAGCAGTGTGCTGGAGATTAATTTTTAATTCCTGAAGGGTTAGCAACCTTAATACTGCCCAATCTGCATATTCTATTTATATTTCACATTTCCAGCATCCACAGTATTTTCCTTTGGAAAAATTGTATCTGTCTTTTGATTATGAAATGTAATTTCAAAATGATAAAGTCTATATCTGATGACTCATGATTATTTTTATAGTCCTAGCCTCATAGGAGTAGCTGGAAACACTAGCAAAAATAAATAGTATATGAGGTACATGTAACGAGATTCTAGGCACATGAAACACATCTTACACCTTTAATTGTGGAATGATTAGTTAGGGGTTACTATGGTAATTTGTCAGTGATCATTGTTTGACGTGTTGTCTGGAGGCATAAATGTTTAATTTCTTTACCTTATAAGCCAAGCCAATGTTGTTAATATTTGGAAATGCCGAGTTTAAATTTGGATAGCTCTAACATTGCCACTGCTTATACACTGGCATTTTGATTAATTTGACACATTACAGTTTCTGACTGTAAAGTCGAATATTAAGATAGCAGCATGACAGAGTAAAAAGCTATTGCCACTGTGTGTCTCTTTAGTGCAATGTTCATTGGGCCATGGGGAAAGGGGGAGGGGAAAGGAGACAAACGGTGAGAGTGAGACAGGAGTTACGACTGACTGGTCACATGACGACGAATCAAGACCTGGCATATTCTCAAATTACATTGTGCAGCTTACGGCAGTTAGACTGTGAAGCATTTTACATTGCAGATCTCAAAGATATACTGTAGTATAAAGTGTAATACCTTGAATCAAAGGTGCACAATAAAATCATAAAACCTCCTCCCCAGAATTGTAGACTGTACGGTTCAGCAGGATTGGGATAGAGGGAGCAAAAAAAAATTATGTTAAATTATTTATGATGAGAGATCTTTTTATTCGAAGTATGCATCAGCCACTTAGAAAGAACTACCATAATGTTTAATGGCATTTGTTAGGTTAATTTGATGGTTATAATGCAAAGAACACGATTAAATGGAAAAAATGACCTCTGCATCTCTTGCCACAGGAGCTAGGTGTCAAAGCATTGATTTTTAAGACGTGAGGAGCGTGCTATGATGCATCAGTTACACCCAGGACTTCCCACACACACAGCTTCCTGTATGGGCCAGTCAGATCTCAAGAGTTCTGCTCCTTTCCTTATGCAGCAAAGGCTCTTTCAGTAAGCTGATTACAACACAGGAAGTGGGTTGGTCTAGGCCGTTGGCACACCATACCGAAAAGGCTACTGCATCTCTCAACTTGTACAAGAGGAAAAGCCCTCATAAGTGTAGGATTTTAGAATCATTTGTTTGAAATCATTCGAAGTCAGAAGGATTGTACACTTACACAAAGCTATAGAGAACTTGCTCAGCTTCAGCCAGCGCCTTTCGAAGCTCCTGTGTGTGAATTGTTTCCTGGATCCCAGGCAGGATGATAGCTGCACAGGTTTTGGCCTATTTCTTCACAGAATTAAAGGCTGATCAAGTCAAAAAGGTGAGCCTCCTTGTTCACATGTGGTTTATTGTTACTGTGGTAAATATATTGTTAGTGCTTTTTTGTATTTAATTAATTTGGGCAATGAGATCTATTTAATTCAAATGAAATATTAGTAGGAAACAATTGAGAGACAAGATACAGAAGAGCTAAGCTCTGCAAAATGGACCTCAAGTATTGTATTTATATGTGGTACCTGTAGTCTGATCTATAAATATAAAGGATTTGTAATGGCTTCCTTAATCTCTCACTGCAGTGTCCTTGAAACCAGTACCCTGTATGGTGGTGTCATTCATACAATACAGGGAGTGCTGTTTATATTTGTTATACTGAGGATGTTTTTTTGTTTTATTTAGTCTGGGGACTGATGGTAATCAAGGATAATGTGTGTAATGTCATCATTTTTTGAAGTTTCAAATCTTGATTGTTTTTCTATT
Source organism: Pristiophorus japonicus (assembly GCF_044704955.1). NCBI lineage: Eukaryota > Metazoa > Chordata > Chondrichthyes > Pristiophoridae > Pristiophorus > Pristiophorus japonicus. The sequence goes on along the minus strand of NC_091979.1, from coordinate 221,511,442 downwards.
GGCTTTCCCCATCTATCCTTTCTTAATTGTATAAGTGTCCTGGACTTGGGCCTTGCCAGGGTTCCTGTTTAAAAAGCTTTAAAGGAACAAAAATTATTTTAGTACTGGACATGCCAGTGAACACTTATTAATGAATTATTAACTAACCTGATATTAATGTTACAATAAAGTCATCAATGCAATAATGATATACTACATGCCATGGAAAATCAGTTTAAGTAATTATGTTATTTAGTATAAACTGAGTGTGAAATACTTCTAATTGTTTAATCAAGAATTGCCTTAACCAAGTGTCTACAGCTAAAATATAACCGGACGTGTTACAAAGCAGTAACATAAGGTTCTCTGTAAACCAACAGTTGGAACAAAAACCATTTATGGAAAAGCTTACTGTATTTTCATAAATATTTTGTACTGTTTTGCCCTGCTCCTTTTTAATAAATGGTGACCTCTATGCAGGATCTTACTGCCAATTAGCTTCCGGCTAGGTCATTACACCCCTCCCTACCCTTCAGGCCTAGCAGTTTATAAAAAAACCTATTATATTGTTCTATGAAAAATAACATTAATAAATCCATTTTCCACTGCCCTGTAGTACACAGGTTATACTAAAATTTGTCCAAATCAGACTATTTTTTATACTTTTCATCTACAATGCAAAATGGTGCTATTGCTTAGTTTAATAAACCAGCTCACAAAATGGAGAAAGGGGATTCCTCTCTACTACTATCCATTTAAGCAATGAATTGCAATCTCATTTGTTCATTCAACCCAATTAGCTAAAACCGTTGATTTAACTTGGCCTCAAGCAGTTGCATTTCTTCACGTCTCCACATCCTCCTGTATAAATAGCAGGCTGCTACAGCTTTCTGAGACTCTGAAACAATAAGTGGCCAAACGTGCAGAAAACCCATTCAGCTGCTTGAACTTTAACCTCCTCATTTGCGTCTGAGCTCGTCCAAAGATAGTGCTGTGTTCTGAATTTGAGCACATTGGCTATTTGTGCAGTTGTGTCTGTTTAAATTAAATGTGTTTTCTTTTTTCAGTTTTTTTTAACCATCCCTGCCAATAATTGATTAAAAAACAATGATTGAGAGCTTGATAGTTTAAATTAAAAATTGTACAAGAATGGCAAAAATGGCACAACATGATCCAGTGCAATGAAATGAATTGTCAGTTCATCTGTTCTTGGTGTTTGTTGAATGAGGAATGTTGGCCAGGACAACAGAAGAACTACTATTATTCTTTGAATAGTAGCATGAAATCTTTAAATAAACAACTTGTATTTATCGAGTGCCTTTAACATAGTAAAACATCCTATGTCTATCCTTCCAGTGGATTTGCAGGATCTTGCGTAGGCAGCGCTGGTGGTATTTCTCCACTGTCCACTGTCTACTGTATATGGTCCACGTCTCTGAGTCATATAGGAAGGCGGGTATCACACTGGAGGCAGTGTTGGACCTCGTCGTCGATGTCTGCCCTTGCTAATAGTAGGCTCCCGAGGTATGGAAAATGGTCCACGTTGTCCAAGGCCGTGCTGTGGATTTTGATGATCGGGGGGCAGTGCTGTGTGGTGGGGTCAGGTTGGTGGAGGACCTTTGTCTTACGGATTAACCACATTCAATCAGCTCCATTGGGCGGAACTCATCGTCCACATGCCCGACACGCGACTCCCAAAGCAAGCGCTCTATTCGGAACTCCTACACGGCAAGCGAGCCCGAGGTGGGCAGAGGAAATGTTTCAAGGACACCCTCAAAGCCTCCTTGATGAAGTGCAACATCCCCACCGGCACCTGGGAATCCCTGGCCCAAGACCGCCCTAAGTGGAGGAAGAGCATCCGGGAGGGCGCTGAGCACCTTGAGTCTCGTCGCTGAGAGCATGCAAAAACCAACCGCATACAGCAGAAGGAACGTGTGGCAAACCAGACTCCCCAGCCAGCCTTTCCTTCAATGACTTCCACCTGTGACAGAGACTGTAATTCCCATATTGGACTACACAGTCACCTAAGAACTCATTTTTAGAGTGGAAGCATGTCTTCCTCGATTTCGAGGGACTGCCTATGATGATGATGACATCCCAAGGTGCAACATAGGAGCATTCTGAAACAAGATTTGACACTAAGCCACATAGAGATACTGGGATAGGTGACAAAAAGCTTAGTCAAAGAGGAAGGTTTTAAGGAGTGTCTGAAAGGAGTATAGAGAAAGAGAAAGAGAGAGAGAGAGAGAGAGAGTTTTGGGGAGGGAATTCCAGAGCTTTAGGGTCTTGACCGGTGAAGGCACGGCCATCAATGTGGAGTGATTAAAATCAAGAATGCGCAAGAGGCCAGAATTGGAGTAGCGCAGAGATCTTGGAAGGTTATAGGGCTGGGGGATGCTACATAGGTAGGGAGAGATGAGCCCATGGATGGATTTTAAAGCGTGGATGAGAATTTTATAATTGAGACATTGCCGGACTGGGCACCAGCTTAGGTCAACGAGCATAGGGGTAATGGGTGAACAGGACTTGGTGCGAGTTGGGATGTGGGAAGCAGAGATTTGGAACATCATGTTAACCAGCACAATGGGCAGCCTTGGTTTAACATACCCTCTGAAGGCCGCCACCACTGATAATACTAAACTAACTAACATGGCCTCGCCGCTCCCTATCTCTGTAATCTCCTCCAGCCCCACAACCGCCCCCTCCCCCCCCCCCAAGATGTCTGCGCTCCTCTAATTCTGCCCTCTTGAGCATCCCTGATGATAATCGTTCAAACATTGGTGGCCGTGCCTTCTGTTGGCTAGGCCCCAAGCTCTGGAACTCCCTGCCTAAACTTCTCTGCCTCTCTACCTCTTTTTCCTCCTTCAAGACGCTCCTTAAAACCTACCTCTTTCACCTGCGCTAATTTATACTTATGCGGCTCGATGTCAATTTAAAAAAAAATCTCATAATACTCCTGTGAAGCGCCTTTGGACGTTTAGGCGCTATATAAATACAAGTTATTGTTATTGCTTCAGTACTGGACTGGAGTGGCAGACTAGATAATGAGCTCAAAATTCCTGAATGGAACCAGAACTCACAACCTTTTAACTAAGAGCCAGTTAGGGGTGGCATTGGAAGTGTCCACCCCCCATCCCACTAGCTCTCTGCCAATTTTCTGTCTCCCCTAATGTGATTGTTTAGGATTCCATGAGCACTAGGTACCTTCTCCAACCTCACATAAGTGACTATTCATCATTTATGAGCCTATATGTTGTGTTGGTACACTATTCAACTGTGGGCCACCACAGCCACCTGGTGTGCCTCCCCCCACATCATCACAAGTTTGATCCATTCTCCAAGTATTTAAACAAAATGAGCGAGCCTCGATGTGAGGGTTACGCGGTTATTCAACCGTGGGGTACTTCACAGCGAAGCCTGACCTGAATGATGTCCACACATGCTGACTTTGCAGCAGAGTTACCATAGTAGGAGCCCTGGCTGTATTTCTTCCTCTCTAGCCTCACACTAATTGTTGTAACAATGAAATCTGCAGTAGGGAGTGATTGTCCTCAGTTACTGAGAAAAAGTGTTTTGTGTGGAGAGCTGTGGATCTGGACATTGCAAGCATGCGAAGGATTTAATTCATATCTTGGACTAGGCCCCTTTACACTGAGGAGCACAATCAATACTTGTTGGGTGGACGTTTTGTTGAAAGAAGCCTGATTTTAACTTTGGCTGGCTGGTGGGAACAGGGTGGGCAGGTCATTAAAGTAGCGGTTGGACACTTTCCGCAGCATTTCCAATTCATTTGATGTCGCTGCCATGTTAAGCTCGCTGTTTCTGGTTGCTAGTGAGGGCACTTGCCACAGCTAGGCAAAGGTGTCAGCAAACTTTAAAGGTCAGGGTCAGTGGGTAGCACTCTTAACCTCTGAGTCTGAAACTCGTGGGTTCAAGTCCCACTCCAGGGAATAGAGCATGTAATCCAGGCTGACACTGTAATACTGAGGGAGTGCTGCACTATCGGAGGTGCCATCTTTCGGATGAGACATTTAAACCTGGGCCCTGTCTACCCTCTCACATAAAAGATCCCGTGGCACTATTTTGAAGAAGAGCAGGGGAATTATTCCCGTTGTCCTGGCCAATATTTATCCCTCAATCAACACCACTAAAACAGATTATCTGGCCATTTAATCTCGCTGTGGGATCTTGCTGTGCACAAATTGGCTGCAGCATTTCCTAAATGAAAACAGTGACTTCAAAAGTACTTCATTGACTGAAAAGTACTTTGGCACGTCCTGAAGTCATAAAAGGTGCTGTATAAATGCAAATTTATCTGTTCTTTTTCTTTCAGCCCCACTGGGCATAATGATCCACACCACATAAAGCACAGCAATAACATCCCCACCCCAACAAAGCAGAAATATTCGTATGTACCTTCACACCCCCTCTGACCCCTACCACTGAGCAGGTCAGTACACAAACTAACAAATGTCCAACAACAACCTCCATTCAACAAAAACACACATACTAACTCTCATCTCCTCACAGCAACAATTCAACCAACCGTCCCACTAAGGGCAATCTCTGTCTTCCTCGCCACATCTGAGGACAGAACAAATCCCCACCCCTCACTGATCTGAAGCATGCTCCCATACCCCCATTTAGAACAGATGTGGGACTATTCAAGTCCCCACAAATTTCCCCCCTCCACTCGCTGAGAAACAATGTACCTCTCCAGCCTTTAATCTCAAGGATGCTGGAATACAAAGAGGGTGAAATGCACCTCAGGCTGTTGAGCGAAGTAAAAGAGGAAATAGCAGAGGCCTTGATAATCATTTTCCATTCCTCTTTGGATTTAGGTATGGTGCCGGAGGACTGATGATGTGGTACCCTTGTTTAAGAAGGGAGAAAGGGATAGTCCGAGTAATTACAAGCCTGTCAGCCTAACCTCAGTGGTCGGAAAATTCTTGGAAAAAATCCTGAAAGACAGGATAAATCTACATTTGGAAAGACAAGGATTAATTAGGGACAGTCAGCACGGATTTGTTAAGGGAAGATAGTGTTTGACTAACCTGATTGAAATTTTTGAGGAGGTAACCAGGAGGGTGTACGATCTAGTGTATATGGACTTTTGCAAAGCTTTTGATAAGGTCCCACATGATAGATTGATCATGAAGGTTAAAGCCCATGGGATCCAGGGCAAAGTGGCAAGTTGAATCCAAAATTGGCTTAGAAGTAGGAAGCAAAGGGTAATGGTTGATGGATGTTTTTGTGACTGGAAGGATGTTTCCAGTGGGGTTCCAATACTGGGTCCCTTGCTTTTTGTGGTATACATCAATGATCTGGATTTGAATATAGGGAGTATGATTAAGAAGTTTGCAGATTACACTAAAATTGTCTGTGTGGTTGATAATGAAGAGGAAAGTCATGGACTGCAGGAGGATATCATTGTACTGGTCAAGTGGGCAGAGCAGTGGCAATTGGAATTTAATTTGGAGAAATGCACTTTGGGAGGGCTAATAAGGAAAGGGTATCTACACATTAAATGGTAGGCCATTTAGAAGTGTAGATGAACAACGGGACCTTGGAGTGCTTGTCCACAGATCCCTGAAAGTAGCACGCCAGCTGGATAAGGTGGTTAAGAAGGCATACGGAATGCTTGCCTTTATTGGCCGAGGCATAGAATACAAGAGCAGGGAGGTTATGCTTAAATTGTATAATACTCTGGTTAGGCCACAGCTGGAGTACTGTGTGCAGTCCTGGTCACCGTATTATAGGAAGGACGTGATTGCACGAGAGAGGGTGTAGAGAAGATTTACTAGGATGCTGCCTGGAATGGAGAATCTTAGCTATGAGGACAGATTGGATAGGCTGGGTTTGTTCTCATTAGAACAGAGGAGACTGAGGGGAGACCTTATTGAGGTGTACAAAATTTTGAGGGGGCTGGATATAGTAGATAGCAGGGGCCAATTTCCCTTGGTGGAGGGGTCAGTTACAAGGGGGCATAGTTTTAAGGTGGTAGGTGGAAGGTTCAGAGGGGATTTGAGGGGAGGCTGCTTCACACAGAGTTGTGGGGGTCTGGAACTCACTGCCTGGAAGGGTGGTGGATGCAGAAACCCTCACCACATTTAAAAGGGAATCCAAATACGGCCAGGGTGATCTCCTGGACTAGCTTTGATTGCCTGAATGGGTCGGAGAGGAAGTTTCCCAGATTTCTTTTCCCCCCAATTGGTCTGGGTTTTTATCTGGTTTTCTCCTCTCCCCGGAGATCGCATGGGGTGGAGTGTAGAATGTTTCGGTGCAGGGGGTGTCGTAGTTTTGTGGGTTGGACTGGTTGGGCCGGATGCTCTTTACTTTTCCGCCGTTGCTGACCGAAGGCCATGTGGCTCTTTGTCGGCCAGCGCGGACACAATGGGCCGAAATGACCTCCTCCTGCACTGTTGATTTCTATGTTTCTAAGTGATGCTTCAGTTGGACAGGGCCTTGGCCAGATCCCATCTGGAGTACTGTGTTTTGGGCACTGAACAACAAGTAGGATATATTAGCTTGAGGGATGCAGGGCAAGTTAACCAGAATGATACCAGAGGTCAAATTATGAGGATGAGTTGACTAGGCTTGTGCTCCCTTGAGTTTGGAAGGTTGAGGGGTGATCTAATCGAGGTGTTTAAGATGAGAAGCTCTACTGGGGAGTCCAGGACAAGTGGCCATAATCTTAAAATTAAAGCTAACCACTAAATGGAGTTAAAATACAGATCAGCTATGATCTAATTGAATGGCACAACAGGCTTATGGGCCTGACTGGTCTACTCCTGTTCCTATGCATTTAGCTGATAGAATACTTTGCTTAGTCCCTAACAAAATCTATTTGGTTATTTTTCCCCAAATATCGCTGGAGGAAAAATTTCAAGCGGCCGAAATTGGGCACACTTACCGACCTTTGAAGTTTTTCTCTGCCCCATGGAGTCTGCCGAAATTCGCACTTGGAAATGCTGACACGTCACAACGTCCCTCCCCTTCAGTTAATGGGAAGGGCTGCTGTGAACTCTGCATACTTATAAGTTAGGTCCACTGAGCCACCAGGGAAGATTTTGGCCAGGCCAGCAGCCTGGCACCCAAGAGGGGTTGCCGGGTTGCTTGTAGGCAGCCCGGCTAAACCCGTGGGCATCATTGTCGACCTTACCTGGTCGTCGGCCGACAAATAAAATAACATGACGTCCACGGCAGTGTGCCTTCCCCTTTAAGGGCGGACGCGGCGCCCAGGCATACACAACTTCCTGCAGGGGTAAGCTGTCAGTGGCACCCACCAGCGGCACTCCTGCAGGTCAATTTCCCACGCAGGGTGGAAAAGGGGTCTCTGCCGGTTGATGGTGCGGCAGCGTCCAGCTTGCCCAATAGGGCGGGAGCACGGTCGGAGCAGTAGCGATTACCGCTGGAAAACCCAGGTCGGGCAATTTCCAAAAAGGTCTTTACTCTGCACCGACTAGGCGGAGAATCATTCCCGACCCGTGGCCACCTCTTTGAGGCGGTCACGGCTCTTAAAAACAAAAAAGGGGCACTTTCGGCTCCAAAGTGTCATTTTAAATCTCAAGAAGCTCCTCAGTTTGATGAGTTTAGCCTGATTGGAATATTGGTGTGTGGGTCAATGAAATTTTACTTCTGCTCTATCAATATGCAGGATACTTTGACTATTTTCCAGAGAGGATTTGGAAAAATAGTTACCTTTAATGTTGGGTTTTTAAAAATACTGACAAGTTTTTAAAAAAGGTGTCTGAGACAACGGGTAGTTCTAATGGTAATGAGCGAGTATTATGTTGTTTTTCATTGTACTATTAATAAAAAGCAATTTTTTAGATTGTCCCGGCAATTGAAAAACACCTCACACTCATTATGTTAAAGTCCTTCTCTGGCTGTGCGCAGTGAGAAATAAAACTCAAATATAGACACAGGCAGGCAGATTTTTAGAACAGAACGCTATTCCAGAGGCACTCGGGCCACAACTGTTGTGAGACGGTCGGAGAGCATAGTCAGAAATTTTGTTAAGTATGGTGACCCACTAATGTGGGGAATCGTGACATGTATTTATTTTATATTATTACATGAAGATAAGTTGTGCGATTGAATTAAGTGAGTCTGATTATAATTGCTGTTCTGTATGAATCCCAACATCAGGGGCAGAATTTTGATGGGGAAGGCGGGTGGGGGGGACCTCCGAAGAGGTCAGGAAAGCTGGGACAATTTAACGGCAATGCCTGATTTGATGTGAAGCCTCTGTTCACCAGCCAGATTGAGAGGTTGACTGGCAACGGGCAGGTGAGCGGAGGGAGGAAGGGATCGCCGGAGGAGCACGGGGGGATGATGCGAAGATAATCGGAGGGGCGATCAGAGGAGCACGGAGGTGGGGGTGGAGCCTGAAGTGATCATGGGGCCAGGAGCAGCACGGGAGGGGAGTGGCGGGTGTGGGTGGCGGTGGTGTTGGGTGAGGATCAGGGCCGGGGAGCAGCACTGGGAGGACTAGAGGAGCTGGCGGAAATATCAGCAAAGATCAGTGGCCGAATAAGCATGGAGGGGTTCGGAGGCCTCTTTGTGGGGGGGGGGAGGCCTTGTGGGGTCTCCAGTCGCGGCATGTGGGTTATGTAGGGACACTAGATACAGGAGCTAAGTGTAAAAGCAGTCCTCTCCTTTCATTAGCTAGCTGGTTTGACGATGCGTACCAAACCCAACCAGCTAAAGCTAAATTCAAAATGGAGGTTAAAACAGCGGCTTCTGGCCTGATTATAATATTTAATGATGACCCTCCTCCAAGCAACGGATTGACTGCAAACCCCTGTTCTGCTTCCATTCAAACTGCAAATGGATGGGCTGGAGGCAGGTTCAACAACAGCAACTTGTATTTATATAGCGCCTTTAACGTAGTGCAATGTCCCAAGGCGCTTCACAGGAGTATTATGAGATAAAATATTTGACACCAAACCGTATAAGTAGAAATTAGCACAGGTGACCAAAGGCTTGGTCAAAGAGGTATGTTTTAAGGAGCGTCTTGAAGGAGGAAAGAGTGGTAGAGAGATTTAGGCAGGGAGTTCGAGAGCTTGGAGCCCAGGCAACAGAAGGCATGGCAACCAGTGGTTGAGCGATTATAATCGGGGATGCTCAAGCGAGCAGACGTAGAGGAGCGCAGATATCTCGGGGAGGTGGGGGGTTGTGAGGCTGGAGGAGAATACAGGGATATGGAGGGGCCAGGCCAGGGAGGGATTTGAAAATAAGGATGAGAATTTGAAATCGAGGCGTTGCTTAACCGGAAGCCAATGTAGGTCAGCGAGCACAGGGATGATGGGTGAGCGGGATTTGGTGCGAGTTAGGACATGGGCAGCTGAGTTTTGGATCACCTCTAGTTACGTAGGGTAGAATGTGGGAGTCCAGCCAGGAGTGTGTTGGAATAGTCCAGTTTAGAGGTAACAAAGGCATGGGTGAGGGCTTCAGCAGCGGATAAGCTGAGGCAAGGATGGAGACAGGTGATGTTATGGATGTTGCGGATATGTGGTCGAAAGCTTATTTTCAAATATGACACCAAGGCTGTGAGCAGTCTAGTTCAGCCTCAGACAGATGTTGTGGAGAGGGAAGAAGTCAGTGGCTAGGAACCGAAAACAATGGCTTCAGTCTTCCCAATATTCAGTTGGAGAAAATTTCTGCTCATCGTCAGACAAGCAGTTTGACAATTTAGAGACTGTGGACGGGTCGAGAGAAGTGGTGGTGAGGTAGAGCTGGGTGTCATCAGCGTACATGTGGAAACTGACGCTGTGTTTTCGGATGATGTCGCCAAGAGGCAACATGTAGATGAGAAATAGGAGCGGGCCAAGGATAGATCCTTGGGGGTTCACCAGAAGTAACGATGCAGGATGGGAAGAGAAGCTGTTGCAGGTGATTCTCTGACTCCGATTAGATAGATAAGAATGGAACCAGGCGAGTGCAGTCCAACCCAGCTGGACGACGGTGGAGAGACGATGGAGACGGATAGAGTGATTAACCGTGTCAAAGGCTGCAGATAAGTCAAGAAGGAAGAGGAGGGAAGGCTGTCATCTGTGACTTTGATGGGAGCCGTTTCGGTACTGTGGCAGGTGCGGAAACGGATTGGAGGGATTCAAACATAGAATTGCGGGAAAGATGGGCACGGATTTGGGAGGCGAAAACACATTTAAGGACTTTGGAGAGGAAAGGGAGATTGGAGATAGGGCGGTAGTTTGCAAGGATGGAGGGATTGAGTGCTGGTTTTTTGAGGAGACAAGTGATGAAGACAGATTTGAGGGAGAGGGAGACAGTACCTGAGGAGAGAGAACCGTTAGCAATGTCAGCTAACATGGGAGCCAGAAAAGGATGTTGGATGGTCAGCAGTTTGGTGGGAATAGGGGCAGGGGAGCAGGAAGTGGGTCTCGTGGACAGGATGAGCTTGGAAAGATTATGACGGGTGATCGGAGAGAAACTGATGTGAGGTCAGGGGGCTTCCTTAGAGGAAGTTTGGCCCGGTGGGCTCGGGGAAGGAAGGAAGGGAAGAGGCAGCCGAACGGATGGCCTCAATCTTAGAGACAAAGAAGTCCATGAGCTCCTCACACATTGAGAATGGGGAGAGGGGTTTAAGAAGACGGTTAGCAGTGGAGAATAGAAGCCGGGGTTTATCTTTGCATTCCAGAATGATTCTGGAATAGTGTGAGCTATTTTGGCAGACGAGAGCAGGACCCGATCTTGCTTTATATGGTCCAACCAGATCTGGCGGTGAATGGCTAAATCATTTGTCCGCCATATCCATTCAAGTCTGCGTCCCTTGGACTTGAGGGAGCGAAGATCAGGGCTGTACTAAGGGGAATGGTCAGGGTGAGCGAGAGTAATGTTTTAACAGGGACTAGGACATCAAAGGTGGTGGTGAGGGTGCGATTGAGCAGATCGGTAGTTCAAGACTGGATTCAGTTACACTTTAACTTTCCACATGCCCCCAACCCACCTGTTATTTTAGGTTAAAATCCCCCCCCTCCCCACCAAGTGTCCACTAGGTAAGTATTCAGAGAGATTGAAGAAGCATGTGGGTGAAAGACATGAGTATCCGTTTGGAATCACAAGGGAACACTATTGTTGCATCCCTGAACTGTGCAATTGTACAAGTAGATATAGGGCAGTGTGAATCAACTCCCAGAATCGTAAAATGCTCAGGTCGCATAAGGGTGCAGCTTATGCCACCGAACCCAAGAAAGTATCTACAGCAGATCATCATTTGTAACACGGTACAGCAACAGGCTATGCCGTTGGACTGGCACACAATCTTGTTTTAATTCCTCTAGTTCAATCTGTTTTCTCAGCTATGAAATAACTCTTGATAGAAAATTTCATTTTTCTTATCAACAGATTGACAAATATCTATTTGCAGCCCGCCTCTCAGATGAAACACTGCTTGATGTTATGGTGCGGTTCAGGACTGAGATGGAAAAAGGACTAGGAAGGGACACTAATCCAACAGCAACAGTCAAAATGTTGCCCACCTTTGTTAGGTCAACTCCAGATGGAACAGGTGAGATATTCTCTATACCGAGGTTCTCAAGTGGGTGTCCGTGAGAAGGTCTGCCAGCCAATTGGCGCGAGGAGAAGGCGGGACTCTTCTGAAGCACGTAAATGGCTGGACAGGCCTGTCAATCACATGGTTGTCATCGAGGTTAGGTTACGGCGCATCTGCTTGCCTGGAGTCAGGGTCAGCAGGGTGAAGGTTCAGTGTGCAGTGGGAGTGTAAGTACTGCCTGAGGGGTTTAATAGATAGTCAAAGGCATTTCAGTTAGTACCTCAACAACCCAAGTATTTATCAGCCCGCACTCTTGGCCAGCAACATGAGGAGTTTTAACTATTCAGGTTACACCCTCTGCTTGGCAGCCTGATTGTACTGTTATTTAGCTCAGAGCTTCAGTAATCTTCTGATTACAATAATACAAAATGTACAGTAACAACATTCACATTAAAGCTCAGTTGTTGAATTATTTTGGTTACAATGCATTACTGTTTATTTCCCACAGGGGTTTGCTGAAGGTGTAGTGTTACCCAGCTTGCTACCGAATAGAAATTCAAGGTCATAAATAATGCCTACCCATGATCATTTTCCTTAGTCAAATATTGCAGATGGATATTTAGGGGAAAAAATAACCTCCTCAGCCCCACTCCACCCACAGCCACCCAGCAATTATGTAATTTGGTAAACTGCTTGAGATAGTTTCCTGCTTGGCTCACAACAGCTCACTGGTAAACTTTCAGGGGGCTGTGTACTTGGATTTCAGGAAAATGCCCCATGTCTGTAACTTCCAAGTCTTGGTTGATTCAATCTTTCCTGTGATTATTTCATCTTTTACTACAGGGGGTCCATGCAATTTTTATGACATGGGTCACAGAAGCAAAAAGGTTGATAATCTGTACTGAACTCATCCAGGCAGTGTGCCAGAGTTTCGTTCATTTTAATCACATAAGGATATTAGGACAACTGTCCAATTGTAGTTACGATTTTAAGGCTATATTACTCTCAAACTTGCTGCCAAGGACCATTCCCACAAGAGAACACTTGGGCCGAAATTGCCCCTTTTGAAAGCCCGCGCTGACGGAACGCTAATGATTTATTGCCCACGGGCGGGCGGCAAAAGCGACCTGCCCAGAATTGCCCACGCGATGCCGCGGGCGATAACTGGTTTGTGCTGAGCCTCTTGCTTTTCGCCCTGGGCGGGATGCACACGGCAGTGATGTCATCGCGGTGCGCGCCAACCCCTAATCGCCTCACGCCGACCCCTTTTTCCGGGGGAAATTGCCCCATGGGACGCGAGATTGACGTGGGCCAATGACAGCTTCGCGAGTCGCAAAGCTGTCATGCTGGGCGCCCTGACTTCCCTTTAAAGGAGAGGGCCTTGCGCTGCGGCCGGCATTTTTTTTTTGATCGGCCGACTGCAATGACGGCTGCTGATTCGGCCGGGCCACCAACATGCAGCCCAACACCCCCCTCTTGGGTGCCGGGCCACTGGCCCAGCTGAAACCCTCTCTGGCGCTCCAGTGCGCGCCAGGAAAGCGACTGCAGAGTTTGCAGAGGCCCTCCCCTTTAAAAGAAGAGGAGGGACGTTGTGACATGTCAGTGCAGCACGCACGTCCGCGTCGCGCTGACATCCCGTTTATGCCCTGCCTATGTCGCGCTACCGCCCCATGGAGGTGAATCATGCCTCCGATACCGCCCCGCACATTTTTTTTCACACAGTGACCCCAATTCAGCGACATTTAGAGGCCCATCTCGCCGAGTGTAAAATATTCATTTAATTCAAATTGTGCACCCCAAATGGGCTGCGGTGCAATTTCACCCCCTCACTGCCTATACCCAAAATATCTGACATAGTAGTGATATGCAGGTCAATGGAAACAGCCTTATTAATGTAATTTGCTTACGAGGATGTTACAAACTCTCTCTTTAATAGTGATAGAGTAATCACTCTGTGGCCCAGGGTTTGAAGTAAAAATTACCAAAAGATCACCACAGCAGATTTTGTTATATTACAATATTCAATGTATAACCCGTCGGCTCATGAAATAATAAAACACTCGGGTATTTCAACTTTCCACCCGGGTGTAAGACCCGAGTTGTGGATCAGCTTCTTGTTATAGAAACAGTCTGATTTTATTTCCATTGTGGAAGTGAAAACTGAATGGTTTCTATAACGGACTGTATTTTAGCGGCCTACTGAGCGTGGGCAGAGTCTGTGTGATGAGGATGCTCCCACAATGGTTGGATAGGAAGATCCAGGATACCGACCCAGGGACAATGAAGGAACGGCGATATATGTCCAAATCAGGATGGTTTGTGACTTGGAGGTGATGGTGTTCCCACCACATCGTTGCTCTTATTTTTCTTGGTGGCGGAGGTCCCATGGGGGGAGAAGGATTGCAGCAGTGCATCTTGTAGATTGTACATACTATATCCACAGTGTGCTGGTGATGGAGGGGGTGGACCTTTGACTCCAGTGCTGGTGGCACTGATCAAGAGAGCTGATCAGTCCTGGTTGAGCTTCTTGAGTGTTGATATGGCTGCACCCATCTGGACAAATGCTGGATATTCCATCACACTTATGACTTAAGACTTGTAGATGGTGGAGAGGCTTTGAGAGGTCAGGAGGTGAAATACTCATTGCAGAGTAGCCAGGTCCAGCTGTAGACTGGCATGGGCTGTTATCGTTATCAGAGAAGTTGTGAAGAGAGTTGAACTCTGCAATCATCAGCTGATCTTATGATGGAGGGAAAGTTAGTGCTGAAGCTGGTGGAATGCTTCCCAGAGGAACTCCTGAACTTCTGTCTTGGGGCGGTGATGACTGTCCTCTGAAATCACGACCATTTTCCTTTACATCAGGTATGACTGCAGCCACTGGAGGGGTTTCCCTTTAACTCCCATTCACCTCAGTATTGCTGAGGCTCTAGTGCCAACATAGTCGAATGCTGCCTTGATGTTGAGGGCAGCTTTCTCAACTTAATGCCCAATAAGAACTAATGCAAGCCGACATTACATTCAAAATATATCCGAGACTGCAGGGCTGGCTGGTGCAACAAAGAGAGTGGTCAAATTGATGCACTAGTGCTTTGCTGAGATTAACATTACATAACTGAACCATTTGTGGAATTTAGACTGAACTGTCAGCGTTTGCTGTGTAGCTAGGAATGGATACAGCCTCCTTCAGCTGTAACATGGCACAGATGGTGGTAGAGTTGACCTACATTCATAGAAACATAGAAATTAAAACTTAAAAATTAGGTGTAGGAGCAGGCCATTTGGCCCCTCGAGCCTTCACCACCATTCAATAAGATCATGGCTAATCATTCAACCTCCGTACCCCTTTCCTGCTTTCTCTCCATACCCCTTGATCCCTTTGGCCGTAAGGGCCATATCTAACTCCCTTTTGAATATATCTAACGAACTGGCCTCAACAACTTTCTGCGGTAGAAAGTTCCACAGGTTAACCATTGAGTGAAGAAGTTTCTCCTCACCTCGGTCCTAAGTGGCTTACCCCTTATTCTTCGACTGTGACCCCTGGTTCTGGAACTTCCCAGCAATGGGAACATTCTACCTGCCTCTAACCTATCCAATCCCATCAGAATTTTATATGTTTCTATGAGATCCCCTCTCATTTTTCTAAACTCCAGTGAATACAAGCCCAGTTGATCTAGTCTCTCCTCATATGTCAGTCCTGCAATCTCGGGAATCAGTCTGGTAAACCTTCGCGGTACTCCCTCAATAGCAAGAATGTCCTTCTTCAGATTAGGAGACCAAAACTGAACACACTATTCTAGGTGTGGCCTCACCAAGGCCCTGTACAACTGCAGTAAGACCTTCCTGCTCCTATACTCAAATCCTCTAGCTATGAAGGCCAACATACCATTTGCTTTCTTTACCGCCTGCTGTACCTGCATGCCAGCTTTCAATGACTGATGTACCATGACACCCAGGTCTCGTTGCACCTCCCCTTTTCCTAATCTGTCAGCATTCAGATAATAATCTGTCTTCCTGTTTTTGCCACCAAAGTGGATAACCTCACATTTATCCACATTATACCACATCTGCCATGCATTTGCCCACTCACCTAACCTGTCCAAGTCACTCTGCAGCCTCTTAGCGTCCTCCTCACAGCTCACACCGCCACCCAGTTTAGTGTCATCTGCAAACTTGGAGATATTACACTCAATTCCTTCATCTAAATCATTAATGTATATTGTAAAGAGCTGGGGTCCCAGCACTGAGCCCTGCGGCACCCCACTAGTCACTGCCTGTCATTCTGAAAAGGACCAATTTATCCTGACTCTCTGCTTCCTGTCTGCCAAGCAGGGTTGGCAATCTGATGCAAAATATAGAATCTATTACCCCAAAGTCTGTCGGCAGAAATCCAAGAAGTGGAGAGTATTGTCGACATCTTATCATCCCTCGACTGCTGATGATTCCAATCTTGCTTACTTGTGGCATGGCAGTGTCCAAACTCAGTTACCATGCTTTAGGTGCGCAATCCAAGTGTCAGCGTTGGCTCAGTGGTAGCGCACTCTGAGTCAAAAGCTTGTGGGTTCAAGTTCCACTTCGGAGACTTTGGCGCGTAATGTAGGCTGAGGGAGTGCTGCACTGTCAGAGGTGCTGTCTTTCGGATGAGATGGGCACCTCTTCTCAGGTGGATGTAAAGGATCTCATGACCACTATTTTAAAGAAGAGCTGGGAGTTCTCCCATGATTATTAGCAAAATACTTGTGCTGCATTCTACTTTGTAGTTGCCATGATTTTACCCAGCTGATTCACTGTCCCAACTCGTTGCCATACTTACCTAGATTAACATTACTTAAATTACCTTTTCATCTGAATGCATTAAAGCTCTTCTGACCACAACTAGGTTTGTATTGAAGTGGCCTCACTCCTAACCTCACTAGTTTTCTTCCCTCCTTCCTTGAAGTTACTGACTTATGCTGGGGTCTCAGCAGACCTTCAGTACTTTGACCAATTCTTCATGTATGAACATGGAGAACAAACTTTGACTGGCTGTTCAGTCATGGATGGCATCATAAGCAATCCCAACCTTGTCTTCACTCAACATCTATATACATGCGTTTGTTATCGGAAGGGGAGGTAAGTCGGTAGTGCGTACATAGAGCAAGATTGAAGGCTGATTTTTGGCCCCAGTTCCCCAACAAAGAGCAGCTGAAGCCAATTATAGTAGCCCACCTGCTGCCTTTATTAAGATTAGTTAACTCAGCACAGGCCAGAAATCAATCTTGGGATCTTGTCTGTATAGCTCAGCACTACAATAGGTGGTGCCTTTACCCCACTAAGTCACTCTGGTAATTCCAAGTTGAGAGGAATGCTAAGCACGATATTTGGCTATATAACAAGACAAATTGAAATGCAGGAGACCGAGAGTAGGGGCCTCCCCCACTGCAGTTGTCCGGCAGTCCAGTTTCTGCGCGGCATTTAATTTGAAGTGCGCGTGGGCTCTGGGACATGTGCATGGCCACTTGCTTTCGAGGGAACACTGGTTAGGAGGCACAGTAAATAGTGTACATTTCAAAGGACATTGATAGATTAAGTGAGTGGACAAAACTATGGCAGATGGAGTTCAATGTGAGCAAATGTGAGATCATCTACTTTGGACCTAAGAGAGGGAAATCAGTGTATTTTCTAATACTGAGAAGCTAGGAACTGTGGAGGAGCAGAGAGATTTAGGGGTCCATGCACAGGAATCACTAAAAGCTAGTGGACAGGAACAAAAAATAATTTTAAATGCTAACCATTATCTCAAAGGATGCTGGAATACAAAGGCATGGATGTTGCAGCTGTACCGAGCTCTGGTTAGACTGCATCTGAAGTACTGCATTCAGTTCTGGGCTTGGAGGGGGTGCATCGCAGATTCACCAGAAGGAAACCGAGGCTGAAAGGGTTAAATATGAGGACAGGTTATATAGACTAGGCCTGTGTTCCCTTGAGTATAAAAGATTAAAGGGTGATCTAATTGAGGGTATTAAAATGATTAAATAATTTTATAGGGTAGACAGAAAGTATTTCTTCTGGTGGGAGAGTCCAGAACAAGAGAACATAACCTTAAAATTAGAGCTAGGCCATTCATGGGCGATGTCAGGAACAATGTTCCCTGTAATATTTTGGGAAATGCGTGGCCCCTTTAAGAGGCATGTACAGTTCTTCTATTTAATAGCCGGTTGCGCAGGATCCCTGGAGCGCAGCGAGGCCGTGCAGCTTACAGGGCACATTGGTCAGGAAGCACTTCTTCACACAAAGGGTAGTGAAATCTGGAACTCTGTTCCCTAAAAGGCTGTTGAGGAAGGGGGTCAATTGAAAATGTCAAAACTGAGATCAATATATGCATGCGTGAGCAAAAGGGAATGGGACATAGTGCAACACAGTGTGCACACAAGGGGAGAGGTACAGAACATGTGTAAAGGAGAGGGCAAGAGAGAAGGATGAGGGAGGGAGAGTGAGTGAGAGAAAACACATGTAAGATGGTACACGTAGGATACAAAATGGGTAGAGGGAGCATGAAGGGGAGACAGATGCATGCACTGAATCCTGCAAAAGGGGTAAGAGAGAGACAGCATGCGAGAAATAGCATGAGAGTGGGCTCGTGGAATTAGCAAAAGAAAGTGTGCACGAGAGAGTGCATACAAAAGGTGAAGAGCCGGAAAAAAGAATAGAATAACAAATACAAAATAACAGGAGGAGACTGAGACACAAACACCCATACACTCTCTGGCTTTCTAGGGGAGGGGAGATTGCAGTGTCATGGTTCTGTATGATAGTTTAGTGAACTTTATTGGCAAGTTTGAAAAGATACAGAACAAATGCTCATCTAATGTGGGTACGTCTTGAGCAGAATCGTTTTAAATCTGCTGTACCAACTATTTTCGAGAACCCCAACCACAGAACCATATAATGTTCTGGCCAAAAGGAAGTATGTGTACTAAAAACTCATTCTCTGAATGTGGGTATTGCTGGCAAGGCTGACAATTATTCGCCATTCCTGGTTGCTCTGAGATATTACAAAAAGAATAAAGCACCGGAGAAAATTTAGAGGGTACAACTATCAGAAAAGAATGAACAGGCTGGAGCTCTTTTCTGTAGAAAATAGTAGACTGAGAGGTGACCTGATAGGTTCTTTAAAATTATAAAGGGTAAACGTAGAGAAGATGTTTCCACTTGTGGGGAGTCCAGAACAAGGGGCTATAAATCTAAGATAGTTACTAATAAATCCAATAAGTAATTCAGGAGAAACTTCTTTAATCAAAGTGCTGAGAATGTGGAACTCGCTATCACAAAGAGTGGTTGAGGCGAATAGCGTAGATGTATTTAAGGAGAAACTAGATAAGTACATGAAGAAGAAATAGATAGAAGGATATGCTGATAGGGTGAGACGAAGTAAATAGAGTGCGAGGAGGCTCGTGTGGTGCATAAACATCAGCATAGATTGATTGAGCCGAATGGCCTGTTTCTGTGCTGTTCATTCTATGTAAGATAGATTTTTGTTAAGTAAGGCTATTCAGGGATACGGAACAAAAGCAGGTAAATGAAGTTGAGATACAGATCAGCAATGTTGTAATTGAATAGAACAACAGGTCAAGGGGCTAAATAGCCTACATCTGTTCCAATGTCCCTAATACCATCCAAAATATGTGAGTGCGTTAGGAGATCAGGATAAACCTGTAATCAGAAGAATAAGGAAACATGTCTATCCTCTATTAGTAGGAATAAATCACTGTTTTAATTCTGCCACAGTTGGAAGTGTGAGATCATGTGCAAATGACATGATTCTCAAACTAGTCCCAAGGACTGGTGGTGAATAGTCAGAATTTGTTTCAACATTGGGCTTGACACTCTCTTATCGTGGTTCTGTTGAATTCCTGATGGGCACCTTCAGCAGGTGAGGACCATGCTGGGAGCATGGTTTTGTAAAGTTTACCCTTACATTTCAGCAGTCTCTGCCAACCAATGTAGTCCCTGGTGAATGCAAGACAAATATTGTGTCTATCCACAAGACAAAGTTGCTTCCAAGGAAAATCTGGTGGACTGGAGCTGTGGCTTCCTCAGAGGGTGCAGAATCTACATCATCAATGAATGTGTGTCATTTTATTGCAACACCAATACAGAGATCCCTTAGGTTTTTTTTAATCAATTTGATGCTTGCCTTCAGTAACCTGGAATATTTCCATTTTAAAGTGCCATCTTTACTGATAACAGTGTCATACAGAGAAATACAGAATCACTGCAGCCTGATACAGTCAGAATTGTACAGCAGGCTGGCAATGTATTGTTGGAGTGCTCAGCTGACCAATTTGAGTAAGATTGACTGATGTTGCTTGTCTAACTCTACACTATAAGAGTAACATGCTATGTTTAACCCATTAGCTTTGTAATCACATCCATGTTTTGCTTGGGCAAACAAGGCTGTAATAGCTAGTGATGTGGTTCACCCATTCCCACTCTATTAAGATTATAACTGAGCATAGCTGAGTTAATCATTGACCAGTCAGCATGGATTTTGAAAAGGTAAAATATACTTCAACAACCTTAGAGTCAGAGAATGATATGGCACAGAAGGAGGTCATTTGGCTCATTGTGCCTCTGAAAGAGCTATCCAATTAGTCTCACTCCCCTGCTCTTTCCCATAAGCCCTGCAATTTTCTCCCCTTCAAGTATGTATCCAATTCCCTTTTGAAAGTTATTATTGAATCTATTTCCACCACCCTTTCAGGCAGTGCATTCCAGATCAAAGATCATAATTTTAATAATTCTTCCCAATGTTCAATAATTCTTCTGGCTGTTTTGAATCCTTAGAGAATTCTTTGAAAAGGAGGATAACTAAAGGAAGCACAGTTAATATGATTTCTATACATTTTTGAAAAATATTTGATAATGTACCACGTAAGAGACTTGTGCGAAAGATAATGGCACGGGGAAAGAAAGAGAATGTGTCCGTATAAACAGAGTTGTTTGGGAGGCAGAACACAATGGGTGAGAGGTTAACGGAAGTTTCTTGGACTGAAAAGATGACGAGTGGGGTTTCATCACGGGTGTATGTTGGCTCTGTTCTTATTACTATATATAGTCCCAACCACTTACCCCAGTAATCTTTGACAACCGCCTTCATCAGACAAATGGCACTGACCATTTACTATTACCATAGATGTCAATTACAGAGGCACCACTTAAACCATATTAAATGGCCAGCTATTTTGGGCCGTTCCAGCAGCTGTTCGGGGTCACCTTCCAACTGCCCCCTCACTGCCATTTGCTGTGCAGAACTGTTTTAATGTATTGAAATCACCCCCTTATTAAATGTTCATTTTTGAATGACATTCACAAATTCAGTGGCAATGGTTCGGGAACTTTGAAATTGACCAGGGCAGTTCGTAGAGTTTTCCCCCCTTCAAAGATGTTCTTAGGGACTCTGATGGATTTACCGTCTGCCACATATAGCAACCAAATCGCGTTAGCATGAACGTAACTGCTATATGCAGTGGAGACTGTACTTATAAAAGATATGGATTAGGAATTGAGGGACCAAGGAATTTTCTCATTACACTAAATTGGATGTGTGCAAATTGTAGGCTAGCAGGATGGACAGATAGGTGATACATACAGTGCAGTATAGAAAAATCTGAAGCAATACATTTTGGAAGTAAGAATAAGGAAAGGAAATATACCTTTAAGATTTTAAGTGGAGTAGAGGAGCAGAGGGACCTTGGTGTGCACACACAGGTAAAAGTGGCAGTGCAAGTATATAGGGCCAGAACAGAATTGGTGGTTTTATATCAGGCGATACAATACAAAAGCAAACCTTAGTTAGGCTGCTGTTGTCATATTATGTATAGTATTGGGCATCCTATTATGGGAATAGTATAAAATCATTGGAAAAGATCAGTGTACATTCACTGGGATGTTACCAACGATGAGGGGTTACAGTTATGAAGAGAGACTGCAGATGTTACGGCTTTTTTCACAAGAGGTACGAAGGTTAAGCGGTAATAGAGATCTTCAAAATTCTGAAGGATTATGACAGAGGAAATAATAATAGACTGTTTTCAGTGGTCAGCGAGACAATAGTGAGAGTTCACAAATGTAAGAGAATTATAGGGGTCGTTAATAAATAATTCTTTACACAGAGGGTGGTTAGTATGTGGAATTTTCTGGTATGAATTGTTGTTGGAGCAAGGCCCATAAATTCTTCTAAAAGAGAACTAGATACTTTCTTCAGAAAGAGAAATAGCGAGCAGGAGAGTGGGATTCGACTAGGCGGCTCGGAGAAAAATACTGGGCCAAGTGGCCAGTTTCTGTGCTGTCACATTGTATGTTTCTGTGATTGTACATTCCTCTCTGGGCCTGTTACAGGTGATCTATCATCCTTGCCTCCACTTCACAAAGAATGCTGTCACAGAGCTCTGCCATCTGCTGCAGGCTGACCTGCAGACAGCCACAACCCGTACCTACAATGGGAACTATCTGATGTATGGCTCTTGGTTCGATGTAGTCCACAAGAGCATAGAGCCATTGGGTCCAACAAACTCGTCTCTCTTTGGCCGATCTCTACCAAAGAACTTGGGGCCGAAATTCAGGGTCCCAGGAAGGCCCTTACCGCAGGTTTGTGGTGGCTATTCGGCAAACTCTAGTGGCCGGCGTGTTCCGGTCAATTGGCCATGGCGACACATATTCAGCGCGGGAGTTCTTGGGGCGGTATCGACTTCTGTCACAAGCCGCCGATTCCACTGTGGTATGGGGCTTGCGACCGTAATGATGTCATGAGGGTACGCACTGCTGCTATATGGCCACGCCATCCAAATTCAGTATAAAAACACCAGCTTTTTTTTGACAGTGCTCCCGCTAGCTTTTTGGGTTGGTGCACTTTGTCGGGCTGTTTGACACCACTGGAGGAGGAGAACGGAGGATTGCCACGATTGAGTATTTTTGGTCAAAACTTTTTCTGTTGGTTTGTGTGTATTTGCTAAACCTGCAGAGAACTTTTCATCACTGAGAGTTTAGAAAACTTTTTAACTCTCACTGGATTAGTGGAGGTGTGTAGGCCTCATTCTCTGCTCGACAAAGGCCTGCTTGTGAGGGTCCAGCCTTCACACAGAATGGGCTCAGTGTTGGCAGGGGAATGCCTTGTCTATCTTGTGAGACGCAGGGCAGCATGCAGGAGAAGGCAGCGCCGTCAGCAACGGGTACAGAGGCAGCAGGCAAGGGACACAGTAGCCATGGCTGCCCAACAGAGCAAAGAGCCTGCAGATGGCCGCAGATCTCCACGTAGAAAGGGTGGCCAGGAAAGAGATGGCGTGAGGAGGAGGGTCAGATATGCTGACCCTCCCCCCCCCCCCCCCCCCCCCCATACCACATACTGGGCCAGGAGCCTTGCCAGCCTGCAGAGGCTCCGAAACATGGGGTGGAAGAGGGAGAAGACGATCATCCAGCTGCCATGGGAAGTGGCCAGCACTGTCCTGGGGGAAGGAGGCTGGTTAGGATGAAGAAGGGGCTTCAACTTATTTTTTAAGCCATTTAAGCGGAACTTCATTGTGAAAACCGATTCATCCCAATTAATCAACTGTCTCAACTAACAAATCACAGCTGCCTTCTATTTGTTCATCTCTCTGACTCAGTGATCACCCCCTTATTGTATTAGTGAGACTCCGTTCTACTCTGTTGCACACCAGCCACCATACGGGCTTGACAGAGCTAGGTCTTGGTCCAGTGGCAAGGATTGACCAAGACTAACTGGAGACCAGCTCTGCTGCACAGATCTAGCGTGCACACATATCGCAGTGTGGGCTGGCCCGTGCTGCCCCTGGGCCCTCGCCTCCTCTGGGCCACAGATTCACGCCTCTCCTGGGCCCCGGTCACTTCCCTCTACAAACTCTTGCCGCTCCTTCGCCCCTCCTGCTGTGCCTGCCCGCACTGCAATCAGCGACCTGACTTCGCAGCCGTCGCTCTCCTGCAGCAGCACGCACTGCTCCTTGCAGTGGTATGCCACCGCACGCTGCTCCCTCCAATGGCCCCGGCCTGCTGATGGTCTTGCAGGCTAGGACCGCGCCGATTTCCGGGCCACAGCCTGTCTGTATGAAAAGGTGCGACCACACTTAGAATGTGTGCAGTTCTGGTCGCCACAGTACAAAAAGCACATTGCAACTACTGAAAGGATACAGAAGAGAGCAACCAGATGATTGAGGGGTTGGAGGGATTGGATTACGAGGAATGATTTATATAAATTGTGCATGTTGTCACAGACAGAGAAGGTTGAGAGGTCATCCACGATGCTGAGAATGATGTGAGTAGCACGTGTAGCGAGTTGATCTTATCGCAGGTGAAGGGTCCACAGCCAGCTAGGGAATGGAAGACCAGCAGGAAGAGCAGTGCAAGGAAGATAGTGCAGGGGTCCCCTGCGGTCATCCCCCTGCAAAACAGATACACTGCTTTGGGTACTGTTGAGGGGGATGACTCATCAGGGGAGGGCAGCAGCAGCCAAGTTCATGACACCGTGGCTGGCTCTGTTGCACAGGAGGGCAGGAAAAAGAGTGGGAGAGCGATAGTGATAGGGGATTCAATTGTAAGGGGAATTGATAGGCGTTTCTGCGGCCACAACCGAGACTCCAGGATGGTATGTTGCCTCCCTGGTGCAAGGGTCAAGGACGTCTTAGAGCGAGTGCAGGACATTCTAAAAAGAGAGGGAGAACAGCCAGTTGTGGTGGTGCACATTGGTACCAAAGACATAGGTTTAAAAAAAAGGGATAAGATCCTATGAGACGAATTTAAGGAGCTAGGAGCTAAATTAAAAAGTAGGACCTCAAAAGTAGTAATCTCGGGATTGCTACCAGTGCCACATGCTAGGCAGAGTAGGAATCGCAGGATAGCTCGGATGAATACGTGGCTTGAGCAGTGGTGTAGCAGGGAGGGATTCAAATTCCTGGGGCATTGGAACCGGTTCTGGGGGAGGTGGGACCAGTACAAACCAGACGTTCTGCACCTGGGCAGGACCGGAACCAATGTCCTAGGGGGAGTGTTTGTGAGTGCGCTTGGGGAGGAGTTAAACTAATCTGGCAGGGGGATGGGAACCAATGCAGGGAGACAGGGAAACAAAATGGAGACAGAAGCAAAAGACAGAAAGGAGATGAGTAAAAGTGGAGGGCAGAGAAACCCAAGGCAAAAAACAAAAAGGGCCAATGTACAGCAAAATTCTAAAGGGTCAAAGTGTAATAAAAAGACAAGCCTGAAAGCTCGGTGCCTCAATGCGAGGAATATTCGGGACCCAGGAGAGGGCTCTGAGCTAGTTAGAGTGGGTGAGAGCGCAGATGAACAGAACCCCAAGAAAGAATGCAAAAGGCAACAGAGCAGAGTAGCACTGGGGTAAGTGTAAACCACAAGGTGATAGGAAGGGACAATATGTATGAATGTAAAGGGGCTGCAGAAGGGGTGAAAACTAAGAATCATGGTTTAAAAACTAGTATTAAAACACTTTACCTAAACGCACGCAGCATTCAAAATAAAGTAAATGAGTTGACTGCACAAATCATTACAAATGAGTATGATTTGGTGCCCATTACAGAAACGTGGTTGCAGGGTGGCCAAGACTGGGAATTAAACATACAGGGGTATCTGACAATTCGGAAGGATAGACAAGAAGGGAAAGGAGGTGGGGTAGCTCTGTTAATAAAAGATGATATCAGGGCAGTTGTGAGAGATGATATTGGCTCCAATGAACAAAATGTTGAATCATTGTGGGTGGAGATTAGAGATAGTAAGGGGAAAAAGTCACTGGTGGGCGTAGTTTATAGGCCCCCAAATAATAACTTCACGGTGGGGCGGACAATAATCAAGGGAATAATAGAGGCATGTGAAAAAGGAATGGCGGTAATCATGGGGGATTTTAACCTATATATCGATTGGTCAAATCAAATTGCACGGGGTAGCCTGGAGGAGGAATTCATAGAATGCATACGGGATTGTTTCTTAGGACAGTATGTTACAGAACCTACAAGGGAGCAAGTTATCTTCGATCTGGTCCTGTGTAATGAGACAGGAATAATAAACAATCTCCGAGTAAAAGATCCTCTCGGAATGAGTGATCACAGTATGGTTGAATTTGTAATTCAGATTGAGGGTGAGGAAGTAGTGTCTCAAATGAGCGTACTATGCTTAAGCAAAGAGGGCTACAGTGGGATGTGGGCAGAGTTAGCTAAAGTAGACTGGGAACACAGACTAAATGGTGGCACAATTGAGGAACAGTGGAGGACTTTTAAGGAGCTCTTTCATAGTGCTCAACAAAAATATATTCCAGTGAAAAAGAAGGGAGGTAAAAGAAGGGATAACCAGCCGTGGATAACCAAGGAAATAAAGGAAAGTATCAAATTAAAAACCAATGCGTATAAGGTGGCCAAGGTTAGTGGGAAACTAGAAGATTGGGAAAATTTTAAACGACAGCAAAGAATGACGAAGAAAGCAATAAAGAAAGGAAAGATAGATTACGAAAGTAAACTTGCGCAAAACATAAAAACAGATAGTAAAAGCTTTTACCGATATATAAAATGGAAGAGAGTGACTAAAGTAAATGTTGGTCCCTAAGAAGATGAGAAGGGGGATTTAATAATGGGAAATGTTGAAATGGCTGAGACCTTAAACAATTATTTTGCTTCGGTCTTCACAATGGAAGACACAAAAACCATGCCAAAAATTGCTGGTCACGGGAATGTGGGAAGGGAGGACCTTGAGATGATCACTATCACTAGGGAGGTAGTGCTGGACAGGCTAATGGGACTCGAGGTAGACAAGTCCCCTGGTCCTGATGAAATGCATCCCAGAGTATTAAAAGAGATGGCGGAAGTTATAGCAGATGCATTCGTTATAATCTACCAAAATTCTCTGGACTCTGGGGAGGTACCAGCGGATTGGAAAGCAGCTAATGTCACGCCTCTGTTTAAAAAAGGGGGCAGACAAAAGGCAGGTAACTATAGGCCGGTTAGTTTAACATCTGTAGTGGGGAAAATGCTTGAAGCTATCATTAAGGAAGAAATAGCGGGACATCTAGATAGGAATAGTGCAATCAAGCAGACACAACATCGATTCATGAAGGGGAAATCATGCTTAACTAATTTACTGGAATTCTTTGAGGATATAACGAGCATGGTGGATAGAAGTGTACCAATGGATGTGGTGTATTTAGATTTCCAAAAGGCATTCGATAAGGTGCCACACAAAAGGTTACTGCAGAAGATAAAGGTACGCGGAGTCAGAGGAAATGTATTAGCATGGATCGAGAATTGGCTGGCGAACAGAAAGCAGAGAGTCGGGATAAATGGTTCTTTTTCAGGTTGGAAATTGGTGGTTAGTGGTGTGCCACAGGGATCGATGCTGGGACCACAACTGTTTACAATATACATAGATGACCTGGAAGAGGGGACAGAGTGTAGTGTAACAAAATTTGCAGATGACACAGATTAGTGGGAAAGCGGGCTGTGTGGAGGACACAGAGAGGCTGCAAAGAGATTTAGAGAGGTTAAGCGAATGGGCAGATGGAATACAATGTTGGAAAATGTGAGGTCATCCATCTTGGGGGAAAAAACAGTAAAAGGGATTATTATTTGAATGGGGAGAAATTACAACATGCTGCGGTGCAGAAGGACCTGGGGGTCCTTGTGCATGAATCCCAAAAAGTTAGTTTGCAGGTGCAGCAGGTAATCAGGAAGGTGAATGGAATGTTGGCCTTCATTGCGAGAGGGATGGAGTACAAAAGCAGGGAGGTCCTGCTGCAACTGTACAGGGTATTGGTGAGGCTGCACTTGGAGCACTGCATGCAGTTTTGGTCACCTTACTTAAGGAAGGATATACTAGCCTTGGAGGGGGTACAGAGACGATTCACTCGGCTTATTCCGGAGATGAGGGGGTTACCTTATGATGATAGATTGAGTAGACTGGGTCTTTACTCGTTGGAGTTCATAAGGATGAGGGGTGATCTTATAGAAACATTTAAAATAATGAAAGGGATAGACAAGATAGAGGCAGAGAGGTTGTTTCCACTGGTCAGGGAGACTAGAACTAGGGGGCACAGCCTCAAAATATGGGGGTGCCAATTTAAAACCGAGTCGAGAAGGAATTTCTTCTCCCAGAGGGTTGTGAATCTGTGAAATTCTCTGCACAAGGAAGCAGTTGAGGCTAGCTCATTGAATGTATTCAAATCACAGATAGATAGATTTTTAACCAATAAGGGAATTAAGGGTTATGGGGAGCGGGCGGGTAAGTGGAGCTGAGTCCACGGCCAGATCAGCCATGATCTTTTTGAATGGCGGAGCAGGCCCGAGGGGCTAGATGGTCTAAGCCTGTTCCTAATTCATATGTTCTTATGTTCAACCGTGGCTAACGAGGGAAATTAAGGATAGTGTTAAACCTAAGGAAGAGGTATTTTAATTGGCCAGAAAAAGCAGCAAACCTGAGGACTGGGAGAATTGTATAATTCAGCAGAGGAGGACACAGGGTTTAATAAGGGGGGGGTAAATAGAGTATGAGAGGAAGCTTGCTGGGAACATTAAAAACTGACTGCAAAAGCTTCTATAGATATGTGAAGAGAAAAAGATTAGTGAAGACAAACAGGTCCCTTGCCGTCAGAATCAGGTGAATTTATAATGGGGAACAAAAAAATGGCGGACCAGTTGAACAAATACTTTGGTTCTGTCTTCACGAAGGAAGACACAAATAACCTTCCGGAAATAGTAGGGGACCGAGGGTCCAGTGAGAAGGAGGAACTGGAGGAAATCCTTATTAGGCGGGAAATTGTGTTAGGGAAATTGATGGGATTGAAAGCCGATAAATCCCTGGGGCCTGATAGTCTGCATCCCAGAGTACTTAAGGAAGTAGCTAGAAATAGTGGATGCATTGGTGATCATTTTCCAACAGTCTATTGACTCTGGATAGGTTCCTATGGACTGGAGGGTAGCTAATGTAACACCACTTTTTAAGAAAGGAGGGAAAGAGAAAACGGGTAATTATACACCGGTTAGCCTGACATCAGTCGTGGGCAAAATGTTGGAATCAATTATTAAAGATGAAATAGCAGCGCATTTGGAAAGCAGTGACAGGATCAGTCCAAGTCAGCATGGATTTATGAAAGGGAAATCATGCTTGACAAATCTTTTTTTTTGAGGATGGAACTAGTAGAGTGGACAAGGGAGAACCAGTGGATATGGTGTATTTGGACTTTCAAAAGCTTTTGACAAGGTCCCACACAAGAGATTGGTGTGCAAAATTAAAGCACATGGTATTGGGAGTATTGTACTGATGTGGATAGAGAGCTGGTTGGCAGAAAGGAAACAGAGTTGGGATCAACGGGTCCTTTTCAGAATGGCAGGCAGTGACTAGTGGGGTGCCGCAGGGCTCAGTGCTGGGACCCAGCTCTTTACAATACACATTAATGATTTAGATGAAGGAATTGAGTGTAATATCTCCACATTTGCAGATGGCGGTGTGAGCTGTGAGGAGGACGCTAAGAGACTGCCGGGTGACTTGGACAGGTTAGGCGAGTGGGCAAATGCATGGCAGATGCAGTATAATGTAGATAAATGTGAGGTTATCCACTTTGGTGGCAAAAACACGAAGGCAGAATATTATCTGAATTACGGCAGATTAGGAAAAGGGGAGGTGCATCGAGACCTGGGTGTCATGGTACATCAGTCATTGAAAGTTGGCATGCAGGTACAGCAGGCGGTGAAGAAGGCAAATGGTATGTTGGCCTTCATAGCTAGGGGATTTGCGTATAGGAGCAGGGAGGTCTTACTGCAGTTGTACAGGGCCTTAGTAAGGCCTCACCTGGAATATTGTGTTCAGTTTTGGTCTCCTAATCTGAGGAAGGACGTTCTTGCTATTGAGGGAGTGCAGCGAAGGTTCACCAGACTGATTCCTGGGATGCCAGGAGTGACATATGAGGAGAGACAAGATCGACTGGGCCTGTATTCACTGGAGATTAGAAGGATGAGAGGGGATCTCATAGAAACATATAAAATTCTGACGGGACTGGACTGGTTAGATGCAGGAAGAGTGTTCCCGATGTTGTAGAAGTCCAGGACCATGGGACATAGTCTAAGGATAAGGGGTACGCCATTTAGGACTGAGATGAGGAGAAACTTCTTCACTCAGAGAGTTGTTAACCTGTGGAATTCCCTACCGCAGAGAGTTGTTGATGCCACTTCGTTGGATATATTCAAGAGGGAGTTAGATATGGCCCTTACGGCTAAAGGGATCAAGGAGTATGGAGAGAAAGCAGGAAAGGGGTACTGAGGTGAATGATCAGCCATGATCTTATTGAATGGTGGTGCAGGCTCGAAGGGCCGAATGGCCTACTCCTGCCTCTATTTTCTATGTTTTTATGATCTAATTGCTATTTTGAGAATTCTAAAGGAGCTGAATAATTGTCGACTATGACAAGCTGTTTCCCCTTTTCCAGGACAGGAGAACCAGAGGATACAGCCTGTACCTGAAGGAGGGTAAATTCAAAACTAATTTAAGCAGATAGTATCGATTTGTTCAAATCAAATTAGATAGGTTTCTTTCAAAAAGAACATTTTGGGATGCAGTATGTGAGTACTCTGAGACGTGACATGGTGAGTGTAGTGTGTTTGGGGGGGGAACAGGTGACTTTGGACCGACTCGCCTCATGTCTGGGTTTATAAAAACAAAGAAATAGGAGCAGGAGCAGGAGTAGGCCATTTGGCCCCTCGAGCCTGCTCCACCATTTAATAAGATCATGGCTGATCTGATCATGGACTCTGCTCCACTTCCCTGCCCGCTCCCCATAATCCTTTACTCCCTTATCGCTCAAAAATCTGTCTATCTCCACCTTAAATATATTCAATGACCCAGTCTCCACAGCTCTCTGGGGCAGGGAATTCCATAGATTTACAACCCTCAGAGAAGAAATTTCTCCTCATCTCAGTTTTAACTGGGCGGCCCCTTATTCTAAGACTATGGGCCCAAGTTTCCACATGATTCGCGCCTGATTTTTAGGAGCAACTGGTGGAGAACGGACTATTTTAGAAATCGCAATTCTCCACATTTTTTTTTTCTGCAGTTCTAGTCAGGTAGAACAGTTCTAGTTTAGAACAGAATTTTTTCTTCAAAAGGGGGCGTGTCCGGCCACTGACGCCTGATTTGAAAGTTTCCACAGTGAAAATGTACTCCAAACTAAAGTAGAATGGAGCCAGTGAAGATTTTTGTAGAACTGAAAAAAATCAGGAGCAAGTTACAGATTAGGCGTCCAGAACGCGGCGGCGGGGGGCGGGGGAGGAGGAGGAGGAGGAGGAGGAGGAACGGAATGGGTGTCGGGTAGGGGCGGGGGAGCAGGTCCCGGGTCCGGGGCAGGGGGCGGGTGGGAGCGGGTCTCGGGTCGGGGGGAGCGGGTGTCGGGTCTGGTCGGCGGGGGGGGGGAAGCGAGTGTCGGGTCTGGTCGGGGGCGGGGAGCAGGAGCTGGCCGTGGGCGGAGCCTCATTCACGCAGCCCCAGTGAGGCCATTGGGCCAGGGCTAGGGACTGCGTGCTTCGGGCCCCTCCCACACAGTTCGGCGCCTGGAGCTACTGCACTTGCGTGCCCACTGTAGCGCGCATGTGCAGAGGTCCCGGCACTGTTTTCAGCGCCGGGACCTGGCTCCGCCCCCCCCACAGCTCCTGCTTGCTGCGCCGAGTGCCAGAGGACCTATAAGTAGGTGGAGAATACCGAGGATTTTTTTAGGCGCCATTTTAGGCGCGAAAAACGGGCGCCCAGCTCGGAGGGGCGCCCGTTTTTGTCTTGTGGAAACTTGGGCCCTATGTCCCCTAGTTTTAGTTTCCCTTATGAGTGGAAATATCCTCTCTGCATCCACCTTGTCGAGCCCCCTCATTAAATTATGTTTCAGTAAGACCACCTCTCATTCTTCTGAACTCCAATGTGTATAGACTCAATCTATCCTCATAAGTCAACCCCCTCATCTCCAGAATTTAAGGAGATATTTCATAATTCTCAAGAAAAATATATTCCAGTGAGGAGGAAAGGGTGTAAAAGAAAAGATAGCCATCCGTGGCTTACTAAAGAAATAAAGGACGGTATCCAATTAAAAACAAGGGCATACAAAGTGGCCAAAACTACTTGGAGGACAGAAGATTGGGAAGCTTTTAAAAGCCAGCAAAGAATGACTTAAAAAAAAATGGTTAAGAAAGGGAAAATAGACTATGAAAGTAAGCTAGCACGAAATATAAAAACAGACAGCAAGAGTTTCTACAGGTATATAAAAAGGAAAAAAGTGACTAAAGTAAATGTTGGTCCCTTAGAGGACGAAATCGAGCAATTAGTGATGGGGAACATGGAGATGGCAGAAACTATGAACAAATATTTTGTATCAGTCTTTACGGTAGAAGACACTAAAAATACCCCAACAGTGGATAGTCGAGGGGCTATAGCGGGGGAGGAACTTAACACAATCACAATCACTAAGGAGATGGTACTCAGTAAGGTTATGGGACTAAAGGCGGATAAATTCCCTGGGCCTGATGGCTTGCATCCTAGGGTCTTGAGAAGTCGCATCAGGGATAGTGGATGCATTGGTTGTAATTTATCAAAATTCCCTGGATTCTGGGGAGATTCTAGCAGATTGGAAAACTGCAAATGTAACACCCCTATTTAAAAAAGGAGGCAGACAAAAAGCAGGAAACTATAGATCAGTTAGCCTAACATCTGTGATTGGGAAGATGTTGGAGTCCATTATTAAAGAAGCAGTAGCAGGACATTTGAAAAAGCATAATTCGGTCAGGCAGAGTCAGCATGGATTTATGAAGGGGAAGTCACATTTGACAAATTTGCAGAAATCTTTGAGCATGTAACGAACAGGGTGGATAAAGGGGAACCAATGGATGTGTATTTGGACATAAAAGGTTACTGCAAAAGATAAAAGTTCACGGGGTTGGGGATAATATATTAGCATGGACAGAGGATTGGCTAACTAACAGAAAACAGAGTCGGAATAAATGGTTCATTCTTGGGTTGGCAATCAGTAACTAGTGGGGTGCCGCAGGGATCAGTGCTGGGACCCCAACTATTTACAGTCTATATTAACGACTTGGAGGAAGGAACCAAGTGTAACATAGCCAAGTTTGCAGACGACACAAAGATGACTCGGAACTTCTACATGGCAAGCGAGCCCCAGGTGGGCAGAGGAAACATTTCAAGGACACCTTCAAGCCTCCTTGATAAAATGCAACATCCCCACCGACACTTGGAAGTCCCTGGCCAGAGACCGCCCTAAGTGGAGGAAGAGCATCCGGGAGGGTGCTGAGCACCTCGAGTCTCGTCGCCGAGAACATGCAGAAAACAAGCGCAGGCAGCAGAAGGAGTGTGCGGCAAACCAGACTCCCCACCCACCCTTTCCTTCAACAATTGTCTGTCCCATTTGTGACAGAGACTGTAATTCTCGTATTGGACTTTTCAGTCAACTAAGAACTCTCGATTTTGAAGGACTGCCTATGATGATGGAAGGAAAAGCAATGTGTGAGGATGACAAAAAAAACCTGCAAAAGAGCATAAGCTAAGTGAGTGGACAAAAATTTGGCAGATGGAGAATAATGTTAGAAAGTGTGAGGTTATGCACTTTGGCAGAAAAAATCGAAGAGCAAGTTATTATTTAAATGGAGAAAAATTGCCAAGTGCTGCAGTACAGAGGGACCTGGGGGTCCTGGTGCATGAAACACAAAAGCTAAGTATGCAGGTACAGCTAGTGATCACGAAGGCCAATGGAATCTTGGCCTCTGTTGCAAAGGGGATGGAGTATAAAAGCAGGGAAGTCTTGCTACAGCTATACAGGGTATTGGTGAGGCCATACCTGGAATACTGCGTACAGTTTTGGTTTCCATATGTAAGATGGGGGGGGATTGTCCTATGTGGCGAGATTGAGTAGACTTGGCATATATTTTCTAGAGTTTAGAAGAATGAGAGGTAATCTCATTGAAACATACAAAATTCTTGCAGGACTTGATAGAGTAGATGCAGGGAGGATGTTTCGCCTGGCTGGGGAGCCTAGAACCAGGGGTCACAGTCTCAGAATAAGGGGACGGCCATTTACCACTGAGATGAGAAATTTGTTCACTCAGCGGGTGGTGAAACTTTGGAATTCTCTACCACACAGGGCTGTGGATGCTCAGTCGTTTGAGTATATTCCAGACAGAGATCGATACCTTTTTGAATATTAATGGAATCAAGGGATTATGGGGACAGTGCAGGTAAGTGGAGTTGAGGTAGAAGATCAGCCATGACCTTATTAAATGGAGGAGTAGGCTCGAGGGGCCGAGTGGCCTACTCCTGCTCCTAATTCTTACGTCCTTATGTACCTTCTATCCACTCTATATAGCCCTCTCGTAATTTTACACACCGCAATTAAGTCTCCCCTTAGCCGCCTCTGTTCCAAAAAAAACAACCCCGGCCTATCCAATCTTTCCTCATAGCTGAAATTCTCCAGTCTTGGCAATCTCCTCTGTGCCTTCTCTAGTGCAATCGCATCTTTCCTGTAATGTGGTGACCAGAACTAGCTGTGCCCTAACTAGTGTTTTATACAGTTCAAGCATAACCTGATTAAACATATTTACCAATACAAACCGTGGATCACACTAGGTGGAATAGAATTAAAGGGGCATTAACATTATGGAAAATTGGGAAACCTCAGGAAACCAAAAGTTTCTTAACTTTTGGGAGCAGAGAAATTGTATGTAATTTTTGTTACAATAGGACCTTAAACATAAGAACATAAATAGGATCAGGAGTAGGCCATACGGCTCTTCGAGCTTGCTTCGCCATTCAATACGATCATGGCTGAACTGATCATGGACTCGGCTCCACTTCCTCACCCGCTCCCTATAATCCCTTATCCCTGTATCGTTTAAGAAACTGTCTCTTTCTGTCTTAAATTTATTCAATGACCGAGCTTCCACAGCTCTCTGAGGCAGCGAATTCCACAGATTTTACAACCCTCTGAGAGAAGAAATTTCTCCTCATCTCTCTTTTAAATGGATGGCCCCTTATTCTAAGATCGTGTCCTCTAGTTCTGGTCTCCCCCATCAGTGGAAGCATCCTTTCTGCATTCCACCTTGTCAAGCCCCCTCAAAATATTATACGTTTCGATAAGATCACCTCTCATTCTTCTGAATTCCAATGAGTAGAGGCCCAACCTACTCAACCTTTCCTCATAAGTCAACCCCCTCATCCCCGGAATTAACCTAGTGAACCTTCTCTGAACTGCCTCCAAAGCAAGTATATCCTTTTGTTAAATATGGAAAACAAAACTGCATGCAATATTCCATTGTAGCCTCACCAATACCTCATATAGCTGTAGTAAGATTTCCCTGCTTTTATACTCCATCCCTTTTGCAATAAAGGCCAAGATTCCATTGGCCTTCCTGATCACTTGCTGTACCTGCATACTAACCTTTTGTGTTTCATGCACAAGTACCCTCCAGGTCCCGCTGTACTGCGACACTTTGCAATCTTTCTCCATTTAAATAATAGCTTGCTCTTTGATTTTTTTCTGCCAAAGTGCATGACCTCACACTTTCCAACATTATACTCCATTGCCAAATTTTTGCCCACTCACTTAGCCTGTCTATGTCCTTTTGTAGATTTTTTGTGTCCTCCTCACACATTGCTTTTCCTCCCATCTTTGTATCGTCAGCAAACTTGGCTACGTTACACTCAGTCCCTTCTTCCAAGTCATAAATGTAGATTGTTAATAGTTGGGGTCCCAGCACTGATCCCTGCGGCACCCCACTAGTTACTGGCTGCCAACCAGAGAATGAACCATTTATCCCTACTCTCGTTCTGTTAGTTAGCCAATCCTCTATCCATGCTAATATATTATCCCTAACCCCGTGAACTTTTATCTTGTGCAGTAACCTTTTATGTGGCACCTTGTCAAATGCCTTCTGGAAGTCCAAATACACCGCATCCACTGGTTCCCCTTTATCCACCCTGTTCGTTACATCCTCAAAGAATGTTAGAAAATTTGTCAAACATGACTTCTCCTTCATAAATCCATGCTAACTCTGCCTGAACGAATTTCGCTGTTCAAAATGTCCTGCTACTGCTTCTCAGGATTGCTACCAGTGCCACGTACTAGTCAGAGTAGGAATAGCAGGATAGTTAAAATGAATGGTGCAAGAGGGAGGGATTCAAATTCCTGGATCATTGGAACCGGTTCTGGAGGAGATGGGGCCAGTAAAAACTGGACGGTCTGCACCTGGGCAGGACCGGAACTGATGTCCTAGGGGGAGTGTTTGCTAGTGCTGTCGGGGAGGGTTTAAACTAATATAGCAAGGGGCTGGGAATCTATGCAGGGAGACAGAGGGAAGTAATATGGGGGCAGAAGCAAAAGGTAGAAAGATGAGGAAAAATGGAGGGAAGAGAAATCAAAGGCAAAAATCAAAAAGACCACATTACAACATAATTCTAAAAGAACGAGTGTTAAAAAAATAATCCTGAAGGCTCTGAGTCTCAATGCGAGGAGCATTCGTAATAAGGTGGATGAATTAACTGCACAGATAACTGTTAACGGATATGATGTAATTGGGATTACGGAGACATGGCTCCAGGGTGATCCAAGCTGGGAACTAAACATCCAAGGGTATTCAATATTCAGGAAGGATAGACAGAAAGGAAAAGGAGGTGGGGTAGTGTTGCTGGTTAAAGAGGAAATTAACGCAATAATAAGGAAGGACATTAGCTTGGATGATGTGGAATCTGTATGGGTAGAGCTGCGGAACACCAAAGGGCAGAAAACGCTAGTGGGAGTTGTGTACAGACCACCAAACAGAAGTAGTGAGGTTGGAAATTAGGGGCGCGTGCAATAAAGGTATATCAGTTATCATGGGTGACTTTAATCTACATATAGATTGGGCTAACCAAACTGGTAGCAATACGGTGGAGGAGAATTTCCTGGAGTGTATTAGGGATGGTTTTCTAGACCAATATGTCGAGGCACCAACTAGCGAGCAGGCCATCCTAGACTGGGTCTTGTGTAATGAGAGAGGATTAATTAGCAATCTTGTTGTGCGAGGCCCCTTGGAAAAGAGTGATCATAATATGGTTGAATTCTTCATTAAGATGGAGAGTGACACAGTTAATTCAGAGACTAGGGTCCTGAACTTAAAGAAACGTGAATTGGCTAGGATAGACTGGCGAATGATACTTAAAGGGTTGATGGTGGATAGGCAATGGCAGACATTTAAAGATCACATGGATGAACTTCAACACTTGTACATCCTTGTCTGGCGTAAAAACAAAACTGGGAAGGTGGCTCAACCGTGGCTAACAAGGGAAATTAGGGATAGTGTTAAATCCAAGGAAAAGGCATATAAATTGGCCAGAAAAAGCAGCAAACCTGAGGACTGGGAGAAATTTAGAATTCAGCAGAGGAGGACAAAGGGTTTAATTAGGAGGAAGAAAATAAAGTATGAGAGTAAGCTTGCTGGGAACATAAAAACTGGCTGCAAAAGCTTCTATAGATATGTGAAGAGAAAAAGATTAGTGAAGACAAATGTAGGCCCCTTGCAGTCAGAATCAGGTGAATTTATAATGGGGAACAAAGAAATGGCGGACCAATTGAACAAATACTTTGGTTCTGTCTTCACGAAGGAAGACACAAATAACCTTCCGGAAATACTAGGGGACTGAGGGTCTCGCGAGAAGGGGGAACTGAAGGAAATCCTTATTAGTCAGGGAATTGTGTTAGGGAAATTGATGGGATTGAAGGCCGATAAATCCCCAGGTCCTGATAGTCTGCATCCCAGAGTACTTAAGGAAATGGTCCTAGAAATAGTGGATGCATTGGTGGTCATTTTCCAACATTCAATAGACTCTGGACCAGTTCCTATGGATTGGAGGGTAGCTAATGTAACACCACTTTTCAAAAAAAGGAGGGAGAGAGAAAACAGGGAAATATAGACCGGTTAGTCTGACATCGGTAGTGGGGAAAATGTTGGAATCAATTATTAAAGATGTAATAGCAGTGCATTTGGAAAGCAGTGACAGGATCGGTCCAAGTCAGCATTTATGAAAGGGAAATCATGGTTGACAAATCTTCTAGAATTTTTTGAGGACGTAACTAGTAGAGTGGACAAGGGAGAACCAGTGGATGTGGTGTATTTGGACTTTCAAAAGGCTTTTGACAAGGTCCCACACAAGAGATTAGTGTGCAAAATTAAAGCACATGGTATTGGGGGTAATGTATTGACGTGGATAGAGAACTGGTTGGCAGACGGGAAGCAAGGAGTAGGAATAAACGGGTCCTATTCAGAATGGCAGCCAGTGACTAGTGGAGTGCCGCAGGGCTCAGCGCTGCGATCCCAGCTATTTACAATATACATCAATGATTCAGACGAAGGAATTGAATGTAATATCTCCCAAGTTTGCAGATGACAGTAAGCTGGGTGGCAGTGTGAGCTGTGAGGAGGATGCTAAGAGACTGCAGGGTGACTTGGACAGGTTAGGTAAGTGGGCAAATGCATGGCAGATGCAGTATAATGTGGATAAATGTGAGGTGGCAAAAACAGGAAGACAGAATATTATCGGAATGGTGACAGATTAGGAAAAGGGGAGGTGCAACGAGACCTGGGTGTTATGTTCATCAGTCATTGAAAGTTGGCATGCAGGTACAGCAGGTGGTGAAGAAGGCAAATGGAATGTTGGCCTTCATAGCGAGAGGATTTGAGTAGAGGAGCAGGGAGGTCTTACTGCAGTTGTACAGGGCCTTGGTGAGGTCACACCTTGAGTATTGTGTACAGTTTTGGTCTCCTAATCTGAGGAAGGACGTGCTTGCTATTGAGGGAGTCCAGTGAAGGTTCACAGACTGATTCCTGGGATGGGATGGCTGACATGAAGAAAGACTGGATCGACTAGGCTTATATTCACTGGAATTTAGAAGAATGAGAGGGGACCTCATCGAAACATCAAATTCTGACGGGATTGAACAGGTTAGATGCTGGAAGAATGTTCCCGATGTTGGGGAAGTCCAGACCAGAGGTCACAGTCTAAGGATAAGGTGTAAGCCATTTAGGACCAAGATGAGGAGGAGCTTCTTCACTCAGAGAGTTGTGAACCCATGGAATTCTCTACCACAGAAAGTTGTTGAGGCCAATTCGTTAGATATATTGAAAAGGGAGTTAGATATGGCCTTTACGGCTAAAGGGATCAAGGGGTATGGAGAGAAAGTAGGAATGGGGTACTGAAGTTGCATGATCAAATTGAATGATGGTGCAGACTCGAAGGGCCAAATGGCCTACTCCTGATCCTACTTTCTATGCGCCCAAGTTTCCACAAGAAAAAAAACGGGCGCCCCTCCGAGCTGGGCGCCCGTTTTTCGCGCCTAAAACGGCGCCTAAAAAAATCCTCGGTATTCTCCACCTCCCTGCAGGTCCTCTGGCCCTCGGCGCAGCAAGCAGGAGCTGTGGGGGGGCGGAGCCAGGTCCCGGCGCTGAAAACAGTGCCGGGACCTCTGCACATGCGCGCTACAGTGGGCACGCAAGTGCAGTAGCTCCAGGCGCCGAACTGTGTGGGAGGGGCCCGAAGCACGCAGCCCCTAGCCCTGGCCCAATGGGGCTGCGTGAATGAGGCTCCTCCCACGGCCAGCTCCTGCTCCCCCCCACCCCCCGCCCCCGACCAGACCCGACACCCCCCCCCCCGCCTCCGGACCAGACCCGACACCCGCCCCCCGCCCCCGACCAGACCCGACACCCGCCCCCCCCGCCTCCGGACCAGACCCGACACCCGCCCCCCCCCCCGCCGACCAGACCCGACACCCGCCCCCCCCCCGCCGACCAGACCCGACACCCGCCCCCCCCGCCTCCGGACCAGACCCGACACCCGCCCCCCCCCCCGCCGACCAGACCCGACACCCGCTCCCCCCCCCGCCGACCAGACCCGACACCCGCCCCCCCCCCGCCGACCAGACCCGACACCCGCCCCCCCCGCCTCCGGACCAGACCCGACACCCGCCCCCCCCGCCTCCGGACCAGACCCGACACCCGCCCCCCCCCCCCCGCCGACCAGACCTGACACCCGCCCCCCCCGCCTCCGGACCAGACCCGACACCCGCTCCCCCCGCCTCCGGACCAGACCCGACACCCGCCCCCCCCCCGCCGACCAGACCCGACACCCGCCCCCCCCGCCTCCGGACCAGACCCGACACCCGCCCCCCCCCCGCCGACCAGACCTGACACCCGCCCCCCCCGCCTCCGGACCAGACCCGACACCCGCCCCCCCCGCCTCCGGACCAGACCCGACACCCGCTCCCCCCGCCTCCGGACCAGACCCGACACCCGCCCCCCCCCCGCCGACCAGACCCGACACCCGCCCCCCCCGCCTCCGGACCAGACCCGACACCCGCCCCCCCCGCCTCCGGACCAGACCCGACACCCGCCCCCCCCCCGCCGACCAGACCCGACACCCGCCCCCCCCGCCTCCGGACCAGACCCGACACCCACTCCCCCCGCCTCCGGACCAGACCCGACACCCGCCCCCCCCGCCTCCGGACCAGACCCGACACCCGCTCCCCCCGCCTCCGGACCAGACCCGACACCCGCCCCCCCCGCCTCCGGACCAGACCCGACACCCGCTCCCCCCGCCTCCGGACCAGACCCGACACCCGCCCCCCCCGCCTCCGGACCAGACCCGACACCCGCCCCCCCCCCCGCCGACCAGACCCGACACCCGCCCCCCCCGCCTCCGGACCAGACCCGACACCCGCCCCCCCCCCGCCGACCAGACCTGACACCCGCCCCCCCGCCTCCGGACCAGACCCGACACCCGCCCCCCCCCCGCCGACCAGACCCGACACCCGCCCCCCCGCCTCCGGACCAGACCCGACACCCGCTCCCCCCGCCTCCGGACCAGACCCGACACCCGCCCCCCCCCGCCTCCGGACCAGACCCGACACCCGCTCCCCCCGCCTCCGGACCAGACCCGACACCCGCTCCCCCCGCCTCCGGACCAGACCCGACACCCGCCCCCCCCGCCTCCGGACCAGACCCGACACCCGCCCCCCCCCCCGCCGACCAGACCCGACACCCGCCCCCCCCGCCTCCGGACCAGACCCGACACCCGCCCCCCCCCCCCCGCCGACCAGACCTGACACCCGCCCCCCCCGCCGACCAGACCCGACACCCGCTCCCCCCGCCTCCGGACCAGACCCGACACCCGCTCCCCCCCCCGCCGACCAGACCCGACACCCGCCCCCCCCGCCTCCGGACCAGACCCGACACCCGCTCCCCCCGCCTCCGGACCAGACCCGACACCCGCTCCCCCCGCCTCCGGACCAGACCCGACACCCGCTCCCCCCGCCTCCGGACCAGACCCGACACCCGCCCCCCCCGCCTCCGGACCTGACACCCGCCCCCCCCGCCTCCGGACCAGACCCGACACCCGCCCCCCCCCCGCCGACCAGACCCGACACCCGCCCCCCCCGCCGACCAGACCCGACACCCGCTCCCCCCGCCTCCGGACCAGACCTGACACCCGCCCCCCCCCGCCGACCAGACCCGACACCCGCTCCCCCCGCCTCCGGACCAGACCTGACACCCGCTCCCCCCCCCGCCGACCAGACCCGACACCCGCTCCCCCCGCCTCCGGACCAGACCTGACACCCGCCCCCCCCGCCGACCAGACCCGACACCCGCTCCCCCCGCCTCCGGACCAGACCTGACACCCGCCCCCCCCGCCGACCAGACCCGACACCCGCTCCCCCCGCCTCCGGACCAGACCCGACACCCGCCCCCCCCCCGCCGACCAGACCCGACACCCGCCCCCCCCCCGCCGACCAGACCTGACACCCGCTCCCCCCGCCTCCGGACCAGACCCGACACCCGCCCCCCCCCGCCTCCGGACCAGACCCGACACCCGCTCCCCCCGCCTCCGGACCAGACCCGACACCCGCTCCCCCCCCCCCCCCCCCCCCGACTGGACCCAACCCGACCCGCGCTCCCGCCCCCCGACCTGACCCACCCCCCCCCCCCATTGGACCCGACTCCCGCTCCCGGACTGGATCCGATCCGACCTGACCTCTCCCTTCTCTCTCCCCTCCTCCCCCTCCCCCTCCCCCTCCCCCCCCTCCCCCTCTCTCTCTCTCACTCCCTGCCTCCCTCCCCCTCTCTCTCTCCCTCCCTCCCCCTCTCTCTCTCTCCCTCCCCCTCTCTCTCTCTCTCTCTCTCTCTCTCTCCCCCTCCCTCCCCCTTCTCTCTCTCTCTCCCTCCCTCCCCCTCTCTCTCTCTCTCTCTCTCTCTCTCCCCCTCCCTCCCCCTTCTCTCTCTCTCTCTCTCTCTCTCTCTCTCTCTCTCCCCCTCCCTCCCCCTTCTCTCTCTCTCTCCCTCCCTCCCCCTCTCTCTCTCTCTCTCTCTCCCCCCCTCTCTCTCCCTCTCTCCCCTCTCTCTCTCCCCCCCCCTCTCTCTCCCTCCCTCCCTCCCTCCCTCCCTCCCCCTCTCTCTCTCTCCCTCCCTCTCTCTCTCTCTCTCTCCCCCCCTCCCTCCCCCCCTCCCTCCCCCCCTCTCTCTCCCTCTCTCCCCTCTCTCTCCCCCCCCCCTCTCTCTCTCTCTCCCCCCCCCCCCCCTCCCGCTCAGCGACACGAACGGCTGCAGAATTCTCCCTGGCTGAAGCACTTTCACACAGGTAGGAAGATGGTTTATTTAATCTTTTCTTGGCTTATAAATGTTTATTCAGGTTGGATTTATTTGTATAATATTTGTAGAAGTATAAATAAGGATTTATTGTAGAATTTAATGACTTTCCCCCCCCCCCCTCCCCCCCTCGTTCTGGACGCCTAATTTGTAACCTGCGCCTGATTTTTTAATGTGTAGAACAGGTTTTTTCAGTTCTACAAAAATCTTAACTTGCTCCATTCTACTTTAGTTTGGAGTACGTTTTCACTGTGGAAACTTTCAAATCAGGCGTCAGTGGCCGGACACGCCCCCTTTTGAAGAAAAAATTCTGTTCCAAAGTAGAACTGTTCTACCTGACTAGAACTGCAGAAAAAAAAATGAGGAGAATTGAATTTCTAAGATAGTCCGTTCTCCACCAGTTGCTCCTAAAAATCAGGCGCGAATCATGTGGAAACTTGGGCCCATAGTTTCTATGTTAATAATGGACTCCAACATTTTCCCAAAGGTGGTTCAAGGATGGTTTTGATGTAGTTTATGTTTCTGCAGTGTGTTATTGTAATTAAACAAGGAAAAGGTTTATTTTCATTGTTTGAAGATACCTTTTATGCAGTAAATAATTGTTTACATTTTAGATGAGCGGGAGTGCACTGCACTGAAAGAACCTCCACTTGTGTTCTCTTCATTTAGAGTGCATGACACTTCCAATTTCTGCCTTTTGATTTTCAAAGAATGAAGATTTATGATGCATATTCTCTGCCTTCTTCACCCCCTCCAAAACTTGGGCTATAAACAATGGGGTCTTTCTGCGGCGATTTTGTAATGTGCGCTGATATTTGCTAAGTGCCCAGGGGGGTTTTTGGGAGTGGTCACATACGCCGTTGTAAAAAAAATTGAAGTTGGCAAAACTTGCTTAAATGTCAAAAACTAGCGCAGACATCAGACGCAAAAAAATCGTAGCCTAAAAAAATTGTGCCTAAGTGAATTATGCTGTCGCAGAAACTTTGGGGAAACTTGGAGATTTTTATTTACTCCAAAAAAAAAACGGTGCATACCAAAGAAAACGGCTTAGGCAATTGGGGAAAATTGAGCCCAAAGAAAGAAATTTGAATGAAAGTGTTTGAGTTCAGCACTCACTGTTTGCTTTCCTTCATTCATCGACAACTGATGCGATTAAAATTACTGATGTCAATAGCTTTTTGAAGTGGGCTGTCAAATTAATAACTGGAACACTCATCATTTAGACAGTTACTTTATGTGCAATGTTCTGAGTGTGCTGATGTACATAAGAAGCAGGAGTAGGCCATTTGACCCCTCGAGCCTGCTCCGCCATTTGATAAGATCATGGCTGATCTGATTATGGACTCAGGCCCGTTCCCCATAACCCTTTATTCCCTTATCGCTCAAAAATCTGTCTACCTCCATCTCAAATTTATTCATTGGCGTGGAAATCCCAGCCTCCCCGGGTCTGTCCTGAATGTCTAAGGACCCGGAAAGGCATCACAAAAGCCGGTTTTCAGCGCATAATCGGGTGCAAGGGCAAGATTGTGGGATTTACCCATATCTTGCCCAGCAAATGTCCTCAAAATTCTTGTGCCTGTTAAAAGCAGATGTATAGCCTACTTTTACAGGCGTAAGAGTTTAAAAACATACAAAAACAAAATTAAATTAAATTAAAAAAATACTTTTTAAAAACCCTGCCCATTACGTTACATTTATTTTTAACCATAATTAAAAAAAACTTCTTAGAAAAAAAAAAATTCCGCGTTTTTAAGATATTTATTAACTTTCATTATGAGGTATGTTTTTTAAATTTTTTATTATGTGTTTAGTGTGTTTGTTTTTCTTTCTCATAGCAATGAGAACTGATAGATACGGAGTTCTCATTGTTATTAATGAGAAAGCTGTGGAATACCGTACCTGATTGGTTGAGCAGTCACACGTGACTGCACCTTCTGCGTGGGAACCTCGAGGACGGGAACGCGCTTCGCAGCGCGGGAAGAGAAGGCCTCCCCACCGGAATCCCACGCTCCTCCCGGACCAACAGGTACTTTCGTAGAAATGTTTCAGGTCGGAGGCAATTGCCCGTGGGAAGCCTCCAACCGCAATTTCAGCCCCAGTGACCCAACCTCCACAGCTCTTTGGGGCAGAGAATTCCACAGATTTACAACCCTCAAAAGAAATTCCTCCTCATCTCAGTTTTAAATGGGCGGCCCCTTATTCTGAGGCCTTCATTTGTTCTTCATTTACTTTTGAGCAAGGTCACATTTTTGGAAAAAAAATGAAATGTCTGTTAAAGTCTGAATTCACTGTATTTGCAGGAGAGTTTAGGGGATAATGTCCTTCTGTTTGATTTCAAATTGTAGCCATAATGCTCTTGTTTTATAAACTGCACGTTTCAGATACTGCAACTTTATGTATCTTTTTATGTATAACTTATGCATGGAGCATTTTTGTACATTTATCAGATTAGTTCATTATGTAGCACCTTTTTGGGCATGGCCCAATCAAAAAATCAATTTCATGGGACTCTTTCATCCAACTAGCTTAGATACTGCTAACCGATAAATCTGCAAACATTGATAAGCTTACACCATCCTCCTTGCTCTCTATTTCTGTTGTTTACTTTCTCTCTTTCACGTCTGTCTCTTGCTCTCTTATCTGTCTGTTTTTTCACTTTTCCTTTTTTCATGCTCTA
Source organism: Pristiophorus japonicus (assembly GCF_044704955.1). Classification (NCBI taxonomy): domain Eukaryota; kingdom Metazoa; phylum Chordata; class Chondrichthyes; family Pristiophoridae; genus Pristiophorus; species Pristiophorus japonicus. The sequence goes on along the minus strand of NC_091979.1, from coordinate 221,466,579 downwards.
TCTTAGACTTGTTTTCATCTCCTTGTTTGTCTCTGGAAAACTTTTCCTTATATGTCCCTCTATAATGCACTCGCATTATCAGGTAGGGTGTAGGGGGAGGGGGCTGAGGTGCAGTCTGGGAGGTGGGTGGGGAGTCAGCAGATCGAGAATTGGATGGGTGGTGACAGATCATGAGTTGGGTCCTTTGCCACTCTTACTCAACTGAACATGACTTATAACGTCCTTAATGATCTGCTTATTTCAGGCAAAAACCGTTGGAGGCCAGTGTTTTATCAGAAAGTAAGCCAGTGATTGAGGTCAACACTGCAGATTTCTGTGGCCGGGAGGTTGCTGGGAGCCAGCTGGCTCTCGCGCTCGCTCGCTCTCTCTCTCTCTCTCTCTCTCTCTCTCTTTTGTTTGCCTGTCACTGGACCTGCCTGTTTTGCCTGGAGTCAGAGCTATAACTGGAGTTGCTGGGATCCAGAGTCGGAACCACACACTCTCCCTCCCGGCTCGTTGTTTACAGTACGTCTCCTTGGAAACACTGCCAAGAAGGCAGCATATTCAGAGATTCTTCCGTGCAATTGCTGAAATAAATACTGTATCTCCAGTGAGAACACCTTGGTTTAGCACGCAATGGCCGGACATCTCGTATAACGGGCAGATGGCGTTTACACATTCAGTGATTGGGACTTGTACTACTTTTCATATCTGCTGTTATTATGTTACAAAAATGGCATGCAGAGTTCACAGGAATGTAATAAGATTTCTTTGGTAATTTTTGTTAAACACTGTAACCAGACATGTTTTGTTTTCTTACAAATATATTTTAAAGGAATAATCTTCCATCTGCCTGCATGAGTGCTTCTGCTGTATCCTCAGTTTTCTCCCCATCTCTCTAAGGTGCACTCAATGTTCCCGCTAATTGTTTTATTTGTACTGAGCAGTTCACAAACTCCTTTGAGCACGACCTTTTTGTCCGTGGGCAAATTTTACAAGAACAACTTAACACCAGCAATGGAGGCAACAGCAACCACTTAAAAGCATATATACAGTAATGTCATGTTGACACCACACCGTCTCAAATCATGAAACAATCAAACAAGGTTCTATACAAATTTAACATTACTTCTCTGCTTTTGAATTCTATTCCTCTAGAAATGAACCACAGTGCTTTATTTGCACTTTTATGGCATTTTTAAACCTGCATTGCTACTTTTAATGATTTGTGAATCTATACTCCTAGATTACTTTGCACCTCTACTTCGATTAATCTCTTATTTTCCAAGGAGTATGTGGCCTCCTTAGACCTCCTACCAAAATGCACCACTTCACACTTACCGATTATGGAAGTTCATTTTACATGCCCATTCTGCAAGTTTGTTGACGGTAAAATTAACATCACTTTCCCGTATTTTTTTCCGCCTTTAAATAGTTTTCTGAATTTAAAAAAAATTCTGATATTTTTGTTTCTGACAAAGGCAATCGTTGATGCCCCTAGGCAGTTTGAATTCTTCAGCTGACAGATGTGTTAATTAGGTTGACTTGTAGAAAGTGAGGTGCCTCAACATTTCTAAAAATATAAACCTGACGCCAGAATTCTGATTTTCAAAAATAAGCTCCAATTTTCCCCACTTTTTGTGTTGTTAAGGTTTTTATTAACTTTCATCAGCAACAAGACTAAAACCATAAATCCACCCCTGGTGCAATATTGGATTTATTAACAAGTAGCAAATAAAATTAAGTTAATCTCTCTTCTTCCTTCTACTGAAATGCTTCCTTGCTTCATGCAGTGATTGAAAGCCTGATCTCACACAACCAGTACGCACATAGAATGGACTTTATCAGCTTCCTTATGACCAGGGAGGCTCAGACTGAGAGGGCTTTAGGATTCTACCGAATTGCTAACTTCCCCAAGGTGCAGGGAGCAATAGACTGTACACACATCGCGATGCGGGTACCTTTTCAGGATGCAGAGGTTTTCAGGAACCACAAGGGATTCCACTCCCTGAATGTGCAACTCGTTGTCGACCACCAGCAAATTATTATGGCAGTGAATGCTCAATTTCCGGCCAGCATCCATGATGCTCACATCCTGCGTGAGAGCACTGTTAAACAAATCAGATATAATCAGCCACAAGGTCAATGCTGGATGCTTGGTGACAAAGGATATGGCCTCGCCACCTGGCTGATGACCTCCTTGCGTGACACCCACACTGAAGCCGAGAAGCGATACAACGAGACCCATAGAGCCACTCGCAATGTCATCGAGAAAACCATTGGAGTGCTTAAGCAGCGCTTTAGATGCTTGGACCACTCAGGAGGAGAGCTCCAATACCACCCTGAACAGGTAGCTCAATTCGTGGTGGTGTGCTGCATGCTGCACAACTTGGCTATCAGGAGGGGACAAGAATTGCCAGAAGGGACTGACGGTCCACCTCAGGAGAGAGAGGAAGAGGAGGACAAGGAGGTGGACACTGACATCGGGCCAAACAATCAGGCTGACGCTGAAACCATGCCCCCGGGCCCCCCTGTAGACCGCAGGAAATGGCCCGTGGTGGCTACATAGTTGCAAGACTTTTATGTTAGGAGCTCATAAATGATCACTTTGCTTGAAAGAATGTTGCCGGTATTTACAAGGCTCACACACTGTGGGTGTGCAGGTCATAAGTCAATGGTGGGATTCCACTCCCTGAATGTGCAACTTGTTGCCAAACACCTTGGTGACAGTTAAAGTTTAAGTTGACTCAAGTTAATTGTAATTATACCCTTTCATGTTAAGGAATCACCAGTGTCTTAACGGTGCAGCTATCTGAGCCAATGCGCAATAAGGTTATGTTAAATAAAAAACATTTAATCCGACCATTTGTCTGAACTCATAAGTATATCTGTAAAAAAAAAAAAACAGCCTGCCCCGCCGCACCCCACAACAAATTTAATCACATTTACATCATTACAATGGTCCCCATTTCCAGCAAAACAGAACACAAATGCAAACCAACAAGGTGGCCACCTTTCCCCTTGCTCTGACCTTCCCACCAAAATAGCAGCAGCAATCTAAACATATGTCCCAGACAACACCTGCGGCCATGCACCTCACTTTCCCCCCCCCCCCCCGCTTCTCCTCCCCACCTCTACCCCTTCCCCTCCTGACTCCAAGCCACCTGGCCGAGGAGCTCCTCAGGCACTGCTTCATTGGCAGGGGGGATCATGGCAGAACCGCTGTTTGGACGGATACGGGAGAGGACGGTCCCGAGGTGGGAACGTGCTCCGAGCCAGAAGCAAGATGTTGCTCCTGGCTCTCGTGTGGTTGGCAATGGGGGTGCTGCACCTTGGGGTGCAGTGCCGTGCTCCGGGACCACTGTGAGCCCTCTACCACCAGTGTTGCAAGGTGGCCAGGACTGGGAATTAAACGTACAGGGGTATCTGACGATTCGGAAAGATAGACAAGAAGGGAAAGGAGGTGGGGTAGCTCTGTTAATAAAGGATGATATCAGGGCAGTTGTGAGGGATGATATTGGCTCCAATGAACAAAATGTTGAATCATTGTGGGTGGAGATTAGAGATAGTAAGGGGAAAAAGTCACTGGTCGGCATAGTTTATAGGTCCCCAAATAATAACTTCACGGTGGGGCGGGCAATAATCAAGGGAATAATGGAGGCATGTGAAAAAGGAACGGCAGTAATCATGGGGGATTTTAACCTACATATCGATTGGTCAAATCAAATCGCAGGGGGTAGCCTTGAGGAGGAATTCATAGAATGCATACGGGATTGTTTCTTAGAACAGTATGTAACAGAGCCTACAAGGGAGCAAGCCATTTTGGATCTGGTCCTGTGTAACGAGATTGGAAAAATAAACGATCTCCTCGTAAAAGATCCTCTCGGAATGAGTGATCACAATATGGTTGAATTTGTAATACAGATTGAGGATGAGGAAGTTGTGTCAGAAACAAGAGTACTATGCTTAAACAAAGGGGACTACAGTGGGATGAGGGCAGAGTTGGCTAAAGTAGACTGGAAACAAGGACTAAACGGTGGCACAATTGAGGAACAGTGGAGGACTTTTAAGGAGCTCTTTCATAATGCGCAACAAAAATATATTCCAGTGAAAAAGAAGGGCGGCAAGAGAAGAGATAACCAGCCGTGGATAACCAAGGAAATAAAGGAAAGTATCAAATCAAAGACCAATGCGTATAAGGTGGCCAAGGTTAGTGGGAAACTAGAGGATTGGGAAGATTTTAAGCAACAGCAAAGAATGACTAAAAAAGCAATAAAGAAAGGGAAGATAGATTACGAAGGTAAACTTGCGCAAAACATAAAAACAGATAGTAAAAGCTTTTACAGATATATAAAACGGAAAAGAGTGACTGAAGTAAATGTTGGTCCCTTAGAAGATGAAAAGGGGGATTTAATAATGGGAAATGTGGAAATGGCTGAGACCTTAAACAATTATTTTGCTTCCGTCTTCACAGTGGAAGACACAAAAACCATGCCAAAAATTGCTGGTCATAGGAATGTGGGAAGGGAGGACCTTGAGATGATCACTATCACTAGGGAGGTAGTGCTGGACAGACGAATGGGATTGAAGGTAGACAAGTCCCCTGGTCCTGATGAAATGCATCCCAGGGTATTAAAATAGATGACGGAAGTTATAGCAGATGCATTTGTTATAATCTACCAAAATTCTCTGGACTCTGGGGAGGTACCAGCGGATTGGAGAGCAGCTAATGTAACGCCTCTGTTTAAAAAAGGGGGCAGGCAAAAGGCAGGTAACTATAGGCCGGTTAGTTTAACATCTGTAGTGGGGAAAATGCTTGAAACTATCATTAAGGAAGAAATAGCGGGACATCTGGATAGGAATAGTGCAATCAAGCAGACGCAGCATGGATTCATGAAAGAGAAATCATGTTTAACTAACTTACTGGAATTCTTTGAGGATATAACGAGCATGGTGGATAGAGGTGTACCGATGGATGTGGTGTATTTAGATTTCCAAAAGGCATTCGATAAGGTGTCACACAAAAGGTTACTGCAGAAGATAAAGGTACGCACAGTCAGAGGAAATGTATTAGCATGGATCGAGAATTGGCTGGCGAACAGAAAGCAGAGAGTCGGATAAATGGGTCCTTTTCCGGTTGGAAATCAGTGGTTAGTGTTGTGCCACAGGGATCAGTGCTGGGACCACAACTGTTTACAATATACATAGATGACCTAGAGGAGGGGACAGAGTGTAGTGCAACAAAATTTGCAGATGACACTAAGATTAGTGGGAAAGCGGGTTGTGTAGAGGACACAGAGAGGCTACAAGGAGATTTGGATAGGTTAAGCGAATGGGCTAAGGTTTGGCAGATGGAATACAATGTCGGAAAGTGTGAGGTCATCCACCTTGGGAAAAAGAACAGTAAAAGGGAGTATTATTTGAATGGGGAGAAATTACAACATGCTGTGGTGCAGAGGGACCTGGGGGTCCTTGTGCATGAATCCCAAAAGGTTAGTTTGCAGGTGCAGCAGGTAATCAGGAAGGCAAATGGAATGTTGGCCTTCATTGTGAGAGGGATGGAGTACAAAAGCAGGGAGGTCTTGCTGCAACTGTATAAGGTATTGGTAAGGCCGCACCTGGAGTACTGCGTGCAGTTTTGGTCACCTTACTTAAGGAAGGATATACTAGCTTTGGAAGGGGTACAGAGACGATTCACTAGGCTGATTCGAGAAATGAGGGGGTTAACTTATGATGATAGATTGAGTAGACTGGGTCTTTACTCCTTGGAGTTCAGAAGGATGAGGGGTGATCTTATAGAAACATTTAAAATCATGAAAGGGATAGACAAGATAGAGGCAGAGAGGTTGTTTCCATTGGTGGGGGAGACTAGAACTAGGGGGCACAGCCTCAAAATACGGGGGAGCCAATTTAAAACCAGTTGAGAAAGAATTTCTTCTCCCAGAGGGTTGTGAATCTGGAATTCTCTGCCCAAGGAAGCAGTTGAGGCTGGCTCATTGAATGTTTTCAAGTCAAAGATAGGTAGATTTTTAAACAATAAGGGAATTAAGGGTTACGGGGAGAGGGCGCGTAAGTGGAGCTGAGTCCACGACCAGATCAGCCATGATCTTATTGAATGGCGGAGCAGGCTCGAGGGGCTAGATGGCCTACTCCTGTTCCTAATTCTTATGTTCTTATGTTCTTATGTTCCTGGCTACCAACTCCAGGGCCTCCTCCATCCCTTCCATGTTATATCTTATTTGTTGGACGAAAACTTGGTGCCAACTATGTTCTTGGTGCTTAGTAGGCTTTTTGCTGCTGGTGAATCTCCCTCGTGCCTCCCACAACAGCCAAACAAACACACACGCTTTCAGACCCTCTCTGCTCCTTCTTGCTCTGTCTCCTCTTTTGCGCATGTAATGGTGACCCCTGACCCCCTGAATCGCGGGAAACTAGTGTTGCTAAGGATGGCGACACTTTACGGCAGAAGGTCAGAGAGATTTAACGCTAACGCCCATTTCAGATCGCTCACGGTAACGCCCAATTTTTAAAGTGGAGACTAGGGGCTTTGAAAATGGGCGAAAAGCCAGCGATTTGAAAACCCATTTTTACTGCCCACGCCAGAAATAATGCCCATTTTTGGGCAATCTGCACAAAAGTGTAAAATCTAGCCCATAGTCTTCGGTCCCCGCTACAAACTCCGTTACCTAGCCACCGATTCCATCCCTCTCCCTGGCAACTGTCTGAGGAATCTCGGTGTCATATTTGACCCCGAAATGAGCTTCCGACCACATATCCACGCCATCACTAAGACTACCTATTTCCACCTCGGGAACATTGCCCGTCTCCGCCCTTGCCTCAGCTTATCTGCTGCTGAAAACCTCATCTATGCCTTTGTTACCTCTAGACTTGACTATTCCATCATCATAGGCAGTCCCTCGAAATCGAGGAAGACTTGCTTCCACTCTAAAAGTGAGTTTTCAGGTGACTGTACAGTCCAATATGGGAATTACAGTCTCTGTCACAGGTGGGACAGACAGTGGTTGAAGGAAAGATGGGCGGGGAGTCTGGTTTGCCGCACGCTCCTTCCGCTGCCTGCGCTTGGTTTCTGTATGCTCTCGGCGACGAGACTCGAGGTGCTCAGCGCCCGCCCGGATGCTCTTCCTCCACTTAGGGCGGTCTTTGGCCAGGGATTCCCAGGTGTCGGTGGGGATGTTGCACTTTATCAAGGAAACTTTGAGGGTGTCCTTGAACCGTTTCCTCTGCCCACCTGGGGATCGCCTGCTGTGTAGGAGTTCCGAATAGAACACTTGCTTTGGGAGTCTTGTGTCGGGCATGTGAACAATGTGGCCCGCCCAACAGAGCTGGCCCACGGCGCGGCCCTGGACAATGTGGACCACTTTCCATACCTCGGGAGCCTATTCTCAACAAGGGCAGACATCAATGACGAGGTCCAACACCGCTTCCAGTGTGCCAGAGCAGCCTTCGGTCGCCTGAGGAAGAGAGTGTTCGAAGATCAGGCCCTCAAATCTGGCACCAAGCTTATGGTTTACGAGGCAATAGTGATACCCGCCCTCCTGTATGGCTCAGAGATGTACACCATATACAGTAGACACCTCAAATCACTGGAGAAATACCACCAACGATGTCTCTGCAAGATCCTGCAAATCACCTGGGAGGATAGACGCACCAACGTCAGTGTTCTCGATCAGGCTAACATCCCCAGCATCGAAGCATTGACCTCACTCGACCAGCTTGACTATTCCAACGCACTTCTGGCCAGCCTCTCACTTTTTACCCTCCCATGTCCTAACTCGCACCAAGTCCCGTTCACCTAGCACTCTGTGCTCGCTGAATTACATTGGCACCCGGTTGAGCAACGACTTGATTTTAAAATTCTCATCCTTGTTTTAAAATCCCTCCATGGCCTAACCCCTTCCTATCTCTGTAATCTCCTTCAGCCCCACAACCCTCCGAGATATCTGCACTCTAATTCTGACCTCTTGAAGATCCCCGATTACAATCGCTCCACGATTGGTGGCCATGCCTTCTGTTGCCTAGGCCCTAAGCTCTGGAATTTCCTCCCTAAACCTCTCTGCCTTGCTACCTCTTTCCTCCTTTAAGGTGCTCCTTAAAACCTACCTCTTTGACCAAAATTTGGTGTCAAATTTTGTTTTATAATGCTCTTGTGCAGCGCCTTGGGACATTTTACTACGTTAAAGGTGCTATAGAAGTACAAATTATTGTTGTTCTTATACTGCTTAACCCAGGGGTGCTTGTGCTACGTGTAGTTCCCCAACTGCTGTTTAGGCCAAGCTCCACTAACCCAACATAGACTGGAGATCAAACCTGGGACTTTTCTGATCATAACTCACTACAAAATCCCATTGCAGCTTCTTTTGGTCTTTTCAAGAATTAACTACATCTCATATTTTGGCATCATCTGCAAATTTGGACACCAGTCCTTCTTGGCTGATATCCAAATCATTGATGCACACAGTGACCAGAAGGGGCCTCAGAACTGAACCCGAAGGGATACCATTAGCCATTTCCAACCATTCTGAAAAACTGCACTAAACTCCTACGCCTGGAATACCATGAAAGTTTCCTGTATCACCACGGCCTCGGATTAACAGCCGCTGAAAATGGTCTCGCACGCAACACTACAGCTTTGTGCAGGGGGCCAACGTTGCAAGAGAGGCCTTCTACCCACAGGGGCCAGGAGACCCTTCAGAATGAACAATGTGGGACCACATCACTGAGGCCATCACTGCCAGCAGTGTCGCTCCCACATCCTGGCTCCAGTGCTTAAAGAAGCTTCATGACCTCTAGTCAAGGCATCTTCAAAAGCTGTCTCCTAACAACTGAATCACTAGCCTCACACATTTCTCAATGCACGACTCCACCCCCAACCCAATCACTCATCTGCCAACAATCTATACCAAACACAAGGCACACCTCCCATTCCTAGCCTCACCTCACCCCCTTGGAAGAGCCGGAGCAGGCAAATCTTGGCAGGGGCACGGCTAAGTCAATAGCCAGTAGCAGGGCAGAAAGGATGCAAGATGCTGATATTCTCATACGTTATCCTCCTTCTCGCAAGGACCTCTGGCTTTCCTGCCCTCCCCTTGTATTTTATAGTCTCTTGAACACTCTTAGTTCAACTTAACTCTATATATTTGGGAGATCTCAGACAGCCATATGGAGCTTTAAAATGGTGTTCCTTCACAGACCCTCTCTCTCAATACAGCTCCCTATACCTCCTAGCTAGAGGGTGCTATACATTATATCGATACTGTTAAGTATGGAGAAAGAGTCAGATTGAACACTGTGAGCTCAAAGTAAAGTGTGACGTTATCTTTTATTGCAGGTCTCCCAGAGTGCCTCTCCAACTTGTGAGGCCTCCTTAAATACCTGTGCTCCCAAGGGATTATGGATCCCTTGCGACTCCAGGGGATGATCCCTCTGATGGCTGTACAGAGTAAATACAAGTTTACATATATAACAGATACCTCCTAGCTAGAGGGCGCTATACACTCTCGTTACACCCCTCACCACATCTTCACCCTTGTGCCTTCCTCATTTCACACACCCAAGAAATGCAGATTGCCCAGCCAGTGGTTGACCAAGAAGAGGGAGAGGAGAATGAAGAAGAAACACCATCACTCGATTTCATGCCACCAGTTCCCCAAGGTCGACCAGCAAGGCCATTTGCAGTGTTCCTCACTGAAAGTCAGCAGCCTTCTCCCAGCCATCATGCTGCAGCCACTGGGGTAGCACTGCATAACAACAGTAGGATAGGCAAAGGCACAACAAAACAGTAACTAAAGGAATGCATATGGGAGATGATTTGATTTTTTGGATGGATCGATGTATAAAGTTGGATTGGAAAGTTTGCTTTATGGCGGCTTTTATTTCAGCATAGTGGCAAAGAGGATGCAGTGATGGTCAGTAACACTGGGGAGGTAAGGTGTGTGACTAATGTTGAAAGAGGAATTGGGGTTGTTGTCACTAGTACCGCAGGTGGATGATTCCATCCCGGATATCCCGACCAGAAAGCAGCTGTCTGGATTGCATCCTTCCTTCTGCTTCCTTCTTTTCTGCGTCTTCCTCTTCACTCTGCGAGCGGATGCTGTAAATCTGAAATAAAAGCATAAAATGCTGGAAATACTCAGCAGGTCAGGCGGCATCACAACCTGAGACGTGATCTCTCCACGGATGTTGCCAGACCTGCTGCGTACTTGCAGCATTTACTGTCTTCTCAGAGGTCTTCCTTTACCATCCGATGCCTTGCAAGCATTCAGCAGCACTATCCTCACACTTAAAACAAACTTTTAGGGGCGGAAATTTCCCCTTTTTATAGCCCTGTGTGCTAACGATTTATCACCTTGTGTTGCACCCCTTAGTCATCGCCGTGCGTGCCAACCCCTTTGTGCCCCGCGAGGGAAATTATGAGTCGCGAAGCTGTCATGGCTGGGGCACCCCAGCCGTCCTTAAAGGGGTGGGCCTTGCACCGCGGCCGCCATTTTTTTTTGTCGGCCGACTTTGCATTTGACTGTACTTCATTTATTTATCCTCTCTGTTACTATTTCAAAGAATTCTATAATGATTCAAAAGAGCCAGAGATGATATGAGGAGAATGTTTTTTATGCAGCAAGTTGATATGATCCAGAATGCACTGCCTGATGGGGTGGTGGAAGCAAATTCAATAATCACTTTCAAAAGGGAATTGGATAAATACTTAAAAAGGAAAAATGTGATCAGCTATGGGGAAAGAGCAGGGGAGTGGGGCTAATTGGATAGCTCTTTCAAAGAGCAGGCACGATGGGCCGAATGTCTTTCTGTGCTGGAAGGTTTTATTGGGCCAAAATTGCCCACCGCTGGAAACCTACCGTGTTTCGTCTGTTGTTACCGGCGTGGCTGATGCGGTGGCCTCTTGAGCGATAATCCGCTCTTGGGCTTTTTTTTCAGCAGACTGGAAGTCAGACTTAATGGGGGCGGATGTGCGGTGGTGAGAGGAAGTTCGCACACTAGAGGGGCGGGTGTAGTGTCCCAAGACGGGGTGCCAGGCTGCCTTGTTGGTGGTCCGGCCGAACCTGGGGGCATAATTGTCGACCGACAGAAAAAAAACATGGCAGCCACGGCAATAAGTCCTCCCCTTTAATGGCAGCTGCACCATTATATTAGAAGCACTGGCAGAAAAAGCTGCTGGTGGCACAGAGCACCGGCAACAAGATTTTCTCGGCTGAATTTTGCCATCGGGCGGCGGAACATTGGCGATGTGCCCTCGCGTGATGCACGTGGGATGGATCGGCAGCAGCGGAGCAGTAGTGGGGGGGAGCAGGTCACCACTGGGATACCACAGGAGCGGGATTTCCAAAATGGCGGCCGTTCCATGAAAAATCGGCGGCCATTGCAGTCCGTACCGTGGCCACCGATTTCCGGCGGTAACGGGCCTTAAGGGAAGGCAATTTCGGCCCTTTATGATTCCATGATTTTCAATCCTTTAGCACCACTCTTGTTTCTAATGATTCCGTAACGGTAGTACCAGTTTTGTTGGCCACGTCTTTAAGTACCCTTGTAGTAATTCAATCCAGGCTTGTTGCCTCGTCTTCCTTTAATATCTGCAGCCTATGAGTGACTGCCTAATCTGATATTTTCCTTTCTTTTATTACTTCCTCCACCATTCCCCCCAGAAATTCACCTTCTGCATTGCGATCCAGTCCTGCTGTCCTAACCTTATTTTTTATTTTACCTCTGCTAATAGTTTCTTAACCTCCTTTACCTTATTTTTATATTTGTCTCCATTCACCATTCTAGCTTTATAATTTAGGAACAATTAATTCCATTATTGCTCTCATCACTCTTGTCCTTCCATTACCCTGCCTTTGTGCTATGTACCTATTCTGTACTCTGCTTGGTATTTCTATAACAGGTTCCACTTATCTTCCAAGCTCTCCCTCTCTAACATGCTCTTGGGTCCAGGTTGCTGAACTCTGTCCTCATCTCTCAAAATCTTCCTTTATCATGGAATGGGGGAAAAATTCATGTTCGCTAGCAAAGTTGCCCAGTTAACGGCCACTGGAAATGGCCGCAACGCTAACTGAGTGAAATTGGCCTGGGAGGCATGGAGATAGTTCTGTGCAACACCGTCCTGGTGGCATTGCTGGAGGGATCCGGGACAAAGTTTCTGTCCAAGTCCGGCGTTGCAGCTTCCCACAGGCTCTGAGTGAAGTTGTGGAGTTCGCAAAGAATTGTGGGCAACGAAGTGGACTGAGAATTAAAAGGGCCATGCACACTGAAGCAATACAAAATAAAATGCAGCGAATCAATACATTTTCAGCCCTTTCTGCCTTTTAAGAAATATTCAACATTTAAAAGAAGTTCCAAAAGTGAATATTCAGCTGTTAAAGCTGAATTACTTTCCTCACCTCAACAAATGGGAAAACTGCCTCAGCACGAGCACAAATGGCTCAGCAAGCCAGGGAAGGAGCACCGGGGGTGTCTCACGCAGCACTGCAGCTTTGTGCAGGAGGGCAAGACTGGCCCTCTACCTACAGGAACAAGGAGGCTCTCCAGAACGAATGATGTGGGAGTACATCACTAAGGCCATCACTGCCAGCAGTGTCACCCCCATGGCTCCAGTGCTCAAAGAAGCTCATGACCTTAGACCACTGGTCAAGGTCAGTCAGTGCATCTTCAAAAGCTGTCTCCTACCAACTGCAACACTAGCCTCACAGATTGCTCAACGCACAACCCAAGATTCTGCATCAATGACGAGGCATATCCCCCATTCCTAGCCTCAACTCACCACCTTGGAGGAGACAATGGAGGTCATTCTTGGCAGGGGCATAGCCAGCGGCAGGGCTGAAAGGATACAAGATATGGGTATCCTCATACGTTATCCTCCTTCTGGGATGCACCTCTTGCTTTCCCAATCTCCTGTCATACAACTCCTCATTTCACACACCCAAGACATGCAGCTTGTCCGGCCAATGGGTCAAAAAGAAGAGGCAACCTGCCCAGCCAGTGAGACCACAGGTGGATGGTTCCATCCCGGATATCCCGGCCACAAAGGGGCTGTGTGGGATGCATCCTTTTGTCTGATTCCTCTTCTGAGTCTTCCTCTTCTGCATCTTCCTCGTCCCTCTGCTAGCAGATACTGTAAATGTGAAATGACAGCATAAAATGCTGGAAATACTCAGTTGGTGAAGCAGCATCTCGACCTGAGATGTGAACTCTGTTTTTTCTCTCCACGGATGTTGCGTGACCTGCTGAGTATTTGCAGAATGTTCTGTCTTTGCAAAGGCTTTCATTTACCATCTGAGCCCTTGCAAGCATCCAGTAGCACTCCTTACACATTTAAAAAAAAACTTTTTCACATCAATTGCAGCAAGCCACCACTTCAATAAAAAACACAGTTCAAATCCTTAAATTCAAACTTGCCTGAATGATGTGTGCGTCCCTGAAGAGCTGTAGACATCGCCACTGTCAGCCTGCTTGCATGCCAGGTGAACTTAGCAAGCTTAGGATCAAGCGCTGAATTCAGTGCTCGGGTCGAAGTTTACATTGGCGACGTTAAGTCGGTGTTGCATTCCGATTGACGTCACCACGTCGTCAATTTTTTCCCAGAGCGGGGAGCAATATGGCAGCCGCTGTGGGCCCCGCCACCAGCTGGCAAAAGAGCGCGGCCATTATTATCGCCATTTCATGGCGCTACAGAGTGGTACTCAACAGATTAATTTCTAGCCCACTGTTTCTACCGAGCTCATTCTGTTTCCATCATAAGCCAAACGTCAAATTTCACCACATTGTGGTTACTGTTGCCAGGCTGTCCCTTTCTAACGTGCCATAATTTCCTGGTTGTCTCTGACCTACTCTGCCATCTCCTGATTGTTATTTAAAGCAGGTCCAAAAATGCCTCTGCTCACAGGGATTCCTTGGTTGATTCTTACAGGTAATAATCCTACATTATGTCAAAGATTAAGTTCTCACTACTAATCCACCCTTTTTATAGATCTCCTACTCCATCCCTGGGAAGCCGAAGTCGCTCATAACAATAGCATGATGCTGTACATGCTTACCTTTATTGATGACCAATCCTTCCTCCTGACCTGATGGTCTATAGCAGATGCCCAGAGTCAGCTGTCTTCCTCTCATGTGTCTCATCCTTATCCAAGGGCTTTCTCCACACCCACAACCAGATTTAAAGGACGTTGATGAACGAGTTGGGTTTTTATGAGTCAACAGCTTTATGGTCACTTTTATTGGTACCAGATTTTTATTTCCAGATTTAAAAAAAAACAAATTCAAATTCTCAAATTCTCAAACTCCCATGATGGGATTTAAACTCACGTTCTCGGGACTAATAGTCCAGTAACGTAAGCACTGCACTACCTTAGTGAAATAGGTCCAACTGCAGAAGGGCACTGAACACCAACTGCTCCGAGGAGCACCATCCTCCATCAGTGACAGGCTGAGACCACTTCCTCCAGCAGCAAATTTCACTAACTCACAAACATCAAAGAGATATAAATCAAATCAATCTTAGGACTTTGCAGTCATTTCCTTCAAAGAATCACTGAAATTGAACATGAAATGCAGCTATCTTATGAACACTCAGGGGCATGGGGGCTGAAATTGCCCCTTTCTTGCACCACCTTGAGCGAAATTGTCCAAGATTTTGGGGGCAATTTGCCGGTAGCGCTGCGCCTCACAGTTAGCTGACATCTGCCCGGGGCGCCCCTTAAAGGGGAGGCCATGTGCCCCTCGGGTCACCTTTTTATTTTGTCAGCGAAGTCTCCGGTTGGCCCGATAATGACGGCCCTCGCCTCAACAGAGTTGCTATCATGCAGCCCTGCACTCCCTTTTGGATGCCGGGCTGCTGGCCCGGTTGAGCGTCCCTGGTGGCCCAGTGGCGGCTGCCAAAGGGCCTGCAAAGTGGGCAGCGGCCCTCCCCTTTAACTGAAGGACAGGGGCATTATAACGCATCAGCGCTATGCCGAGCCTCCGTGTGGAGCTGACCTCTTCAGTGTGGTGCTGAGCTCAGTGCCCTACTGACGCTCCGGCAGTGCCCCTCTAACAGCACTCCGTCTCGTTTGAGAGGCGCGGGGTAGCCCAATTGCACGCCGGCGTGGGATTTCTGGCCCGGGTGGTTCTGGGCCTGGAAGATTAACATCCCCAAACGGGGCGTGGGGCAATTTCAGTCCCATGATGTTTACAGAATACAGGATGGGGACCTTGTTAGGTATGATAATCATCTGTGTTTCCTTCTAATACATCCAACGTACTAAATTTGGTATTTCCAGAAAATATAAACGTGGATGCAGTTTTGATCCACTGGGTTAAGTATTCGTGTCCTTCTTCTAACAAAATTTCAAATCTCAATATGTACCTCCTGGGTTTATTCCTAACAGCTTTATCTTAAAATGTTCAGCAGACACCAGTAACACCAGCTCTCTCTTTTGATATTTACTACAGAGAAGGGAGACTTTCTTGCTCTGGATTTGGGAGGCTCCAATTTTCGCATTCTACGTGTAAAAGTGTCTCATGAGCGACAGCAGAAGGTGGAGATGGAATCCCAGATCTATACTACGCCAGAGGATATTGTGCACGGCAGTGGCTCACGGGTACGGTTTATTTCATTCACTTTTATCAATCTAACTTCTTTGAAAAGTTACTTTACTTGAAGTAAAGAAGGAAGAACCACACCACAATATAAGTTGGCTTCAATCATCGAATTTGACAGCCAAATAGAGGTAATTCACCCATCTTTGAATGAGCTATCCACTTCGTCCTATTCCCTTACCCTTTCCACATGCCTCATGAAATGTTTCTTAATTTCAAATTATTTTATATTTTAAATATCTAGATAACTGCACAGCCATTCACTCCCACACAATTCAAGCAATGGTAAAATACAGATTTCAAAGTGCTAGCATGCCCAGTCATGTGGCTATATGTAAAGTGAGTGAATAGCAAAGAAAGCTAAGAGGAGATTTAAGAGATTTTTAAAATTGTAATAGAATGAATAGGGAGCCAGTGATGGGGGTGGGGGGTAGTCATCAGTTTAAAATTGTCACACAGAGAAAGGCTAGCAAGAATTTCTTTACACAGAAAGTTAGAGCATGGAATGATGTGCCACAGGGAGCGATTGAGGCAGAGACCACTGTATCTTGGAATGGAAAAGTGGATAAGTGTTTGAAGTAGAGGAAGATGCAGAGATATCAGGAAAGAGTGGGGCATTGGGATTAGTTCTGGATTGCTCTCAAAGAGCCAGCACAGACACAATGGATTGAATGGTCGCCTGTACTGTAAACATCTATAGCAACAATAACTTAGTTAGCAGCAAGAAAGCGTACAGAGCGAACCCTATAAACAAAAGCCTTGGGAATTTTAACCCCCAAAAAAGGGGTTGGTCGAGGTCGGGTGGATAATTCGTGTTAAAAATCTGAATCCCAACCACAACCCACCCACTTCCGGTTTTAACGGAGACGACGTGGGGGATGGGCAGCCAACCCGTTCCCAGGAGGCGAGTCGCCCATTTAAATATGATGAGGCAGGCTGCCTCAGATTTAAGCACCATTTTAAATTTAACAGTGGCTGGTTAGGTTTTGCAGGCCTCATGAAACCCGCCAGCTAATGGAAGACAAGGATTGCTGGATCCAGGAGGTAAGTGACTTTGCACTTGCCTCCTGGATCCAGCATCGCTGCCTAACCCACCCACACCAACGAAGCCTTTGATTCCCCAGCCTGAAGCCTTTGATTCCCCAGCCCCAAGCCTCAGTTTCCCCCCGCAAGGCCTCCGCCCACTATCCCAACATGCTCCTCCAGCCCCACACGATCCCTTCCTCCCTCCTCTCTGGCCTAGTTCTCCCGGGTTACTTGATCGCTTCCGAGCCCACCAAATCTCCCAACCCACCAAAGTATTAAAATTCAAGCCCGAGTGTCATTGATGTCAGAGTCACCAAAACCTTCCTTGGAGAGGCCATTTTATTGGGTGCCCGTGTCAACTGAGTGAGTGGTGACATAGCTGTTTATCTATCAGCAGCAGCAGCAGCTCTGGACCATGGGTCGTGCTTCAGGCAAGTCGATCTCTCAGTCCACCCCCGTACTGACCAGAATCAGGGAAGGTCCCAGTCTGATTATAGTCATGCCCTTCCATTGGAAGCAGCTCTGTAATAAAGGTGCAGTGCAAAATGGTTTAGATTAAAGTTTATAAAAATGTGAAATCTTCAGATTTCTGTATTGTTTTTATTGGAAAGGAAGGACATGATAGTAAGTGAGCTGCTGTTCTCCCTGTTTACATGACAACATTCTTTCCCTAACTCTCACTGACAGTACCATGGATACCGGCAGCCCTCTTGTACTTTACCCAAATAGCCATTCTGCATGTGTGAGTCAGATAGCATGTGTATGCAGGTCAGTTGACCATGAAGGGCATCACAGCATACACATGCATATGATAAGGATCAAGAACCAGAACTCTGATATTTGCTGCTCCCTAACACAGGTGTGCAGAGACCAATTGCGGTGCTTTGAATGCTCCACAATAATTAAATCGGCATAGGCCAAGAATCGAACCGGGGGCCGCCTCGATTTAATAGCAGTAAAGGCAGTAGCGATGGCTACAGCTGGAGACCTCTTTCCCCCGTTCAACAGCTGGAGCAGGAGGTAATTTTAATTCCCCAAAACGGGCGGGTTGGGCTCAGGTGAGATGTAAAAAAAAATTAAAAATTTCAAACCCGACCCCAGCAATGTCTTCAACTCACCCAATAGACATAAGAACTAGGAACAGGAGTAGGCCATATTGCCCCTCAAGCCTGCTCTGCCATTTAATACGATCATGGCTGATCTGATCATGGACTTGAATCCACTTCCCCGCCCGTTCTCCATTACCCCTTATTCCCTTATCGTTTAAGAAACTATCTGTTTTTGTCTTAAATTTATTCAATGTCCCAGCTTCCACAGCTCTCTGAGGCAGCGAATTCCACAGATCCACAACCCTCTGAGAAACAAATTTCTCCTCATCTCAGTTTTAAATGGGCTGCCCCTTATTCGAAGATTATGCCCTCTAGTTCTAGTCTCCCCTATCAGTGGAAACATCCTCTCTGCATCCACCTTGTCAAGCCCCCTCATAATCTTATACGTTTCGATAAGATCACCTCTCATTCTTCTGAATTCCAATGAGTAGAGGCCCAGCCTACTCGACCTTTCCTCATAAATCAAACCCTCATCTCCGGAAACTACCTAGTGAACCTTCTCTAAACTGCCGCCACAGCAAATATATCCTTTCGTAAATATGGAAACCAAAACTGCACGCAGTATTCCAGATGTGGCCTCACCAATACCCTGTACAACTGTAGCAAGACTTCCCTGCTTTTATACCCAATCCCCTTTGCAATAAAGGCCAAGATTCCTTGGGACTTCCTAATCACTTGCTGTACCTGTATACTAACCTTTTGTGTTTCATGCACAAGTCCCGCTGTACTGCAGCACTTTGCAATCTTTCTCCATTTAAATAATAACTTGCTCTTTGATTTTTATTCTGCCAAAGTGCATGACCTCACACTTTCCAACATTATACTCCATCTGCTAAAATTTTGCCACTCAATTAGCCTGTCTGTCCTTTTGCAGATTTTTTTATGTCCTCCTCACAATTGCTTTTCCTCCATCTTTGTATTGTCAGCAAACTTGGCTATGTTACACTCGTTAACATAGATTGTAAATACTTGGGGTCCCAGCACTGATCCCTGCGGTACCCCACTGGTTACTGATTGCCAACCCGAGAATGAACCATTTATTTCTACTCTCTGTTCTCTGTTAGTTAGTCAATCCTCTATCCATGCTAATATATTACCCCCAACCCTGTGAACTTTTATCTTGTGCAGTAACCTTTTATGTGGCACCTTGTCAAATGCCTTCTGGAAGTCCAAATACACCACATCCACTGGTTCCCCTTTATCCACCCTGTTTGTTATATCCTCAAAGAATTCTAGCACATTTGTCAAACATGACTTCCCCTTCATAAATACATGCTGACTCTGCCTGACCGAATTAAGCTTTTCCAAAGGTCCTGCTACTGATTCTTTAATAATGGACTCCCAACATCTTCCCAACCACAGATGTTAGGCTAACTGGTCTATAGTTTCCTGCTTTTTGTCTGCCTCCTTTTTTAAATAGGGGTGTTACATTTGCAGTTTTCCATCTGCTGGGACCTCCCCAGAATCCAGGGAACTTTGGTAAATTACAACCAATGCATCCACTATCCCTGCCGCTACTTCTCAAGACCCTAGGATGCAAACCATCAGGTCCAGGGGATTTATCTGCCTTTAGTCCCATTATCTTACTGAGTACCACCTCCTTAGTGATTGTGATTGTGTTAAGTTCCTCTCCCGCTATAGCCCCTTGACTATCTACTGTTGGAATATTGTTAGTGTCCTCTACAGTAAAAACTAATACAAAATATTTGTTCACAGTTTCTGCCATCTCCATGTTCCCCATTACTAATTCCCCGGTCTCGTCCTCCAAGGGACCAACAATTACTCTAGCCACTCTTTTCCTTTTTAGATACCTATAGAAACTCTTGCTATCTGTTTTTATATTTCGTGCTACTTTACTTTCCTAGACTATCTTCCCTTTCTTAATCATTTTTTTAAGTCGTTCTTTGCTGGCTTTTAAAAGCTTCCCAGTCTTCTGTCCTCCCACTAGTTTTGGATACTGTCCTGTATTTTCCTTAGTTAGCAACGGATGGCTATCTTTTCTCTTACGCCCTTTCCTCCTCACTGAAATATGAGGTGGGATGGCCATTTAATATTATAAATGAGGCTGTGTGCCTTTTATTTAACCCGTCTTCCAGGTTAACCGTGGCCGGCCGGGTTACATGGGCCTTGGGAAACGCAACAGATAAAGGGGGACAAGGACAGCTATGGAGAAAAGCTTGTGGGCTAGGAGGAGCAGGAGTGCTTCTTCCCCCCACCCCCCCCCCCTCCCCGGCCCCGGATCCCCAAGCTTACCTTCTTTCCTGACATCGGACCGCCCCATCCAAAGACCCTGCCCCGAATCTGACTTTGAGGACCATCGACCAGACCCATATCCGATTGAACTGCTATATTAGCAGCATGCGGTGGCACGGACCCGGCCTGTAAAACCATCAGCAGGCCGGGGCCATCAGAGGGAGCAGCGTGCAGCGGCATACCACTGCAGGAGGGCGACGGCTGCGAAGTCAGGTCGCTGATTGCAGTGGGGGCAGGCACAGCAGGAGGGGCGAAGGGGCAGCAAGGGTTTGTAGATGGAAGTGACCGAGGCCCAGGAGAGGCGTGAGTCTGGGGCCCAGAAAGGCAAGGGCCCAGGGACAGCATGGACCAGCCAACACTGCTATATGTGTGCGCGCTCAGTCCGTGCAGCAGAGCTGGTCTCCAGTCGTCTGGGGTAATCCTTGCCACTGGACCAAGACCTAGCTCTGTCAAGTATGTGGTGTGGCTGGTGTGCAACAAAAATCCAAGCACAGGCATCTTCGACCCTCCAAGATGTAGTTTGGGACTTGGAATATTAGGTCCTTCATTGAAACACCTGTGAACTCATCCCTTTTTGGCGTGGAAGCAAGTCATCCTCGTTTCAAGGGACTGCTTATGATGAAATGAACATTCAATTATATATATATATATATATGCAACTTGGTGACCGTGTGTAAGATAATAAGAAAAAACTGTTGCCAAAATCAATAAAAATAAGGAAATGATTTTCTAACTTTGTGTTTTGTGCCCCTTTCTGTCCTGCAGCTTTTTGACCATGTCGCTGAGTGCCTGGGAGATTTCATGGAGAAACAGGAAATAAAAGATAAAAAGCTCCCACTTGGCTTCACTTTTTCTTTTCCCTGCAGACAAACCAAACTGGATGAGGTGAGAGCGCGGTCAAAGGCAGGAAAGACGGAGCTATTGAGCAAAGTACAATGATCAAAGTGAAATATAAACTTGTAGAGTTTGTGAATGATAGCTATCACTAGCTAAGTAGGTCAAGGAATGGAGTGTATTATAATAATCACAATAAGTAATTTAGCAACTCTCCGCTGAGTTCACTGTTAGTGGAAGGAAAGGGTTAATCAGACTGTCCTGGGGTCTGTTAATGTTATAGTGCTATTGATTTCTCTTTATATTGTGGTAATAATAAACTTTAGCTTTTCCTGTGGGGACGGATGTATGGGTCATATAGATGCAGTGATCACTAAACTGTTGACTTAAGACTAACGTTAAAGCCGTGGTCAGTTTAGACAATAAACCTAATTAAAAGACATTTCTGTGCATATATTTCAGAGAGCTTTAATTAGTTAAGAACAAGTTCTACAGTGGGAAACATCTGCGACGAAATTCTTTTCAATAGCCAGAATTTGGTATGGAATGGTGCATACTTATAATTAAAAGTTTCACTTGGTAGAATAGTAACAAGAGTGAAATGATTGTATCGGTCTATAGAAAAATAACTCATTAAAAACAAAGTTATCGATGAGGGACAAGGGAAGAAGCTCATTAATATTCACCTTATATGGAGCTATATAAGATAATGCAGATTGTCAGGTAGAAAAGGTAACAAAAAAGTTTAAAAAGTGGATGTTGGAACAGGGATATGGATTCGAAGGTCTACAGCTTGTGTAATGAGCTGGGGACTGTAACAGGTTTGTTGTGTCCTCTGACTAAAACTCAAGGTTTTGTCCTAAGTACTGCTGTTAAGTGTATGTTTAATTATTGTATATTTATTAAATTTGTGACATCTAGCATTCAATGTTACGAATCCTATTGATTTGAGGAGTAAAGTATAAGTAAGAACATATACACACCTATACAAAAAGGAGACAAAAGCAAAAGACAGAAAGGAGATGAGTAAAAGTGGAGGGCAGAGAAACCCAAGGCAAAAAACAAAAAGGGTCACTGAATATAAAGGGGCTGCAGGAGGGGTCAAAACTAAAAATCATGGTTTAAAAACTAGTATTAAAACACTCTACCTAAACGCACGCAGCATTCAAAATAAAGTAAATGAGTTGACGGCACAAATCATTACAAATGGGTATGATTTGGTGGCCATTACAGAAACGTGGTTGCAGGGTGGCAACGACTGGGAATTAAACATACAGGGGTATCTGACAATTCGGAAAGATAGACAAGAAGGGAAAGGAGGTGGGGTAGCTCTGTTAATAAAGGATGATAGGGCAGTTGTGAGAGACGATATTGGCTCTAATGAACAAAATGTTGAATCATTGTGGGTGGAGATTAGAAATAGAAAGGGGAAAAAGTCACTGGTGGGTGTAGCTAAAAGGCCCCCAAATAATAACTTCACGGTGGGGTGGGCAATAATCAAGGGAATAATGGAGGCATGTGAAAAAGGAATGGCAGTAATCATGGGGGATTTTAACCTACATATCGATTGGTCAAATCAAATCGCACGGGGTAGCCTTGAGGAGGAATTCATAGAATGCATACGGGATTGTTTCTTATAACAGTATGTTAAAGAACCAACAAGGGAGCAAGCTATCTTAGATCTGGTCCTGTGTAATGAGACAGGAATAATAAACGATCTAGTAAAAGATCCTCTCGGAATGAGTGATCACAGTATGGTTGAATTTGTAATACAGATTGAGGGTGAGGAGGTAGTGTCTCAAACGAGCATACTATGCTTAAACAAAGGGGACTACAGTGGGATGAGGGCAGAGTTAGCTAAAGTAGACTGGAAACACAGACTAAACGGTAGCACAATTGAGGAACAGTGGAGGACTTTTAAGGAGCTCTTTCATAGTGCTCAACAAAAATATATTCCAGTAAAAAAGAAGGGTGGTAAGAGAAGGGATAACCAGCCGTGGATAACCAAGGAAATAAAGGAGAGTATCAAATTAAAAACCAATGTGTATAAGGTGGCCAAGGTTAGTGGGAAACAAGAAGATTGGGAAAATTTTAAACAACAGCAAAGAATGACTAAGAAAGCAATAAAGAAAGGAAAAATAGATTAGGAAGGTAAACTTGCGCAAAACATAAAAACAGACATTTAAAGCTTTTACAGATATATAAAACGGAAAAGAGTGACTAAAGTAAATGTTGGTCCCTTAGAAGATGAGAAGGGGGATTTAATAATGGGAAATGTGGAAATGGCTGAGACCTTAAACAATTATTTTGCTTCGGTCTTCACAGTGGAAGACACCATTCCAAAAATTGCTGGTCACAGGAATGTGGGAAGGGAGGACCTTGAGACAATCACTATCACTGGGGGTAGTGCTGGACAAGCTAATGGGACTCAAGGTAGACAAATCCCCTGGTCCTGATGAAATGCATCCCTGGGTATTAAAAGAGATGGCGGAAGTTATAGCAGATGCATTCGTTATAATCTACCAAAATTCTCTGGACTCTGGGGAGGTACCAGCGGATTGGAAAGCAGCTAATGTAACGCCTCTGTTTAAAAAAAGGGGACAGACAAAAGGCAGGTAACTATAGGCTGGTTAGTTTAACATCTGTAGTGGGGAAAATGCTTGAAACTATCATTAAGGAAGAAATAGCGGGACATCTAGATAGGAATAGTGCAATCAAGCAAACGCAGCATGGATTCATGAAGGGGAAATCATGTTTAACTGATTTACTGGAATTCTTTGAGGATATACGAGCATGGTGGATAATGATGTACCGATAGATGTGGTGTATTTAGATTTCCAAAAGGCATTCGATAAGGTGCCACACAAAAGGTTACTGCAGAAGATAAAGGTACGCGGAGTCGGAGGAAATGTATTAGCATGGCTGGCTAACAGAAAGCAGAGAGTCGCGATAAATGGGTCCTTTTCGGGTTGGAAATCGGTGGTTAGTGATGTGCCACAGGGATCGGTGCTGGGACCACAACTGTTTACAATATGCATAGATGACCTGGAAGAGGAGACAGAGTGTAGTGTAACATAATTTGCAGATGACACAAAGATTAGTGGGAAAGCGGGTTGTGTAGAGGACACAGAGAGGCTGCAAAGAGATTTAGATAGGTTAAGCGAATGGGCTAGGGTTTGGCAGATGGAATACAATGTCGGAAAGTGTGAGGTCATCCACTTGGGGGGGGGGGGGGAAAAAAACAGTAAAAGGGAATATTATTTGAATGGGGAGAAATTACAACATGCTGCGGTGCAGAGGGACCTGGGGGTCCTTGTGCATGAATCCCAAAAAGTTAGTTTGCAGGTGCAGCAGGTAATCAGGAAGGCGAATGGAATGTTGGCCTTCATTGCGAGAGGGATAGACTACAAAAGCAGGGAGGTTCTGCTGCAACTGTACAGGGTATTGGTGAGGTCGCATCTGGAGTACTGCGTGCAGTTTTGGTCACCTTACTTAAGGAAGGATATACTGGCTTTGGAGGGGGTACAGAGACGATTCACTCGGCTGATTCCGGAGATGAGGGGGTTACCTTATGATGATAGATTGAGTCGACTGGGTCTTTACACGTTGGAGTTCAGAAGGATGAGGGGTGATCTTATAGAAACATTTAAAATAATGGAAGGGATAGACAAGATAGAGGCAGAGAGGTTGTTTCCACTGGTCGGGGAGACTAGAACTAGGGGGCACAGCCTCAAAATACGGGGGAGCCAATTTAAAACCGAGTTGAGAAGGAATTTCTTCCCCCAGAGGATTGTGAATCTGTGGAATTCTCTGCCCAAGGAAGCAGTTGAGGCTAGCTCATTGAATGTATTCAAGTCACAGATAGATAGATTTTCAATCAATAAGGGAATTAAGGGTTATGGGGAGCGGGCGGGTGGGTGGAGCTGAGTCCACGGCCAGATCAGCCATGATCTTGTTGAATGGCGGAGCAGGCTCGAGGGGCTAGATGGCCTACTCCTGTTCCTAATTCTTATGTTCTTATGTTCTTATGTATCCTCTCTAACAGTAAGGGACACCGTGACAGAGCCTGGTCCTATCCTCACCAACATTGATACAAGCATATGCCATTGAATAGTGAACAGGAGCATATACTCCCTCTCTGGCCACGTGGTGCTGAGCTCAGTTGTCTTCTCCCAGCCACTGCTCCAGCTGAGATCTGCTAACCAGGGAATTGAATCTGGGACCTTTGTATGGCTCAGTGTACTTTAGGTATGGCAATGCCTTTACTCACTGGGCCATCTGGAGACGTGTTATTTGAAGCATGTTTGCTGCTGTTTATTGGTAGGCACATCTATGCTTATAAATTCATAGCAAAAGATCCAATTGGAGTGCAAGGAATAGTAGATAGGGTTTTTTTTCACACAGGCCAAACAAAGGGATTCTCCGAAGCTGAAGCTATCACGATATACGAGGAGTCACAGAGGCCTTCAGTTGTTTGTTTTCAGATTTATTTGTCTCTTTCACTTTATAAAGTTTCATTTCAAGGCATTTGCCGTTTTATAATGCTGAAATTGTTGGATGTTCAGCTGGTCATCTTTCTGTCACAGAGTGTTCTGATCACGTGGACGAAAGGTTTCAAGGCGAGTGGAGTGGAGGGATCAGATGTGGTGAAGCTGCTACGCAAGGCCATTGACAAGAGAGGGGTACGTTTTATACTGAGTGAGAAGATAAACCATTGTGTCCTTCTTACTCTGATTTGCTATTTCCAACACTTGCATTGAAAGGATGTATACTTACACCCACCCACCCACCCACCCATCCCTTCAACCACCACCTTGCCCCACCTGTGACCGAGACTGTAGATCCCACATTGGTCTCATCTGTCACCTTAGAACTCATTTTAGTGTGGAAGCAAGTCATCCTTGACTCCGGGGGACTGCCCAAGAAGAAGTAGGATTGAAAGGGACACTGAAACAAGTTGAGAATGGGTATTTCAAGAACCAGATAATGACAGGACTGATGCCATTGATTAGGATCAAAATATTAACTGAATGCCCATAACTGCTCATTATCCTAACCCTGTGTACTACCTTTGCTGGGATGTAATTCCACGGGCACCTGTCATGTTCTGCTAACTTGCCCACTCTTCAAGTGTGACTCCAGAGGCTATTGATAGTGGGGTCATCAGGAGCAGAAACATTGGTTGATTATTCCCTCCCAAGCCCAGGATTTCTGAGGCCAATTGTACCAGCTCTGCTGACTTCAGGAGGACATAGCCTGGTGAAATGGGCAGATACATGGCAGATGAAATTTAACGCTGAGAAGTGTGAAGTAACTCATTTTGGTAGGAAGAAGTTTTAGTAGGAAGAATCAAGAGATGCAAAATAAACTAAATGGTATAATTTTAAATGTGGCGCAGAAACAGTGAACCCTCAGGTGTACGTACACAAATCTTTGAAGGTGGCAGGACAAGTTGAGAAGGCTGATTAAAAAAAGACATACTGGATCATTGGTTTTATTAATAAAGGCATAGGGGTCGCCCAAGTGCCGCTGAGATACCTGACAGTACTTTGGGCAGAAGTTTCGGCAAAAAGGTCCTTGAAAGGGCGTCTGGCGGCAAAAGAGGGACTTTCGCCGTCAATCTGGGCGGCAGCGGGCGGGAGCTCCCAATCTCGGCGGCGAAGGTTCTTGCCGTCCAAGTGCTGCCGAGGATGGAGTCAGGCCCATGGAGGGTCGAAGAGCTGAAAAGAAAAATCAATGCAAAAAAAAAAAGCGGAACACCTTCGGGGGAGCCCATGCAGATAAGTCGCTAGGTAAGAATTTTTTCTTTACATGTTCACTAACCTTTTTTTGCAGGTCTTCATACCTACTGTCGTTGACAGACCAGCCTCCACACAGCGGTCCTTCCCGATTCTGGCGCCGACTCCCGCCCGCACCAATCTGGCATCTCGGCGGGCGGGAGGTTACTTGCGCCACTTGGCCGTCAGCGGGCGGTTCCCGCCGGTTCTCCCCTCCCGCCCACTCCAGCCCAAGTGCAAACTGGCACAGGGCGGAACCCGAAGCGGAACATCGGCGGATCTCGCCGGCTGTTGGCATTAAGACCGTCAATTTCGGCCCCAAAGAGTACAAAAGCAAGGAAGCTATGCTAAACCTTTTTTTAAAAAAAAAACACTGGTTCGACCTCAGCTGGGGTAATGTGGCCAATTCTGGGCACAACACTTTAGGAAGGATGTCCAGGCAGAAGAGATTTACTAGAATGGTGTCAGGGACGAGGGACTTCAGTTAGTGGAGAAGCTGGGATTGTTCTCCTTAGAGCAGAGACAGTTAAGAGGAGCAAAATAGTGACTGGTTTTAATAGAGTAAATAAGGAAAACTGTTTTCAGTGGCAGAAGGGTCAGTAACTGAAGGGCACAGATTTAAGGTGATCGGCAAAACCAGAGATGACACGAGGACATTTTTTTACGACGCGAGTTATTGTGATCTGGACTGCACTGCCTGAAAGGGTGGAGGAAGCAGAATCAGGAGTAACTTTAAAGGGGAATTGGATAAATACTTGAATGGAAAAAATTTACAAGGCTGTGGCGAAAGAGCAGGGAGAGTAGGACTAATTTGATAGCTCTTTCAAAGAGCCAGCACAGGCACAAGAGGCTGAATGGTCTTCCTCTGTGCTGTATCATTCTATGATCATTGGACTGGCTCTTACCTGGAATCAACATGGGACTGGCTCTTATCGGAATTGGCAGCATCTGGCAGGGTGCATTTTGGGAGAAATATGATGTCTCTGGAAAGAGACATGAGAATCTCTCTTTTTTTTCTTGAAGTAATTCCACAGTTCCAGTGGGGAGCCCCACTGATGGAGAGTGCAGGTCAGAGAATGGGGTCTCTCTCAACAACTTGCATTTATACAGTGCCTTTAATGTCGTAAAAAGTCCTGAGGCACTTTGAAGAAGCGTTAGCAAACAAAACTTTACACCGAGCCAACTCTTAGGACAGGTGACCAAAAGCTTGGTCAAAGAGAGATGTTTTAAAAAGGTCTTTAAGGAGGAGAGAGGTTTTGGGAGGGAATTCCAGAGCTCAGGACTGAGGAAACTAAAGGCACGGCCGGTATTGGCGGAGTGAAGTAGATCGGGATGTGCAGGAGACCAGAATTGGAGGAGCACAGATCTCAGAGTTGTTGCGCTGGAGAAGGTTGTCGAGATAAGGAGGGGTAAGACCACAAGGGACCGCCACACTCCTCGGCACCATGGGATCATCTGCCAGGGTTAAACTAACATTGTTTTAATGGAATACAAAATAAAAGTGCAAAGCAGAAAGTGATCAGTTATATATTTATTGAACTTTAATGCCCTTTTAAGGAGATAATTTTAACTTTCCCCCCCAGCGGCCCCTCCACCTGCCAATTTACGGTTCCACATGTGGCAGCAATCATTTTCTTTTATTCGTTCCAGGGATGTGGGCGTTGCTGGCAAGGCCAGCATTTATTGCCCATCCCTAATTGCCCTTGAGAAGGTGATGGTGAGCCACCTTTTTGAACCGCTGCAGTCCATGTGGTGAAGGTCCTCCAATAGGGAGGGAGTTCCAGGATTTTGACCCAGCGTCAATGAAGGAATGGCGATATACTTCCAAGTCAGGATGGTGTTTAATTTGGAGGAGAACGTGGAGGTGGTGGTATTATCATGCACCTGCTGCCCTTGTCCTCCTAGGTAGTAAAGATCGCGGGTTTGGGATGTGCTGCCGAAGAAGCCATGGCGAGTTGCTGCACTGCATCTTGTAGATGCTACACACTGCAGCCACGGTGCGCTGGTGATGGAGGGAGTGAATGTTTAAGGTGGTGGATGGGTTGACAGTCAAGCGGTTGCTGTCCTGGATGGTGTCGAGCTTTGAGTGTTGCTGGAACTACACTGATCCAGGCAAGTGGAGAGTATTCTAGCACACTCCTGACTTCTACCTTATAGATGGTGGAATGGCTTTGGGAAGTCAGAAGGTGAGACACTCACCACAGAATACCCAGCCTCTGACCTGCTCTTGTTGCCACAGTATTTTTGTGGCTGGTACAGTTATGTTTCTGGTCAATGGTTATCCCCAGGATGTTGATGGTGGGGGATTCTACGAAGGTAATGCTGCTAAATGTCAAGGGGCGGTGGTTAGATTCTCACTTGTTGGAGATGGTCATTGCCTGGCACTTTTGTGAAAAGAAAAGAACAAGAAAGACTTGGATTTATAAAGCGCCTTTCATCACCACCTGATGTCTCAAAGCACTTTACAGCCATTGAAGTACTTTTGGAGTGTAGTCACTGTTGTAATGTGGGAAATTGTGGCGCAAATGTTACTTGCCACTTATCAGCCCAATTCTGAACGTCGTCCAGGTCTTGCTGCATGTCGGCATGGACTGCTTCATTATCTGAGGAGTTACGAATGGCACTGAACACTGCAGTGATCGGCGAACATCCCCACTTCTGACCTTATGATGGAGGGAAGGTTATTGATAAAGCAGCTGAAGATGGTTGGGCCTAGGACACTGCCCTCAGGAACTCCTGCAGCGATGTCCTGGGGCTGAGATGATTGACCTCCACCCACCACAATCATCTTCCTTTGTGCTCGGTATGACTCCAGCCAGTGGACCGTTTTTCCCCTGATTCCCATTGACTTCAGTTTTACTAGGCTACTTGATGCCATGGTCAAATGCTGCCTTGATGTCAACAAGGGCAGCCATTTTCACCTCACCTCTGGAAGTCAGCTCTTTTGTCCATGTTTGGACCAAAGGTGTAATGAAGTCTGGAGCCGAGGAACTCAATCTGGGCATCGGTGAGCAGGTTATTGGTGAGTACGTGCCGCTTGATAGCACTGTCGATGACACCTTCCATCACTTTGCTGATGATTATAAAAAGCGTAGCGGCCCTGACCTGCGAGAGACCATCAGCGACAGGTCGGGGCCATAAAAGGAGCGGCGAGCGGCGGCCATTGGCAACGTGGCAGTGTACCACTTCAAGGTACAGCGTGAGCTGGTGCAGGAGGGCGATGGATGGCAGCGAAGAGGGACATTGCCAAGGTCCAGGTCAGTGATTGGAGCGTGGGCAGGTACAGCAGGAGCGGCGAGAGACTAGAGGGATGTGATCGGGCCCCGGGAGAGGCGTGAGTTCGAGGCCCAGAAGAGGCGAGGGCCCAGGGGCAGCACGGGCCAGCCCACACTGCGATATGTGTGCGCACTAGGTCCGTGCAGCAGAGCTGGTCTCCAGTCGTCCTGGGTAATCCTTGCCACTGGACCAAGACCTGTCAAACTGTGGTGGCTGGTGTGCAACGAGCACCACACATTAAAAAAATCCACGCACAGGCATCTTCCATCCTTCAATATATAGTTTGTGATCTGAAATATTGGTTCTTCATTGAAACCCATGTGAACTCATTCCTTTTTGGCGGGGAAGCAAGTCATCCTCGTTTCGAGGGACTGCCTATGATGATGGAGCAGTAATTGGCCAGATTGGATTTGTCCTGCTTTTTGTGGACAGGACATACCTGGGCAGTTTTCCACATTGTCGGATAGATACCAGTGTTGTAGCTGTACTGGAACAGCTTGGCTAGAGGCGCAGCTGGTTCTGGAGCACAAGTCTTCAGCACAGCAGCCGGGATGTTGTCGGGGCCCATAGCCTTTGCTGTATCCAGTGTGCTCAGCCGCTTCTTGATGATATGTCGATGATACGCCTGGTGCTACTCCTGGCATGCACACTCCTCATTGATCCAGGGTTGGTCCTCTGGCGTGATGGTAATGGTAGAGTGAGGGGGATGCCAGGCCATGAGATTACAGATTGTGGTGGAATATAATTCCGCTGCTGATGGCCCATAGTCACTCATGGATGCCCAGTTTTCAGCTGCTAGTTGTATTCTGAATCTATCCCATTTAGCACAATGGTTGTGCCACACAACACGATGGAGGGTGTCCTCAGTGTGAAGATGGGACTTTGTCTCCACAATGACTGTGCGGTGGTCGCTGCGACCAATGCTGTCATGGACAGATGCATCTGCGACAGGTAGATTGGTGAGGACGAGGTCAAGTAGGTTTTTCCCTCGTGTTGGTTCTCTCACCACCTGCTGCAGGCCTAGTCTGGCAGCTATGTCCTTCAGGACTCGGCCAGCTCGGTCAGTAGTGGTGCTGCTGAGCCACTCTTGGTGATGGGCATTGAAGTCCCCTACCCAGAATATATTCTGTGCCCTTGCTACCCTCTGTGCTTCTTCCAAGTGTTGTTCCACGTGGAGGAGTACTGATTCATCAGCTGAGGGAGGGCAATAGGTGGTAATCAGCAGGAGGTTTTCTTGCCCATGCTTGACCTGAAGCCATGAGGCTTCATGGGATCCAGCGTCAATGTTGAGGACTCCCAGGGCCACTCGCTCCCAACTGTCTACCATGGTGGGTCTGTCCTGCCGGTGGGACAGGAGATACCCAGAGATGGTGATGGAGTCTGGGCCATTGGCTGAAAGGTATGATTCTGTGAGTATGACTATGTCAGGCTATGGAACAGCTCTTCCAGTTTTGGCACAAGTCCCCAGATGTTGGTGAGAAGGACTTTGCATGGTCGACTGGGCTGGGGGTGCCGTTGTCTTCTCCGTGGCCGGTGCCGAGGTCAATGCCGGGTGGTCCTTCCGGTATTATTATTGGTTGTCGTAGCGGTTTGTTACAACTGAGTGGCTTGCTAGGCCATTTCAGAGGGCAGTTAAGAGTCAACCACATTGCTGTTGTCTGGAGTCCCATATAGACCAGACCAGATAAGAACGACATTTCCTTCCCGAAAGGACATTAGTGAACCAGATGGGTTTTTACGACAATCCGATAGTTTCATGGTCACCATTACTGATAGTAGCTTTTTAACCTCCAGTACTCGTCAGCTTAGCCAGTGAGTATCAGCAGACTATTCTACCACAACGTACCGCAGAAAGAACCTGTCCTCACCAACATCCACATAATGAGTACCACCAGATTGCGTTTGAGAGCTTGTTTTACTCTCCCTAAACTGGGGCATTGGGGCTACTTATCATGGCTGGGATCAACATAGATCAGGGATGGACGGAGGCCTTTCTCCAATCCACTATCGGGCAACAACGGAACCCTCTTAACTGCAAATTACATTTCCCTCATGACTGAGTTATGGAGCCAGTGTAAATATTGGGGGGAATTTTAACCTTAAAAAAAAAATGGATGGGTTGTGTGGGAGATTAAATAGTTAAAAATCTGAATCCCAACTCCAACCCTCCCACTTCCAGTTTTGATGGGGGCAGGTAGCCGACCTATTCCCAGGAGGCAGGTTGGCACTTTAAATTTTGGGCTTTTGGGAACGGGCAGATGAAAAAGGCTGATCAAATGGTTAAAGAGCAGGTAGGCTGGGTGCAATCTCATGGCTGTGAGGAAACATGTTTTAATTCAATTACTCCCCTTCATTATGAATGGGGGCTGCATGACTGGACCACCACTTGGGGATGATTTAGATACATTTGGGCCCTTGAGTCGTGTGCTCAATATTTGAACAGACTCTGAATACTGTCAGTGCTTTGGGTTCTGGCCTGGTTTGGGGTGGGGGGGGTGCACACAGCACATTGGGCGCAGGCGGGCCTCAAAATTGAGGATCGACACCTGATGAGCTTCAGATCTAATTTATCTATAAATTCATTCTTTTCCTGAACTGTCATCAGTGTTTATGGCTGAGAGTTGTTTCCTTTCTTCCCCAGGGCTATGATGTAGATATCATGGCTGTGGTGAATGACACTGTCGGCACCATGATGACATGTGGATTTGATGACCAGCGCTGTGAAGTTGGCCTTATTATAGGTAACGACCTTCAAATTAATACCTTTTTGTCTTTACTAGTGAACAAAGATACTCCTGGTGTGGCAATGAGTAATACACATGAGAAAATCTTAGGTGCGATTCCTGGTCTGACTCCAGCCAGAGGCCTATTTAAGATGCAAAAATTGTGGCCCGATGATGTGACGGAATATTAATGACAAGGCTGGGGGAAGTCTCACACTGTCTGCTGCCCGGCATCAGGAAAATGGTGCGAGGAGATGACTGGAAAGAAGAGGCCAAGATAACGTTAAAAAAAAATCTTTCTCCTTGAAGAGCTTGTGGGCCAGGAGGTGCAGAAATCCTTTGGCCTCCCCAGCCACACCATCTCTGATCACCAGGGAATTTCCCCCTGTCCCCCGGACGCGAGGGAATTTCCACCCCCCCCCCCCCCCGCCAAGGAATTTCTCCCATCTTTGATCGCGAAGAATTTCCCCCCCGATCACGACGAATTTGCCACACCCCCGCTCCATCTCTGATTGCCAGAGAATCCCTACATCCCCAATCGGCAACACATGATCGCCCTAGATACCCTCCTCCCACTGACTGCCGTGAACCATTCCCACGGGTCATCTGCTGCAGCCTCCTGCAACAAAATTCCTGTTCCCGTCCACCGGCCAGTTGTTCGCCGGTACTTCGGAAACTCTTATTTAAATGAGGCCCGGCTGTTCAGGTCAATAAGGCCTCCTAGTCCCTGGGCTCCCGGGTTGCCACCTGTTAACAGACTCACGTGCACCGTTCCCGCTAGTGATTAGGGCTCACGCACAAAGAATAGTGACATGATGGCGTATTGGAGGGCAGTTGGTTCCTGTGTTTCATACCCAGCTAGAGACAGCACTGTGGGGAGCACCGCAACTTGGTACTTTTACTTTTATTTTAAAAATAGTTGTATTTGAGCTGGTAACCATTCTGTCTTGATTGATGTGCAGGTACTGGAACTAATGCTTGTTACATGGAGGAACTGAGGCACATAGACCTGGTGGAAGGTGATGAAGGACGGATGTGCATCAACATAGAATGGGGAGGTTTTGGAGACGATGGCTCACTGGAATCCATTAGGACTGAATTTGATCGGGAAATAGATCGTGGTTCTCTCAATCCGGGAAAACAGCTGTAAGTTCTTAATCTTGCTTATTTGTTTATTAACTGAACTGCTGCTGTGTCAGGGTGGAGCTTTCCGACAGCCAGTATCAGTACACTACCTCCAACTTACCCGGACGTTAATTGCCTGACCTATCGCTAGTAGCATCCTTTCATTGCATGACTAAACAGGTGAAGATGGGATCATGTTAATGAGGAAAAGTTAGCCCCACTTCTGATTTTTGTCTCTTCCAAGGCAATGCAGATCAGGCCTTATTTTGGGACGTCCAGAGGTCGTGAAAGGGACTATATTAAAAAAAATACCAGTCTTTTTATCACCAGACAGGAAATATATTTAGACCCCGGCTGGGCACAGCTTGAGTTAATGCCCTGAAAGTTGCAGGACTCTGGCCACGTGACATTAGGACTAAGGGGGGGGGTGATCATTTTTTTTTTAAATCAGTCACCATTTTAATGCTGGGCTAATTATAGTTTGCAGTTTGCCAGTATTACAAATTTCAGGCATTGGAGTAGACTGAATACCACCAGCACAAAATCAAACGATTTGTCAGCCAGTCACTGTTTCAAGACCAAAGAATTTAGTCAAACTGGTATTCAACCACAGGAGAATTTGGCATTGATTATTGGGATGCGATACATGTGAGCTCATATCTGTATAATTTAACGGTACAGGTTTGAGAAATTGATCAGCGGAATGTATATGGGAGAACTCGTAAGGCTCATTCTCGTAAAGATGGCCAAGGAAGGACTGCTTTTTGAAGGACATATCACACCAGAACTTCTTACCAAAGGCAAATTGGAAACGAAGCACGTATCTGCCATTGAGAAGTAAGTAACACTTTGAGTAATATTAATTCCATAACAGCGCCCTTTCCCAGCACATTCTTAGTTTCAGGCTTAAACAGTGTGGACAACATCAAGTGATGTATTTTTCCAGCTGCCAATTGCCCCTGACTCTTGCTGGGTTACGATTCCACAGGGATTGGATGCTCTCCTCTACTTCACCCAAGTGGCTGTTTTCCCTTCGTAAGCCAAGGCAGAATCTGTGGATCGGTTATTGGTCTGTGGGAGTGAGGTCTCAGCCTGTCCCCTCCTGACATTCAGAGGGATGTTTCCTTTAGCATAAGGTTGATACACTCAACATTAGGCTGATATTCTGAGATCGGGCTGCCAGTGGGAGCCTTTTCCGCTGCCCATGCAGGTTGGGAAATTGCCTGTGGGGTGTGTGATTCTTGATGTGTGCCAGATGAATGAGGCTCACACTGGCAGCATGAAATTGGAGAATGACCCCCTACATACAAGTGTACTGGTGGATGCTAAGGGACTTTTCAAAATTGACTTAAATGGAATTTCTGTCATAAAATGGAACATAAATCTGGGAAGATGTAGCTCCAGCCCATTTAATCCAAAATTTCTGACTAGTGACTGCCCTACTTCCAAACTCGTTCCAGTTGTTGCAACTCTTAACTTGCATCCGAAGTGATTTTATGACCAGTCTTTGTTTTGCAGAACCAAAGGAGGTTTACTGAAAGCCAAGGAGATCCTGTCACGCCTGGGCCTGGAGCCATCAGAGGAGGATTGCATTGCTGTACAGCACGTTTGTACAATTGTTTCTTTCCGCTCAGCCAATTTGTGCGCTGCTGCCCTTGGAGCCATCCTGACTCGACTTAGAGACAACAAAGGAGTAACCCGTCTCCGGACCACGGTGGGAATGGACGGATCGCTGTACAAGATGCACCCACAGTAAGTCATCGCCATCGCATGCCTTCCGTAATTCTAAAGTAGGCCGTCTGTTTTCAATCTGCATAATCCGGTTTCAGGAGAGACCAGTCGTCTGCTTCAAAACTGGACAGTCCAGTTCAGGAGCGATCAGTGGGCAACTTTAAGCAGTTAGCAGAAGTCTGTTTTCCGAGTGATGTATTTTTTTTTTAAAACACTGTATTTAACTGTGAATGGGACAGCTTTATCTTCAAGTGTGCGAGCTCATCCATCTAGCCATTAAGAATGCCTGATTCTAAATCAGATTTTTCTTCTCGGAGCATTCCTCATGGCGTGTAACCCTGATATCCTGCCTACAGTCCTAGGAGGCTCAGATTGTGGCACGATTAAAGGGCAGCAACGGGCTCTTACAACACATTCATGATGGAGCCATCAAATCCTTTTGGCTCAACTCCATTTCTTCAGACTATCAACTTCTAGTGCCTGTAAATGAAACACTTCCTAAATGACAGGCCAACCAGGCCAAAGTAATATGGATGCTCATAACCCTAGAAACCTTTGATCCAACCCACGCAGATACAGCAAACTAATCTCGAGCGGACAGAGAATCTTTATTTTGATGCACCCGTACAAATGCAGCAAAAACAGCCTAGAACAGGGACCTGGGTCAAACCCTGTCCGACAATGATTGGGATTCCATTTGTGAAGCACCTCACACAGTCTTAAACAGTATTGAACTGAAAGAAAGGCAAATCAAACACATCACACCCCTGCCTGGCCACATGGGTAGAAACCCAGAATCACAGCAGAGTGAGTGAAAGACAGCGAAAAGGGGCACACTCCTTCACATTTTCCTGGCCCTGCTCAGAGATCCACTCTAACCGGCACTATGTGTTAGCCCACTGAACCTGACCGACCCTGCACTCTGGGCCTCCCCATTGTGTTCCTCGAGAGTAGCTAATGTAAACTGACAGGTTGCAGCTATCAGCGTAACCTGTTGAGGTGGCAGCAGGAGAAACCGCCTCCCTCAATGTGTATCTATGGAAAACAGCCAAATCCAAGAACACCATGTACTCCCTGAGAATGAGCAAGAGGAAGTTGTTACAAATCTATTTCTTGCTCTTGGACCACTGCCATAAGCTGGTTGGCATGTTAACTGCAACCCCCACAAGTGCCATGCCAAATACCCAAGGGGTGCTGCATGCCACCCAAGCAGGCAATGGGCCGCTGATCCGATACCGCCCATTTTGTGCCACTGCCCAAGACGAATTTCTAGGCGAAGTGCCTTGCCCTCCCTCACTGAATTCTGGTTTTACATCCACTAATCCTGCTCACCCCTGTAATAAGTACTTGTCCAATTGTTTATATTAATGGGTTATTACGCAATTGAATGGCCATTTAACAATATTCAAAAGTAACAGTTATAGTATCGGTCTTCACGGTAGAAGACACTAAAAACATCACAAAAGTGGATAATCAAGGGCTATAGGTAGGGATAAACTTAATTCAATCACTATCACTAATGAAGTAGTACTAGATATAATAATGGGACTAAAGGCGGACAAGACCCCTGGACCTGATGCCTTACAATCTAGGGTCTGTAGTGGCTACAGAGATAGTGAATACATTGGTTGTAATCTACCAAAATTCCCTGGATTCTGGGATGGTCCCAGCAAATTGGAAAGCTGCAAATGTAACGCCACTATTTAAAAAAAAAAGGAGGCAGACAAAAAGCAGGATACTATAGACCAGTTAGCCTAACATCTGTCGTTGGGAAAATGCTGGAGTCCATTATTAAGGAAGCAGTAGCGGGACATTTGGAAAAGCATGATTCAATCAAGCAGAGTCAGCATAGTTTTATGAAAGGGAAATCATGTTTGACAAATTTACTAGAGTTCTTTGAGGATGTAATGAGCAGAGTGGATAAGGGGGAACCAGTGGATGTGGTGTATTTGGATTTCCTGAAGGCATTCGATAAGGTGCCACATAAGAGGTTACTGCACACGATAAAAGCTCACTGGGTTAGGGGTAATATATTAGCATGAATAGAGGATTGGCTAACTAACAGAAAAGAGAGTCGGGATAAATGGGTCATTTTCCAGTTGGCAAACAGTGACTAGTGGGGTGCCGCAGGGATCGGTGCTGGGTCCTCAACTATTTACAATCTATATTAATGACTTGGATGAAGGGACTGAGTGTAATGAGGCGAAGTTTGCTGATGATACAAAGATAGGTGGGAAAGCAATTTGTGAGGAGGACACAAAAAATCTGCAAAGGGATAAGTGAGTGGGCAAAAATTTGGCAGATGGAGTATAATGTTGGAAAATGTGAGGTTATCCACTTT
Organism: Pristiophorus japonicus; assembly: GCF_044704955.1. NCBI lineage: Eukaryota > Metazoa > Chordata > Chondrichthyes > Pristiophoridae > Pristiophorus > Pristiophorus japonicus. The sequence continues at coordinate 221,428,799 of NC_091979.1, read as the reverse complement.
GGCAGAAAAAAATAGAAAAGCACATAATTTAAATGGAGAAAAATTGCAAAATGCTGCAGTACAGAGGGATCTGGGGTCCTTGTGTATGAAACACAAAAAGTTAGTATGCAGGTACAGCAAGTAATCAAGAAGGCAAATGGAATATTGGCCTTTATTGCAAGGGGGATAGAGTATAAATAAAGAGAAGTCCTGCTACAACTGTACAGGGTATTGGTGAGGTCACACCTGGAGTACTGCGTACGGTTTTGTTCTCCATATTTAAGGAAGGATATACTTGCATTGGAGGCTCACCACATTGATTCCGGAGATGAGGGGGTTGACTTTTGAGGATAGGTTGGGCCTATACACATAGGAGTTCAGAAGAATGAGAGATGATCTTATCGAAACATATAAGATAATGAGGGGGCTCGAAAAGGTGGATGCAGAGAGGATATTTCCACTCATAGGGGAAACTAAAACTAGGGGACATAGTCTTAGAATAAGGGGCGGCCCATTTAAAACTGAGTTGAAGATGAATTTTTTCTCTCGAGAGTTGTAAATCTGTGGAATTCTCTGCCCCAGAGAGCTGTGGAGGCTGGGTCATTGAATGAATATATTTAAGGCGGAGATAGACAGATTTTTGAGTGATAAGAGAATACAGGGTTATGGGGAGCGGGCAGGGAAGTGGAGCTGAGTCCATGATCAAATCAGCTATCTTACTGAATGGGCTCGAGGGGCCAAACGACCTCCTACTGCTCCTATTTCTTATGTTCTTATATTATTAACCTGACTCTTGGCAGTTCCACAAAGTTCTGTGCTCTCTGTGCTTGAGTTTTTAAAAAAAAAGATTAACCTCCACACTGTGGTGCTGACAAACTCCAAAACACAGTAACAGTGCTGCTCAGATGTCAGCATTATTATAATAACACTGTTCTAAAGATGTGGAGTTTAAAAGAATCCTGAACGTTAACACTTTCTAGCTCGTTTCTCCTATTGTTTCTTTGTTGTTATTTCTTAGCAATATTCTAGATTTATTCACCTCCCATTTTCTTCCTCTACCAGCACAATCAAGTGGCCATTGTTATTTGAGCTTGCACAATGAGTGTCGGCAAGTTATCCTACCATGAAGGGTATCACAGGGAGGATTAGACATGAGGACTTTCCAGTATGAATCTAGCTAGCTCTAATGGATATTTTCCAACGTTTCAGTATTCATTATCTTCATTATCTCCCTTCGCTCTCTTTCTCTCTTTCCACCTTAATTAGGCACAAGATATAGCGAATGTGATTAAAAGTAACTTGTACTTGCCCCAAAGCAATTTCATCCAATTGATCACACTATATTAATCGAACATAGAGACCTATAGAAAATAGCCATTTTCTCAGCAATCGAGAAGTCACAGATATTAAATAATCTGTCTTAAAATTAATTTAATGCATCTCACATGTTTATAGATACAAAATATAATGTTCTGAACAAAATTCCATTTTACAAAGAGAATGAACAAACATAGGCCTGATCTCAAGAAATGTTACAAACAGACTGATCCATCGGGCTAGAGGGTGGGTTTTATACTAATAATCAATTACTCAAAACGTTTTCACCAATGTTTCTTCAACTGGACCGATTGCTAATAACGAGCTCTTGTTTATGTACTGTGTCTAAATGCAGGACTTTTTATACGGACTGATGCATTCTGGATGTTTTCTATCCTTACTCAAGAGTTTCTGGCTCCCATGTTTGATAAGTGGTAGAACATCAAAACTTAAGATCTCACTTAAGTTTAAACTATTAAGTGAATTTATTTAACAGAAGATGAGCAAGTGGAAAAATAATATATTTACAGTAGAAATCTTTCTGTCTCACTCAAAGAAAACAATGAGAGTGCACGACTTGAATGCTAAACTGTGACTACCTCTCGTATACACTGTGTTACTTTCCTTGTATTTCTTCTCACTGTGGGAGCTATGTCAGTCTGAGCTGTGCCTCCTCGAAATTCCAAACTAACTCAGATTCAAACAATTGAAGCTCCTTAAATATCCCTGAAACAGTTACCAGGACTTCCTGGATCTGAATAACTGTCGGCCACATTGGGAAATAACTGTCCGTCACACACAACAAAGGACAGTCTGTGTTTATTCAAAAATAGCTGGGTTCCTCCCTCACACTGTAAAGAACAAACAAAACTTACAACTTGTGTATCGAGTTAAGCTTGCCAAGAGTCTGACTGTACTCTACAGGACGCAGACTCCCTCTTACTTGAATGATGGTACAGTTCTTTCAATAATAATTGACCCTATCTCTGGTGTTTGTTTCTTTTGGAAACACAAATGAACACACAACTGTTAGCAAGCAGGGCAAAATTTCACTGGTCACACAAGCCGTCATAGTCTCACATGATGACCACAGTTTCGAACAGTTAGTAACAGGAACCCTGGCTGATTATAGCCACCCTGACAGAAATCAGCTAACTCAGCACAGAGCAGGAATTGTGTCAGGGACTGTGTGGTTCGTGAGCACGCTGGCTTTACCAACTGAGGCATCAGGGCAGCTCTAAGCCTGTTTCTTATGTTAGTGGTTGGTAAATTGTTATTAAAATAACATTCCAGTTGAGCGTTGAGAATTCCTATTGTTCAATCTCTTACAGATTTGCCAGGCGCTTCCAGAAAACAGTGAGACGTCTGGTTCCTGACTGTGAGGTCCGATTCCTCCTTTCAGAAAGTGGCAGTGGAAAAGGTGCTGCTATGGTGACTGCTGTGGCCGCGAGGCTTGCATCGCAGTGCAAAGAAATAGACGAAACGCTGGCTTCATTCACACTTACACAAGAGCAGCTGTTTGAGGTGAAGAAAAGGATGAGAACGGAGATGGAGCTGGGGTTACAGAAGAAATCTCATGATGCTGCAACAGTGAAAATGTTACCAACCTTTGTTCGTAGCACCCCAGATGGGACAGGTACCTGAGTTATACCTTAACCTTTATTTTATGTACTTACTCATCATCATAGGCAGTCCCTCGGAGTTGAGGATGACTTGCTTCCACTCTAAAAATGAGTTCTCAGGTGACTGATGAGTCCAATGCCGGACCTACAGTCTCTGTCACAGGTAGGACAAATGGTGGTTGAAGGAACAGGTGGGTGGGGGGCCTGGGTTGCCGTGCGCTCCTTCCGCTGTCGACGCTTGGCTTCAGCTTGCTCTCGGCGAAGAGACTCGAGGTGTTCAGCGCCTTTCCGGATGCTTTTCCTTCACTTTGGGTGGTCTTGGCCCAAGGAATCCCAGGGTCGGTGTAGGTGTTGCATTTTTTTCAAAGAGGCTTACTATAGACTAGACTAAGCACCTTGGGACGTTTACTACAGTTAATGCGCTATATAAATGCAAGTTGTCGGGAGTGGAAGTATTAAATTACCCGTTTGCGGTCTGGGGAGCTGTATTCAACTCCTGATAAGGAGAGCACTAGTCTTGTGTGTCCCAGTCTCGGTTGATATTTGTTTATCTTATCCAAGGTTGGTTAAAATAACAGAGGGAAATCTACCCCTATTCATTTAAAAATTAAATTTACATATATAAGATAACATGAACACGGAAATAAGGGATGGTCTGAAATTGAAAACAAGGGCATACAATGTGGCCAAGACTAGTGGGAGGCCAGGGGATTGGGAAACTTTTAAAAGCCAGCAAAGAACAACTAAGAAAAATGATGGAGAGGGAAGATCGATTATGAAAGTAAACTAGCACGAAATATAAAAACAGATAGTAAGAGTTTCTATAGGTATATAAAAAGGAAAAGAGTGGCAAAAGTAAATGTTGATCCCCTAGAGGATGAGACTGGGGAATTAATAATGGAGAACAGGGAAATGGCAGAGACTTTGAACAAATATTTTGTATCAGTCTTCATGGTAGAAGACACTAAAGGCATCCCAATAGTGGATAATCTAGGGGCAATAGGGAGGGAGGAACTTAATACAATCACTATCACTAATGAAGTAGTACTCGGTAAAATAATGGGACTAAAGGTGGACAAGTCCCCTAGACCTGATGGCTTACATCCTAGGGTCTTAAAATAAGTGGCTACAGAGATAGTGGATGCATTGGTTGTAATCTACCAAAATTCCCTGGATTCTGGGGAGGTCCCAGCGGATTGGAAAACCACAAATGTAACGCCCCTATTTAAAAAAGGAAACGGACACAAAGTGGGAAAATATAGACCAGTTAGCCTAACATCTGTCATTTGGAAAATGCTGGAGTCCATTATTAAGGAAGCAGTAGCGGGACATTTGGAAAAGCATGATTCGCTCAAGCAGAGTCAGCATGGTTTGATGAAAGGGAAATCATGTTTGACAAATTTGCTGGAGTTCTTTGCGGATGTAACGAGCAGGGTGGATAAGGGGGAACCAGTGGATGTGCTGTATTTGGATTTCCAGAAGGCATTCGATAAGGTGCAACATTAAAGATTACTGCGCAAGATAAAAGTTCACGGGGTTGGTAGTAATATATTAGCATAGATAGAGGATTGGCTAACTAACAGAAAAGAGAGTCGGGATAAATGGGTCATTTTCCAGTTGGCAAACAGTGACTAGTGGAGTGCCTCAGGGATCAGTGCTGGGTCCTCAACTGTTTACAATCTATATTAATGACTTGGAGGAAGGGACCAAGTGTAATGTAGCCAAGTTTGCTGATGATACAAAGGTTGGGTGGGAAAGCGAATTGTGAGGAGAACACACAAAATCTGCAAAGGGATATAGACAGGCTAAGTGAGTGGTCAAAAATTTGGCAGATGGACTATAATGTTGGAAAATGTGAGGTTATCCACTTTGGCAGAAAAAAATAGAAAAGCAAATTATAATTTAAATGGAGAAAAATTATAAGTGCTGCAGTACAGAAGGACTTGGGGGTCGTTATGCATGAAACACAAAGTTAATATGCAGGTATAGCAAGTAATCAGGAAGCCAAATGCTACAACTGTGCAGGGTATTGGTGAGGCCACAATTGGAGTACTGCGTACAGTTTTGGTCTCCGTATTTAAGGAAGGATATACTTGCATTGAGGCTGTTCAGAGAAAGTTCACTAGGTTGATTCCGGAGATGAAGGGGTTGACTTATGAAGATAGGTTGAGTAAGTTGGGCCTATACACATTGGAGTTCAGAAGAATGAGAGATGATCTTATCAAAACATATAAGATAATGAGGGGGCTTGACAAGGTGGATGTAGAGAGGATATTTCCACTCAGAGGGGAAACTAAAACTAGGGGACATAGTCTCAGACTAAGGGGCCGCCCATTTAAAACTGAGATTTAAAGCTTTTACCGATATATAAAACGGAAAAGAGTGACTAGAGTAAATGTTGGTCCCTTAGAAGATGAGAAGGGGGATTTAATAATGGGAAATGTGGAAATGGCTGAGACCTTAAATAATTATTTTGCTTCGGTCTTCACAGTGGAAGACACAAAAACCATGCCAAAAATTGCTGGTCATGGGAATGTGGGAAGGGAGGACCTTGAGATAATCACTATCACTAGGGGGATAGTGCTGGACAGGCTAATGGGACTCAAGGTAGACAAGTCCCCTGGTCCTGATGAAATGCATCCCAGGGTATTAAAAGAGATGGCGGAAGTTATAGCAGATACATTCGTTATAATCTACCAAAATTCTCTGGACTCTGGGGAGGTACCAGCGGATTGGAAAGCAGCTAATGTAATGCCTCTGTTTAAAAACAAAAGGGGGCAGACAAAAGGCAAGTAACTATAGGCCGGTTAGTTTAACATCTGTAGTGGGGAAAATTCTTGAAGCTATCATTAAGGAAGAAATAGCGGGACATCTAGATAAGAATAGTGCAATCAAGCAGACGCAACATGGATTCATGAAGGGGAAATCATGTTTAACTAATTTACTGGAATTCTTTGAGGATATAACTAGCATGGTGGATAAAGGTGTACCGATGGATGTGGTGTATTTGGATTTCCAAAAGGCATTCGATAAGGTGCCACACAAAAGGTTACTGCAGAAGATAAAGGTACGCGGAGTCAGAGGAAATGTATTAGCATGGATCGAGAATTGGCTGGCTAACAGAAAGCAGAGAGTCGGGATAAATGGGTCCTTTTCGGGTTGGAAATCGGTGGTTAATGGTGTGCCACAGGGATCAGTGCTGGGACCACAACTGTTTACAATATACATAGATGACCTGGAAGAGGGGACAGAGTGTAGTGTAACAAAATTTGCAGATGACACAAAGATTAGTGGGAAAGCGGGTTGTGTAGAGGACACAGAGAAGCTGCAAAGAGATTTAGATAGGTTAAGCGAATGGGCTAAGATTTGGCAGATGGAATACAATGTCGGAAAATGTGAGGTCATCCACCTTGGAAAAAAATCAGTAAAAGTGAATATTATTTGAATGGGGAGAAATTACAACATGCTGCGATGCAGAGGGACCTGGGGGTCCTTGTGCATGAATCCCAAAAAGTTAGTTTGCAGGTGCAGCAGGTAATCAGGAAGGCGAATGGAATGTTGGCCTTCATTGCGAGAGGGATGGAGTACAAAAGCAGGGAGGTCCTGCTGCAACTGTACAGGGTATTGGTGAGGCCGCACCTGGAGTACTGCGTGCAGTTTTGGTCACCTTACTTAAGGAAGGATATACTAGCCTTGGAGGGGGTACAGAGACGATTCACTAGGCTGATTCCGGAGATGAGAGGGTTACCTTATGATAGATTGAGTAGACTGGGTCTTTACGCGTTGGCGTTCAGAAGGATGAGGGGTGATCTTATAGAAACATTTAAAATAATGAAAGGGATAGACAAGATCGAGGCAGAGAGGTTGTTTCCACTGATCGAGGAGACTAGAACTAGGGGGCACAGCCTCAAAATACGGGGGAGCCAATTTAAAACCGAGTTGAGAAGGAATGTCTTCTCCCAGAGGGTTGTGAATCTGTGGAGTTCTCTGACCAGGGAAGCAGTTGAGACTAGCTCATTGAATGTATTCAAATCACAGATAGATAGATTTTGAACCAATAAGGGAAGTAAGGGTTATGGGGAGCGGGCGGGTAAGTGGAGCTGAGTCCACGGCCAGATCACATGCTCTTGTTGAATGGCGGAGCAGGCTCGAGGGGCTAGATGGCCTACTCCTGTTCCTAATTCTTATGTTCTTATATTATGAGGAGGAATTTTTTCTTTGAGGGTTGTAAATCTATGGAATTCTCTGTTCCAGAGAGCTGTGGAGGCTGGGTCATTGAATCTATTTAAGGCGGAGATAGACAGATTTTTGAGCGATAAGGGAATAAAGGGTTATGCGAGCGGGCAGGGAAGTGGTGCTGAGGCCATGATATTAAATGGCAGAGCTGGCTCCAGGGACCAGGTGGCCTACTGCTGCTCCTATTTCTTATGTTTTTATGGAACACAGAAAAGTGAAATAATTCTCAAAAGAAAAATGACTCCGCTAAACCATAAAGCTACCTATTTTATTTTAGAAATTCTCGTAACAATGTTCTTCTCTGGAGCTGGAGTTCCCAAGCTTGCAGAGTTTAGCTGGGCTTTCCTGCCAATGCTCCTGGGCTCTGAGCAGGATCCACCTCAGTTTGCAGCTTGTAACATTGAGAACGCTGCCATATTTATTCCTGACACAATCTCTCTGGGCTGCAATAAATAAGTAGAGCTGGGAGTTTGTGCAGCTCGATTTTATGTATTCCTGAAATGTCTACTGCTGAAAGAAATAAATAATTAAAGTTGGGCAATGTTGATCCCATCAACATGGGCCCTGCTTTGGGAACATGTCTGAGTAGCGCTAATGGAGGTTTTGGTACTGGGTATGTAAGTGCACTGAATAAACACTACAGTGGCCTGAAATGATGCTGTGGGATCCTAGTGTACAAACACACCACATTCACATGATGGGCCTTCCTCTGCTATGTTAATGCAGTCATTAACACATTTATTTTAAATGGGCAAATGGCACTGTTAAAATAACAAGGAGGATAACTGTAAACTCCCGACTTTATTCATTTCAGCAGTGATCCTGCTCCCTCCGAGCCCCAGCCTTGCTGCCTCCCAGCCCCAGCCCCAGCCTTGCTCCTTCTGAGCCTCAGCCCCAATCTTACTGTTACTTGTCCTTAGATCAAATCTCCCTGTCTCCTGGACTCGAGCCTCATACTCTTTCAGCATTCAGACCTATACAGATCCACCCAAATCCTAGTTATTTCCTTCAGCAATAATAATGCCAGCAATCCACAGCAATAATGAAGAATACAAATAAAAATCTATCCCACCAATAATGTTAATTTACCAATCTGTCCATCTATCTACCTGCATCTATATATCTTATTAAAAATCTTGTGTTCATTCACACCACCTGTCCAATTAAACTACTTTCTGTTACATAGGATATACGGCACAGAAACAGGCCATTTGGCCCAACCAGTCCATGCTGGCGTTTATGCTCCACTTGAGCTTCCTCTCGTCTTTCCTCATCTAAATCCAGCACCATAACCCTCTATTCCCTTCTCCCTCATATGCTTATCTAGCCTCCCCTTAAATGCATCTATACTATTTGCTTCAACCACTCCCTGTGGTAGAGAGTTCCACATTCTCACCACTCTCTGGGTTAAGAAATTTCTTTTGAATTCCTTATTGGAGATCTTATATTGATGGCCTCTAGTTATGCTCTTCCTCACAAGTGGAAACATTCTCTCTCTGTCCATTCTATCAAAACCTTTCAGAATTTTAAACACCTCTATATTAGGTTGCCCCTCCGTCTTTATTCAAGAGAAAAGAGACCCAGCCTGTTCATCCTTTCCTGATATGCATACCCTCGCATTTCTGGTATCATCCTTGTCAATCTTCTCTACACCCTCGTCAGTGCTTCTATATCCTTTTTATAATATGGCAACCAGAACTGTACGCAGTACTCTTAAGTGTGGTCTAACCAAGGTTCGATGCAAATTTAGCATAACTTCCCTACTTTTCAATTCTGTACCTCCAGAAATAAACCCTAGTGCTTGGTTTGCTTTTTTATGGCCTTGCTAACCTGTGTCGCAACTTTTTGTGATTTGTGTATTTGTAATCCGAGATCCCTTTCCCTTCCCTCTAGCCCATCTAGACTCGTGACCTCCCTATTCGTCCTACCAAAATGCAATACCTCATATTTATCTGTGTTGAACTTCATTTGCCAATTATAAGCCCATTCTGCAAGTTTATTAATGTCTTCCTTTAATTTGTTGCAGTCCTCTTCAATATTGACTCGCCCCTAATTTGGTGTTATCCACAAATTTAGAAACTGTTTTTGATTCCAAAGTCTAAATCATTAATATAAATTGTGAACAGCAGTGATCCCAGCACTGATCCTTGTGGAACACCACTCCTCATGTTCTGTCATTGTGAATAGTTACCCTTTACTCCTGCTCTCTGCTTTCTGTCTTGAAGCCATTTAGCTCTTTGTCCTCTGACTTCGCATTCTCTGACCTTGTTCATCAGTCTATTATGGGATACCTTATCGAAGGCCTTTTGAAAATCTACATAAATTACATCTACTGCAATACCATTGTCTACCCACTCTGTTACCTCTTCAAAAAAATCAGTAAGGTTGATCAAGCAAGACATGCTCTTTTGAAATCCATGCTGACTATTCATTATTGTACTTTAGGTTTCTAGATGTTCTTCTATTTTCTCCTTTGTAGGGATTCCATTATTTTTCCTACCACCAATGTGACTGGTCTATAATTCCCTGGACATGTTCTATCCCCCTTCTTAAATATAGGTATTGTGTTCGCTATCCGCCAGTCCTCTGGCACTACACCTTTTTCTATAGAATTATTAAGTATGTGTAGCAATGCCTCTGCTATCTCTTCCCTAGATTCTTTTACATAGAAACAGAGAAAATAGGTGCAGGAGCAGGCCATTCTTCCCCTCGAGCTGCACCACCATTCAATAAGATCATGGCTGAATGCGTGAATGCAATCCATCCGGACCAGGGGTTTTATCCTCTGAGTTTGATTAGTTTATTTAATATACCCCCTTTTTTATTTTAAATGCACTTATCTCATTACTAATCTCATCATCCAATGTCATGTTCACCTGTTCTATCTCCCTGGTAAATACTAAAGCAAAATATTTCTGCCATCTCTCTATCATTACCTGTGGTATTACGCTGATTATCCCTTAATGGCCCAATTCCCAACCCAACATTCCTTTTTTATTGATGTGCCTGTAAAATATTTTACTATTTTTTTTCATGTTCCTTGATAATTTAATTTCATAGTTCCTCTTTACCTTCCTAATTGTTTTTTGACTTCTGTCCTAATCTCTTCATGTTATCCCTTATCATGCACTCCCCTGCTGTCTATGTACTTAATGTCCGCCTCTTTCCTTACCCCCAATTGTTCCCATGTGGCTTTATTCATCCATGGAGTCTCGTTAGTGATTGGTTTGTTCTTTCCTTTTAGCGGAATATATTTTTCCTACACTCTGTTGAACACCATTTTAAATGTTTCCCATTGCTATTCTACATTGTGATTTGCCATTATTGCTACCCATTTTATTTTCCCAAGTTCTATTCTGAGCCCCTCAAAGTCAGCTTTTCTCCAATCTATTACCATGGTTTTCGTCATGGTTATGTCCTTCTCAATTATCATAATGTATTATATTATGGTCACTATTGCCTAGATCTTCCCCTTCTTTTACTTCTCTTCTCTGTTCTGGTTCATTCCCCATTGGATTACTTGATCCAATAGTGAATCCTCCCTTGGGTTTTTTACATCTTGGGTTGGAAAGGAGTCCTGTACACATTGTAGGAACTCCATTCCCTTATCCCCTTTACCTATCTCTCCTGTCCAATTAGTATCAGGGTAGTTGAAATCCCCCATGATTATTATTCTATGTTTTTTTACACATTTCCCTAATTTGTCTGCATATTTCTTCCTCCACCAACCTTCCACTATTAGGTGGTCTATAGACTACGCCTATTCGTGTGATTGATCCTTTATTATCTTTTTATCTCTTATCCATATGGATTCTATTTTTGATTTGCTGATAGCTGCTTCACTTTTTTCTGCCACCATTGTTATCCCTGATAAGTACAGCTACTCCACCTCCCCTTTTTCTCCTCTCTATCTTTTCTAAATGTTATATCCTGCAATATTTAATTCCCAGTCCTGTTGTCACACTACTATTTCAGCACTTAACGGTAAAGGAGGGGGGTGGGGTAGCCCTGATAATAAAGGATGACATAAGGAGAGTAGAAAGGATCTTGGCTTGCAAGATCAGGAAGTAGAATCAGTATGGGTGGAGATAAGGAATAACAAAGGGCAGGAAACAGTGGTGGGTGTAGTATATAGGCCCCCTAACAGTAGCTATACCATTGGACAGAATATTAATCAAGAAATAGTAGGAGCTTATAACAAAGCAAAATGCAGTAATCGTGGGGGACTTTAATCTTCATATAGACTGGACAAATCAAATTGGTAAAGGTATTCTGGAGGACGAGTTCATGGAATGCATTTGGTACAGTTTCCTAGAACAATATGTCCTGGAACCAACCAGGGAACAGGCTATTTTAGATCTTGTATTGTGTAATGAGACGGGGTTAATTAGCAATCTCATAGTAAAGAATCCTCTGGGACAGAGTGATCATAATATGATAGAGTTTCACATTACATTTGAGAGTGACTTTTTTTAAGTCCGAAACTAGAGTCCTAAACTTAAATAAAGCCAATTACATCGGTATGAAGGGCGTGTTGGCTAAGGTAGATTGGAAAAATAGATTAAAAGATATGGCAATAGATAAGCAGTGGCTAGCATTTAAAGAAATATTTCATAATTCTCAACAAAAATACATTCCATTGAGAAACAAAAACTCTAGGAAAAATGATCCATCCGTGGCTAACTAAAGAAGTTAAGGATAGTATTAGATTAAAAGAAGAAGCTTATAATGTTGCGAAGAATAGAAATAAGCCTGAGGATTGGGAGAGTTTCAGAAACCAGCAAAGGGTGACCAAGAAATTGATAAAAAGGGAAAAAATAGACAGAGAAAACTAGCAAGAAATATAAAAACAGATTGTAAGGGCTGGATTTTAGGCTTTTCTGTTTTCGGGGCGAAAACAGAGGCGGGGCGGGAAAGTTACCGGCCTGGAATAGGTTGCGTTGTACAACTTTCGAGGCGCAAAAATGGGAAACTCGCGAATTAAAGTGCCGAGCTGTGTGCGCTCCAAGAGAGGCCTTGTTGTGGGGGGAACCCACAAAAACATTCCCAAAACATTGCCCACACCACCACAACACACATCACTTTTTTAAAAAAAAAATAATTAAAAGAACAAACACTCGCACTTACCTTTACAGCACTTTACCTTCCTCACCGCCGGCATCATGGCTGGACCACTATGGTTTACCAGGCAGTCATTATGAGTCGCGATTCCAGGCGTACAGGTCGGGTTCGAGTCAAAACTTGGACGGTGTCGCACCGAGCAGCGTTGCACAACCGGCACAGCTCTTCCCGGCGGTGCTGCTAAGCGCTGTCGCAAAACCCGGCCCGAAGCTCCCAACAAGACTCAGGAGACCATGCCGCCCCATTTCACGCTGCAAAGGACCAGAAAATCCAGCCCATGGGAGTTTCTACAAGTGTGTAAAAAGGAAGAGAGTAGCAAAAGTAAACATTGGTCCCTTAGAGACTTAACCAGGAGAAATTATTATGGGGAATAAGGAAATGCCAGAAACGTTAAACAAATATTTTGTATCTCTGTTCACAGTCGAAGACGCAAAAAGCATACCTAAAATGGTGGGGAACCAAAGGTCGAATGAGGGCAAGGAACTTAATGTAATCAATATAAGTAGATAAAAAGTACTAGAGAAACTAATGGGACTAAAAGCCGACAAATCCCCTGGACCAGGGGGCCTACATCCGAGGGTTCTAAATGAAGTGGCTGCAGAGATCGTGGGTGCATTGGTTTTGATCTTTCAAAATTTCCTAGATTCTAGGAAAGTAGCAAATGTAACACCGCGATTCAAGAAAGGAGGGAGAGAGAAAACGGGGAGCTACAGGCCAGTTAGCCTGACATCAGTCGTCAGGAAAATGCTGGAATTCATTGTTAAGGAAGTGGTATCAGGGCACTTAGATTAGGCACAGCCAACATGGTTTTATGAAAGTGAAATCGTGTTTGACAAATTTATTAGAGTTTTTTGAAGATGTAACTAGCAGGGTAGATAAAGGGGAGCCAGTAGATGTAGTACACTTGGATTTCCAAAAGGCATTTGATAAAATGCCACATAAAAGGTTATTACACAAGATAAGGGTCATGGAATTGGTGGTAATGTATTAGCATGGATAGAGGGTTAGTTAACAGTCAGAAAACAGAGAGTAGTGATAAACAGGTCTTTTTCAGGTCGGCGGGCTTTAACTAGTGGGGTGCCGCAAGTATTAGTGCTGGGGCCTCAGCTATTTACAACCTATATTAATGACTTAGATGAAGGCACTGAGTGTAATGTATCCAAGTTTGCTGATACTAATCTAGGTGGGACAGTAAGCTGTGAGGAGAACACAAAACGTCTGCAAAGAATATAGATAAGACTAAGTGAGTGGACGGTAAGGTGGCAGATGGAGTATAATGTGGGGAAATGCGAGACTATTCACTTTGATAGGAAGAATAGAAAAACAGAATATTTTTTAAATGGTGAGAAACTTTAAAATGTTGGTGCTCGGAGAGATTTGGGTATCCTCGTGCAAGAAACACCGAGAGTTAGCATGCAGGCACAGCAAGCAATTAGGAAAGCAAATGGCATGTTGGCCTTTATTGCAAGAGGGTTGGAGTATAAGATTAAGGAAGTCTTGATACAATGGTACAGGGCTCTGGTGAGACCACACCTGGAGTACTGTGTACAGTTTTTGTCTCCTTATCTAAGGAAGGAGATACTTGCCTTGGAGGCAGTACAATGGAGGTTCACAAGATTGATTCCTGGGATGAGTATAGAATGGGCCTATACTCTCTGGAGTTTAGAAGAATGAGAGGGTGATCTCATTGAAACAGACAAGATTCTGATGGGGATTGACAGGGTAGATACTGAGAGGTTGTTTCCCCTGGCTGGAGTGTCTAGAACTAGGGGGAACAGTCTCAGGATAAGGGGTCGGCCATTTAAGACAGAGATGAGGTGGATTTTCTTCACTCAGAGTTGTGAATCTTTGGAATTCTCTGCCCCAGAGTGCTGTAGATGCTGAGTCTGAAATATATTCAAAGCTGAGATGGATAGATTTTTGGAATATAGGGGAAAAAAGGAATATAGAGATCGGGTGGGAAAATGGAGTTAAGGACGACGATTAGCCATGATCTTATTGAATGGCGTAGCGGGCTCGAGTTGTTGTAGGGCCTACTCCTGGCCCTATTTCTTATGTTCTTCTGTTCTTAAATTGGCTGTGCAAACATTATAACTATCAGACTTAGACTCAGAACCAAACAGATGGTTTGCTTAAATGCTGGCTACAGAAAATAGGTAAATGAACAGTGGTCATCATCATAGGCAGTCCCTCGAAATCAAAGAAGACTTGCTTCTACACCTAAAGTGAATTCTTTGGTGGCTGAACAGTCCAATACGAGAGTCACAGAACCTGTCACAGGTGGGACAGATATTCGTCAGGTGAAGGGGTGGGTGGGACTGATTTGCCACAGGCTCCTTCCGCTGCCTGCACCTGACCTCTTCACGCTCGCAGGGTTGAGATTCGAGGAGCTCAGCGCCCTCCCGGATGCACTTTCTCCACCGAGGGCGGTCTTCGGCCAGGAATCCCCCAGGTGTCAGTGGTGATGTCACACTTCACCAGGGAGGCTTTGAGGGTGTCCTTGTAACATTTCCGCTGCCCACCTTTGGCTCGTTTGCCAAGAAGGAGCTCCGCATAGAGCAATTGTTTAGGGAGTCTCGCATCTGGCATGCGGACTATGTGGCCTGCCCAGCGGAGCTGATCAAGTGTGGTTAGTGCTTCAATGCTGGGGATGTTAGCCTGGACGAGGACACTGATGTTGGTGCGTCAGTCCTCCCAGGGGATTTGCAAGATCTTGCGGAGACATCGTTGGTGATCTATCTCCAGTGACTTGATGTGTCCTCTGTACATCGTTCATGCAGGAGGGCGGATTTTACCAGAGTTTGGTGGTGGGTTTGAGGGCCTGGTCTTCGAACACTCTCTTCCTCAGGCGGCCAAAGGCTGCACTGGAGGCGGTGTCGAATCTCTGCATCAATGTCTACCTTTGTTGACAAGAGGCTCCCAAGGTATGGGAAGTGGTCCACGTTGTCGAGGGCCACGCCCTGAATCTTGATGACTGTGGGGCAGTGCTGTGCGTTGAGGACAGGCTGATGAAGGACCTTTGTCTTACGGATGTTAAGCATGAGACCCATGCTTTCATATGCCTCGGTGAATACATCGACTATATCCTGGAGTTCAGCCTCAGAATGTGAGCAGACGCAGTCTTTGTTCGCGAACTACAGTTCAACGACAGAGGTTTGGGTGATCTCGGACCTGGCCTTGAGGCAGCATAGGTTAAACAGCTTCCCACTGGTTCTGTAGTTTAGTTCCACTTCAGCGGGGAGCTTGTTGACTGTGAGGTGGAGCATGGCAGCGAGGAAGATTGAGAAGAGGGTTGGGGCGATGACACAGCCCTGTTGGACCCCAGTCTGGATGTGGAATAAGTCTGTAATGGATCCGTTGGTAAGGATCACGGCCTGCATGTCGTCGTGGAGCAGGCGAAGGATGTTGACAAACTTTTGGGGACATCCAAAACGGAGGAGGACGTTCCATAGACCCTCATGGATGACAGTGTCAAAGGCCTTTGTAAGGTCGAAAAAGGCCATGTATAAGGGCTGGCGCTGCTCCCTGCATTTTTCCTACAGCTGTTGTGCTGCAAAGATCATGTCCGTTGTACCCTGTAAGGGACGAAATCCGCACTGTAACTCCGGGAGGAGCTCCTCAGCCACAGCGAGAAGACAGTTGATGAGAACTCCAGCGACAACTTTCCCAGTGGCTGATAGCAGGGAGATTCCCCTGTAGTTGCCGTAGTTGGATTTGTTCCCCTTTTTTAAAAATGGTCACAATCACTGCATCTCTGAAATCTCCCAGCATGCTCTCCTCCCTCCAAATGAGAGAGATGAGGTCATGTAACCACGCCAACAGCGCCTCTCCGTCATACTTTAGCGCTTCAGCAGGAATTCCATCCGCACCCGTAGCCTTGTTATTCTTAAGTTGTTTTATGGCTTTGCCTCCCTCGTGCAGCATTGGGGTTTCACTGAACTGGTGGCGGGTTGTATGCTGCGGGATGGAGTCGAGAACATTCGAGTCAAAGGTAGAGTCTTGGTTGAGGAGATCTTCAAAGTGCTCCTTTGATCGGGCCCTGACAGCCTCGGTGTCCTTGATGAGTGTTTCCCTGTTCGTGGCCAGGAGTGGGGTGGGGCCTTGGGAGTTTGGACTGTAGGTGGCCTTGACTGCAATGAAGAATCCTCGCGTGTCGTGGCTGTCGGCCAGTTCTATCACCTGCCCTTTCTACATCCACCACCTGTTCTTTAGGTCCCGGGTTTTTTGTTGCACCTTTGCCTTGAGCCGTCTGTAATGTTGCTTTATAGCTCCCGAGTTGGGTTGTTGCATGAGGCTCAGAAATGCTCTGCGCTTACGATCTATTAGCTCTTGGATCTCCTGATCGTTTTCATCAAACCAGTCCTGTTTCTGGTTTTCTGGTCGAGTAACCAAGTGTCTCTTCACAGGCACTGGTTATGGAGGCCTGGAGGGCAGACCAAGTGCTGTGGGCATTGAGCATCTCAGGGTCATCAAGGCACGCCAGAATGGTTGTGAGGTGCTGGCTGTATAGGGCTCTCTTAGCTGGGTCTTTAAGTGCCCCTGTATTTACTTTTTTGCGGCACAACTTTTGCTATCCCCTCTGCTTTGGGGCAATGTTAATGTCGATGATGGATCGGATTAGGCGATGGTCCATCCAGCAGTCGTCGGCTCCTGTCATGGCGTGGGTGATGCGCACATCCTTGCGATCCCTGGCTTGGATGATGACATAGTCGAGCAGGTGCCAGTGTTTGGTGCGAGGGTGTTGCCACGATGCCTTGTATTTGTCCCTCTGGCAGAACAGGGTGTTGGTGATGAGGAGTTCGTGTTCTAGACATTTTGTCAGGAGTAGGGTGCCGTTAGAGTTGGATTTCCCTGCCCCCTCTCTGCCAATCACTCCTCCCCAGAGGACTGTGTCTTTGCCTGGCATTAACGTCACCCAGGAGGATCAATTTGTTGTCCGTGGGGACGCGGGACAGGGATGTCTCGAGGTCGGAATAAAAACCCTCTTTAGCCTCATTCGTTCCATCGAGTGTTGGGGCGTACACACTGAACACTGTGGCGCATTGGTTCCGGGATAGAGTAAGGCGAAGGGTCATGAGGCGTTCGTTAACCCCGCAGGGGGAGTCTTTCAGGGGGCTGACCAGTTCATTTTTGACAGCGAAGCTGACTCCATGAAGGCTGCGTTCTTCCTCTGGTTTTCCTTTCCAGAAAAATGTATAACCGCCACCATGTTCATTGAGCTGGCCTTCCCCTGCCTGCCGGGTCTCGCTTAGGGCAGCGATGTCGATGTCAAACCGTCTTAAGTTCCCGGGTAACTATGGCGGTGCGGCGTTCAGGCCTGTCACTGTTGGAGTTGTCCATTAGGGTCCTGACGTTCCAGGTCCTGACGTTCCAGGTCCCGAGCTTCATATTAGATGAGTGGAAGATGCCTGTGCGCGAGTTCTTTTAGCGTGTGGTGGTCGTTGCACACCGACTACCACACAGACTTAGCCGAGCAAGGTCTTGGTCCAGTGTCAAGGGGGTCCAAGACGACTGGAGACCAGGCACTGCTGTATGAGCCTAGTTGCCTACGGCGAGATGTTGGCCACAAGCTCAGTGGTGAGTTTAACATCTCATTGGAAAAATGGCACCTCCAGCAATGCGACATTTCCTCAGTGAACTTGTCAGCCTGGATAATGTGCAGAAGTTCTTAGTGGGGTCTGAGCTTTGGTTTTCTCAGAGGTGAGTACAGCCAATTGAGCCAAGTTGATGCATTAAATAGGGGTTTTCAAAATTCTTGAGGAGGTAAATAGTAACTGCTTGGTGAATCAATAACAAGCGATCACAGAATCAGGATTATCACTTGGTGAATGAAGGAAGAAGTTAGAACTTTTTCCACACACAATAAAGAAAACTTGCATTTAGACAGTGCCTTTCATAACCTCAGGTCATCTCAAGGCACTTTACAACCAATGAAGTACTTTTGAAATGTAGTCACTGTTGTATTGTAGGAAACACAGCAACCAGTTTCTGCAGAGCAATGTCCCACAAACCGGAATGAAATAAATGATCTGTTTTAGGTGTTGGTTGAGAGATACATTTGGTCAGTATTAGAACATGACTGGGCCGAAATTGCCCACCACTGGAAAGGGGGCGCACCCAGCCAGTTTCTCGTGTTTTTACCGGTGCGGTGGATATGGTGGCCTCTTGAGCGAAAATCCGCTCTTTGTTTTTTTTTCCGGAAGCTGGTCATAATGGGGGCGGAAGTGTGGCGGTGAGCACACTAGAGGGACGGAAGTTGGAGGCAGGAGGAGTGGCCGCCACTGTCACTCACCAGCACAGTGCTGATGATATCATGGCGTCGCGTCACCACAGCTCTCTCCTTCATTTAAAGAGGGGAGCCTGCGTGATTGTTTAAGTTCGGTCCACTGGGCCACCAGGGAGGGTTGCAGCCGGGCCAGTGGCCTGGCACCCAAGAGAGGGTGCCAGGCTGCCTGTTGGCGGCCCGGGGAATAATTGTCAGCCTGGCATGCCAATTGGCCGACAAAAGAAACATGGCGGCAGCGGCAGTCGGTCCTCCCCTTTAATGGGAGCCGCACCACCATTTTACACCCGGACTACAGCCTCACTGCACCGGCAGCAAAAAGCAGCTTTTAGCACCATGCGGCAGGAGGAAGATTTTTTTAGGCGGAATTTCGTCATCGTGAGGTGGGGTGGGGGGCGTGGGAGGGGACATGTGACGCACTTAGGACAGATCGGCAGTTGTGGGAGCGGGAGTGGCTGTGGGATACCGCAAGAGCAGAATTTAAACAATGGTGGCCGTTATATAAAAAAGACAGTGACCATTGCACTCAGCAGCATGGCCGCTGATTTCCGGTGGTAACAGGCCTTAAGGGAAGGGGCAATTCCAGCCCCTACATGTTTTACCACAAGGGGCTATTGAGGCAGAGACTCTTTTACTATTTAAAAGGGAATTGGATAAAGCATTGGAAAGGATAATATAAAACGACAGCAGAGCGGGATTAGAGGGGACAACTCCAGTTGAAGAGCTAGCACCAGCACAGGCCCGATGATACAAATGCCCTTTTGTGCTGAAATTGCCATAATTCTTTGCAATAGCCTGAGAGCCAACAGGCAAGCACGACATAGAGAGAGCATGCTCTTATGTAGCGCCTTATCACATCCTCACAATTTTCAAAGAGCTTCATAAGTAATGAATTAATAACAGCTTCTCGAAACAAAAATTAATCGCATAAAACTTGAGGACTTTGAGATGTGACAAGGTGCTCTATAAATGTACCTATGCCTTTATTTTTTTCTTATTTACATAGGTACCAAGAATTATTGATGCAGTGTGAAAATTTTGTACCAGTCCAAAATATTATCCAAAAGAAAACCATAGTTATTTTTTACCTTTAATGAAGTAAACCTGATTTTTACAAAAGCAAGGATCAAAAGCATGTACTAAATTTCTTCAATATTTGTTCAACAGAAAATGGGGATTTTGTGGCCCTTGACCTTGGTGGAACCAACTTCCGTGTTCTACTTGTGAAGATTCGTAGTGGCAAGAGGCGAACAGTTGAAATGCACAACAAGATCTATGCTATTCCCTTGGAGGTAATGCAAGGAACAGGTGAAGAGGTAAGCAATTTTCTTGGTAATTCAGTGTGTAATACCAAGGGGTCTCAGTATCTCTAACAGTGTGGGACTCTCTAATCTTAGAGGCATAGAGGTTTACAGCACAGCGGGTGGCCGTTCAGCCCATTGCGCCTGTGCCAGCTCTTTGGAAGAGCAATCCCCAAACTAATCCTACTTCTCTGCTCTCTACCCATAGGGCTCAATTTTTCCCAGTGACTTGCGCCGTTTTTTTGGCGCAGGCCACTTTTTTTGCCCTAAGTTTAAAAAAAAACCCAGTTTCCCCGATCAATTTGCACCAGCTTAACTCAGTTACGATTTTTTTAGGTACGTTTTTTTTTCAGCCAAACCTGCCACCCGCGCCAACTCTGGCAAATTTGGCCAGCTGAGAGTTACTCCAGTTCTTCTTCGGCCAGCGTATGTAGCCTCTGGGGAGTTAAGGAAATCGGCGCAGGTAAAATAATCGACGCAGGTTAGCGCAGCTAATGCCTGGACAGCAGCAGCAAGAGAGAGGGGGAGGGGGGAAGCCTTTCGGTATAGTTAGGTGCAGGAACCTGGAGGGAGGAGGCCATTCGGCCTGGGATAGGTGCAGGTAGAACGGACCGGGAGGCCATTCGGCCTGGGATAGGTGCGGGGGAGCGGACCGGGAGGTCGGCCTGGGATAGGTGCGGGGGAGCGGACCGGGAGGCCACTCGGCCTGGGATAGGTGTGGGGGAGCGGACCGGGAGGCCACTCGGCCTGGGATAGGTGCGGGGGAGCGGACCGGGAAGTCGGCCTGGGATAGGTGCGGGGGAGCGGACCGGGAGGCCACTCGGCCTGGGATAGGTGTGGGGGAGCAGACTGGGAGGCCACTCGGCCTGGGATAGGTGCGGGGGAGCAGACCGGGAGGCCACTCGGCCTGGGATAGGTGCGGGGGAGCGGACCCGGGAGGCCACTCGGCCTGGGATAGGTGCAGGGGAGCGGACCGGGAAGTCGGCCTGGGATAGGTGCGGGGGAGCAGACCGGGAGGCCACTCAGCCTGGGAAGGTGCGGGGGAGCAGACCGGGAGGCCACTCGGCCTGGGATAAATGTGGGACCGGGAGGGACCTCAGTCAGGGCTAGGTACGGTAGGAGCAGACCGGGAGGCCCTTTGGCCTGGAATAGGAGCGGGGATTGGCACGGTGGGGGGGGAGGGGGGGACTTTAATCATTTAATGGAGGTAAGTTGCTGCAATGTATTTTAATGTGCTTGTGCAGGTTGCAAGCTGGCTGTATGTTTCACTTTCCAGCCTCAACCAGGCATTGTGTCCCTGGTTACTGTGGCAACCCAATCTTTTTGGCGCAGATCAAAGCTCCAACCCCAAAACTAAAGGACAAGCTAGGCTGCACCAACTGGGACTGGGAGAAATTTAGAACTCAGCAGAGGAGGACAAAGGGTTTGATTAGGGCAGGGAAAATGGAGTACGAGAAGAAGCTTGCAAGGAACATTAAGGCGGATTGCAAAAGTTTCTATAGGTATGTAAAGAGAAAAAGGTTAGTAAAGACAAACGTAGGTCCCCTGCAGTCAGAATCAGGGGAAGTCATAACAGGGAACAAAGAAATGGCAGACCAATTGAACAAGTACTTTGGTTCGGTATTCACTAAGGAGGATACAAACAACCTTCCGGATATAAAAGGGGTCAGAGGGTCTAGTAAGGAGGGGGAACTGAGGGAAATCTTTATTAGTCGGGAAATTGTGTTGGGGAAATTGATGGGATTGAAGGCCGATAAATCCCCAGGGCCTGATGGACTGCATCCCAGAGTACTTAAGGAGGTGGCCTTGGAAATAGCGGATGCATTGACAGTCATTTTCATACATTCCATTGACTCTGGATCAGTTCCTATCAAGTGGAGGGTAGCCAATGTAACCCCACTTTTTAAAAAAGGAGGGAGAGAGAAAACAGGGAATTATAGACCGGTCAGCCTGACCTCAGTAGTGGGTAAAATGATGGAATCAATTTATTAAGGATGTCATAGCAGTGCATCTGGAAAATGGTGACATGATAGGTCCAAGTCAGCATGGATTTGTGAAAGAGAAATCATGCTTGACAAATCTTCTGGAATTTTTTGAGGATGTTTCCAGTAAAGTGGACAAAGGAGAACAAGTTGATGTGGTATATTTGAACTTTCAGAAGGCTTTCGACAAGGTCCCACACAAGAGATTAACGTGCAAAGTTAAAGCACATGGGATTGGGGGTAGTGTGCTGACATGGATTGAGAACTGGTTGTCAGACAGGAAGCAAAGAGTAGGAGTAAACGGGTACTTTTCAGAATGGCAGGCAGTGACTAGTGGGGTGCCGCAAGGTTCTGTGCTGGGGCCCCAGCTGTTTACATTGTACATTAATGATTTAGACGAGGGGATTAAATGCAGTATCTCCAAATTTGCGGATGACACTAAGTTGGGTGGCAGTGTGAGCTGCGAGGAGGATGCTATTAGGCTGCAGAGTGACTTGGATAGGTTAGGTGAGTGGGCAAATGCATGGCAGATGAAGTATAATGTGGATAAATGTGAGGTTATCCACTTTGGTGGTAAAAACAGAGAGACAGACTATTATTTGAATGGTGACAGATTAGGAAAAGGGAAGGTGCAACGAGACCTGGGTGTCATGGTACATCAGTCATTGAAGGTTAGCATGCAGGTACAGCAGGCGGTTAAGAAAGCAAATGGCATGTTGGCCTTCATAGCGAGGGGATTTGAATACAGGGGCAGGGAGGTGTTGCTACAGTTGTACAGGGCCTTGGTGAGGCCACACCTGGAGTATTGTGTACAGTTTTGGTCTCCTAACTTGAGGAAGGACATTCTTGCTATTGAGGGAGTGCAGCGAAGATTCACCAGACTGATTCCCGGGATGGCGGGACTGACCTATCAAGAAAGACTGGATCAACTGGGCTTGTATTCACTGGAGTTCAGAAGAATGAGAGGGGACCTCATGGAAACGTTTAAAATTCTGACGGGTTTAGACAGGTTAGATGCAGAAAGAATGTTGGGGAAGTCCAGAACCAGGGGTCACAGTCTGAGGATAAGGGATAAGCCATTTAGGACCGAGATGAGGAGAAACTTCTTCACCCAGAGAGTGGTGAACCTGTGGAATTCTCTACCACAGAAAGTAGTTGAGGCCAATTCACTAAATATATTCAAAAGGGAGTTAGAGGAAGTCCTTACTACTCGGGGAATCAAGGGTTATGGCGAGAAAGCAGGAAGGGGGTACTGAAGTTTCATGTTCAGCCATGAACTCATTGAATGGCGGTGCAGGCTAGAAGGGCTGAATGGCCTGCTCCTGCACCTATTTTCTATGTTTCTATGTAAAATGAAGAAATTAAACGGGGAAACTTGGAACATTTTTTTTTGGCGTATTTGGGCCTCCAAAAAACAGGCTTCAAGTACGCCAAAAAAAAGGCTTTGGGGAAAATTGAGCCCATAGTTCTATTAAAATATGTCATGCCTCATTTCTGGAGTAGCAGGTTAGTAGCAGGTATCTAACTCACACCAGTACTCGCCCACTAAAACTGCTTGTCGTTGAAATTGGGCCGTATATCTTCCCAAAGTCTCTTACAGTCCACCTCAGTTTTCCAAACACCCTACTTTTGTGTTATAGGCACATTTCAAGATTGTTTTCCCCATATCCATGTCCAAATTGAACAAAAGTGGACCCAGAGCTGACCCTAACGGTACACCACCACCAACCCTTCTCCAATCCAAACAAGAACCAGCAACCCTAACTCTCTTTATCCTCTCAGTAACCATTTTTCTATCTATATTTCCTCATACCATATGTCTGAATTTTTGTAATAAGCCTTTTGTGAGACACCTTATTGAACACTTTCTAAAAATTCACGTCTACTGCATTCCCTTGATCCATTCAGTTAATTCTTCAAATATCTCTATTAAATCAGGCATAACTTGCCTTTAATAAATCTGTGCTGGCTATCCCTGATTAACTCATGCATTGTTAAATGCTTACTAATTTTATCTCAAGGAATGGATTCTAATTAGGGTCCGAACTTGGTGAAAGCCAAGTGCCACCCAAACGACCGCCGAGAGAGCTGGCAGTACTTTACCAGGAAGATTCCTCTCAAAAGATATGGCAGTACTGCCCAGCGGCAGAATAACGACTTACGCCGTGAATCTGGGCGGCAGCGGGCGGGAGCTCCCAATCTCGGCGGTAAATGCGATCCCCGCTGAGGATTGAGTCGGGCCCAGGGAGGGGGAAGCACATAAAAATAAAAATTTTCACCAAAAAACCCTCGAATGCCTTCAGGGGACCCCATACACAAGTCGCTGAAAAGAAGTTCACTAACCTTTTTTTGCAGGTCTTCTTACTTACCGTTGGGGTTAGATCTGCCTCCATGCAATAGTACTTCCCCCTGCAGCCACCGACTCCCACCCACACCAATATGGCAACTCGGCGGGCGGGCGGGAGGTCACTTAGCGACTTGTGCACCAGCGGGCGGTTCCCAGCGGTACTCTCCTCCCGCCGACGTGTCGAAATCTCGACTCCCAATAAACGACTCCGACACCTTCAGCTCCGGCAGAAGTTTCTTTAATTTACTTGCAGCAAGGGGAAAGGTCTCACCCAGTCAAAGGCTAGGTGGAGACCCCCCGAAATGGTACAATTTCACGAGATATTTATAACAGTAAAACCTAAGTTATGGCCTCTCCCTGTGTATTGGCTCTGTCTCGCAGTCAGTGAATATAAAGAAAGAATTAATTACTACATCCTTGTCCTGACATGGTTTCCAGATATTTCCTTTTGTCAGGGTTATTAGTTGGCCAGCCGGCCATCATTCGATGAGAGTGTGGTAATGAGCTATTACCTGCCTTGCATTGTGTCAGGATTGTCCAGTTTCCTGGTCAGTTATCTTTTTGCATCAAATGGATGAGGTCTCTACAAGAGATAATGGCTGGTGGTTTGAGTACTTCAAAAAGGGTGGGGTGGAGTGGAACTGGTGTTGTATAGACAATACAGTGGGGGGTACTTGTCTCAGCAGGACTTGCCTCCTAGCTGTCTGGTGGCTATCAGCCATTTCAAGCCAGGTTTAGCTGTTTGTGCAAACCGACTGCTTGTTGCAGAAATTTCTGGAAGGACCATTTTGTTTTATATTAAAAGGGCACAAAAATACAGTGTGGTACAGCTTAGATAAAAATACATTTCCACAGGCGGGAGACCTAAAGGAAACTGTCATCGAGGGGAGACCGCCCAAAAAACCCGCCAGCAGCCAGTGGCAGTGAGCGGTAAGGCCACCAAGTTTGGGCCCTAAGAGTTTGTCCACAGCTGACATTAGACTATAGTTACCCAGTTTATCCTTCTCTCCCTTCTTGAACAAAGTTGTTACATTGGCCACTCTCGAGTCATACAGCACACCTGCATATTTAAGGAAGGTTGAAAAGGAGGGTTATCCACCAGCCCCTGTTGGGTCTGTTAAAGAGCCAATAGGAAAGGATCAGCATTTTCTGCTGTCTTTGATGGCAGATCTTGTCAGCCACAAAACATCAGATCCCAGATGCGTTCAGAAAAGTGCAGTTCACCTCCCTTACATTGATAACATGCACTCAGCAGCGAGAGCACCATGTGCCTGTTACCGACAACACCGAATCAACATACACACACCATTAAACGTAAACTGCCTTCATTGAGTCTTTATCTAGATTCTCGATTAACATCCTGTTGGCTGGAGAAAAAAACTGCACTAGGCAGGGTCTGACTAAAGAATAAAGAGGGGAGGAGGATATTGAGAAGAATCGTGCTTATTGTGTGCTGATAATCTACCAATAATAATCAGGTGATTTTGATTTTTCTTATTTTCAGCTATTTGACCACATTGTTTCATGCATCTCAGACTTCCTCGATTACATGGGTATGAAAGGTGCTCGACTTCCTCTTGGTTTCACATTTTCCTTCCCTTGCGAACAGAGGAGTTTAAATGAGGCAAGCCCATTTATATATAAAACTTTAAAAATATTCCATGTTGCTTATACGAATATGGAATGAATGAATGTTGTTTCTAATAGTACACTGCAGTTTTAAAGTGCTTTCCAGACTACCTGTGTAATTATTAAAGTTTTGTTTTGTCTTTCTCAGGGTATTCTTCTTAAATGGACTAAAGGCTTTAAGGCAACTGATTGTGAGGGAGAGGATGTAGTTACTATGCTGAGAGATGCCATTAAAAGGAGAGATGTAAGTTGACAAATTCAAGTCATTTCTCTTTCATACTGCAGGTTGAGCGTCCAGAATCCGGAGTTCCGGAATGTTCCAGACTCCGGACCGATTGGTGGCAGGGTGGTCCGGAATCCGGACCTGCCGACCTCGGGGACCCGCCGCTGCCTGACCTCGGGCCTCACCTCGCTCCGCTCGCCGGCTGCTGCCCTTACCTCGGGGCCCTGCCGCTGCCTGACCTCGGGCCTCACCTTGTCCCGCTCGCCGCTGCTGCCCTTACCTCGGGACCCTGCCGCTGCCTGACCTCGGGCCTCACCTTGTCCCGCTCGCCGCTGCTGCCCTTACCTCGGGGCCCTGCCGCTGCCTGACCTCGGGCCTCACCTTGTCCCGCTCGCCGCTGCTGCCCTTACCTCTGGGCCCTGCCGCTGCCTGACCTCGGGCCTCACCTTGTCCCGCTCGCCGCTGCTGCCCTTACCTCTGGGCCCTGCCGCTGCCTGACCTCGGGCCTCACCTTGTCCCGCTCGCCGCTGCTGCCCTTACCTCTGGGCCCTGCCGCTGCCTGACCTCGGGCCTCACCTTGTCCCGCTCGCCGCTGCTGCCCTTACCTCGGGGCCCTGCCGCTGCCTGACCTCGGGCCTCACCTTGTCCCGCTCGCCGCTGCTGCCCTTACCTCTGGGCCCTGCCGCTGCCTGACCTCGGGCCTCACCTTGTCCCGCTCGCCGCTGCTGCCCTTACCTCTGGGCCCTGCCGCTGCCTGACCTCGGGCCTCACCTTGTCCCGCTCGCCGCTGCTGCCCTTACCTCTGGGCCCTGCCGCTGCCTGACCTCGGGCCTCACCTTGTCCCGCTCGCCGCTGCTGCCCTTACCTCTGGGCCCTGCCGCTGCCTGACCTCGGGCCTCACCTTGTCCCGCTCGCCGCTGCTGCCCTTACCTCGGGGCCCTGCCGCTGCCCGACCTCGGGCCTCACCTCGCTCCGCTCGCCGCTGCTGCCCTTACCTCTGGGCCCTGCCGCTGCCTGACCTCGGGCCTCACCTTGTCCCGCTCGCCGCTGCTGCCCTTACCTCTGGGCCCTGCCGCTGCCTGACCTCGGGCCTCACCTTGTCCCGCTCGCCGCTGCTGCCCTTACCTCGGGGCCCTGCCGCTGCCTGACCTCGGGCCTCACCTTGTCCCGCTCGCCGCTGCTGCCCTTACCTCGGGGCCCTGCCGCTGCCTGACCTCGGGCCTCACCTTGTCCCGCTCGCCGCTGCTGCCCTTACCTCGGGGCCCTGCCGCTGCCTGACCTCGGGCCTCACCTCGCTCCGCTCGCCGCTGCTGCCCTTATCTCGGGGCCTTGCCGCTGCCCGACCTCGGGCCTCACCTTGTCCCGCTCGCCGCTGCTGCCCTTACCTCGGGGCCCTGCCGCTGCCTGACCTCGGGCCTCACCTTGTCCCGCTCGCCGCTGCTGCCCTTACCTCGGGGCCCTGCCGCTGCCTGACCTCGGGCCTCACCTCGCTCCGCTCGCCGCTGCTGCCCTTATCTCGGGGCCCTGCCGCTGCCCGACCTCGGGCCTCACCTTGCCGCCGCTGACCTTGCCATGCTTGCCGGCGCTGTCCTTACCTCACCGGCCCGCCCCAACACCTCCTCTGCGACGGGGCCCGTCGGCCCAAAGCGCACCACGGCAGCGGGGCCCCGCCGGAACAACTCCTCGGCAGCTGGGCCCCGCCCGACGACCACCTGGATGGGGCCAGCGACCCAAAAAGCTCCTCGGAGAGCAACCCGCCCGCGCCCCCCCCCCCTTGACAGAAATATCCAAACCTGGGCTCGGGTGTTACCGAGGCTGCCGGATACGGGACGCTCAACTGTGTATTATATTTTGGTTGTATCTTTCTTTTTTTTAATAAATAATCATTATATAGACCACTATAGGAGCACAGAAGCAGGAGTTGATCATTTGGTCTATTGAATATTCTCCATGATACATAGAATATACAGCACAGAATCAGGCCATTTGGCCCAATCAGTCCATGCCAGTGTTTATGCTCCACTCCAGCCTTAGATTTCCTTCCCTAAAGGACATTAGTGAACCAGATGGGTTTTTACGACAAACCGGTAGTTTTATGGTCACCATTATTGATACTAGTTTTTTTTAAATTCCAGATTTATTTAATTAACTAAATTTAAATTCCCAGCTGCTGTGGTGGGATTTGAACTCTGTCTCTGGATCATTAGTCCAGGCCTCTGGGTTACTAATACAAAAGCAAAATATTGTGGATGCTGGAAATCTGAAATAAAAAGAGAAAATGCTGGAAATACACAGCAGGTCAGGCAGCATCTGTGGAGTGAGAAACAAGGTAACATTTCAGGTCGATGGCCCTTCATCAGAACTGGAAAATGTTAGAGATGTAACAGGTAGGGGCAGGGAAAGGGGGGAGGGGAGGAAAGAACAAATGGGAAGGTCTGTGATAGGGTAGAAGGCAGAAGAGATTAAGAGGTAAAAGGAGATGGTAATGGGACAAGTTAAGAAACAAAAGATGAGTCTAGATCGGGCGTAAATGGAAAAATCATCAACAGCTGCCTTGGGCAAGAGAGAAAGAAACAGGAAAAAAAGAGAGAAAAAAATTGGGGCAGGGGTTACGGTCTGAAATTGTTGAACTCGATGTTGAGTCCAGAAGGCTGTAAAGTGCCTAATCGAAAGATGAGGTGCATTGGACTTCATTGGAACAGTGTAAGAGGCCGAGGACGGAGAGATCAGAGTGGGAGTGGAGTGGAGAATTAAAATGACAGGCGACCGGAAGCTCGGGGTCACGCTTGTGGACTGAACGGAGATATTCTGCAAAGCGGTCACCCAAAATCTGCGTTTGGTCTCTCCAATGTAGAGGAGACCCCATCGTGAGCAGCAAATACAGTATACTAAATTGAAAGAAGTACAAGTAAATGGCTTTTCCACCTGGAATAAGTGTTTGGCGCTCTGGACAGTGGGAAGGGAGGAGGTAAAAGGTCAGGTGTTACATCTCCTGCACTTCCACGGGAAGGTGGCGTGGGAAAGGGAGAGGGTGCTAGGGGTGAATAAGGAATGGACCAGGGTGTCGCGGAATGAGTGGTCCCTTCGGAATGCTGAAAGGGGAGGGGAGAGAAAGATGTATTTGGTGCTGGAGGTATCGGAAATGGCAGAGGATGATCCGTTTAATATGGTGGGGTGAAAGGTGAGACAAGGGAAACCATTTAAAGAATTAATACATAATTTACAACAAATGCATATTCCTTTTAAGGCACAAAAACTCCACAGTAAGAGTCATCATCGTCATCATAGGCAGTCCCTTGAACGAAGATGACTTGCTTCCACATGAGATCACAGATGTTTCAATGAAGGACCCGATATTCCAGTCCTGAACTCCAATTGAGTGGGTGGAAGATGCCTGTGTGTGGATTTTTTTTAACGTGTGGTGACCGTTACACATCAGCCACCATATAGGCTTGACAGAGCTAGGCCTTTATCCAGTGGCAAGAGTTAACCAGGACGACTGGAGACCTGCTCTGCTGCATGGACCTAGCACACACATCGCAGTGTGGGCTGGCCTGTGCTGCCCTGGGCCCTCTGCTCTTCTGGGCCCCTCATTTGCCGCACCTCCCCCAAGATCTCTTGCCGCTCCTCCACCACAAACATTCGCTGCACCTCCACCACGATTACTAGTGGATGAGTCAACGTCAAGACATATCCAAGCCTGGAAAAATGGATGTAGGTTCCTGAGAGATGGGGCTCCTCTGGTATATCAATGTCAATTAAAGGACACTGGGGCATATCCGTGTTAGTTAAAGGGATACAGGGGCATATCCGTATTAGTTAAGTTAGCGTAGTGATGTGTCATGGGTAACCATAAGCTGTTAGATTGTATCAGGGAAGGATTTCCTCGAGCTTTTCCCTGATATTGGCCAGTTTTATGTGTGGCACAGGACTGAGCAGTTGGGAGACATCACTGCCAGTGAATGGGGGAAGCATTGATAGGCCAGGAAGAGTGGTCCAACCGTGGCTAACAAGAAGTTAAAAATAGTATTCGATCGAAGGAAGAGGCTTATAATGTTGCCAAAAAGAGCCGTAAGCCTCAGGATTGGAAGGATTTTAGAATTCAGCAAAGGAGGAGCAAGAAATTGATAAAGAAAGGGAAAATAGAATGAGAGTAAACTAGTGAGAGACATAAAAACAGACTGAAAGCTTCTATAGGTATGCAAAAAGGAAAAGATTAGCAAAAGTAAATGTGGGTCCCCTACAGGCTGTGACAGGAAAAATTATAATGGGAAATAAGGAAATAGCAGAGAAATTAAACAAACACTTTGTGCCAGTCTTCACGAAAGAAGACGCAAAAAACCTCCTGGAAATAGTGGAGAATCAAGCGTGAATGAGGAACTGAAAGAAAGTAGTACAGGTGCGACGTCCAAAATTCTGAGTTCCAGAATCTGGAATGTTCCGAAATCCGGACTCCTCGGCCTGACCACCTCTGGCCGCCCGACCCCTGGCTGCCTGACCTCCGGCCACCCGATCTCCCTCAGCCACCGGCCGCCCGGCCTCGGCCCAGCCTCCCCCCACCTCTACCTGCCTGACCTGCCCTGGTCTCGGCCCAACCGACATCCCCGATCTCCGGCAGCCCGTCTGTTCCCCTCCCCCCCCCCCCCCCCCCCCAAACCGGCCCGACTGAGTCCCAGAACTCCAGTGGCCCGACCGCCCCCCCCCCCCCCACCCCAACCTACCTTCCTCGGTCCAGGCAAAGACATCCCGGAATCCGGAATGGCCTCGGTCCTGAGGTTTCTGAATTTCGGACGTCACACCTGTATCAGTAAAGAAAAATTACTGGAGTAATTAATGGGACTGAAAGCCGATAAATCCCCTCGACCTGATGGCCTGCATCCTAGGGTTTTGAAAGAGGTGGCTATAGAGATAGTGGATGCATTGGTTGTCATCTTCCAAAATTCCATAGATTCTAGAACGGTTCCTGCAGATTGGAAGGTAACTAATGTAACCCAGCTATTTAAGAAAGGAGGCGGGGAGAAAACAGGAATCCACAGACCAGTTTGCCTGACATAGGTCGTAGGAAAATACTTGAATCTATTAGTAAGGACGTGATAACAGGGTACTTAGCAAATAATAATAGGATTGGGCAGAGTCAACATGGATTTATGAAAGGGAAATCATGTTTGATAAATCTTTGAGTTTTTTGAGGTTGTAATTAGCAGAATAGATAAGTGGGGGGGGGCAGTGGATGTGGTGTATTTGGATTTTCAGAAGGCATTGGATAAGGTGCCACACAGGAGATTATTAAACAAAATTAGGGCTCATGGGATTGGGGGTAATATACTAGAATGGATTGAGGATTGGTTAACGGGCAGAAAACAGAGAGTAGGAATAAACGGGTCATTTTCGGGTTGGCAGGCTGTAACTACTAGGGTACCACAAGGATCAGTGCTTGGGCCCCAGCTATTCACAATCTATATCAATGAGTTAGATGAGGGGACCAAATGTAATATATCCAAGTTTGCTGATGATACAAAGCTAGGTGGGTAAATTGTGAGGAGGATGCAGAGACTTCAAGGGGATATAGACAGGCGAAGTGAATGGGCAAGAACATGGCAAATGGAATATAATGTGGAGAAATGTGAAGTTATCCACTTTGGTAGGAAACATAGAAAAACAGAATATTTTTAAATGGTGAGAGATTGGGAAATGTTGGTGTTCAGAGGGACCTATGTGACCTTGTACACGGATCACTGAAAGTTAACATGCAGATAGAGCAAGCAATTAAGAAAGCAAATGGAATGTTGGCTTTTATTACAAGAGGATTTGAGTTTAAGAGTAAATAGGGTAGAAATTCACCCCCGCGGGAAACGGGGCGCATCTACCGTTTTTCTTGTGTTCTTGTTGCCACAATGGATGCGGCGGCCAATCTTGCCAATTTCAGCTCTTTGTCTTTTTTATTCTGGCGTGACGGAAGTTGGTCATAATGGGGACGCAATGGAATCTTGGCCTTTATTGCAAAGGGGATGGAGTATAAAAGCAGGGAAGTCTTGTTACAGCTGTAACAGGGTATTGGTGAGGCCACGCCTGGAATACTGCATGCAGTTTTGGTTTCCATATTTACAAAAGGATATACATGCTGTGGAGGCAGTTCAGAGAAGGTTCACTAGGTTGATCCCGGGAATGAGGGGGTTGACTTATGAGGAAAGGTTGAGTAAGTTGGGCCTCTACTCATTGGAGTTCAGAAGAATGAGAAGTGATCTTATCTTGATAAGGTGGATGCAGAGAGGATGTTTCCACTGGTGGGGGAAACAAGAACTAGAGGGCATGATCTTAGGATAAGGGGCCGCCCATTTAGAACTGAGACGAGAAGAAATTTCTTCTCTCGGAGGGTTGTGAATCTGTGGAATTTGCTGCCTCTGGGACATTGAATAAATTTAAGACCGAAATAGACAGTTTCTTAAACGATAAGGGGTTATGGGGAGCGGGCAGGGAAGTGGAGCTGAGTCCATGATCAGATCAGCCATGATCTTATTGAATGGCGGAGCAGGCTCGAGGGGCAGTATGGCCTACTCCTGCTCCTATTTCTTATGTTCTTAAGTGGGGCGGGACAGAGTGATCGTCACTAGCAGGGCAGAAGTGGGGACGGAACGGAGTAGCCATTGCTGCCGCTCATCAGCCCCGGGCCGATGGTGTCATCGCGCTGGCACGTCACCACATCTCTCCCCTTCAGCTAACGGGGAGGGCCAATGCGAACTCTGCGTTTTATTTTAGTTAGGTCCACTGGGCCACCAGGAAGGGTTTTGGCCGGGCCAGTGGCCTAGCACTCAAGAGGGGATGCCAGGCTGCCTGTTGGCCAGCCGAACCCGAGGGTATAATTGTCGGGCTGACCAGGCAGTCGGCCGACAATAAAAAAATAAAACAGTGTTGCTGGCAGCGCCACCTCCCCTTTAAGAGTAGCTGTGCCGCCGACCAACAAGGAGTGCACCGACACACAAAGCTGTCGGAGGCACCAAACAGCGGCCGGAAGACATTTGGAGGTGAATTTCGCTTCCGGGGCGGGACATCAGTGGTGCGCGCTCTGATGACACACTGAGGAGGCTTCGGCAGGAGCGGGGTGAATATGGTCACTGCCAGTAAAACGCTTGAGGGCAATTGCGCGAACGACGGACATGCCACGAAAAATCGGTAGCCATTCCACAACGAGCCCTGACTGCCGCTTTCCGGCAGCCAGAGCCCTTAACAAAAGGGACAATTTCAGTCCCAATATGTCTTACTGCAACTATCTTACTGTGACCCTGGTGAGACCACACCTGGAGTATTGTGTACAGTTTTGGTCTCCTTACCTTAGGAAGGATATACTTGCCATAGAGGGAGTGCAACGAAGATTCACCAGACTGATTCTTGGGATGGGGGGATTGTCTACTGAGGAGAGATTGAGTTGACTTTGCCTATATTTTATAGAGTTTAAAAGATTGATAGGTGATCTCATTGAAATATACAACATTCTTACAGGGCTTGACCGGGTAGATGCAGGGAAGATGTTTCCTCTGGCTGAGGAGTCTAGAATCAGGTGCCACAGTCTCAGAATAAGGGGTCGGCCATTTAGGATCGCGATGAGGAAAAATTTCTTCACTCAGAGGCTGGTGAATCTTTGGAATTCTATACCCCAGTGGGCTATGGATGCTCAGTCGTTGAGTATATTCAAAACATAGATCGATAGGGAATCAAGGAATATGGGGAAAGTGGAGTTGAGATAGAAGATCAGCCATGATCCTATTGAATTGTGGAGCAGGCTCTAGGGGCCAAATGGCCTACTCCTGCTCCTAATTCTTATGTTCTTAATTCTATCGTGGTTCTGGGAGGGAAGGGAAGGAGTGAGAGCAGAAGTGCGGGAAATAGAACAGACATGGCTTAAGGCCGTATCAACCACGGTAGAGGGGAATCCTCGGTTGAGGAAGCACTAATATGGAAGGTGCCGTCGTCAGAACAGACAGAGACTGAGAAACTGGGAGAATGGAATGGAGTCTTTACAGGAAGCAGGGTGGGAGGAAGTGTAGTCCAGGTTGCTGTGGGAGTATAATGAATGTTTATCAATAGCCTATCCCCAGAAATGGAGACAACGAATCATAAGATGGTTACAGCACGGAAGAAGGCCATTCGGCCCGTCATGCCCGTGCTGACTTCTCCGCTAATCCCACTCTCCTGCCGTTTTCCTGTAGCCCTGCAATTTTTTTTCCTTCAGATATTTATCCAATTCCCTTTTGAAAGATAAGATTGAGTCTGCCTCCACCATCCTTTCAGGTAGTGAATTCCAGAACCCAACCACTCGCTGCGTAAACAAGATTTTTCTTACATCGCCTTTGGTTCATTTGCCAATCATCTTAAATCTGTGTTCACTGGTTCTCGACCCTTCTGCCAATGAGAAAAGTTGCTCTCTCTCTACTCTACCCAAACCCCTCATGATTTTGAACACCTCTATCAAATCTGCTCTCAATCTTTTCTGCTCCATGACGAACAACCCCAGCTTCTCCAGTCAACGTAACTGAAGTCCCTCATTCCAGGAATCATTCTCGTAAATCTTTTTTGCACTTTTTCTAAGGCCTTCACATCCTTCCTAAAGTATGGTGCCCAGAATTGGACACATTGCTTCAGTTGGGGCCGAACCAGTGTTTCATACAGGTTCATCATAATTTCCACATTTTTGTTCTCTATACCTCTATTTATGAAGCCCAGGATCCCATAAGCCTTTTTAACTGCTTTCTGAACCTGTCCTGCCATCTTCAATGATTTATGCACACATACCCCCAGGTCTCTCTGTTCGTACACTCCCTTTAGGATTGGACCATTTAGTTTATATGTCCTTTCCACATTCTTTCTATCTAAATGTATCACTTCATACTTTTCTGCGTTAAATTTTATCTGCCATGTGTCCGGCCATTTCTCCAGTCTGTCTGTGTTCCTGAAGCCTATCACTCTCCTCACTGTTCACTATTTTATGTCATCTGCAGATTTTGAAATTGTGCCTTATACACCCACATCCAAGTCATTAATATATATCAAGAAAGGTAGTGGTCCTAGAACTGACCCCTGGGGATCATATACCTTCCTCCAGTCCGAAAACAATCGTTCACCACTATTCCTGTTTCCTGTCACTTAGCCAATTTCATATACATGGGCATCAACTTTGTGGCACTTTGTCGAACGCCTTTTGGAAATCCATGTATACCATATCAACCTCATCATCATCATAGGCAGTCCCTCGAAATCGAGCAAGACTTCCACTCAAAGTGAGTTCTTAGGTGACTGAACAGTCCAATATGGGAACCACAGTCTCTGTCACAGGTGGCACAGATAGTCGTTGAAGGAAAGGGTGGGTGGTACTAGTTTGCCGCACGCTCCTTCCGCTGCCTGCGCTTGTTTTCTGCATGCTCTCAGCGACGAGAATCGAGATGTTCAGCGCCCTCCTGGATGCTCTTCCACCACTTAGGGCGGTCTTTGGCCAGAGGCTCCCAGGTGTCAGTGGGGATGATGCATTTTATCAAGGAGGCTTTGAGGGTGTCCTTGAAACGTTTCCTCTGCCCACCTGGTGCTCGCTTGCTGTGTAGGAGTTCCGAGTAGAGCACTTGCTTTGGGAAACTTGTGTCAGGCATGCGAATAATGTGGCCCGCCCAATGGAGTTGGTCTAGTGTGGTCAGTACTTCGATGCTAGGGATGTTGGCCTGGTTGAGGACGCTAACTTTGGTGCGTCTGTCCTCCCAGGGGATTTGCAGGATCTTGCGGAGACATCGTTGGTGGTATTTCTCCAGCGATTAGAGGTGTCTACTGTATATGGTCCACATCTCTGAGCCATACAGGAGGGCGGGTATCACTACAGCCTGTAGACCATGAGCTTGGTGGCAGATTTGAGGGCCTGCTCTTCGAACACTCTCTTCCTCAGGCGACCGAAGGCTGTGCTGGCGTACTGGAGGTGGTGTTGAACCTCGTCATTGATGTCTGCCCTTGCTCCCGAGGTATGGAAAGTAGTCCAGGTTGTCCAGGGCCACACTGTGGATCTTGATAAGTGGGGGGCAGTGCTGTGTGGTGGGGTCAGGTTGGTGGAGGATCTTTGTCTTATGGATGTTTAGTGTAAGGCCTGTGCTTTCGTATGCCTCAGTGAAGATGTTGACTATGATTTGGAGTTCAGTTTCTGAATGTGCGCAGATGCAAGCGTCGTCCGCATACTGTAATTCGACGCCAGAGGTTGGGACGGTTTTGGATCTGGCCTGGAGACGACGACGGTTGAATAGGTTCCCAATGGTTCAGTAGTTTAGTTCCACTCCAGCGGGGAGCTTGTTGAGCGTGAGGTGGAGTATTGCAGCGAGGAAGTCAGAGATGAGGGTTGGCACGATGACACAGCCCTGCTTGACCCCGGTCTGGACGTGGATTGGGTCTGTGATGGATCCATTGGTCAGGATCACGGCTTGCATGTCATTGTGGAGCAGGCGGAGGATGGTGACACACTTTTGGGGGCAGCCGAAACAGAGGAGGACGCTCCATAGTCCCTCGCGGTTGACAGTGTCAAAGGCCTTTGTAAGCTCAAAGAAGGGCCTGCATAAGGGTTGGTGCTGTTCCCTGCATTTTTCTTGCAGCTGTCCCGCCGTAAAGATCATGTCCGTTGTACCCTATAGTGGACAAAATCCACACTGTGACTCAGGGAAGAGCTCCTCAGCCACAGGGAGAAGACGGTTGAGGAGGATTCTAGCGACGACTTTTCCAATGGCTGATAACAGGGAGATTCCTCTGTAGTTGTCGCAGTCGGACTTGTCCCCTTTTTTACAGATGATCACAATTACTGCATCTCTGAGATCTCCCGGTATGCTTTCCTCCTTCCAGCTGAGAGAGAGAGATAAGGTCATGCATTCGTGCCAATAGTGCCTCTTCGCTGTACTTTAGTGCCTCAGCGGGGATTCCATCTGCTCCCGTTGCCTTGTTCTTGAGCTGGCGGATGGCCTTTTCTACCTTGTGCAGGGCTGGGGTTTTGCTGAGATGATGGCGGGTAGCATGCTGCGGGTTGTAGTCGAGGACACTCATTACCCTCATCAACCCTCTTCGTTACCTCATCAAAAAAACTCGATCAAATTGATTAAACACGATTTGCCTTTAACAAATCCGTGCTTGGGTTTCCTTAATTAATCCACATCTATCCAGGTGACTGTTAATTTTGTCCCTGATCACTGTTTCTAAAAGCTTCCCCACTGCTGAGGTTAAACTGACTGACCTGTAGTTGCTGGGTTTATCTTTACACCCTTTTTTGAACAATGGTGCAACATTTGCAATTCTCCAGTTCTCTGACACCCCCCCTGTATCTATGGAGGATTGGAATATTATGACCAATACCTCTGCAATTTCCGCCCTCAATTCCCTCAGCATCCTAGGATGCATCCCATCCGCTCCTGGTGAGTTATCTACTTTTACAGTCAGCCTTTCTAATATCGCTATCAATTTTCATCCTATCAAATGTCACCACTAGCTCTTCCTTCACTGTCTATCGCAGCATCCTCTTCCTTGATGAAGGCAGATGCAAAATACTCATTGGTATCTCCGCCATACCCTCTGCCTCCATGCAAAAGTCTCCTTTTTGGTTATTAATCAGCCCCACCCCTCCTCTTACTACCTGTTTGCTATTTATATGCCAATAGAAGACTTGTGGATCACCTGTTATGTTGGCTCTTTGCCCCTCATTTTATTTTTCACTTCTCTGACCTTTCTATATATAGCCTTATTCTCAGATGTATTTGCAACCTGACATCTGTCATACGCGCTCTTTTTCTGCTTCATCATATTCTCTCTCTCGCCATCCAGGGAGACCTGACTATAGTTGCCCTGCCTTTCCCCCTATTGGGAATGTACCTCAACTGTACCTGAACTATTTCCTCTTTAAAGGCAGCTCATTGTTCCATTAGCGTTTTGCCTGCCAATCTTTGTTTACCTGGGCCAGATCTGTTCTCATCCCACAAATTGGCCTTCCCCCAGTTAAATAATTTTACTCTAGATTGCTCCCTGTCCTTTTCCATAGCTAATCTAAACCTTGTAGATCCAGAAATGCCTCCTCCCTTGTCGGACTGGAAACATACTGATCAAGGAAGTTCTCCTGAACATACTTCAGAAATTCTTACCCTTCTCTGCCCTTTACACTATTACGATCCCAGTATATATTAGGATAGTTCAAGTCCCCCATTATCACTATTTTATAGTTCTTGCACCTCTCTGTAATTTCTCTGCACATTTGCTCCTCCATATCTTTATCACTATTTAGTGGTCTATAGAATACAGCTAGTAGTGTGATGGCACCTTTATTATTTCTTAACTCTAGCCATATAGATTCTGTCCTTGACCCATCCAGGACATCCTCCCTCTCCAGCACTGTAACGTTCTCCTTAACCAATACCCCCACACCACCTCCTATCTTTCCTGAACACCTTATGACCAAGAATATTTAATTCCCAATCCTGCCCTTTTTTGAGCCGGGTCTCAGTTATTGCCACAACATCATATTCCCATGTGGCTATTTGTGCCTGCAGACCACTTACCTTATTTACTATGCTTTGTGTGTTCACATACATACACATTTGACCATCGTGTATTCTGTTAGTTTGACCTCACCTAATACCTTTCTATTTCTTACTTAATGCTCCCTGCCTCTCCCAACCCTTTGAGACCTTTTTTTTCCCAATCTAATGTTATATCCTGGTGCCCATCCCCCTGCCAACAGCACTAGCAATCCTCCCTGCGAGGATATTGGTTGCACCCTGTTGCAGTACAACCTGTCCGGCCTGTACAGGTCCCACCTCCCCCAGAATTAGTCCCAATGCCCCAGGAAGTCAAGGAAGGGAAGGTCCCCCGTGGCCTATATTGGACCCAGCTGCGAACGCAGCATTGATGTGTCGGGTGGCATCGAACTGAGACTTCATGAGAGCAGCCAGAATGTCAAAGCCACCAGACATGGCAGCAGTTTGACGTACATGACAGCAGTAAGAAGCTCCCTGGCCTGTTGCCCAGAGTGAATAAGAGCATTCTGAGCTTCCAGGGC
The DNA here is from genome assembly GCF_044704955.1 of Pristiophorus japonicus. Classification (NCBI taxonomy): domain Eukaryota; kingdom Metazoa; phylum Chordata; class Chondrichthyes; family Pristiophoridae; genus Pristiophorus; species Pristiophorus japonicus. Next base: position 221,389,705 of record NC_091979.1, on the reverse strand, counting down.
CGCGGCCATCCTCTCCAATCCAGCACCGATGCGCTCGTTCCCTCGCGCCTGTGCTGAAATGGCAGTTGCCACATCACCTGCAGGTTGCAGCATGACGGGTGGATCCACACGGTCACTCTGGGAGTCCACCATCGCCTGCATACTGGCAATGATGGGCTCCATGGAGTGCGCAGAGCTGTCGACTATACGGGAGGCGGACTCCTCAACACTCCATACCACTTCCGACAGACTCTCTGGCATCCTTGTCAGTATCCCCAACATCTGGGAATGCATGGCCTCCACCCTTCTTTCGTAAGTCGCTACATCGATGGCATCGTCTGAGTCCTCCTCGACAGAACTCTGGTGCGGACTCTCCCCCCGGAGCGATGGCACATGAGGTTGCCCTGCCCTGTCACCATGCTGCAGCCCACTAGGCCTCAGTGCAACAACCAGTGCAGATCCCTTTACTACCTTGTCTATATCAGACCGCGCACTCCCAGTATCTGAGTTGGCGCATGTTGGTGGTAGCAGTGACACGTTGGTGCCATCAGTGTCCTCCTCTTCCTCTTCCTCCTCAGTCATATCCCCAAACGATGGAGTGATGTGGATGCTCTCAGCAGGACTTGATCCTCAATGCCTTCACTGCTGCGACTTGATGTCTGCGCTCATGTGAAGAAGGGTCTCATGCAGGCCGCCAGCTGGTCTGCAAGGGCGACTGCGCTGGCTGAGCTGCCACTTGGTCTGTCATACAACACAAGAAATAGGAGCAGGAGTAGGCCATTTGATCCCTCGAGCCTGCTCCGCCACTTAATATCGTGGTTGATCTGATCATGGACTCAGTTCCACTTCCCTGCCAGCTCCCCATAACCCTTTATTCCCTTATCGCTCAAAAGTCTGTCTCTCTCCACCTTAAATATATTCAATGACCCAGCCTCCACAGCTCTCTGGGGCAGAGAATTCCATAGATTTACAACCCTCTCATCTCAGTTTTAAATGGGCGGCCCCTTATTCTGAGACTATGCCTCCTAGTTTTAGTTTCTCCTATGAGTGGAAATATACTCTCTGCATCCAACTTGTCAAGCCCTCTCATTATCTTATATGTTTCGATAAGATCACCTCTCATTCTTCTGAACTCCAATGAGTACAGGCCCAACCTACTCAACCTATCTTCATAAGTCAACCCCCACATCTCTGGAATCAACCTAGTGAACCTTCTCTGAACAGCCTCTAATGCAAGTATATCCTTAAATACAGAGACCAAAACTGCACACAGTACTCCAGGTGTGGCCTCACCAATACCCTGTATAATTGTAGCAGGATTTTCCTGCTTGTATACTTAACCCCCTTGCAATAAAGGCCAACATTCCAATTGCCTCCCTGATTACTTGCTGTACCTACATTCTAACTTTTGGTGTTTCATGCACAAGGACCCCCAGGTCCCTCTGTACTGCAGCACTTTGCAATTTTTCTCCATTTAAATTATAATTTGCTTTTCTATTTTTTTCTGCCAAAGTGGATAACCTCACATTTTCGCACATTAAACTCCCTCTGCCAATTTTTTGCCCATTCACTTAGCCTGTCTATATCCCTTTGCAGATTTTTTGTGTCCTCCTCACAATTTGCTTTCCCACCCATCTTTGAACCATCAGCAAACCTGGCTGCACACACTCGGTCCCTTCATCCAAGTCATTAATATAGATTGCAATTAGTTCAGGCCTCAGCACTGATCCCTGCGGCACCCCACTAGTCACTGTTTGCCAAGCGGAAAATGACCTGTTTATCCCAACTCTCTCTCTTACATAGAAACATAGAAAATAGGTGCAGGAGTAGGCCATTCGGCCCTTCGAGCCTGCACCGCCATTCAATGAGTTCATGGCTGAACATGCAACTTCAGTACCCCATTCCTGCTTTCTCGCCATATCCCTTGATCCCCCTAGTAGTAAGGACTACATCTAACTCCTTTTTGAATATATTTAGTGAATTGGCCTCAACAACTTTCTGTGGTAGAGAATTCTGTTAGTTAGCTAATCCTCTATCCATGCTAATATATTACCCCCAACCCGTGAACTTTTATCTTGTGCAGTAACCTTTTATGTGGCCGTTAAGGAAGTGGCTGTAGAATAGTGGATGCATTGGTGGTCATTTTACAACATTCTATAGACTCTCGATCAGTTCCTATGGATTGGAGGGTAGCTAATGTAACCCCACTTTTTTAAAAAAGGAGGGAGAGAGAAAACAGGGAATTATAGACTGGTTAGCCTGACATCGGTAGTGGGGAAAATGTTGGAATCAATTAAAGATGTAATAGCGCATTTCAAAAGCAGTGACAGGATCAGTCCAAGTCAGCATGGATTTATGAAAGGGAAATCATGCTTGACAAATCTTCTAGAATTTTTTGAGAATTTAACTAGTAGAGTGGACAAGGGAGAACCAGTGGATGTGGTGTATTTGGACTTTCAAAAGGCTTTTGACAAGGTCCCACACAAGAGATTAGTGTGCAAAATTAAAGCACATGGTACTGGGGTAATGTATTGAGGTGGATAGAGAACTGGTTGGCAGACAGGAAGCAAAGAGTAGGAATAAACAGGTCCTTTTCAGAATGGCAGGACTTGACATATGAAGAAAGACTGGATCGACTAGGCTTATATTCACTGGAATTTAGAAGAATGAGAGGGGATCTCACAGAAACATAAAAATTTCTGACGGGATTGGACAGGTTAGATGCAGGAAGAATGTTCCCAATGTTGGGCAAGTCCAGAACCAGGGGTCACAGTCTAAGGATAAGGGGTAAGCCATTTAGGACCGAGATGAGGAGAAACTTCTTCACTCAGAGAATTGTGAACCTGTGGAATTCTCTACCACAGAAAGTTGTTGAGGCCAGTTCGTTAGATATATTCAAAAGGGAGTTAGATGTGGCCTTTTCGGTTAAAGGGATCAAGGGGTATGGAGAGAAAGCAGGAATGGGGTACTGAAGTTGCATGATCAGCCATGATCTTATTGAATGGTGGTGCAGGCTTGAAGGGCCGAATGGCCTACTCCTGCACCTATTTTCTATGTTTTTATGTTATCGAATGCCTTCTGGAAATCGAAATACACCACATCCACTGGTTCCCCCTTATCCACCCTGCTCGTTACATCCTCAAAGAGCTCCAGCAAATTTGTCAAACATGATTTCCCCTTCATAAAACCATGCTGACTCTGCTTGATTGAATCATGCTTTTCCAAATGTCCCGCAACTGCCTCCTTAATAATGGACTCCAGCATTTTCCCAACGACAGATGTTAGGCTAACTGGCCTATAATTTCCTGCTTTCTATCTGACTCCTTTTTTAAATAGGGGTGTTACATTTGTGGTTTTCTAATCCACTGGGACCTCCTCAGAATCCAGGGAATTTTGGTAGATTATAACCAATGCATCCACTATCTCTGCAGCCACTTCTTTTAGGACCTTAGGATGCAAGCCATCAGGTCCAGGGGACTTGTCCACCTTTAGTTCTATTATTTTACCGAGTACAACTACTTTAGTGATTGTGTTAAGTTCCTCCTTCCCTATAGCCCCTTGATTATCCCCTATTGGGGTACCATTAGTGTCTTCTACCATGAAGACTGATACAAAATATTTGTTCAAAGTCTCTGCCATTTCCCTGATCCCCATTATTAATTCCCCAGTCCCATCCTCTAGGGGACCAACATTTACTTTAGCCACTCTTTTTTCTTTTTTATGTACCTGTAGAAACTCTTGCTATCTGTTTTTATATTTCGTGCTAATTTACTTTCATTATCTTCCCTCTCTTTTTATAAATTTTTTAGTCGTTCTTTGCTGGCCTCCACTAGTCTTGGCCACATTGTATGCTCTTGTTTTCAATTTGATATAATCTCTGATTTCCTTAGTTAGCCATGGATGGTTATCCCTTCTTTAATAACTTTTCCTTCTGCTTGCGATACATTTTTGTTGAGAGTTATGAAATATATCATTAAATGTCTGCCACTGCTCATCAACAATTCCACTCTTTAATCTATTTTCCCAGTCCACTTTAGCCAACTCTGCCCTCATACCTTTGTACTCTCCTTTATTTAAGCTTAGTTAAAGATCCAACTTTTTCACCCTCCAATTAAATTTGAAATTCAATCATGTTATGGTCACTCATTTCTAGAGGATCCTTTACTTGGAGATCATTCATTAATCCTGTCTCATTACACAGTACCAGATCTAAGATAGCCTGCTCCGTGGTTGGTTCCGCAACGTACTGTTCAACAAAATTATCCTGGATACACTCTCTGAACTTTTCCTCAAGGCTACCCTGGCCAATTTGCTTTGTCCAATCAATATGAAACATAGAAACATAGAAAATAGGTGCTGGCGCATGCCATTCGGCCCTTTTGAGCCTGCACCACCATTCAATATGATCATGGCTGATCATGCAAATTCAGTACCCCACTCCCGCCTTCTCTCCATACCCCTTGATCCCTTTAGCCGTAAGGGCCACATCTAACTCCCTTTTGAATATATCCAACGAACTGGACTCAACAACTTTGTGGTGGAGAATTCCACAGTTTCACAATTCTCTGGGTGAAAAAGTTTCTCCTCATCTCGGCCCTAGATGGCTTACCCCTTATCCTTAGACTGTGACCCCTGGTTCTGGACTTTCCCAACATCGGGAACATTCTTCCTGCATCTAACCTGTCCAATCCCGTCAGAATTTTATATGCTTCTATGAGATCCTCTCTCGTTCTTCTAAATTCCAGTGAATATAAGCCTAGTCGATCCAGTCTTTCTTCATATGTCAGTCCTGCCATCCCGGGAATCGGTCTGGTGAACCTTCGCTGCACTCCCCCAATAGCAAGAATGTCCTTCCTCAGATTACGAGACCAAAACTGCACACAATATTCAAGGTGTGGTCTCACCAAGGCCCTGTACAACTGCAGCAAGACCTCCCTGCTCCTATATTCAAATCCTCTCGCTATGAAGGCCAACATTCCCTTTGCTTTCTTAACTGCCTGCTATATCTGCATGCCTACTTTCAATGACTGATGTACCATGACATCCAGGTCTCGTTGCACCTCCCCTTTTACTAATCTGTCAGCATTCAGATAATCTGCCTTCCTGTTTTTGCCACCAAAGTGGATAACCTCACACTTATCCACATTATACTGCATCCGCCATGCATTTGCCCACTCACCTAAACTGTCCAAGTCCCCCTGCAGCCTCTTAGCATCCTCCTCACAGCTCACACTGCCACCCAGCTTAGTATCATCTGCAAACTTGGAGATATTACATTCAATTCCTTCAATTAATGTCTAAATCATTAATATATATTGTAAATAGCTGGGGTCCCAGCACTGAACCTTGCGTTACCCCACTAGTCACTGCCTGCCATTCTGAAAAGGACCCATTTATTCCCACTCTTTGCTTCCTGTCTGCCAACCAGTTCTCTATCCACGTCAATATATTACCCCCAATCCCATGTGCCTTAATTTTGCACACTAATCTCTTGTGTGGGACCTTGTCAAAAGCCTTTTGAAAGGCACACATCCATTGGTTCTCCCTTATCCACTCCACTAGAATTTTTTGAGGATATAACTGGAAGATTTATCAAGCTTGATTTCCCTTTCATAAATCCATGCTGACTTGGACCGATCCTGTCACTGTTTTCCAAATGCTCTGCTATTACATCTCTTATTGATTCCAGCATTTTCCCCACTACCCATGTCAGGCTAACCCGTTTGCAGTTCCCTTTTTTCTCTCTCCCTCCTTTTTTAAAAAGTGGGGTTACATTAGCTACCCTCCAATCCATAGGAACTGATCCAGAGTCCATGGAATGTTGGAAAATGACCATCAATGCATCTGCTATTTCTAGGGCCACTTCCTTAAGTACTCTGCGATGCAGACTATCAGGCCCTGGGGATTTATCGGCCTTCAATCGTATCAATTTCCTTAACACTATTTTCTGACTAATAAGGAGTTCCCTCAGTTCCTCCTTCTCGCTAGACCCTCGGTCCCCTAGTATTTTCGGGAGGTTATTTGTGTCTCCCTTAATGAAGACAGAACCAAAGTATTTGTTCAATTAGTCTTCCATTTCCTTGTTCCCCATTATGAATACACCTGATTCTGACTGCAATTTTTCACTAATTTTTTTTCTCTTCACATATCTATAGAAGTTTTTGCAGTCAGTTTTTATGTTCCCTGCAAGTTTACTCTCATATTTTATTTTCCTCCTCCTAATTAAACCCTTAGTCCTCCTTTGCTGAATTCTAAATTTCTCCCAGTCCTCAGGTTTGCTGCTTTTTCTGGCCAATTTATATGCCTCTTCCTTGGATTTAACACTATCCCTAATTTTCCTTGTTAGCCACGGTTGAGCCGCCTTCCCCGTTTTATTATTACGCCAGACAAGGATGTACAATTGTTGTAGTTCACCCATGTGATCTTTAAATGTCTGCCATTGCCTATCTACCGTCAACCCTTTAACTATCATTCGCCAGTTTATCCTAGCCAATTCACGTCTCATATCATCGAAGTTACCTTTCCTTAAGTTCAGGACCCTAGTCTTTGAATTAACTGTGTCACTCTCCATCTTAATGAAGAATTCGACCATATTATGGTCACTCTTCCCCAAGGGGCCTCGCACGACAAGATTGCTAATTAATCCTCTCTCATTACACAAGACCCAGTCTAGGATGGCCTGCTCTCTAATTGATTCCTCGACATATTGGTCTAGAAAACCATCCCTTATACACTCCAGGAAATCCTCCTTCACAGTATTGCTACCAGTTTGGTTAGCCCAATCTATATGTAGATTAAAGTCACCCATGATAACTGCTGTACCTTTATTGCACGCATCCCTAATTTCCTGTTTGATGCCATCCCCAACCTCACTACTATTGTTTGGTAGTCTGTACACAACTCCCACTAACGTTTTCTGCCCTTTGGTGTTTCGCAGCTCTACCCATACAGATTCCACATCATCCAAGCTAATGTCCTTCCTTACTATTGCATTAATCTTCTCTTTAACCAGTAACGCTACCCCACCTCCTTTTCCTTTCTGTCTTTCCTTCCTGAATATTGAATACCCCTAGATGTTGAGTTCCCAGCTTGGTCACCCTGGAGCCATGTCTCCAAAACCCAATTATATTCATTAACAGCGATCTGCGCAGTTAATTCATCCACCTTATTACGAATGCTCTTCGCATTGAGACGCAGAGCCTTCAGGCTTGTTTTTTTTTTTAGCACACTTTGTCCTGTTAGAATTATGTTGTAAAGTGGCCCTTTTTGATTTTTGCACTTGATTTCTCTGCCCTCCACTCTCGCTTTTCTCCTTCCTACCTTTTGCTTCTGCCGCCTTTTTACTTCCCTCTGCCTCCCTGCATAGATTCCCATCCCCCTACCATATTAGTTTAAACCCTCCCCAGCAGCACTAGCAAACACTCCGCCCAGGACATCGGTTCCGGTCCTGGCCAGGTACAGACCGTCCAGTTTGTACTGGTCCCATCTCCCCCAGAACCGGTTCCGATGTTCCAGGAATTTGAAGCCCTCTCCCTTGCACCATTCCTCAAGCCACCTATTCATCTTAACTATCCTGCTATTCCTACTCTGACTAGCACGTGGCACTGGTAGCAATCCTGCGATTACTACCTTTTTGAGGTCCTACTTTTTAATTTAACTCCTAGCTCCCTAAATTCAGCTTGTAGGACCTCATCCTGTTTTTTAACCTATATGCACCATGACAGCTGGCTGTTTACCCTCCCCCTCCAGAATGCCCTGCAGCCGCTCCGAGACATCCTTGACCCTTGCACCAGGGAGGCAACATACCATCCTGGAGTCTCGGTTGCAGCCGCAGAAACGCCAATCTATTCCCCTTACAAGATTAAAATCGCCCATGATTATTGCCGTTCCTTTTTTGCAAGCATAAATGGGAGAAGGGCTGCCATGTGTTGGAAGTGGGGGATGAATGCATGGAGGCTGCAACTTGCAGACTTCCAGAAGGAAAAGAGCAGCAGGCGCTGGCGCATTCAAGGTGAGAGCGCATTAAAGGTGGGCCTTCACTTACCCACATCAGCGTCAGCAGTACCCTGGCCCACAGGGAAGGCACCATGTCCGCCTCGACCCTCTCCTCCAAAGGCGTGAGGACATTGATGACTGCCTCGCCAACCCCCGCTTTGCTCGACTCTATTGTGAGCCAGTTTGGCCTGCAAAACAAAGAATGGTTGGTGAGTAGCACTGTGATGATGCATCAGAATTGAGTGCACAAATGTTGTCCCTTACATGCAGCTTTAAGTGTGAGATGAAAGGGAGCCTCCATTGCGAGAACACACACACATATTTATAGAGAGAGAGGCGTGAACAATGAAATGCTGCTTCAGTGACTAAACAGTGAGGATGGGAATTAAGAGAATGTTGAAGGAGAGGCTCACAGATGCAAGGTCAGCAGTTGGTGGAAGAGGTATGCACTTTCATAAGACAGATGATATCATTGAATCGTTTCCTGCACTGCATGGGAGTCCTCTCATGAATGGAGGTGCCTGAGACCTCCCCTGCAATCTTTCTCCATGCATTGCTTAATACCTCCCGAATTGGTCTCCCCACGTCGGGATACAGCAGTCTCCTCCTGCCCTCGACACCTTGCATAAAGGTCTCCAGCTCGTCATCGGTAAAGTAGCTTGCCCTCCTTGCTCCTCTAGCATAGCCACCCTGAAAGTAAACTCCTTCCCTCCTCAGTGCCTAGCTGCAAACTCTGTCCTTTAAGAAGGCCAGGGAGCACCTGGCTCATTAGATCCACATTACTAAGCTGCTGAATTTCTCCATGGTGATCCCGCTTCACTCAAGACACCCACACCACTGCAAAGTAGAGTGCAGCCGCTCGTTAGTGCAGGAACCCATTTTTTAGGTGTTTTTGGTGAATTTCGATCGGGTGCCCACCAAAAAAGTTTTGGCGATGATGGCCCCAAAAAGTCAGGAGATGCGCTAGCTTTCTTGTGGACATGAATTTCAACCCCGCCATCTCTTCTTCTTCTTAGGCAGTCCCTTGGAGTCGAGGATGACTTGCTTCCACAATAAAAATGAGTTCTCAGGTGACTGATAAGTCCAAAGCGGGACCTACAATCTCTGACACAGGTGGGGCAGACAGTGATTGATTGAACGGTGGGTGGGGTATTGGGTTGCCGTGTGCTCGATCCGCTGTCTATGCTTGGCTTCAGCTTGCTCCCAGCGAAGAGATTTGAGGAGTTCGGCGCCTTCCCGGATGCCTTTCCTGCACTTTGTGCGGTTTTGGGCCAGGGATTCCCAGATGTCGGTGGGGATGTTTCACTTTTTCAAGGAGGTTTTGAGGGTATCCTTGAAGTGTTTCCTCATTCCATCTGGGGCTCGCTTGCCGTGTTGGAGCTCCGAGTAGAGCGCTTCTTTTGGGAGTCTCGTATTGGGCATGCGGACGATGTGGCCCGTCCACCAGAGCTGATCGAGCGTGGTCCGTGCTTCGATGCTGGGGATGTTGGCCTGAGCGAGAACACTTACGTTGGTGCACCTAACCTGCCAGTGGACTTGCAGGATCTTGCGGAGGCAGCATTGGTGGCACTTCGCCGGTGTTTTTAGGTGCCTACTATACATGGTCCATGTCTCTAAACCATTTAGGATGGAGGGCATCACTACTGCTCTGTAGACCATGAGCTTGGTGCCGGGTTTGAGGTCCTGGTCTTCAAAAGCACACTTCCTCAGGCAACCGATGGCTGCACTGGCACACTGAAGGCAGTGTTGGACCTCGTCGTCAATGTCTGTCCTTGTTGACAATAAGCTCCCAAGGTATGGAAAATGGTCCATGTTGTCCAAAGCCTCGTTGTGGGTTTTGATAATCGGGGGGCAGTGTTATGTGGCGGGGGCAGGTTGGTAGAGGACCTTTGTCGTACGGATGTTTAGTATAAGGCCCATGCTCTCGTACGCTTCGGTGAAGGTGTTGACGATGGCTTGGAGTTCGGCCTCCGCGTGTGTGCAGACACAAGCGTCGTCTGCTTACTGTAACTCAATGACAGAGGATGGGATGACCTTGGCCTGGAGGCAGCGGAGGTTGAACAGATTCCCATTTTGTTCTGTAGATTAGCTCCACTCCAGTGGGGAGCTTACTGAGGGTGAGATGGAGCATTGCAGCAAGGAAGATCAAGAAGAGCGTTGGTGCTTTGCTTTACCCCCAGTCCGCACGTGGATTGGGTATGCGGTGGATCCATTAGTCAGGATCACAGCTTGCATGTCGTGAAGCATAGAAACATAGAAAATAACTGCAGGAGTAGGCCATTCGGCCCTTCGAGCCTGCACCACCATTCAATAAGATCATGGCTGATTATTCACCTCAGTACCCCTTTCCTGCTTTCTCTCCATACCCCTTGATCCCTTTAGCTGTAAGGGCCATATCTAACTCCCTCTTCAATATATCCAATGAACTGGAATCAACAACTCTCTACGGTAGGGAATTCCACAGGCTAACAACTCTGAGTGAAGAAGTTTCTCCTCATCTCAGTCCTAAACGGCTTACCCCTTATCCTTAGACTGTGTCCCCTACTTCTGGACTTCCCCAACATCGGGAACATTCTTCCTGCATCTAACCTGTCCAGTCCCGTCAGAATTTTATATGTTTCTATGAGATCCCCTCACATCCTTCTAAACGCCAGTGAATAAAGGCCTAGTCGATCCAGTCTCTCCTCATATGTCAGTCCAGCCATCCCGGGAATCAGTCTGGTGAACCTTCGCTGCACTACCTCAATAGCAAGAACGTCCTTTCTCAGGTTATGAGACCAAAACCGAACACAATGTTGCAGGTGCGGCCTCACCAAGGCCCTGTACAACTCCCTGCTCTTATACTCAAAACCCCTAGCTATGAAGGCCAACATACCATTTTCCGCCTTCACTGCCAACTTTCAATGACTGATGTACCATAACACCCAGGTCTCGTTGTACCTCCCCTTTTCCTAATCTGCAGCCATTCAGATAATATTATGCCTTCGTGTTTTTGCCCCTAAAGTGGATAACCTCACATTTATCCAACATAAGAACATAAGAATTAGGAACAGGAGTAGGCCATCTAGCCCCTCGAGCCTGTTCCGCCATTCAACACGATCATGGCTGATCTGGCCGTGGACTCAGCTCCACTTACCCACCCGCTCCCCATAACCCTTAATTCCCTTATTGGTTAAAAATCTATCTATCTATGACTTGAATACATTCAATGAGCTAGCCTCAACTGCTTCCTTGGGCAGAGAATTCCACAGATTCACAATCCTCTGGGAGAAGAAATTCCTCTCAACTCGGTTTTAAATTGGCTCCCCCGTATTTTGAGGCTGTGCCCTCTAGTTCCAGTCTCCCCGATCAGTGGAAACAACCTCTCTGCCTCCATCTTGTCTGTCCCTTTCATTATTTTAAATGTTTCTATAAAATCACCCCTCATCCTTCTGAACTCCAACGAGTAAAGACCCAATCTACTCAATCTATCATCATAAGGTAACCCCCTCATCTCCGGAATCAGCCTAGTGAATCGTCTCTGTACCCCCTCCAAAGCTAGTATATCCTTCCTTAAGTAAGGTGACCAAAACTGGACGCAGTACTCCAGGTGCGCCCTCACCAATACCCTGTACAGTTGCAGCAGGACTCCCTGCTTTTGTACTCTATCCTTCTCGCAATGAAGGCCAACATTCCATCCTAATTACCTGCTGCACCTGCAAACTAACTTTTTTTTGGGATTCATGCACAAGGATTCTGCCAACGTCCGCCACGCGGCCGATGCCATCGAGTCACTAAAAACAGCTCTGGGCCCTGACTCCATTAGGTGCATCGAGGAGGCTCAAGTACGTGGGGAGATCCCGTCCGAACTGACCCCCGTCCGGACGGAATTCCTCATCGGCGCCAAACCCCGGAACCTCCCTCGGGGGCCGGCGCCTCACAACTTGAGCCGCCTCGGGGAAATCCCCTCCGTGCCTTTCAGTTCCGCGCGGAGGGGTTTCCTGTACGGGCTGCTCCTGCACACCCTTAACTTTGCCATCCTCGCCGGCCTTCCGGACACGCCATGGCGTACCATCTTGCCGTCCGGAGGAGGCGGGGGTCCCCGATGGAGGGCACTCTACGCAGGGGTCCTCCCACTATTCATCGGGGACTTGGCCTGGAGGGTGGTGCACGGAGCAGTGCCGTGCAATAAATTTTTAAGCCGGTTCACGGACTCCCAGGCCGCCTGCAATTTCTGCGGTCTGGAAGAGTCCGTGTTCCATGTTTTTATGGAATGCACAAGGTTGCAGCCCCTGTTTTATTATTTGAAGGGGCTGCTCCTGAAATTCTGGCTGCACTTCAGTCCCACTCTCCTGATCTTTGGGCACCCTGTGCGGAGGGGAGCGGGTAGGTCCGAAGGCCTCCTCGTAGGACTGCTCCTGGGCACGGCCAAGGGTGTCATCAGCAGTTCCAGGCAGCGGGCGGTCGAGGGGGTCGTTCAACCTGACTGCCTGCCTCTCTTCCGCTCTTACATCCGGTCCAGGGTGTCCTTGGAGATGGAGCACGCGGTGTCCACCGGTACGCTCGCGGCCTTCCACGAGAGGTGGGCACCGGAGGGACTGGAGTGCATCATCACGCCCGGCAACCAAATTTTAATTTGATTTTAAGTTTTAAAGTTTAATTTGTTTTAATTGCCGGTGCTTTTAGTGTCCCCCTCCCCTTTTATAGGGGGCACTGGAAAAAATTTGATTTTAGCGCCCCAAAAAAAAAACCAAAAAAAAAAGGAAAAAAAAAAAGGGGGCCTTGAAAATGTCAGCTGTGTCACCCAGGCGGGTGGCACGGTTTAATGTTTATGTTATTTTCAGGTAAACTCAAAAGAGTTTCATGCACAAGGACCCCCAGGTCCCTCTGCACTGCAGCATGTTGTAATTTCTCCCCATTCAAATAATATTCCCTTTCACTTTTTTTTTCCCCCAAGGTGGATGACCTCACATTTTCCGACATTCTATTCCATCTGCCAAATCTTAGCCCATTCGCTTAACCTATCCAAATCTCTTTGCAGCCTCTCTGTGTCCTCTACACAACCCGCTTTCCCACTAATCTTTGTGTCATCTGCAAATCTTGTTACACTACACTCTGTCCCCTCTTCCAGGTCATCTATGTATATTGTAAACAGTTGTGGTCCCAGCACCGATCCCTGTGGCACACCACTAACCACTGATTTCCAACCCTAAAAGGACCCATTTATCCTGACTCTCTGCTTTCTGTTAGCCAGCCAATTCTCTATCCATGCTAATACATTTCCTCTGACTCCGCGTACCTTTATCTTCTGCAGTAACCTTTTGTGTGGCACCTTATTGAATGCCTTTTGGAACTCTAAATACACTGCATCCATCGGTACACCTCTATCCACCATGCTCGTTATATCCTCAAAGAATTCCAGTAAATTAGTTAAACATGATTTCCCCTTCATGAATCCATGTTGCGTCTGCTTGATTGCACTATTCCTATCTAGATGTCCCGCTATTTCTTCCTTAATGATAGTTTCAAGCATTTTCCCCACTACAGATGTTAAACTAACCGGCCTATAGTTACCTGCCTTTTGTCTGTCCCCTTTTTTAAACAGAGGCGTTATATTAGCCGCTTTCCAATCCGATGGATTGGATCAGAGGCATGGACAATGTACAGAAGGCACCTCAAGTCGCTGGAGAAATATCACTAACGATGTCTCCGCAAGATCCTGCAATCCCCTGGGAGGACAGGCGCACCAACATCAGTGTACTCGCCCAGGCTAACATCCCCAGTGGTAACAACAAGCACTGACCACACTCGATCAGCTTCACTGGGCAGGCCACGTAGTTCACATGCCAGACACGAGGCTCCCTAAGCAATTGCTCTATGCGCAGCTCCTTCACGGCAAACGAGCCAAAGGTGGGCAGCGGAAACGTTACAAGGACACCCTCAAAGCCTCCCTGATAAAGTGCGACACCACCACCGACACCTGGGAGTCCCTAGCCGAAGACTGCCCTAGGTGGAGAAAGTGCATCCGGGAAGGCGTTGAGTGAAGAGGTCAGGCGCAGGCAGCGGAAGGAGCATGCGACAAATCAGTCCCACCCCCCTTCCCCCGACTAATGTCTGTCCCACCTGTGACACGGTCTGTGGCTCTCGCATTGGGACTGTTCAGCCACCAAAGGACTCACTTTAGGAGTAGAAGCAAGTCTTCCTCGATTCCGAGGGACTGCCTATGATGATGATGAGAGATTGTTGGTAGCTGGGTGATGAGAATTGAGCAGTGGTTGTGGCTAGTGGTGTAGTTGGTAGAATGTGCCATTTGATGATGAACTTGCTGACCTTGATCAATCCTGTCTGATCGTTAAAGAACTTCCTGGATTGCATCCATTTTATTGGAGCCATACACCTGGCATTGATCTTCACCACTAATTCTTCCCACTGCCTCCTGAGCATCTGTCTGGAGGGCCTCCTGCCCCCCTACCTATATAGGACATCTCTCCTCCTCCTCATCTTGCACCAAGACCTCCAGTGCATTGTCTGAATATCTTGGTGAACGGTTTCTCATATGTTCAGCCATTGCTCAAAGTTTCACCGCTCAGATTCACATTTGAAAAAGCTCTCACCACTTCTTGCAGACACAATGCACCTCCCATTTAAGAGATACAGGCTGCCTTTAATTAGCGCTAGCCACTCGCAATATCGGGTCCTCTGCTGATGCGTGCAGCCAGTGAACAGCGCTGGTATTATTGGTTGCATGCAGCCAATCATTTAACACGGCAGGCAACACAAATTTAACGTTGCCTGCAACGCAATGAACGGGCGTGGGTTAATCATGTACCGTGATCCCCACACCCGTTTTCAGGGGTGAGCCAATTCAATCCCCAGAAACTTTAAAGGGGCCGAAATTGGTTGACATACCACCTGCGGACCGCCGGCGTAACGCCTAAAAGAGCGATTTCGGTCAGAAAACAGCTACATACCGCTTGGCGGAATGTTCACAATGACATACCGCTGAGCGGCATGCACACCGTCCGCTGTGCAGGACCGCCTGCAGCCCGCCCAAAAAGTGCAATTTTCATCGCATACCGCTGACATACCACCAGAACTGCATACCGTTCTGGAAAAGGGATTTTACGCGATGGTGCGTGGCCGGGAATGGACGGATTGCACGGAGCCGCCATTTTGGAAATCGGGAACTGTCAGCTAAAGTAGCAGCTCTATATCTCTGAGGTAAAAAGTGATTTTAGAGTGCGATTTTGATTGGAAAAGGTATATTTACTATTACCGAGTAAATTATTAAGATAGAAAGGCATTTTATTATTTTTTTGATTGAAAAATATTGTGGAGATTTAAAAAGATTGGGGCCTGTGTTATCTCGGCCTATATTGATGACAACCTGTCTAATGGAGGAACCAGATGTGAGGAAGTTTATTGAGCAGATTATAAGGCTCATTGAAGAGGTTGCAGAATGAGGAGGAGGAGGCTTGACCCGCAAAGAATCTTCAGGGAGAAGTGTTCATACTTGGGGCCTGACCGATCGACAGTGTGTCCGAAGGCTGCGCTTCCGAAAAGAGGTAATCACTGAGATTTGTCAGTTCATTAAGGCAGACCTGCAGCCCGGTAGCACCAATATTACTGCATTCTCTGTCGAGATGAAGGTGACTGTGGCACTTTCCTTTTATACATGTGGGTCTTTTCAATCATCAGTTGGGGACATAGTGCTATTTCTCAGTACGCTACTTGTCGGTGCATGCACTGTATGCACACCGGACGGAATTTATAAACTTCCCAATGACGAGGGAGGATCAGAGTGACAGGGCTTTGGGATTTGCGCACATTGCCAGTTTCCCCAAGGTGCCGGATGCTATTGACTGTACCCATATTGCCCTGTGAGCACCATTACAGGAGGCGGTGTACCGAAACCATAAGGGATTTCACTCCCTCAACGTGCAGCTCGTATCCGACCAAACACAGCGCATAATGGCAGTAAATGCCAACTTTCCAGGGAGCATCCATGATGCGCATATCTTGCGGGAGAGCACTGTGTCTCACTTATTGAAGTCTGAGCCACAAGGTGAATGCTGGATGCTCAGTGACAAAGGGTACCTGGCCCTTGACCTCCCCCCCCCCCCTCTAGAACCCTTCGACAGAAACTGAGCAACAATACAATAAAAGCCATATAGCCACACGTAACATAATTAAAATTGGAGTGGTAGAGCAGCGCTTTCGATGCTTGGACCACTCGGGAGGCAGGCTGTAATACTACCCTGAGCAGGTTGCTAAGTTCACAGTGGTGTGCTGCATGTTGCATAATTTAGCAATCATGTGGGGACAGGAATTGTCATGGGGACTGCGGGACTACTTGAGGAGAGTGCAGGAGCCGGAGGAGGAAGAAGAGGACAACGAGGGGCAGGAGGATCACGAGCCTGCAAATGTACCCATGGCACCACCCCAAACACCACAGCGGAGCTTATGCCACTGTAAAGTTCTTACATTAGCAGCTCATAAATGAATGCTTTGCTGCGTTTTGGGATCCTCATTACTGTTACCTCAGAAGATTGACACTGTACAAGAGTGGCTAAATTCAATTCAAACCTTTATCCAAAAATTTTAAAAATAGACTATTTCAAAACTTTGTAAAAAAAAATTAACAACTGTTACCACTTTAATAAAAACTTTAACAAAACTTACAAAACTTTATCAAACATTTTATAACTTTAGTAACAAACCCCTTACTTTCCCCGTCCACGCCCTCTACCCCCTCCGCAGCCGCGTGGTACACCACTCTTGGGACTATTCCCCCAACCTCCCCCTGCCTTTCTTACTGCCGCCCTTTCCTTTCCCAGTGCCCGTAGGCATGGACCTCCCCGGGTTTATACCAAGCTGGCATCCAGCACCGCACCCCAAGTGCCATGGCTGTCGTTGGGAGGGGGAGTGAGACATTGCAGGCGCAATAACTGGGGTCTCAGGAGAAGCTCGCGATGTGGAAGGTGAGGCTTCAGAGCTGGGAGATGATGTCAACTCCCCACCCTCAGGTGCTGTCGACCTGACTACTATGGCACGTGGAGGGGGGTTCTGCGCCATGTCCCGATCCTGTCAATTGCCGCATGGCTTCGATGGCGTTGGCGGTTCGCTCCATCGCAGCGATCATATTGTCGCTCTAATAGAGCCGCGATATTAGTGGCTATTGTAGTCATGGCCTTGAGCAGCTCTTGACCTATGTCGACACTGGCCTGTGACAGGCACACCATGTCCTGGTACACGCCTACAGCAACCAACCATTCTTGCACCAACCTCCATTGCTGCGGCAAAGGCACTGCAACACTGAAGGGTGCCTTGCTGCACACAGCTTGATCCGGCAGAATCAGAGGAGCCATGGGGGAGTTTCCTGAATATAGACTCCGTGGTGGTGGAGGATGCTCCAGCTGTCCTACATGGAGCTGTCTCCACCACCAGCTCCACCTCCACTGGCTGCTGGATCAGCAGCTCTTCATGTTCTTCTTCCTCGTCCTCATCAGGAGAGGGCTGAGTGACGCCAGAGGTGGGGGCAGTGGGTCTGACTCATTGGAGTCTGGAAGTACAAAACAACATTTTAAAAAGCTTGGCAGTAGGGAAGGGGTGAGGGTTACATTCGTACATAGTACAGTGACTTATCGCAGTCTTACTTAAATGTCCACCACTGCTGCAGTGCTGCATTACATATCGCAGACTGAATACATATAGGCATTGCGTTGCATGCCCCCAACATTCCAGTACATCACATGAGGCCAACATTACAGTGCAATAAACTTACATTACATTACATCAGGCCAACATTACAATTACAGTTAGATTACATGACATGATAGGACCACAATACAGACTGTATTTTATTCTGTGCTGGGGCCCCAGCTGTTTACATTGTACATTAATGATTTAGACGAGGGGATTAAATGTTGTATCTCCAAATTTGCGGATGACATTAAGTTGGGTGGCAGTGTGAGCTGCGAGGAGGATGCTATGAGGCTGCAGAGTGACTTGGATAGGTTAGGTGAGTGGGCAAATGCATGGCAGATGAAGTATAATGTGGATAAATGTGAGGTTATCCACTTTGGTGGTAAAAACAGAGAGACAGACTATTATCTGAATGGTGACAGATTAGGAAAAGGGGAGGTGCAACGAGACCTGGGTGTCATGGTACATCAGTCATTGAAGGTTGGCATGCAGGTACAGCAGGCAGTTAAGAAAGCAAATGGCATGTTGGCCTTCATAGCGAGGGGATTTGAGTACAGGGGCAGGGAGGTGTTGCTGCAGTTGTACAGGGCCTTGGTGAGGCCACACCTGGAGTATTGTGTATAGTTTTGGTCTCCTAACTTGAGGAAGGACATTCTTGCTATTGAGGGAGTGCAGCGAAGATTCACCAGACTGATTCCCGGGATGGTGGGACTGACCTATCAAGAAAGACTGGATCAACTGGGCTTGTATTCACTGGAGTTCAGAAGAATGAGAGGGGACCTCATAGAAACGTTTAAAATTCTGATGGGTTTAGACAGGTTAGATGAAGGAAGAATGTTCCCAATGTTGGGGAAGTCCAGAACCAGGGGTCACAGTCTAAGGATAAGGGGTAAGCCATTTAGGACCGAGATGAGGAGAAACTTCTTCACCCAGAGAGTGGTGAACCTGTGGAATTCTCTACCACAGAAAGTAGTAGAGGCCAATTCACTAAATATATTCAAAAGGGAGTTAGATGAAGTCCTTACTACTCGGGGGATCAAGGGGTATGGCGAGAAAGCAGGAAGCGGGTACTGAAGTGCATGTTCAGCCATGAACTCATTGAATGGCGGTGCAGGCTAGAAGGGCTGAATGGCCTACTCCTGCACCTATTTTCTATGTTTCTATGTTATTCAACTTGCCATCTTGTGTGAATGGGTCAGCTCCAATGCTGGTGGTGGCACAGTTGCTATCCCCAACCAGGGACAGGGCACGAATCTCGATATCTGTGAGCAGCTCCTGGGTTGTGGGGCCACCCTCCCGTGCAACGCTGATCGGCTGCTATTGCAGATGTCTTCCTCTGCAGAAAGGAAAGTAAATCAAAGTATAAATCTTCAATCCATTTAACATGGCACACACACACATTAAAAAAGCACTGCGTTGATCCTCTTCCCATTGTTTGAAAAGCACAAATACATCGCCGTAACCTTACAATAAATAACATCGTCCGTGTGACACTGAACATACATTTACATGGTACATAGCACATTGGCGGGGGAGTGCATAAATAAAATCATTACTTACTTTTGCAACCCTCACTAGGTCATTCCACCTTTTACGGCACCTTTCCCCAGTGCATACCATGGTACTTTTTGAGGACACAGCCTTCCCGATCTCATCCCAAATTCAGTTGTACTCCTTTGGGAGGGGCTTTCCACGACCACCCATGGTGAGGTCAGAGTACCTCTCTGTGATGTGCTCCAGAAGGGCAGGTAACTCCGTTTCATCGAAGGCAGGCGCTCTCAACCTCCCCTCCTTCTCCCGATATTCCTGCACTTGGATGTTTTCTTTAACATTGGCATAATATTTTTCTGGATATTAATTTTCCCTTCTTAAAAAATATCTGTTCTTGTGTTGAAACTGAATAATTATTAGTTCCTACCAATGTTTTTCCACTACTATCTATTTGCAAACTCACTTCGACTATCTTGTTGCTCCTTCTCACTCTCTCTCTCCTCCTCAACTCACTGATCCCCAAAATCGCGGGTAAAATGCTTGTGAAAAAAAAATCAGAAAAAATTAAAAAATTTGCACATGCGCAGTTCCGTGCTGCACCGCCCATCGAACAGAAAGATGCTTACCGCCCGATGCAGACCGCTGACATACTGCCGACATAACGGCGAAAAAATTTTCACCAGTTTTGCCTCCTTTGATCTCGACGGTATGCCGGCAGTGTGAAACGACATACCGCCGAGAAATGGGTGGACCATCGGTATCGACCATTTTCGGGCCCAAAATGTTTTGTCATCCCCAAGTATTAGCAAAAAGTAATTTCTAGCTTTAAGTTTTGCTTTGCTACTATCTAATTGATCATTATTAAGCAAAATCTTTCTCCACAATCATATTCCAGGAAAGAAATCAGCAAGATATAGATGTCATGGCTGTTGTCATAGAAACATATCAAATTCTGATGGGACTGGACAAGTTAGATGCAGGAAGAATGTTCCCGATGTTGGGGAAGTCCAGAACCAGGGATCACACTCTAAGGATAAGGGGTAGGCCATTTGGGACCGAGATGAGGAGAAACTTCTTCACTCAGAGGGTTGTTAACCTGTGGAATTCTCTACCGCAGAGAGTTGTTGATGCCAGTTTGTCAGATATATTCAAGAGGGAGTTAGATGTGACCCTTACAGCTAAAGGGATCAAGGGGTATGGAGAGAAAGCAGGAATGGGGTACTGAAGTTGCATGATCAGCCATGATCTTATTGAATGGCGATGCAGGCTCGAAGAGCCGAATGGCCCACTCCTGCACCTATTTTCTATGTTCTCACACCTGCAAAAGTAACCTTTATCACTGGAAACCACGTGTGTGGATATCGGGTGAGGGCAGGATCGGGCTTGGCTGTCACATTCGCTGTGCTCAGCCTGCCAGCACATACTCGGCGACACGGGAAGAAGGACTGGCTACTTGGCAAGGTACCAGAGGGTCATCAGCACTGGTGAATCGTGCTCCAGCATGAGGCACAGGAGAGGATGGAAGAATATTGGGTAAAATGGAAAAAACAGATGCTTCCCATCCTGGAGTCAGGAACAAAGGGGAATATTAATTTCAATCATTCCAGGGTTGACGTGAAATTAATTAGAAATACTCTGTTGAATCACATGTTTATTTCTGAAAGTTTCTTGATGCTTTTTTGTCTCAATATATTTTTCAGTTAAGTTCTTTAACAGCTTTTTTCTTCCTGAGGCAATTCTTGAAAATTCAGTTGAGGTGTGAAATCAAGTAACAAATTACAGTCAGGAGACTAGAGTGTGAATGAAAAGTGCATATGAATATATGTCATCAAACATACATCAGAAACAAGTAATGTGTTTCCCCTCCACCCAACAACTTCCTCCCATTCTGAAGGCACTGACCCCTGGGTTGTGGTCCCACAGACACTGACCCCTGGGTTGTGGTCCCACAGACTCTGACACCTGGGTTGTGGTTCCTCAGGCGCTGGTTGCCATTGAGTACCTCACTCATGGCCTGTTACATGTGTGAGGCTGGACACTGACTGTTACTTGACTACAGGAAACTTCAGAGTCTCCCACACGTGCAGTTTTCAGCAAGAATTGGATCCTTCATCACTTCCTAGGGCACTGAGGCCAATTATGTTTCGACCAGCACTGTAAGTGCTTGAGTTCGGCACAGTCCAGAATCAAGCCTTCAGGGTCTGTAGGATCCAGCATTTTGTTTTCTACGATACAACAGTGACTACACTTCAATAGAATTTCATTGGCTGTGAAGCCTGAGGTGGAGGAAAATGCTATACAAATGCAAGTTCTTCTATTTAGTCCACGCAGTGAATTTACCTCACCGTTCGAGGCAGTTATAAGGGACATTTTAATCATCCTAATTCATTATGCTCTCACATTTGTTTCTCTCTGGTTAATTGCGATGCAGTTTTCACTTCTCTTAGTCTTCAGGCGCACAGTAATCCAGGGCTCCCTTGTGAGACCCTGACCTCTGCCCTCTTAATGGGGTAGTGCAATACTAAGATGTTTTTTTAAAGTGACCATCTTCAGGGATCCAGGCACAGACCCTGTCTTGGATTCCCAGTGAAGTCACTTACACCTTTTCTGGAGACCATTATGCCTCATCTGACTCGGCATATCATCAGAGATACACCAAGTCGGTTCTCTCAGCGCAGGGAGACCCTGCCCTCAGTCAGGCTCCCTCTGTCATGGTGGCCTTGTAAGGATTGGGCCACCAGTATTTCCTAATCAAATCGGGGCCTGGTGTATGTATGGTATGTGAGAGTACGGCTGATTTTTATCTGGAGCAAACCGCCCCTTCAGAACATTTGTTGAAGTCCTTTGCTGCAGATATTCCAGCCAGGACAGCTCAGAGTAAGTGGAGGTGAAATTGGATATTGCATCTTATGGGGCGTTACACTTTTAAATGTTTGAAAAATTAGCACCAGGCGCCAATCATTTCAAAGTTTTAAATAATTCGGCGTTTGTGCTCCAAGAAGGAAGTGAAACGCTAAATCAAGCACTCCACTTCCTTCCTGGAGCGCAATCGGCAGCAGGCAGGGCGGTGAGTTCAGCAGTGCTACACACTGGGCCATGCGGTGCTGCCGTGTTGAAAGGCTCCTTCCCTCCCTTAAAGGGAAGGGCCATCACTGCAGGCTCTGCAAAGGAAGAACAACTTACCTTCTCCACGATCCTGGCAATCAGCCCGGCACTCGAGCATTACGGCAGGAACCCACGAAAAAAGCTGGAAGAAAAAAAGTACGTTTTTATTTTACTTACCTCGGCCACCTCGCCTTTAAGCATTACCCCCGAAGCAGCCGGCCGCCCGTTGCACACCTCCTGCAGCTGTCTGTGTTTTTGCCCGCCGATGCTGCAGGAGACTGAATGTAATTTGGGGTCTGGGGCGCTACGAGGCCAATGCACACAGCGATGATGTCACGAAGGAGATTGGTGTGCAATGCCATAGCGCTGCCACAAAACTCCCGCCGAATATGGCAGGAGTCACTGATCTCGCCCCATTTGTGCCCCGTTATCGCCCCCTAGGGGCGCTAACTGGAGGCGCAAAGGAACCCAATTTTGCCTCCACTAACTCCATCTAACTGATACAGATTGAACAGCAAGTGCTCGAGTGTGTTACATAGGAACTGGAATAGGTCATTCAACCCCTCGAGCCTGTTCTGCTGCTTCCCTATTGATGTCTTACTGAATTTTTTTATATTCTCACTAGGAGTTTGAACTTGATATTGTGTCGATTGTGAATGACACAGTTGGGACAATGATGACCTGTGCATATGAAGATCCACAGTGTGAAGTTGGTATGATTGTCGGTGAGTAACTTACTGTGAACCTTCTCACACCTGCAGCATTTAACTGGTTTATGGTTTAAGCATGATGAAAGCTTCAAAGTAGTTCTTTGCCTTTTCTGAAACCTTGAGTTAAATGTTAAGATTTAGCACCCACGCTCTGGAGCTTTGTCAGGGTAGATAGACTAATCGACTGTGGACGTTGTAACCACATTAATAACTGGGAAATTGGGAGGGCTGCCAACTGGAGCTCATTGAGCGAGACTCTACATCAGGAGCACTAACTTGTAAAACATGTTACCTTTGAGGTTACAGGGCTCATTTTTTCACTGAGTGTTTCCGATAGGAGCCTCACCTGCCAAGAGCATACACTACACGATTTTCCGACCAATTCATAGTTCAATCACTGCCCGCACGCGCACAAACTTCTGATAGTCACTCCATCGGAAGGGCAATGTCAAAAATGACCCCTTGTAGCTTTTTTTATTCATTCATGGGCTGTGGACATCGTTGGCAAGGCCAGCATTTATTGCCCATCCTTAATTTCTCTTGAGAAGGTGATGGTGACACACCTTCTTGAACCGCTGCAGTCCGTGTCCAGACTTTAAAGCACTAAAATTTGTTGTGCTAAATCACATGGAGGCCAAGGTTTGTCAAAAGGGAACAGGCTAACTGCCGAAGTAGTATAGTAAGTGCCCATTAACATCAGATCTCAGAGCCTCCTATATCGCAAAAGCATTGAATAATCCAGTTTTAGCATTATGCACAGATTGCCCGTAAACTTGTATCATCCTGGATTTTTATGTGCATTTTTTCCCTCATCAACTTTTGCTCAAATGTAGCACGCTTGCCTCAGAGCCAAGAGGCTGTGAGTTCAACTCCCACTCCAGCGACTTCAGCACGAAATCCAGGCCAACACTTCAGTGTAGTGTTGAGGGTGTTTTGCACTGTCAGGTTCCGTTTTTCGGATGAAACATTAAACCGAGGCCCTATCTGCACTTTCAGATGGACGTAAAAAGTCCCATGGCACTACTGTGAAGAAGAGCAGGGAAATTCTCCCCCGTGTCCTGGTCAATATTTATCCCTCAACCAAAGCCACTAAAACAGATTATCTGGTTATTTATTTCATTACTGTTTGCTGTGTTTCCTATATTACAACAGTGACTACATTTCAAAAGCACTTAATTGGCTGTAAAGCGCTCTGGGACATCTTAAGGCCATGTTAGATGCTACATAAGTGCAAGTTATTTCTTACTTTCTTTTCAGTTGTGCGTCATGTAAGGTGTGATCATGTACCCCCTGTGAGGAGCTGTGCTCACGGAAGCTGTGGCTTGGAGATAGAGTGACAACACTGTAGCCCTGATTCTCTGGCCTGGGCTCCCTGCAGTGTGACTCTCTGCTGCAGTTAGCTGTATAGGCTGGAACACTCCACAGAACTGCTCCCACTCTGCTGGTGTTACTTCACCAAAAGTGTGAGGGAAAACACTCGAGCGTAAACGCCGTGTCCACCGCATTTCCAGTGAAATATTGGCAGCGGACCACATCCTGTCCCCCAAAAGGGGAGCTGTATCTGCAAGTATCGTGGGACTTGTCGATTTCTTGCAGCCAAATAACTTGACATGGGACTTGGCAACAGATGATAGAATCATACAACACAGAAGAAGGCCATTCACCCCATCATACCGTGCTGACTCTTTGAAAGTGTTATCCATTTAGTGCCATCCCCCTGCTTTTTCCCCATAGCCCTGCAAATATTTCCTTTTCAAGAATATATCCAATTCCCTTTGCAAGTTATTATTGACTCTACTTCCACCACCTTTTTTGGCAGTGCATTCCAGATCATAACTCACTATGTAAAAATGATTTTGCTCATCTATCGCTGGCTTTTTTGGCAATTAGCTTAAACCATGTCCTCCGGTTACCAACCCGCCTGCCACTGGAAGCAGTTTCTCCCCATCAACTATCAAAAACCCCTCATAATTTTGAACACCTCTATTAAATCTCCCCTTTAACATTCTTTACTCCAAGGAGAACAATCCCAGCTTCTCCACTCTCGCCGCATAACTGAAATGATGTGTAAATTTATCTGCCTTTTTGATCCAGATGATTATTTGTGGATTAATTAAGGGAAGTTGTAGATTAATTAAGGAAGGCCTGCATGGATTTGTTCAAGGCAAATCGTGTTTAACTAACTTGATCGAGTTTTCTGATGAGGTAACAGAGGGTTGATAAAGGCAATGCAGTTGATGTGGTGTACATGGACTTCCAAAGTGCCACATAATAGGCTTACCAGCAAAGTTGAAGCCTATGGAATAAAAGGGACAGTGGCAGCATGGATATGAAATTGGCTAAGTGACAGGAAACAGAGAGTAGTGGTGAACGGTTGTTTTTTGAACTGGAGGAAGGTATACAGTGATGTTCCCCAGGGGTCGGTACTGGGACCACTGCTTTTCTTGATCTATATATTAATGACTTGGACTTGGGGGTACAGGGCACAATTTCAAAATGTGCAAATGGCACAAAACTTGGATGTATAGTGAACAGTAAGGAGGATAGTGATAGACTTCAAGAAGACATAGGCTGGTGGGCAAAATAGGCGGACACGTGGCAGATGAAATTTAATGCAGATAAGTGCAAAATTATACATTTTGGTAGGGAGAATGAGGAGAGGTTATATAAACTAAAGGGTACAATTCTAAAGGAAGTGCAGGAGCAGAGAGACCTGGGGGTATATGTGCACAAATCATTGAAGGTGGCAAAGCAGGTTGAGAAAGCGATTATAAAGCATATAGGATCCTGGGCTTCATGAATAGAGGCAGAGTACAAAAGCGAGGAAGTTTTGATGAACCTTTATAAAACGCTTGTTCAGCCTCAAATGGAGTATTGTGTCTAATTCTAGGCACCAGACTTTAGGAAGGATGTGAAGGCCTTGGGGTGCGGAAAAGATTTACGAGAATGATTCCAGGGATGAGGTGGATAGACCGGAAAGCTGGGGTTGCTCTCCTTAGAGCAGAGAAGTTGAGAAGTGATTTGATAGAGGTGCTCAAAATCATGAGGGGTCAAGACAGAGTAGATAGAAAGAAAGCGTTCCCATTGGCGGAAGGGTCGAGAACCAGAGGAGACATGAGGAAAAATCTTTTTGCGCAGCGAGTGGTTAGGATCTGGAATGCACTGCCTGAAAGGGTGGCGGAGGTAGACTCAATCATGGCTTTCAAAAGGGAGTTGGCTAAGTACCTGAAGGAAAATAATTTGCAGGGCTACAGGGAAAGGGCGAGGGAGTGGGACTAGCTGAAGTGCTCTTGCAGGGAGCCAGCATGGGCTCGACGGGCCGAAAGGCATCCTTCTGTGCTGTAACCATTCTGTGTTTCTATGAATTAGCAAATGAATTCAGGGCGGTTTCACCATTTACAGATCTGATTTAAAGATGATCCGTGTTCACTCAGCTTGCTGAAACAAATATTTGATACCCATGCTAATTGGGAGTTGTTATAAAACAAAATGTCCAGTTTTTGTCGCTTCCTCTCCTGAGGGCACTGACTCACATTGGGAGTGTCCCATGGGCACCAGTACCTCTCTCACTAGCCCTTAACTAGACGGAATGGATTTAACATTATCACTAAAAGAAGGAAGGAAGAGGTTGGGAGAAGTGTTTTACAAAGAAGGTTGTTCGGACATGTTATGCCCGACTGGTAACAGTGGCGGAAGCAGAATCCAGAATAACTTTTAATAGAAAGATTGATATGTATTTGAAAAATAAAAAATGAAAAGGATCTGAGGAAAGGGCAGGGCACTGACCTGGCACTCTAATCAGTCCTTGAGCTGGTTCTTTGATCATTTGATCTCTTTCTTTCAAGGAGAATGAGTGTGACCCAGCCCCACCTGCTCAACATACAGAATATGTGGTTGAAATGGAATCACTCTCCTCAAACTGACCCAATACCACTGCCCTCGCTCCTCTGCTCCCAGCCAGGCTCACTGTGACCATCAGCCATCCAGGCCTGCAAGCAAATGGTCAATCAGCTAGGCCTGGGACCCTGAATGGCACCTCCCTTCCAAGCCCCCTTTACCAAGATCTCTGCACTGAGCGGCGACTCATCCTCGGTCATTTGTCGTCTCTTCTACACTAACTCTTCACATCAACTTCCCAACCGACACAAACAGCCATCCCCCTCGGCCTCATCATCACATACGGCCTTGTCATCTCAAAGGCTTCAATCACCAACAAGGGGGTCCACATTGCCTGCTACTAAACCCAACCACCTTCACCATTTTCCCTGGAAAAAACTGCCCCTAACGTTCTCTCCAACAGACTCTTAAGCTCCCTAATTCAAAATCCTCCTAAGAACAGCTCTTCAATCTTGGCGTCAGTCACCTCCATAATGCAAATTGGCTGCTGCGTTTCCTACATTAATAGCAGTGACTACACTTCAAAAGTACTTCATTGGCTGTAAAGTGCTTTGATATGTCCTGAGGTCATGAAAGGCGCTATATAAATGCAAGTTCCTTCTTTTACTGTTCGGTTATGCTGGGAGTCCATTCATCTCCCTGAAGCAGTAGGTGATGTTTACTGCATTAAAGACAATACATGAACACAAATTGTTTTTATTTTTAAATCTTTGCCTTCCAAATACTTCTGTGTTCTCTGAACCTAAGGTGAAACTCAGAGTGAATTGCAGTATTCATTGTTTTATTTTAATTTGAAACCATAAGGCTATTTGTGTCATAATATTTTGATGCTGCAGTTTTTAATGCTGATGTCACTGTTTCTTCACAGGGACTGGCAGCAATACCTGTTACATGGAAGAGGCGAGAAACACAGAGACTGTGGAGGGAGACGAGGGGCTCATGTGCGTGAACATGGAGTGGGGAGCTTTCGGTGACAACGGATGCCTTGATGATATCAGGACGGAGTATGACAACGCTGTGGATGATCTGTCGTTAAACCAAGGGAAACAAAAGTGGGTTGATACAATGGTGATTTGCTTCACCAATCTGAAGCATTTTAGCTGGATTGGGGTTAGGGTATAGTTGGGTAATGGCAGCGTATCAACTGGAGATACTTCACCTCTGGCTGCATTTGTCTAACTTATGGGAATTCTTGCATTGTTTAAGGTTAGTGTGGGGGACCAGAAGCAGACCAGTGTCGATTCCCCACCCATATTTCATTGCTTTCAGTCAGCCATGATTTGTGGTGAGGTGCTGATATTTATATAATGAGCTGCACGTGTACGTCCAAGTTTTGTGCAGCGAGTACTCAACGCAAGGCTTTAAAATGCTGATTTGCTTTTGTGGAGTAGATTTAGATATTTATTGGAATATAAACAGAAACAGAATTCATGTTTATACAACAATTGGGATACTTGGGGATCTTAAATGGAAAATGTTGCAGAAACGTTTAACAGATTTTGTCTCTGACACTACCAGATATGAAAAAATGATCAGTGGGATGTATCTGGGTGAGATTGTGCGAAATGTGGTCATTGATTTCACCAGACGAGGATTCCTGTTCAGAGGGCAGATATCGGAGAGACTAAAGACTAGAAGCATCTTTGAAACAAAGTTTCTGTCCCAGATAGAAAGGTATGCAGTCTTTTTTTAGATGACCCATCCAGTTTGACTATGCTGGTATTCATGGCTGATGTCCCATTTTGTTCTCTACATCTGAATATAGTGACCGCCTAGCTCTGCTCCAGGTCCGTGCAATCCTTCAGCAGCTGGGCCTGGACAGCACTTGTGACGACAGTATCATCGTTAAGGAGGTGTGCGGTGTTGTTTCCAAGAGGGCGGCTCAGCTCTGTGGTGCAGGGATGGCTGCTGTCGTCGACAAAATCAGGGAGAACCGCAAGTTGGATCACCTGGAGATCACTGTCGGTGTTGATGGAACACTCTACAAGCTCCACCCACAGTGAGCATTGAACTTTTAAAATTATTTTTGTGCTGATTAAGATGAGGGGTACTGTGCTGAGGAATGAAACACTTTTCACTTCAGGCACCCAGTGTCAGCATCAAGCATTCTAAGGTCAAGAAGAGTACAACCAGATACAGAGTAAAGCTTCCTCTAAGTTGCCCCATCAGTGTGCCTCAGCAAAGCGCCCCCAATAAATCAGTGCACCATTTGTTCCATTTCACACCACAACCATCCTCAGGTCTGTCTGAGTAACATTGACGGTTAGTGACAAACTAGAGCCAGTTTTGTACTGTGGGCATATACCCTCTAGGAACTGGACTGATATTGTCCAAACTCATTCCACATTAGCCTAAAAATTACATTTACAATCAAAAATTAATGGATTAATTGCTATTTGATGGTTTGTCATTTAGAAATTCAAAAGATTTTATTTTTCATTATGACTAACTTCCAAATAGAAAGAACTGAGAGAGGCCCCGACATCGCTGATCCTAATGCCCCAAGTGAGCCTGTTTGTGGGGCATTCGGTAGAGGAGAAAGGGGCACAGACCTATAAGCTGGGACTTACGTGCAGTTCCATTGAAGTTGGGGCAGAGATGGGAGCACTGTATGAGAGTCTAGGGCTGGTAGACAGATAATAATTATATAAAAGAGGCATCAAATCACCTAGATGTCACTTTCCTTGGGTTATGCCAGATGAGGGTAATGTCTAAGAAACACCCCTGTAAACATGGCATTTAAGAATTGCCTGACTGTGCTTAAAGGCAGAAGTAGTTTAAAGGAGCTAGTGCTGTTCTGAAGTGTCCAAAAAGGATAGTCATTACTAAAATGTTTTACTGTAGCTGGCTTTGCCTGTGTGCGCTGTTCTAGAAGGCAACTTGATTCTGTTCATCACAATGGGGCATTCCTGGCCTTCGGCTCATTTCTTGTGTAGAATTCAGGGGGACCTCTTGCCCTGGGAGGGGCCTCACAGTAACAGCGACAGAATCGCAGGGCCTCAGAGTGACTCCTGCAGGGCCTCACAGTGATTCCTGCAGAACCTCAGGGCCTCAGAGTGCCCTGGGAATGGGTGTACACCGGGCGTGCCCTGGGAATGGGTGTACATCGGGCGTGCCCTGGGAATGGGTGTTCCAGGTGGTAATTCCATGCGAACTTTAGGGAGCACGTACCAGAAAATGACAGGTGCTGCTTGCGATTGAAATGAATGCACGGCGCCTGAGCAAGAAGATCTGAGCGAGCAAAGCACAAGCACAAACACAAAGACCATTTGAGGCAAACAACAAAGCTGCAGACTAGTGCATTACACAATGGAAGTGAGGCCGGCTTTCTGGTGCTTAGAGATCCTGTGTAGCACCAGAAAATGTCAGATCTGATCAGGTCCCTGCTATGCTAACTGTTATCAGTCAGGACTGCAGCACCCTGGGACTATAGGGAGTAGAGCAATAACCGTGGTCCCATTCCCAGCCAGAACCTGAGCCTTGCTTCTAACTCTGTGCTGTGCCTATATTCTCCTATCAGTCGGGTGTTTGATTAACTCCTGGTCTGTACTCCTGAGTGCACTGATGATGCTTTTAGTCACTTGGTCATTGATGATATGGTATGTTGTGGGACTGGGTTTAGGCAGAATTCATGACCAAACAATCACACTGAGATGTTGTTTCTTTTTCCTTAACAGTTTTTCAAAGATCATGCATAAAACAGTGAAGGACCTAGCCCCAAAATGTGATGTGACATTCCTGTTATCCGAAGATGGTAGTGGAAAGGGAGCTGCGCTTATTACAGCAGTGGCATGTAGACTTCGTGAATCTGGGCAGTAAGACCCCTCATGGACAGTTGTCAGCACTAACTCCTGGGACAGGGGTAGTATTGCATATTCCCTGCACTTTTCTTTTTAAAACAGCTATGGCTTGATCGTCATAGTTGAGGCTTTTCACAAGTGTGTTCTGCTGAGCACGGCATAAATAAACATGCAAAAAACTTCCGTATGAAATGCCAAAAAGAACAGCAGCAACACACAGGTTAATTGGAGGCTGCTGGATTTGCAAAAGTCCCAATTTCAAGTCATCATTGTGCTCTGTAACAACTCCTGTTTTATGCTTACTGTCACCCAAATACACTAGCTTTTAAACTGCCTGTTCACTGATTTTCCTAAGGCTGTTGAAGGGGATAAAACTGGAATTGAGCTCCACCTAACCTGCTTTGTTGTAGCTGTACAATATTGTAAGTAACAAAGGTATTCTGATTTACCTGTTGTTTGTTACTTAATTTGTGAAGTATTGTGTCGTGTCTTAACAAAGGTAACTTAAAATTCCCCCTGAGAAATGAAAGCAGTTGTTACAATCTGCATTTGTAGATTGCATTTTCAGAAAACGTCGTTGAGTGTTGTGTTACTCATTGCCGTCACCTCTTGTAGATGAGTATGTTGAGATTTGTGTAAAATGCATGCCTTGATGATGTAGCAGAACCTTTAATTTTATACACTCTAGTAGAGGCGCACGTGTTATTGATATTGTGAATACATTAAACTTGATCTGATGTGCATCATATAGAACACTGTGACTTCTTTGGGAGAACATTATGGGATATGGTCTGCACAGAGCGGTCTTAAAGGGAGTGGACTTAAACAGAGTGGTTTATTTGTGAATTTGGAAAGAGTGGGAATGCGGGGAAGAAAAGGGGCAGACCGGAGCAACGGCGGCAGCAAGCAGGTGGAGTATAAATTGAGCGGGAGGCCCAGATACAATGCAGACCGGAGCAACAGCAGAAGCAAGCAGGCGGAGAGCCGATAGCAACTCAATACAGGAGTGACGTCAGAAACCAAAAGTGACATCGGCACAAGGGAAGGAGCTGATTGGTGAGTTGTCGGTGTGTATTTTTTTTGTCTTCGAGTGTTAAGTTTATTTCATAGTTTAGTTTATAGTCAATTAACTAGAGGCATGGCAGGGCAGCTCAGTCCCGTGGAGTGGCATGTGTGAAGTCCTGGATGCTTCTCGTAGCCTGGACGACCATGTGTGCAGGAGGTGTCTCCAGCTGTAGCAACTTAAACTCTGCATTTCGGAGCTTGAGAGGCAGCTAGAGTCACTCGCAGTGCATCCGTGAGACTGAGAATTTCATGGATAGCACTTTTCTAGAGGTGATCCACCCCACATCTAAAGAGTGTGCAGGCAGGGAGGAAGTGGAAGACTAGGCAGGTGGGGCAGGAGTCCCCTGAGTCCATCTCGCTCTCCAACCGGTATTCTCTTCTGAGTACCGGTGGGGGCGATGGTGCCTCTGGGGAGTGCAGCCAGAGCCAAGTCCACAGCACCACGGGTGGCTCAGCTGCAAGGGTGGGGGGGGGGGGGGTGGAGTGAAGAAGAATGGAAGAGCTATAGTGGTAGGGGATTCAATAGTCAGGGGAGCAGACAGGTGTTTCTGCGGCCGCAGACGTGACTATTGAATCCCCTACCACTATTGCTCTTCCATTCTTCTTCACTCCCCCTGGTATGTTGCCTCCCTGTTGCCAGGGTCAAGATTGTCACCAAGCGGCTATAAGACATTCTGGGGGGAAAGGGTGAACAGCCAGAGGTTGTGGTCCATATCGGTACCAATGACATAGGTAGAAAGAGGGATGAGATCGTTCAGGCAGAGTTTAGGGAGCTAGGAGAGAGCATAAAAAGCAGGACCTCAAAGGTAGTAATCTCTGGGCTACTACCGGTGCCATGTGCTCATGAATACAGAAATAGGAGGATAAAGCAGATGAATGCATGGCTGGAGAGATGGTGCAGATGGGAGGGCTTTAGATTCCTGAGGCATTGGGACCATTTTTGAAGGAGTTGTACAAGCCGGACGGGTTGCACCTCAACGGAGCTGGAATCACTATCCTTGTTGGAGGAGTTGCAAGTGCTGTTGGGAAGGGTTTAAACTAGCCTAGCAGGGGGATAGATTCAGAAGGGAGAGAAGCAAAGCTGGAATTGGGCAGCAGAAAAGTTGAAAGTGAATTTTGATGACGGAGGAAACAGCTGCTGGAAAATAGACGACGAGAGTTTGGCAGCACTAAATGGGATATACTTCAATACAAGGAGTATAGGGAATAAGGCAGATGAGCTGAGAGCACAGATAGACACTTGGGAGTATGATATTATAGCCATTACTGAGACATAGCTGAAAGAAGGACAGGTATGGCAGCTCAATATTCCTGGTTACAGGGTTTTCAGACAGGATAGAGAGGGAAGTTTAAAAAAAAAGGAGGGGGGTGCAGTATTAATTAATGAAACCATTACAGTTGTGAGAAGGGGTGATACATTAGAAGGGTCATCAAATGAGGCCATATGGGTTGAATTAAAGAACAAAAAAGGGGCGATCACACTACTGGGAGTGTACTATAAACCCCCAAACAGTCAGAGGGAGATAGAAGAACAAATATGTGGGCAAATTGCTGAGAAGTGCAAAATCTAGAGAGCTGTAATAGTGGGGGATTTCAACTACCCTAATAATTTGGAAAAAAGCAGTGTGACTGGTACAGAGGGTGCTGAATTCCTAAAATGCATTCAGGAGATCTTTAGCCAGAATGTAACAAGCCCAACAAGGGAGGGGGCGGTTCTGGACTTGGTTTTGGGGAATGAAGAGGGGCAGGTGGAAGGGGTATCAGTGGGAGAGCATTTTGGTGCTAGTGATCATAATTCAGTAAGATTTAGAGTAGTTATGGAAAAGGACAAAGTTCTTAATTGGGATAAAGCCAATTTTGCTGAACTGAGATGAGATTTTGCCAAAGTGAACTGGAAACAGCTACTTGATGATAAATCAGTGTCAGAGCAGTGGGAGGCATTCAAGGAGGAGATCCTGAGGGTACAGAGCAAGTATGTTCCCTTTTTTGAAAAAAAGGTGGGGCTAACAAATCTAGAGCCCCCTGGATGTCAAATGATATACAGGGTAAGATAAAGAAAAAAAGGGAAGCTTTTGTCAGATTCCGAGAACTCAATACTGCGGAGTGCAGGGATAAAATTAAAAAAGATATCAGGAAAGCAAAAAGAGAGCATGAAAGAATATTGGCAAGTAAAATCAGGGAAAACCCAAAGCTGTTTTATAAATACATTAAGAGCAAGAGAATAACTAGAGAAACAGTGGGGCCTATTAGAGACCACAAAGAAAATCTGTGTGGAAGCAGAAGATGTGGGTATGATTCTTAATGAATGCCTTGCATCGGTTTTCACAAAAGAGAGGGGCGATGGATTGTGAAATGTGAAATATTAGATTATTAGACAAGATAAACATAGTGAGAGAGGAAGTATTAGAAACATAGAAAATAGCAGCAGTAGTAGGCCATTCGGCCCTTCGAGTCTGCACCGCCATTCAATATGATCATGGCCAATCCTCTATCTCAACACCATATTTGCGCTTTTTCCCCATACCATTTGATGTCTTTTGTGTCTAGAAATCTATCTATCTCCCTCTTAAATATATTCAGTGACTTGGCCTCCACAGCCGTCTGTGGTAGAGAATTCCACAGGTTCACCACCTTCTTGGTGAAAACATTTCTCCTCATCTCGGCCCTAAATTTCCTATCTTTTTATCCTGAGACTGTGACCCCTTGGTCTAGACTTCCCAGCCAGGGGAAACATCCTCCCCACATCCAGTCTATCCAACCCTGTCAGAATTTTATATGTTTCAATGAGATCCCCTCTCATTCTTTTAAACTCTAGTGAATACAGGCCTAGTCGACCCAATCTCTCCTCATACAACAGTCCTGCCATCCCAGGAATCAGTCTGGTGAACCTTCGCTGCACTCCCTCTATGGCAAGTATATCCTTTCTTAGGTAAGGTGACCAAAACTGCACACAATACTCCAGGTGTGGTCTCACCAAGGCCCTGTATACTGTAGTAAGACATCCTTGCTCCTGTACTCAAATCCTCTTGCAATGAAGGCCAACATACCATTTGCCTTCCTAACTGCTTGCTGCACCTTCATGTTTGCTTTCAATGACTGGTGTACAAGGACAACCAGGTCCATCTGTACATCGACACTTCCCAAGCCATCACCATTTAAATAATACTTTGTCCTTATGTTTTTCCTACCAAAGTAGATAGCTGCACATTTATCCACGTTATACTGCATCTGCCATGTGTTTGCCCACTCACTCAACCTATCTAAATCGCCTTGCAGCGTCTTTGCATCCTCCTCACAACTCACAATCCCACCTAGTTTTGTGTCGTCAGCAAACTTGGAAATATTACATTTGGTTCCCTCATCCAAATTATTTATATATATGTGCGTGTGCGCGCCCGTCCATCCCAAGCACTGATCCCTGTGGTACCCCACTAGTCACTACTCGCCACCCTGAAAAAGACATGTTTATTCCTACTCTCTGTTTCCTGTCAGTTAACCGCAATTTTCAATCCATGCCAATACATTGCCCTCAATTCTATGTGCTTTAATTTTGCACACTAACCTCTTATGGGACTTTGTCAAAGGCCTTCTGAAAATCCAAATACACTACATCCACTGGTTCTCCCTTATCTATTTTATCAGTTACTTCCTCAAAAAAAACTCCAGTTGGTTTGTCAAACATGATTTTCCTCTCATAACTCCATGTTGACTTTATCTAATCCCGTTGATATTATCTAAGTGTCCCATTATCACATCCTTTATAATATTTCCCTACTATTGATGTTAGGCTAACCGGTCTGTAGTTCCCTGTTTTCTCTCTCCCTCCTTTTTTAAATAGTGGGGTTACATTTGCCACCCTCCAATCTGCAGGAACTGTTCCATAATCTATAGAATTTTGGAAGATGACAACCAATGCATCTAGTATTTCCATGGCTACCTCTTTTAGTACTCTGGGATGCAGATCATCAGGCCCTGGGATTTATCGGCCTTCAGTCCCATTAGTTTCTCCATTAGTTTCTTACAAATCATTTCCTTTAATTCCTCTAGCTCACTAGACCCTTGGTTCCCTAGCATTTCTGGGAAGTTATTTGTGTCCTCTTCCGTGAAGACAGAACTGAAGGGAAGAGGACACAAATAACGAGGGGGCATAGCAGCTTTGAAAGTGGATAAATCCCCAGGCCTGGATGAAATGTATCCAAGGCTGTTAAGAGAAGAAAATGAGGAAATAGCAGAGGCTCTGACCATCATTTTCCAGTCCTCTCTGGCTACAGGTGTGATGCCAGAGGACTGGAGGACTGCTAATGTTGTACCTTTGTTTAAGAAGGGAGAAAGGGATAGACCGAGTAATTACAGGCCAATCAGCCTAACCTCAGTGGTGGGAAAATTATTGGAAAAAATCCTGAGGAACAGGATAAATTTTCATTTGGAAAGACATGGATTAATCAAGGACAGTCAGCATGGATTTGTTAACGAAGATTGTGTCTTGACTAATTTGATTGAATTTTTTGAGAAGGTAACCAGGAGGGTCGATGAGGGCAGTGCATATGATGTAGTGTAGATGGATTTTAGCAAAGCTTTTGATAAGAACATAAGAAATAGGAACAGGAATAGGCCATACGGCCCCTCGAGGCTGCTCCGCCATTTAATACGATCATGGCTGATCTGATCATGGACTCAGGTCCACTTCCCCGCCAGCTTCCCATAACCCCTTATCTCCTTATCGTTTAAGAAAATGTCTATTTCTGTCTTAAATTTATTCAATGACCCAGCTTCCACAGCTCTCTGAGGCAGCGAATTCCACAGATTTACAACCCTCAGAAGAAATGTCTTCTCATCTCAGTTTTAAATGGGCAGCCCCTTATTCTAAGATCAGGCCCTCTAGTTCTTGTCTCCCCTATCAGCGGAAACATCTGCATCCACCTTGTCACGCCCCCCGATAATCTTATACGTTTCGATAAGGTCCCCTTTCATTCTTCTGAATTCCAATGGGTTGAGGCCCAACCTACTCAACCTTTCCTCATAAGTCAACCCCCTCATCCGGAATCATCCCTTGTGAACCTTCTCTGAACTGCCTCCAAAGCAAGTATATCCTTTCGTAAATATGGAAACCAAATAAGGTCCCACATGG
The DNA here is from genome assembly GCF_044704955.1 of Pristiophorus japonicus. NCBI lineage: Eukaryota > Metazoa > Chordata > Chondrichthyes > Pristiophoridae > Pristiophorus > Pristiophorus japonicus. The sequence continues at coordinate 221,352,851 of NC_091979.1, read as the reverse complement.
CAGACTGGTCACAAAAGTAATAGCCCATGAGATCCAGGGCAAAGTGGCAAGTTGGATCCAAAATTGACTCGGAGGCAGGAAGCAAAGGGCAATGGTTGAAGGGTGTTTTTGTGACTGGAAAGCTGTATCCAGTGGGGTTCCGCAGGGCTCAGTGCTGGGTCCCTTCCTTTTTGTGGTATATATCAATGACTTGGACTTGAATGTTGGGGGTATGATTAAGAAGTTTGCAGATGAAACTAAAATAGGTTGCGTGGTTGATAATGAAGAAGAAAGCTGCGGACTGCAGGAAGGCATCAATGTACTGGTCAGGTGGGCGGAACAGTGGCAAATGGAATTCAATCTGGATAAGTGTGAGGTCATCATAATCATAGGCAGTGCCTCAAAATCGAGGACGACTTGCTTCCACTCTAAAAGTGAGTTCTTAGGTGACTGAACAGTCCAATATGGGAATTACAATCTCTGTCACAGGTGGGACAGACAGTCATTGAAGGAAAGGGTGGGTGGGACTGGTTTGCCACACGCTACTTCTGCCTGCACTTGTTTTCTGCATGCTCTCGGCGACGAGACTCGAGGTGCTCAGCGCCCTCCCAGATGCACTTCCTCCACTTAGGGCGGTATTTGGCCAGGGACTCCCAGGTGTCGATGGGAATGTTGCATTTTATCAAGGAGGCTTTGAGGGTGTCCTTGAAACGTTTCCGCATTTGGGGAGGTCTAACAAGTCAAGGGAATCATCATCATAGGCAGTCCCTCGGAATCGAGGAAGACTTGCTTCCACTCTTAGCATGAGTTCGTAGGTGGCTGTACAGTCCAATACCAGAACCACAGTCTCTGTCACAGGTGGGACAGGTAGTCATTGAGGGAAAGGGTGGGCAGGGAGTCTGGTTTGCCGCATGCTCCTTCCGCTGCCTGCGCTTGATTTCTGCATGCTCTCGGCAATGATACTCGAGGAGCTCAGCGCCCTCCTGAATGCACTTCCTCCACTTAGGGCAGTCTATGGCCAAGGACTCCCAGGTGTCAGTGGGGATGTCACACTTTATCAGGGAGGCTTTGAGGGTGTCCTTGTAACGTTTCCTCTGCCCGCCTTTCGCTCATTTGCCGTGGACGAGTTCCGAGTAGAGCGCTTGCTTTGGGAGTCTCGTGTCTGGCATGTGAACTATGTGGCCTGCCCAGCGGAGCTGATCAAGTGTGGTCAATGCTTCAATGCTGGGGATGTTGGCCTGAGGACGCTAATGTTTGTGCATCTCTCCTCCCAGGGGATTTGCAGGATCTTGCGGTGACATCACTGGTGGTATTTCTCCAGTGACTTGAGGTGTCTACTGTACATGGTCCACGTCTCTGAGCCATAAAGGAGGGCAGGTATTACTATGGCCCGGTAGACCATGAGCTTGATGACAGTTTTGAGGGACTGATCTTCAAACACTTTTTTTTTCCTCAGGCGGCTGAAGGCTGCACTGGCACACTGGAGGCAGTGTTGGATCTCATCATCAATGCCTGCTCTTGTTGATAGGAGGCTCCTGAGATAGGGGAAGTGGTCCATGTTGTCCAGGGCCATGCCGTGGATCTTGATGTTTGGGGGCAGTGCTGTGCAGCGAGAACAGGCTGGTGCAGGACCTTTGTCTTTAGTGTAAGGACCATGCTTGGGCAAGGGAATACACATTAAATGGTACAACATTGAAAAGTGTAGAGGAACAAAGTGACCATGGAGTGCAGGTCCACGGATCCCTAAAGGTAGCAAGGTAGCAAGGTAGGTAGATAAGATGGTTAAGAAGTGATTTGGAATACTTGCCTTTATTAGTTGAAGCATGGACTACGAGAGGAAGGAGGTTATGCTTGAACTGTATAAAACACTGGTTAGGCCGCAGCTGGAGTACTGTGTGCAGTTCTGGTCACAGCATTTCAGGAAATATGTGATTGCACTGGAAAGGGTGCAAGAATGTTGCCTGGACTGGAGAATTTTGGCTATGAGGAAAGATTGGAGATGCTGGGTCTGTTTTCTTTGGAACAGAGGAGGCTGAGGAAAGACCTGATTGAGGTGCATAAAATTATGAGGGGCCTGGATAGAGTGGATAGGAAGGACCTGTTTCCCTTGGCAGAGGGGTCAACAACCAGGGGACATAGATTTAAAGTAATTGGGGAGAGGTTTAGAGGAGATATGAGGGGAAATTTCTTCACCCAGAGGGTGGTGGGGGTCTGGAATTGACTGCATGAAAGGGTGGTAGAGGCAGAAACCCTCACCACGTTTTAAAAATACTTGGATGGGCACTTAAAGTGCCGTAACCTACAGGGCTACGGACCAAGAGCTGGAAAGTGGGATTAGGCTGGTTAGCTCTTGGTCGGCCGGCGCAGACATGATGGGCTGAAATGATCTTCCCTGCTGTAAATTTCTATGATTCTATGATAACTTTACAAGTCTTCTCACTGCGAGGGAGCTAACAGATATTGGAGACTGGTGAATGGGGTCTCAGGGGAGAGATGGAGATATATATTGGGGATTGGACACAGTTATAATGGGAGTTGCCCAGTGCTATAATGAGGCTCCCAGACAGATAATAGGGCTCACACAACTGGGTTTCTCAACAATTGATAGACTGTACTTGACAATCTGGAAGATTAGATTTCATTTAATAGCCTCGCTATGAAGGATCTTCTCTCAATTTTAAGGAAATATTAATGAAGAAATGAAGAGACGGTGATGAAAATGATCATGACCCTTAAACCTCTTTACATAGCTCCTCTGAAAGCTCAGTCTGAATGAAGCAAGTAATCTCAGTGAAAGCATACACTACTGCAAGATGGAGCGCTAGCAAACAGCGGTGCAAACTTGCATTTATATAGTGCCTTTTGTCATGTATCCTACATGGCTATTGTTTGTACTATCACAAGGTGTGCCACCAGAGGGCACAGCAGTGGGAGACTTGTAGGTTACCTGTACAGGTCTGCCTGGCCTAGTATAAAAGGCAGGCCACTAGGTGTGATCCTCATTCTGGAGTTATCAATAAAGGACGAAGGTTACTACAGTTCACGTACAACACATTGCCTCGTGGAGTCATTATCAAAGCATCCTAGGACACAGCACCTTTCATGACCACCGGATGTCTTAAAGTGCTTTATAGCCAATGAAATACTTTTTGAAGTGTAGTCATTGTTGTAATGGAGGTGAGCAGGAGACTGGGGCATAGGGGCTTGGCAGAGAGCTGGAGATTTGGGAATGGGGGAGGGCAAGAGATGGAGACTGGTAATGAGGGCTCATGGGGAGATGGTGAGTGGGGGCTCGGGGAGACTAGCAATGGGAGCCCAGGGATAGATGGAGACTGGCAATGGGGCTCGGGGAGAGAGGGAGACCGGGGAATGAGGCTCAGGGAGAGAGGGAGACCGGGGCATGAGGCTCAGGGAGAGAGGGAGACCGGGGAATGAGGCTCAGGGAGAGGTAGAGCCTGGGGAATAAGGCTCGGGGAGAGATAGAGACTGGGGAATGAAGCTCAGGGAGAGATGGAGTCTGGGGTATGGGCTGAGAGAGAGATTAAGACTGGAGAATGGAAGCTAGGGGAAGACTGGGAAATGGGGGAAGGGGAGAGAGAGCCTGGAGAATGAGGGAAGGAGAGATGGAGACTGAGGAACGGGGCTCGGGGAGAGATGGAGACTGAGGAATGGGGCTCGGGGAGAGATGGAGACTGGGGAATGGGGGCTCGGGGAGAGATGGAGACTGGGGAATGGGGGCTCGGGGAGAGATGGAGACTGGGGAATGGGGGCTCGGGGAGAGATGGAGACTGGGGAATGGGGGCTCGGGGAGAGATGGAGACTGGGGAATTGTGGCTCGAGGAGAGATGGAGACTGGGGAATGAGGCTCGGGGAGAGATGGAGACTGAGAACTGGGGCTCGGGGAGAGATGGGGACTGGGGAATGAGGCTCGGGGAGAGAGGGAGACTTGGGAATTGTGGCTCGGGGAGAGATGGAGACTGGGGAATGGGGGCTCGCAGAGATGGAGACTGGGGAATGAGGCTCGGGGAGAGATGGAGACTGGGGAATGGAGCTCAGAGAGACATTAAGACTGAGGAATGGGGGATTGCAAGAGAGCGAGACTGGGAATAGGGGCTCAGGGAAAGAGGGAGACTGGATATGTGCTTGTGGGGAGAGAGGGAGACTGAGGAATGAGACTCAGGGTAGTGGGAGACTAGGGAATGGGAGCATCGTGGGGAGAACGGGAGAGTGGGGGATGGGGGCTTGGGCGAGATATGGAGACTGGGGAATGGGCTCGTGAGAGACTGGGGAATGGGGAGTGATGAAGCCTGGAGAATGGAGGCTGGGGAGAAAGGGAGACTGGGAATGAGGCTCGGGAGTGAAACTGGAGAATGGGGCTCAGGTGTAGTGGGAGAACAAGAGAATGGAAAATGGGGACTTGGGGGAAAGAGGGAAATTGGGAAATGGCTCGGGGAGTGAGCGAGACTGGGAATGGGGGCTTGAGGGGGATAGCAGGAGACTGGGGAATGGAATACGGGGAGAGTGGGAGACTGGGGAATGGGGACTCGGAGGAGAGGGAGACTGGAGAATTGGGATTCTTAGAGAGATGAAGACTGAGGGATAAGGCTCGGAGGATGGGAGACTTGGGAATGGGCGTTCAGAGAGACATGGAGACTGGAGAATTGGGGCTCGGAGGAGTGAGGAAGACTGGGGAATGGATAGAGTGTGGAATGTGGTCTCAGAGAGATTGAGACTGGGGAATGGGGGCTCGGGGAGAGGGAGGCTGGGGAATGGGGGCTCGGGGAGAGGGATGCTGGGGAATGGGGGCTCGGGGTGAGGGAGGCTGGGGAATGGGGGCTCGGGGAGAGGGAGGCTGGGGAATGGGGGCTCGGGGAGAGGGAGGCTGGGGAATGGGAGCTCGGGGAGAGGGAGACTGGGGAATGGGATATGAGGGAGCTTGGGGAGTGAGTGAGACTGGGGAATGGGGTACAGGGGAGAGAGGGAGTCTGGGGAATGGGGTACGAGAGAAAAAGGGAGACTGGGAAATGGGCCTCTGAGCAGAGACAGACTGGTGAATGGGGGCTCGGGAAAGATGGAGACTGGTGAATAGGACTTAGGAGAAAGTTGGAGACTGGAGAATGGGGAGGGGGAGAAATAGGAAACTGGGGAATGGGGGTTCAGGAAGTGCGGGAGACTGGGGAATCGGGGATAGTGGGAGACTGGGGAGTGGTGAATGGAGGCTTGGAGGAGAGGGAGACTGGGGAATGGGGGCTCAGAGGGGTGGGAGAGACTGGGGAATGGGGGCTCGGGGGAGAGCGGGAGAGTGCAGAATGCTGTCTTAGGGAGAGATTGAGACTGGGGAATGGTGGCTTGAGGAGAGGGAGACTGAGTTTTGTGGGATTCTAGAGAGATTGAGATGGGGGAATGGATGCTTGGAGAAAGATGCAGACTGGGGAATGGAGGCTCGGGGTGAGGAAGATTGAGACATGGTGGCTCAGGGAGAGGGAGATCGGGGCATGGTGGCTCAGGGAGAGGGAGATCGGGGCATGGTGGCTCGGGGAGAGGGAGATCGGGGCATGGTGGCTCGGGGAGAGGGAGATCGGGGCATGGTGGCTCGGGGAGAGGGAGATCGGGACATAGTGGCTCGGGGAGAGGGAGATCGGGGCATGGTGGCTCGGGGAGAGGGAGATCGGGACATAGTGGCTCAGGGAGAGGGAGATCGGGGCATGGTGGCTCGGGGAGAGGGAGATCGGGACATAGTGGCTCGGGGAGAGGGAGTCTGGGGCATGGTGGCTGGGGGAGAGGGAGACTGGGGCATGGTGACTGGGGGAGAGGGAGACTGGGGAATTGGGGCTTGGGAGGGTAGCGGGAGTAATGCGGATTGGGGAGAGAGGGAGACTGGGGAATGGGTGCTCAGGGGAGAGATGTAGACGGAAATAGGGGCTCCGGATGAGAGAGACTAGGGAATGGGGGCTCGGGGAAGAGATGGAGACTGGGGGATGGGGGCTCAGGGAAAAGATGGAGACTGGGGGATGGGGGCTCAGGGAAGAGATGGAGACTGGGGGATGGGGGCTCAGGGAATAGCTGGAGACTGGGGGATGGGGGCTCAGGGAGAAAGGGAGACTAAGGAATGGGGGCTCGGGGGTGAGAAGTAGTTTGGGGAATTAGGGTAGATGGATAGAGGGGAATGGGGGCTCGGGGAGAGAGGTTAACAAGGGAAATTAGGGATAGTGTTAAATCCAAGGAAGAGGCATATAAATTGGCCAGAAAAAGCAACAAACCTGAGGACTGGGAGAAATTTAGAATTCAACAGAGGAGGACAAAGGGATTAATTAGTAGGGGAAAATAGAGTATGAGAGTAAGCTTGCAGGGAACATAAAAACTGACTGCAAAAGCTTCTATAGGTACATGAAGAGATAACGATTAGTGAAGACAAATGTACTCCGTTGCAGTCAGAATTTATAATGGGGAACAAAGAAATGGCAGACCAATTGAACAAATACTTTGGTTCTGTCTTCACGAAGGAAGACACAAATAACCTTCCGGAAATACTAGGGGAGCGAGGGTCTAGCGAGAAGGAGAACTGAAGGAAATCCTTATTAGTCAGGAAATTGTGTTAGGGAAATTGATGGGATTGAAGGCCGATAAATCCCTAGGGCCTGATAGTCTGCATCCCAGAGTACTTAAGGAATTGGTCCTCGAAATAGTGGATGCATTGGTGGTCATTTTCCAACATTCTATAGACTCTGGATCAGTTCCTATGGATTGGAGGGCAGCTAATGTAACCCCACTTTTTAAAAAAGAAGGGAGAGAGAAAACGGAATTATAGACCGGTTATTCTGACATCGGTAGTGGGGAAAATGTTGGAATCAATTATTAAAGATGTAATAGCAGTGCATTTGGAAAGCAGTGACAGAATCGGTCCAAGACAGCATGGATTTATGAAAGGGAAATCATGCTTGACAAATCTAGAATTTTTTGAAGATGTAACGAGTAGAATGGACAAGGGAGAACCAGTGGATGTGGTGTATTTAGACTTTCAAAAGGCTTTTGACAAGGTCCCACACGAGAGATTATTGTGCAAAATTAAAGCAGTTGGTATTGGGGGTAATGTATTGACGTGGATAGAGAACTGGTTGGCAGACAGGAAACAAAGAGTCGGAATAAATGGATCCTTTTCAGAATGGCAGGCAGTGACTAATGGGGTACCACAAGGTTCAGTGCTGGGACCCCAGCTATTTACAATATACATTAATGATTTGGACGAAGGAATTGAATGTAATATCTCCAAGTTTGCAGATGACACTAAGCTGGGTGGCAGTGTGAGCTGTGACGAGGATGCTAAGAGGCTGCAGGGTGACTTGGACAGGTTAGGTGAGTGGGCAAATGCATGGCAGATGCAGTATAATGTTGATAAGTGTGAGGTTATCCACTTTGGTGGCAAAAACAGGGAGGCAGAATATTATCTGAATGGTGAAAGATTAGGAAAAGGGGCGGTGCAACGATATCTGGGTGTCATGGTACATCAGTCATTGAAAGTTGGCATGCAGGTACAGCGGGCGGTGAAGAAGGCAAATGGCATGTTGGCCTTCATAGCGAGAGGATTTGAGTATAGGAATAGGGAGGTCTTACTGCAGTTGTACAGGGCCTTGGTGAGGCCACATTTTGAATATTGTGTACAGTTTTGATCCCCTAATCTGAGGAAAGACATTCTTGCTATTGAGGGAGTGCAGCGAAGGTTCACCAGACTGATTCCTGGGATGGCAGGACTGACATATGATGAAAGACTGGATCGACTAGGCTTATATTCACTGGAGTTTAGAAGAATGAGAGGGGATCTCATAGAAACATATAAAATTCTGACGGGATTGGACAGGTTAAATGCAGGAAGAATGTTCCCATTGTTGGGGAAGTCCAGAACCAGGAATCACAGTCTAAGGATAAGGGGTAGGCCATTTAGGACCGAGATGAGGAGAAATTTCTTCACTCAGAGAGTGGTGAACCTGTGGAATTCTCCACCACAGAAAGTTGTTGAGGCCAGTTCGTTAGATATATTCAAAAATGAGTTAGATGTAGCCCTTACGGCTAAAGGGATCAAGGGGTATGGAGAGAAAGCAGGAATGCGGTACTGAAATTGCATGATCAGCCATGATCATATTGAATGGTGGTGTAGGCTCGAAGGACCGAATGGCCTACTCCTGCACCTATTTTCTATGTTTCTATGAGAGGGAGATTGTGGAATCAGGACTCGGGGGGACAGATGGAGACTGGGAAATCTGGAATTGGGGAGAGGGAGACTGGGGAATGATGGCTCGGGGGAGAAAGGCTGTGGAATGGAAGTCAGGAGAGAGAGCGAGACTGGGAAATGGGGGTCATGGGAGAGAGATTGGGAAACAGGGGTCAGTGGAGAGAGGGTGACTAGGGAATGGGGGTCGGGGAAAAAGGGAGTCTAGAAATGGGGGTTCGACCAAAGAGGGGGAGACTGGTAATGGGGGCTCGGTGGATTGAGAGAGACTGGGGAATAGTGGGGAGAGCGGGAGAAATGGAGACTGGGGAATAGGGCTTGGGAGATAGTTGGAGACTGCGGAATGGGGAAGGGGAGAGATAGGAAACTGGGGCATGGGGGCTCAGGTGAATGGGAGACTGGGGAATCGTGGAGTGAGGAAGACTGGGAATGGGTGCTCGAGAGGGTTAGCAGGAGAATGAGGAATGGGGATTTGTGTGTGGTAGCGGGAGACTGGGGAATAGGGGGGGAAAGGAGAGAGCAGAATGGGGTCTTGGAAAGAGATTGATACTGGGGAACGGTGTCTCGGGGAAAGGGAGGCTGGGGAATTGTGGCTCGAGGGGGAGATGGAGATTGGGAATGGGGGCTCGGGGGAGACTGGGGAATGTGGGCTTGGGGGAGAGATGGAGACTGGGGAATGGGGGCTCGGGGGAGACTGGGGAATGTGGGCTGGGGAGAGAGTGGGACACTGGGAATGGAGAAAGGGGAGAGATAGGAAACTGGGGAATGAGGGCTTGGGTAGTTTGGGAGAATGGGGAATCGGGGACTGAGGAGACTGGGAATAGGGGCTCGTGGGAGAATGAAGAATGGGGTTTTGTGTGGGATAATGGGAGACTGAGGTCTCTGGGAGAGATGAAGATTGGGGAATGGGAATGGGGGCTAGGGGTGAGAGAGAATGGGGAATGGGGACTCAGTGAGAGATGGAGACTGGGGAATGGGCTCGGGGAGAGGGAGACTGGGCAATGGGCTCGGGGAGAGGGAGACTGGGGAATGGGGCTTGGAGGAGAGGGAGAATGGGGAATGGGGACTCGGAGAGAGGTGGAGACTGGGAAATGGGGGCTTTGGGGAGAGAGAGAGACAAGGGAATGGGACTCGGGGAGAGGGAGACTGGGGATTGGGGGCTTTGGGGAGAGGGAGACTGGGGAATGGGGGCTCGGGGAGTGAGGGAGATTGGGAATGGGGGCTCGAGGGTGACAGCGGGAAATGAGGAATAGGGGTTTGGGGGATAATGAGGAATGGGTCTTGGAGGAGAGAGGGAGATTGGGGAATGGGGAATCAAGGGAGAGGGTGACTGGGGAATCAGTGCATGGGGGAGAGATGCAGACTGAGGAGTCTGGAATTTGGGGAGTGAAAGACTGGGGAATGGGGGTCGGGGGAGAGAGGGAAACGAGGAATGGGGGCTCGACCGAAAAGTGGGAGACTGGGAATGGAGACTCAAGCAGAGATGAGGAGACTGCGAATGGGGGCTCGGAGAAAGATGGAGACTGGAGAATGGGGGCTCTGGGAGAGGGAGACTGGGGAATGGGCTCGGGGAGAGGGAGACTGGGGAATGGGCTCGGGGAGAGGGAGACTGGGGAATGGGCTCGGGGAGAGGGAGACTGGGGAATGGGTTCGGGGAGAGGGAGACTGGAGAATGGGGATTCGGGGGGAGAGGGGAGACTGGGGAATGAGGGCTCAAGGAGAGGGAGACTGGGGAATGAAGGCTCAAGGAGAGGGAGACTGGGGAATGAAGGCTCGGGGAGAGAGGGAAACTGGAGAATGGGAGCTCGGGGAGAGGGAGACTGGGGAATGGGAGCTCGGGGAAGACTAGGACATGGGGGCTCGGGGGGAGAGATGGAGACTAGGCAATAGGAGCTCGGAGGTGAGCGGGAGATGGGGAAATGGGGGTTCGGGGTGAGACGTGATTAGAGAATAGGGGCTTGGGAAGGAGTGATGGTGACAGGAATGGGGGTCAGGTAGAGAGGGAGTCTGGGGAGAATGGGCGCGGAGGAGAGGTAGAGATGGAAATGGGGGCTCAGGGGAAAGAGGGATACTGGAGAATTGGGGCTCGGGTGGCAAGGGAGACTGGGGAATGGGTGCTCGGGGAGAGAGGGAGGCTAGGGAATGGGGGCTCGGGGAAAGAGGGAGACTGTGGAATTGGGGCTCGGATGAAGAGGGAGACTGGGGAATTGGGGCTCGGATGGAGAGGGAGACTGGGTAATTGGGGCTCGGGTGGAGAGGGAGACTGGGGAATTGGGGCTCAGACGAGAGGGAGATTGGGGAATGGGGGCTTGGGAGGGAGAGATGGGGAATGGGGGCTCGGGAGGGAGAGGGAGACTGTGGAATTGGGGCTCGGGTGGAGAGGGAGACTGGGTAATTGGGGCTCGGGTGGAGAGGGAGACTGGGGAATGGGGGCTCGGGGAGAGAGGGAGACTGGGGAATGGGGGCTCGGGTGGAGAGGGAGACTGGGGAATGGGGGCTCGGGGAGAGAGGGAGACTGGGGAATGGGGGCTCGGGTGGAGAGAGAGACTGGGGAATGGGGGCTCGGGGAGAGAGGGAGACTGGGGAATGGGGGCTCAGGTAGAGAGGGAGACTGGGGAATGGGGGCTCGGGAGGGAGAGATGGAGAATGGGGAATGGGGGCTCTGGTGAAGAGGGAGACTGGGGAATGGGGGCTCGGGTGAAGAGGGAGACTGGGGAATGGGGGCTTGGGTGGAGAGGGAGACTGGGGAATTGGGGCTCGGGTGGAGAGGGAGACTGGGGAATGGGGGCTCGGGGAGAGAGGGCGACTGGGGAATGGGGGCTCAGGGAGAGAGGGCGACTGGGGAATTGGGGCTCAGGGAGAGAAGGCGACTGGGGAATTGGGGCTCGGGTGGAGAGGGAGACTGGGGAATGGGGGCTCGGGGAGAGAGGGAGACTGGGGAATGGGGGCTCGGGAGGGAGAGATGGAGAATGGGGAATGGGGGCTCGGGAGGGAGAGATGGAGAATGGGGAATGGGGGCTCAGGAGGGAGAGATGGAGAATGGGGAATAGGGGCTCGGGAGGGAGAGATGGAGAATGGGGAATGGGGGCTCAGGAGGGAGAGATGGAGAATGAGTGCTTGGTGGGAGAAATGGATGCTTCAGGGAGATTGAAACTGTTGCTCATAAGAACATAAGAACTTAAAATTAGGAGTAGGCGTTGGCCATACGATCCCTCGAGCTTGCTTCACCATTTAACATGGATGATCTTCGACCTCAACTCCACCTTCCCGCCTGATCTTCATATCCCTTGATTCGCCTAGTGTCCAGAAATCTATCTATCTTAGCCCTTAATATACTCAGCAACTCAGCATCCACAGCCCTTTGGGAAAGAGAATTGCAAAGATTCTCAACCCGTGAGTGAAGAAATTCCTCCTCATCTCAGTCTTAAATGGCTGACCCCTTATCCTGAGACTATGCCCCCTAGTTCTAGACTCTCCAGCCAGGGGAAACAACCTCTCAGCATCTACCCTGTCAAACCCCCTCAGAATCTTATATGTTTCAATTATATCACTTATCATCATTCTCAACTCCAGAGGGTATCGGCCCATTCTACTCAATCTCATCTCCACCTCTCCCCCAGCCCATACTCCCAGACTTCCTCTCTTCCCGCCCCCATTCCTGTCACCATCTCTCCTCATATGACAACTCTCTCATCCCAAGGATCAATCTCGTGAACTTTTTTTGCACTGCCTCGAAGGCAAAAATGTCCTTCCTTGGGCACGATGCCCCAAACTGTACACAGGTCTCCAGGTGCGGTCTTACCAAGGCCCTGTACAATTGCAGCAAGACTTCCTTACTCTTGTACTCCAACCCCTTGCAATAAAGGACAACATGCCATTTGCCTTGCTGTATCTGCAGGTTAACTTTCTGTGTTATATGTAGAAGGACACCAACATTCAATAGTTTCTCACCATTTAAAAAATACTCTGTTTCTCTATTCTTTGTACCAAATTGAATAACCTCACATTCCCCTGCATTATATTCCATCTGCCACCTTCTTGCTCATTCACTTTATCTGTCTATATCCCTTTGCAGACTCTTTGGCCGGGATTTTTCCTTCTGGATCGGGAGCGAGTTGGGCGACTTCGGGTGCGGACTGAAACCCCGCTCCCATCCTCATCCGGCTCTCTCCAACTAATTTGACATTGATGGGGCATGTTAAGCCCGCCCTGCTAGGTTCACGGCCAATTAAAAGGAAGCGGGTTTGATGACACCATTTGATGACATGTCATCAGCCGGTTTCCTTAAAGGGACTATGTCCACATTCATTTTGACAGTTGTTTTGTCAGTGATCTGCAGCATTGAGGTGCTGTAAACACTGACAAGCGCTGCACAAAGGTGCACGGATGCACCCAGGCTCTCCCATGACTCCTTTCACATGCTTATGGAGGGAGTCACAACACGCAATGGGCGGAAAGGACTTCCCCAGGACACCAACACAGCCTGGTTGCACATTGCACAGACGGACACAAGAAGGGATTTCGTCAGGAGGACCAGGCTGCAATGGTACCAACCTTTCAATAATCTCAGTGGATCATGAAACGTTATTGCAAAGCCACCCTCAACCTCATTTTGCCACTCATCACATCCTCATTACTCTGTCTTCCCTACCCTACTCCTGAACATTGTTACTCACATCAACTTACCTTGCGCCTCCATCCATGCCTCTCTATCTGCATTATCACATCCCCATCTCAATAACCACCCCTCACATAAGAATATAAGAAGTAGGAGCAGGAGTAGGCCATACGTCTCCTCAAGCCATGGCTGATCCGATCATGGACTCAGGTCCACTTCCCTGCCCGCTCACCGTAACCCCTTATTCCCTTATCAGTTAAGAACCTATCTATCTCTGTCTTAAATTTATTCAATGTCCCAGCTTCCACAGATCTCTGAGGCAGCGAATTCCACAGATTTACAACCCTCTGAGAGAAGAAATTTCTCCTCATCTCAGTTTTAAATGGGTGGCCCCTTATTCTAAGATTATGCTGTCTAGTTCTAGTCTCCCCTATCAGTGGAAACATTCTCTCTGCATCCATCATCACACTCACCTTCATCCTTGCCCAGTCATATCAACTAATAACTCACAAGGGCAGGCACTTGGAACTTTTAAGCAATGTTCATGTAGAGTGTCTGCTAATGTGTGTCAAACATTGAAATCTTTATTTTCAACACTTTGTCGTCTTGGACAGATTTGTGTGCAGCTTTGGAAGTGGCTTAGAGAGTCGTAGTGAATGGTGAGACATAAGGGTACCCCTCACAATGGTGATGAGCTTGGGCATTGCAGTCATGCTTCACCATGTGGTGTGGGGTAGTGCCAACCAGGTGCCTCATGTGGCAGCCAGGGTGTACAGCGACAAGTGAAGTAAATCTGGCCATGGAGAGGCCATCCCTGGCATCCCAGGCAGCAATGTGGTCAGGTGCTGATGCCCTGTGTCCTGTGCAGCATCAGGTGATTGCGGAGAAGGCTGGTGTTGTTCTTGGTGATGCTGGTGTGCCTGGTGATGTTGGTGTTGGGGCTGATTATGGTGGGATTCTATGGACCAAGGTAAGATTTTTTCAAGGGCACCGATGCTGATAGAATAGATAACAGATGAAGTTGAGATGACAAAAGCGATCTGTAAATGGTGAGAGAGGTTGCTTCAAGGAGGTGACACTGGATAGAGATTTCACTGCAAACACTTCAAACCTCCATGAAGCTGAATAGTGTATTCCAAATCCTGAAGCTCCAGCTTCTAATATTAGAAATTGAAGAGCTGTGATATGGTAGCTTTTATACAATTTTTTCAGCTGTCAATTATTCACAGCAATAGAGAATTATTGAAAACCCAACACACTTCCTTGATGTAATCCCAGAGTACCGGGAACCTCGTAAAAAACTTGGAAAAATCGTTAGGTTGAATAGTAAGATGCTGCTTAAATATCTTTAAGCGGCTTCTTAACTATCCCAACTGCCTGACCCGCCGCTTAGTGCCAGGTCTGCAAACCGCAGGCAGAGCTGGCACTTGGGAAATTAACAAGGAGGCGGGTTCAGTGTGGGAAACTACCACGCTGTCAATCTTTTAGATTTTGACAGTGGACTTGCCTCCAAATCCGCCCTCTGAGCAAGATTCCAGCCTTTGTGTCCTCCTCACAGATTACTTTCCCACCTAGCTTTTGTATTGTCAGCAAACTTGGATACATTACACTCAGCCCATTCATCTAAGTTATTAATATAGATTGTAAATAGCTGAGGTCCAAGCACTAATCCTTGCGGCACCCCACTAGTTACAGCCTGCCGTCACAAAAATGACCCGTTTATCCCTATTCTCTGTTTTCTGTCCTTTACCCAATCCTCTATCGATACTAATATATTATCCCAACCCCATGAACTCTTATCTTGTGTGACAACCTTATCGAACACCTTTTGGAAATCCAAATATATTTCATCCACTGGTTCCCCTTTATCTACCCTGCTAGTTACACCTTTGAAATACTAATAGATTTGTCAAACACGATTTCCCTTTCATAAAACCATGTTGGCTCTGCTTAATCATATTATGATGTTTTAAATGCCGTTACCACTTCCTTAATAATGGATTCCAGCATTTTCCCGGTGACTGATGTCAGGCTAACTGGTCTGAGGTTCCTTGTTTTCTCTCTCCCTGCTTTCTTGAATAGCAAAGTTGCATTTGCTACCTTCCAATACATTCGGACCTTTCCAGAATGTAGGGAATCTTTGAAGATCTCAAACAATACATCCACTATCTCTGCAGCCACCTCTTTTAAAACCAGAGGATGTAGGTCATCAGGTCAGGGGGATTTGTTGGCTTTTAGTCCCATTAATTTCTCCAGTACCTTTTCTTTACTAATATTAATTACTTTAAGTTCCTCATTCTCACTAGGCCCTTGGTACCCCACTGTTTCTGGGGGGTTTTGTGTCTTCTACTATGATGACAGACACAAAATATTAGCTTAACGTTTCTGCCATTTCCTTATTCCCCATTATAATTTTTCCTGTCTCAGCCTCTAAGGGACTCATGTTTACTTTCGCTACTCTCTTCCTTTTTACTTACTTGTAGAAGCTCTTACAATCTGTTTTTATATTTCTTCCTGGTTTTCTCATTTTCTATTTACTCGCTCTTTATCAATATTTTGGTCATCTTTTGCTGGTTTCTAAAGCTCTCCCAATCCTCAGACTTATTACTAATCTTTGCAACATTATAAGCCTCTTCTTTTAATCAAATACTACCCTTAACTTCTTTAGTTAGCCATGGATGTATTACTTTTCCCATGGAGTTTTTAATTCTCAATGGAATCAGTACTCGTTGAGAATTTTGCAATATTTGTTTAAATGTTCACATTTACTTATCTACCGTCATACCGTTTCATCTAATTTCCCAATCTACCTTAGCCACCTCACTGCTCATGCCTGTGTAATTAGCTTTAAAACTCTAATTTAATTTAAGTATGTCACTCTTGAACTCAATGTGAAATGCTATCATGTTTTGATCAGTCTGTCCCTGAGGATTCCTATGCTATGAGAATGAGTGATTGAATTTCAAATTCAGAAGGAGGGTGAGAAAGTTGGATCGCTAACCAGTGTACTAAGCTTAAATAAAGGAGACTATGAAGGTATAAAGGCAGAGTTGGCTAAAGTGGACTGGGAAAATAGATTACAGTGTATGACAGTTGATGAACAGTGGCGTACATTTAAGGAGATATTTTACAACTCTCAAGAAAAATATATTCCAGTGAGGAGGAAAAGGTGTAAGAGAAATGATCTGTGGCTAACTAACGAAATAACGGATGGTATCCAATTACCAACAAGGGCATACAAAGTGGCCAAAACTAGTGGGAGGACAGAAGATTGGGAATCTTTTAAAAGTCAGCAAAGAATGACTAAAAAGATTATTAAGAAAGGGAAGATAGTCTATGAAAGTAAACTAGCACAAAATATAAAAACAGATAGCAAGAGTTTCTCTCCATCATCATCATCATCATAGGCAGTCCCTCGGAATCGAGGAAGGCTTGCTTCTACTCCTAAAGTGAGTTCTTTGGTGGCTGAACAGTCCAATGCGAGAGCCACAGACCCTATCACAGGTGGGAGACAGGGGGGGCGGGGTGGGACTGATTTTACGCATACACCTTCCTCTGTCTGCGCTTGACCTCTTCACGTTCTCGCCGTTGGGACTCGAAGAGCTCGACGCCCTCCCGGATGCACTTTCTCCACCTAGGGCGGTCTTCAGCCAGGGACTCCCAGGTGTCAGTGGTGATGTCGCACTTTACCAGGGAGGCTTTGAGGGTGTCCTTGTAACGTTTCCGCTGCCCACCTTTAGCTCGTTTGCCGTGAAGGAGCTCTGCATAGAGTAATTGCTTAGGGAGCCTCGTGTCTGGCATGTGAACTTTGTGGCCTACCCAGCGAAGCTGATCGCGTGTGGTCAGTGCTTCAATGCTGGGGATGTTAGCCTGGGTGAGGACACTGATGTTGGTGCGCCTGTCCTCCCAGGGGATTTGCAGGATCTTGCGGAGACATCATTGGTGATATATCTCCAGCGACTTGAGGTGTCTTCTGTACATTGTCCATGCCTCTGATCCATACAGGAGGGCGGATATTACTATAGCCCTGTCGACCATCAGCTTGGTGGTAGATTTGAAGGCCTGGTCTTCGAACACTCTTTTCCTTAGGCAGCCAAAGGCGCACTGGAGGCAATGTTGAATCTCCGCATCAATATCTGCCTTTGTTGATAAAAGGCTCCCAAGGTATGGGAAGTGGTCCACGTTGTCGAGGGCCACGCCATAAATCTTGATGAATGGAGGCCAGTGCTGTGCGGCGAGGACAGGCTGGTGGAATACCTTTGTCTTACGGATGTTAAGCGTAAGGCCCATGCTTTCATATGCCTTGGTGAATACATCGACTATATCCTGGAGTTCAGCCTCAAAATGTGCGCAGATGCAGACGCAGACGTCATCTGCGTACGGCAGCTCAACGACAAAGGTTGGGGTGATTTTGGACCTGGCTTGGAAGCGGCATAGTTTAAACAGCTTCCCACTGGTTCTGTAGTTTAGTTCCACTCCAGCGGAGAGCTTGTTGACTGTGAGGTGGAGAATGGCAGCGAGGAAGATTGAGAAGAGGGTTGGAGTGATGACGCAGCCCTGTTTGACCCCGGTCCGGACGTGGATTGGGTCTGTAATGGAACCGCTGATAAGGATCACAGCCTGCATGTCGTCGTGGAGCAGGCAAAGGATGTTGACAAACTTTTGGGGGCATCCAAAATGGAGGAGGATACTCCATAAGCCCTCACGGTTGATAGTATCAAAGGCCTTTGTAAGATCAAAAAAGGCCATGTATAAGTGCTGGTGCTGCTCCCTGCATTGTTCCTGCATTGTCGCGCTGCAAAGATCATGTCTGTTGTGCCCTGTAGGGGACGAAATCCGCATTGTGATTCCAGGAGGAGCTCCTCGGCCACAGGGAGAAGACGGTTGAGGAAGTCCCTAGCGACAACCTTACCAGGGGCTGATAGCAGGGAGATTCCCCTGTAGTTGCCGCAGTCGGACTTGTCCCTCTTTTTAAAGATGGTCACGATCACTGCATCTCTGAGATCTTCTGGCATGGTCTCCTCCCTCCAGATGAGAGAGATGAGGTCAAGTATCCGCGCCAACAGCGCCTCTCCGCCATACTTTAGCGCCTCAGCAGGGATTCCATCCGCACCCGTAGCCTTGTTATTCTTAAGCTGTTTTATGGCTTTGCCTACCTTGTGCAGCTTTGGGGTTTCACTGAGGTAGTGGCAGGTCGCATGCTGTGGGATGGAGTCGAGAACACTTGAGTCAAAGGCAGAGACTTGATTGAGGAGATCTTCAAACTGCTCCTTCCATCGGGCCCTGACAGCCTCGGTGTCCTTGATGAGTGTTTGCCCGTTCTTGGCTAGGAGTGGGGTGGGGCCTTGGGAGTTTGGACCATAGGTGGCCTTGACTGCAATGAAGAATCCTCGCATGTCGTGGCTGTCGGCCAGTTGTTGTATCTCCTGTGCTTTCTCCATCCACCATCTGTTCTTAAGGTCGCGGGTTTTTTGTTGGACCTCAGCCTTGAGCCATCTATAACATTAAGTTGGGTTGTTGCTTGGGGCTCGTAAATGCTCTGCGCTTACGATCTATTAGTTCATGGATCGCCTGATCATTTTTATCAAACTAGTCCTGGTGTTTTCTGGTTGAGTAACCAAGTGTCTCTTCAAGGCATTGGTTATGGAGGCCTGGAGGGCAGACCAAGCGCTGTGGGCATTCAGCATCTCAGGGTCATCAAAGCACGCCAGATTAACTGTGAGGAGCTGGCTGTATAGGGCTCTCTTAGCTGGGTCTCTAAATGCCCCGGCATTAACTTTTTTGCAGAACTGCTTCTGCTGTCCCCTCTGCTTTGGGGCAATGTTAATGTTGATGATGGATCGGATTAGGCGATGGTCCGTCCAGCAGTCGTCAGCTCCTGTCATGGCACGGGTGATGCGAACATCCTTGCAATCTCTGGCTTGGATGATGACATAGTCCATCAGGTGCCAGTGTTTGGAGCGAGGGTGTTACCATGGTGCCTTGTATTTGTCCCTCTGTAAGAACAGGGTGTTGGTGATGAGGAGTTTGTGTTCTAGACATTTTGTCAGTAGGGTATCGCTGGAGTTGGCTTTCTCTACCCCCTCTCTGCCAATCACGCCTCCCCAGAGGGCTGTGTCTTTGCCGACCCTGTCATTAAAGTCACCCAGGAGGATCAATTTGTCGCCCGTGGGGACGCGGGACAGGGATGTCTCGAGGTTGGAATAAAAACCCTCTTTAGCCTCATCCGTTGCATCGAGTGTTGGGGCATACGTACTGATGACTGTGGCGTATTGGTTCCAGGATAGGGTAAGGCAAAGAATCATAAGGCCTTCGTTAACCCCGCAGGGGGAATCTTTGAGGCGGTCGACCAGTTCATTTTTGACGACAAAGCCAACTTCATGAAGGCAGTGTTCTTTCTCTGGTTTTCCTTTCCAGAAAAAGGTATAACCTCCACCATGTTCCTTGAGCTGGCCTTCCCCTGCCTGCCGGATCTCACTTAGGGCGACGATATCAATGCCAAAACGTCTCAATTCCTAGGTAACTATGGTGGTGTGGCATTCCGGCCTGTTGCTGTTGGAATTGTCCATCAGGGTGCTGACGTTCCAGGTCCCGAACTTCATTGGCGAAGTGGAAGATGCCTGTGCGTGAGTTCTTTTAACGTGGGGTGGCCGCTGCACACCGGCAACCACACGGGCTTAGCTGAACAAGTGGCAAGGGGGTCCACGACAACTGGAGACCAGGCACTGCTGTATAAGTTTAATTGCCTACGGCGAGATGTTGGCCGCAAGCTCGGTGCCGAGTAGCGCCCTTGATGGTAGATGGCACGAGGCTTGTTTGGGGGGCAGGCATTGGGAAGGTCAGCTGTCCGCTGGGGTTGTTGTTTAAAAGTATTTCCAAATTATTTTTTTTTAAAGTTACACAAGTTGATTGAAGGTTTAATAAATAGATTGAGTTGATTAAAATTATAAAAAAAACAAGTTCTCCAAGTTGTTTAAAAATTTAAGTTTCCCGAATTGTTTAAGAAGTTTAGAAGTTGATTAAATGTTTAAAAATTGAGTCCCTTCAGCCGGTTGAGCGCCGGCCCCAGGCAGAATGTTTCACACACGGCAGCGTCTTCTTTGTGGCCGGCGGGCCGGCAGGTCTCGGAAGTGTCGACGGGCCCCGTCAGACCGCAGAAGAGTCGGCAGGTCCCGGCAGACTCTTCGGGGCCCGCCGGAACTTGCCTGCCGACTCTTCCAAGAGTTTCTATAGGTATATAAAAAGGAAAAGAGTGGCTAAAGTAAAGGTTGGTCCATCAGAGGATGAGACCAGGGAATCAGTAATGAGGAACATGGAGATGGCAGAAACTCTGAACAAATATTTTGTATCAGTCTTTACGGTAGAGGACACTAATAATATTCCAACAGTGGATAGTCAAGGGGCTATAGGGGGGGAGGAGGAACTTAACACAATCAAAATCACTAAGGAGGTGGTACTTTGTAAGATAATGGGACTAAAGGCAAATAAATCCCCTGGACCTGATGGCTTGCATCCTAGGGTCTTAAGAGAAGTAGCGGCATTGGTTGTAATTTACCAAAGTTCTCTGGATTCTGGGGAGGTCCCAGCAGATTGGAAAACTGCAAATGTAATGCCCCTATTTAAAAAGGAGGCAGACAAAAAGCAGGAAACTATAAACCAGTTAGCTTAACATCTGTGGTTGGGAAAATGTTGGAGTCCATTATTAAAGAAGCAGTAGCAGGATATTTGGAAAAGCAAAATTCAAAAGCAGAGTCATCATGGATTTTTGAAGGGGATGTCGTGTTTGACAAATTTGCTGGAATTCTTTGATGTAACAAATAGGATGGATAAAAGGGAACCAGTGGATGTGGTGTATTTGGACTTCCAGAAGGCATTTGACAAGGTGTCACATAAAATGTTACTGCACAAGATAAAAGTTCACAGGGTTGGGGGTAATATATTAGCATGGATAGAGGATTGGCTAACCAACAGAAAACAGAGAGTCAGGATAAATGGTTCATTCTCTGGTTGGCAATCAGTAACCAGTGGGGTGCCGCGGGGATCAGTGCTGGGACCCCATCTACTCATTGGAATTCAGAAAAATGAGTGGTGATCTTATCGAAATGTATAAGATTATAAGGGGGCTTGACAAGGTGGATGCAGAGAGGATGTTTCCACTGATGGGGGAGACCAGAACTAGAGGGCATGATCTTAGAATAAGGGGCCACCCATTTAAAACTGAGATGAGGAGAAATTTCTTCTATCAGAGGGTTGTAAATCTGTGGAATTCGCTGCCTCGGTGAGCTGTGCAACTGGAACATTCAATAAATTTAAGAGAGAAATAGACAGTTTCTTACATGATAAGGGGATATGGGATTATGGGGAGCGGGCAGGGAAGTGGAGCTGAGTCCATGATCTTATTGAATGGCGGAGCAGACCCGAGGGGCCATATGGCCTATTCCTGCGCCTATTTCCTATATTCTTATTGTTGTGTATGGAGAAAGAGTCAGACTGAACACTGAGCTCAAAATAAATTATGACCTTAGTCTTTTATTGCAGGTCTCCAAAGTGCCTCTCCAACCTGTGAAGCCTTCTTAAATACCTGTGCTCCCAAGGGATTATGGGATCCCTTGGAACTCCAGGAAATGAGCCTTCTGGTGGCTGTATAGAGTAAATACAAGTCCACATATATAACAACATTCCCCCCAAAGTCAATCGTGTAACTATATACAATGTGAGTCGATCTGGGGCCCTTCTTGCCCTGGTTGATCGTCTCGGTGTGAAAGCTGGTGTTATTGAATCATTTGTTGGGCCCTCGCTGGGCTGCTGTGCAGCTGGCCTTGCTGGGCTGCCTGATGTGTTGTGCCCTGCAGGGCTGCTGTGGATGATGGGTTCTGCTTCGTGGTCAACCGTGGTGTCGGTTGCCACTGGTGTGTGTGTGGGGGGATCTAAAAAGGTAGGGTCCAAGGTGAGTTGCTCAGGGTAGTCCGTGAATCTGAGTTTGATTTGGTCCAAGTGTTTCCGGTGAATGAGTACATTTGAAAGTTTGACCCGAAACACCCTGCTCCCCTCTTTGGCCACAACAGTGCCGGGAAGCCACATGGAATCTTGTCCATAATTTAATACAAATACAGGATCATTGACTTCAATCTCGCTATCATGGTATGCACTTTGTTGAAGCTGCCTGCTCTCTACCTGTTCATGTAGATCAGGGTGAACTAATGAGAGCCTTGTCTTAAGTGCTCTTTTCATGAGCAGTTCAGCAGGTGGGATCCCAGTGAGTGAGTGGGGTATCGTGCGGACGCTAAGCGGGATTCGGGATAGGCGAATCTGCAATGAGCATTCAGTTATCCTCTTCAAGCCTTGCTTGATGGTTTGCACTACTCTCTCTGCCTGACCATTGGACGCTGGTTTAAACAGGACAGATGTGACATGTTTGATCCCGTTACGGGTCATGAACTCTTTGAACTCAGCACTGGTAAAACATGGCCCGTTATCGCTCACCAGGACATCGGGTAAGCCGAGTGTTGCAAACATGACCCGCAGGCTTTCAGTAGTGGCAGCGGATGTGCTAGCCGACATTATCTCACATTCAATCCACTTGGAGTGCGCGTCTACAACCACAAGGAACATTTTACCCAAGAACGGGCCTGCATAATCTACGTGTACCCTAGAGCACAGTTTGGAGGGCCAATGCCATAAACATAGCGGCACCTCCCTGGGTACATTGCTTAACTGCGAGCATGTATTACATCTGTGAACGCAGGACTCTAAGTCCGCATCGATACCGGGCCACCACACGTGGGATCTGGCTATCGCTTTCATCATTATGATGACTGGATGGGTGCTGTGGAGGTCATTGATGAAGGTGTCTCTGCCCTTCTTGGGGACCACTACTCGATTGCCCTACAGAAGGCAGTCTGCCTGTATAGACATTTCATCTTTGCGCCGCTCGAATGGCTTTATCTCTTCCTGCATTTCCACTGGGACACAGGACCAGCTCCCGTGAAGCACACAGCTTTTGACTAGAGATAATAAGGGGTCCTGGCTTGTCCATGTAATGATCTGCCGGGCAGTGACGGGTGATTGCTCACTCTCAAATGCTTCCATAACCATGGCTACATCTGCGGGCTGTGCCATTTCCACCCCCGTGGTGGGCAATAGCAGCCTACTGAGAGCATCGGCGCAGTTTTCTGTGGCAGATAGCATAGTTGTATGTGGACAACGTGAGCGCCCATCTCTGGATGTGGGCCGATGCATTGGTATTTATCCCTTTACTCTTGGAAAACAGGGATATAAGTGGCTTATGGTCAGTTTCCAATTCGAATTTTAGCCCAAACAGGTATTGATGCATTTTCTTTACCCCATAGACACACGCTAACGTTTCTTTTTCAATCATGCTGTCGGCTCTCTCAGCCTTAGACAGACTCCTGGATGCATAAGCAACCGGTTGCAGTTTCCCGAAATCATTAGCTTGTTGCAATACACACCCGACGCCATATGACAACGCATCACATGCTAGTACCAAACGCTTACATGGATCATACAACATAAGCAATTTGTTTGAGCATAACAATTTTCTCGCTTTTACAAAGGCATTCGTCCCCTTTTCGTAGTAAGACATGTAGTGGTTCTAACAGTGTGTTGAGACCTGGTAAGAAGTTACCAAAGTAGTTCAAGAGTCCCAGAAACAACCGCAGCTCCGTCATGTTCTGTGGCCTTGGTGCGTTCTCAATTGCTTCCGTCTTCGTGTTGGTGGGCCTGATGCCATCCGCCGCAATCCTCCTTCCCAGGAACTCCACTTCAGGCGCCAGGAAAACGCACTTCGAGTGTTTTAACCTGAGTCCCATGCGGTTGAGTCGACTAAGAACCTCCTCCAGGTTCTGCAGGTGCTCGACTGTGTTCCGATCTGTGACCAAGGTGTCAGCCTGGAAGACCACGGTGTGCGAATTTGAAGGACATTTGGAGCACATGCTCAGAGACTTTTTCGTACTTGGCATTGGCCATGAAACCATACTTCGCAAGCTTTTGACTGGAGAGACCTCAACCTTGAGTAAGGCCATAGCGATAGCCCAGGCGTTCATTGCCACCAGTGACAATACTAAGCAAAGCTCTCAGCACACAAGTGCTGCTACAAGTACTATGAACAAAGGTCACACATGCCTGCAGCTGCACGTCTGCAGATGTCTCAGAGTCCACCATCAAGCATGATGAATGCAAGACCATTAACACCTTGTTGGTGCTGCGGGGGTGATCATCGTTTCCATTCATGCCAATTCAAAGGATACGTTTGCAAGGGCTGTGGAACAATGGGACACCTCCAACGAGTGTGCAAGCGAGCTGCTAAGCCTGTTAAACCTGCAAACCACCATGTTGCAAAGGAGGACAGATCCATGGAGGATCACTACGAACCAGAGCCTCAGATAGAGGAGGCAGAGGTACATGGGGTGCACACATTCACCACGAATTGTCCCCCGATAATTCTGAATGTTGAACTAAATGCAGTCCCGGTGTCAATGGAGCTGTAATCGGCAGTGCTACTGTAAAGGTCTCTTACGATGGAGCGGTGCACAAGCTACCACTCTGGGTGACACTGGGCGATGGTCCCACACTGCTCGGCAGGAGCTGGCTGGGAAAGATACGCTGAAACTGGGACGACGTCCGAGCACTATCGCCCGCTGACGACACTTCGTGTGCCTAGGCCTTAAACAAATTTCCTTCGCTGTTTGAACCAGGCATCGGGAAATTCCAAGGAGCAAAAGTATTGATCCACCTAATTCCGGGGGCGCGACCCATCCATCACAAGGCGAGAGCAGTACCGTACACAATGAGAGAAAGGGTAGAGATTGAGCTAGACTGGCTGCAACGAGAGGGTATCATTTCACCAATCGAGTTCAATGAGTGGGCCAGTCCTATTGTCCCAGTCCTCAAGGGAGACAGCTCCGTCTGAATCTGTGGCGATTACAAAGTAACTATCAATCGTTTCTCCCTGCAGGACCAATACCCACTACCAAAAGCCGACGACTTCTTTGCAACGCTGACGGGAGGAAATACGTTCACGAAGCTGGATCTGACTTCAGCCTACATGACGCAGGAACTGGAGGAATCATTGAAGGCCCTCACCTGCATCAACACGCACAAAGGTCTTTTTGTTTTTAACAGATGCCCGTTTGGAATCCGATCAACAGCGGCGATATTCCAGAGAAACATGGAAACACATGCAGCTGCAGGCATGTGTGACCTGCCCTGTACGTTACAATTTGAAAACAACATCACTTTGTTCATAGTACTTGTAGCAGCACTTGCGTGCTGAGAGCTTTGCTTAGTATTGTCACTGGTGGCAATGAACGCCTTGGCTATCGCTATGGCCTTACTCAAGGTTGAGGTCTCTCCAGTCAAAAGCTTGCGAAGTATGGTTTCATGGCCAATGCCAAGTACGAAAAAGTCTCTGAGCATGTGCTCCAAATGTCCTTCAAATTCGCAATGTCCTGCAAGGCGTCTCAGCTCGGCGACATAACTCACCACTTACTGGCCTTCAGACCTTTTGTAGGTGTAGAACCAGTACCTCGCCATCAGAACGCTTTCCTTCGGGTTCAAATGCTCTCAAACCAGTGTGCACAAATCGGCGTACGATTTCTCTGTGGGTTTCGCTGGAGTGAGCAGATTCTTCATGAGGCCATACGTTGGTGCCCCACAGACGGTGAAGAGGATCGCTCTACGTTTGGCAGCGCTCTCTTCACCATCTAGCTCGTTGGCCACGAAGTATTGGTCGAGTCGCTCCACAGAAGTTTCCCAATCATCTCCCTCCGAAAATTTCTCCACGATGCCCACTGTTCTCTGCATCTTTGGGTTCGCTATCTGTATCTTGTCACCAGTTGTAGTGTATGGAGAAAGAGTCAGACTGAACATTGTGAGCTCAAAGTAAAGTGTGACCTTAGTCTTTTATTGCAGGTCTCCAGAGTGCCTCTCCAACCTGTGAAGCCTCCTTAAATACCTGTGCTCCCATGGGATTGTGGGATCTCTTGGGACTCCGGGGAATGAGCCCTCTGGTGGCTGTACAGAGTAAACACAAGTCCACATGTATAACACATAACATGTATTTATTACTTTTCCTAACTTCAGTCGAAGATTTGCCTTTTACAATTTTCTCCTATGCCCCTCACTCCCAATTTATTTTGAGTTCATTTTCCAGATTTACCCTTGGCATACAGATTACTTTTTCCATACCATTTACTATTTTTTATACCTCTATGAAATGGTCTCTGTCATCTCCTTTCAAGGTTGAAAAGCCCAAATTTCACCATACCACTCATACCACTCTCACCACTCTCACTGTTATGTGATCATCTGTCTAATTTGGCAATATTGGGAAATGAAAACCTCCCACTATGAAATTGCTCAGCAGTTTGCCATTTGTTGTTGTTTGAATATGTTTTAACAGGGTGCTATGGCCTCTAGTGGTTATTGCTGATGTTCTAATACATAGAACCTCTGTTGTCGAGTTACAGTATGTGGACGATGCCTGCGTCTGCGCATATTCAGAGGCTGAATTCCAGGATATAGTCAACGAATTTACTGAGGCATATGAAAGCATGTGCCTTATGCTGAACATCCATAAGACAAAGGTCCTCCACCATCCTGTCCTCACCGCACAGCACTGCCCCCCAGTCATCAAGATCCACAGTGCGGCCCTCAACAATGTAGACTATTTCCCATAGCTCGGGAGCCTCTTATCAACAAAAGCAGACATTGATGCGGAGATTCAACACCGCTTCCAGTGCGCCAGCGCAGCCTTCGGCCACCTGAGGAAAAGAGTGTTCAAAGACCAGGTCCTCAAATCTACCACCAAGCTTATGGTCTACAGGGCTGTAGTAATACCCGCCCTTCTGTATGGCTCAGAGGCATGGACCATGTACAGTAGACACCTCAAGTCACTGGAGAAATACCATCAACGATGCCTCCGCAAGATCCTACAAATCCTCTGGGAGGACAGACGCATCAAGATTAGCGTGCTCGACCAGGCCAATATCCCCAGCATTGAAGCACTGACCACACTTGATCAGCTCCGCTGGGCAGGCCACATAGTCCGCATGCCAGACACGAGACTCCCAAATCAAGCGCTCTACTTGGAACTCCTTCACGGCAAACGAGCCAAAGGTGGGCAGAGGAAATGTTACAAGGACACCCTCAAAGCCTCCCTGATAAAGTGCAGCGTCCCCACTGACACCTGGAAGTCCCTGGCCAAAAACCGCCCTAAGTGGAGGAAGTGCATCCGGGAGGGCGCTGAGCGCCTCGAGTCTCATCGCCGAGAGCGTGCAGAAATCAAGCGCAGGCAGCGGAAGGAACGTGCCGCAAACCTGTCCTACCCACCCCTTCCTTCAACCACTGTCTGTCCCACCTGTGACAGGGACTGTGGTGCTCATGTTGGACTATTCAGCCATCTAAGGACTCATTCTAAGAGTGGAAGCAAGTCTTCCTCGATCCCGAGGGACTGCCTATGATGATGATGAATACGTAGAAACAAGTATAATTCTGCTTCAATTAAAATATTTGTATAGAAAAAAAATATTGAAGAAATTGTACAGCTGGGTAAAAAGATGCTGAATTCTTATTTGGGAATGGAAGAATGAGTGCAGCATTTGCCTACACAGAGAGGTAGGTTTATTTGAATTATCCCAAATTTAAAAATAAAACAACAAACAATCAAAAAAGCACTCACCTCGTCTCTCCCACTACGGTGTTCGCACAGTTTAGATACATTGTATGCTATGAAAAAGATCTGTTAGTTTTTGTTTTGATAGCTAAATCTTTAAACTGTTAACAAGCTTGTGTCTAAAATCTTTATAAAATAACTCTTTCTTGCTCATATGAAGGAAATAAAGACAGACTTGCATTTAAAAAGTCCCATTCATGGCCACCAGACATCCCAGGGTGCTTTACAGCCAATGATGTGATGTACTTTTTGAAGTGTAGTCACTGTTCCAATGTAGGAAACGTGGCAGCTGATTTGCACACAGCAAGGTCCCACAAACAGCAATGTGGTAATAACCAGATAATCTGTTTTTTAATTATGTTGATTGAGGGATAGGACTCCGGGAGAACGCCCTTACTCCTCTTTGAAATAATGCCATGGGATCTTTTACATCCGCCTGAGAGAGCAGACGGGGCCTCAGTTTAATATCTCATCCGAGAGACGGAACCTCCGACGGTGCAACACTCTCTTAGCACTGACACTGGAGTGTCAGCCCAGATTGTGATGCTCAAGACTCTGGAGTGGGACTTGAGCCCACAACCTTCTGACTCAGAGGCGAGAGTGCTACCCACTGAGCCACAGCTGACGATACATAATGCCACTGAGACTGCAATTGTAAAACTTTAGCCCTGATACTGCCTCACAGAGAGTCATGGCCTTGCAAGTGATGCAACAACTCTGCTTCGTGAACTTTGTGTTTTTCTTCATTTGAACATTTACGCTGCATCCATCTGATTTAACGTTTCATCTTGGGTTAAAAGTTATATTCAGAGCTATAACTTGACAGGTATGTTAACCCACAGATTTTTTTTAGCTACAAGAAATACAGCAGTCATCACCAAATCCTCTTTTCTAAAAAGCGTATTGAAACATTTGAAGATGGCTCCAAGGCCGACAGTTCCCTAGTGAGCTTCACTCATTTGCAACTTCATCTGTGGCCAATCAAATTGCCATAATTTACCCTCTCCCTGCCCCCTCCACCTCCACCGCGTGCCTCCCAGTCTCCTGCCTTCCCCTGCTTAAAATCTGTTGCTGATAGTTCCGTGCATTTTAGCTCAAACCAGAAGCTTAAAGCTGCCTGTGCAGAGCGCACTACCATTCTTCGACCCAGCTTGTTTTGTGATTTAACTGTGTTCTTTCAATGACTGGAGCTCTGCATACATTTGAT
This sequence comes from Pristiophorus japonicus, assembly GCF_044704955.1. Lineage (NCBI taxonomy): Eukaryota > Metazoa > Chordata > Chondrichthyes > Pristiophoridae > Pristiophorus > Pristiophorus japonicus. Next base: position 221,324,131 of record NC_091979.1, on the reverse strand, counting down.
TTCCCAGACTACTCTGACATCAGGGCTGCACTTCTCTGCTGGTCTACACTGTATGCCTTGGCTGCTGAGACTCTGCTTTACGACAGTTTAACATAACCTATTCTAGCCAACAGTGCCCAACTCCCCCATCTACTGTTGCATGCTGAACTTAAGGACTGCACATTGGTGCATCATCATCATCATCATCATCATCATCATAGGCAGTCCTTCAAAATCAAGGAAGACTTGCTTCCACGCTAAAAGTGAGTTCTCAGGTGACTGAACAGTCCAATACGGGAATTACAGTCTCTGTCGCAGGTGGGACAGACAGTCATTGGAGAAAAGGGTGGGTGGGGAGTCTGGTTTGCCGCACGCTCCTTCCGCTGCCTGCACTTGTTTTCTGCATGCTCTCGGTGATGAGACTCGAGGTGCTCAGCGCCCTCCCGGATGCTCTTCCTTCACTTAGGGTGGTCTTTGGCCAGGGACTCTCAGGTGTCGGTGGGGATGTTGCACTTTATCAAGGAGGCTTTGAGGGTGTCCTTGAAACGTTTCCTCTGCCCACCTGGGGCTCGCTTGCCGTGTAGGAGTTCCGAGTAAAGCGCTTGCTTTGGGAGTCTCGTGTCGGGCATGCGAACAATGTGACCCGCCCAACAGAGCTGGTTGAGTGTGGTCACTGCTTCGATGCTCGGGATGTTGGCCTGATCGAGAACACTGATGTTGGTGTGCCTGTCCTCCCAGGAGATTTGCAGGAATCTTGCGGAGGCATCGCTGGTAGTATTTCTCCAGCGATTTGAGGTGTCTACTGTATATGGTCCACGTCTCTGAGCCATACAGGAGGGCGGATGTGGAACTAAACTATAGAACCAGTGGGAACCTGTTCAACCTTCATCGCCTCCAGGCCAGATCCAAGACTGTCCCATCCTCTGTCATCGATCTACAATACGCGGACGATGCGTGTGTCTGCGCACATTCAGAGGCTGAAATCCAAGCCATCGTCAACATCTTCACCGAGGTGTACGAAAGCATAGGCCTTACACTAAACATTTGTAAGACAATGGTCCTCCACCAAATTGATCCCACCACACAGCACTGCCCCCCCAGTCATCAAGATACACAGCGCGGCTCTGGACAATGAGGACCACTTTCCATACCTCGGGAGCCTATTATCAGCAAGGGCAGACATCTACTATGAGGTTCAACACCGTCTCCAGTGCACCAGTGCAGCCTTCAGCCGCCTGAGGAAGAGAGTGTTCAAAGATCAGGACCTCAAATCTGGCACCAAGCTTATGGTCCACAGGGCTGTAGTGATACATCGCCACTTTACTCTGCTCATGTGTTGGGTCCTGGACAGAAATGCACCTTTGCAACTGGCCACTTCTGGTCTTTACTGTGATCCCACCTTTGTCATTGCTTTCTAATGAGATGTTAACATATGCTGGACAGACTCTACTCCACTTGCTTGGGGTTACTTGCTGTTCCTCAGCTGGAAATTTTTCACTCTACACTGAGCTCGATTGAAAACACAATTTCTAAATTTGCAGGTGACACCAAATTGGGAGGAATGGTCAATACTGAGGAGGACTGTAACAAATTACAAGAAGACATTAATAAACTTGCAGAATAGGCACATAATTGACAAATTAATTCCAATACAGATAAATGTGAGGTATTACATTTTGGTAAGAAAAATAGGGAGGTCACATATTACTTGAAAAATAAGAATCTAAATGGGGTAGAAGAGCAAAGGGATCTTGGAGACCAAATACACAAATCAGTAAAAGTTGTGACACTGGTTAGTAAGGCCATAAAAAGGCAAACCAAGCACGAGGGTTTATTTCTAGAGGGTAGAATTGGAAAGTACAGAAGTTATGTTATACCTTGATTAGACCACACTTGGAGTATTGTGTACAATTTTGGTTGCCATATTATAAAAAGGTTATACAGGAACTAGAGAGTGTGCAAAAAAGATTTACAAGGATGATACCAGAAATGCATATACCTATCAGGAAAAGAGGAACAGGCTGGGTCTCTTTTGTCTTGAAAAGAGAAGGCTGAGGGGTGACCTAATAGAGGTCTTTAAAATTATGAAAGATTTTGATCAGGTGGATACAGAGAGAATGTTTTCACTTATGCGGAAGAGCAGAACTAGAGGCCATCAATATAAGATAGTCACCAAGAAATCAAATAGGGAATTCAGAAGAAACGTCTTTACCCAGAGAGTGGTGAGAATGTGGAATTCTCTACCATAGAGCGTGGTTAAAGCGAAAAGTATAGATGCATTTAAGGGGAGGCTAGATAAGCATATGAGGGAGAAGGAAATAGAGGGTCATGCTGAGAGATTTACACAGAAACATAGAAACATAGAAAATAGGCGCAGGAGCAGGCCATTCAGCCCTTCTAGCCTGCACCGCCATTCAATGAGTTCATGGCTGAACATGAAACTTCAGTACCCTCTTCCTGCTTTCTCGCCATACCGCTTGATCCCCCGAGTAGTAAGGACTTCATCTAACTCCCTTTTGAATATATTTAGTGAATTGGCCTCAACTACTTTCTGTGGTAGAGAATTCCACAGGTTCACCACTCTCTGGGTGAAGAAGTTTCTCCTCATCTCAGTCCTAAATGGCTTAACCCTTATCCTTAGACTGTGACCCCTGGTTCTGGACTTCCCCAACATTGGGAACATTCTTCCTGCATCTAACCTGTCTAAACCCGTCAGAATTTTAAACGTTTCTATGAGGTCCCCTCTCATTCTTCTGAATTCCAGTGAATACAAGCCCAGTTGATCCAGTCTTTCTTGATAGGTCAGTCCCACCATCCCGGGAATCAGTCTGGTGAATCTTCGCTGCACTCCCTCAATAGCAAGAATGTTCTTCCTCAAGTTAGGGGACCAAAACTGTACACAATACTCCAGGTGTGGCCTCACCAAGGCCCTGTACAACTGTAGCAACACCTCCCTGCCCCTGTACTCAAATTCCTCGCTATGAAGGCCAACATGTCATTTGCTTTCTTAACCGCCTGCTGTACCTGCATGCCAACCTTCAATGACTGATGTACCATGACACCCAGGTCTCATTGCACCTCCCCTTTTCCTAATCTGTCACCATTCAGATAATAGTCTGTCTCTCTGTTTTTACCACCAAAGTGGATAACCTCACATTTATCCACATTATACTTCATCTGCCATTCATTTGCCCACTCACCTAACCTATCCAAGTCACTCTGCAGTCTCATAGCATCCTCCTCGCAGCTCACACTGCCACCCAACTTAGTGTCATCCGCAAATTTGGAGATACTACATTTAATCCCCTCGTCTAAATCATTAATGTACAATGTAAACAGCTGGGGCCCCAGCACAGAACCTTGCGGTACCCCACTAGTCACTGCCTGCCATTCTGAAAAGTACCCATTTACTCCTACTCTTTGCTTCCTGTCTGACAACCAGTTCTCAATCCACGTCAGCACACTACCCCCAATCCCATGTGCTTTAACTTTGCACATTAATCTCTTGTGTGGGAACTTGTCGAAAGTCTTCTGAAAGTCCAAATATACCACATCAACTGGTTCTCCTTTGTCCACTTTACTGGAAACATCCTCAAAAAATTCCAGAAGATTTGTCAAGCATGATTTCCCTTTCACAAATCCATGCTGACTTGGACCTATCATGTCACCATTTTCCAAATGCGCTGCTATGACATCCTTAATAATTGATTCCATCATTTTACCCACTACTGAGGTCAGGCTGACCGGCCTATAATTCCCTGTTTTCTCTCTCCCTCCTTTTTTAAAAAGTGGGGTTACATTGGCTACCCTCCACTTGATAGGAACTGATCCAGAGTCAATGGAATGTTGGAAAATGACTGTCAATGCATTCGCTATTTCCAAGGCCACCTCCTTAAGTATTCTGGGATGCAGTCCATCAGGCCCTGGGGATTTATCGGCCTTCAAGCCCATCAATTTCCCCAACACAATTTCCCGACTAATAAAGATTTCCCTCAGTTCCTCCTCCTTACTAGACCCTCTGACCCCTTTTATATCCGGAAGGTTGTTTGTGTCCTCCTTAGTGAATACCGAACCAAAGTACTTGTTCAATTGGTCTGCCATTTCTTTGTTCCCCGTTATGACTTCCCCTGATTCTGACTGCAGGGGACCTACGTTTGTCTTTACTAACCTTTTTCTCTTTACATACCGACAGAAACTTTTGCAATCCGCCTTAATGTTCCCTGCAAGCTTCTTCTCGTACTCCATTTTCCCTGTCCTAATCAAACCCTTTGTCCTCCTCTGCTGAGTTCTAAATTTCTCCCAGTCCCCGGGTTCGTTGCTATTTCTGGCCAATTTGTATGCCACTTCCTTGGCTTTAATACTATCCCTGATTTCCCTAGATAGCCATGGTTGAGCCACCTTCCCTTTTTTATTTTTACGCCAGACCGGAATGTACAATTGTTGTAATTCATCCATGCGGTGTCTAAATGTCTGCCATTGCCCATCCACAGTCAACCCCTTAAGTATCATTCGCCAATCTATCCTAGCCAATTCACGCCTCATACCTTCAAAGTTACCCTTCTTTAAGTTCTGAATTAACTGTTTCATTCTCCATCCTAATGCAGAATTCCACCATATTATGGTCACTCTTCCCCAAGGGGCCTCGCACAATGAGATTGCTAATTAATCCTCTCTCATTACACAACACCCAGTCTAAGATGGCCTCCCCCCTAGTTGGTTCCTCGACATATTGGTCTAGAAAACCATTTAGATGAGGAAAGAAGGGAGGAGGCTCGAGTTGAGTATAAAACCGGCATGGACTGGTTGGGCCGAATGGCCTGTTTCTGTGTCAGATATCCTATGTAATCCTATATAATCCTATGTAATCCTATGTTAGAGTTTTTTGAGGTTGTAACTAGCAGAATAGATCATCATCATCATCATAGACAGTCCCTCGGAATCGAGGAAGACTTGCTTCCACTCTAAAAATTAGTCCTTAGGTGGCTGAACAGTCCAATACAAGAACCACAGTCTCTGTCACAGGTGGGACAGATAGTCGTTGAGGGAAAGGGTGGGTGGGACTGGTTTGCCACACGCTCTTTCCGCTGCCTGAGTTTGATTTCTACATGCTCTCGGCGATGAGACTCGAGGTGCTCCGCACCCTCCCGGATGCACTTCCTCCACTTAGGGCGGTTTTTGGCCAGGTGTCAGTGGGGATGTTGCACTTTATCAGGGAGGCTTTGAGGGTGTCCTTGTAACGTTTCCACTGCCCACCTTTGGCTCGCTTGCCGTGAAGGAGTTCCGAGTAGAGTGCTTGCTTTGGGAGTCTCGTGTCTGGCATGCGGACTATGTGGCCTGGTCAGCGGAGCTGATCAAGTGTGGTTAGTGCTTCAATGCTAGGAATGTGGAGAAATGTGAAATTATCCACTTTGGTAGGAAAAATAGAAAAGCAGAGTATTTTTTAAATAGTAAGAGAATGGAAAATGTTGGTGTCCTTGTACACGAATCACCATGACATTTCTGCAGCCACCGATCTGCTCAACCACACCCTCACCATCATCTTTTAATGCCCTCGTCCCTATTAAAACCATTACACTCTCTCACCCCGGCCGTTCCCCCTAGTACAGCCCTCATCTTCACTCCCTCAAGTCCAAGGGGTGCAGACTTGAACAGATGTGGCAGAAAACTGCTTTATCCATTCACCATCAAATCTGGGTCGACACATAAAGCATTATCGGGAATCATTCTGGAATGCAAAGATAACACCCAGCTACTATACTGCTAACTGTCTTCTTAAACCCCTCTCCCCTGTCTCCACCACACTCACCTCCACAAACAAGTGTGAGGAGCTCATGGACTTCTTTGTCCTAAAGATTGAGACCATCCGATCAGCTGCCTCTGCCACTTCCCTTCCTTCCCCTAGCCCACCGGGCCAAACTTCCTCGGAGGCTCCTCCCTGCCCGAGCCCTAAACTCGCATCTTTCTCTAGTTTCTCTTTGATTACCACTATTGACCTCTCCGAGCTCATCTTGTCCATGAGACCCACTTCCTGCTCTCTTGATCCTATTCCTACTAAACTGCTGACCACCCAACTTCCATTTTTGGCTCCCATGTTAGCCGATATTGTTAACGGTTCTCTCTCCTCAGGTACTGTCCCCTTTCCTTCAAACCTGCTGTCATCACCCCTCTCTTCAAAAAACTAACCCTTGACCCCACTGTGCTTGCTAGCAATCACCCCATTTCCAACTTTCCTTTCCTCTCCAAAGTCCTTGAATGTGTTGTCGCCTCCCAAATCCGTGACCATCTTTCCCGGAACGCCAAGTTTGAATCCCTTCAATCTCGTTTTCGCCCCTGCCACAGTACCTAAACGGCTCTCATTAAAGTCACAAATGACATCCTTTGTGAGTGTGACAAAGGTAAACTATCCCTCCTCATCCTCCTGGACCTGTCTGCAGCCTTTGACACAGTTGACCACTCTATCCTCCTCCAACGCCTCTCCACCAATGTCCAGCTTGGTGGGACTGCACTCGCCTGGTTCCATTCTTATCTATCTAATCGTAGTCAGAAAATCACCTGCAATGGCTTCTCTTCTCACGCTCTCATCATTACCTCTGGTGTCCCCCAAGGAACTGTCCTTGGCCTCTTCCTATTTCCCATCTATATGCTGCCCCTTTGATGATATCATCCGAAAACAAAGAGTCCCTCCACATGTACGCTGTCGACACTTAGCTCTACCTCTCCATCACTTCTCTCGACCCCTGCTTGGTATCTAAATTGTCAGATTGCTTGTCTGACATCGAGTACTGGATGAACAGAAATTTTTTCCAGTTAAATATTGGGAAGACCGAAGCTATTGTCTTTGGTCCCTGATACAAACTGCCTTCCATAACCACTAACTCGATCCCTCTCCCTAGCATTAATCTGAGGCTAAACCAGACTGTTCACAACCTAGGTGTCATATTTGACCCTGAAATGAGTTTCCGGCCACATATCCGTGGCATAACTAAAACCTCCTTTTTCCACCTCCGTAACATTGCCCGCCTCCGCCCCTGCCTCAGCTTTTCTGCTGCTGAAACCCTCATCCATGCCTCTGTTACCTGTAGACTTGACTACTACAATGCACTCCTGGCTGGCCTCCCACATTCGTATACTTGAGGTCATCCAAAACTCGGCAGCCCGTGTCCTAACTCGCACCTAGTCACGATCACCCCTGTGCTCACTGACCTACATTGGCTCCCGGTTAAGCAACGCCTCGATTTCAAAATTCTAATCTTGTTTACAAATCCCTCCATGACCGCACCTCTCCCTATCTCTGTAATCTCTTTCAGCCTCACAACCCCACAAGATGTCTGTGCTCCTCAAATTCTGCCCCCTTGAGCATCCTTGATTATACTGCTGAATCATTGGTGGCCATGCCATCAGTTGCTTGGGCCGTAAGCTCTGGAACTCGCTCCCTAAACCTCTCCGGCTCACTTCCTCTCTTTCCTCCTTTAAGACAGCTCCTTAAAACCTATCTCTTTAACCAAGCTTTTGGTCATCTGCGGTAATTTCTTCTTATGTGGCTTGGTGTCAAATTTACCTGTTGTTTCTTATGTCACCACTGTGACGCACCTTGGGATGTTTTACTATGTTAAAGGTGTTATATAAATAAAAGTTGTTGTTGGTATTGTTGTTGAATCATTGAAAGTTAACATGCAAGTACAGCAAGCAATTAAGAAAGCAAATGGTATGTTGGCCTTTATTACAAGAGGATTTGAGTATAAGAGTAAAGATGTCTTACTGCAATTACATAAGGCCTTGGTGAGACCACACCTGGAGTATTGTGTACAGTTTTGGTCTTCTTACTTAAGGAAGGATATACCTGCCATAGAGGGAGTGCAATGAAGGTTCACCAGGCTGATTCCTGGGATGGGGGAATTGTCTTATGAGGCTATATTGAGTAGAATAGGCCTGTATTCTCTTTCTCGCTGAAACATACAAAATTCTTACAGGGCTTGACAGGGTAGATGCAGGGAGGATGTTTCCCCTGGCTGGGCAGCTTAGAACCAAGGGTTACAGTCGCAGAATAAGGGGTCTGTAATGTATGTACATAAGGTCTGCACACCAAGAGGGGGCATTACCGTCGGAGGTCCTAGGGTCATAGGTACACTCATGCTGGGCCCGGTATATAACCGGAACTCCACCTTTGTATCTTCACTTCTGGAAACCATTAAAGACTGACCAGGTTACACATAGTCACTGGCTCACAGTACAGAGTTCATTTCATACACCACAACTGGCGACGAGGCAAATACGAACCCATGCAAAAGTATGGTGAGCACAACACGATCGAGTACTGTTGGAAATCTTGAGAGATTCAATGAGGGAGAGAATTGGGTAGATTTCACGGATCGTCTTGACCAGTATTTCATGGCAAACGACCTAAACAAAGACAAGGGTGCAGAGAAGCGCAGAACAGTTCTTCTCACCGTTTGTGGCCCCACGATCCATGCACTCATCAAGAATCTGCTCTCACCCACTCTTCCTACAGAAAAGGATTACAAAGAACTGCATGTTGTAATTCGGAAACATCTTAAACCCACGGAAGGAATTCTCATATCCAGATATCGCTTCTATACGCACGTTCGTCCAGAAGGCCAGGAGGTAGCGACATTTGTTGCCAACCTGAGACATCTCGCAGGACCTTGGAAGACATGCTGCGTGACTTTTTCGTGATCGGGATCAACCACGAGGCGATCTTAAGTAAACTGCTGGCTGCGGATACGCCGGACCTCAGCAAGGTCATCACCATCGCCCAGGCTTACATGTCCACACAGAAAAGCACGAAGCAGATATCGTGACAAAACAGGAACTCCACGGCAAGTACTGTGTACAAAATTGTATTGACGTCCAGCAGAGCTGCCCATGGCAGGGCCTACTCAACTGCATCTGCAAGACCAGGAGCCGCTCAAAGTTCGACATCGAGGGCCTACTCGACTGCATATGTGAGAACGGGAGCCACTCAAAGCCCGCCATCGGGCGCAAATCCGAGCTCAACATGTTGACGTTGCAGGGCAATCTCCGACCCCATCAGTGCCGCTTCAGGCAGTATGTATGCAGAGGGTGTGCGAAGACGGGGCATCTTCAGCGGACGTGTCCGCAGCAGAGCAAGCGAGCTGCGAAACACCACGTGGATGATGATCAATTCAGCGTGGATCTGGCAATGCAGCCCGAGATATTTGAGAGCTCCGAGGAGGAAGTGTATCGCGTACATGCGTTCCTAACAAAGAGCCAACCAATAATGATGGAGGTAAAATTAAATGGCGTGCTGGTATCCATGGAATTAGACACGGGTGCGAGTCAATCGATAATGAGCCAGAGGACTTTTGAAAAGCTGAGGGAGACCAAGGCAGGGAGACCCAAGCTGAGTCCGATAAATGCGAAGTTGCGTACCTACACCAAAGAGCTCATACCAGTGATCGAGTGATCGGTAGTGCAGCAGTAAGAGTGTCATATGAGGGAACGGTTCATGATCTACCGTTATGGATTATACCGGGCAATGGTCCATCGTTATTCGGCAGGAGTTGGTTCAAGAAAGTAAAATGTAAATGGTACAATATCAAAGCTTTGTCATCAGCGGATGATGAATTGTGTGCCCAAGTGCTGAGGAAATTTCCCTCACTGTTTGAAGCAGGAACTGCAGCTTCAAGGGAGCCAAGGTGCAGCTTTACCTAGGCCCAGACGCAAGGCCCATCCATCACAAAGCCAGGGCGATCCCGCACACGATGAGAGAAAAGGTTGAGCTCGAATTGGACAGGCTACAACACGAGGGGGGTCATCTCACAGGTCGAATTTAATGAATGGGCCAGCCGCATTGTTCATCAACACGCACAAAGGATTGTTTATTTACAACAGGTGCCCTTTTGGCATTTGTTCGGCGGCAGCCATATTTCAGAGAAACATGGAGAGCCGATTGAAATCCGTCCCCAGGACCGTGATATTCCAAGACGACATCCTAGTCACAGGTCATGACACCGCGGAGCACCTGCACAACCAGGAAGAGATTCTGCGTCGTCTGGACAAAGTGGGACTCATGGCACCAGAGGTCGAATTCCTTGGATGCAAGATTGCTGCAGATGGAATCAGGCCTACAGATGCGAGGCCATCAAAAATGCGCCCAGGCCCCAGAATGTGACGGAGCTGCGTTCGTTCCTGGGTCTTCTCAACTACTTCGGTAACTTCTTACCCAAATTGAGTACAGTATTACAGCCTTTGCACAAGCTGCTCAGGAAAGGAGACGACTGGATGTGGGGTGATCTTCAAGACAGTGCCTTTGAGAAGGCTAGAAATCTGTTGTGTTCCCACAAGCTACTAGTACTGTATGACCCATGCTAGCGTCTAGTTTTGACCTGTGATGGGTCGTCCTATGGGGTCGGCTGCATACTCCAGCAAGCCAATGAGTCAGGCAAACTACAACCAATTGCATACGCTTCTCGAAGCCTGTCCAAGGCGGAAAGAGCCTACGGCATGGTGGAGAAAGAGGCTTTAGCATGTGTTTATGGGGTAAAAAAATGCACCAGTACCTGTTTGGGCTTCGTTTTAAGCTGGAAACTGATCACAAGCCGCTTATATCGTTGTTCTCGGAACATAAAGGTATCAATACCAACGCATCGTCCTGCATCCAGAGGTGGGTGCTGACATTATCTGCCTATGATTATGTCATTCACCACAGACCAGGCACCGACAACTGCGCTGATGCATTGAGCCGGTTACCGTTGCCCACCTCTGGGGGTAGAAACGCCAATGCCCGCAGAGCTACTCATGGTCATGGATGCCTTTGAGAGTGAAGGGTCGCCTGTCACTGCTCAACAAGTTAAGACCTGGACCAGCCAGGATCCGACCCTATCGGTTGTAAAACATTGTGTTCTTAACGGGGACTGGTCGACCATCCTCAAAGAAATGGGTGAAATGTGGAATTCTCTGCCCAGGGAAGCAGTTGAGGCTCATTGAATGTATTCAAATCACAGATAGATAGTTTTTTAACCAATAAGGGTATTAAGGGTTATGGGGAACGGGCGGGTAAGTGGATCTGAGTCCACGGCCAGATCAGCCATGATCTTGTTGAGTGGCGGAGCAGGCTCGAGGGGCTAGATGGCCTACTCCTGTTCCTAATTCTTATGTTCTTATGTTCTTATGAAACCAAACCGTACAGCCGTCGCAAAGATGAGCTTTCCATCCAGTCCGACTCTTTACTGTGGGGTGATTGTGTTGTAATGCCCAAGAAAGGCAGGGTGAGATTTGTACGGGAGTTACATAATGTGCATCCCGGTATTGTCATGATGAAGGCCATTGCCAGGTCCCATATTTGGTGGCCTGGCATTGACTCGGACTTAGAGTCATGCATGCATCAGTGCAGCGCTTCCATGCAGTTAATAAATGCCCCAAAGGAAGCTCCGCTCAATCTGTGGTCATGGCCATCCAAACCATGGTCTAGAATCCACATTGAATTTGCGGACCCCTTCCTCGGTAAAATGTTTTTTGTGGTGGTGGATGCATACTCCAAATGGATAGAATGTGTGATCATGTCATCCAGCACTTCCACTGCCACCATTGAGAACCTGAGAGCCATGTTTGCCACACATGGTCTGCCAGACATCGTTGTCAGTGACAACGGACCATGTTTCACGAGCTTGGAGTTTCAAGAGTTCATGAAATGCAATGGCATAAAACACGTGAGGTCAGCCCCATTCAAACCCGCGTCCAATGGTCAAGCGGAGCGGGCAGTTCAAACCACCAAGCAGAGCCTGAAACGCGTACCTCACGGTTCCTTGCAGACACGCCCGTCACGCTCAGTTACAGGACAAGGCCACACATGCTCACCGTGCCCCGCCCGCGGAACTATTGATGAAGAGAGGCCTCAAAACCAGGCTCTCTCTAGTCCATCCTGACCTTAACGATCATGTCGAAACCTGACGTCAACGCCAGCAATGGTATCATGACCGCGCCACAGTGTCACGCGACATATATGTAAATGACCCAGTGTATGTACTTAACCATGGTCAAGGGCCCAAGTGGCTCCCGGGCAATGTTACGGATAAGGAGGGTAACCGAATGTATATGGTTAAGCTCAAGAATGGGCAGATGTGCAGGAAACACATTGGTCAAATCAAGCTAAGACACACTGACGAACCGGAACAGTTGGAAGAAGACACCACAAGCTTAGACAACCAACCAACTCACGTCCAGCCATCAGAAGAACCCACTGAGTCAATGCCCAGCCCCAAGTCGTGAGAGACTCGGAAAGCACTGGGATTGTACTGAGATGGTCAACCAGGAAACGAAGGGCTCCGGACCGTTTGAACTTGTAATATGGACTTGTACCAAGAACTGGGGAGGGAATGATGTAATGTATGTACATAAGGTCTGCCCTCCAACAGGGGGCACTACCATCAGAGGTCCTAGGGTCATAGGTACACTCGTGCTGGGCTCGGTATATAACCGGAACTTCACCTTTGTATCCTCACTTCTGGAAGCCATTAAAGACTGACCAGGTTACACCTGGTCACTGGCTAATAGTATGGAGTTCATTGTATCATTTCATACACCACAGGGTCGGCCATTTAGGACTGAGATGAGGAGAAATTTCTTCACTCAGTGGGTTGTGAATCTTTGAAATTCTCTACACCCCCGAGGGCTGTGGAAGCTCAGTTGTTGAGCATATTCAAGACAGAGATCGATAGACCTTTGGATATTATGGGAATCAAGGGATGTGGGGATAGTACAGCAAGGTGGAGTTGAGGTAGAAGATCAGCCATAATCTCATTGAATGTGGAGCAGGCTTGAGGGGCCAAATGGCCTACTCCTGCTCCTATTTATTCTATTCTTATGTTCTTGCTGTACTAGGAGTATTTGATGGGCAAGTGTAGAGGGAGCTTTTCTCTGTATCTAACCTGTGCTGTACCTGCCCTGGGAGTGTTTGATGGGACAGTGCAGAGGGAGATTTACTCTGTATCAGTGTCAGCTGTGGCTCAGTGGGTAGCACACTCGCCTGAGTCAGAAGGTTGTGGGCTCAAGTCCCACTCCAGGGACTTGAGCACATAAATCTAGGCTGACACTCCAGTGCAGTACTGAGGGAGTGCTGCACTGTCAGAGGTGCCGTCTTTCAGATGAGACGTTGAGCTGAGGCCCCATCGCTCTATCAAGTGGACGTAAAATTCCTTTAGCACTATTTCGAAGAGGAGCAAGGGAGTTATCCCTGGTGTCCTGGCCAATATTTATCCCTCAATCAACACAACAAAAACAGATTATCTGGTCATTATCACATTGCTGTTTGTGGGAGTTTGCTGTGTGTAAGTTAGCTGCCGTGTTCCCCACATTACAACAGTGATTACATTTCAAAAAGTACTTCATTATTTGTAAAGCACTTTGATACGTCCAATGGTCATGAAAGGTGCTATATAAATGCAAGTCTTTCTTTCTATTATGTATGAAGAAAGAGTCAGACTGAATGCTGTGAGCTCAAGGTAAAGTGCGACCTTAGTCTTTTATTGCAGGTCTCCAGAGTGCCTCTCCAACCTGTGAGGCCTCCTTAAATACCTGTGCTCCCAAGGGATTATGGGATCCCTTGGGACTCCAGTGGATGAGCCCTCTGGTGGCTGTACAGAGTACATACATGTTTACATTTATAACAACACTCTTCCCCCCACCCCCCCCCTAAAGTCAACTGTGTAACTATTTACAAGGTGAGTCGATCTGGGACCCTTCTTGCCCTGGTTGAACCATCTCGGTGTGAAAGCTGGTATTGGTGAATCATCTGTTGGGCCCTCGCTGGGCTGCTGTACAGCTGGCCTTGCTGGGCTGCCTGGTGTGGTGAGTCCTGCTGGGCTGCTGTGGATGATGGGTTCTGCTTCATGGTCAACTGCTGTGCCAGTTGCCACTGGTGTGTGTGTTGCAGGATCAAAAAAGGTAGGGTCCAAGGTGGGTTGCTCTGGATAGTCCATGAATCTGAGTTTGATTTGGTCCAAGTGGTTCTGGTGAAGGAGTCTATTTGACAGTTTGACCCTAAACACCCTGCTCCCCTCTTTGACCACAACCATGCCAGGGAGCCACTTGGGATCTTGTCCATAATTCAATACAAATACAGGATCGTTGATTTCAATCTCGCGTGACACATTTGCACCATCATGATATTGACTTTGTTGGAGCCGCCTGCTCTCTACCTGTTCATGTAGATCGGGGTGAACTAACAAGAGCCTTGTCTTAAGTGCTCTTTTCATGAGCAATTCAGCAGGTGGGATCCCAGGAAGTGAATGGTGTCTCGTGCGGTAGCTAAGCATGACTCGGGATAGGCGAGTCTGCAGTGAGCCTTCAGTTACCCTCTTTAAACCCTGCTTGATGATTTGCACTGCTCTCTCTGCCTGACCATTGGATGCTAGTTTAAATGGGGCAGCTTTAACATGTTTGATCCTGTTACGGGTCATGAATTGCTTGAACTCAGCACTGGTAAAACATGGCCCGTTGTCGCTCACCAGCACATCGGGCAGGCCGTGCGTGGCAAACATGGCCCGCAGGCTTTCAGTGGTGGCAGCAGACGTGCTTGCCGACATTATCTCACATTCAATCCATTTGGAGTAGGCATCTACAACCACAAGGAACATTTTACCCAAGAACGGGCCTGCATTGTCAACATGGACCCTACGGTTTGGAGGGCCAAGACCATAAGCTTAGTGGCAACTCCCTGGGTGCATTGCTTAGCTGCAAGCATGTGTTACATCTGTGCACGCAGGACTCTTAAGTCCGCATCAATACCGGGCCATCCCACGTGGGATCTAGCTATCGCTTTCATCATTACAATGCCTGGGTGGCTACTGTGGAGGTCACTGATGAAGGTGTCTCTGTCCTTCTTGGGGACCACTACCCGATTATCCCACAGAAGGCAGTCTGCTTGTATAGACATTTCATCTTTGCGTCGTTGGAACAGTTTTATCTCTTCCTGCATTTCCACTGGGAGACTGGACCAAGCCTACTGATAGCATTAGCGCAGTTTTCTGTGCCTGGCCTGTGGCGAATGTCATAGTTGTATGCGGACAATGTGAGTGCCCATCTCTGGATGCTGGCCGATGCATTAATATTTATCCCCTTACTCTCGGAAAACAGGGATATAACAGGCTTATGGTCAGTTTCTAATACGAATTTTAGCCCAAACAGGTGTTGATGCATTTTCTTTACCCCATAGACACACGCTGACGCTTCTTTTTCAATCACGCTGTAAGCTCTCTCAGCCTTAGACAGACTCCTGGATGCATAAGCAACCGGTTGCAATCTCGCAAAATGCTCGAAGTGCGTTTTCCTGGCGCCTGAAGTGGAGTTCCTGGGGAGGAGGATCGCGGCGGACGGCATCAGGCCCACCGATTCGAAGATGGAGGCAATCGAGAATGCACCGACGCTACAGAACATGATGGAGCTGCGGTCGTTTCTGGGACTCCTGAACTACTTTGTTAACTTCTTACCGGGTCTCAGCACACTGTTAGAACCACTGCATGTCTTACTGCATAAAGGGGATGAATGAGTCGACTAAGAAACTCCTCCAGGTTCTGCAGATGCTCGATTGTGTCCCGACCTGTAACCAAGATGTCATCCTGGAAGATCACGGTGCGCGGGACTGACTTCAGTAAGCTTTCCATGTTTCTCTGGAATTTCGCCGCCGCCGATCGAATTCCAAATGGGCATCAGTTATAAATGAAGAGATCTTTGTGCGTGTTGATGCAGGTGAGGCCCTTCGATGATTCCTCCAGCTCCTGCGTCATGTAGGCTGAAGTCAAATCCAGCTTGGTGAACGTCTTTCCTCCTAACGTTGCAAAGAGGTCGTCGGCCTTTGGTAGTGGGTATTGGTCCT
The DNA here is from genome assembly GCF_044704955.1 of Pristiophorus japonicus. Classification (NCBI taxonomy): domain Eukaryota; kingdom Metazoa; phylum Chordata; class Chondrichthyes; family Pristiophoridae; genus Pristiophorus; species Pristiophorus japonicus. The sequence continues at coordinate 221,308,299 of NC_091979.1, read as the reverse complement.
GCAGGGAGAAAAGATTGATAGTTACTTTGTAATCACCACAGATTCTGACGGTGCCGTCTCCCTTGAGGACTGGGACAATCAGACTGGCCCACTCATTGAATTCGATCGGTGAAATGATGCCGTCTCTTTGCAGCCAGTCTAGCTCGATCTCTACCTTTTCTCTAACCGGTACTGCTCTCGCCTTGTGATGAATGGGTCATGACCCCGGAATTAGGTGGATCAATACTTTTGCTCCTTGGAATTTCCCGATGCCTGGTTCGAACAGCGAAGGGAACTTTTTAAATGTTGGGCACATGAAGTGTCGTCAGCGGGCGAAAGCGCTCGGACGTCGTCCCAGTTCCAGGATATCTTTCCCAGCCAGTTCCTGCCGAGCAGCATGGGACCATCACCCAGTACCACCCAGAGTGGTAGCTTGTGCACCGCTCCATCGTAGGAGACCTCTACGGTAGCACTGCCGATTACTGGAATCAGTTGCTTTGCGTCAGTTCTTAGTTTTGTGCGAACTGGAGTTAAGACTGGCCTTGAGGCCTTGCTCCACCACAATTTTTCAAAAGTCTTTTTGCCCATGATGGATTGGCTCGTGGCCGTGTCCAGCTCCATTGACACCGGGAGTCCATTTAGTTCAACATTCAGCATTATCGAGGGACACTTTGTGGTAAATGTGTGCATCCCATGTACCTCTGCCTCCTCGGTCTGAGGCTCTGGTTCGTCGTGATCTGCCATGGATCTGTCCTCCTCTGCAGCATGGTGGTTTGCAGGATTAACAGGATTTGCAGCTTGCCTGCACATATGTTGGAGGTGTCCCATTGTTCCACAGCCCTTGCAAACATACCCTTTGAAGCGGCATGAATGGAAATGATGATCACCCCCGCAGCGCCAACAAGGTGCTAATGGCCTTGCATTCATCACCCTTGATGGTGGACTCTGAGTCATCTGCAGACGTGCAGCTGCAAGCATGTGTGACCTGCTCTGTACGTTGTGATTTGAAAATAATATCACTTTCTTCACAGTACTTGTAGCAGCACTTGTGTGCTGAGAGATTTGCTTAGTATTGTCATTGGTGGCAATGAACGCCTAGGCTATTGCAATGGCCTTACTCAAGGTTGGGGTCTCTACAGTCAAACGTTTGCCAAGTATAATTTCGTGGCCAATGCCAAGTACGAAAAAGTCTCTGAGCATGTGCTCCAAATGTCCTTCAAATTCGCAATGTCCTGCAATGCATCTTAGCTCGGCGACATAACTCGCCTCTTCCTGGCCTTCAGACCTCTTGTCGGTGTGGAACCGGTAACTCGCCATCAGATGTTCAAATGCTCATGGACCGGTGTGCACAAATCATCGTACGATTTCTCCGTGGGTTTCGCTGGAGGAAGCAGATTTTTCATGAGGCCATACGTTGGTGCCCTGCAGACGGTGAGGAGAATCGCCCTTCGTTTGGCAGCGCTCTCTTCTCCATCCTGCTCGTTGGCTACGAAGTATTGATCGAGTCGCTCCACAAAGGTTTCCCGATCATCTCCCTCTGAGAATTTCTCCAGGATGCCCACTGTTCTCTGCATCTTTGGATTCGCTATCTGTTTCTCTTCGCCAGTTGTTAGATATGAAAAAAGAGTCAGACTGAATGCTGTGAGCCCAATTAAAGCGCGACCGTAGTCTTTTATTGTAGGTCTCCAGAATGCCTCTCCAACCTGTGAGGCCTGTGTAAATACCTGTGCTCCCAAGGAATTATGGGATCCCTTGGGACTCCAGTGGATGAGCCCTCTGGTGGCTGTACAGAGCATATGCAAATTTATATATATAATACTTTCTGTATCTAACTTGTTCTGTATCTGCCCTGGGAGTGTTTGATGGGACAGTGTAGAGGAAGCTTTACTCTGTATCTAACCCGTGCTGTATCTGTCCTGGGAGTGTTTGATGGAGCTGTGTAGAGGGAGCTTTACTACAACCAGTGCTATATCTGCCCTGGGAGTGTTTAATGGGGCAGTGGAGAGGGAGATTTAGTGCCCAGCACCAGCACTCGTCTCCTTCAGTGGCACAAAATTCACAAAACCAAGTGTATAATCTGTCAGTTTTTAATATGTGATTTAAGCAGAACCTGTCGACCTTTTCAATTTACTGACCTTTTAGTGGAGTAAATGACTTTCAATAACTTTGCTTTGTAATCAGAAACACAGAGCACTCCATTATATCAGATAGGAAAACATTTACCTACCACTCCACGGCTGCTAAGCAGTGGGGTCAAGGGCACAATATATTTTTCACGTTAATGGAAATTTAATCCAGCTTTGTTTGATGAAGCGGCTGATTATTAGATTGGGAGCAGCAGCAGCTGGTACATTATCGAGTGAACAGCTCTTAGGCCTGATTCCCCCACTGCACACAGGGCGCCAGTCTGTGGCCAGCCTGGGATTGAAGAACAACAATTATAACTGCATTAAACCTTCAAAAATAATGAAAATAGATTTAAATCTCCTTCACCACAATTTAAGTATCAGCCTTGTCTCAGTGTTTCACTCTCACCTCTGAGTCAGAGATTGTGGTTTCAAGCCCCACTCCAGAGACTTGAGCACATAATCTAGGCTGACACTCCAGTGTAGCACTGAGGGAGTGCTGCACTGTCTTTTGAATGAGACGTTAAACCGAGGCCCCACCTGCTCTCCCAGATGGACATAGAAGATCTCACGGCCACTATTCAGGGAAGAGCAGGGTGTCCTGGTCAATATTTATCCCTCGACCAATGTCACTAAAAGAGATTATCTGGTTATTTATCTCACTGATGTTTGTGGAAACTTGAGAATAGGCAAATTGGCTGCCACCCTTTCCTACATTACAATATCAACCTGCCCCCGCCACTCAGCACTGCCCCCAGATTATCAAAATCCACGATGAGGCCTTGGACAACGTGGACCATTTTCCATATCTCGGGAGCCTGCTGTCAACAAGGGCAGACTTCGATGACGAGGTCCAACACCGCCTTCAGCGTACCAGCACAGCGTTTGGTCACCTGAGGAAGAGAGTATTTGAAGACCAGAACCTTAAAACCAGCACATGGTCTACAGAGCAGTAGTGATACCCGCCCTCCTATATGCTTCAGAGACATGGACCATGTACAGCAGGCACCTCAAAGCACTGGAGAAGTACCACCAGCGCTGCCTCTGCAGATCCTGCAAATCCACTGGCAGGTTAGGCGCACCAACGTCAGTGTTCTCGCTCAGGCCAACATCCCCAGCATCGAAGCATTGACCACGCTCGATCAGCTGTGCTGGACGGGCCACTTCGTCTGCACGCCCGACACCAGACTCCCAAAACAAGTGCTCTACTCGGAGCTCCGACACGGCAAACGAGCTCCAGGTGGGCAGAGGAAACGCTTCAAGGACACCCTCAAGGCTTTCTTGAAGAGGTGCAACATCCCCACCAACACTTGGGAATCCCTGGCGCAAGATCGCTCAAACCGGCAGAGAATAATCAGGGAAGGCACCGAACACCTAGCGTCTCTTCGCCGGGAGCAAGCGGAAACCAAGCGCAAACGGAAGGAGCGCATTACAACCCAAGCACTTCAGCCAACGTCCTTTCAACCACTGTGACAGACTGTAGTTCCTGCATTGGACTCATCAGTCACCCTCGACTCTGAGGGACTGCCTAAAAAGACAATACAATAGTGACTACTTCATTCACTAAGCAGTTTGGTATGTCCTGAGGATATGAAAAGGCGACATAGAAATGCCAGTTTTTTGTAATTGGGGTGTTCAGTGCCAGAATGTCACAAAGACATTTAATGCACAGGATTGTGAAGATGAAAGCAACGATCTACAGGATGCTTCAGCTTGTTTATAATAAAGCACCTTAGCATCAAGAACATAAAATAAGAACATAAGAATTAGGAGCAGAAGTAGGCCATTCGACCCCTCAAGCCTACCCCTCATGGGTGATCATCAACCTCAACTCCACTTTCCCATCATATTCCCATATCCCTTGATTCCCATAGAGTCCAAAAATCTATCGATCTCAGCCTTGAATATACTCAACCACTGAGCAGCCACAGGCCTCTGGGTTGGAGAATTCTCAATTCCATATTCAGTATTATTTTCAGTGCAAAGGAGAGTATAGAACCATAGAACGAAAGAAGTTTACAACACAAGAAGTAATTCGGCCCATCACTTCTATTACAGCTCATTGTTAGAGCAATCCAGAACTAATCCCACTGCCCTACTTTCTCCCCTATCCCTATATTTTCCTCTGCTTCAAAATTTTTAACTACTCTTCTCTTAAAAGATGCTGTGGTCCCTGCCTCAGTCATTCCCTGTGAAAAAACATTCCATGCTCCAACTATCCTCTGTGCAAATAAATTTCTCCTAAATCCTCTCCTCACTCTGTGCCAATTTAAAAATTATGCTTCCTTGTAACTGACTCCCCAGCCAGAGGAAATAGTCTTTCCCTCTTTACTACATTAAAACACATCATAATTTTAAAAACCTTCCAATTCATCATCATCATCATAGGCAGTCCCTCAGAATCGAGGAAGACTTGCTTCCACTCCTGAAGTGAGTTCTTTGGTGGCTGAACAGTCCAATACGAGAGCCACGGACTCTGTCACAGGTGGAACAGACATTGGTCGAGTGAAGGGGTGGGTGGGACTGGTTTGCTGCATGCTCCTTCCGCTGCCTGCGCTTGACCTCTTCACGCTCTCGGTTGTAAGGGGTGGTTTGCAGGGGGTCAGCTTTCCCTTCTGACCTTATATGAGCGGTTCCGAATCGCTCCCACACCCTTGGTTCTAGACACTGGAATTATGAAGGGACTGTGACAGACTTGGACAGACAATCGGTTTCAAGGTAGGAAGCAGGTATGGCTTTATTGTGTTTAAAAAGAAGTAAAAGGCACACCTTTAATAACACACGCACAGACCAATACACACTGAGGGGTACAACACATTGAATAAAATGTCAAATTACAGCCTGTGGGGAAAAGAATACAGCTTAAACTCTAAATGGGGTAAAGAGGAGAATGCAGATACATTTACACAAGTTATCCCAGCCTCCCCCCTCCCAATTCCCCTAACTAACTAAGTTATAGCTCTGGGGGTTCAGGGTCGATGCTCACCAATCCCTTTAGACAGTTGCCGGTGAATCGCGGTTTCGGGGTTTGCTGCACTTGGCCTTCTAGGCGAGCCACACCCCGGACGGAGGAGAGGACTTCGTACTGCGTGTCTTCGGTTGGGGTGCGTCCGTTGATGCGGTAAGTTGCGTTTCGGATGTATGGGGTAAGTACCCACTTTCTTTGGTTTTAGTTAGTCCCTTTAGGTAATTTCTCACCTGTTAGCCGTTCAGAAGTAGATTGTAGAGTGGAAATAAATGTCGATTCTTCGTTTTTTGCTGAGTTGGTTTTGGTTGGTCGTTTCGCTGGTTGTGGTAGCCCGGGTTTGTCAATTTGGTTGCTGACAACCTTCCATTTCGTGGGCCTCGTGCTCGGTGGGTCCTTGACGATTTCTTGTAGGTTCCTTCACGACTCCATTTCTTCACTCCGGCTGCTTGTGTCTGTCTGTGTTCCTTTCGAGTCTGTGTTCTGTTCCAGTCTGTGTTCTGCTTCTCTCCTGTATTCTGCTAGTTTGTGTTCTGCTAGCTTTTCCTTGTAAAACTGGGGGATAGATATATCCCCCAAAAAAGTCTCCGTTATCTCCCATCAAATCTCTTGGGCTCTGTTTAAACTGTTCTGTCCATTGATTTTTAAATGTCTCCTTTGTCAGCAGTAACTCGATTAGGGTGTGAGAATGTACTATCACTGGTTTTGCATTGTTTTAGGATTGTCCAGTTTTTCTGACCATGATTTCCATTGTGCTTGATTGGGTAATTCGATTATCTCTTAGGGGGTGAATAGCCTGGGGTCCTTAATCTTCAGACGTTGGCCCCACCTCCTTTATTTGGTAACTCTTTTTCGCAGCCAAAATTTTGTAGAATCTTAAAATTGATATGCTCCTTCCCATAGATGTTTAGGGGATCTCAAGCTTCTGTAATTTAGGTCCATTTTGAATTCCCTGAATTCTCCATGAATGCGTCCCCTTTTATCCCCCGCAGGCTTTGTCTGCCCCTTTAAACTCATTTTAAAAGCCCAGAAAGGGATTCTTCTCCTCTGTCGGGGAAAGGTACCTGGAATCTTTGCGAGATATTGGTAAATTCTACATTCCCCCCTGTGATACCATATCACTTCTGGTATCATCTTCGAGGTGAGCAAAGTTCCTGACTCCCAAGAGATAACCTTCCCCGTAAATTAGCTAAACTAATACCCAAAATGCATTACACTTATGCAACATCACCATAGATGCACACTTTTCCCTTTACAGGTACAAACTTTTTACATTTACACCCTCCCATCTTGGAGGGGGTTCAATCACTACAATTGCATTTCAGCACAGTTACATTTAATTTCAGTTACATTATATTCACCAGCATATAGGCAACGTACAACCACATTACAGAAGGAAAAACATAGATTAAAATTAAACAACATCAATTGGTCTCCTGAGGTTTGTCCATCACCCGGTAATGTCTGGATCCTGCCCTTGAGAACTGCTCTCAGGCTGGCTGACACACAAGACAAACTCAAAATAATCACCTAAACATTACTGCAACATTGCCCTCAATTCTAAACTAAACCTTAAAATGTAAATTGGTGCAGTCAGCTGCCTTAAACTAAAATTAGAGCTATGTACAACCACCACCCGTCTCCGGGTGGCCTGGTTAGTTCCTGTCAGGCCCATGCCCCTTGTGCGGCCTGATAGTCGCCTGGATGCTAGGGTTTCCCCGCAGCCGGTGAGCTGGAGACCCTTGTCTCTGGGACAGCTTGTTGCTACTGCTCCTGTGAGACCCTCACCGCTGGAGGCGGCTGGCTGGGGGTCCCTACTCTGAGCGGCCTCTGTACTTCTGACCTTCGGCCTTTCCTGTCGGGCTGCCCTTCTCCTAGGGTAGAATTGCTGAGGCTCAGATGCCGGTGACCACGGTATCTTTGGCCGTGGTGTACGGAGGGTCCTTCTCAGGGCTTGGGTTACTGGGGGTGCGTCTGAATCCCAAACGATGGATGGGATAGCCCATGCAGTACTGCATTTCACTGCCCCTATAGGCACAGTTTCTGAGCCTGCCACATTCCCTGTGGGCCCTCCACCATCGGGGGCGGCCAACGGAGGGTCCCTGTCCTGAGGACGGTTCACCCCTCCCGGCTGCCCTCTGTGCTTGGCTGACCCTGGGTTGTACAGCTTGCACTGGTTGAGGTGGAACCACTTAGTACGGCGGGGAAGCTTTATGGCATAGACCATCGGGCTTGCCTTGTCCACAATGCTGTATGGCCCCATATATAATGCTTCAAAAACCCCGACCCGAGCATAGTTCCTCACCATGACCTGGTCCCCTATCTCCCATTCGTAATGTTTGCTGGGTTCTAGCAGCAATCGGTTACTCTGATGCTGTCTGCCCATGTTACTAGCAGCCTGCCAGTGAATCTGTTTGAGGTGTTCAAACAGGTTCCTGACAAACCGGTCCCGGTTCACCTCTCTGAGCTGACCTTCTGTGAGCATCGGGGCTAGGACATGAGTGGGGGTCCGCATGATCCGGCCAGTCATGAGCTCGTATGGGGAATACCCCGTGCTCTTTGACTGGCTGGCTTGGATCCCCATTAGGACCACGGTAAGACCTCCACCCACTTTTGGGGTGAGTCTCCCGTTTCCTTCCGCAGCCTTTCTTTAATGTTGCGGTTTAAACTCTCTACAATACCCGATGACTGTGGATTGTGGGCAACGTGCCATTTCTCCTCAATGCCGAGCACCTTAAGGGTTGCCTGTATTACCTGCCCGGTGAAATGGCTCCCCTGGTCCGACTCCACATACTGTAGGAGTCCCCACCGGGAGAACACTTCCCTCACTAGAATCTTAGCTGTCCCTAGTGCGGTGGCTGTTCGGCAGGGGAAGGCTTCAACCCATTTTGAGAACACGTCCACCAGGACTAGGCAGTATTTGTAGCCTCCCTGGGCAGTGGGTAGGGGCCCGATGTAGTCAATTTGGATTGACTGCCATGGTCCCTCTACCCTCCTGACGTGTTCTAGGGATACCTTCCTTTTCTGGGGGTCAGGGTTGTTCGCAGCACACACCAGGCAGTTTGCACAGAACTCGCGGACATCCTCCCTAAGTCCCGGCCACCATCCTGCCTGTTCCACCCGTTGCCAGGTGGTCTCAGGCCTGGGGTGTCCCGCTCCTGGACCCTCATGGGCCAGTTTTAGGAATTCCCTCTGGTGCTGCTGTGGCACGACCCATTGTCCCTCTTTAAACAGCATGCCTTCCTTAACGGTAATGGCTGCTGTGCCGTACGGACCTTCTACTCTCTCTCCTCTAGCTAGTGCGTTCAGGACAGCTTTCAGGACTGGGTCCTGTAGCTGAGCTGTTTTTAAAAAAGGGATTCTTCTCCTCTGTAGGGGAAAGGTACCTGGAATCTTTGCGAGATATTGGTAAATTCTACACGGTGTTGAGATTCGAAGATCTCAGCGCCCTCCCAGATGCACTTTCTCCACCTAGGGCGGTCTTCGGCCAAGGACTCCCAGGTGTCAGTGGTGATGTCGCACTTTACCAGGGAGGCTTTAAGGGTGTCCTTGTAACGTTTCCGCTGCCCATCTTTGGCTCGTTTACCGTGAAGGAGCTCCGCATAGAGCATTTGCTTGGGGAGTCTTGTTTTTGGCATGCGAACTATGTGGTCTGCCCAGCGAAGCTGATCGAGTGTGGTCAGTGCTTCAATACTGGAGATGTTAGCCTGGATGAGGACACTGATGTTGGTACGCCTGTCCTCCCAGGTGATTTGCAGGATCTTGCGGAGACACCGTTGGTGATATATCTCCAGTGACTTGAGGTGTCTTCTGTACAACTTCCATGCCTCTGATCCATACAGGAGGGCGGATTTTACTACAGCCCTGTAGATCATGACCTTGGCGGTAGATTTGAGGGCCTGGTCTCGAACACTCTTTTCCTCAGGCAACCAACGGCTGCCCTGGTGCACTGGAGGCGATGCTTAATCTCCACATCAATGTCTGCTTTTGCTGACAAGAGGCTCCCGAGGTATGGGAAATGGTCCACGTTGTCGAGGGAAATGGTCCACGTTGTCGAGGGACATGGTCCACGTTGTCAAAAACCTGCCTTCCAATTAAATCTCTTAGCATTCTCTGTTTCAGTAGAATTTGTCTCAGACGCTCTCGTCTCTTCCTAACCAGAATTTCCCATCCCTGGCAACATTCTCATGAATCTACACTTTATGCTCAATAGCTTTAATTGTCCTTTTTTGGTGCACCCAAAACTGCTCACAGCACTCTAACTATGGCTTGGTACAAATTTGTCTTTCCTTCACTCTTGCACTCCAAGCCTCACGCATGAAATCCAAAATTCTATTGGCCTTTTTCTGGCTTCCGTGAATTATATATTTGAACCCCTGGATGTCTCTGTTCCTCCACGCCCTTCAGTCTCTTCTTCATTCAGTGTATACTGCCATTCCTTGTTTTTTTTCCTCCCAAAATCTATTGGGCCAGATTTTGATTAACAAATAGCGGAGTGTGAACGACGCACACCATTATTAATGAGCAAATCGGCAGCAACTTTAGTGAGGAAGTGTTTCCCCATGAATTGCGAATCACCACACATTGCTGGATGACTTGCGCCGCAACATTATCAGCAGAATGAAAACGACATCTCGTCCTCAGCCACCCCATGATTTCCATGAAGTTGTTGCATTTGCACATTAATGGGCAATTAAGCTCATCGCAGAATGTTAAGTCTTGTATTTAACAGTGTAAGTACCCTGTTTAAGAAGTGATAACTTAACGATGTCAATCAACCTTTATGGACCAGAAAGGGAACGATTAAAAGTCTCATTCCCTCAGGCTGTGAATTGTTTTTGGAAATTTTAAAAATTTAAATGTAATTTTTTTTCTTACTTTTCCATTCTCCCTTTTCTTTCTCTCTTAATCCAATCTTTCTTTCCGTCTCTTTATTTCTCTTTCTGTACCTGATTTGGCATTGAATTCACCCACTTGAATTTCACCATCATTTTCAGTCCTGCCTCTGTTTATTTCTCAATACTTTAGTCTCATTGGTTAAGGAGGTGGCCTTGTTGCACTGTTGTTCATTAAGGTCTCAGATACCCCATTTCCTCACTGCACCATTATCAGCTCACACGTTTAGCATCTTCCAGGGTAAAAAGTGTTAAAATCGAAATGTATAGCAAAAAGTCAAACTATCAGAGGACACTGTGACATACTCCACTCCAGCAAACTTGGGCCCTAGACCTCACAATTCTCCACCTTAAACTTTACCTCCTCGCTGTTTAAAACATCCCGCTGACTCATCTGTCCATCCACTTTCCCATCTGTCCATTCATTAATCTGTCTGTCCATCCACTGATCCATCTCTCCATCCCACTGACCCATCTGTCCATCCACTGACCTGTCTTTTCATCCACTGACCTATTTGTTCCATCCACTGACCTATGTGTCCATCCACTAACCTGTCTATCCATTCACTGACCCGTCTGTCCATCCCACTGACCCCTCTGTCCATCCCACTGACCCATCTGTCCATCCCACTGACCCCTCTGTCCATCCCATTGACCCCTCTGTCCATCCCACTGATCCCTCTGTCCATCCCACTCACCCGTCTGTCCATCCCACTGATCCCTCTGTCCATCCCACTCACCCGTCTGTCCATCCCACTGACCCATCTGTCCATCCCACTGACCCCTCTGTCCATCCCACTGATCCCTCTGTCCATCCCACTCACCCATCTGTCCATCCCACTGACCCATCTGTTCATCCCACTGACCCCTCTGTCCATCCCAGTGACCCCTCTGTCCATCCCACTGACCCCTCTGTCCATCCCACTGACCCCTCTGTCCATCCCACTGACCCCTCTGTCCATCCCACTCACCCGTCTGTCCATCCCACTGATCCCTCTGTCCATCCCACTCACCCGTCTGTCCATCCCACTGACCCATCTGTCCATCCCACTGACCCCTCTGTCCATCCCACTGATCCCTCTGTCCATCCCACTCACCAATCTGTCCATCCCACTGACCCATCTGTCCATCCCACTGACCCCTCTGTCCATCCCAGTGACCCCTCTGTCCATCCCACTGACCCCTCTGTCCATCCCACTGACCCCTCTGTCCATCCCACTGACCCCTCTGTCCATCCCACTCACCCGTCCGTCCATCCCACTGACCCCTCTGTCCATCCCACTCACCCGTCCGTCCATCCCACTGACCCCTCTGTCCATCCCACTGACCCATCTGTCCATCTCACTAACACATCTGTCCATCCCAGTGACCTGTCTGTCCATCCACTAACACGTCTGGGTCTCCTGAAGTCTCTCACACTTCCTCCTCACTGTTTGCATACCTTCTACTTCTGTGCTCTCAGAAACTTTTGAGATTGCGTTCCTTGTTCTCCCGAATCATCCCTATAAACAACTTGGACCCAGCACTTACCCCTGCTGTGCACCACTGTTTCAAAATGATGAAAGGATGGGATAGGGTAGCTAGAAGCAGACTGTTTCTAGTTGTTGAAGAATCCAGAAGGAGGGGCCATAGATACCAGATTCAATGTAATATATTTAGAACAGAGAACAAGAGAAACTTATTCACATGGCGAGGCTGTGGTATGCACCTCAGGGTTTGTGGTTGAGGCAGAAACTATATTGACGTTCAATGTTAGATTGTCTAGGTGAATGAAGGAATAGGGGATGAGGAATGTAGGAACGGGATGCGTAAATGTGATTCGACTATTTATTGATACAGAGGGTAAACACTGACATGGACAAGTTGGGTCGAATAGCCTGTTTCTGTAGTGTCACTCCTCTGTATTTCATGTTGAAACTAGTGGGGGCAATGGCTGGAAACACTGGTAGAGGAGGGAGAGTCCACAAGAAAGTTGGATACTAATTGCCACCCTTAACAAGTGCCTTGTTATAAAAAAAAAACTCACTTTATCCAGTTTGAAATGGTGCAGAGTGAAACCACTGTCCATGCTGTCACTTGATATTTCTGCCACTATTATTCCTACACCGTTCCCAAGCACCGATAGAGGCATGTGTGAATTAAATGGAATCAAATCATTCAGCTGTCCTCTAGTCGGAGTTTGGACGTCGTAGATAGCACGTTTAGTGAGCTGGTCACACCACAGGTAAAGGTTACACAGACAGATAGGGAATGGGTGACCATCAGGAAGAGCAAGGGAAGGAAGGTAGTGCAGGGTGTCCATCGCGGATGCTCCAGAGTGAATCCATGCTCAACTCCAGTGCCGCAATGCGGTCTGACAGGAGCTGCAGCTGGACACACTTCCCGCACCTAGATAGTTAAATATGAAATTATAAATAAATTAAACACTTAGTTTTTATTCCAAGGGATCTGCTGCTCACTCTTCTGTGTTGGCTATGACAACACTTTTCAGATGTTCACACTATTTCCAAATGATATGAAGAAGGGTTATAAAAATTGCTTATGGCGTATAGCCATCTGGCCAGTTGAGAGATGCGGTGAGAGATCGTGGCGGAGGTGCGGCGAATGTTTGGTGTGGCGGTGCGGTGAGAGATCGCGGCGGAGCTGCAGCAAATGTTATTTTGGCAGAGGAGCGGTGAGGGATCGTGGCAGAGGTGCGGCGAATGTATGTGTCGTTGGATGAGAGATCGTGGCGGAGGTGCAGCAAATGAGGGTACAGGACCCAGAAGAGCCAGGGGCAGCATGGGCCAGCCCACACTGCAATATGTGTGCACATTAGGTCCGTGCAGAAGAACAGGTCTCCAGTCGTCCTGGTTAACCCTTGCCACTGGATAAAGGCCTAGCTCTGTCAAGCCCGTGTGGTGGCTGATGTGCAACGGACACCACACGTTAAAAAATCCATGCACAGCCATCTTCCACCGCTGGAGTTCAAGACTGGAATATCGAGTCTTTCATTGAAACATCTATAAACTCATCCCTTTTGGTATGGAAGCAAGTCATCCTTGTTTGAGGGACTGCCTATGATGAGTCGGAGTTTGGAACCAGCATTTTGCTCGAGGTACTCGAAGCTGCTCATGTTCGTGGGCACCCACAGGTGCTGTAACTTGGATTGTGTTAGAGCTCACCTTTTACCAGCATGGAGGCCCTGACCTGCGAGAGACCACCAGCGGCAGGTCGGGCCATAAAAGGAGCGGTGTGGAGGCCTCGGGGAGCAGCGTGGAGACCCGAGGAGCGGCGAGCGACCTCAGGAGCAGCATGGAGGGCACGACCTGCGTGAGAACACCAGCGGCAGGTCGGGGCCATAAAAGGAGAGGAGGTGCGGTGGCCTGGGAGCAGCGTGGAGGCCACTCCAGTGAGCAACAGCGAAGACTGATGTCATCAAGGTCCAGGTCAGCGATTGGAGCATGGACAAATACATCAGGAACAGCGAGAGACTGGAGGGACGTGATGGGGCCCAGGAGAGGCGTGAGTTCGGGGCCAGGGGCCATGAGGCAGCACGGGCCAGCCCACACTGTGATATGTGTGCGCATTAGGTCCGTGCAGAAGAACAGGTCTCCAGTCGTCCTGGTTAACCCTTGCCACTGGATAAAGGCCTAGCTCTGTCAAGCCCGTGTGGTGGCTGATGTGCAACGGACACCACACGTTAAAAAATCCATGCACAGCCATCTTCCACCGCTGGAGTTCAAGACTGAAATATCGAGTCTTTCATTGAAACATCTATAAACTCATCCCTTTTGGTATGGAAGCAAGTCATCCTTGTTCGAGGGACTGCCTATGATGAGTCGGAGTTTGGAACCAGCATTTTGCTCGAGGTACTCGAAGCTGCTCATGTTCGTGGGCACCCACAGGCACCCACAGGCATCTTCCACCCTTCAGGATGTAGTTCAGGACCTGGTGCTGTAACTTGGATGGTGTTAGAGCTCACCTTTAGTTTAGGTCCTTCATTGTAACACCTGTGAACTCATCCCTTTTTGGCATGGAAGAAAGTTTCGAGGAACTGCCTATGATGACCTGTCTGAGTAACCACCAGCACTGGCCTGTGGCAGTTTTCTGATTGATTGCCTTGCCCTATTGTTCCCTGCTCTGCGTGTCATCTCAGCAATCCTAATTACACTTTCTTTCTTCCAGAGGGATGCTGTGATGTTCCTTTAGGTTTGGATGCTCCTACTTTCGTTGATGCTTCTTGTTCTTGTGTTGAGAATGATACAACACAGGAGTTGGCCATTCAGCCCATTGTGCCTGTGCCGGCTCTTTGAAAGAGCTATCAATTAGTCCCACTCCCTGGTCTTTACCTATAGCCCTGCAAAATGTTCCTTTTCAAGGATTTATCTAATTCCCCTTTGAAAGTTATTAGTGAATCTGCTTCCACCACCCTTTCTGTGCATTCCAGATCACTACAACTTGCTGCATGAAAATAATTCTTATTTTCCACTGGATTTTTTTCCAATTATCTTAAATCTGTGTCCACTGATTACTGACCCTCCTGCCAGTGGAAAACGTTTCTCCTTATCTAAGCTATTAAAACCCTTCATAATTTTGAACACCTCTATTAAATCTCCCCTTAACCTTTCCTGCTCTAAGGAGAACAACCCCATTTAATGTGTAACTTCTTGACAATGCCTTTGGCTCACTTTCCACATCTTCCTGATACAGATATGATGATATGATGGGCCTGAAATTGCGGCCTGTATGGGTCTGTATGGAATGTCTAAGGACCCGGGAAGGCCCCGCAAAAGCCGGTTTTCGGCACATGATGCGCATGCGCCGAAAACCAAATTTTTCGATCTGCCAAGGCTTAGCTCCGCATCTTCAGGAGAAGGACATTCGCATGGGCAAGATTGCACTATTTGCCCATCTCTTGCCCAGCGAATGTTCTTTAAACTCTTGCGCCTGGTAAAAGCAGGAGTATAGCCTACTTTTACTAATGTAAGAGTTTTAAAACATATAAACAACATAAAAATAAAATTTAAAAACGCATTTTTATGTTAAAAACCCTGTCCTTTTCGGTAAGTTTATTTTAAAACCTAATTACAACACTTAAAAAAAATCTCCCCCAAATTTTTTTTTCTAACATATTTCATTAACTTTAATTTAAATTATTGTTAAATATGTGAGGTGTTTTTAATTTTTTTTATAAAGTGTTTAGGTGTTTGGGGTGCGGATTTCTCATTCATAATATTGGCCTGTAAATCCCGGCCCCCCCGTCCCGGGTCCGTACAATGTGCATGCACTGAAAACCGGCTTTTCCGATCTGTCAAACTGCAGCTTGATAGATCATCCATATCTTGGGAGCCAGGACATTTGCAAGGGCAAAATTGCGGTATTTACCCATATCTCACCCAGCGAATGTCCTGAAAACTCTCGCGCCTGATAAAAGCAGGCACATAGCCTACTTTTACAGGTGTAAGAGATTTAAAACACACAAAAACATTGTAAAATAAAATTTAAAAAGCACATTTCATTGTTAAAAACCCTGCCCACTAAGGTAAGTTTATTTTAAACCATAATTTAAAAACTTTTTTAAAAATTGGAAAAATATATATTTTTTATAAGACATAAATAACTTTAATTTAAATGAATGTTAAATATGTGGTGTATTTTTTTCTATTTTTTTATTAGTGTTTTGGGTGCTCTTATGGAGTTCTCATTATTATGAAAGAGAAAATATTGAACTTGAATTGGCTGCCGAGAGCCACGTGACTGCAGCTCCAACTTACGTCCATCCCGACGTGCACGTGCTCCGCCGTGCAGTGAGTGGAGGCCTCAGGACCGGGATCTCTCGAGGGTGTGGCAGGAACATGTAAGTGCGCATCTTTTTTAACTTTTTCAGTCGATCGCCCGCGGGAAGCAGCCGACCGGGATTAACCCTTGGCAACCTGTATCACACCACCACCAGAGGGCCTACCTGTTGGAGTCCCAAGGGATCCCAGCATCCCTTGGGAGCACTGTTTATAAGCAGGCCACCCACGAGGTACCTGCACTCTGGAGTCTTATTAAAGGACCTAAGGGCACACTTACTCATTGTTCACAGTACTCAGTTTCATCCTTTATTATGAGTGTATCAAAACTGAAACAAAAACAATAGACCAATGTCATCACTGAATGTAACTTTAAAATATGATTCATCTTACATTTTAACAAGGTTATTTTTATATGATAAAATGTCACATTAATTCCAATTATAAATCACATCCCCAATTGACACACAATTCAAACTGTCCTGTATGATGAACGGATTCTTATTACAATCACATTTATATCCTTACTTAATACACCAGTGACTACACTTCAAAGTACTTCATTGGTTGTAACTCGCTCCTGAGGTCATGAAAGACGCTATAGAAATACAAGTTCTTTCTTTACTTTCTTTATCCTGTATTTACACATCTTATCTTCAGGAATGTACAGAAAAGAATGTAAGTGAAAGCCCCAAATAGTAGACACGCGAATGAAAGTTATAGTGCCGGGGATTCAGTGGATTCCCGACATATTCAGCTGTCTAAAGTGATTGTTGGCAGGCTCTGCAGTTCGAGCCTAATGTACACAGTGTGTGATCAGCTCTGTGAGGAGCCCAAATTACTGCGAACCAGGATTGAAGATTCAGGTCCAGGATCAGAGAATTGAGAGACGGGATCAGAGAACCAGGAACCAGGACGGGCGAATCGGGAGCCGGGATCGAAGATTCAGGAACCAGGGTCCCCGAATCACGAGCCAGGATCGGAGAATCGGGAACCAGGATTGGAAAATTGGGAATCGGGATTGGAGAATCAGGAGCCTGGATCAAAGAATTAGGAGCCAGCATCGGAGAAGCGGGAACTTGGATCGGAAAATCGGAAGCCGGGATCAAAGAATTGGGCGTCAGGATCGGAGAATTGGGAGCCTGGGCTCAATGTCTGTTTCTCTACAGTTCTGATGAGTGTGGAACTGTGTCTCAAATTATTGCCCCTTGTCTCTGAAGGATAGCAATACAGGATGAGATGGTGATCAAAGAACAGTTCCAGAGCTGATGAATTCTCCCTTTGTCTCTTCATTTTCATCGTAATTGGAATCGATACGACTAATCACCGTTGTCTCCATTCTACTTGAGGTGTAAGTGCTGCTACTAGTCATTCGGAAGCTCGTTGCTGTCGTTAGCTCCTGTTGATCGTATCTACTGACGTACACAAAAGGGCACCAACGGAAAGCTCTCTTGAATCCGATGCGAAATCTGAGAACTCACAACAGAAGAATGTTTAGTGGGACCCAAAACCCTCATACCTTTTCACAGATTAGTCCCACCGTTAGAAAAACACTACTCTCACCCAATGCTTGAACACGTCCAGGAATTTGGTAGAAATGCCAAACCTCATGAACACTTTACAATATTACCACATAACCCCCAGTGCAGCCCATCATCCCAATCCCATCTCGTCAATTGTCTCAATCCCATTTACACTGTCCACTTCATTTCCTTCCCTGGGAACTTATTCCATAACTTGATTGCCCTTTGAAGTTCTTCCTGAATTCTCTTCTTACTCCTAATTTAGGGTGCAGTATGTGAGTAATCTGAGACGTGACATGGTGAGTGTTTGGGAGGAGCAGGTGATTTTGGACCAATAGTTCCCAAAACTCTTCACCACTAGGGTTTTCCTCGCCTCATGTCTGTGTAGACTAATCAATAGAGATTGATTCTAAAGCAAAATGCTGCAGATGCTGGAATCTGAAACAAAAACAGAAAATGCTGGAAATCTCAGCAGGTCAGGCAGCATCTGTGGAGAGAAACAGAGTTAGTATTTCAGGTCGATGACCCTTCGTCAGAACTGGCAAATGTTTGAAATTAACAGATTCTTAAGTAAGTGCTGGGGCCTTGAAAGGGGGGGGGTGGAAAGAACAAAAGGGAAGGTCTGTGATAGGGTGGAAGGACACAGAGATTTAAGAGACAAAGGGGATGATTGGCCAAATTGAGATGGTAATAGCACAAGTTAGGAAACAAAAGGTGAGTCTAGATCGGGTGTGAATGGCAGAATGATTACCAGCTGCCATGGGAAACAAAGAGAAACAAAATAAAAATTAAAAAGGGGAGAGTTTTTGTTGCAGATGTTGGTGGGAAGAGAGTGGACAAGGGGAGAAAAAATAGTCCAGATAGGAAGAAATAAGTTCCGTAGGGCAAGAACAGGCTGAAACAATGGGTCTACCTGGGCAGTCCTGTTTGTGGATCTTGGGAAGGAGGCAGAAGCGGGCTGTGCGGTATTGGGGAACTGTGAGGTTGGTAGTTGTGGAGGGAAGATTGATTGCTCTGATTAGGCAGCAATTCCATTATCATCGTATCATAAGAACATAAGAAATAGGAGCAGGAGTAGGCCATATGGCCTCTCGAGCCTGCTCCGCCATTCAATAAGATCATGGCTGATCTGATCATGGACTCAGCTCCACTTCCCTGCCCGCTCCCCATAACCACTTATCCTCTTATCATTTAAGAAACTATTTCTGTCTTGAATTTATTCAATGTCCCAGCTTCCACAGATTCACAACCCTCTGAGAGAAGAAATTTCTCCTCATCTCAGTTTTAAATGGGCGGCCCTTATTCTAAGATCATGCCCTCTACTTCTAGTCTCCCCCATCTGTGTAAACATCCTCTCTGCATCCACCTTGTCAAGCCCCCTCACAATCTTATATGTTTTGATGAGATCACCTCTCTTTCTTCTGAATTCCAATGAGTAGAGGCCCAACTTACTCAACCTTTCCTCATAAGTCAACCCCCTCATCCCCGGAATCAACCTAGTGAATCTTCTCTGAACTGCCTCCAAAGCAAGTATATAATTTCATAAATATGGAAACCAAAACTGCACGCAGTATTCCAGGTGTGGCTTCATCAATACCCTGTATAACTGTAGCAAGACTTCCCTGATTTTATACTCCATCCCCTTTGCAATCAAGGCCAAGATTCCATTGGCTTCCTGATCACTTGCTGTACCTGCATATTATCCTTTTGTGTTCATGCACAAGTACCCCCAGGTCCCGCTGTACTGCAGTACTTTGCAATCTCTCTCCATTTAAATAATAACTGGCTCTTTGATTTTTTTCTGCCAAAGTGCATGACCTCACACTTTCCAACATTATACTCCATCTGCCAAATTTTTGCCCACTCACTTAGCCTGTCTATGTCCTTTTGCAGATTTTTTTGTGTCCTCCTCACACATTGCTTTTCCTCCCATCTTTGTATCGTCAGCAAATTTGGTTACGTTACACTCAGTCTCTTCTTATAAGTCGTTAATATAGATCGTAAATAGTTGGGGTCCCAGCACTGATCCCTGCGGCACCCCACTAGTTACTGGTTGCCAGCCAGAGAATGAACCATTTATCCCGACTCTCTGTTTTCTGTTAGTTAGCCGAACTTTTATCCATGCTAATATATTACTCCCAACCCCGTGAACTTTTATCTTGTGCAGTAACCTTTTATGTGGCACCTTGTCAAATGCCTTATGGAAGTCCAAATACACCACATCCACTGGTTCCTCTTTATCCACCCTGTTCTTTACATCCTCATTCCAACAAATTTGTCAAACACGACTTCCCCTTCATAAATCCATGCTGACTCTGCCTGACCGAATTTTACTTTTCCAAATGTCCTGCTACTGCTTCTTTAATAATGGACTCCAACATTTTCCCAGCCACAGATGTTCGGCTAACTGGTGTATAGTTTCTGGCTTTTTGTCTGCCTCCTTTTTTAAACAGGGGCATTACATTTGCAGTTTTCCAATCTGCTGGGACCTCCCCAGATTCCAGGGAATTTTGGTAAATTACAACCAATGCATCCATAATCCCTGCCGCTACTTCTCTTAAGACCCTAGGATGCAAGCCATCAGGTACAAGGGATTTATCTGCCTTTAGTCCTATTATCTTACTGAGTACCACCTCCTTAATGATTGTGATTGTGTTAAGTTCCTCCCCCCCTATAGCCCCTTGACTACCCACTGTTAGAATACTGTTAGTGTCTGCTATCGTAAAGACTGATACAAAATATTTGTTCAGAGTTTCTGCCATCTCCATGTTCCCCATTACTAATTCCCCGGTCTTGTCCTCGAGGGGACCAACATTTACTTTAGCCACTCTTTTCCTTTTTATATACTTATAGAAATTCTTGCTATCTGTTTTTATATTTTGTGCTAGTTTACTTTCATAGTCTATCTTCCCTTTCTTAATCATTTTTTTAGTCATTCTTTGTTGGCTACCAGGATGGTAGATGATGAACTAGATGGACCTTGTTTTTTTTTCATCCAGCAATTCCTGTGTTCCTAACTTCTTAATTTTTAAAGTGTGTCCCTGGGCTTGGAAAACATTACTGGGAAATTTCACAGAACCCCCTTAGCTGTGTAATAATCTCAGCTTGTGATACGAACCATTTATCTGGTGATAAAAGGGTTAGGAACATTGGTACAGGAGCAGTCACTCAGCCCTTTGAGCCTGTTCCACCATTCAATTCGATCATGGCTGATCTATATCTCAACTCCATCTACCCACCTTGGTTCTGTAATCCTTACCACCCTTACCTAACAAAAATCTAAATCTCAGTTTTGAAATTTTCAATTGACCCCTAGCCTCAACAGCTTTTTGGGGAGAGAGTTCCAGATTTCCACTGCCCTTTGTGTAAAGAAATGCTTCCTGATATCACCCCTGAATGGCCTAGCTCTAATTTTAAGGTTATGCTCCCTTGTTCTGTACTCCTCCACCCACCAGAGGAAATAGTTTCTCTCTATCCACCCTATCAAATACTTTAATCACTATAACACCTCAATTAGATCACCCCTTAATCTTTTACACTCAAGGAAATAGAAACCTAGTCTGTGCAATCTGCCCTTATAATTTAACCCTTTTAGCCCCGGGCTCATTCTGGTGAATCTGCACTGTACCCCCTCCAAGGCCAATACATCCTTCCTGAGGCCCGGTGCCCAGAACTGATCGCAGTTCTCCAGATGGGGTCTAACCAGAGCTTTATCCAGCTGTAACACGATTTCCATCTTTTTGTATTCCATTAGCCTTTTACATTATTTTTTTGTACCTATCCACTAGATTTTTGTGATTTCTGCACATGGGCCCCTAAACCTCTGCTCATCCACAGTTCCTAGCTTCTCACCATTTAGAAAATACTATGTTTTATCTTTCTTTGGTCCAAAGTAGATGACCTCACACTTCCCCACATTGAATTCCATCTGCCAGTGCTTGCTCCCATCTACACTACTTGCTGTGCCACATAACTTAGTGCCGTCAGCAAACTTGGACATACAACTCTCTATTCGTTCATCTAAGTCATTGATAGAGAGTGAAAAGCTGAAGCCCCAGCGCAGGTCCCTGGGGGACACCACTAGTCATATCCTTCTAATTGGAGTACACACCCATTATCTTTACTCTCGGTTTCCTACCTCCTAACCAATTCCCTACTCATGTCCCAATTCCCAACCCTAGGTTGCCTCCAATTCCATGTGCTCCCAGTTGGAGTAAAAGCTCCTGGTTATGGGAGTCTCATTATCATTGCATCACAATGACAACTACATCAACAACTGGGCTAAAAATGAAACATACACCAACACCCAAAGTTCCTTTCACTAACTCATCCAACTGGCCTTTCTCCATGTGCGAGACAGTAAGCGTGTGCAATCTATTAAATCAAAAGTGGGTGTCCCGATTCTATCTCCACATGACAGACACACCTGCACGCTCCAGGTGGAATCACGGACTGATTTCCCCCCCTCTAGCCCAGGGATGCTGAGGTGGCATGTCGCCTTGGCTGAGATCATGTTCTGGTCTGTGTAGGTCGGTGGAGCTGTCCTTACCCACTGAGCTTTGTGTTAGAGATCACTTCAGTGGTATAGGTATATATTTCTGCTTTGAGTAAAGTGCCTGGGGGATTTATTGGGCTTGTGCAGTTATTTTTTTTAGTATTCTGCTTGATATTTGTGGAGGAAATTTCCACAAGAACCTAGTGGATCTCCAGGTCTACTGTTTTCAGTCTATATTACTCTCTCATTTCCAGTCACATTCTCCCCTTAGGCTCTGGGTGCTGGGTATCTCAGTGATCTATTAGCCAGTGTGCCTCTGCTTGCCACACTCAGCATCTGACCAAGGGGATATTGTTGGAACACGCCCGGTGCCTCTCTCTGGTGCTTCACCCTGCAACACTGGACTCACATTACTCTAACATTCCAAACTGCAAAAGAAAATTAACCGTCTTTCTGTCTGTCTCTATATGTCTGCCTGATGTCTGTCTATCTGCCTGTCTATCTTTCTGTGCCTGGCATCTGTATGCCTGTCAGTCTGTGTCTGGTTTTTGGCCTCTGTCTATTTAGTTGACTGTGTTTGACTGTTTATATTTGTTTTTCTCTGCCTGCCTGACTACCCACCTCCTGCTCCCACGACCCTATTCCCACCAAAATGATGACCACCCAACTCCCCTCCTGGCCTCTATGTTAGTAGATATTGTTAACGGTTCCCTCTCCTCAGCTACTGTCCCCCTACCCTTCAAATCTGCCCTCATCTCCTGAAAAAAACAACCCTTGTCCCCTCTGTCTTTGCAAACAATCACCCCATCTCCATCCTCCCCTTCCTCCCCAAGGTTCTTGAATGTATTGTCGCCTCCCAAATCTGTGCCCTTCTTTCCTGCAACTCCATGTTTGAACACCTCCAATCAGGTTTCCGCCCTGCCACAAAACTGAAATGGTCCTTATCAAAGGCACAAATGACATCTTATATGGCTGTTACCATAATAAACTATCCTTCCTCATCCTTCTCAATCTGTCTGCAGCCTGTGACATGGTTGACCAGACCATCCTCCTCCAACGCCTCTCCAACCGTCATCCAACTAAGTTGGACTGCCTTCGTCTGGTTCCATTCTTATTTATCCAGTCGTAGCTTGAGAATTATCTGCAATTGCTTTTCTTCCCGCTCCTACATCATTACCTCAGGATCTATCCTTGGCCCCCTCCTATTTCTCATTTATATGCTGACCGTCGGCCAGATCATCTGAAAACACAATGTTAGACTCCACATGTACGCTGATGACACCCAGCTCTACCTCACCACTTCTCTCAACCTCTCCACTACACCTGATTTGTCACACTGCTTGTCCGACATTCAATGCTGAATGAGCAGAAATTTCCTCCAACTAAATATTCGGAAGACCGAAGCCATTGTCTTCAGTCTCCGCCATAACCTAGCCACTGACTCCACCCCTCTCCTTGGTCACTGTCTGAGACTGAACCAGACTTTATAACCTTGGGGTCGTATTTGACCCCGAGATGAGAATATCCACACCATCACTAAGACTGCCTATTTACGTAGGATATACGACACAGAAACAGGCCATTCGGCCCAACCAGTCCATGCCGGCGTTTATGTTCCACTCAAGCCTCCTCCCATCTTTCCTCATCTAAATCTCTCAGCATAACCCTCTATTTCCTTCTCCCTCATATGCTTGTCTAGCCTCCCCTTAAATGCATCTATACTATTCGCTTCATCCACTCCCTGAGGTAGTGAGTTCCATATTCTCACAACACTTTGGGTAAAGAATTTTCTTCTCAATTCCCTAGTGGATTTCTTAGTGACTATCTTATATTGATGGCCTCTCGTTATGCTCTTCCCCACAAGAGGAATCATTCTTTCTGTATCCACTCTTTCAAAACCTGACATAATTTTATTAGGTCACCCCCTCAGCCTTCTTTTTTCAAGGGAAAAGGGACCCAGCCTTTTCATTCTTTCCTGATATGTATACCCTCGCATTTCTGGTATCATCCTTGTAAATCTTCTCTGCACCCTCTGGAGGAGCAGTGTGAGATCGCGGCGGAGGTGAGGCGAATGTTTGGCGGAGGAGAGGCAAGAGATTGTGGCGGAGGTGAGACAAATGAGGGTACGGGGCCCAGAAGAGCCGAGGGCCCAGGGCCAGCACGAGCCAGCCCACACTGCGATGTGTGCGCGCTAGGTCCATGCAGCAGAGCAGGTCTCCAGTCGTCCTGGTTAACGCTTGCCACTGGATAAAGGTCTAGCTCTGTCAAGCCCGTGTGGTGGCTGGTGTGCAATGGTCACCACACGTTAAAAAAATTCATGTACAGGCACCTTCCACCCACTCAACTGGAGTTCAGGACTGGAACATCAGGTCCTTCATTGAAACACCTGTGAACTCGTGTGGAAGCAAGTCATCCTCGTTCGAGGGAACGCCTATGATGATTGATCATTTTTATAATATGGCAACCAGAACTCTAAGTGTGGTCTAACCAAGGTTCGATACAGGTTTAGCATAACTTCCCTACTTTTCAATTCTATTCCTCTAGGAATGAACCCAAATGCTTGGTTTGCTTTTTTATGGTCTTGCAACGTTTAGCGATTTGTGTATTTGTACTCCGAGATCCCTTTGTTCCTCTACCCCACCTCGACTCGCATCCTCCAAGTAATAAGTGACCTCCCTATTCTTCCTACTAAAATGAATACCTCACATTTATCTGTGTTGAACTTAATTTGCCAATTATATGCCCATTTGGCAAGTTAATTAATGACCTCCTGTAATTTGTTGCAGTATTGACAACTCCTCCCCCAAAATTTGGTGTCATCCGCAAATTTAGAAATTGTGTTTTTGATTCCAAAGTCTAAATTGTTAATATAAATTGTTAACAACAGTGGTCCCAGCACTGATTCTTATGGGACCACCTTCTGCCACTGTGAATAGTTACCTTTTACCCCTACTTTCTGCTTTCTGTCTTGAAGCCAGCTAACTATCCATTCTGCTACTTGTCCCCTGACTCCGCATTCTCTTGTTCATCAGTTTATTGAGCCCAAGTTTCGAGCCACACCTAGAACGGCGCAGTCCCGACCTGGACGCCCGTTTTTCGCGCAACAAAGTGAGCCTAAAAAAATCCTCCGTATTCTCCATCTCCCTGCAGGTCCTCTGGCCCTCGGCGCAGCGCAGCACGAGCTGTAGGGGGCGGAGCCAGGTCCCTGCGCTGAAAACAGTGCCGGGACCTCTGCACATGCGTGCTACAGTGGGCGCGCAAGTGCAGTAGCTCCAGGCGCCCAAAACTGTGTGGGAGGGGCCCGAAGCACGGAGCCCCTAGCCCTGGCCAAATGGCCTCACTGGGGCTGCGTGAATAAGGCTCCTCCCACGGCCAGCTCCTGCTTCCTCCCGACCCGACTCGACTCCCGCTTCCCGTCTCCAGACCGGACCCGACACCCGCTCCCCCCCCCCCTCCCCGGACCGGACCCGACACCCACTCCCCCCCCTCCCCCCCTCCCCCCCCCCCCCGGACCGTTTCCTGACACCCGCTCCCCCCCCCCCCCGCCGGACCGGACCCGACACCCGCTTTCCCCGCCCCCCGCCCCCGGACCAGTTCCCGACACCCGCTCCCCCCCCCCCCGCCGGACCGGACCCGACACCCGCTTTCCCCGCCCCCCGCCCCCGGACCAGTTCCCGACACCCGCTCCCCCCTCCCCCGCCGGACCGGACCCGACACCCGCTCCCCCCTCCCCCGCCGGACCAGTTCCCGACACCCGCTCCCCCCCCCCCCCCGCCGGACCGGACCCGACACCCGCTCCCCCCCCGGCCTCCGGACTGGATCCGACCTGACCTCCCTCCCCCCGACCCGAACCGAACCGACCTCCCTCCCAACACCCCCCCGCCCCGACCCAACGCCACCTACCTGTAAATCTGGTGCTGGGGACGGGCCCGTTCAGCCTCCCTCCCCCTTCTCCTTCCCCCCCACCCCCCCCAATCTCCTTCCCCCCCACCCCCCCCAATCTCCTTCCCCCCCCCAATCTCCTTTCTCCCATCTCCTTTCCCCCCATCTCCTTTCCCCCCATCTGCTTTCTCCCCCTTCTCCCCCCCTCCCCCCTTCTCCCCCTCCCCTTCTCCTCCCCTCCCCCTTCTCCCCCATCCCTCCCCTTCTCCCTCATCCCTCCCCCTTCTCCCCCTTCCCTCCCCCTTCTCCCCTTCCCTCCCCCTTCCCTCCCTCTGCTCCCCCCCTCGCCCCTGCCTCAGCTCATCTGCTGTTGAAACCATCTTCCATGCCTTTGTTCCTTCTCGACTCGACTATTCAAACATACTCTTTGGCGGCCTCTCATCTTCCACCCTCCATAAACTTGAGCTCATCCAAAACTCGGCTGCCTATGTCCTAACTTGCACTAAGTTCTGCTCAGTCATCACCCCTGTGCTTACTGACCTACATTGGCTCCCGGTCCAGCAGCACCTCAAATTTAAAATTCTCATCCTTGTTTTTAAATCCCTCCATGGCCTCGCTCCTCCCTATCTCTGTAACTTTATCCAGCCATACAGCCCCTCCGAGATCTCTGCGCTCCTCCAATTCTAGCCTCTTGTGCATGCCTTCAGCTGCCTCGGCCCTAAGCTCTGGAATTCCCTCCTTAAACATTTCCTCCTTTAAGGCGCTCCTTAAAATCTACCTCTTTGACCAAGCTTTTAATCATCTGTTGAATATCTTCTTCTGTGGTTCGGTGTCAAATTTGGTTTGATAACGCTCCTGTGGACCGCCTTGGACTTTTTACTCCATTAAAGGTGCTGTAAAAATGCAAGATTTTGTTGCAGTTGTTGCCCCGTCTACCTGTCTGCCTGCCCCTCTGCACTGTTGTTGTTGTTGTTGCCTCTGTCTGTCTGTCCCCACCTGCCTGTCTGTCTGTCCCCACCTGCCTATCTGTCCCCATCTGCCTGTCTGTCTGTCCCCATCTGCCTGTCTGTCTGTCCCCACCTGCCTATCTGTCCCCATCTGCCTGTCTGTCTGTCCCCACCTGCCTATCTGTCCCCATCTGCCTGTCTGTCTGTCCCCATCTGCCTGCCTGTCTGTCTGTCCCCATCTGTCTGTATGTCCCCATCTGTCTGTTTGTCTGTCTGTCCCCATCTGTCTGTCTGTCCCCATCTGTCTGTCTGTCTGTCTGTCCCCATCTGTCTGTCTGTCCCCATCTGCCTGTCTGTCTGTCTGTCCCCATCTGTCTGTCTGTTCCCATCTGTCTGTCTGTCCCCATCTGCCTGCCTGTCTGTCTGTCCCCATCTATCTGTCTGTCCCCATCTGCCTGTCTGTCTGTCTGTCCCCATCTGTCTGTCTGTCCCCCTCTGCCTGTCTGTCTGTCCCCACTTGCCTGTCTGTCCCCATCTGCCTGTCTGCCCCCATCTGCCTGTCTGTCTGTCCCCATCTGTCTGTCTGTCCCCATCTGCCTGTCTGTCTGTCTGTCCCCATCTGTCTGTCTGTCCCCATCTGCCTGTCTGTCTGTCTGTGTCCATCTGCCTGTCTGTCCGTCCCCATCTGCCTGTCTGTCTGTCTGTCCCCATCTGCCTGTCTGTCTGACCCCATCTGTCTGTCTGTTCCCATCTGCCTGTCTGTCTGTCCCCATCTGCCTGCCTGCCTGTCTGTCCCCATCTGCCTGTCTGTCTGTCCCCATCTGCCTGTCTGTTTGTCTGTCCCCATCTGCCTGTCTGTCTGTCTGACCCCATCTGCCTGTCTGTCTGTCTGTCCCCATCTGCCTGTCCCCATCTGTCTGTCAGCCCTGCCCACCCTTATCAGCTTCTGCTGGTCTGTCTGGCGGCTTGTCAATCTGTTGCCTATCTGTCTGTTGCACTCACCGTTTGTTAAGGCAGCAGTAAATGATAGGGTTGTACATGGTGGAGCTCATCGCAAGCCAGAATATTCCCAGGTACACCTGCTGTATGTATGTTTCGAAATAGATATCCTGCTTGAAACTCCCGAGGATAAAATACAAGTGGTACGGCAGCCAGCAAATGGCAAAGGTCAGAACAACCACAATCATCATCTTCACAACCTGCAACAGAGTAAGGAACTTTAGGTAAGTTGTTTGAAGGTGTTATTAGCTTTGTGTTTTAGTTAAAGTGTTGTTAATTTAGATTATAGAGAGGGAGTAGGTTTGCCAACTGTCCAAGAATTGCCCTGGAGTCTCCAGGACACTGCAGCGAGTAATCCTGGGAGGAAAATCGCATTTTAAAAAAGTGCTTCTTTATTTTTCTTTAAAATACTTTTGTTTATTAGTTATAAAAAAGATTGGAAATGGGGAAAAGGCCTAAGTTTTTATGTATGTTGTTCGAAGGCGTAAGGTCTGCTTTTACCAGCGTAAGAGTTTTAAAAAACATTTAAAAAAAATGTTTATTCGTTTAAACATTAAAACACATGTAAAACAATGTACGGTTATTTTAGCCCCTTTAAAACATTTCACTTTCTTTTTTTTAATTACATTTTTGTTTTAAATGCTTAATTATAGTGTATTTTAAATTCATTTTAAATATGTAATGTTCTTTTTATTTATTTGTTATGTTAAATGTATTTATGATGTAATCCCCATTAATGCTTATGGGGTTTCTGTACATTCATAAGCATGAATGGGGATCCCCATCGTTGATTGGTTGGGCCGGCCCATGTGATCCCAGGGGTGCTTGTGAACTGCCGGCGCC
This sequence comes from Pristiophorus japonicus, assembly GCF_044704955.1. Lineage (NCBI taxonomy): Eukaryota > Metazoa > Chordata > Chondrichthyes > Pristiophoridae > Pristiophorus > Pristiophorus japonicus. Next base: position 221,279,868 of record NC_091979.1, on the reverse strand, counting down.
CCTGGAATAGGTGGGCCTCTAAGCATGTCTGCACATTCCCAGCATTCACCTACCAACAATCTCTACTTTTCACCACTCAGACCTCACAATCATAGCTTCACCCTCACATCCTTACCACCGCTGCAACACTCGCACACACATTGCACACACTGACGGTTATAGCAGGCACATCACCCAAACAAATTGCACCACACTCACTCACACATTTCCCTTTCTCCAACGAGGCTTGCAGGGTGTCACACCAGACAACAATCTATCACCCAACAGATTAGTGGTTAAGTTACAGGACTAGTAATACAGAGGGCTGAACTAACGATCTGGAGACAAAAGTTCAAGTCCCACCACGGCAGCTGGAGAATTTAAATTCAGTTAATTAAATAAGTCTGGAATAAAAAGCTAGTATCAGTAATGGTGACCATGAATCTTCCAGATTGTCATAAAAACCCATCTGGTTCACTAATGTCCTTTAGGGAAGGAAATGCGCTGTTCTTATCTGGTCTGGCCTACATGTGACTCCAGACCAACAGCAATGTGATTGACTCTTAACTGCCCTCTGAAATGGCCTAGCAAGCCACTCAGTTGTAAAAACCCACTGCAATAAACAATAAGAATAAAACCAGACGGACCACCCGCCATCAACTTCGGCACCGGTTTCTGACATGACAATGGCCAGTCGACTCTGCAAAGTCCTTCTTACTAACATATGGGGACTTGTGTCAAAATTGGGAGAGCTGCCCCACAGACTAGTCAAGCTGCTAGATATAGTCATACTCACAGAATCATACTTTTCAGCTAACATCCCAAACTCCTCCATCACCATCCCTGGGTATCTCCTGTCCCACCAGCAGGATAGATCCACTAGGGGTGGCAGCACCATGGTATACAGTCAGGAGGGAGTGGCCCTGGGAGTTCTTAGCAATGATACCGGACCCCATGAAGTCTCATGGTTTCAGGTCAAGCATGGGCAAGGAAACCTCCTGCTGATTACCACCTACCACCCTCCCTCAGCTGATTTATCAGTACTCTTCCTGTAGAACACCACTTGGAAGAAGCAGAGAGAATAGCAAGGGCTTAGAATGTGTTCTGGGAAGGGGGCTTCAATGCCCATCACCAAGAGTAGCTCAATAGCACCACGACTGACCGAGCTAGCCAAGTCCTGAAGGTTCACCAGACTGATTCTCAGGATGGCAGGACTGACTGAAGAAAGACTGGATCGTCTAGACTTATATTTACTGGAATTTAGAAGAATGAGAGGGGATCTCATGGAAACATATAAAATTATGACGGGATTGGACAGGTTAGATGCAGGAAGAATGTTCCCGATGTTGGGGAAGTCCAGAACCAGGGGTCACAGTCTAAGGATAAGGGGTAAGCCATTTAGGACCGAGATGAGGAGAAACTTCTTCACTCAGAGAATTGTGAACCTGTGGAATTCTCTACCACAGAAAGTTGTTGAGACCAGTTCATTAGATATATTCAAAAGGGAGTTAGGTGTGGCCCTTACGGCTAAAGGGATCAGGGGGTATGGAGAGAAAGCAGGAATGGGGTATTAAAGTTGCATGATCAGCCATGATCATATTGAATGGTGGTGCAGGCTCGAAGGGTCGAATGTCCTACTCCTGCACCTATTTTCTATGTTTTTGTTTCTATGTTTCATAGCTGCCAGACTGGGCCTGCAGTAAGTGGTGAGAGAACCAACATGAGGGAAAACCCTACTTGACTTCATCCTCACCAATCTACCTGTCGCAGATGCATCTGTCCATGACAGCATTGGTAGCAGTGATCACTGCATAGTCATTGTGAAGATGAAGTCCCGTCTTCACACTAAAGATACCCTCCATCATGTTGTGTGGCACTACCACTGTGCTAAATGGATAGATTCAGCACCGATCTAGCAGCTAAAAACTGGGCATTCATGAGCAGCAGCAGAATTGTATTCCACCACAATCTGTAACCTCATGGCCCGGCATATCCCTCACTCTACCATTACCATCAAGCCAGGGGACCAACCCTGGATCAATGGGGAGTATAGAAGAGCATGCCAGGAGTAGCACCAGGTGTTCCTAAAAATGAGGTGTCAACCTGGGGAAGCTGCAACACAGGACTTCATGTATGCTAAGCAGCGGAAGTAGCATGCTATAAACAGAGCTAAGCGATCCCACAATCAACGGATCAGATCAAAGCGCTGCAGTCCTGCCACATCCAGTCGTGAATGGTAGTGGACCATTAAACAACTAACAAGAGGAGGAGGCTCCATAAATACCCCATCCTTAATGATGGCGGAACCGAGCACACAAGAGCAAAAGACAAGGCTGAAGCGTTTGCAACCATCTTCAGCCAGAAGTGTCAAATGGATGATCCATATCGGCCTCCTACTGAGATCCCCACCATCATAAAAGCCAGTCTTCAGCCAATTAGATTCATTCCGCGTGATATCAAGAAGCAGCTGAGCGCACTGGATACAGCAAAAGCTCTGGGCCCCGACAACATCCCGGCTGTCGTGCTGTAGACTTGTGCTCCAGAACTAGCTGCGCCTCTAGCCAAACTACTCCAGTACAGCTACAACACTGGCACCTATCCGACAATGTGGAAAACTGTCCAGGTATGTTCTGTCCACAAAAAGCAGGACAAATCCAATCTGGCCAATTACCGCTCCATCAGTCTACTCTTAATCATCAGCAAAGTGATGGAAGGTGTCGTTGACAGTCCTATCAAGAGGCACTTACTAATCAATAGTAAGCTTGCACCCCGCCGTAAGCAACTAGGCCCATACAGTCGTGCCTGGTCTCCAGTTGTCTTGGACCCCCTTGCCACTGGACCACGACCTTGCTCTGCTAAGCCCGTGCGGTAGCCAATGTACAACGGCCAACCCATGTTAAAAGAATTCATGCACAGGCATCTTCCACCCTTCAAAATGAAGTTCGGGACCTGGAACGTCAGGACCCTCATGGACAATTCCAACAGCGACAGACTGGAACGCCGCACCGCAATCGTTGTCTGGGTACTTAGACGCTTCAACGCCGACATCGCCGTCCTAAGCGGGGTGTGATATATTCACAGAGCACATCACACACAGCTCCTAACATGGCAGGCAGCTCTCTCAGAAGTCCCCTGGAAATCTGCCTGGTTCTGTTTATTATTAACCCTGCACTTGCAGTACACAATACGTCCACATCCATAGTGTGGAGCTACAAACATTACAAGCTTACAGACATTACACTTCTCCCTCCTTAATGAAGAAGCCATCATAATAAACATCATACATAATTTTCATGTTTATACATAACACAAGATATAAACTTATTTTTTTCCATATTTACAAATTTAACTTTACCACTTGTCTTCTGTTTCGAAGAGGATACCTTCGCTCTCGAACAGAACCTTCCAAACATGGTGTCGATTTCACACTCATTCGAGGCTCATCCTGAGGAACGTTTTCCTCCACGGAATTTCCTTGATTTTCATTTGAACTCACTCTAACTTCAGGCTCTTTGTTTTCCTGACTCGGACTCAGACTTTCATTCAGATTTTCTCTTGGATTTGTTTCCAGTACATTGGATTTAGGATTTGCTACTGATATATCAAAACTATCTGATGAGTCAGAAATAATTGAATCATTCCCACCTTCAACTCCTTCCATGTCTGTAGGTAAAATATGATCAATATGAACAAACCTAACCTGTCCATTATCAAATATCTTTACCAAATATGTGCGAGGACCACATATCTTCACCACTCTTCCTGGTAACCACTTTAACCATTTATGGTGATGGTTCTTCACTCTCACCTTCTGGTTTAATTTCACACTTCTCTCTTTTACTCTACCTCTATCATGATTCTCTTTCTGACTTAATTGTGTCTCTTCTACAGACTGTGCCAAATTTGGTTTTAACAACGAGAGTCTGGTTCGTGGCTGTCGTTTGAGAAACAACTCTGCTGGTGTTCTACCAGTAGTTGTATGAGGAGTATTTCGATATGTAATCAAAAAATTAGCCAATTTGTGATCCAATGACAACTGCCATTTCCTTGGATTTGGATCTAACATTACTGCCCCAACTCCATATGGAGAGGCATCACATGCTAGCATAATCTCCTTAGATATGTCATAGTGAACTAACATGGTGCTCTCTACCAATTTGCTTTTACACTCCTTGAATGCTGTATCGCATTCTTTTGACCACTTCCAATGGACCTGTTTTTTCAAAAGTTCATTCAGTGGATGTAATACTGTAGCCAAATTTCGTAGAAACTTCCCATAATAGTTCAAAAGACCCAAGAATGAACGAAGTTCAGTGACATTCCTGGGAGTGGGTGCATTTCTAGTTGCATCCAATTTTTCCAGGGTTGGATATAAACCATCTTTGTCTACTCTGTACCCTAAGTACTCCACTGAGTTTTTAAATAACTCACACTTACGAGCAGACACTTGTACTCTGTGCTTCTCTAGCCATTTGAGGACATCATTCAATATTTTATTATGAATTTGCCTATTTGGTGCTGAAATTAATATGTCATCCAAATAACATACTATCCCTTCAATACCTTGCAAAATCTGGTTCATCACCCCTTGGAATATGGCAGAAGCGGAAGACACTCCAAACGGTAGTCTATTAAATTGATATAGGCCTAGATGAGTATTTATAGTCAAACATGACTTGGACTCCTCATCTAGTTCAAGCTGTAAGTAGGCATTTGTAAGATCCAGTTTTGAGACGATCTGACCACCTGTCAGTGTTGTGAACAAATCTTCTATATTCGGCAATGTATTGGGGACATTATCCTCTAGAACCTGGTTTACGGTTACCTTATAATCACCACACAATCTTACCTTACCATCGGACTTAGGTACAACAACAATGGGTGTAGCCCAATTACATCGATCTATCTTACAAATAATGTTCTCAGTCTCTAGTCTTTTGAGTTCTTGCTCAACTTTCTCCTTGAGTGCATATGGTACGGGACGTGGCTTGTAGTAAACCGATCTAGCGTCCTTCTATACCCTGACACTCGCCTTGAAGCCTTGAATCGGACTGCCCATTTCGCAGAACACCTTCGGATAGTTCTTGATAACCTCATCCGTTGATGAAAATCTCGCTTCCACACAGAAAATCTTACTCCAATCCAGCTCCAGTGAGCTCAACCAATTTCTTCCTAGTAAGGCAGGCTTGTCTCCTTTCACTACTATTAGAGGCAAGTTCTGAAATTGAACTTTATATTTCACCAGTACGGTGATACGACCTACCACAGCAATTTTCTCTCCCGAGTAGCCTCGCAGCTCTATCTTGGAATTCTCCAGTTGGAAATCACGCAATTTGTCACAGTACAGTGACTCCTGTACTACACTCACAGATGCACCCGTGTCAATTTCCATTGGTTTCTTGAATCCCGCAACATCTATGTGGATTTTGATGCTTTCCCAATCGCTGTCCGTTAACCTCGTGCTCCTGATGACGTGTAATTCTAACATCTCCTCATCCTGTTGTTGTTCTTCCATGCTATGTAGTTTCTTAGGATTTCTACTCATAGCTTTGAACGCTGGACTCAAAGCTTTAAAATCTGGTTTACCCTTCAGTCGGCATGCCTTCACAAGATGCCCAGTCTTTCTGCAGAAGAAACACTCTGCCTTCACGTATGGACAACTTTGAACAATGTATTGTCCCAGGTACCTATAGCACGACTTCGACGCTCTGTTAGAATTTCCAGTTTCTGAGACTTTGGGCCCCCACCGCCTTTTACTTTGAACCTGCAGGTGATTTACCTCCGTCGTCAATAACTTCCTTCTGATCGGATCATTTTTCACCCCACAAACAAAATTATCCCATAATGCTCGGTTTTGAAAGTTTCCAAAATTACAGTGCATTAATAGCTTTTTTAATGCTACGGTGTAATCACTGATACATTAGTCAGCCTTTTGATTCCGAATCCCGAAACTATAGCTTTCAGCAATTTCTAATGGTTTGGGTTTATAGCGCTGCTCCAGCTTCGTTAAAATCTCTTTAAGCGCTGTGTCCTTTCGCTCGTCAGGCACAAGCAGATTTACAAGAGTGTCATATAATGCCGGACCTGCCTCCGATAAGAAGATTGCTTTCTTACGTTCCAACACAGCCCGATTCTGGACTGCATTGTCTGGAACTTCGATTATGTTATTTGCAATGAAATACATTTCTAGCCGATCCACATATGCTTTAAAACGTTCCCGGTCGCGTGTCTTTATTCACCCAAATGTCCGATTACCCCTGCGGGTGCTGCCATTTTAATCTCTAGCTCTTCACACCGTGTGCTATATTTTACCTCGGATTTTGTAGCTTTTTTCCAAAGACAGAAACTTCCAAAGTCTCTCTGTCGGCTGGCTGAATCCTTCACCAACAAAATTTTAGCTTTAAATCATCCGAAAAATCCCATCCTCGTCGCCAAATGTGATATATTCACAGAGCACTGCACACACAGTTCCTAACATGGCAGGCAGCTCTCTCGGAAGTCCCCCGGAAATCTGCCTGGTTCTGTTTATTATTAACCCTGCACTTGCAGTACACAATATGTCCACATCCACAGTGTGGAGCTACAAACATTACAAGCTTACAGACATTACACGGGGCAGGGGAAGGCCAGCTCAAAGAACAAGGTGGAGGTTACACCTGTTCTGGAAAGGTAAACCAGAAGTACGCCACCTCCATGGAGTTGATTTTGCCATCAAGAACGAGCTGGTTGACCGCCTCAGAGACTCCTGCTGCGGGATTAGCAAACGTCTCATGACTTTCCGGCTCACCCTATCCCGGAACCAGTGCGCCACAGTTATCAGTTCATATGCCCCAACACTTTACGCAACAGATGAGGACAAAGAGGTATTCTACTCCAACCTTGAACAATCCCTGTCTCGGGACGACAAACTGATCCTCCTCGGTGACTTCAACACCAGAGTCGGTAAGGACACAGACCTCTGGAGAGGCGTGATCGGCAGAGAGGGGACAGGGAAAACCAACTCCAGCAGTACTCTGCTCCTGACAAAATGCCTAGAACATAAACTCCTCATCACCAACACCTTGTTCTGCCATAAGGACAAGTACAACGCATCGTGGCAACACCCTTGCTCCAAGCACTGGCACCTGCTCGATTGCGTCATTGTTCGAGCGAGGGATTGCAAGGATGTTCGCATCACCTGCGCCATGACAGGAGCTGACAACTGCTAGACGGACCATCGCCTAATCCGTTCAGTCATCAACATTAACATAACCCCAAAGCGACGATGGCAACAGAAGCAATGCCACAACAAAATCAACGCTGGGCACTCAAATACGGGAATTACAGTCTCTGTCACAAGTGGGACAGTCATTGAAGGAAAGGTTAGGTGGGACGGGTTTGCCGCATGTTCTTTCTGCTGCCTGCGCTTGCTTTCTGCATGCTCTCGTCGATGAGACTTGAGATGGTCGGTGCCCTCCTGGATGCACTTCCTCCACTTAGGGCGGTCTTTGGCCAGGGACTCCCAGGTGTCGGTGGGGATGTTGCATTTTATCAAGGAGGCTTTGAGGGTGTCCTTGAAACGTTTCCTCTGCCCACCTTGGGCTCGCTTACCATGTAGGAGTTCCGAGTAGAGCGCTTGCTTTGGGGGTCTTGTGTCAGGCATGCGAACAATGTGGCCCGCCCAACGGAGCTGGTCGAGTGTGGTCAGTGCTTCGATGCTGGGGCTGTTGGCCCGATCTAGGACACTTAAGTTGGTGCGTCTGTCCTCCCACGGAATTTGCAGGATTTTGCGGAGGCATTGTTGGTGGTATATCTCCAGCGATTTGAGGTGTCTACTGAATATGGTCCACGTCTCTGAGCCATACAGGAGGGCGGGTATCACTACAGCCCTGTAGACCATAAACTTGGTGCTAGATTTGAGGGCCTGATCTTCGAACACTCTCTTCCTCAGGTGGCCAAAGGCTGAGCTGGCACACTGGAGGCGGTGTTGAATCTCCTCGTCGATGACTGCCCTTGCTGATAATAGGCTTCCAAGGTATGGAAAGTGATCCACATTGTCCAGGGCCGTGCCGTGGATCTTGATGACTGGGGGGCAGTGCTGTGTGGTGGGGTCAGGTTGGTGGAGGACCTTTGTCTTACGGATGTTTAGTGTAAGGCACATGCTTTCGTATGCCTCGGTGAAGATGTTGACTATGACTTGGAGTTCCGCCTCTGAATGTGCGCAGACACAAGCATCATTCGCGTACTGTAGATCAATGACAAAGGATGGGACGGTCTTGGATCTGGCCTGGAGGCGACGAGGGTTGAACAGGTTCCTACTGGCTGAAACCAAGATGACGGATTGGATAGCAGCTCCCTAGGGAACTCTCCCCGAACAAACCTTCCTCTGACCATCTGCTGCCATCCTCCACCTCTTTCTCCCTCAAACCTTCCTCCCCTCACTGTCTAAACCCCTTCTGGCCCTAACTTCAACCCCCCCAAAATATTTTACTTACCCCTAAATCACTAAAATCCTGTGCTGCAAGGGCCCACTGCCCATTCTCCATCCCCCAACCTTGGTTTACTTTCCAGGCCAACCTCCCTGCTGCCAAGTCCCTCCAGCTGGACCCTTGCTTCTCGCTCCCCACTGGCCGACTCAGCTGCTCCAACCGACCCCTGGTGATCTCAACGGCGGTGAGCCTCCGACCAGCTTTAACTACAGGTTTGGGCCTACAAAATGTCTATGATGATGATGACTAACCAATAACCTGCTCACCAATGCTCAGTTTGGGTTCCATCAGGAGCACCCGGCTCCAGACTTCATTACAGCCTTGGTCCAAACATGGACAAAAGAGCAGAATTCCAGAGGTGAGGGAAAAGTGACTGCCCTTGACATCAAGGCAGCATTGGACCGAGTGTAGCATCAAGGATCCCTAGTAAAATTGAAGCCAATGGGAATCAGGGTGAAAACTCTCTACTGGCTGGAGTCATACCTAGCACAAAGGAAGATTGTTGTGATTGTTGGAGGTCAATCATCCTAGTCCCAGGACATCGCTGCAGGAGTTCCTGAGGGCAGTGTCCTAAGCCCATCCATCTTCAGCTGCTTCATCAATGACCTTCCCTCCATCATAAGGTCAGAAGTGGAGATGTTCGCTGATGACTGCACAGTGTTCAGTGCCATTCGTAAATCCTCAGAAAATGAAGCAGTCCGTGCTCACATGCAGCAAGACCTGGTTGACATTCAGGCTTGGGCTTATTAGTGGCAAGTAACATTCGCGCCACACAAGTGCCAGACAATGGCTATTTCCAACAAGCGAGAGTCTAAACACCTCCCCTTGATATTCAACGGCATTACCATTGCCGAATCCCTCACCATCAACATCCTGGGGGTCACCATTGACCAGAACCTTAGCTGGACCAGCCAAATAAATATTATGGCTGCAATATCAGAGGCTGGGTATTCTGTGGCGAGTGTCTCACCTCCTGACTCCCCAAATCCTTTCAAACATCTACAAGGCACAAGTCAGGAGTGTGATGGATTACTCTCCACTTGCCTGGATGAGTGCAGCTCCAACAACACTTAAGAAGCTTGACACTATCCAGGACAAAGCAGCCCGCTTAATTAGTACCCCATCCACCACCTTTAACATTCACTCGCTCCACCCCTGGCGCACCGTGGCTGCAGTGTGTATCATCTACAAGATGCACTGCAGCAACTCGCCAAGGCTTCTTCGACAACACCCCCAAACCCACCACCTCTACAACCTAGAAGGACAAGGGCAGCAGGAGCATGGGAGCACCATCATCTGAAAGTTCCCCTCAAAGTTACACACCATCCTGACTTGGAAGTATATTACTGTTCCTTCATCGTCGCTGGGTCAAAATCCTGGAACACCCTCTCTAACAGCACTATTGGAGTATCTTCACCACACGGATTGCTGTGGTTCAAGAAGGCGACTCACCACCACCTTCTCAAGGGCAATTAGGGAAGGGCAATAAATGCTGGCCTTGCCAGTGTCGACCACATCCCAGGAACGAATAAATTTTTTAAAGATTGCTAGGAATGCTGAGGTGCTGCCTCGGGTGAGTGGAATGTATCTGTGGAGCAGGAACCTGCTATCCTTTCTCAGGATAACAGCATTCCTGTTCCCAAAACTGCCACCCCACCATTGCCATTGCCTGTCAGCCAGCCAGCCCAGACTGCTACTGCCCATGCTGTGGTGGTGCAGTCTAAAGTCGGCTCTTCTAGTCCCAGAGCTGCTCGAGGGCCATCTGAAGTCGCCCCCACAGAAACTCAGCAGCCTTCCACCAGCCATGCAGCAATCACTGGGGGAGCACCAGAGCAGCAAAGGGCAGTATTTGTGAATTGATTATTGCTAAGCTTATTAATTTTGTTTGGAATCTTTGTTTTGTGATGGTTCTCGTTTCAGCTTTGTGCCTAGGAGAATGCTATGATATTGCATGACATAGGGATGGTATGATGGGGATGTGGTTGATGAGAATGTGGGGAGCAATGAGGATCTTGGGTTTCATTCACTGTAATTGGAGTCTGATGAGATGTTCACGGATAGCCCATGCCGAAGGGGAATTTGCTGCCTGCCTCCTCCCTTCCCCTCATCCTCCTCCTCTTCCTCGTCCTTTTTCTGAGGTGGTCCTGCAATCCCTGCTGACAATGGCTGCACCCCCATAATGGCCAAGTTGTGAAGCATGCAGCAGACCACCACAAAATGGGACATGCACTCAGCTGAGTACTGGAGGGCTCCTCCGAAACGGTCAAGACAGTGGAACCATTGCTTCAGGAGCCCGATGGTTTCTCGATGTTGTTCCTTGTGACAGCATGGCTCTCATTATATGAATGCTGGGCACGAGTGTTGAGGTTGTGGAGGGGAGTCATCAGCCAGGTGCAGAGCGGATAGCCCTGGTCTCCAAGCAGCCACCTTCGGTTTGATTTTGTTACTGGAAGATAGCTGGCACACTGGGCTGATACAGGATGAAGGTATCATGACTGATGGTCAATGCCAGGATAGTGGGCATTGACCATCAGGATGTGCTGGGCGTGGTCGCACACCAACTGCACATTAAGTGAGTGATATCCTTTGCAGTTATGGAAGAGCTCAGGGTTGTTATGCGGTGCCCAAATCCACGCGAGTGCAGTTGATGGCACCCTGCACTGTGGGGAAGCCGGCAAAGCCAAATGCACGCTCATCCTACTTCTCTCTGCTCATAGAGATGAAGACGTAGTCCCTTCTCCTGGTGTAGAGAGCCTCAGTGACCGTCCAGATGTGGCGATGGATGGCGAACTGAGAAATGTTAGCTATGTCTCCCGCTGCAGGCTGGAAGGATCTGCTGGCGGAGAAATTGAGGGCCACTGGGAGAGCCGTGGTTGCCCTGCTCTGAGGCTGCAGGATGGTTGCAGGAGGTGGCAGAGTTCTGTGATAACCTCCTTGCTGAAGCGGAACCTCCTAATACACTTCTCCTCAGTGGATACAAGAGAACTGCTCTCTGAAGACCCCTGTGAGAGCCCTCCTGGCCCTCCTCCTCCCTCTGTGTGCATCTTCTCTTCTTCACTGCTTCCGCACCCACTCCCCCTCCCGAAAATACTCGAGCGCGAGGGAGACTGCCAGTAAAGTCCCCTTTACTGTGAGAAGTGTTGTAAGCAGAAGCCTTTAAATAAGAATGAAGGCATTCTCCTCTTGCCCCAACACTCCCTGTGACCTTAGAACCTTGACAGAAGTTAATAAAGCTGCTGGAGTTGCAGAAAGTTGCACAGAGCCAGTCAAACTGAAGAACTATGTCAGCTGCAAGATGTTGCTGATGATCTCTTTAAATACCGCTGCTGGGGCCTTCTTCCTGCTTCTTAACTCTTGCTCAGCTGGTCACAAATAAGACAGGCTGGTAAGTGAAGTGGCGCACTCCAAAATGGCAGATTTTGTTGCACACTCACTGACGTCACAATCTGCATAATGATAGCGAGCACACACACCGGCAGCACTGCTGCATAACCGAAAATGGTGGCCGCTGAAGGACCTGCCGGCAGCGGGCGGAATCGGGCCTCAACGGCTGTCGCTAAACCCACACATTTCTAGGCTACAGAGTCATCAGTGTCAGGAATATATTACCAAAAGAGATCATTCCTCTCTTGAATAGATTACAGAAAGAGAATTAATGTTCTTTTGAATAGATTACCAAAATATTGCTCCTTGGAGCAGATTACCAATAAAAAGAATCATTGGCCCAGAAATTGCAGGCGGAGGCTTCCCGCGGGCCGATGCCTCCAAACTGAAAAATTTCTATGAATTTACCTGGTGGTCCCGGAGGTTCGGAAACTTGTGATCCTGAGCCTCTACGCGAAGGCCTGTGTAGAGGCCCATGTATCCCAGGGATTTAAGTGCTTCGTATGTGTCCCTGGGATCATGTGGGCTGGCCCAACCAATCAAAATAGGGGGATCTCCATTCATACTTATGGTGAATTCTGTACATAACTATGAATGGGAATACTCCAAAAACACACAAACGCATAAAATAAATTTTTTAATTAAAATTAAAATAAAGGTCTCCTACGATGGAGCGGTCCACAAGCTACCACTCTGGGTGGTACCGGGCGATGGTCCCACGTTGCTCGGCAGGAGCTGGCTGGAAAAGATATGCTGGAACTGGGGCAATGTCCGAGCGCTATCGACGCTGACGACACTTTCGTGTGCCCAGGTCTTAAATAAATTTCCTTCGCTGTTCGAACAGGCATCGGGAAATTCCAAGGAGCAAAAGTGCAGATCCACCTAATTCCAGGGGCGCGACCCATCCATCACAAAGCGAGAGCAGTACCGTACACGATGAGAGAAAGGGTAGAGAATGAGCTAGACCGGCTGCAACCAGAGGGCATCATTTCACCGATCGAGTTCAGCGAGTGGCCCAGTCCTATTGTCCCAGTCCTCAAGGGAGACAGCACCGTCAGAATCTGTGGCGATCACAAAGTGACTATCAATCGTTTCTCCCTGCAGGACCAATACCCACTACCAAAAGCCGAGACCTCTTTGCAATGCTGGTGGGAGGAAAGACGTTCACGAAGCTGGATATGACTTCGGTCTACATGACACAGGAACTGGAGTAACCATCGAAGGCCCTCACCTGCATCAACATGCACAAAGGTCTTTTTGTTTATAACAGATGCCCGTTTGGAAGCTGATCAGCGGCGGCGATATTCCAGAGAAACATGGAAAGGTTACTGAAGTCGGTCCCCCACACCGTGGTCCTCCAGGACGAAATCTTGGTCACAGGTCGGAACACAGTCGAGCACCTGCAGAACGTGGAGGAGGTCCTTAGTCGAATCAACCGTGTGGGGCTCAGGTTAAAATGCTCGAAGTGCATTTTCCTGGCGCCTGAAGTGGAGTTTCTGGGAAGGAGGATTGCGGCGGAAGGCATCAGGCCCACCAACGTGAAGACGGAGGCAATCGAGAACCCACCGAGCCCACAGAATGTGACGGAGCTGCGGTTGTTTCTGGGACTCTTGAACTACTTTGGTAACTTCTTACCGGGTCTCAGCACCCTGCTAGAACCACTACATGTCTTACTATGAAAAGGGGGAGAAGGGTTTTGGGGCAAAAGCCAAGAAAATGCCTTTGTAAAAGCGAGAACATTGTTATGCTCAAACAAATTGCTTGTATTGTATGATCCATGTAAGCGTTTGGTACTAGCAAGTGATGCGTCGTCATATGGCGTCGGGTGTGTATTGCAACAAGCTAATGATTTCGGGAAACAGCAACCGGTTGCTTATGCATCCAGGAGTCTGTCTAAGGCCGATTTAATTTTTCTTGTACAGCTGTTACTAAAGTAAATATCATCACCATCCCAATATTTTCTTGTGCCTGTTCCTTTAATAGTGTCATTATATCTGCAACATCAGACATCTAAAGATTCTCTTGCCCATTGATTTCAAAAATTGTTTGAAAAAGCAGCACTAGTGTGTGTCTATGGTGTAAAGAAAATGCATCAATACCTGTTTGGGCTAAAATTCGAATTGGAAACTGACCATAAGCCACTTATATCCCTGTTTTACGAGAGTAAAGGGATAAATACCAATGCATCGGCCCGTATCCAGAGATGGGCGCTCACGTTGTCCGCATACAACTATGCCATCCGCCACAGGCCAGGCACAGAAAACAGCGCCGATGCTCTCAGTAGGCTGCCATTGCCCACCACGGAGGTGGAAATGGCACAGCTCGCAGATCTAGATTTGGTTATGGAAGCATTTGAGAGTGAGCAATCACCCGTCACTGCCCGGCAGATCAAAACCTGGACAAGCCAGGACCCCCTATTATCTCTAGTCAAAAGCTGTGTGCTTCACGAGAGCTGGTCCAGTGTCCCAGTGGAAATGCAGGAAGCGATAAAGCCATTCCAGCGGCGCAAAGATGAAATGTCTATACAGGCAGACTGCCTTCTGTGGGGCAATCGAGTAGTGGTCCCCAAGAAAGGCAGAGACACCTTCATCAATGACCTCCACAGTACCCACCCAGGCATCGTGATGATGAAAGCGATAGCCAGATCCCACGTGTGGTGGCCCGGTATCGATATGGACTTAGAGTCCTACGTTCACAGATGTAATATATGCTCGCAGTTAAGCAATGTACCCAGGGAGGCGCCGCTAAGCTTATGGTCTTAGCCCTCCAAACCGTGGTCTAGGGTACACTTCGACTATGAAGGCCCGTTCTTAGGTAAAATGTTCCTTGTGGTTGTAGACGCATACTCCAAGTGGAATGAATGTGAGATAATGTCGGCTAGCACGTCTGTTGCCACTACTGAAAGCCTGCGGGCCATGTTTGACACACACGGCTTACCCGATGTCCTGGTGAGTGACAACGGGCCATGTTTTACCAGTGCTGAGTTCAAAGAATTTATGACCCGTAATGGGATCAAACATGTCACATCTGCCCTGTTTAAACCAGCATTCAATGGTCAGGAAGAGAGAGCAGTGCAAACCATCAAGCAAGGCTTGAAGAGGGTAACTGAAGGCTCACTGCAGACTCACCTATCCCGAGTCCTGCTTAGCTACCACATGAGACCACACTCACTCACTGGGATCTCACCTGCTGAACTGCTCATGAAAAGAGCACTTAAGACAAGGCTCTCGTTGGTTCACCCTGATCTACATGAACAGGTAGAGAGCGGGCAACTTCAACAAAGTGCATACCATAATAGCGCAAATGTGACACACGAGATTGAAGTCAATGATCCTGTATTTGTACTAAATTATGGACAAGGTCCCAAGTGGCTTCCCGGCATTGTCGTGGCCAAAGAGGGGAGCAGGGTGTTTCGGGTCAAACTTTCAAATGGACTCATTCACCGGAAACACTTGGACCAAATCAAACTCAGATTCACGGACTACCCTGAGCAACCCACCTTGGACCCTATCTTTTTTGATCCCCCAACATACACACCAGTGGCAACCAACACCACGGTTGACCACGAAGCTGAACCCATCATCCACAGCAACCCTGCAGGGTCCAACACACCAGGCAGCCCAGCAAGGCCAGCTGCACAGCAGCCAGGCGAGGGCCCAACAAATGATTCAACAGCACCAGCTTTCATACCGAGACGATCAACCAGGGCAAGAAGGGCCTCAGATCGACTCACATTGTAAATAGTTATACTATTGTCTTTGCAGGGATGGAATGTTGTTATATATGTGGACTTGTATTTACTCTGCACAGCCACCAGAGGGCTCATTCTCCGGAGTCCCAAGGGATCCCATAATCCCTTTGGAGTACAGGTATTTAAGAAGGCTTCACAGGTTGGGGAGGCACTCTGGAGACCTGCAATAAAAGACTAAAGTCACACTTTACTTTGAGCTCACAGTGTTCAGTCTGACTCTTTCTCCATACACAACACCATCCAAGCCCTGACTGTGGCCATTGCCACTGCATCCATCACGGTCCACCGGGGATCTCACAGTGCCGCAGCAGACCATCAATCTGTGCTCCATTAGATTGGTGCGATGGTTGAGGTGCTGCCCCGGGGGAGTGGCACTGGCTCAGTGGAGCAGGAACCTGCTGTCCTCTCTCAGGATGACAATATTTCTGACCCTAACGCTGCCACTCCATCATTGCAACTATCCACGGCGCTTACCCAGCCAGCCCAGACTGTCACCGCCCAGCCTGAGGTGCTTCAGTCTGCATCCGGGCCTTCCAGGCCCAGAGCTGGACAAGGGTGTCCGACAAGGCCATCTGTAGTCTCTGGCCCAGAAACACAGCAGCCTTCCACCAGCCATGCTGCAGTCACAGGGGAGACACTGCAGCATATCAGTCGAGTAGGTTTACGTAAAAGGGAATATAAGGAGCTGCACAAGTGTGAATGAATGTTATGTTGATGTTGCACTTTTTATACATAAACGTTGATTGTCATCTTTACTGTTTGGTCTTGTCGCTCATTTTATTGCTAAGCTTGTGGTATAGAAGGAAGTGCTCATTGATGTGTTTATGGGGAGGCACAATGGAAGAGGTAAGTGGCGAGGAGCTTATTGGAACTTAAGTCTTATGAGATAGTCTCAGACCTCCCTCGGGACGTTGTCGGCGCATCCTTCCTGCCGGCTGTGCCTCTTCCTGCACCTCCTCGTTCTACTCCTGCAGCTCCTCCTCCTCCTGGTCCTGCAGCTCCTCCTCCTCCTGGTTCTGCTGCTCCTCCTCCTCCTGAGGTGCAACGGCTAGGTTTTCGGGCAATGACTGTGATATGTCCTTACTATACAGTATAAATGCACACAAGGCCCATACTTGAGAGAAGGTCACTCTGTGACCAGTTACCTTTATTACCAAGACCTCAAGTGATGAAGGTGGGTGGAGTTTCCCCTTTTATACCTGAAAGTCCAGGTTAGGAGTGTCTCCCACAAGTTCAATGTTCAATGTTCGCAAGGTGTACAACTTAGGTCAGCTTATACATGGGTTACAATGATAGTTGAATAAATGACATCACCTCCCCCCAAAAGTCTTATTGGGATCACAGATTAAGTCTCTCTGGTGGTTTATGCTCCCTTGTAAAGCGCCTGAGTTAGGGCTCCGGTTGTTGGGCGCTGGCCTGAGTGTCCGCTGTTTGCGGTGCCTCAGGCCTGTCCGGACTGCTCACAGTGACTGGGCTCTCCTCCACTTGGTTCCGGTGTTCGGTCACCTGTGGTGGAGTGAACCCTACATCGTGTTCTTTCTCTGCTTCTTCTATGGGGTTGCTGAACCTCCTTTTAGTTTGATCCACGTGTTTGCGGCAGATTTGTGCATTGGTAAGTTTAACGACCAAAACCCTATTCCCTTCTTTGGCAATCACAGTGCCTGCAAGCCATTTGGGCCTTGCAGCGTAATTAAGGACAAAAACAGGGTCATTGAAATTGCACCCTCACATTCCTGTCATGGTAGTCACATTGTGACCGATGCCTGCTCTCAACAATTTCTTTCATAGTAGGGTGTATAAGGTATAACCTGGTTTTGAACGTCCTTTTCATTAGCAGCTCTGCGGGTGGAACCCCTGTGAGCGAGTGTGGTCTGGATCTATTGGCCAACAGGAGGTGTGATAAGCGGCGTTGTAGGGAATCCCCTTGGATTCTGAGCATCCCCTGTTTGATTATCTGCACTGCTCGTTCCGCCTGGCCGTTTGAGGCCGGCTTGAATGGTGCCGTTCTGACATGGTTGATTCCATTGCCTGCCATGAAGTCCTGGAATTCAGTGCTTGTGAAGCATGGGCCATTGTCGCTGACCAAGACATCCAGTAGACCATGGGCGGCGAACATTGCCCGTAAACTTTCTATCGTGGCAGAGGATGTGCTTGAATTTAAAATGGCACACTCAATCCATTTGGAGTAGGCGTCTACTACAACCAAAAACATTTTTCCCATGAAAGGACCTGCGTAGTCCACATGGATGTGTGACCATGGCTTGGCGGGCCAGGACCAGGGGCTAAGGGGGGCTTCCCTGTGTGCGTTGCCCAGCTGAGCACACGTGTTGCACCTGCGAACACAAAGTTCCAAGTCTGCATCTATCCCTGGCCACCGAACGTGTGACCTGGCAATTGCCTTCATCATGACAATGCCCGGGTGCTCATTGTGAAGTTCTCTGATAAACACCTCTCTGCCCATCTGGGGCATGACTACTCGGGGTTTCCTCACAGTCGGCAATCGGCCTGAATCGAGAGTTCATCCTTGCGCCTATGAAACCGTTCAAATTCCTCAGGGCATGCCCCGTACGTGGCTGCCCAGTCCCCATAGAGGACGCATTTCTTAACTAAAGACAGTAGCGGGTCTTTATTTGTCCAGACTTTAATCTGACGGGCTGTCACAGGTGAGCCTTCGCTTTCGAAAGCTTCAACAGCCATGACCATCTTAGCATCATGCTCAGTTGTCCCCTCAGTGGTGGCTAGTGGGAGCCTGCTGAGTGCATCGGTGCAGTTTTCAGTGCCCAGTCTGTGCCAAATTGTGTAGTCATAGGCGGCTAACGTGAGTGCCCACCTCTGTATGCGGGTCGATGCATTCGCATTTATGGCCTTGTTGTCAGCCAAAAGGGACGTTAGGGGTTTGTGATCGGTCTCCAGCTCAAATTTCCTGCCAAACACGTACTGGTGCATTTTTTTTACTGCATATACACATGCTAGCGCTTCCTTTTCTACCATCTCGTAGCCCCTTTCTGCCTGGGACAGCATAAGCTACCGGCTGTAACTGATCATTGGCATTAACATGCTGCTACACACACCCGACCCCATAGGACGATGCATCGCACGTTAAAACAAGTTTTTTACACGGGTCATATAACGTTAACAGTTTGTTGGAGCATAACAAATTGCGTGCTCTACCAAAAGCCCTTTCCCGGCTGTTCCCCCAGACCCAATCGTGACCTTTGCGTAGGGGCACGTGTAGTGGCTCTAACAGCGTGCTCAATTTGGGAAGAAAGTTACCAAAATAGTTCAGGAGCCCCAGGAATGAACGCAGCTCCGTCGTGTTACGGGGTCTGGGTGCTCGCTGGATCACTTCCGTTTTGGACGCAGTAGGTCTGATCCTGTCTGCTGCTATCCTCCTCCCCAGGAATTCTACCTCTGGAGCTAAGAAGACGCACCTCGCCTTTTTCAGTCGCAGCCCTACCCGGTCCAGTCTGGGTAGCACCTCCTCCAGGTTGTGGAGGTGGTCTTCAGTATCGCAACCCGTGATGAGGATGTCGTCTTGAAAAACCACCGTCCTTGGAATCGACTTGAGGAGGCTTTCCATATTTCGCTGAAAGATCGCGGCGGCTGAGCGAATCCCGAACGGACATCTGTTGTACTCAAACAACCCTTGTGTGTCGTGATGGTGGTCAGCTTCTTCGACTCACTCGCCAGCTCCTGGGTCATGTAAGCTGAGGTCAGGTCCAATTTTTTTTAAAGTTTGTCACCGGATAGCGTCGCAAAGAGGTCCTCCGCTCTCGGTAGCAGGTACTGGTCTTGGAGTGACACCCAATTGATGGTGGCCTTGTAATCGGCAGATATCCTGACCGACCCACCCACCTTGAGCACCGGCACGATCGGGCTCGCCCAGTCACTGAATTCGACTGGCGAGATGATGCCTTCCCTCAGCAGGCGGTCCAATTCGCCTTCTATCTTTTCCCATATCACGTACGGCACCGCTCTGGCCTTGTGGTGTACTGGCCTGGTGTCCGGTTTATGTGAATCACTACTTGGTCCCCATGAAAGTGCCAATTCCGGGTTGAAATAATGAGTCAAATTTGTCCAGGACCTGTGAGCATGATACTCGCTCCACAGAAGAAATTGCATTGACATCGCCCCATTTCCAGTTCATGACAGCAAGCCAACTCCTTCCCAGTAGTGCGGGACCGTCCCCTGGGACAATCCAGAGTGGCAACCTGTTCTCCGAATCTTTGTGGGTCACGACTACCATGGCGCTGCCTCGCACCGGAATGATCTCCTTTGTATATGTCCGTAGCTGTGCATCAATCGCCGATAATTTTGGCCTCCTGGCCTTGGACACCCACAACCTTTCGAACTGTTTGATACTCATCAGGGACTGGCTGGCCCCCGTGTCTAGCTCCATTGATACTGGGATGCCATTGAGGAGCACTTTCATCATTATCAGTGGCGTCCTCGTAAATGAACTGTATACGTGCTCCACATGAACTCGCTGAACTTCAGCTTCCAGAGATTTCCCCCAGTATTTATTTGGCCTCGTAGGGCTTACATCGGGCCCGTCCTCCTCGTACATGAACCTGGCTGCAGGCTTCCTGCACATATGTGCCAAGTGACCGCTGACGTTGCAGTTTCTGCAGATATATTGCTGATACCTGCAAGCTCTGGCTGGGTGTTTGCCTCCAAACCTCCAGCATAAGCTGGAGGCCTCGTTGTTGGAAACAAAAGGTCCATTACCAGTCGATTGTCTCTGATTGTCTGTGACTGTCCTTAAGCGCACCATTAACAGGTGTTGATGGCCCCATTACTGGCCGCATTGTCCATTACAATGGCATGAATCGCCGTTCAGCTAGCCATTGTCTCTATTGAATTCCCCCTTTGGTTCGACTACATGCTGGGGCATGTCCGATTGCCCTTGTCTGCCTAGAGAACTGTGTGCCGCATTAGCAATGTTGACTCCCTGGTCGTTTGCCGCATTTGAGCCAAAATTTTTGTCATACATCATTCTGGTCTCTTCCTCCCCTGAGATAAATGTCTGGGCTATTAGAGCCACCGCTTCCAAGGTCAAGTCTTTGGTCTCAATCAGTTTCCTGAAAACCCCAGCTTGCCCAATGCCCTCAATAAAAAAGTCTCGCAGCATCTCCGCTCTGCATGCATCTGGGAACTTACATAGGCTTGCCAGTCACCGGAGATCTGCCACGAAGTCTGGAACACATTGCCCTTCTTGCCGCCGGTGCGTGTAAAACCGATGTCTCGCCATGTGCATGCTGCTCTCCGGTTTAAGGTGTTCCCCGATCAACTTATTGAGCTCTTCGAATGTTTTGTCCGCCGGCTTCTCTGGCGCTAGAAGATCCTTTATCAGGGAGTACGTCCTGGATCCACAAACCGTCAGGAGATGAGCCCTGCGTTTGTCGGCCGAATCTTGTCTTAGCTATTCCTTAGCACGAAACTTTGCTGTAGTCTCTCAATTAAGTCGTCCCAATCATAACCAACACAGTACCTCTCATCTGTGCTGCTAGTGGCCATGCTCGCGTGTTTAAATCCCAGTTTCTTGTCGCCAATGATATGTCCTTAATATAGAGTATAAATGCACACGAGGCCCATACTTGAGAGAAGGTCACTCTGTGACCAAGACCAAGACCTCAAGTGATGAAGGTGGGTGGAGCTTCCCCTTTTATACCTGAAAGTCCAGGTTAGGAGTGTCTCCCACAAGTTCACCCCCTTGTGGTCAATGTTCTCAAGGTATACAACTTAGGTCAGCTTATACATGGGTTACAATGATAGTTGAATACATGACAGACTGTGCCCTCATGATTGCCAGGTTCTGAAGCATACAGAATTAGGATACCTGGTCAGGCAAGTGCTGCAGGACTCCTCCCGAGTGGTCAAGGCAGTGGAACCGTTGTTTCAGCACTCTGATGGTCTGCTCAATGATGCACCTGGTGGCGGCATGATTGTCATTGTAAGAATGCTGGGCAGGTGTGGTGGGGTTGCGGAGGGGATTCATGAGCCAGGTGGATAACGGATAGCCCTTGTCTCTGATGAGCCAGCCGGGAGCTGCATTGGGTGGCTGGAACAGAGCTGGCATACCGGTCTGGCACAGGATTTAGGCATCGTAGCTGCTGTCAGGATATAGGGCATTAACGCCCATTATTGTGCATCTGTGGTCACAAGCCAACTGAACATTGAGTGAGGTGTACCCTTTTCGATTTCGAAAGATCTCAGGATTGCGGTGCGGAGCCCTCAAGGCGACGTGTGTGCAGTCGATGGTACCCTGCACCATGGGGAAGCATGCCATCCTCACAAAGCCAGGTGACCACTCCAGCTGCTTCTTTCTGGTCATGGGGAATGAGATGTACTACATGCTCCTTCTGTACAGAGCATCTGTGATGTCACAAATGGAGCAATGGGCGGCATACTGGGAGATGTTGGGGTGGCATAAAAATTTTGGGGGATGTGATCTTCACTGACACTGAGAGAGACGTTCTCACTCTTGTTTGTGGCTCAAGGTCTGGCTGCAGCAGATGGCACAGCTCCATCACCATATCTTTTGTAAATCGCAGCCTTCGGACACACTGCTCCTCAGAGAAGTGGATGTACGAAAACTGTTGCTGAAACACCTTGGGTACGTACAGCCTTCTGTTTGCAATCGGTCGTTCTCTGCCCACATCCTCATGGACCTCCTGATGTTGGTCCTGCTGTTGCTGTCCCTCTGCATCCTCCTGCTGCTGTGCCTCTGCCTGCTCCTCTTGCTCCCTTGGCCTCTCTCTGTGCCTTTCCAGCTGCCTCTGCCTGTCCCTCTCCCTGTTCCTCTCTCTGATCCTCGGAGCATGGACCTCTCCATGGTCTTCTCCATGGAGCATGGACCTCTCCATGGTCCTCTACATGGGCCTCTCCCAGTGCAGGCCCCTTTCTCAGTGGCAGCTTTTCTGTTTCCCTCTCCCGATGCCTCTGTCTGGCTAAATGACAGAGCTGTTGTCTTCTCCGAAACTCCTCCAATGGTGAAGCAGGAGGCAGTCCATTGCCAGCACTGAGCCCATGATTTGCACAGAATGTTGTGCTATACAAATGGAGCTGGCTGAAGCGGGGGTGGTGGGGGGGTGGCGGGGGGGTTGATGGAAGACAAAGGAAAGTGAGGGCCAGCAATCAATGTTGGCTGTGCCTGAACCAAAAAACAAAATTACTTCAAAGTGTCCAAAAATGTTGCCGACAAAAAATTATCTTGACCAGTGTGCCTTTAAATCTCGCTAGTGCTGCAGCCTGATGACTTCAAACTGACAGCAAAAGCTGTTGTTGACATTGCCAAGCATTAGTTGGAGAGGCGCAGGACAATTTAAGCTTCCGGGGCGGTCAAAAGGCGATGCACACAGTGATGACCTCATCATTGCCGTGCGCAGAGGAGCGTCGCATGCGTCGCTGGAGTGGTGTGCAAAGCTGTAGCGCCATCCGCTAAGAGGCCGTGTAAATCCACGCGGGTCGATGTGGCCGCCGCGCCCACACGCTGACTCATTAGCGTATCGTTATTGCCGGCCACCAGCCGTGCTATCTGGCAGCGCGCAACGGGGCAATTTCGGTCCCACTGTCTTAGAATAAGGGGGTGGCCATTTGGGACTGAGATGAGGAGAAATTTCTTCACTCAGAGGGTAGTGAATCTTTGGAATTCTCTACCCCAGAGGGCTGTGGATGCGGGAAAGTGGAGTTGATGTAGAAGTTCAGCCATGATCTTATTCAATGGTGAAGCAGGCTCGAGGAGCCGAATGGCCTACTCCTGCTCTTAATTTCTATGTTCAGACAGCGGGCTAGAAATTTGTTGTAGCCAAAAAATGAGCAGTTTTTAGACTAAAAAAAGGTTAAGCTGCACCAGCTGAAAAATGTCTAGGGCATTGCAAAATTCATGCTCACTCCTCATTAAAATGATTGCAGTCATGATTCTAGTCTAAAAAGTCAAGCTCATTGGCGTTAGACTGAAAATCTGGACCAATATCAGGGGCAGTCTAAGCACAAGTAATGATTGCCACAGGCTTTTTTCACTACTTTAAGGGGATGCTCATTGATGCTGCAACATCGAATTCTCAGCATTGTTGGCTGTGCAGCTGCCTCAACAACAATGGTTCATTCTCGGGTTGGCAATCAGTAACTAGTGGGGTGCCACAGGGATCAGTGCTGGGACCCCAACTATTTACAATCTATATTAACGACTTGGAAGAAGGGACTGAGTGTAACGTAGCCAAGTTTGCTGACGATACAAAGATGGGAGGAAAAGCAATGTGTGAGGAGGACACAAAAAACCTGCTAAAGGACATGGACAGACTAAGTGAGTGGGCAAAAATTTGGCAGATGGAGTATAATGTGGGAAAGTGTGAGGTCATGCACTTTGGCAGGAAAAAATCAAAGAGCAAGTTATTATTTAAATGGAGAAAGATTGCAAAGTGCTGCAGTAAAGTGTGATCTGGGGATATTTGTGCATGAAACACAAAAGGTTAGTATGCAGGTACAGCAAGTGATCAGGAAGGCCAATGGAATCTTGGCCTTTATTGCAAAGGGGATGGAGTATAAAAACAGGGAAGTCTTGCTACAGTTATACAGGGTATTGGTGAGGCCACACCTGGAATACTGTGTGCAGTTTGGTTTCCATATTTACGAAAGGATATATTTGCTTTGGAGGCAGTTCAGAGAAGGTTCACTAGGTTGATTCCAGAGATGAGGGGATTGACCTATGAGGAAAGGTTGAGTAGGTTGGGCCTCTACTCATTGGAATTCAGAAGATTGACAGGTGATCTTATCGAAATGTATAAGATTATGAGGGGGCTTGACAAGGTGGATGCAGAGAGAATGTTTCCACTAATGGGGGAGACTAGAACTAGGGGGCATAATCTTAGAATAAAGGGCCACCATTTTAAAACTGTGATGAGGAGAAATTTATTTTCTCAGAGGGTTGTAAATCTGTGGTATTCGCTGCCTCAAAGAGCTGTGGAAGCTGGGACATTGAATAAATTTAAGACAGAGATAGACAGTTTCTTAACCGATAAGGGAATAAGGGGTTATGGAGAACGGGCAGGGAAGTGGAGCTGAGTCAAGATCTTATTGAATGGCGGAGCAGGTTTGAGGGGCCGTTTGGCCTACTCCTGCTCCTAGTTCTTATGTTCTTATAAGAAGAAGGACAAGGAGAAGGAGCACCTATTTACAAATCCTGATGGCAGATCGCCACCCCAGGGAGAGAGCCTGGAGGTTTTCCGATGAAGCTTTAGAAGCATTGGTTTTAGCAGTGGAGAGTAGGCAGACAGTCCTGTACACATCAATTGGCAGGAAGCTCGCCACAAGACTGCTGGACTTTGTGGAGGGAGGTGGGACAACATATCACGGGCAGCACTGTGGTCCCCAGTGCAGGATTAAGTTTAATGAGTTCACACGGGTGGTCAGGGTGACTGAAGACTTCAACAGTTGTTACATACCACCATCTGTACCACAAGCTTCAGACACTGTTCAATGCACCACACCCCCAGTGCTCACCCACCAACAATCTGTACCTATCAACACTCACACCCACATCTCACACCTTGCTCACAATGACAGTTATGCAACTATGGCAGGCACATCACCCAAACACATTGCACCATACTCACTTTCCTTTCTCTTGCAGGCCAAGTTGGCGCATAATCGCTGGGAGGAGGAGCGGACAGGCGGGGGCCAAGCCTGCATTAAAGAACTGAGCCAGTTGGAGGTGAGAGTGCTGGAGATCATTAGGCGCCAGGCCACCAGCGATATTGACCCCCCTTGGGGACAACAACGGTATGTTCTTTCCTACACCTTCCTCTCACATCCCACTTTCCCTTCAACCCACGATCTTTTCTCACTTTCAAGCTACTCTTGCTGTATGCTGCATTTCTGCCTCCCTCCCCTCACCATAACCCGACTCTTGTGCCTTTCTACTTTCAGATAATCAGCAAGCACCTGAGCAGCCCGCCCTCGAGGACACCGATGAGCGCAAGGGGGGAGAAGACACTTGCAGACACCAGCACTGCGCATTCTTTAGAGGCTAGTGTAATAGCGGGATCTGCACACAGTGAGGCACCAGGCACAAGAAGGCTGCAGCAAGACCAGGGGACAAGGATAGCTCGGGAGGCAGCTTCCTGGAGTGAGAGTTCACGTGTGAGTTTTGCTGCACAGGACACAGATGAGGACCTCAATGGGGAAACCTTCAGAAGAAGGGTGATGGGCATGCACATGGAAATTATAGGTGTAATGGCAATAAGAAAAGTGTTTCGTACTTGCCAGAACCCTCCCTGCTACCAAATATCCTTGACATAACTAAAGAAATCTCTTGCAGTTGCAGGAAGTAGCACACAGCCACTGAAACTTCAAAAGCCTGTCAGGTGCAAGTCATTTGTGATGATCCCTTTAAATATTATCGCTGGAGCCAGCTTCCTGCTGCTGCATGCCAGCTCAACCTGTCATTGCTTTCACCAGCTGATAACTTCAATGGCCAAAATATCAGGCATCAAGTACTGACATCATGATCTCTGTCATTGCGATGTACTGGTTGAGTTTAGCAGCAGTGCTACTGGCAAGACGGCTGGAACCACCATCAGCATACAGTAGAGCACGGAACGATGTTTTAGTGCCATAATGTGGTGCTAACACGTAGTACTAAATACACAATTTTTTCCCCCAGAATATTTGTTTTCCGAAATAGATTACCAAAACAGAATAATCAGTGTCTGGAATAGATTACAGAAAGAGTTTTTGATCTCTGAAATAGATTACAGAAACAGTGAATCATTAGTAATAAAAACATAAAATACTGTAAATACTCAATGGGTCAGACAGCATCTGTAGAGAGAGAAACAAAGTTAATATTGCAGGCTGATGACCTTTCATGAAAACAAAAATAGAGAGACATTGTTCTCTGGAATAGATTACAGAAACATCACACTTTTCAGCAGTAGTCGCTTGATCATCATACTGCGAATTATACCTGTACCCTGCTGCTCTGAGATTTTGGTTGTCTTTTTACTCACTAAGCAAACAGAACAGTTTTTGCCTCCTCATGTAATTTGTTGGAGCCTGCTGCTGCCTGAGCTGGGGGGTTGGGGATGTGAAATTTAATATCAAGGGTGAAACAAGTGTTAAGGAGGAAACATTGATGGAACAATGATGGACATTACCTGAGGAGGTTATGCAAAGGCTGCAAGGAAAACCGATACTCGAACTGAAAGAGGGACAAACTCGACTGAATTGGACACCAGTTAGTCCACCCCGAAGGAGAGAAGCCTCCTTTTTCCCCAACAGAAGGGCGAGGTATCGATTAACTATATCAGTTAGTCCACCCCGAAGGAGAGAAGCCTCCTTTTACCCCCAACATTTATCTGCAAGTTTTCCCAGGGTCCTTTCGGTCGGGGCTGATGTCCCATTCTTCGTTTTATTTTTATTCTGACTATCCCACCATTTCCTCTGTCTGTCAGGTGAGTCTTCTTTATTAAGAAATCCAAATTAATAATGTCCAGTATAAAACAGCTGTTAATATAAAGGGTTAACTCCTTTACAAGTTTGTAAGAAGGCCTGACGTCGTTACGTGACTTTGCGTAATCATCTGAAAAAAATGTTCCCAAGTCTTTGTGCTTTCAAAACTTGCTTAGAAATTAGGAATCCTTTAAAACAGCAGAAATCATTAGTAAAGTTGTCATAATAAAACCTCCTCAATGGGAAAGACAGCATTTTAGATCAAACTCCAATTTCTCTAAACTTCCAATTCAAATACTTGCCAAAGATTTTTTTCATTGATTTAAAACGAGACCACACATTTTTAATAGCTATTTTGTTTACTGAAATCCAATTTTCACACAAGCTATATACATTCCAACATTTCGTTTTAACGGTCCCGTTCACTGAGCAAATCTTGTGTTTTATTTTTCTCGGCACAAAATCTAAACTTCCGTTCCGGTTCCATCTTTTTTAAGAATTCTCTAATTCCCAGTTTTTTCCTTCCTTTGCTGAGTTCGCATAACTTCAATTTTTTTCCCCTTTTGAATCCGAAATTAATTTTTTTTTTGATGACCTTCCTCTAGTCCATAGTTAAACATCTTTGTTTCTTTTTCACGGCACAACACTCCTGTGTCGGGTTTAACTTGTAAGTTTTTATATTTAAACCAATATCTTTTTCACAGCCAATTTAAATCTCCTTTCTTCAAATTAGGTTTTGTATTTTGATGGTCTTCCTCCAGTCCATTTTCCTAAACATCTTTGTTTCTCTTTCCAGCAGCTGTAGCTTTCAAGGTCACATTTTTATCTTTTGATAAAAACACGCTGTCCTTTGTAAATTCAATGTGTTTTTCCAGCATTTTTCTTTTCTTTTATTAATTTTCCATTTTTCTCAGCTAGCATTTTATCCCACTGGTCAGTTTTTCTAGGATCCTGGGGTCCCACCCCACTTTTTAGGTTGTATTCCTTCTTTGTTTGTGCTGCGCACGATCATTACCGGTTTCTCCGTGTTATTACCGTGTCACGCTTCGGGACATACACCTTATTTTTCCTCTAACGATTGCTGGGGTCCTCTCCCCCTTAGGTTGTATTCCTTCTTTTTCAGGAAATACACTATCTCACCCTTGGTTTTCGTCCTTCTGTGGTTTGCTATAACTTGTTCTACAGATTACGCCTTCTAATTGTTTATACAGATGACCTCCTTCCCCGTCAATGCGACAGCTGCAGGTGGTATAAAACATACTCACTGCCATTCAGCTGTCTCATCATCCAGGTCAGAGGGTCTACATCCTGTTCGTGACACCAAATTTAGGGGTAAATAAGGAAGCTTCTCTCCCTCAAGGTGGACTAACTGATATAGTTAATCGACACCTCGCCTTTCTCCTGTTGTATAACAACCACGGAAGTGAACACACAAAATCTCAGGTTCAACCGGCTTTTATTACGAGCAATTGCAAGGGAAGGTTCAGTCGTGGAACTCCCAAAATACAAGAGTTTTCAAGCATAATTTATACAGGTTTCGGAGAGGAGCTATACTGTTACAAAATCATCAATAGGTCTATTGTTAACAGCAAAGTTACATTGATTTGTCGACTCTTATCAGACAGGCTCTGAGTGGTACATGCAACTGTCCATCTCTCATCATTGTTTTGTTCCATTTTGCCCTCTATCCCAGTCTATCCAATGCCTAGTGTGGTTGTACTGGCTTCTTTATCTCTTCCTCAGGGACTTCTGAACAAAACTGCTGACTTCGGCTGTTTAAGTGTTACTAAGGTTAAGCTATAGTTTAATGTGTATGTGTGCTATACCTATATAAGCAAGTGTTACATACATAGGCAATTATACAGACCCTCCTAATACTGATTAAGTTCACTACCTTCAGCATAATTCTGACTCCCTATTTGCAACCTTACAATTTATCCCTTACATCCACCCATTGTATATCCCCACCCGATAGAAAGGAAAATCAGTTTGGTATATAACAAGCCAGAGTGTCCACTAACACCATTGGGTCAGCCAATGAGTTGGAGGTGGGGCAGAATTTATAGAAAACAGTCTATTTCACAGCAAACAGAGTCTATTTACTAAGCAAATAGAGTCTACTTAAACAGCACACTACCGTAAATCGCCTACTGAGTCTATTTAAACAGATGACTATCGCAAACAGTCTACAGAGTCTATTTAAACTGCACACTACTGCAAACAGTCTGCAGAGTCTATTTAAACAGCACACTACTGCAGTCTACAGAGTCTATTAAACAGCACACTACTGCAAACAGTCTGCAGAGTCTATTTAAACAGCAAACTACTGCAGTCTACAGAGTCTATTTAAACAGCACACTATTGCAGTCTACAGAGTCTATTTAAACAGCACACTACAGTCTATAGAATCTAGTTAAAAGAATTATCTATGAGCTAGAAGAAACAGAATACATAACTGAAATTACAACAACTTCTCCTGATAAAAGCTTGGTTAATTCTCCAGCAAAATGCAGAGAGTGGAGTATAGTTAGCTAATACTAATATAGCTAGCCTTAGAGAGGGTGCAGAAAGGATTTACGAGAATGATTCCAAGGATGAGGGGCTTCAGTTACATAGACAGACTCGAGAAGCTATGGTTGTTCTCCTTACAGCAGAGAAAAGTGAGAGAAGATTTGATAGAGCTGTTTAAAATTATGAGGGGTCTGGACAGAGTAGGTGGAGAGAAACTGTTCCCATTGGCGGAAGGGTTGAGAACCAGAGGACACAGATTCAAAGTGATTGGCAAAAGACCTAATGGCGATGTAAGAAAAAACGTTTTTACACAGCGAATGGTTAGGATCTGGAGGGGTGGTGGAGGCAGACTCAATCATTGCGTTCAAAAGGGAAATGGATACGAGGAAAGGGCAGGGGAGTGGGACTTGCTCAAGAGCTCTTGCAGAGTCGGCAAGGGCTCGACAGACTGAATGGCCTTCTTCCGTGCTGTTACCATTCTATGATTCTATGATTCTAATACGAATTATGTGCGTAAAATCAATCCCAGTCACTTACAGCAGTGCGGTCTCCAGGTGTGATTGGCAGGGGAATTAACCAATCATCTCCATTCTGGCCGGGAATAGTAGTGTCAATATATTCAGCCATGACAAGCGGCCGCTCCGATAATAGAAACATAGAAAATAGGTGCAGGAGCAGGCCATTCAGCCCTTCTAGCCTGCACCGCCATTCAATGAGTTCATGGCTGAACATGAAACTTCAGTACCCCCTTCCTGCTTTCTCGCCATAACCCTTGATCCCCCGAGTAGTAAGGACTTCATCTAACTCCCTTTTGAATATATTTAGTGAATTGGCCTCAACTACTTTCTGTGGTAGAGAATTCCACAGGTTCACCACTCTCTGGGTGAAGAAGTTTCTCCTCATCTCGGTCCTAAATGGCTTACCCCTTATCCTCAGACTGTGACCCCTGGTTCTGGACTTCCCCAACATTGGGAACATTCTTCCTGCATCTAACCTGTCTAAACCCGTCAGAATTTTAAACGTTTCCATGAGGTCCCCTCTCATTCTTCTGAACTCCAGTGAATACAAGCCCAGTTGATCCAGTCTTTCTTGATAGGTCAGTCCCGCCATCCCGGGAATCAGTCTGGTGAATCTTCGCTGCACTCCCTCAATAGCAAGAATGTCCTTCCTCAAGTTAGGAGACCAAAACTGTACACAATACTCCAGGTGTGGCCTCACCAAGGCCCTGTACAACTGTAGCAACACCTCCCTGCCCCTGTATTCAAATCCCCTCACTATGAAGGCCAACATGCCATTTGCTTTCTTAACCGCCTGCTGTACCTGCATGCTAACCTTCAATGACTGATGTACCATGACACCCAGGTCTCGTTGCACCTTCCCTTTTCCTAATCTGTCACCATTCAGATAATAGTCTGTCTCTCTGTTTTTACCTCACATTTATCCACATTATACTTCATCTGCCATGCATTTGCCCACTCACCTAACTTATCCAAGTCAATCTGCAGCCTAATAGCATCCTCCTCGCAGCTCACACTGCCACCCAACTTAGTGTCATCCGCAAATTTGGAGATACTGCATTTAATCCCCTCGTCTAAATCATTAATGTACAATGTAAACAGCCGGGGCCCTAGCACAGAACCTTGCGGCACCCCACTAGTCACTGCCTGCCATTCTGAAAAGTACCCGTTTACTCCTACTCTTTGCTTCCTGTCTGACAACCAGTTCTCAATCCACGTCAGCACACTACCCCCAATCCCATGTGCTTTAACTTTGCACATTAATCTCTTGTGTGGGACCTTGTCGAAAGCCTTCTGAAAGTCCAAATATACCACATCAACTGGTTCTCCTTTGTCCACTTTACTGGAAACATCCTCAAAAAATTCCAGAAGATTTGTCAAGCATGATTTCCCTTTCACAAATCCATGCTGACTTGGACCTATCATGTCACCATTTTCCAGATGCACTGCTATGACATCCTTAATAATTGATTCCATCATTTTACCCACTACTGAGGTCAGGCTGACCGGTCTATAATTCCCTGTTTTCTCTCTCCCTCCTTTCTTAAAAAGTGGGGTTACATTGGCTACCCTCCACGCCATAGGAACTGATCCAGAGTCAATGGAATGTTGGAAAATGACTATCAATGCATCCGCTATTTCCAAGGCCACCTCCTTAAGTACTCTGGGATGCAGTCCATCAGGCCCTGGGGATTTATCGGCCTTCAATCCCATCAATTTCCCCAATACAATTTCCCGACTAATAAAGATTTCCCTCAGTTCCCCCTCCTTACTAGACCCTCTGACCCCTTTTATATCCGGAAGGTTGTTTGTATCCTCCTTAGTGAATACCGAACCAAAGTACTTGTTCAATTGGTCTGCCATTTCTTTGTTCCCGTTATGACTTCCCCTGATTCTGACTGCAGGGGACCTACGTTTGTCTTTACTAACCTTTTTCTCTTTACATACCAATAGAAACTTTTGCAATCCGCCTTAATGTTCCCTGCAAGCTTCTTCTCGTACTCCATTTTCCCTGCCCTAATCAAACCCTTTGTCCTCCTCTGCTGAGTTCTAAATTTCTCCCAGTCCCCAGGTTCGCTGCTATTTCTGGCCAATTTGTATGCCACTTCCTTGGCTTTAATACTATCCCTGATTTCCCTAGATAGCCACGGTTGAGCCACCTTCCCTTTTTTACTTTTACGCCAGACAGGAATGTACAATTGTTGTAATTCATCCATGCGGTCTCTAAATGTCTGCCATTGCCCATCCACAGTCAACCCCCTAAGTATCATTCGCCAATCTATCCTAGCCAATTCACGCCTCATACCTTCAAAGTTACCCTTCTTTAAGTTCTGGACCATGGTCTCTGAATTAACTGTTTCATTCTCCATCCTAATGCAGAATTCCACCATATTATGGTCACTCTTCCCCAAGGGGCCTCGCACAATGAGATTGCTAATTAATCCTCTCTCATTACCCAACACCCAGTCTAAGATGGCCTCCCCCCTAGTTGTTTCCTCGACATATTGGTCTAGAAAACCATCCCTTATGCATTCCAGGAAATCCTCCTCCATCGTATTGCTTCCAGTTTGGCTAGCCCAATCTATGTGCATCTTAAAGTCGCCCATTATAACTGCTGCACCTTTATTGCATGCACTCCTAATTTCCTGTTTGATGCCCTCCCCAACATCACTACTACTGTTTGGAGGTCTGTACACAACTCCCACTAACGATTTTTGCCCTTTAGTGTTCTGCAGCTCTACCCATATAGATTCCACATCATCCAAGCTAATGTCTTTCCTAACTATTGCATTAATCTCCTCTTTAACCAGCAATGCTACCCCACCTCCTTTTCCTTTTATTCTGTCCTTCCTGAATGTTGAATACCCCTGAATGTTGAGTTCCCAGCCCTGATCATCCTGGAGCCACGTCTCCGTAATCCCAATCACATCATATTTGTTAACATCTATTTGCACAATTACTTCATCCACCTTATTGCGGATACTCCTTGCATTAAGACACAAAGCCTTCAGGCTTGTTTTTTTAACACCCTTTGTCCTTTTAATGCCAATTTTGCGATGCCGCTGAAGTTGAATTTCACCACCCTCCCTCAGTCTCCAGCCATATCCCTTCCCACAGTTAGGGACTATATTCAGAGAACACCGAGCAGGAATGGTTCAGTTTAGGACTGCACTCACCTTCAGTGACAGTGTGACAATCTAGCAGTAGGTTTAAATAAATTACTCCCATTGGCCAGTAAATGCTTGTGCTGTTCATGGTCTCGCAAGCACTCATCAGGAGACAGGCCCTGACCTCTGATTAAAACTGATGATACAAATGTTACAAATGAATCATGCGTTTTGCTACAGACCTTGCGTTTTGCGGTCAGCTGCTCACGATATCTCTCCGTTGAGTCTCCGGGTATTTCACTGGCCCACAGTGTTATTCCCACCTTTGTATAAGTGACTCCCATCACCATCAATGGCATTAGGTAAATCAGTACAATCACCGCAAGCTGGTACCTGGAACACAAATGGTCAATAGTGCTGACTGTACGTTTTAGAGATTCCAAAAGTCCGACATGGAAACCTATTACTTAAACTCAAAGCACTGGGGATTCCGGGTAAGCTGTGGCAACAGATAAGAAACTGGCTGAAGAGTAGGAAGCACAGGACTCTAATTTACGGGACTAACTATTTGTACTGCACTTTTTTTGACAGACAGGCGACAAGCCCCCCCCACTCCCGCCAGCCGAATCATTCCATCCACGTGGTGCCAGAAACAGAACCTCAGCCTCCAACTCTCTCCCACCCCACCCTGACCCCCGACCGGCATGAGGGCCCGAGTGCGGCCGGCGTGAGAGCACAATAGCGAGAGTGAGAGGCTGCGGGGGGCAGGGAGAGTGAGGCTGGGGGGGGGGATGGGAGAGTGAGGCTGGGGGGGGGGCGGGGAGAGTGAGAGGCTGGGGCGGGCAGGGAGAGTGAGGCTGGGGGGGGGGAGATGGGAGAGTGAGGCTGGGGTGGGGCGGGGAGAGTGAGGCTGGGGGGGGTGGGAGAATGAGGCTGGGGGGGGCGGAGAGAGTGAGGCTGGGGGGGTGGGAGAGTGAGGCTGGGGGGGGGGGGCGGGGAGAGTGAGAGAGACATGGATGGTGGGGGGTGTGGAATCGGAGGGGAGAGAGAGAACTCAGGGAAGACAGATCACGTTCTTCCAACCCCCTACAAGGGACATCGTTGGAGTGGATGATATCCAGAAGTCATGACACTGTCAGTATTCACTTCATACCCAATAAACCTGTTAACAATCCGTACAACAATGCCCCATCTATGGTGCGGGGGAGGGGGCGGGGGGAAGGTTGCACTTGCACTGGGGTAAGGCACTTTGGCTGGGGGAGGCATGCACTTGCGCTGGGGTAAGGCACCAGTTGGAGGAGGTATCATGTATTCAATTGTCATTGTAATCCATGTATAAACTGACCTAAGTTGTACACCGTGTGAACACTGACCACTAGGTGGTGAACTTGTGGGAGACACTCCTAACCTGGACTTTCAGGTATAAAAGGGGAAGCTCCACCCACCTTCATCACTTCAGTGCTAGAATAAAGGTTACTGGTCACAGAGTGACCTTCTCTCAAGTATGGGCCTCGTGTGCATTTATACTGTATAGTAAGGACATATCATTGGCGACGAGAAACTGGGATTTAAATACGTGAGCATGTCCACTAGCAGCACAGATGAGAGGTACTGTGTTGGTGATGACTGGGACGATTTTATTGAGAGACTACAGCAAAGTTTCGTCACTAAGGAATAGCTAAGACAGGATTCGGCCGACAAACGCAGGGCTCATCTCCTGACGGTTTGTGGATCCAGGACGTACTCCCTGATGAAGGACCTTCTAGTGCTAGAGAAGCCGGCAGACAAGACTTTTGAAGAGCTCAGTAAGTTGATTGGGGAACACTTAAAACCGGCAAGCAGCATACACATGGCGAGACACCGGTTTTACATGCACTGGCGGCGAGAAGGGCAAAGCGTTCCAGATTTTGTGGCAGACCTCCGGTGACTGGCGAGCCGATGTAAGTTCCCAGATGCATGCAGAGCGGAGATGCTGCAAGACTTTTTTATTGAGGGCATCGGGCACGCTGGAGTTTTCAGGAACTGATTGAGACCAAAGACTTGACACTGGAAACGGCGACTTTGATGGCCCAGACATTCATCTCAGGGGAGGAAGAGACCAGAATTATGTTTGACAAAAATCTTGGTTTAAATGCAGCAAATGGACAGGGAGTCAACATTGTTAACGCGGCACACAGTTCTCCAGGCAGACAAGGGCAATCGGACATGCCCGAGCATGTAGTCGAACCCAAAGGGGGAATTCAACAGAGACAATGGCTAGCTGAACGGTGATTCATGCCATCGCAAGGGACAATGCGGCCAGTAATGGAGCCATCAACACCTGTCAATGGTGCGTTTAAGGACAGTTACAGAGACAGTCAGAGATGGTCGATTGGTAATGGACCTTTTGTTTCCAACAACGGCTCATGTTGGAGGTGTGGAGACAAACACACAGCCAGACCTTGCAGGTATCAGCAATTGTAAGTGGTGGTTTTCAGGGGGTCAGCTTTCCCTTCTGACCTTATATGAACGGTTCCGAATCGCTCCCACACCCTTGGTTCCAGACACTGGAATTATGAAGGGACTGTGACAGACTTGGACAGACAATCGGTTTCAAGGTAGGAAGCAGGTATGGCTTTATTGTGTTTAAAAAGAAGTAAAAGGCACACCTTTAATAACACACACACAGACCAATACACACTGAAGGGTACAACACATTGAATAAAATGTCAAATTACAGCCTATGGGGAAAAGAATACAGCTTAAACTCTAAATGGGGTAAAGAAGAGAATGCAGATACATTTACACAAGTTATCCCAGCCTCCCCCCTCCCAATTCCCCTAACTAACTAAGTTATAGCTCTGGGGGTTCAGGGGCTATGCTCACCAATCCCTTTAGACAGTTGCTGGTGAATCGTGGTTTCGGGGTTTGCTGCACTTGTCCTTCTAGGCGAGCCGTACCCCAGACAGAGAAGAGGACTTTGGACTGCGTAGTCTTCAGTTGGAGTGCGTCCGTTGATGCGCTAAGTTGCGTTTCAGATGTATGGGATAAGTACCCACTTTCTTTGGTTTTAGTTAGTCCTTTTAGGTAATTTCTCACCCGTTTGCCGTTCAGAAGTAGATTGCAGTGTGGAAATAAATGTCGATTCTTCGGTTTTTGCTGAGTTGGTTTTGGTTGGTCGTTTCGCTGGTTGTGGTAGCCCGGGTTTGTCAATTTGGTTGCTGACAACCTTCCATTTCGTGGGCCTCGTGCTCAGTCGGTCCTTGACGATTTCTTGTAGTTTCCTTCACTACTCCATTTCTTCACTCCGGCTGCTTGTGTCTGTCTGT
Source organism: Pristiophorus japonicus (assembly GCF_044704955.1). Taxonomy (NCBI): domain Eukaryota; kingdom Metazoa; phylum Chordata; class Chondrichthyes; family Pristiophoridae; genus Pristiophorus; species Pristiophorus japonicus. The sequence goes on along the minus strand of NC_091979.1, from coordinate 221,243,391 downwards.
GTTCCTTTCGAGTCTGTGTTCTGTTCGAGTCTCCTGTATTCTGCTAGTTTTTTCTGCTTCTCTCCTGTGCTCTGCTAGTTTCTGTGTTCTGCTCGTCTTTCCTTGTAAAACTGGGGGATAGATATATCCCCAAAAAAAGCTCCGTTATCTCCCATCAAATCTCTTGGGCTCTGTTTAAACTGTTCTGTCCATTGATTTTTCAAATGTCTCCTTTGTCAGCAGTAACTCGATTAGGGTGTGAGAATGTGCTATCACTGGTTTTGCATTGTTTTAGGATTGTCCAGTTTTTCTGACCATGATTTCCATTGTGCTTGATTGGGTAATTCGATTATCTCTTCGGGGGTGAATAGCCTGGGGTCCTTAATACACAAATTTGCTTCAGATGTTGGCGCCACCTCCTGTATTTGGTAACTCTTTTTCACAGCCAAAATGTTGTAGAATCTTAAAATTGATATGCTCCTTCCCATAGATGTTTAGGGGATCTCAAGCTTCTGTAATTTAGGTCCATTTTGAATTCCCTTTCCTATGAGTCCAAACACTGGGGGGGGGGGGGGTCTCCATGAATGCATCCCCTTTTATCCCCCGCAGGCTTCGTCTTCCCCTTTAAACTCATTTTAAAAGCCCAGAAAGGGATTCTTCTCCTCTGTAGGGGAAAGGTACCTGGAATCTTTGCGAGATATTGGTAAATTCTACACAATATACCTGCAGAAATTGCAACGACAACGGTCACTTGGCGCATGTGTACAGGAAGCCTGCAGCCAGGTTGATGTACGAGGAGGACGGGCCCAATGTAAGCCCTACGAGGCCAAATGGACACTGGGGGAAATCGCTGGAAGCTGTAGTTTAGCGAGTTCATGTGGAGCACATATACAGTTCGAACACCGGGACGCCACCAATAATGATGAAAGTGCTCCTCAATGGCATCCCAGTATCAATGGAGCTAGACACGGGGGCCAACCAGTCCCTGATGAGTATCAAACATTTCGACAAGTTGTGGGCGTCCAAGGCCAGGAGGCCAAAATTATTGCCGATTGACGCACAGCTACGGTCATATACAAAGGAGATCATTCCGGTGCTAGGCAGCGCCATAGTAGTCGTGACCCACAAAGATTCGGAGAACAGGTTGCCACTCTGGATTGTCCCGGGGGACGGTCCCGCACTGCTGGGGAGGAGTTGGCTTGCTGTCATGAACTGGAAATGGGGCGATGTCAATGCAATTTCTTCTGTGGAGCGAATATCATGCTCACGGGTCCTGGACAAATTTGACTCATTATTTCAACTCAGTATTTGCACTTTCATGGGGGCCAAGGTAGTGATTCACATAAACCCAGACACCAGGCCAGTACACCACAAGGCCAGAGCGGTGCCATACGTGATGCGGGAAAAGATAGAAGGCGAATTGGACCGCCTGCTGAGGGAAGGCATCATCTCGCCACTCGAATTCAGTGACTGGGCGAGCTCAATTGTGCCGGTGCTCAAGGTGGATGGGTCGGTCAGGATATGTGGTGATTACAAGGCCACCATCAATCGGGTGTCACTCCAAGACCAGTACCCGCTACTGAGAGCGGAGGACCTCTTTACGACGCTATCCAGTGGCAAACTTTTTTCAAAATTGGACCTGACCTCAGCTTACATGACCCAAGAGCTGGCAAGTGAGTCGAAGAAGCTGACCACCATCATGACACGCAAGGGGTTGTTTGAGTACAACAGATGTCCGTTCGGGATTCGCTCGGCCGCCGTGATCTTTCAACGAAACATGGAAAGTCTCCTCAAGTCGATTCCAAGGACGGTGGTTTTTCAAGACGGCATCTTCATCACAGGTTGCAATACTGAAGAACACCTCCACAACCTGGAGGAGGTGCTACGCAGACTGGACCGGGTAGGTCTGCGACTGAAAAAGGCATAGTGCATCTTCCTAGCTCCAGAGGTAGAATTCCTGGGGATAAGTGTAGCAGCAGACAGGATCAGACCTACTGCGTCCAAAACGGAAGCAATCCAGTGAGCACCCAGACCCCGTAACACGACGGAGCTGCGTTCATTCCTGGGGCTCCTAAACTATTTTGGTAACTTTCTTCCCAAATTGAGCACACTGTTAGAGCCACTAGACGTGCTCCTACGCAAAGGTCGCGATTGGGTCTGGGGGGACAGCCAGGAAAGGGCTTTTGGTAGAGCACGCAATTTGTTATGCTCCAACAATCTGTTAACGCATGTAAGAAACTTGTTTTAATGTGTGGTGCGTCGTCCTATGGGGTCGGGTGTGATACATATATCACACACACAGTCTGTACACTGACATATATCACACACACAGTCTGTACACAGACATATATTACACACACAGCCCGTGCATAGACATATATCACACACACATGTTGCAGCATGTTAATGCCAAGGGTCAGTTACAGCCGTTAGCTTATGCCTTCAGAAGTCTGTCCCAGGCAGAAAGGGATGGTAGAAAAGGTAGCGCTTGCATGTGAATATGCAGTAAAAAAAATGCACCAGTATCTGTTTGGCAGGAAATTTGAGCTGGAGATGCAAATGCGTTGGCCCGCATACAGAGATGGGCACTCACATTAGCCGCCTATGACTATACAATTCAGCACAGACTGGGCACTAAAAACTGCGCCGATGCACTCAGCAGGCTCCCACTAGCCAGCACAGAGGGGGCAACCGAGCATGCTGCTGAGATGGCCATGGCTGTTGAAACTTTCGAAAGCGAAGGCTCACCCGTGACAGCCCGTCAGATCAAAGTCTGGACTAATAGAGACCCGCTACTGTCTTTAGTCAAGAAATGTGTCCTGAATGGGGACTCGGCAGCCACGTACGGGGCATGCCCTTAGGAATTTAAACCATTTCACAGGCGCAAGGATGAACTCCCGATTCAGGCCGATTGCCTATTATGGGGGAACTGAGTAGTCATGCCCCAGATGGGCAGAGAGGTGTTCATCCGAGAACTCCACAAGGAGCACCCGGGCATTGTCATGATGAAGGCAATTGCCAGGCCACACGTTTGGTGGCCAGGGATAGACGCAGACCTGGAACTTTGTGTTCGCAGGTGCAACATGTGTGCCCAACTGGGCAATGCGCCCAGGGAAGCCCCCCTTAGCCCCTGGTCCTGGCCCGCCAAGCCATGGTCACGCATCCATGTGGACTACGCAGGTCCCTTCATGGGAAAAATGTTTTTGGTTGTCGTAGACGCCTACTCCAAATGGATCGAGTGTGACATTCTCAATTCAAGCACATTCTCTGCCACGGTAGAAAGTCTACGGGCAATGTTCGCCGCCCATGGTCTACCAGACGTCTTAGTCAGCAACAAAGGCCCCTGATTAACATGCATTGAGTTCCAGGACTTCATGGCAGGAAATGGTATCAACCATGTCAGAACGGCACCTTTCAAGCCGGCCTCAAACGGCCAGGCAGAACGAGCACTGCAGATAATCAAACAGGGGATGCTCAGAATCCAAGGGGGTTCCCTACAAAGCCACTTATCCATGCCTCCTGTTGGCCAATAGATCCCGACCACTCTCGCTCACAGGGGTTCCACCCGCAGAGCTGCTAATGAAAAGGATGATCAAAACCAGGTTATCCCTCATACACCCCACCATGAAAAAAATTGTTGAGAGCAGGCACCGGTCACAATGTGACTACCATGACGGGAATGCGAGGGCGCGATGTATTGATGTTAATGACGCTGCCTTTGTCCTCAACTACGCTGCAGGGCCCAAATGGCTCGCACGCACTGTGATTGCCAAAGAGGGGAATAGGATTCTGGTAGTTAAACTTACCAATGGACAAATCTACCGCAAACATGTGAATGAAAAGAAAAGGAGGTTCAGCAGCCCCATAGAAGAAGCAGAGGAAGAACACGATGTAGAGTTCACTCCACCATGGGTGACCGAGCATTGGAACCAAGTGGAGGAGAGCCCAGTCACTGTGGACAGTCCGGACAGGCCTGAGGCACCGCAAACAGCAGACACTCAGGCCAGCGCCCAACAACCGGAGCCCGAACCCAGGCGCTCTACAAGGGAGCGTAAACCACCAGAGAGATTTAACCTGTGATCCCAATAAGACTTTGGGGAGGAGTGATGTCATGTATTCAATTGTCATTGTAACCCATGTATAAACTGACCTAAGTTGTACACCGTGAAAACACTGACCATTAGGTGGTGAACTTGTGGGAGACATTCCTAACCTGGACTTTCAGGTATAAAAGGGGAAGCTCCACCCATCTTCTTTACTTCAGTGCTGGAATAAAGGTTACTGGTCACAAAGTGACCTTCTCTCAAATATGGGCCTCGTGTGCATTTGTATTGTATAGTAAGGACATATCAGGAGGCATGCACTTGCGCTGGGGTGCGGGACTTTAGCTGGGGGAGGCTCACATCTGTGACAGAGACTGTAATTCCCTGTTCAGTCACCTAAGAACTCACTTTTAGAGTGGAAGCAAGTCTTCCTCGATTTCGAGAGATTGCCCATGATGATGATGACCCCAGTCTCTCTCTCCCTCCCCTCCAGTCTCTCTCGCTCTCCCTTCCAGTCTCTCTCCCTCTCTCTCATTCTCCCTTCCAGTTTTTCTCTCTCTCTCTCGCACTTCCGTCCAGTCTCTCTCTCTCTCTCGTGCTTCCCTCCAGGCTCTCTCTCTCTCCCTCTCGCACTCCCCTCCAGTCTCTCTCTCTCTCTCCCTCCCCTCCAGCCCCTCCCACAGTCTCTCCCCTCCAGCCAGTCTCCCTCCTCCACCCAGAATCTCTACTCCACCCACCCCCTCAGTCTCTCTCCCCGTCTCTCACTTGCCCCCCACCGCAGTTCCTCTCTTCCTCCCCCACCCCCATCTCACCACCCACCGTCTCTCTCCCCCCGCCTCTTTGCCTCCCCCCCGCCCAGTCTTTCTTTCTCTCCACCCCTCCCCCAATAGTCGCTTCCCCCCCCACCTACCCAATCACTCTTCCCCCGCGAGTCTCTCTGCCCGCCCCCAGTCTCTCTCTCTCTTCCCCCCCAAGTCTCTCTCTCTCTCGCTCTCTCTCTCTCTCTCCCCCCTCCAGTCTCTCTCTCTCTCCCCTCTAGTCTCTCTCTCTCTCCCCCTCCAGTCTCTCTCTCTCTCCTCCCAAGTTTCTCTCTCTCTCTCTCTTCCGCCCACGCCAGTTTCTCTCTTTGTCCCACAATCCCCACCCCCAGTTTCTCTCTCCATCCCCCCAGTCTCTGTCTCCCCATCACCCAGACTCTTTCTCCCCATCACACAGTCTCTGTCTCCCCACCCCCCGAGTCTCTCCCTTCATTCCAGTCTCTTTGCTCCCCTCCAGTCTTTCTTTCCCCTCCAGTTTCTTTCTCTCTCTACCCTCCATTCTCTCTTTATCTCTACCCTGCAGTCTTTCTCTCCCTCCCCTCCAGTCTCTCTCCCCTTCCCAGTCTCTCACTCTCTCTCTCCCCCTCCCCAGTCTCTCACTCTCCCCCTCCCCAGTCTCTCTCTCTCTCTCTCCCCCTCCCCAGTCTCTCTCTCTCTCCCCCACTCCCCAGTCTCTCTCTCTCTCTCCCCCTCCCCAGTCTCTCTCTCCCCCTCCCCAATCTCTCTATCTATCTCCCCCTCCTGAGTCTCTCACTCTCTCTACTCCAATCTCTCCTTCTCTCCCTGCCAGTCTCTCCCTCTCTCCCCGCAGTCTCTCCCTCTCTCCCCTCCAGTCTCTCGCTCTCTCGCTCTCTCTCGCTCTTGCCCCTCCAGTCTCCCTTTCTCTCTCTCTTCCCTTTAGTCTCTCTCACTCTTCCCTCCAGTCGCAATCACCCTGTCGCACCACCACCCCTCAAACTTTCTCTCTCGCTCCTCCCACTCTCTCTCCCCGCACCCCCCCCGAGCCCCCATTCTCTCTCTCTCTCTCTGTCCACCTCCCCAGTCTCTCTCTCTCCCTCCCTAATCTCTCTCTCTCTCTCCCCCTCCCCAGTCTCTCTCTTTCTCTCTCTCTGCCACTCCCCAGTCTCTCTCTCTCTCTCTCTCTCTCTCTCACCCCCTCCACACTCTCTCTCTCTCCCTCCCTCTCCCCAGTCTCTCTCTCCCCCTCCCCAGTCTCTCTCTCTCTCCCCCCCCCCCCAGCCTCTCTCTCTCTCTCCGCCTCCCCAGTCTCTCTCTCTCTCCCCTCCCCAGTCTCTCTCTCCCAGCCAGTCCTACGTGACAAAGCTCTGCTGGAGCCTCTCAACGAAGTCATCCCAGTCCTCACCGACACAGTACTGTTCCTCTGTGATACCGGTGGCCACCCAGGTGATTCCTGTTTCGCGTCGACAAACGTGGTGTCCTTACACCCTGCTATAGACTCACACGAGGCATGTACTGGAGACAAGGTCACTGTGTGACCTGAATCTTTATTCCCAGGACCAAGAAGTGATGACCCTCGGTGGGACCTCCCTTTATATACCTGGATGACCAGGTGAGGAGTGTCTCCCACAAGTTCACCCCCTGTGGTCAAGGTGTGAATTACGCAGGTGTATGCAGTGTACAGTGTTGTTACATAAAGGTTACAATTGTGTAAAGGTTACAAACATGACATTACCTCTCCCCAACGTCTTTGATTCAGTCTTTCAGGCGGTCGACGCTCTCTCGTGGAGCGCCGCAGTTGGGGCTCTGGTGGCTGAGCCTTGGCATACGTCTCTGTCACCTGAGGTGATTCCGGCCTGTCCAGGCTGGCCGCAGGGACTGTGCATGCTGGTGAATGTCCTTGTTGCTCATTCTCTGGCAGTGGTGTGGGTAGCATCTCATGATCTTCCTCAGGTTTCTCAGTGTCCATGCTGAACCTTTTCTTTACTTGGTCCAGATGTTTGCGGCATATCTGCCCATTGTTAAGTCTGACCACTATGACCCTATTCCCCTCTTTGCCAATTACAGTACTCTCAAGCCACTTGGGTCCCAAAGCATGACTGAGAACAAATACAGGGTCATCAATTTCTATGCATCTCCCCACTGCGTTGCGATCGGTTTGGGACTGGCGCTTGCCCCCAACAATGAATGAGGGACAGCCGCGTTTTAAGCGTGCATTTCATGAGTAGTTCCGTGGTCAGGACTCCCGTGAGCGAATGCGGGTGGGACCTATAGGCCAGCAGGAGGCGCGATAGGCGATACTGAAGGGAGGGTCCTTGAATCCTGAGCATACCCTGTTTTATGATTTGAACCGCACGTTCCGCCTGGCCATTGGAAGCCGGCTTGAACGGTGCTGTCCTGACATGTTTGATACCATTACCCGACATAAACTCCCGGAATTTATAGCTAATGAAACACGGGCCGTTATCGCTAACCAGGATGTCCGGCAAGCCGTGGGTCGCAAAGACCGCATGCAGACTCTCCACTGTGGTGGATGTCGTGCATGAATTCAATATAATACACTCGATCTATTTCGAGTATGCATCGACAACAATCAGGAACATTTTTCCCATGAACGGGCCCGCGTAGTCTACGTGAATACGTGACCATGGCCTGGTTGGCCAAGGCCACGGGCTGAGTGTGGCCTCCCTGCGGGCATTACCCTACTGAGCACACGTCGTGCACCTGCGAACCCAGTGTTCCAGTTCTGAGTCAATTCACGGCCACCATACATGTGACCGGGAAATTGCCTTCATTAGCACAATGCCTGGGTGCTCGCTGTGGAGATCCCTGATGAATGCCTCCCTGCCCTTCTGGGGAATGACTACCTGGCTGCCCCATAGCAGGCAGTCAGCTTGGATGGAGAGTTCATCCATCCGTCTGTGAAACAGTCTGACCTCCTCGGGACACGCTCCGTGTGTGGGCGCCCAATCCCCAGTTAGGACACATTTCTTTATCAGGGATAGGAGAGGGTCTCTGTTGGTCCAGATTTTGATCTGGCGGGCTGTGATGGGGGAGCCTGTGTTGTCGAAAGCCTCAATGGCCATGACCATCTCCGCGCTTTGCTCCGGCACCCCCTCAGTGGTCGTCAGTGGGAGCCTGCTGAGCGCGTCAGCACAATTTTCGGTGCCTGGCCGGTGCCATATGGTGTAGTCATACGCAGCCAGCGTGAGAGCCCATCGCTGTATGCGAGCTGACGCATTGGCATTGACAGCCTTGCTGTCGGACAAAAGGGATGTTAACGGCTTGTGGTCCATTTCTAACTCGAACCTTCTGCCAAAAAGATACTGGTGCATCTTTTTCACCCCATAGACACATGCGAGTGCTTCCTTTTCGACCATGCCGTACCCCCTTTGCTTGGGAGAGCGACCTGGAGACATAAGCCACAGGTTGGAGTTGGCCCTCACCATTGCTTTGCTGCAACACGCACCCAACCCCATAGGATGATGCGTCGCATGTCAAAACCAATTTCTTACAGGGGTCGTACAGGGTCAATAACTTATTAGAGCAAAGCAGATTCCGCGCCCGATTGAAAGCCCGTTCCTGACAGTCCCCCCAAAACCAATCGCAACCTTTACGCAGGAGCACATGTAGCAGCTCCAGCAGTGTACTTAAGTTCAGCAGAAAGTTCCCGAAATAGTTCAATAGTCCCAGAAATGAACACAACTCTGATGTGTTGCCGGGCCTGGGCGCACAATGGATCGCCTCCGTTTTGGATTCGGTGGGCCGGATCCCGTCTGCAGCAACCCTCCTGCCCAAAAACTCGACCTCTGGGGACAAAAACACACACTTGGACTTCTTTAGTCGCAGGCCTACCCGGTCCAGTTGGCGTAGCACCTCCTCCAGGTTGTGGAGGTGTTCCTCGGTGTCTCGACCCATGATTAGGATGTCATCTTGGAATACGATTGTTCCAGGGATGGATTTAAGCAAGCTTTCCATGTTCCTCTGGAAGATAGCGGCCGCTGAACGAATGCCAAACGGACACCTGTTGTAAACAAATAGCCCCTTGTGTGTAGTGATGGTGGTCAGAAGCTTGGATTCTTCAGCCAGTTCCTGAGTCATGTCGGCTGAAGTGAGGTCCAACTTGGTGAACAGCTTGCCACCTGCCAGCATGGCAAAAAGATCCTCCGCTCTCGGAAGCAGGTATTGGTTCTGTAGTGACACTCAGTTGATGGTGGCCTTGTAGTCGCTACAAATCCTGACCGAGCCATCCGCTTTAAGGACAGGAACGATGGGGCTTGCCCAGTCACTGAATTCAACAGGCGAAATTATGCTCTCTCTTAGCAGCCTGTCCAACTCATTCTCAATTCTCTCATGCATCACATACGGCACAGCTCTGCCTTTGTGGTGCACTGGTCTGGCATCCCGGGTGATGCATATCACTACTTTGGTGCCCTTAAAAGTCCCGACACCTGGTTGAAAAAGTGGCTCGAATTTCTGTAGGACCTGTGAGCATGAACTTCGCTCCACAGATGGAATGGTGTGCACATCCCCCCATTTCCAGTTCATCTTGGCTAACCAGCTCCTCCCCAAGAGCGCGGGACCATTCCCCGGGACAATCCAGAGTGGCAGCCGGTTCTCCGATCCATTGTGTGTGACCACCAAGTTTGCACTGCCTAGTACTGGGATGATCTCTCTGGTGTATGTCCGTAGCTGTGTGTCAATGCGTTCCAATTTGGGCCTGTTAGCTTTGTGTGGCCATAGTTTTTCAAATTGTTGGGCACTCATAAATGACTGGCTGGCTCCTGTGTCCAGTTCCATGCGTACCAGGATGCCATTTAATAGAACTTTCATCATCATGGATGGCGTTTTGGTATACGAGCTATGGACATCTGCCACATGAATCCGCTGGACTTCAGTGTCCATAGCTTGGCTCCAAGCATCACCTGCCTTGTAGACCCCTCATCTGGTTCCTCTGCCTCGTAAACTAGCCTCGCTACGGGCTTTCTGCAAATTCTGGCCAGATGTCCCTTGAAGTTACAGTTTCTACAGATAAATTGTTGAAACTTACAGGTTTTCGCAGTATGTCTGCCACCACAACTCCAGCATGAGCTGAGATTGTTGTAAACAAAGGAACTGTTAGTAGGAATTCTTCTATGATTGTCTCTTTGATTACTCCTGAGCACTCTGTTGCTGAGTGTCAATGGTCCCATCCCGGGACGCATTGTTCCTTGTGATGGCGTGAATTGCCGATCCCCCTGCCATTGTCTCTGTTGCTGGCCCACCCTAGAGTCTATTTGCTGCCTGGGCGGTGTCGAATTGCCCTTGCCTGCCTGCGGGGTTCTGAGTCTCGTTTACAATGTTAACTCCCTGGTCCATCGCCACGTTGGAACCAGGGCTGTGCACGTAAATTATCTTGGTCTCCTCTTCCCCTGCCATGAAGGTCTGGGCTATCAACGTTGTCCTTTCCAAAGTCAAGTCCTTGGTCTCAATAAGCTTCCTGAAAATCCCAACATGACCAATGCCCTCAATGAAGAAATCCCTTAACATCTCCCCCCTGCAGACGTCTGCGAACTTACAGAGGCTGACCAAACGCCGAAGGTCCGCAACGATGTCCGATATGCTTTGTCCCTCCCGACGCCGGTGTGTATAGAACCGGTGTTGGGCCATGTGTATACTGCTCATTGGTTTGCGGTGCTCACTGATCAAAGTGCAGAGCTCTTCAAAGGACTTGTCCACCGGCTTCTCGGGTGCGAGCAGGTCTTTCATCAGCGCATACGTCTTGGATCCACAGCTGGTCAGTAGATGCGCCCTCCGCTTGCCAGCTGCTTCCTCTCCCAGCCAGTCCTTCGTGACAAAGCTCTGCTGGAGCCTCTTAACGAAGACGTCCCAGTCCTCACCGAAACAGTACTGTTCCTCTGTGATACCGGTGGCCACCCTCATGAGTCGTTGATTCCTGTTTCGCATTGCTAAATGTGGTGTCCTTACACCCTGCTATAGACTCACACGAGGCATGTACTGCAGACAAGGTCACTGTGTGATCTGAATCTTTATTCCCAGGACCAAGAAGTTTTGACCCTCCGTGAAACCTCCCTTTATATAGCTGGATGACCAGGTGAGGAGTGCCTCCCACAAGTTCACCCCTGTGGTCAAGGTGTGCATTATTCAGGTGTATACAGTGTACAGTGTTGTTACATAAAGGTTACAGTTGTGTGAAGGTTACAAATATGACACTCTCCCTCCCCAGTTTCTCACTCTCTCTCTCCCCCTCCCCAGTCTCTCTCTCTCTTTCCCCCTCCCCAGTCTCACTCTCTTTCTCTCCCCCTCCACAGTCTCTCTCCCTCTTCCCCCTCCCCAGTCTCTCTCTCTCTCCCCCTCCCCAGTCTCTCTCTCTCTCTCTCCCCCCACCTTTCCAGTCTCTCTCTCTCTCCCTCTCCCCAGTCTCTCTCTCTCTCCCCCTCCACAGTCTCTCTCTCTCCCCCCTCCCCAGTCTCTCTCTCTCTCCCCCCTCGCCAGTCTCGCTTTCTCTCTTCCTCTCCCCACCCCCCCCCCAGTCGCTCTCTCTCTCCCCTCCAGTCTCTCTTTTTCTCTCTCTCTCTCACCTCCAATCACTCTTTCTCTCTCTCTCCCCTCTCCAGTGGCTCTCTCTCTCTCCCTTCCAGTCTCTCTCTCTCCCTCCCCCTCCCAGTCTCTCTCTGTCTCTCTTTCTCTCTCTCTCCCTTCCAGTCCCTCTCTCTCTTTCTCTCTCCTCTCCAGTCTCTCTCTCTTTCTCTCCTCTCCAGTATCTCTCTCTCTTTCCTCTCCCCTCCAGTCGCACCCCACCCCCCCACCTGTCGCACCACCCCCCAGTCTCTTTCTCTAGCTCCCCCTCACTCTCTCTCGCTCCCCCCACTCTCTCTCCCCGCCCCCCATTTGCAGAGAGCAAAATTCACCAGAACCCCACCTGTGTTTGGGCTCATTCGAAAGGAAATTTAATTTGGGACTATCTACCGAAAAGTTTGGAACTCTAAAGTGCTTATGGAAGAAACTACAAACTTTAATAGAATTATGAACTTTTACAAGACAAATTCAAGCCTGTGGGCAGACCTAGGGAACAAAGGAAGCCCACTTGATTATTGGAACTGTCTGGGTGTGAGGAATGAGGTAACCTGTCTGGAAGAATGAGTATTTGGAAATCTTCCTCCACAAGAGATATTACCATCACAGTATCACCCAGAGGTGGCTCCCCATCAACATGGTTCTGGACAAACCATTTTCAGCATATACATCACAAAGAGGCCCAATCCAGCCTGTATGCAAAAGACTAAGCACAAAAGGACATTGCAATTACCAAACTAATATTTCCATTGGGAAACAGTTTTTCGAAGATCAACCCACCCAAGACATATCAACTTTAACGAGCCTGACAAAATATTACAAAGAAGAATCAAGCCCGCCAAAATTATACAAAGGATTGTGAACAGATTTGGCGGCAAGATTAGAACACTGAAATCATATAACTGCCCCTGTTTTCAACAGAGGTTAGTGAGAGAGGAGACACGAGAAGACGAAGAGAGAGAGTGAGGGAGAGAGGTGGTCGCTACTACCTCATCAAGACAAGGCGAGAAACCAACGTAACAGTTGTAAAACTAACTTCTCCAGCCTCGAAGTCTTGAAGTCCTGAAGGAAGGAAGAACATCACCATCTACCATTAACTATCAAAAGGATTGGTAAGCATAAGTCCCTGCCCTGGAGTCTAACCTAGCTAGAATTAGGTATTAGAAGGTGGGAGGTATAATTTTACTGCAACCCCCTTTAAATGTATAGTGTACGCTACTTTATTAGAGTGATTTTAAGTTTGACCTTGTATCTTTGCTTCTATTGTTCTTTATTAGAGTGATTGTAAGTTTGGCCGTGTATTTTCTTACTAGAGTAATAAGCCTGTATTACCTTGACTGTAATAAAACCAAAGTTCTTTGCATCAAACCAGCGTCATCTGCACTTTTGTCACCCCCACAAATAAATCCAGAGTACAGAACCCAAGGGAGGGTGAGCCATTCAAAACCGTTTCAGTTGTTCAGAAGGGAACCTGACCCCCTCATAGAGACCACATCACACCCCAAACACCCCCCTTACCAAATGGCGACTGCAGCAGGACTGTGGTACACGGGGTGTGATGTAGAGAGTGCTGGTTTGGGGCAAAGAACCAAAATGGAAGAGAGGATTTCCTCCTATGTGTATAAGAAGGTCAATGTAACTAAAGAATGGGTTCTTAGTTTATTGCGCGCTGAGTGTCCGGCTGACACTGCAGCCCAGTGGACAGCAAGTAAAGATCACAAAGAAGCAGTAGAGAAAGCAATTTGGTTGGTCTGTCTGCAGCAACAGGTCCAACTGCTAGACAGAATGAATGAAAAATTACAAGCAGAGTTATGGGAATGTGCAGAGAGCTACCAGGAAAGGGTTATGTCAGAAGAAAGATTATCAGGAGAACTCCATAAGCTAAAACAGGAAAGGACCCAAATAATGGACTATTTTCAATGTCAGGTTACCGAGGCCAAAAGTAATGAAAAGTCACTGAGGGAGGAAAGCACTCGCCTCACCCTATAATTAAAAGAGCTCAGGAAAGATTAAAAGATGTGCAAGCAGTATAAAGTAGCTAGCACTAATGGGTTTGAATCGGGAAACCACGGTCCCTGCCAGCAACAAATTAAAAGTTTAAACCTTGCTCTGTCCAAAGCAAAAGGCATGGTATGCCTAATAAGCCTGCGTACGCCCCAGGTAAACCTGGAAGAGAAGGAAGAAACTACCCAGCCACTACCTGTGGCACCGGTGACTACACCGGTACAGCAGCAGGAGGGGCAAATCAGTTACGGGGCGGACAGGGATAGTGAACCACCACCACATGTAGCGCCTAGTTTCAGCTCGGCTTGGTCGCAGGGAAGAGAGGGAGGCGAGCCAGAACAGGGAGAGCCAGAACCAGGGCCAATGTGCCCGGTCCGACAACAGAAGTTTGGCCCGCCCACCCTTAACGGGGGTCCAGAGCCCCTGGAAAGTCAGTTTGTGGTCCCCCACACTCCCCACTAGCTTAGGGCTATGATAAGCCACCTGGGAAAACTAACTCCAAAGGGAGACTCCTCGGTTCACTTTGTGGAAGTGGAACAGGCAGGGGATATTAATGGGTGCGATGATACAGAAATGGCAAAGATGCTTCTACTATCCCTAGACAGCAAACTGTACCAGTGCCTTTCTACTGAGAGCAAAAGAGGAAAGAAAACACTTGCTGCCATCCAGAAAGACATTTTAGAAGCTATGGGCTGCAATGACGGGAGTCCCTTCTCTAGAGTAGAGAAAATGCTGCAGCTCACAGGAGAAACCCCACAGGCTTTTGCAGACCGGCTGTGGCCGGTGTACAAAAGCACCTGTAGGGGGGACATAGACAGAGATCACTTAAACCCGGACGAATTAGCACACTGGCTCCGAAGCCTAGTAGCTAACAGTTTACCCAGAATAAGAACCAAGGCTGAGGCCTGGTTCGACCCCAGAGATCCCCAAGCCACAGAACAGGGAGTGCTTAGGCAACTGACCCTAGCTTATGTGATATATTCACAGAGCACAGTACACACAGTTTCTAACATGGCAGGCAGCTCTCTCGGAAATCTCCGGAAATCTGCCTAGTTCTGTTTATTATTAACCCTGCACTTGCAGTACACAATACGTCCACATTCACAATGTGGAGCTACAAACATTACAAGCTTACAGACATTACACTTCTCCCTCCTTAATGAATAAGCCATCATAACAAACATTATACATAACTTTCATGTTTATACATAAACACAGATATAAACTTTTTTTTTCCATATTTACAAATTTAACTTTACCACTTGTTTTCTGTTTCGAAGAGGATACCTTTGCTCTCGAACAGAACCTTACAAACATGGTGTCGATTTCACACTCATTCAAGGCTGATCCTGAGGAATGTTTTCCTCCACGAAATTTCCTTGATTTTCATTTGAACTCACTCTAACTTCAGGCTCTTTGTTTTCCTGACTCGGACTCAGACTTTCATTCTGATTCTCTCTTGGATTTGTTTCCAGTACATTGGATTTAGGATTTGCTACTGATATATCAAAACTATCTGATGAGTCAGAAATAATTGAATAATACCCACCTTCAACTCCTTCCATGTCTGTAGGTAAAATATGATCAATATGAACAAACCTAACCTGTCCATTATCAAACATCTTTACCAGATATGTGCGAGGACCACATATCTTCACCACTCTTCCTGGTAACCACTTTAACCATTTATGGTGATGGTTCTTCACTCTCACCTTCTGGTTTAATTTCACACTTCTCTATTTTACTCTACCTCTATCATGATTCTCTTTCTGTCTTAATTGTGTCTCTTCTACGGACTGTGCCAAATTTGGCTTTAACAACGAGAATCTGGTTCGTGGCTGTCGTTTGAGAAACAACTCTGCTGGTGTTCTACCAGTAGTTGTATGAGGAGTATTTCGATATAAATGGCACAAATGAGAAGTGGAGAGAAGACTTCAGCAATCTTCTTATTTGACCTTCAACAGTGAATGAAAAAGCACTTGACTCCATATCCCAGCAACCTATCAAAGAAGATCTTGATCTTCCTCCCAGCATGGACGAAGTAAAGAAAGCCATCAACCAGATGATTACTGGAAAGGCTCCAGGAAAGGATGGAATCCCTGCCGAAATCTACAAGGTAGTAGGCCCAGCAACTCTCGAGGCCTTTCATGACATAATAAGTAGCATCTGGGAAGATGAAGACATGCCACAGGACTTCTGTGATGCTATGATAGTTTCCCTCTACAAGAACAAGGGCAACGAAGCAGACTGTGGCAACTACAGGGAAATATCGCTTCTGTCCATCGCTGGGAAGATCATCGCCCGCATAGTATTGAACCGACTCATAGCTAGTGTCTCAGAAGTAAATCTTCCAGAAACACAATGTGGCTTTCGACCTGGTCGGAGCACAGCGGACATGATCTTTGCACTCAGACAAGTGCAGGAGAAGTGCATTGAGCAGAACATGGACCTGTACACTGTATTTATTGACCTCACCACGGCCTTTGATACTGTCAACAGAGCAGCGCTGTGGTCAATCTTGACGAAACATGGGTGCCCAAGGAAGTTTGTCCACATCATTAAGCTGTTTCATGACAACGTGACAGGTGAAGTGCTCTCAGACGGCACAACCATGGCCCCATTTGCCATCTCAAATGAAGTAAAACAAGGTTGTGTACTCGCTCCAGTTCTGTTCAACCTATTCTTTACCTGCGTCTTGAACTATGCCATAAAAGACTTGGAGTTTGGGGTCTACCTGAAATATCGATTAGATGGTTCACTGTTCGACCTCCGCCGCCTTGCTGCAAAGACCAAAGTATGGAAACGACTCATCCTAGAGGCAGTCTTTGCTGACGACTGCGCCCTTATGTCACATAAGGAGAGTGACCTACAATTCATACTCAGCAAATTTGCTGAGGCAACAGAACTGTTTGGCCTAACCATCAGCCTTAGTAAAACTGAGATTCTCTATCAGCCTGCCCCTGGCACCACAGCACCTGCTCCCACAGTCTCCATCGGCAGTATACAACTAAAGTCAGTGGACAGCTTCAAGTACCTTGGCAGCACCATGTTAAGTGATGGGTCCTTGGACAAGGAGATTGCTGCAAGGATCTGTAAAGCCAGCCAGGCACTTGGTCGCTTGTGCACTAAGGTGTTGAGTCACCATCACATCCGACTGTCAACTAAACTGTTGGTGTATAGAGCAGTCATTCTCTCATCTCTCCTTTATGGATGTGAGACCTGGACACCCTACAGGCGTCACATCAAAAAGCTGGAAGCTTTCCACATGCGCAGTCTCAGATCTATACTCCACATACGCTGGCAAGACAGGGTGTCAAACTTTGAGGTTCTGGAGAGAGCACAATCAACTAGCATCAAGGTGATGATCATGCGAGCCCAGTTCCGGTGGGCTGGACATGTCATCCGCATGGATGAGTCAAGAATCCCTCGTCAGCTTTTTCACGGTGAGCTCTGTGAAGGTCAAAGACACCAGGGGCTCCCCCGCAAGCGCTACAAAGATTGCATCAAGGCTAACCTCCAGTACTGTGGCATCCGACCAAAGGACCTCGAGAATACAGCAGCTAATAAAATCCAGTGGCGAACCCTCACGAGGACGGCCTGCCAGACCTTCAAAGAAAGCCGATGTTAACGCCTGTGGGACACTAGAGATAGACGACATCAGGTGGCAGAACTGTCAGCATCAGGCACATCGAACTTCCCTTGTCCGACGTGCAAGAGACTATGTGCATCCAGAACTGGTCTATACAGTCACTTGAAGACACATGTCATTGATGATTAGTACATCAACGTCTTTGTTGGATACAACAGACTACCAAGATTTCGATATGTAATCAAAAAATTAGCCAATTTGTGATCCAATGACAACTGTCGTTTCCTTGGATTTGGATCGAACATTTGTTTTATGAGGGCAAGTTTTACAATTTGTACAGTGCACTTTGCTGCACCATTCGAAGCAGGATGGTATGGTGGAACCTTGGTATGTTTCACACCATTTTTGCTCATGAATTGTGCAAATTCTTCTGAACGAAATTGTGGTCCATTATCCGAAACAATTTTTTCAGGGTGGCCAAATGAAGAAAATAATTTTCGTAAAATGTCCAATGTTTTACTTGTTGTTATTTTCCACATTGGAAACACCTCAACCCACTTTGTATGGCTATCAATCACAATGAACAATTGTTGTCCTAACTCAGCAAAATCAATATGTAGCCTTTGCCACACCCTGGGAGGCCATTTCCATGGCTGTAATGGTACTGGTGGTGGTTGCTTGCTTACTGATTGACATGTCGTACTCTATATCTTTATCAAGACCTGGCCACCATAAATAACTGCGTGCAAAACTCTTGGTCAAACACATTCCCAGGTGCTGATCATGGAGGTCTCCTAATAATTTGGACCTGAATTTATTTGGTATAATCACTCTTGCACCCCACATGATACAATCTTTATCGACTGATAATTCATTCCTACGAATGAAGAATGGATGTGTATCTTTGTCTGTTGCCTGGTTTGGCCATCCATTTGCAATATAGTCATACACCTTTGACATCACTGGGTCACGTTTGGTTGCTCTACCAATCTCTTCAGCCGTGACTGGCAGTTCATCAATGTATGAAAAATAAAACACTTCTTCCCTATCGGGTGTAACTTTTGATGGGGAAGGAACTCTAGACATTGCATCAGCATTACTGTGATCAGCTGATTGTCTGTATTCAATATCATATGTATATGCTGACAAAATGAAAGCCCATCTCTGCATTCGGGCTGCAGCTAATGTTGGAACTGGGGACTTTGGATGGAGGATTGCTGTTAGTGGCTTATGGTCCGTAACGATGGTAAACTTACGACCATACAAGTATTTGTGAAACTTCTTGACCCCGAAAATGAATGCCAAAGCTTCCCTTTCAATTTGCGCATAATTACTCTCACTGGCACTGAGAGTGCGTGAAGCAAAAGCAATTGGTCTCTCCTCCCCACTACTTAATACATGAGAGATTACTGCCCCAACTCCATATGGAGAGGCATCACATGCTAGCTTAATCTCCTTAGATATGTCACAGTGAACTAACATGGTGCTCTCTACCAATTTGCTTTTACACTCTTTGAATGCTGTATCGCATTCTTTTGACCACATCCAATGGACCTGTTTTTTCAAAAGTTCATTCAGTGGATGTAATACTGTAGCCAAATTTGGTAGGAACTTCCCATAATAGTTCAAAAGACCCAAGAATGAATGAAGTTCAGTGACATTCCTGGGAGTGGGTGCATTTCTGATCACATCCAATTTTTCCATGGTTGGATGTAAACCATCTTTGTCTACTCTGTACCCTAAGTACTCCACTGAGCTTTTAAATAACTCACATTTACGAGCAGACACTCGTACTCTGTGCTACTCTAGCTGTTTGAGGACTTAATTCAATATGTTAATATGAATTTGCCTGTTTGGTGCTGAAATTATTATGTCATCCAAATAACATACTACCCCTTCAATAACTTGAAAAATCTGGTTCATCACCCCTTGGAATATGGCGGGGGCAGAAGACACTCCAAACGGTAGTCTATTAAATTGATATAGGCCTAGATGAGTATTTATAGTCAAACATGACTTGGACTCCTCATCTAGTTCAAGCTGTAAGTCGGCATTCATAAGATCCAGTTTTGAGAAGATCTGACCACCTGTCAGTGTTGTGAACAAATCTTCTATATTCGGCAATGTATTGGGGACATTACCCTTTAGAACCTGGTTTACGGTTATTTTATAATCACCACACAATCTTACCTTACCATCGCATTTAGGTACAACAACAATGGGTGTAGCCCAATTACATCGATCTATCTTACAAATAATGTTCTCAGTCTCTAGTCTTTTGAGTTCTTGCCCAACTTTCTCCTTGCGTGCATATGGTACAGAACGTGGCTTGCAGTAAACTGATCTACCGTCGTTTTATACCCTGACACTCGCCTTGAAGCCTTGGATCGGACTGCCCATTTCGCAAAACACCTTCGGATACTGCTTGATAACCTCATCCGTTGATGAAAATCTCGCTTCCACACAGAAAATCTTACTCCAATCCAGCTTCAGTGAGCTCAACCAATTTCTTCCTCATAAGGCAAACTTGTCTCCTTTCACTACTATTAGAGGCAAGTTCTGAAATTGATCTTTATATTTCATCGGTACGGTGATACGACCTACCACAGGAATTTTCTCTCCCGAGTAGCCTCGCAGCTCTATCTTGGATTTCTCCAGTTGGAAATCACGCAATTTGTCACGGTATAGTGACTCCTGTACTACACTCACAGATGCACCCGTGTCAATTTCCATTGGTTTCTTGAATCCCGCAACATCTATGTGGATTTTGATGCTTTCCCAATCGCTGTCCGTTAACCTCATGCTCCTGATGATGTGTAACTCTGACATCTCCTCGTCTTGTTGTTGTTCTTCCATGTTGTGTAATCTCTTGGGATTTGAACACTGGATTCATAGCTTTAAAAGCTGATTTACCCTTCAGTCGGCATGCCTTCGCAAGATGCCGAGTCTTCCTGCAGAAGAAACACTCTGCCTTCACGTATGGACAACTTTGAGCAATGTATTGTCCCAGGCACCTATAGCACGACTTCGACGCTCTGTTAGAATTTCCAGTTTCTGAGACTTTTACCTTGAACCTGCAGGTGATTTACCTCGGTTGACTGACGACCGTAATCATTATTTAATTCTTGGGAATATTGTTTGGCCATGCCCATCGACCTTGCTGTCTGACAAGCAATCTCAAAAGTCAAATCATCTGTCGTCAATTGCTTCCTTCTGATCGCATCATTTTTCACGCCACAAACAAAACGATCCCGTAATGCTCGATTTTGAAAGTTTCCAAAATTACAGTGCATCAATAGCTTTTTTAATGCTATGATGTAATCACTGATACTTTCATCAGCCTTTTGATTCCGAATCCCGAAATGATAGCTTTCAGCAATTTCTAACGGTTTGGGGTTATAGTGCTGCTCCAGCTTCGTTAAAATCTCTTTAAGCATTGTGTCCTTTGGCTCATCAGGCTCAAGCAGATTTACAAGGGTTTCGTATAATGCCGGACCTGCCTCCGATAAGAAGATCGCTTTCTTATGTTCCAACACAGCCCGGTTCTGGACTGCATTGTCTGGAACTTCGATTATGTTATTTGCAATGAAATACATTTCTAGCCGATCCACATACGCTTTAAAACGTTCCCGGTCATGTCTATATTCTCCCAAATATCCCAATATACCTGCCATTTTAATCTCTAGCTGTTCACACCGTGTGCTGTATTTTACCTCAGATTTTGTAGCTTTTTCCAAAGACAGAAACTTCCAAAGTCTCTGTTGGCTGGCTGAATCCTTCACCAACAAAATTTAAGCTTTAAATCATCTGAAAAATCCCATCTTCCGTCGCCAAATGTGATATATTCACAGAGCACAGCACACACAGCTCCTAACATGGCAGGCAGCTCTCTCGGAAGTCTCCGGAAATCTGCCTAGTTCTGTTTATTATTAACCCTGCACTTGCAGTACACAATACATCCACAGTGTGGAGCTACAAACATTACAAGCTTACAGACATTGCAGCTTACAGAAACGGCAGAGGGACAAAAGAGCATCACAAAAGGGAAGGGTTCACGAAATCCGACCAAACCAAGACAAGAGGGAATGGCGTCACGAGGGGGACAACTCCTCTGATTCAAAACGTACCTGCTTTGGGTGCGGAAAGAGTGGGCACTGGAGAAGGGATTGTAAAAGTCCTTGGGAGAATAGCGCAGGAAAGAATTCTCCAGCCCCTGCCCAAAAGACTGAGGCAGATAAGCCAGTCCCTCCTCACTGATTTGAGATCTTTTTAACTGCGCTCCAAGCCATGTTAGATGGCCCTGGAAAGGTAGCCACCTCCTCCGGTACCGAAATCGCATCTGCCCCTCCCAACCAAAACCGTGACTAGTACAGGCGCAGCCTATCCACCTGTGTGCCCTTGAGTATGATGTGTGGGGGAGACCGACCGTTCAGATGGAAGTGGAAAAGGTGAAAGGGACTTACCTGCTGGACACCGGTGTCTCAAGCACCCTTGTCTATGCAGCTAACCCCGCCGCCTCACCTCTGTCTAACGGGGTCCCCTACAGCTTGATGGGTTTCACAGGCACTGAACAGACTGGCTCATTCTCCGTTCCGCTCTCCATTCATCTAGGTACACGCCACACTAAGTGGACTTGTGTCCTGATGAAGTGGGAGCAGGAAGGGAGAGGGATCCTGGGGGCTGACTTCATCCTAGGCCACGGGATCCTGGTGGATTTAAGAAACCACTGTCTTTGGGGGTCAGTCTGTACGGAACAGGAGAGTGAATTGGTGGTTATCCCGGGAAAACAGGGAAAAGGGACGGTGTGCACCATGAAACCAAAGGAGGGTTACAACCTTGAATCACTGGTCAGTAACACTCCAATAGAATACCAAGAATATGTGAGGAAAAACCTTGCAGCTTTTGCCACTCACAAACACAACTGCGGGAAAATAAATGGGGTCGAGGTTAGCATAGATGGGGACCCCATGACCCGACCACAGAAACAGTACAACTTCCCCAGGGAGGAGGCAGACATGGAAAAAGCCTTGGGTTCGCTGGTTAAACAGAGGGTATTGAGACCGATAGCTACCCATGTGAACTCTCCATTACAGCCGGTTAAGAAACCGGACAACTCCTGGAGAGCCACGGTGGACTATCGAGTACTCAACCGTAACATCCCCGCCTGTGCACCCACTGTTGCTGCTGTCGCCGACCTCATTGGAAGTATCCCAGCCTCCGCGACCACCTTCACGGTGCTGGATATTTCCAACGGGTTGTGGTCCATACCTTTAAGAAGGGAAGATCAGAACAAGTTTTACCTCTAAAGGACAGCAATATACTTGGAACTGTCTCCCTCAGAGCTTCCACAACAGTCCCAGTATTTTCCATCAGTGTATGGCCAACTGTTTAAAGAGTTCCAGCAGACCCCAGCATGTTCACCGATGAGGGGGAGGAGCATGGCCCACTGCTGGCTGAGCTGCTGGAGCTGCTGAAAGTTGAAGGATTTAAAGTAAACCCCAAGAAGGCACAGATTGGCCTGTCGGAAGTAAAATTCCTGGGGCTGGCTGTGCGCGCAGGGGACCCATAGCAGCAGTCAGGGGCAGGATGGGGACGGCAGGGAAGGCAGGGATAGCTTTGCCCCCAGACCTAAAAACGGTTCAGACCCAAGACCCCGTCCTCAAAACTGTCCTGAACACGCTAGCTAAAGGGGAAAGGATAGACGGCCCGTGGTGGCCAGGACTCAGGGAAGATGTCTGCGAGTTCTGCGTTAGCTGTCTGGTGTGCGCGGCCAACAACCACGACCCCCAGAAAAGAAAGGTGTATATGGGACCTATCAGGAGGGTAGAGGGACCCTGGCAGTCGATCCAAATTGACTACATCGGGCCCCTACCTTCTGCCCAGGGAGGTTACAAGTACTGCCTAGTCTTGGTGGATGTATTCACCAAATGGGTGGAAGCCTTCCCATGCCGAACAGCCACTGCCCTGGGAACAGCCAAGATCCTGGTCAGAGAAGTGTTCTCTCGATGGGGACTACCAAGGGAGTCACTTTACTGGGCAGGTGATGCAGGAGATCCTTAAGGTACTCAGCATCAAAGGGAAATGGCATGTCGCCCACAACCCGCAGTCATCCGGGCCTGTGGAGTGTTTAAACCGCACCATCAAAGAAAGGCTGCGCAAAGAGACACCCAAAGGTAGAGGTCCTACCACTGGTCCTCATGGGGATCCGGGCCAGCCAGTCAAAGAGCACGGGGTACTCCCCGTACAAGCTCATGACCGGCAGAGCCATGCGAACCCCCACCCATGTGCGTGCCCCAGTACTCATGGAAGGTCAGCTTAGGGAAGCGAACCGGGACAGCTTTGTCAGGAATCTGTTTGAACACCTTAAACAGATTCACTGGCAGGCTGCTAACAACATGGGAAAACAGCATCAGAGCAACCGACTGCTGCCAGAACCCCGCAAGCACCATGAGTGGAAGATAGGGGACCAGGTCATGGTGAGGAACTACGCTAGAGTAGGGGTCTTTGAGGCACTGTACATGGCACTGTACCACATTGTCGACAAGGCAAGCCTCATGGGCTATGCCATAAAATTGCCCCGCTGAACAAAGTGGTTCCACATAAATCAGTGCAAACCTTTCAACCCAGGGGCAGCAGATAAACGTAAGGGACAGCCAAAACCTGTAAACCGCACGAAAGACAGGGACCCCCAGCCAGCAGCCCCCGACTGTGGAGATCCCACAGGGGACGTGGCAGACCCACAGACTGTACGTAGAGGGGCGGTAGACTGTGTTACTGGAGGAGCTGTCCCCCCAATCATTTGGGACTCGGAAGCACCTCCAGCAGCCGGAGCCTTACGAAGGACTCCCCACACACCACGGCCAAAGACACCATGGTCACCAGCGCTCCAATTTGAATGGTTCAGCCCCGGGAGAGGGACCAGCCACAAAAGGGCACCTAAGGTCAGAGACCAGCCCGCGAGCAGGGACACCCAGGCGGTAGCCTCGGGCAACAAGGGACCCCCGGAAGAGATAGCGGTGGAACAGCCACCAAGTGAGAGTCCCCAGCCCGTAGCCCTCAGCCAGGCAGAACCCCAGGGGAAGAAACGAACTAGGCAGACACCCCCAAAGGAGTGGTGTGCTGCAGCACTGGAGGGGACGTTCCCCCGATAGTGTGTGACTCAAACCCACATCCAGTCAGGGTACTTAGGGTTAGACGGTGCAGACTGATCTATCACCTACCTCGTTGGACATCCAATAGGAGATGAAGAAAAAGAGAAGGCAGGAATTAACCTGGCCATCGGAGACAGGTGGCAGATGTACATATATAGCGGTGTGAATTTAAGGATGTTTAGTGAATATGTTTAGAATAGTGTACGCTTTATCTGTATAATGATAAAAATATATGTATTAGTTAACTGGGGTAAGGAAAAGAATCTACCTGTGCAGCTATTAAAAGAAGCACAGGCCGGGTAATCCCCGGGAAGAAGAATCTACCGGTATGGCTATTAAGGAAGCACCGGTAAGATAACAAGCAAAACGGCTGTGAGATAAAATTAAAAGCAATCAGATCACAAGGAACTGATTAAGACAGCCAGTCAATTAGAGACTATGAGCCCAACTTGGAACTCGATCACCTTTGTCAAGCCAGAGAGCTTTCTCAGGGCTAGACAATCTGTTTCATGTGCCCCTATAGGAAAAAGAACAGTATGGAAAGGATCCTGTTCCTGCTCGCCCTGATCAGGGTGAGCAGCAGCGACAGAGGAGACGTGGAAGAATCCCTCATTTACGGGTGTTCAGGAAGGAGAGCACCGATCGTAACCGAGACATGGAAGAACTCGCCGTTTACGCCCATGAGGGAAGATGGCCAGGGTGGCTGGGATCTAATTCTACCCGCTACTCCAGCCAGGAAGGTTTTACCTACGGGGAGGCCTCACTTCCATGTCCCCGGATGCGGATCATCGCTGCCCGAGTCAGTGTTACAGAGGGAAAACGTGTATGTTTGACTTGCAAAGGGAACATTCCCCTGGGAAGATGGTGGTGGCTCAGAAAACTCAGCAAGGACACATGGGACCAAGAATCGGACTGGGAAAGACTCATTAATGATACATACTGCACCATCACGGGGACATGGGGAGGAGTAAAAGTGTGTATGGATAAATGGTGAGAATCCGAACAAAGAATTTACGTTTGCATGTGGGGATCAGAGAATATCGACCCGCAGGCATATCGATCGCCTTCGCCAGACAATGGCAAGATGAAGGGGAAGAGATGGGGTGGGATTCGAGCCTACATGGATGCGCTGTCCCACACTCCCCACTCCCAATTAACACCACCGAACTAAGAGCACACATTAAGAAACTCCGACCCACAACCCCGCCAATACGCACAGTAATAGAAAGGTGTCCTACCACCACCAAGGGACCTGGGAATGGATTAGTATTGGTACCGACCGAAAAGGTGTTATATCAGGGGGTACATTATGCGGTAGCTTCAGTAATATTAAACCTTACCGAGGTACACCTGCCTGCATGGTGTCCAAAGGAAACAGAGCTGCTATACCAGGCCCTACTTAGAGACATGTTCAAGAAATGTTATGAGTTAGACTTTGGAAATGTAGACAAAGCAGACCTATACACCCTAAACGCTAGGGACACCATAGGCTCAGGGAGACCTAGAAGGGGAAATCATAAACGACGTTTTCACTACCTACAATACAGCATCCTCTGTAATAAATAGCCTAGATGACATAGAGCTGCAAACACAGATAAACAGTTTAAAGACCCAATTGGGAAAAATCCTGAAACAGGAGAATACCGTAGTCGGATCAGAACTACACAAGGACCAGGCTATGACTGTCCATTTAAAAGAAATAATGGCTGAGCTGGAAAAACATGCACAGACAGTGAATGCACTCATACGGGAGGATAGAAACGTTTCTGACCAGGCTGCACAGAACAAGGTGTGCATACTGTGTGGGGCATGGTTGTTGGGCGAGGGCCGCAACAACCTGAGGATTTAAAACAAGGTGTAGTCCCCTCTTGGATCAGGAACAGCCCTCCACCCGTACAGCAATTCACTAAGCCCGTGCCAGCTCCGCCTCGCCTCTGAAGCCTACCCTGTCCCAGTAGACTGTGGGAAATCTAACCACACTATTATGGGGATAGTATTAAGGATGCCGGTCATGGGTGGGACAGCCCGACCCGCACCGGTATACCGGGTGGAGAACATTGGAGTTATTCAGGGAGGTACACACATTTGTTTCTCAGCGGTCCCACCCTATGTCATAAAGTGGGAACACGCTGTAACGGGTACCGACCTCTCCGGGTGCCGGAGCCGGGGTGCACACATAATACTGTGTCCCCAGTACTTGAGTGCCCATTCAAAGTCACAGTGTGGGTTTAAAGCTGCTGGCGCACAGCCTATTAACTGCACCATGGAGGTAATGACACAAGACCACGTCCCTCCACAGGTAGCATACATAGGGGGTGGGACATATTGTGTCACCACCAGTGCGCCCCACAACCAACATGGACACTTCTAGTGTCTGGTAAGTGACAGCAGTTTTTGCTTCAAACCTGAGGCATCAGTTCAAGTGGCTCAGGAACGGATTGTCCCCATTCCTGAACTCTCCACTGTCCACCTCACTGTGAAGGAAAACATTACAAACCTGCAGGATTATGTTGTACATTTTGGCTATGCAATTCCCCCTCTACCCGAACATCTTACCGCTCTGCTAAAAGCCGTAATTATCTCACAAAAACACTTCTATACTCGAGAACAGAAACCCATTGAGATAGGTTAAAAGATCCTTGAGATAATCATTCCGCCTTGGTGGGACCTTTTCAGAAATTTCGAGGTCCCAGTCTGGATCCAAATCGCTTCCCACACTTTAGTTATTTGTCAACTCGCGATTATACTTTACTTATGGTGTCTCATTTGCCGAGTGAAACACAGAGGTCGTCAGGTCAGGCACCAAAGGGTGCTATACGCTCCTTGGCCGAACTTGGGAATCGTGCAGGGAGGGGTGACACCATACTACCATGTGTAATTTGTGTTTGATTTTACCTGCTGTAAACTGCAACATCGCGAGTGTTAGAAGAGTGTTACTTAAATGTTTTGACTATGTACCTTTATTTTACTGAACTTAAAACATGTTTGACTATGGACCTTTTATGCCATTTGAGAATGTGTTTTGACTATGTGCTTTGTTTTACTTTACTTGAAGTTGTGTATGACTGTATACCGTTATTTTACTGTGGAAACTGAGTAAAAGAAGGACATCATACCCGCTCTATGCTATAACCGAATTGTAACGACTGTATTCGCCTGTATATTGCATTGCATTTCAACGGGGGATGCAGGGAAATGTCTAGCTAGTATAAATGCAGGGAAGGTTGACTCTCGGGAGCAGGAATTTTGCTTACCTTGTTTGACACTCAAGGAGTGTAGAGTGTCAACAGGGGGGACTGCAGAGAGTAGAACCCCCCCTGTGTTTGGACTCATTCGAAAGGAAATTTAATTTGGGACTATCTACCGAAAAGCTTGGAACTCTAAAGTGCTTATGAAAGAAACTATGAAGCTACAAGACAAATTCAAGCCTGTGGGCAGACCTAGGGAACAAAGGAAGCCCACTTGATTATTGGAACTGTCTGGGTGTGAGGAATGAGGTAACCTGTCTGGAAGAATGAGTATTTGGAAATCTTCCTCCACAAGAGACATTACCATCACAGTATCACCCAGAGATAGTTCCACATCAACATGAGTCTGGACAAACCATTTTCAGCATATACATCACAAAGAGGCCCAATCCAGCCTGTATGTGAAAGACTAAGCACAAAAGGACATTGCAAATACCAAACTAATATTTCCATCAGGAAACAGTTTTTCGAAGATCAACCCACCCAAGACATATAAACTTTAACGAGTCCGACAAAATATTACAAAGGGTTGTGAACAGGTTGGGCGGCAAGATTAGAACACTGAAATCATATAACTGGCCAGTGTTTTCAACAGAGGTTAGAGAGACGAGAAGACGAAGAGAGGTTAGTGGGGGAGAGAGGTGGTCGCTACTACCTCATCAAGACAAGGAAAGAAACCAACGTGACAGTTGTAAAACTAACTTCTCCAGCCTCGAAGTCCTGAAGGAAGGAAGAACATCACCATCTACCATTAACTATCAAAAGGATTGGTAAGCATAAGTTCCTGCCCTGGAGTCTAACCTAGCTAGAATTAGGTGTTGGGAGGTGGGAGGTATAATTTTACTGCAATCCCCTTTGAATGTGTAGTGTATGGTACTTTATTAGAGTGATTGTAAGTTTGGCCATGTATTTTCTTACCAGAGTAATAAGCCTGTATTACCTTGACTGTAATAAAACCAAAGTTCTTTGCATCAAACCAGCATCCTCTGCACTTTTGTCACACCCACCCCCGCAAATAAATCCAGAGTACAGAACCCAAGGGAGGGGGAGCGATTCGAAACCGCTCAAGTTGGTCAAAAGGGAACCTGACCCCCTCATAGAGATCACAACATACCCCAAACACCCCCCCTTTACACATTCTCTCTCTCTCACCCTCCCCAGTCCCTCTCTCTCCCCTCCAGTATCTCTCCCCCTCTCTCCACCCGTCCCCCCCATCTCTCTCTCTCTCTATCTCTCTCCTCTCCCCTCCAATCTCTCTCTCAATCTCTCCCCTTCAGTCTCTCTCTCTTTCTCTCTCTCTTCCAGTCTCCCACCCCACAGTCTCTCTTCCCCGCCCCCGTCTCTCCTTGCCCTCCTCCAGTCGCTCCCTCCCCCCCAGTCATTCTCGCGCGTCCCCCCCCCCCTGTCGCTCTCGCTCGCGCCCCGCCCCAGTCTCTCTCCCTCGCTCCCCCCCACTCTCTCCCTTCCCCCGCATTCTCTCCATCCTTCCCCTCCAGTCTCTTCCTCCCCCACCTCAGTCTCTACCCTCTCCCCAGTCTCTCTCCCCCGCCTCCCCAGTCTCACTCTCCCTCTCTCTCCCCTCCAGTCTCTATCTCTGACTCTCCTCCTCCTGTCTCTCTTTCTCTCACTCTCTCTCTCTCCTCCCAGTCTCTCTCTCTTTCTCTCCCCCATGCAAGTCTCTCTCTCTCTCTCTTTCCCCCTCCCCAGTCTCTCTTTCTCTCTCACTCTCTCCCCCCAGTCTCTCTCTCTCTCTCTTCCCTCCAGTCTCTCTTTCTCTCTCTCTCCGCTCCATCTCTCTTTCTCTCTCTCCCCTCCATCTCTCGTTCTCTCTCTCTCTCCCTTCCAGTCTCTCTCTCTGTCCCCCTCGCAGTCTCTCTGGCTTTCTCTCCCCCATTCCAGTCTCTCTGTCTCTCTCCCCCTCCCTAGTCTCTCTCTCTCTCTCTCTCTCTCCCTTCCAGTCTCTCTCTCTGTCCCCCTCACAGTCTCTCTCTCTTTCTCTCCCCCACCCCAGTCTCTCTGTCTCTCTCTCCCTCCCTAGTCTCTCTCTCTCTCTCTATCTCTCTCTTCCCTCCAGTCTCTCTCTCTCTCTCCCCTCCAACTCTCTTTCTCTCTCTCTCTCTCCCCTCCAGTCCCTCTCTCTCTTTATCTCTCCTCTCCAGTCTGTCACTCTCTCTCCCTTCCAGTCTCTCTCTCTTTCTCGTCTCCCCTCCAGTCCCACCACCCCTCCAGTCTCTCTCTCTCTCTCTCTCTCCCCCCTCCCCAGTCTCTCTCTCTCCCACTTCCCAGTCTCTCTCTCTCCCTGCCACAGTCTCTCCAGTCTCTCTTTCTTTCTCTCTCTCTCACCTCCAGTCTCTCTTTCTCTCCCTCTCTCTCTCTCTCTCTCCTCCCAGTCTCTCTCTCTTTCTCTCCCTCATGCCAGTCTCTCTCTCTCTCTCTCTCTCCTTTCCCCAGTCTCTCTTTCTCTCTCACTCTCTCCCCCCAGTCTCTCTCTCTCTCTCTTCCCTCCGGTCTCTCTTTCTCTCTCTCTCTCCCCTCCAGTCTCTCTTTCTCTCTCTCTCCCCTCAATCTCTCTTTCTCTCTCTCTCTCCTCTCCAGTCTCTCTCTCTCTCTCCCTTCCAGTCTCTCTCTCTGTCCCCCTCGCAGTCTCTCTCTCTTTCTCTCCCCCACCCCAGTCTCTCTCCCTCTCTCCCTCTCCCCAGTCTCTCTCTCTCTCTCCCTCTCTCCCCCCAGTCTCACTCTCTCTCTCTCTCCCTTCCATCTCTCTTTCTCTCTCTCTCTCTCCTCTCTAGTCTGTCTCTCTCTCTCCCTTCCAGTCTATCTCTCTTTCTCCTCTCCCCTCCATTCGCACTACCCCTCCAGTCTCTCTCTCTCTCTCCCCCTCCCCAGTCTCTCTCTCCCCCTCCCCAGTCTCTCTCTTCCCCTCCCCAGTCTCTCTCTCTCCCACTTCCCAGTCTCTCTCTCTCCCTGCCCCAGTCTCTCCAGTCTCTCTTTCTTTCTCTCTCTCTCACCTCCAGTCTCTCTTTCTCTCCCTCTCTCTCTCTCTCTCCTCCCAGTCTCTCTCTCTTTCTCTCCCTCATGCCAGTCTCTCTCTCTCTCTCTCTCTCTCTCCTTTCCCCAGTCTCTCTTTCTCTCTCACTCTCTCCCCCCAGTCTCTCTCTCTCTCTTCCCTCCGGTCTCTCTTTCTCTCTCTCTCTCCCCTCCAGTCTCTCTTTCTCTCTCTCTCCCCTCAATCTCTCTTTCTCTCTCTCTCTCCTCTCCAGTCTCTCTCTCTCTCTCCCTTCCAGTCTCTCTCTCTGTCCCCCTCGCAGTCTCTCTCTCTTTCTCTCCCCCACCCCAGTCTTTCTCCCTCTCTCCCTCTCCCCAGTCTCTCTCTCTCTCTCCCTCTCTCCCCCCAGTCTCACTCTCTCTCTCTCTCTCTCTCTCCCTTCCATCTCTCTTTCTCTCTCTCTCTCTCCTCTCTAGTCTGTCTCTCTCTCTCCCTTCCAGTCTCTCTCTCTTTCTCCTCTCCCCTCCATTCGCACTACCCCTCCAGTCTCTCTCTCTCTCTCCCCCTCCCCAGTCTCTCCCCCTCCCCAGTCTCTCTCTTCCCCTCCCCAGTCTCTCTCTCTCTCCCCCTCCCCAGTCTCTCTCTCTCCATCTCTCTCGCCCTCCCCAGTCTTTCTCCCTCTCCCCCTCTCCAGTCTCCCCCTCTCTCTCTCCCCCATCCCCAGTCTCTCTCTCCCTTCCCCCTCCCCAGTCTCTCTCTCTCCCCTTTCCAAGTCTCTCTCTCTCTCTTTCTCTCTCTCTCCCCCCCTCTCCAGTCTCTCTCTCTCCCCCCACCCCCAGTCTCTCTCTCTCTCCTTCCCCAACCTCTGTCTCTCGCCCCCCTCCCCAGTCTCTCTCACTCTCTCCCTATTTCATCAGTCTCTCTCTCTCTGTCTCCCCCTCACCAGTCTCTCTCCTCCTCCGCAGTCTCTCTCTCTCTGTCTCTCCCTCTCCAATCTCTCTCTCACTCTTCCCCTCCCCAGCCTCTCTCTCTCTCGTTCTCTCTTCCCTCCCCAGTCTCTCTCTCTCTCTCCCCCTCCCTAATCTCTCTCTCTCTCCCCCCTTTCTCCAGTCTCTCTATCTCCCCCTGCCCCCAGTCTCTCCCTCTCTCCTTCCCCAGCCTCTGTCTCTCGCCCCCTCCCCAGTCTCTCTCACTCTCTCTCTATTTCCCCAATCTCTCTCTCTGTCTCCCCCTCCCCAGTCTCTCTCCCCCTCCGCAGTCTCTCTCTCTCTGTCTCTCCCTCTCCAGTCTCTCTCTCACTCTTCCCCTCCCCAGCCTCTCTCTCTCTCGCTCTCTCTTCACCTCCCCAGTCTCTCTCTCTCTCTCTCCCCCTCCCTAATCTCTCTCTCTCTCTCCCCCCCCCCCTCCTGTCTCTCTCTCTCCTTCCCCCTCTCCCCCTCCCATCTCTCTCTCTCCCTCCCCAATCTCTCTCTCTCTTTATCCCCCTCCCCAGTCTCTCTCGCTCTCTCTCTCTCCCCATCCCAAATCTCTCTCTCTCTCTCTCCCCTCCCCATCTCTCTCTCTTTCTCTCTCCTCTCCATTCTCTCCCTCTCTCTCCCCTCCAGTCTCTCTCTCTCTCTCCTCTCCAGTCTCTCTCTCTCTCTCTCCTCTCCAGTCTCTCTCTCTCCCCTTCTCCAGTCTCTTTCTCTCTCTCCCCCTCCCCAGTCTCTCTCTCTCTCACACTCTCCCCCTCCCCAGTCTCTCTTTCTCTCTCCCTCTGTCCCCCCAGTCTCTCTTTTCTCTCTCCCTCCCTCTCTCCCCCCAGTCTCTCTCGTTCTCTCTCCCCTCCAGTCTCTCTCTTTCCCGCTCTCTCTCTCTCTCCCCTCCAGTCTCTCTTTTTTTATCTCTCTCTCCCCTCCAGTCCCTCTCTCTCTTTCTCTCTCCTCTCCAGTCTCTCTCTCCCCTCCCCATTCTCCCTTTCTCTCTCTCTCCCTCCCCAGTCTCTCTTTCTCTCTCCCTCTCTCCACCAGTCTCTCTTTTTCTCTCTCCCCTCCAGTCTCTCTTTCTCTCTCTCCCCTCCTGTCTCTTTTTATCTCTCTCTCCCCTCCAGTCCCTCTCTCTCTCTTTCTTTCTCTCTCCTCTCCAGTCCCTCTCTCTCTTTCTTTCTCTCTCCTCTCCAGTCTCTCTCCCTCTCTCTTACGAGGCTGATTCCGGAGATGAGGGGGTTACCTTATGATGATAGTTTGAGTAGACTGGGTCTTTACTCGTTGGCGTTCAGAAGGATGAAGGGTGATCTTATAGAAACATTTAAAATAATGAAAGGGATAGACAAGATAGAGACAGAGAGGTTGTTTCCACTGGTCGGGGAGACTAGAACTAGGGGGCACAGCCTCAAAATACGGGGAGCCAATTTAAAACCGAGTTGAGAAGGAATTTCTTCTCCAAGAGGGTTGTGAATCTGTGGAATTCTCTGCCCAAGGAAGCAGTTGAGGCTAGCTCATTGAATGTATTCGAATCACAGATGGATAGATTTTTAACTAATAAGGGAATTAAGCGTTATGGGGAGCGAGCGGGTAAGTGGAGCTGAGTCCACGGCCAGATCAGACATGATCTTGTTGAATGGCGGAGCAGGCTCGAGGGGCTAGATGGCCTACTCCTGTTCCTAATTCTTATGTTATGTTCTCTCTCCTCT
Source organism: Pristiophorus japonicus (assembly GCF_044704955.1). Lineage (NCBI taxonomy): Eukaryota > Metazoa > Chordata > Chondrichthyes > Pristiophoridae > Pristiophorus > Pristiophorus japonicus. The sequence goes on along the minus strand of NC_091979.1, from coordinate 221,210,368 downwards.
CCAGTCTATCTCTCTCTCTCTCTCTCTCTCTCTCCCCCTTCCCAGTCTCTCTCTCTCCCCCTCCCCAGTCTCTCTCTCTCGCACTCTCCCCCTCCCAGTTTCTCTCTCTCTCTCGTCCCCAGTATCTCTCTCCCTCTTCCCCTCCCCAGTCTCTCTCTCTCTCTCTCTCACTCTCTCCCCCTCCCCAATCTCTCTCTCTCTCCCCCTGCTCCCCAGTTTCTTTCTCTCTCTCCCCTCCCCAGTCTCGCTTTCTCTGTCACCTCCAGTATCTCTTTCTCTCTCTCTCTCCTCTCCAGTCTCTCTTCCAGTCTCTCTCTCTTCCCACTCCCAGTCTCTCTCTCTTTCTCTCCCCCAACCCAGTCTCTCTCTCTCTCTCCCCCCCTCCCCAGTCTCTCTTTCTCTCTCCCTCTCTCCATCCAGTCTCTCTCTCTCTCTCTCTCTTTCTCTCGCTTCCCTCCGGTCTCTCTTTCTCTCTCACCCCGCTCCATCTCTTTTTCTCACTCTCTCTCCCCTCCAGTTCCTCTCTCTCTTTCACTCTCCTCTCCAGTCTCTCTCTCTCTCTCTCTCACCCCGCTCCATCTCTTTTTCTCTCTCTCTCTCCCCTCCAGTTCCTCTCTCTCTTTCACTCTCCTCTCCAGTCTCTCTCTCTCTCTCTCTCTCTCACCCCGCTCCATCTCTTTTTCTCTCTCTCTCTCCCCTCCAGTTCCTCTCTCTCTTTCACTCTCCTCTCCAGTCTCTCTCTCTCTCTCTCCTCTCCCCTGCAGTCGCACCGCCCCCCCAGTCTCTCTCTCTAGCTCCCCCTCACTCTCCCCACTCTCTCTCTCCGCCCCTCCATTCTCTCTCTCACCCTCCCCAGTCCCTCTCCGTCTCTCTTCCCCCACCCAACACCCCATTCTCTCTCTCGCTCTCTCTCTCTCTTCCCCTCCCTAGTCTCTTTCTCTCTCCCTCACCAGTCTCTCTCTCTCCCCCTCCTCAGTCTATCTCTCTCTCTCTCACTCCCTCCCCTCCAGTCTCTCTCTCTTTCTCTCTCCCCTCCAGTCTCCCACCCCACCATCTCTCTTACACCCCCATCTATCCTTGTCCCCCCCCACCCCAGTCGCTCCCCCCAGTCGCTCGCTCCCCCCCCTGCCCCCCCGTCGCTCTCGCTCGCTCCCCGCCCCAGTCTCTCTCCCTCGCTCCCCCCACTCTCTCCCTTCCCCCCTCATTCTCTCTCCCCACCCCCATTCTCTCCATCCTTCCCCTCCAGTCTCTTCCTGCCCCCACCTCAGTCTCTACCCTCTCCCCAGTCTCTCTCCCCCGCCTCCCCAGTCTCTCTCTCCCTCTCTCTCCCCTCCTCCAGTCTCTCTCTTCTCCAGTCTCTCTCTCGCTCTCTCTCTCCCCCCTCCCTAGTCTCTTTCTCTCCCCCTCACCAGTCTCTCTCTCGCCCCATCCCCAGTCTCTCTCTCTCTCTCTCTCTCTCCCGCTCCCCAGTCTCTGTCTCTCTTTCTCCCCCTCCCCAGTCTCCCTCCCTCCTCCCCTCCCCAGTCTCTTTCTCTCTCTCTCCCCCTCCCTAGTCTCTCTCTCTCCTCCTCCAGTCTCTCTCTCCTCCAGTCTCTCTCTCTCTCTCCCCCGCACCAGTCTCTCTCTCTCTCCCTCCTCAGACTCTCGCTCTCTCTCAACCGCTCCTCAGTCTCTCTCTCTCTCTCCCATTCCCCAGTCTCTCTCTCTCTTTCTCCCCCTTCCCAGTCTCTCTCTCTCCCCCTCTCCAGTCTCTGTCTCTAATATTTCCTTACTATACAGTATAAATGCACATGAGGCCCATGCTTGAGAGAAGGTCACTCTGTGACCAGTAACCTTTATTTTCTAGCACTCAAGTGATGAAGGTGGGTGGAGTTTCCCCTTTTATACCTGAAAGTCCAGGTTAGGAGTGTCTCCCACAAGTTCACCACCTAGTGGTCAGTGTTCTCACAGTGTATAACTTAGGTCAGTTTATACATGGGTTACAATGATGGTTGAATACATGACATCACCTGTCCCCCAAAGTCTATTGGGATCACAGGTTAAGTCTCTCTGGTGGTTTACGCTCCCTTGTAGAGCGCCTGAGTTGGGACTCAAGTTGTTGGGTGTCTGTCGGCGCCTCAGGCCTGTCCCGACTGCCCACAGTGACTGGGCTCTCCTCCACTCGGTTCCGGTGTTCGGTCACCTGTGGTGGAGTGAACTCTACATCGTGTTCTTCCTCTGCTTTTTCTATGGGATTTCTGAACCTCCTTTTTGTTTGATCCACATGTTTGCAGCAGATTTGCCCATTGGTAAGTTTAACTACCAGAATCCTACTCCCCTCTTTGGCAATCACAGTACCTGCGAGCTATTTGGCCCTGCAGCATAGTTGAGGACAAATACAGGGTCATTGACATCAATACCTCGCGCCCTCGCATTCCTGTCATGGTAGTCACATTGTGACTGCGCCTGCTCTCAACAATTTCTTTCATGGTGGGGTGTATAAGGGATAACCTGGTTTTGAGCGTCCTTTTCATTAGCAGTTCTGCGGGTGGAACACCTGTGAGCGAGTGTGGTCGGGATCTGTAGGCCAACAGGAGGTGTGATAAGCGGCTTTATAGGGAACCCCCTTGGATTCTGAGCATCCCCTGTTTGATTATCTGCACTGCTCATTCCGCCTGGCCGTTTGAGGCTGGCTTGAATGGTGCCGTTCTGACATGGTTGATACCATTTCCTGCCATGAAGTCCTGGAATTCAGTGCTTGTGAAGCACGGGTCATTGCCACTGACCAAAACATCCGGTAGACCATGGGAGGCGAACATTGCCCGTAGACTTTCTACAGAGGATGTGCTTGAATTTAAAATGTCACACTCAATCCATTTGGAGTAGGCGTCTACTACAACCAAAAACATTTTTCCCATTAAAGGACCTGCGAAGTCCACATGGATGCGTGACCATGGCTTGGCGGGCCAGGACCAGGGGTAAGGGGGGGTTTCCCTGGGTGCGTTGCCCAGCTGGGCACACTTGTTGCACCTGTGATCACAAAGTTCCAGGTCTGCGTCTATCCCTGGCCACCAAACGTGTGATCTGGCGGCAATTGCCTTCATCATGACAATGCCCGGGTGCTCATTGTGGAGTTCTCTGATGAACATCTCTCTGCCCACCTGGGGCATGACTACTCGGTTTCCCCATAGTAGACAATCGGCCTGAATCGAGAGTTCATCCCTGTGCCTGTGAAATGGTTTAAATTCCTCAGGGCATGCCCCGTACGTGGCTGCCCAGTCCCCATTCAGGACACATTTCTTAACTAAAGACAGTAGCGGGTCTCTATTTGTCCAGACTTTAATCTGACGGGCTGTCACGGGTGAGCCTTCCCTTTCGAAAGCTTCAACAGCCATGGCCATCTCAGTAGCATGCTCGGTAGCCCCCTCAGTGGTGGCTAGTGGGAGCCTGCTGAGTGCATCGGCGCAGTTTTCGGTGCCCAGTCTGTGCCGAATTGTCATAGGCGGCTAACGTGAGTGCCCACCTCTGCATGCGGGTGGGTGCGTTAGCATTTATGGCCTTGTTGTCGGCCAAAAGGGCGTTAGGGGTTTGTGATCTGTCTCCAGCTCAAATTTCCTGCCAAACAGGTACTGGTGCATTTTTTTTTACTGCATATACACATGCAAGCGCTTCCTTTTCTACCATCCCGTAGTCCCTTTCTGCCTGGGACAGACTTCTGGAGGCATAAGCTACCGGCTGTAACTGACCCTTGGCATTGACATGCTGCAACACACAACCGACACCATAGGACGACGCATCGCACGTTAACACAAGTTTCTTACATGAGTCATATCGCATTAACAGATTGTTGGAGCATAACAAATTGCGTGCTCTATCAAAAGCCCTTTCCTGGCTGTCCCCCCAGACCCATTAGTGAACCTTTGCGTAGGCGCACGTGTAGCGGCTCTAACAGCGTGCTCAAATTGGGAAGAAAGTTACCAAAATAGTTCAGGAGCCCCAGGAACGAACGCAGTTCTGTTGTGTTACAGGGTCTGGGTGCTCTCTGGATCGCTTCCATCTTGGACGCAGTATGTCCGATCCCGTCTGCTGCTACCCTCATCCTCAGGAATTCTACCTCTGGAGCTAGGAAGACACACTTCGCCTTTTTCAGTCGCAGCCCTACCCGGTCCAGTCTGCGTAGCACCTCCTCCAGGTTGTGGAGGTGTTCTTCAGTATCGCAACCCATGATGAGGATGTCGTCTTGAAAAACCACCGTCCATGGAATCGACTTGAGGAGGCTTTCCATATTTCGTTGAAAGATCGCGGCGGCCGAACGAATCCCGAACGGGCATCTATTGTACACAAACAACCCCTTGTGTGTCATGATGGTGGGCAGCTTCTTTGACTCACTCGTCAGCTCCTGGGTCATGTAAGCTGAGGTCAGGTCCAATTTTGAAAAACTTTTGCCACCGGATAGTGTCGCAAAGAGCTCTCGGTAGCAGGTACTGGTCTTGGAGTGACACCCGGTTGATGGTGGCCTTGTAATCACCACATATCCTGACCGACCCATCCGCCTTGAGCACTGGCATGATCGGGCTCGCCCAGTCACTGAATTCAACTGGCGAGATGATGTCTTCCCTCAGCAGGAGTTCCAATTCGCCTTCTATCTTTTCCCGCATCACGTACGGCACTGCTCTGGCCTTGTGGTGTACTGGCCTGGTGTCCGGTTTATGTGAATCACTACTTGGTCCCCATGAAAGTGCCAATGCCGGGTTGAAATAACGAGTCAAATTTGTCCAGGACCTGTGAGCATGATACTCGCTCCACAGAGGAAATTGCATTGACATCGCCTTGTTTCCAGTTCATGACAGCAAGCCAACTCCTCCCCAGTAGTGCGGGACCGTCCCCCAGGACAATCCAGACTGGCAACCTGTTCTCCGAATCTTTGTGGATCACAACTACCGTGGCGCTGCCTCGCACCAGAATGATCTCTTTTGTGTGTGTCCGTAGCTGTGTGTCAATTGCCGATAATTTTGGCCTCCTGGCTTTGGACGCCCACAAATTGTCGAAATGTTTGATACTCATCAGGGACTGAATGGCCCCCGTGTCTAGCTCCATTGATACTGGGATGCCATTGAGGAGCACTTTCATCATTATCAGTGGCGTCCTGGTGTATGAACTGTATATGTGCTCCACATGAACTCGCTGAACTTCAGCTTCCAGCGATTTCCCCCAGTGTACATTTGGCCTCGTAGGGCTTACATCGGGCCCGTCCTCCTCGTACATCAACCTGGCTGCAGGCTTCCTGCACATATGCACCAAGTGACCGCTGATGTTGCAATTTCTGCAAGTATATTGCTGATACCTGCAAACTCTGGCTGGATGTGTGCCTCCACACCTCCAACATGAGCCATTGTTGGAAACAAAAGGTCCATTACCAGTCGACCGTCTCTGACTGTCTCTGTGACTGTCCTTAAGTGCATCATTATCAGGTGTTGATGGCCCCATTACTGGCCGCATTGTCCCTCGTGATGGCGTGAATTGCTGTTCAGTTAGTTATTGTCTCTGTTGAATTCCCCCTCTGGGTTCGACTACATGTTGGGGCATGTCCGATTGCCCTTGTCTGCCTGGAGAACTGTGTGCCGCTTTAACAATGTTGACTCCCTGTTCATTTGCTGCATTTGAGCCCAGATTTTTGTCAAACATCATTCTGGTCTCTTCCTCCCCAGAGATAAAAGTCCTGGCCATGAAGGCCACCGTTTTCAAGGTTAAGTCTTTGGTCTCAATCAGTTTCCTGAAAACCCCAGCGTGCCCAATGCCCTCAATAAAAAAGTCTCACAGCATCAACGCTCTGCATGCATCTGGGAACTTACATAGGCTCGCCAGTCGCCGGAGGTCTGCCACGAAGTCTGGAACGCTTTGCCCGTCTTGGGGCCAGTGTGTATAAAACCGATGTCTCGCCATGTGCATCTGCTCGCCCGATCAACTTACTGAGCTCTTCAAACACCTTGTCCGCCGGCTTCTCTGGCACTAGAAGGTCCTTCATCAGGGAGTACATCCTGGATCCACAAACTGTCAGGAGATGAGCCCTGTGTTTGTCGGCCGAATCCTGTCCCAACCATTCCTTAGTGACGAAACTTTGCTGTCGTCTCTCAATAAAATCGTCCCAATCATCCCCAACACAGTCCCTCTCATCTGTGCTGCTAGTGGCCATGCTCGAATGGTTTAAATCCCAGTTTCTCGTCGCCAATAATATGTCCTTACTATACAGTATAAATGCACACGAGGCCCATGCTTGAGAGAAGATCACTCTGTGACCAGTAACCTTTATTTGCTAGCACTCAAGTGATGAAGGTGGGTGAGCTTCCTCTTTAATACCTGAAAGTCCAGGTTAGGAGTGTCTCCCACAAGTTCACCACCTAGTGGTCAGTGTTCTCACAGTGTATAACTTAGCTTAGTTTATACATGAGTTACAATGATGGTTGAATACATGACAGTCTCCCTCTCTCTCCCCCTCCCCAGTCTCTCTCTCTTTCTGTCCCCCTCAACAGTCTCTATCACTCTCTTTCCCCCTCCCCAGTCTCTCTCCCCCTCTCCCCCTCCCCAGTCTCTCTCTCTCGCTTTCCCCCTCCCCAGTCTCTCTCTCAATCTCTCTCCCCCTCCCCAGTCTCTCTCTCTCTCCCCCCCCAGTCTCTCTTTCCCTCTCTCTCCAACCTCCCCAGTCTCTCTCTCTCTCCCTCCCCACTCTCTTTCTCTCTCTCTCTCCCACCCCAGTCTCTCTCTCTCGCCCCCTCATCAGTCTCAATTTCTCTCCTTCTCCCCAGTCTCTCTCTCTCCCCCTCCCCCTCCCCAGTCTCTCTCCCCCTCCCCAGTCTCTCCCTCTCTCTCTTCACCTCCCCAGTCTCTCTCTCTCTCTCTCCCCCTCCCCAATCTCTCTCTCTCTCTCCCCATCCCCAATCTCTCTCTCTCTCCCCCTCCCCAGTCTCTCTCTCTCCCCCCTCCCCAGTCTCTCTCTCTCTCTCCCCCTCCCCAATCTCTCTCTCTCTCTTCCCTCCAGCCCCCTCTCTCTTTCTCTCTCCTCTCCAGGCTCTCTCTCTCCCCCTCCCCAGTCTATCTCTCTTTCACTCCCCCTCCCCAGTCTCTCTTTCTCTCTCTCCCCTCCCCAGTCTCTCTCTCCCTCTCCCCCTCCCCAGTCTCTCTCTCTCTCTCTCTCCCCTCCCCAGTCTCTCTCTCACTCTCCCCCTCCCCAGTGTCTAACTCTCTCTCTCCCTCCCCAGTCTCTCTCTCTCCCCCTCCCCAGTCTCTCTCTCTCTCTCTCTCTCTCCCCCCCTCCCCAGTCTCTCTCTCTCTCTCCCCTCTCCAGTCCCTCTCTCTCTCTCTCCCCCTCCCCAGTCTCTCTCTCTCCCCCTCCACAGTCTCGCTCTCTCTCTCTCTCTCTCCCCTCCCCAGTCTCTCTCTCTCTCTCCCCCTCTCCAGTCCCTCTCTCTCTCTCTCCCCCTCCCCAGTCTCTCACTCTCTCCCCCTCCCCAGTCTCTCACATTTTCACTCCCCCTCCCCAGTCTCTCTTTCCCTCGCCGCCTCCCCAGTCGCTCTCTCACTCTCTCCCCTCCAGTCTCTCGCTCTTTCTCTCTCCCCTCCAGTCTCTCACACCCCCGTCTCTCTTCTCCCCCCCACGTCTATCCTCGCCCCACCCCCAGTCGTTCCCCCCTTGTCGCTCTCGCGCGCTCCTCCCCGTCGCTCACGCTCGCGTCCCGCCCGTCTCTCTCCCTCGCTCCCCCCCACTCGCTCCCTTCCCCCCCATTTTCTCTCACCACCCCCCATTTTCTCCATCCTTCCCCTCCAGGCTGTTCCCGCCCCCACCTCAGACTCTACCCTCTCCCCAGTCTTTCTCCCCTGCCTCCCCAGTCTCTCTCTCCCTCCCTCTCCCCTCCAGTCTCTATCTCTCTCTCCTCCTCCAGTCTCTCTCTCCTCCAGTCTCTCTCTCTCTCTCTCTCTCTTTCTCCCCCTCCACAGTCTCTCCCTCTCCCCCTCCCTAGTCTCTCTCTCTCTCCCTCTCCCCAGTCTCTCTCTCTCTCTCTTTCTCCCCCTCCCCAGTCTCTCCCTCTCCCCCTCCCTAGTCTCTCTCACTCTCCCTCTCCCCAGTCTCTCTCTCTTCCGCTCCCCAGTCTCTCTCTCTCCTCACTGGTCTCTCTCTCTCCCCCTCCTCAGTCTCTCTCTCTCTCTCCCCATCCCCAGTCTCTCTCTCTCTCTCCCCTCATCCCCAGTCTCTCTCTCTCTCCCCTCGAACCCATTCTCTCTCTCCCCTTCCCCAGTCTCTCTCTCTCGCCTACTCCCCAGTCTCTCTCTCTCCCCCTCCCCAGTCTCTCTCTCTCTCTCTCCCCCTCCCCAGTCTCTCTCTCTCCCCTACTCCCCAGTCTCTCTCTCTCCCCCTCCTCCCCAGTCTCTCTCTCCCCCTCCCCAGTCTCTCTCTCTCTCTCCCCCTCTCCAGTCTCTCTCTCTCACTCCACCTTCCCAGTCCCTCTCTCTCTCTCCCCCTCCCCAGTCTCTCACTCTCTCCCCCTCACCAGTCTCTCTCTCTCTCTCTCTCCCTTCCAGTCACTCCCTCTCTCTCCTCCAGTCTCTCCCTCGCTTCCCTCCAGTCTCTCTTTCTCTTTCCCTCTCTCCCCTCCAGTCTCTCTTTCACTCTCTCTCTCTCTCCCCTCCAGTCTCTCTTTCTCTCCCCTCCAGTCTCAGTCTCTCTCTCTCCCCTCCCCTCCGTCTCTCTCTCCCCTCCAGTCGCACTACCCCACTGTTGCACCCCACCCCTCCAGTCCATCTCCCTTGCTCCCCCTCACTCTCTCTCGCCTGCTCCCCCCACTCTCTCTCTTTCCCCCATTCTCTCTTCCCGCCCCATTCTCTCCATCCTTCCCCTCCAGTCTCTTCCCGCCCCCACCTCACTCTCTACCCTCTCCCCAGTCTCTCTCCCCTGCCTCCCCAGTCTCTCTCTCCCTCCCTCTCCCTCCAGTCTCTTTCTCCTCCAGTCTCTCTCTCTCTCTCCCTCCTCCAGTCTCTCTTTCTCTCTCCCCTTGTTATGTATGGAAACATTGTAGCTGTTTAAGACTTGCCACCAGAGAGCACAATAGTTGGAGGCCCAAGAGTCACCTGCACACCTCGTGCAAGGAATATAAAAGGTTGTCTGCCATGCTGCTTGGGCACTCTGGAGTTGTATTAAAGAGACTAAGGTCACGTAATTTTTAGCTCACAGTACTCATTCTTGTGGAGTTTTTCCATACTTAACACCCCTCCAGTCTTTCACTCTCTCTTTCCCCGTCCCCAGTCTCTCTCTCTCGCTCTCCCCTCCAGTCTTGCTCTCTCTCTCTTTCCCCGTCCCCAGACTCTCTCTCTCTCTCTTCCCCTCCCCAGTCTCTCTCTCCCCCTCCCCAGTCTCTCTCTCTCTCTCTCCCCCCCTCCCCAGTCTCTCTCTCTCTTTCCCCCTCCCCAGTCTCTCTCTCTCTCTCTCTCTCTCTCTCTCCCCCTCCCCAGTCTCTCTCTCTTTCCCCCTCACCAGTCTCTCTCTCTCTCTCCCTTCCAGTCACTCCCTCTCTCTCCTCCAGTCTCTCCCTCGCTTCCCTCCAGTCTCTCTTTCTCTTTCCCTCTCTCCCCTCCAGTCTCTCTTTCACTCTCTCTCTCTCCCCTCCAGTCTCTCTTTCTCTCCCCTCCAGTCTCAGTCTCTCTCTCTCCGCTCCCCTCTGTCTCTCTCTCCCTTCCAGTCGCATTACCCCACTGTTGCACCCCACCCCTCCAGTCTATCTCTCTTGCTCCCCCTCACTCTCTCTCGCCTGCTCCCCCCACTCTCTCTCTTTCCCCCCATTCTCTCTTCCCGCCCCATTCTCTCCATCCTTCCCCTCCAGTCTCTTCCCGACCCCACCTCACTCTCTACCCTCTCCCCAGTCTCTCTCCCCTGCCTCCCCAGTCTCTCTCTCCCTCCCTCTCCCCTCCAGTCTCTTTCTCCTCCAGTCTCTCTCTCTCTCTCTCTCTCTCTCTCTCTCCCTCCTCCAGTCTCTCTTTCTCTCTCTCTCTCTCCCCTTGTTATGTATGGAAACATTGTAGCTGTGTAAGACTTGCCACCAGAGAGCACAATTGTTGGAGGCCCAAGAGTCACCTGCACACCTCGTGCAAGGAATATAAAAGGTTGTCTGCCATGCTGCTTGGGCACTCTGGAGTTGTATTAAAGAGACTAAGGTCACGTAATTTTTAGCTCACAGTACTCATTCTTGTGGAGTTTTTCCATACTTAACACCCCTCCAGTCTTTCACTCTCTCTTTCCCCGTCCCCAGTCTCTCTCTCTCGCTCTCCCCTCCAGTCTTGCTCTCTCTCTCTTTCCCCGTCCCCAGACTCTCTCTCTCTCTCTCTTCCCCTCCCCAGTCTCTCTCTCCCCTCCCCAGTCTCTCTCTCTCTCTCTCTCCCCCTCCCCAGTCTCTCTCTCTCCCCCCTCCCCAGTCTCTCTCTCTCTCCCCCTCACCAGTCTCTCTCTCTCTCTCTCTCTCCCTTCCAGTCACTCCCTCTCTCTCCTCCAGTCTCTGCCTTGCTTCCCTCCAGTCTCTCTTTCTCTTTCCCTCTCTCCCCTCCAGTCTCTCTTTCACTCTCTCTCTCTCCCCTCCCCCAGTCTCTCTCTTTCTCTCCCCCCCCCTCCCCAGTCTCTCTCTCTCGCTCTCCACCTCCCGGTCCCTCTCTCTCTCTCCCTTCCCCAGTCTCTCTCTCTCTCTTCCCCTCACCAGTCTCTCTCTCTCTCCCTTCCAGTCTCTCCCTATCTCCCTTCCAGTCTCTCCCTCGCTCCTCTCCAGTCTCTCCCTGTTAAGTCCTGACTCTAATGTACTGACTTACACGAGACACATGCTGAAGTCAAGGTCACTCAGGACCTGCACCTTTAATTACAGCTCCCCAGTCTCGCACTTGCCTGAGACCTCACTTTATATACCTCAGTGGGACAGGTATGGAGTGTCTCCTGCAAGTGCACCCCTGTCGGTAAGGTATGCTTATTGTTACAGGTCATATCCAGTTACAGTCATGTATAGCATGGTAAGGTATAGTTATATATAGTAATGTGAGAGACATGACACTCCCTTTCTCCCATCCAGTCTCTCTTTCTCTTTCCCTCTCTCCCCTCCAGTCTCTCTTTCTCTCTCTCTCTCTCTCTCTCTCTCCCCTCCAGCCTCTCTTTCTCTCCCCTCCAGTCTCAGTCTCTCTCTCTCCTCTCCCCTCCAGTCTCTCTCTCTCTCTCTCCTCCAGTCACACCATCCCCCGCCCCGCCCCCCGTCGCACCACCGCCCCAGTCTATCTCTCCTGCTCCCCCTCACTCTCTCTCGCTCATTACCCCCACTCTCTCTCCCCAACCCCCCATTCTCTCTCTCTCACCCTCCCTAGTCCAAATCTCTCTCTCTCTTACTCTCCCCAGTCTCTCTCTCTCCCCACCAGTCTCTCTCTCTCGCCCCCACCCCAGTCTCTCTCTCTCGCCCCCTTCCCAAGTCTCTCTCTCTCTCTCGTCTCCCCTCCAGTCTCTCTCGCTCTCTCTCCCCTCCAGTCTCTCTCTCCCCTCAAGCTTCTCACCCCCCCATCTCTCTTCCGCCCTACCCCGCTCCATCTATCCTCCCCACCCCCCCAATCACCCCCCCAGTCACTCTCGCTCGCTCACCCCCCCAGTCTCGCTCGCTCGCTCCCCCCCATTCTCTCTCGCTCGCTCCCCACACACTCTCTTTCTCCCCGTCCCCCATTCTCTCCATCCTTTCCCTCCAGTTTCTTCCCGCCCCCACCTCAGTCTCTACCCTCTCCCCCGCCTCCCTAGTCTCTCTCTCCCTCCCTCTCCCCTCCAGTCTCTATCTCTCTCTCTCATCCTCCAGTCTCTCTCTCCTCCAGTCTCTCTCCCTCTCTTTCTTTCTCTCTCCTCCAGTCTCTCTGTCTCTCTCTCTCTCTCTCCTCCAGTCTCTCTGTCTCTCTCTCTCTCTCTCCTCCAGACTCTCTCTCTCTCTCTCTCTTTCCCTCCTCCAATCTCTCTCTCTCCCCTTGTTATGTATGTAAACATTGCATAAGACTTGCCACCAGACAGCGCAAATGTTGGAGGCCCAAGAGTCACCTGCACACCTCGTGCAAGGAATATAAAAGGTTGTCTGCCATGCTGCTTGGGCACTCTGGAGTTGTATTAAAGAGACTAAGGTCACGTAATTTTTAGCTCACAGTATTCATTCTTGTGGAGTTCTTCCATACTTAACACCCCTCCAGTCTCTCACTCTCTCTCTCCCCTCCAGTCTCTCGCTCTCCCCTCCAGTCTCTGTCTCTCTCTCTCTCTCTCTCCCCTCCAATTTCTCTCTCTCTCCCCCCCAAGTTTCTCTCTCTCTCTCCCACACACTCCCAGTTTCGCTCTCTCACCCACACACACAGCTTTTCTCTCTCTCTCTCTCTATCTCTCATAGAAACATAGAAACATAGAAACATAGAAAATAGGTGCAAGAGTAGGCCATTCGGCCCTTCGAGCCTGGACACCATTCAATAAGAACATGGCTGATCATTCACCTCAGTACCCCTTTCCTGCTTTCTCTCCATACCCCTTGATCCCTTTAGCCATAAGGGCCATATCTAACTTCCTCTTGAATATGTCCAAAGAACTGGCATCAACAACTCTCTGCAGGAGAGAATTCCACAGGTTAACAACTCTCTGAGTGAAGAGGTTTCTCCTCATCTCGGTCCTAAATGGCTTACCTCTTATCCTTAGACTGTGACTCCTGGTTCTGGACGTCCCCAAAATCAGGAACATTCTTCCTGCATCTAACCTGTCCAGTCCCGTCAGAATTTTACATGTTTCTACGAGATGCCTCTCATCCTTCTAAACTCCAATGGATACAGGCCCAATCGATCCAGTCTCTCGTCATATGTCAGTCCTGCCATCCCAGGAATCAGTCTGGTGAACCTTCGCTGCACTTCCTCAATAGCAAGAATGTCCTTCCTCAGATTAGGAGACCAAAACTGAACACAATATTCCAGGTGAGCCCTCACCAAGGTGCTGTACAACTGCAGTAAGACCTCACTGCTCCTATACTCAAATCCCCTAGCTATGAAGGCCAACATGCCATTTGCCTTCTTCACCACCTGCTGTATCTGCATGCCAACTTTCAATGACTGATATACCATGACACCCAGGTCTCGTTGCACCACCCCTTTTACTAATCTGTCACCATTCAGATAATATTCTGCCTTTGTGTTTTTGCCACCAAAGTGGATAACCTCACATTTATCCACATTATACTGCATCTGCCATGCATTTGCTCACTCACCTAACCTGTCCAAATCACCCTGCCACCTCTTAGAATCCGCCTCACATCTCACATCGCCACCCAGCTTAGTGTCATCTGCAAACTTGGAGATATTACACTCAATTCCTTCATCTAAATCATTGATGTATATTGTAAATAGCTGGCATCCCAGCACTGAGCCCTGCAGCACCCCATTAGTCAATGCCTGCCATTCTGAAAAGGACCCGTTTATCCCGACTCTCTGTTTCCTGTTTGCCAACCAGTTCCCTATCCATGTCAATACATTATCCCCAATACCATGTGCTTTAATTTTGCACACTAATCTCTTGTGTGGGACCTTGTCAAAAGCCTTTTGAAAGTCCAAATACACCCCTTGTCCACTCCACTAGTTACATCCTCAAACAATTCTAAAGATTTGTCAAGCATGATTTCCCTTTCATAAATTCATGCTGACTTGGACCGATCCTGTCACTGTTTTCCAAATGCACTGCTACTTCATCTTTAATAACTGATTCCAACATTTTCCCCACTACTGATCTCAGGCTAACCGGTCTATAATTCCCTGTTTTCTCTCTCTCTCCTCTTTTAAAAAGTGGTGTTACATTAGCTACCCTCAAGTCCATAGGAACTGATCCAGAATAGATAGACTGTTGGAAAATGATCACCAATGCATCCGCTATCTCTACGGCCACTTCCTTAAGTACTCTGGGATGCAGACTATCAGGCACCAGGGATTTATCGGCCTTCAATCCCATCAATTTCCCTAACACAATTTCCTGACTAATAAGGATTTCCTTCAGTTCCTCCTTCTCACTAGACCCTCGGTCCCCCAGTATTTCCGGAAGGTTATTTGCGTCTTCCTTCATGAAGACAGAACCAAAGTAGTTGTTCAATTGGTCTGCCATTTCTTTGTTCCCCATTATAAATTCACCTGATTCTGACTGCAAGCGACCTACATTTGTCTTCACTAATCTTTTTCTCTTCACATATCTATAGAAGCTATTGCAGTCAGTTTTTATGTTCCCAGCAAGCAGCCTCTCATACTCTATTTTCTCCCTCCTAATTAAACCCTTTTTCCTCCTCTGCTGAATTCTAAATTTCTCCTGGTCCTCAGGCTTGCTGCTTTTTCTGGCCAATTTATATGCCTCTTCCTTGGATTTAGCACTATCCTTAATTTCCCTTGTTAGCCACGGTTGAGCCACTTTCCCCGTTTTATTTTTACTCCAGACAGGGATGTACAATTGTTGAAGTTCATCCATGTGATCTTTAAATGTTTGCCATTGCCAATCCACCATCAACCTTTTAAGTATCATTCGCCAGTCTAATCTAGCCAATTCACGTCTCATATCATTGAAGTTATCTTTCTTTAAGTTCAGGACCCTAGTCTCTGAATTAACTCTCCATCTTAATAAAGAACTCTACCATATTATGGTCACTCTTCCCCAAGGGGCCTCGCACAACAAGATTGCTAATTAGTCCTTTCTCATTACACATCAGCCAGTCTAGGATGGCCAGCCCTCTAGTTGGTTCCTCAACATTTTGGTCTAGAAAACTATCCCTAATACACTCCAGGAAATCCTCCTCTACCGTATTGCTACCAGTTTGGTTAGCCCAATCTATATGTAGATTAAAGTCGGCCATGATAACTGCTGTACCTTTATTGCACGCATCCCTAATTACTTGTTTGATGCTGTCCCCAACCTCACTACTACTATTTGGTGGTCTGTACACAACTCCCACTAGCGTTTTCTGCCCTTTGGTATTCCACAGCTCTACCCATACAGATTCCACATCATCCAAGCTAATGTCCTTCCTTACTATTGCGTTAATTTCCTCTTTAACCAGCAACGCTACCCCACCTCCTTTTACTTTCTGTCTATCCTTCCTGAATGTTGAATACCCCTGGATGTTGAGTTCCCAGCCTTGGTCACCCTGGAGCCATGTCTCCGTAATCCCAATTATATCATATTCGTTAATAGCTGCCTGCGCAGTTAATTCGTCCACCTTATTACGAATACTCCTCGCATTGAGGCACAGAGCCTTCAGGCTTGTCTTTTTAACACTCTTTTCCCTTTAGAATTTTGCTGTTATATGGCCCTTTTTGATTTTTGCCTTGCGTTTCTCTGCCCTCTACTTTTACTTTTCTTCTTTCTATCTTTTGCTTCTGCCCCCATTATTCTTCACTCTGTCTCCCTGCATAGGTTGCCATCCCCCTGCCATATTAGTTTAACCCCTCCCCAACAGCACTAGCAAACAGCCCGCCCCCCCCACCCCCAGTTTCTCTCTCTCTCCTCCGCTCCAGTTTCTCTCTCTATCCTCACCCCAGTCTCCCCCCTCACCCCAGTCTCTCCCCTCACCCCAGTCTCTCTCTCATCCCCCCCCTCCACGGTCTCGCTCTCTCCCAATCCCCCCCAGTCTCTCTCTTCCCCCCTCCAGTCTCAATCTTTTCTTCTCCCCCTCGTCCCCCCGACTTTATCTATTTCCCCCCTCAGTCTCTCTCTTCCCCTGCAATCTCTCTCTCTCTCCCTCTTGCCAGTCTCTCTCTCTCTCTCTGTCTCTCTCTCCACCTCCCCAAAATCCCTGCCCCCTCAGTCTCTCCCTCTCTCTCTCACCCCCCAGTCTCTCTCTCTCTCTCCCCTTCCCTCCAGGGTTTCTCATTCTCGTCCAGTCTCTCTTCCCCCACCCCTAGTCTCTCTCTTCCTGCACCAACCCGTGTCTCTTTTCCCAAACCCAGTCTCTCTCTTCCCCCGATCTTCCGCCCCAGTCTTCCTCTCTCTCTCACTCTCGGTCCCCCCATTACTCTGTTTCCAACGCTCCCCCGTCTCTCTCTTACCGCCCCCCCCCCAGTTTCTTTCCACCCCGCAGTCCCTCTTCCCCCCGCAGTCTCTCTTGCCCCCCCCAGTCTATTTTCCTACCCACCCGACAATCTCTCTTCCCCCCCAGTCTCTCTTCCCGCCAGTCTCTCTTCCCCCCCAGTCTCTCTTCCCCCGCCAGTCTCTCCACCCCCCCATCTCTCCTCCCTCCCAGTCTCTCTTCCCCCTTCCTGAATCTCTTTTCCCTCTCCACCCAGTCTCTCTTCTCCCTCTCTCTTCCCCCCCAGTCTCTCTTCACCCCCCCAGTCTTTCTTCCCCCTATCTCTCTTCCCACCCATCACTCTTCCCCCGTCTAGCTTCCCTCTCCTCCCAGTCTTTCTTCCCCCTCCCAGGCTCTCTTCCCCCCAGTCTCTATTCCCCCCGTCTCTCTTCCCCAGTCTCTCATTCCCCCATCGCCCCCAGTCTCTCTTCAACCCCCATTCTTTCTTCCCCCCTCAGTCTCTCTCCCCCATCTTTCTTTCCCCCCCAGTCTCTCTTCCCCCATACAGACGCTCTTCCCCCCAGTCTCTCTTCCCCCAAGTCTCTCTCCCCCCCTCAATCTCTCTCCTCCCCTCAATCTCACTCCCCCTCCCAGTCTCTCCCCCCGCCAGTCTCGCTTTCACCACCCCCCCCCGAGTATCTCTTCCCCCCCGTCTCTCGCCCCACACCCAGTCTCTCTTTCCCCCTTCCCAGCTTCTCTCCCCACCCTCCATTTTCTCTATTCCCCCACACTTTCTCTATCCCCCCACCCCCCCGCCCCCGACTTGCACTGCTTTGGGTACTGTTCAGGGGGATGACTCACCAGGGGAGGGCAGCAGCAGCCAAGTTCATGGCACCGTGGGTAGCTCTGCTGCACAGGAGGGCAGGAAAAAGAGTGGGAGAGCGATAGTATCTGACGATTCAGAAAGATAGACAAGAAGGGAAAGGAGGTGGGGTAGCTCTGTTAATAAAGGATGATATCAGGGCAGTTGTGAGAGACGATATTGGCTCTAATGAACAAAATGTTGAATCATTATGGGTGGAGATTAGAGATAGTAAGGGGAAAAAGTCACTGGTGGGCGTAGTTTATAGGCCCCCAAATAATAACTTCATGGTGGGGCGGGCAATAATCAAGGGAGTAATGGAGGTATGTGAAAAAGGAACGGCAGTAGTCATGGGGGATTTTAACCTACATATCGATTGGTCAACTCAAATCGCACGGGGTAGCCTGGATAAGGAATTCATAGAATGCATACGGGATTGTTTCTTAGAACAGTATGTTACAGAACCTACAAGGGAGCAAGCTATCTTAGATCTGGTCCTGTGTAATGAGACAGAAAAAATAAACGATCTCCTAGTAAAAGATCCTCTCGGAATAAGTGATCACAGTATGGTTGAATTTGTAATACGGATTGAGGGTGAGGAAGTTGTGTCAGAAACAAGCGTACTATGCTTAAACAAAGGGGACTACATTGGGATGAGGGCAGAGTTGGCTAAAGTAGACTGGAAACACAGACTAAACGGTGGCACAATTGAGGAACAGTGGAGGACTTTTAAGGAGCTCTTTCATAGTGCTCAACAAAAATATATTCCAGTGAAAAAGAAGGGCAGTAAGAGAAGGGATAACCAGCCGTGGATAACCAAGGAAATAAAGGAGAGTATCAAATCAAAGACCAATGCGTATAAGGTGGCCAAGGTTAGTGGGAAACTAGAAGATTGGGAAAATTTTAAACAACAGCAAAGAATGACTAAAAAAGCAATAAAGAAAGGAAAGATAGATTATGAAGGTAAACTTGCGCAAAACATAAAAACGGATAGTAAAAGCTTTTACAGATATATAAAACGGAAAAGAGTGACTAAAGTAAATGTTGGTCCCTTAGAAGATGAGAAGGGGGATTTAATAATGGGAAATGTGGAAATGGCTGACACTTTAAACAATTATTTTGCTTCGGTCTTCACAGTGGAAGACACAAAAACCATGCCAAACATTGCTGGTCATAGGAATGTGGGAAGGGAGGACCTTGAGACAATCACTATCACTAGGGGGGTAGTGCTGGACAGGCTAATGGGACTCAAGGTAGACAAGTCCCCTGGTCCTGATGAAATGCATCCCAGGGTATTAAAAGAGATGGCGGAAGTTATAGCAGATGCATTTGTTATAATCTACCAAAATTCTCTGGACTCTGGGGAGGTACCAGTGGATTGGAAAGCAGCTAATGTAACGCCTCTGTTTAAAAAAAGGGGCAGACAAAAGGCAGGTAACTATAGGCCAGTTAGTTTAACATCTGCAGTGGGGAAAATGCTTGAAACTATCATTAAGGAAGAAATAGCGGGACATCTAGATAGGAATAGTGCAATCAAGCAGACGCAGCATGGATTCATGAAGGGGAAATCATGTTTAACTAATTTACTGAAATTCTTTAAGGATATAATGAGCATGGTGGATAGAGGTGTACCGATGGATGTGGTGTATTTAGATTTCCAAAAGGCATTCGATAAGGTGCCACACAAAAGGTTACTGCAGAAGATAGAGGTACGCGGAGTCAGAGGAAATGTATTAGCATGGATAGAGAATTGGCTGGCAAACAGAAAGCAGAGAGTCGGGATAAATGGGTCCTTTTCGGGTTGGAAATCGGTGGTTAGTGGTGTGCCATAGGGATCGGTGCTGGGACCACAACTGTTTACAATATACATAGATGACCTGGAAGAGGGGACAGAGTGTAGTGTAACAAAATTTGCAGATGACACAAAGATTAGTGGGAAAGCGGGTTGTGTAGAGGACACAGAGAGGCTGCAAAGAGATTTAGATAGGTTAAGCGAATGGGCTAAAGTTTGGCAGATGGAATACAATGTCGGAAAGTGTGAGGTCATCCACCTTCGGAAAAAAAACAGTAAAAGGGAATATTATTTGAATGGGGAGAAATTACAACATGCTGTGGTGCAGAGGGACCTGGGGGTCCTTGTGCATGAATCCCAAAAGGTTAGTTTGCAGGTGCAGCAGGTAATCAGGAAGGCGAATGGAATGTTGGCCTTCATTGCGAGAGGGAGGTCCTGCTGCAACTGTATCGGGTATTGGTAAGGCTGCACCTGGAGTACTGCATGCAGTTTTGGTCACCTTACTTAAGGAAGGATATACTGGCTTTGGAGGGGGTACAGAGACGATTCACTCGGCTGATTCCGGAGATGAGGGGGTTACCTTATGATGATAGATTGAGTAGACTGGGTCTTTACTCGTTGGAGTTCAGAAGGATGAGGGGTGATCTTATAGAAACATTTAAAATAATGAAAGGGATAGACAAGCTAGAGGCGGAGAGGTTGTTTCCACTAGTAGAGGAGACTAGAACTAGGGGGCACAGCCTCAAAATATGGGGGAGCCAATTTAAAACCAAGTTGAGAAGGAATTTCTTCTCCCAGAGGGTTGTGAATCTGTGGAATTCTTTGCCCAAAGAAGCAGTTGAGGCTAGCTCATTGAATGTATTCAAGTCACAGATAGATAGATTTTTAACCAATAAGGGAATTAAGGGTTATGGGGAGCGGGCGGGTAAGTGGAGTTGAGTCCACGGCCAGATCAGCCATGATCTTATTGAATGGCGGAGCAGGCTCGAGGGGCTAGATGGCCTACTCCTGTTCCTAATTCTTATGTTCTTATGTTCTTATGTTCTTATAGTGATAGGGGATCCAATTGTAAGGGGAATAGATAGACATTTCTGCAGCCGCAACCGAGACTCCAGGATAGTATGGTGCCTTCCTGGTGCAAGGGTCAAGGATGTCTTGGAGCGGGTGCAGGTCATTCTGAAAAGGGAGGGTGAACAGCCAGTTGTCGTGGTGCATATAGGTACCAATGATATAGGTAAAAAAAGGGGATGAATTTAGGGAGCTAGGAGCTAAATTAAAAAGTAGGACCTCAAAATTAGTCATCTCAGGATTGCTACCAGTGCCACGTGCTAGTCAGAGTAGGAATTGCAGGATAGCTCAGATGAATATGTGGCTTGAGGCGTGGTGCAAAAGGGAGGGATTCAAACTCATGGGACATTGGGACCGGTTCTGGGGGAGATGGGACCAGTACAAACCGGATGGTCTGCACCTGAGCAGGACCGGAACCAATGTCCTTGGGGGAGTGTTTGCTAGTGCTGTTGGGGAGGAATTAAACTAATATGGCAGGGGGATGGGAACCTATGCAGGGAGATAGAGGGAAGTAGAATGGGAGTAGAATCAAAAGATAGAAAGAAGAATAGTAAAAGTGGAGGGCAGAGAAACCCAAGGCAAAAAGCTAAATGGGCCACATTACAGCAAAATTCTAAAGGGGCAAAGTGTGTTAGAAAGACAAGCCTGAAGGCTCTGTGCCTCAATGCGAGGAGTATTCAGAATAAGGTGGAAAATTAACTGCGCAGATAGCAGTTAACAGGTATGATGTAATTGGCATCACGGAGATATGGCTCCAGGGAACTCAACATCCAAGGGTATTCAGCATTTAGGAAGGATAGATAGAAAGGAAAAGGAGGCGGGGTGGCTTTGCTGGTTAAAGAGGAAATTAATGGAATAGTAAGGAGGGACATTAGCTTGGATGATATGGAATCAGTATGGGTGGAGCTATGGAATACCAAGGGGCAGAAAACGCTAGTGGGAGTTGTGTACAGACCACAAAACAGTAGTAGTAAGGTTGGGGACAGCATCAAACAAGAAATTAGGGATGCGTGCAATAAAGGTACAACAGTTATCATGGGTGACTTTAATCTACATATAGATTGGGCTAACCAAACTGGTAGCAATGCTGTGCAGGAGGAGTTCCTGGAGTATATTAGGGATGGTTTTCTAGACCAATATGTCGAGGAACTAACTAGAGGGCTGGCCATCCTAGACTGGATGATGTGTAATGAGAAAGGACTAATTAGCAATCTTGTTGTGCGAGGCCCCTTGGGGAAGAGTGACCATAACATGGTAGAATTCTTTATTAAGATGGAAAGTGACACAGTTAATTCAGAGACTTGGGTCCTGAACTTAAGGAAAGATAACTTTGATGGTTTGAGGCATGAATTGGCTAGACTAGACTGCCAAATGATACTTAAAGGGTTGACGGTGGATAGGCAAACATTTAAAGATCACATGGATGAACTTCAGCAATAGTACATCCCTGTTTGGAGTAAAAATAAAACAGGGAAGATGGCTCAACCGTGGCTAACAAGGAAAATTAAGGATAGTATTAAATCCAAGGAAAAAGCATATAAATTGGCCAGAAAAAGCAACAAACCTGAGGACTGGGAGAAATTTAATTAAGGGTTTAATTAAGGGGGGAAAATAGAGTATGAGAAGAAGCTTGCCGGAAACATAAAAACTGACTGCAAAAGCTTCTGCAGATGAGTGAAGAGAAAAAGAATTAGTGAAGACAAACAGAGGTCCCTTGCAGTCAGATTCAGGTGAATTTATAACGGGGAACAAAGAAATGGCAGACCAATTGAATAAATACTTTGGTTCTGTCTTCACGAAGGAAGACACAAATAACCTTTCGGAAGTACTAGGGGACCGAGGGTCTAGTGAGGAGGAACTGAAGGATATCCTTATTAGGCAGGAAATTGTGTTGGGGAAATTGATGGGATTGAAGGCCGATAAATCCTCAGGGCCTGATAGTCTGCATCCCAGAGTACTTAAGCAAGTGGCCCTAGAAATAGTGGATACATTGGTGATCATTTTCCAACAGTCTATCTATTCTGGATCAGTTCCTATGGACTGGAGGGTAGCTAATGTAACATCACTTTTTAAAAAGGGAGGGAGAGAGAAACCGGGGAATTATAGACCGGTTAGCCTGACATCAGTAGTGGGGAAAATGTTGGAATCAATTATTAAGGATGAAACAGCAGCGCATTTGGAAAGCAGTGACAGGATCGGTCCAAGTCAGCATGGATTTATGAAGGGGAAATCATGCTTGACAAATCTTCTGGAATTTTTTGAGGATGTAACTAGTAGAGTGGACAAGGGAGAACCAGTGGATGTGGTGTATTTGGACTTTCAAAAGGCTTTTGAAAAGGTCCCACACAAGAGATTGGTGTGCAAAATCGAAGCACACGGTATTGTGGATAATATACTGACGTGGATAGAGAACTGGTTGGCAAACAGGAAACAAAGAGTAGGGATAAATAGGTCCTTTTCAGAATGGCAGGCAGTGACTAGTGGAGTGCCGCAGGGCTCAGTGTTGGGACCCCAGCTATTTACAATATACATCAATGATTTGGATGAAAGAATTGAGTGTAATATCTCCAAGTTTTCAGATGACACTAAGCTGGGTGGCGGTGTGAACTGTGAGGAGGATGCTAAGAGGCTGCAGGGTGACTTTGACAGGTTAGGTGAGTGGGCAAATGCATGGTAGATGCAGTATAATGTGGATAAATGAGAGGTTATCCACTTTGGGGGCAAAAACACGAAGACAGAATATTATCTGAATGGCGGCAGATTAGGAAAAAGGGAGATGCAACGAGACCTGGGTGTCATGGTTCATCAGTCACTGAAAGTTGGCATACAGGTACAGCAGGCGGTAAAGAAGGCAAATGGTGTGTTGGCCTTCATAGCTAGGGGATTTGAGTATAGGAGCAGGGAGGTCTTACTGCAGTTGTATAGGACCTTGGTGAGGCCTCACCTGGAATATTGTGTTCAGTTTTGGTCTCCTAATCTGAGGAAGGACGTTCTTGCTATTGAGGGAGTGCAGCGAAGGTTCACCAGACTGATTCCCGGGATGGCAGGACTGACATATGAGGAGAGATGGGATCAACTGGGCCTTTATACATTGGAGTTTAGAAGGATGAGAGGGGATCTCATAGAAACATATAAGATTCTTGTGATATCTTCACAGAACACAGCACACACAGCTTCCTAACATGCAGGCTGCTCTCTCGGAACTCTCCGGAAAGCTGCCTGTTGTTTAATGATTAACTATACAGTTGCAGTACACAATACGTCCACATCCACAGTGTGGAGCTACAAGCATTACAAGCTTACAGACATTACATTTTTCCCTCCTCAATGAAAAAGCCATCATAACAAACATCATAAATAACTTTCATTTTTATACATATTTACAAATTTAACTTTACCACTTGTTTTCTGTTTCGAAGAGGATACCTCATTCTCGAATAGAACCTTCCAAACATGGTCTCGAATCTAAACTCATTCGAGGCTCATCCTGAGCAACATTTTTCTCCACGGAATTTCCTTGATTTTCATTTGAACTCACCCTAACTTCAGGCTCCATGTTTTCCTGACTTGGACTCAGACTTTCATTCTGATTCTCTCCTGGATTGACCATCCATTTACAATATACTCATACACTTTGACATCACTGGGTCACGTTTGGTTGCTCTACCAATCTCTTCAGCTGTGACTGGCAGTTCATCAATGTATGAAAAATAACACACTTCTTCCCTATCTGGTGTAACCTGTGATGGGGAAGGCAATCTAGACATTACATCAGTATTACTGTGATCAACTGATTGTCTGTATTCAATATCATATGTATATGCTGACAAAATCAAAGCCCATCTCTGCATTCGGGCTGCAACTAATGTTGGAACTGGGGACTTTGGATGGAGGATTGCTGTTAGGGACTTATGGTCCGTAACGATGGCAAACTTACGACCATACAAGTATTTGTGAAACTTCTTGACCCCAAAAATTAATGCCAAAGCTTCCCTTTCAATTTGCACATAATTTTTCTCACTGGCACTGAGAGTGCGTGAAGCAAAAGCAATTGGTCTCTCCTCCCCACTACTTAATACATGAGAGATTACTGTCCCAACTCCATACGGAGAGGCATCACATGCTAGTTTAATCTCCTTAGATATGTCATATGAACTAACCTCTACCAATTTGTTTTTACACTCCTTGAATGCTGTTTTCCTTTCTTTTGACCACTTCCACTGGACCTGTTTTTTCAAAAGTTCATTCAGTGGATGTAATACTGTAGCCAAATTTGGTAGGAACTTCTCATAATAGTTCAAAAGACCCAAGAATGAACGAAGTTCAGTGACATTCCTGGGAGTGGGTGCACTCCCTCAATAGCAAGAATGTCCTTTCACAGATTAGGAGACCAAAATTAAACACAATATTCCAGGTGAGGTCTCACCAAGGCACTGTACAGCTGCAGCAAGACCTCCCTGCTCCTATACTCAAATTCCCTAGCTACGAAGGCCAACATGCCATTTGCCTTCTTCACCGCCTGCTGCACCTGCATGCCAACCTTCAATGACTGATGTACCATGACACCCAGGTCTCGTTGCACCTCCCCTTTTCCTAATCTGCTGCCATTCAGATAATATTCTGCCTTCATGTTTTTGCCACCAAAGTGGATAACCTCACATTTATCCATATTATACTGCATCTGCCATGCATTTGCCCACTCATCTAACCTGTCCAAGTCATCCTGCAGCCTCTTAGCATCCTCCTCACAGTTCACACCGCCACCCAGCTTAGTGTCATCTGCAAACTTGGAGATATTACTCTCAATTCCTTCATTTAAATCATTGATGTATGTTGTAAATAGCTGGGGTCCCAGTACTGAGCCCTGCGGCACCCCACTAGTCACTGCCTACCATTCTGAAAAGGACCCATTTATCCCGACTCTCTGCTTCCTGTCTGCCAACCAGTTCTCTATCCATGTCAATACATTACCCTCAATTCCATGTGCTTTAATTTTGCACATCAATCTCTTGTCAAAAGCCTTTTGGAAGTCCAAATACACCACATTCACTGGTTCTCCCATGTCCACTCTACTAGTTACATCCTCAAAAAATTCTAGAAGATTTGTCAAGCATGATTTCCCTTTCATAAATCCATGCTGACTTGGACCGATCCTGTCACTGCTTTCCAAATGCGCTGCTATTTCATCTTTAATAATTGATTCCAACATATTTCCCACTGCTGATGTCAGGCTAACTGGTCTATAATTCCCCGTTTTCTCTCTCCCTCCTTTTTTAAAAATTGGTGATACATTAGCTACCCTCTAGTCCATATTAACTGATCCAGAGACGATAGACTATTGGAAAATGATCACCAATGTGTCCACTATTTCTCGGGCCAGTTCCTTAAGTACTCTGGGATGCAGACTATCAGGCCCTGGGGATTTATCGGCCTTCAATCCCATCAATTTCCCTAACACCATTTCCTGACTATTAAGGAAAGTTCCTCCTACTCGCTAGGCCCTCGGTCCCCTAATATTTCCGGAACGTTATCTGTGACTTCCTTCGTGAAGATAGAACCAAAATATTTGTTCAATTGGTCTGCCATTTCTTTGTTCCCCATTATAAATTCACCTGATTATGACTGCAAGGGACCTACGTTTGTCTTCACTAATCTTTTTCTCTTCACATATCGATAGAAGCTTTTGCAGTCAGTTTTTATGTTCCCTGCAAGCTTACTCTCATATGCTATTTTCCCCTCCTAATTAAACCCTTAGTCCTCCTCTGCTGAATTCTAAATTTCTTCCAGTCCTCAAGTTTGCTGCTTTTTCTGGCCAATTTATATGCCGCATCCTTGGATTTAACACTATCCCTAATTTCGCTTGTTAGCCATGATAACTGCTGCACCTTTATTGCACGCATCCCTAATTTCTTGTTTGATGCTGTCCCCAACCTCAGTACTACTGGTTGGTGGTCTGTACACAACTCCCACTAGCGTTTTCTGCCCTTTGCTATTCCACAGCTCTACCCATACAGATTCCACATCATCCAAGCTAATGTCCTTCCTTACTATTGGTTAATTTCCTCTTTAACCAGCAACGCTACCCCACCTCCTTTTCCTTTCTATCTATCCTTCCTGGATGTTGAATACCCCTGGATGTTGAGTTCCCAGCCTTGGTCACCCTGGAGCCATGTCTCCGTAATCCCAATTATATAATATTATTTTTACTCCAGACAGGGATGTACAATTGTTGAAGTTCATCCATGTGATCTTTAAATGTTTGCCATTGCCTATCCACCGTCAACCCTTTAAGTATAATTTGCCAGTCTATTCTAGCCAATTCACATCTCATACCATCGAAGTTACCTTTCCTTAAGTTCAGGACCCTAGTCTCTGAATTAACTGTGTCACTCTCCATCTTAATAAAGAATTTTACCATATTATGGTTACTCTTCCCTTAGGGGCCTCGCACAACAAGATTGCTAATTAGTCCTTTCTCATTACACATCACCCAGTCTAGGATGGCCAGCCCTCTAGTTGATTCCTCGACATATTGGTCTAGAAAACCATCCTTTATACACTGCAGGAAATCTTTCTCCACCGCATTGCTACCAGTTTGGTTAGCCCAATCAATATGTAGATTAAAGTCGCCCATGATAACTGCTGTACCTTTATTGCACGCATCTCTAATTTCTTGTTTGATGCTGTCCCCAACCTTACTACTACTGTTTGGTGGTCTGTACACAACTCCCACTCGCATTTTCTGCCCTTTGCTATTCCACAGCTCTACCCATACAGATTTCACATCATCCAAACTAATGTCCTTCGTTACTATTGGTTAATTTCCTCTTTAACCAGCAACGCTACCCCATCTCCTTTTCCTTTCTATCTATCCTTCCTGAATATTGAATAGCCCTGGATGTTGAGTTCCCAGCCTTGGTCACCCTGGAGCCATGTCTCCGTAATCCCAAATATATCATATTCGTTAATAGCTGCCTGCGCAGTTAATTCGTCCATCTTATCACGAATACTCCTCGCATTAAGGCACAGAGCCTTCAGGCTTGTCTTTTTAACACACTTTGTCCCTTTATACTTTTGCTGTAATGTGGCCCTTTTTGATTTTTGCCTTGGGTTTCTCTGCACTCCACTTTTATTTTTCTTCTTTCTATCCTTTGCTTCTGCCCCCATTTTACTTCCCTCTGTCTCCCTGCATATGTTCCCATCCCCCTGCCATATTAGATTAACCCCTCTCCAACAGCACTAGCAGCACTCCCCCTAGGACATTGGTTCCGGTCCTGCCCAGGTGCAGACCGTCCCTCCCTGATTTCCCACATAGCACAGGAGGCGCATGACACGGGTCTGGGCTCTCCTGTCATGATTTAACCCTTAGATTAACTTAATTTTTAACAATGCTAAGAAAAATGAAAGATCAAATACTCACCAATCTGCCAATCACTTACCAACTTGACTGTGATGTCCCACTAGGTCCTTTCTATCCATTCTACCTCAGCTCCTTATCATTTTATCCACCTCAATTTTATCTCCCTCAGCCTCCTCTGTTCCAAAGAAAACAACCCCAGCCTATCCAATCTTTCCTCGTAGCTAAAATTCTCCAGTCCTGACAACATATTCGTAAATCTCCTCTGTACCTTCTCAAGTGCAATCAGATCTTTTCTGTAATGTGATGAATAGAACTGTACGCAGTATTCTAGCTGCGGCTTAACTAATGTTTTATACTAGCATAATCTCGCTGCTCTTATATTCTATGCCTTGGCTGATAAAGGAAAGTATCTTGTATGCCTTCTTAACCACATTATCTACTTGTCCTGCTACCTTCAGTGATCTGTAGACTTGCACTCCAAGGTCCCTCTGTTTCTCTGCACGTCTCAGTATCCAACCACTTAGTGTGTATTCCCTTGCCTCCCTAAATGCATTATCTCAGAGTTCTCCAGATTGAATTCCATTTGCCACTGTTCTGCCCACCTGACCAGTCGATTGATATCTTCCTGCAGTCTACAGTTTTCTTCCTCACTATCAAACACATAGCCAATTTTTGTATCATCTACAAACTTCTTAATCATGTCCCCTACATTGAAGTCTAAATCATTGTTATATACCACAAAAAGCAAGGGACCTAGTACTAAGCCCTGTGGAGCCCCACTGGAATCAGCTTTTCAGTCACAAAAACATCCGTCGACCATCAACCTTTGCTTCCTGCCTCTGAGCCAACTTGCCACTTTCCCTTGGATCCCATGGGCTTTTACTTTTCTGACCAGTGTGAAGAAGTCTTACTGATATGCAGCCTGAATTTACCTTTCACTAGTTTGAATTGTTGTCCCCTAATTCTACTCCCATAGTTTAATTGAAAGTAATTTTTCCATTCCCCTTTATAAGATCACTATGCAGGCCCTGCCTTTCCAGGCTGAAAACCCTGGGTTTCTCCAGTCCATCCTCATAACCCCGACTCTAAGGATTAGCCTTGTGGCTTTTCCTGCATGGCCTCCAGTGCTTGAGTGTTGAAGTTGTGTCTGAGTCACCAAAACTGGACACAGTGCTTGAGGTGGGTCTGACTGGAACTGGACACAGTGCTTGAGGTGGGTCTAACCAGACCTGGACTCAATACTTGAGTTGGGCTTGACCAGAGTTGGACATGGTGCTCAAGGTGGGTCTGACTGGAACTGGAGACAGTACTCGAGGTGGATATGACCAGGGGCAGCCAACCTGCTCCCAGGAGGCAGGTTGGCACTTTAAATATCATAATGAAGCTCCGTGCCTTAAGGTGATCCACCATTTTAAATTTAACTGGCTGATCGGGTTTCCCAGGCCTCGGGGAACCCGCCTGCTAACCCACAATCCCCAATCGGACAGCCCCCGGCATTCCGATCTGCCCCCCCGAGGCCTCCGATCCTCCTCCACTTCCAACCTCCCCACTCCAGCCCCTGATGCCCCTCCGAATGGTTCCCTGCAGCCCCCGATCCCCCTCCGGCTTGCCGACTTCCCCCCTCTGGCCCCCGATACCCTTCCGAATGGTCCCCTTCAGCCCTTGATCTGCCTCCGACTCCCAATCACCCTTCGGCCCCTGATTCCACTCCGGCCTACTAACCTCCGACCCCCTTCTGAATTGCCCCCTCCAGCCCTCGATCCCCTTCCGATCTCACCCCATACTCTCTGCGGCCTGGTGTCGCAGTCTACCACATGACAACCAGCCAGCCTTTCCATCTGGTTGGTTGCGGGCAGGAATCAGTGCTTTGGAATGTTAATCAGGCCCTGCCATTAAATTCGGCAGGGCCGGTGTTTCTCCATCGCATTCCAGCCCCCACCTCCAAATAAAAATTCCAATGAGAAGAAAAGGGTATAAAAGAAAAGATAGCCATCCATGGCTAACTAAAGAATTAAAGGACGGTATCCAATTAAAAACAAGGGCATACAAAGTGGCCAAAACTAGAAGGAGGACAGAAGATTGGGAAGCTTTTAAAAGCCAGCAAAGAATGACTAAAAAAATGATTAAGAAAGGAAAGATAGACTATGAAAGTAAACTAGCGCAAAATATAAAAACAGATAGCAAGAGTTTCTATCGGTATATAAAAAGGAAAAGAGTGGCTAAAGTAAATGTTGGTCCCTTAGAGGACGAGACCGGGGAATTAGTAATGGGGAACATGGAGATGGCAGAAATTCTGAACAAATATTTTGGATCAGTCTTTACAGTAGAGGACACAAACAATATCCCAACAGTGGATAGTCAAGGGGCTATAGCGGGGGAGGAACTTAACACAATCACAATCTCTAAGGAGGTGGTACTCAGTAAGATAATGGGACTAAAGGTGGATAAATCCCCTGGACCTGATGGCTTGCATCCTAGGGTCTTAAGAGAAGTAGCGGCAGGGATTGTGGATGCACTGGTTGTAATTTACCAAAATTCCCTGGATTCTGGGGAGGTCCCAGCAGATGGAAAACTGCAAATGTAACACCTCTATTTAAAAAAAGGAGGCAGACAAAAAGCAGGAAACTATAGACCAGTTAGCCTAACATCTGTGGTTGGGAAAATGTTGGAGTCCATTATTAAGGAAACAGTAGCAGGACATTTGGAAAAGCATAAGTCGGTCAGGCAGAGTCAGCATGGATTTATGAAGGGGAAGTCATGATTGACAAATTTGATGGAATTCTATGAGGATGTAACAAACAGGGTGGATAAAGGGGAACCAATGGATGTGGTGTATTTGGACTTCCAGAAGGCATTTGACAAGGTGCCACATAAAAGGTTACTGCACAAGATAAAAGTTCACGGGGTTGGTGTTAATATATTAGCATGGATAAAAGATTGGCTAACTAACAGAAAACAGAGAGTCGGGCTAAATGGTTCATTCTCGGGTTGGCAATCAGTAACTAGTGGAGTGCTGCAGGGATCAATACTGGAACCCCAACAAATTACAATCTAAATTAACGACTTGGAAGAAAGGACCGAGTGTAATGTAGCCAAGTTTGCTGACGATACAAAGATGGGAAGAAAAGCAATGTGTGAGGAGGACACAAAAAATCTGCAAAAGGACACTGACAGGCTAAGTGAGTGGGCAAAAATTTGGCGGATGGAGTATAATGTTGGAAAGTGTGAGGTCATGCACTTTGGCAGAAAAAAATCAAAGAGCAAATTATTATTTAAATGGAGAAAGATTGCAAAGTGCTGCAGTACAGTGGGACCTGGGGGTCCTGGTGCATGAAACACAAAAGGTTAGTATGCAGATACAGCAAGTGACCAGGAAGGCAAATGGATCTTGGCCTTTATTTCAAAGGGGATGGAGTATAAAAGCAGAGAAGTCTTGCTACAGTTATACAGGGTATTGGTGAGGCCACACCTGGAATACTGCATACAGCTTTGGTTTCCATATTTAAGAAATTATATACTTGCTTTGGAGGCAGTTCAGAGAAGGTTCACTAGGTTGATTCTGGGGATGAGGGGGTTGACTTATTCGGAAAGGTTGAGTAGGTTGGGCATCTACTCATTGGAATTCAGAAGAATGAGAGGTGATCTTATCGAAACATATAAGATTATGAGGGAGCTTGACAAGGTGGATGCAGAGAGGATGTTTCCACTGATAGGCGAAACTGGAACTAGAGGGCATGATCTTAGAATAAGGATCGCCCATTTAAAACTGAGATGAGGGAGAATTTCTTCTCTCAGAGGGTTGTAAATCTGTGGAATTCGCTGCCTCAGAGAGCTGTGGAAGCTGGGACATTGAATAAATTTAAGACAGAGATAGACAGTTTCTAAACCAATAAGGGGATAAGGGGTTACGGGGAGCCGGCAGGGAAGTGGAGCTGAGTCCATGAATGGATCAGCCATGATCGCATTAAATGGCAGAGCAGGCTCGAGGTGCCGTATGGCCTACTGATCCTATTTCTTAGTTTATTCCTGAGTAATTATTTGCAACAACTTTTTTATGTCTGTCTGTGCATGCGCACCTTGGACTCCACCCCCCACCCCCCCCCCCCCCCCCCTGTTGCACATGTACGCTAGATCCGGTCATGAATGTGCAGTGCGAAAAATGAGGAATCCAGAAGTGCTTTTGGGTTATGTTCAGAACTTTTGCCGAGAATATCGCTGTGATTATTTACACAAGCATTTCCGTGGCCTTCTGAAACAGAGAAAAATATCGGAGGTGGAAGAGAGAGTGGGGGGGAGGGGGGGAGAAAGAGAGAGAGACTGGGGGGTGGGGGGAAAGGGAGAGAGATGGGGGAGGGGGGAAAGAGAGAGAGACGGGGGGAGGGGGAGAGAGAGAGAGAGATGGGGGGGAGAGAGAGAAACGGGGGGAAGGGGGAGAGAGCGAGACAGGGGGTGGGGGGGAGAGAGAAAGAGACGGGGGGAGGGGGAGAGAAAGATATGGGGTGGAGAAAGAGAGAGACTGTGTGGGGGGGGGAAGAGAGAGAGAGACGGGGGGGTTGGAGAGCGAGAGAAAGACTCGGGGGGTGGGGTGGAGAGCGAGATAGGGACTGTGGGGGTAGGAAGAGAGAGAGATTGCGGGGGAGAAAGAGAGAATGGGGGGGAAGAGAGAGAGACTTGGGGGGAAGGTGAGAGAGAGAGAGACGGGGGGAAGGGGAGAGAGCGAGACGGGGGTGGGGGGAAAGAGAGGGAGACTGGGGGGGGTGAGGAGAGAGAGGGAGACTGGGGGGGTGAGGAAAGAGAGGGAGACTCGGGGGTGGTACACTCATAATAAAGGATGAAACTGAGTACTGTGTACAATGAGCAAGTGTGACCTTAGCTCCTTTAATAAGACTCCAGAATGCAGGTACCTCGTGGGTGGCCTGCTTATATAGCTTGCTCCCAAGGGATGCTGGGATCCCTTCGGACTCCAACAGGTAGGATCTCTGGTGGTAGTGTAATACAGGTTACAAGGGGTTAAATACATAACATCACTTCCCCTGTGAAGTCAACAGTACACTTATTTACAAGGTGAGATGATCTGGGGCTTTTCGCTCCCTTGTCGATCATCTCGGTTGGGGAAGGGTTAAACTAATATGGCAGGGGGATGGGAACATATGCAGGCAGACAGAGGGAAGTAAAATGTGGGCAAAAGCAAAAGATAGAAAGAAGAAAAATAAAAGTGGAGGGCAGAGAAACCCAAGGCAAAATTCAAAAAGGCCACATTACGGCAAAAGTATAAAGGGACAAAGTGTGTTAAAAAGACAAGCCTAAAGGCTCTGTGCCTCAATGCGAGGATAAGATGGATGAATTAACTGCGCAGGCAGCTATTAATGAATATGATATAATTGGGATTACGGAGACATGGCTCCAGGGTGACCAAGGCTGGGAACTCAACATCCAGGGATATTCAACATTCAGGAAGGATAGACAGAGAGGAAAAGGAGGTGGGGTAGCGTTGCTGGTTAAAGAGGAAATTAACGCAATAGTAAGGAAGGACATCAGCCTGGATGATGTGGAATCTATATGGGTGGAGCTGCGGAATAGCAAAGAACAGAAAACGTTAGTGGGAGTTGTGTACAGACCACCAACCAGTAGTAGTGAGGTTGGGGACAGCATCAAACAAGAAATTAGGGATGCGTGCAATAAAGATACAGCAGTTATCTTGGGCGATTTTAATCTACATATAGATTGGGTTGACCAAACTGGTACGGTGGAGAAGGATTTCCTGGAGTGTATTAGGGATGGTTTTCTAGACCAATATGTCGAGGAACCAACTAGAGAGCTGGCCATCCTAGACTGGGTGATGTGTACCAAGAAAGAACTAATTAGCAATCTTGTTGTGTGAGGCCCCTTGGGGAAGAGTGACCATAATATGGTAGAATTCTTTATTCAGGTGGAGAGTGACACAGTTAATTCAGAGACTAGAGTCCTGAACTTAAGGAAAGGTAACTTCGATGGTATGAGACGTGAATTGGCTAGAATAGACTGCCGAATGATACTTAAAAGGTTGCCGCTGGATAGGCAATGGCAAACATTTAAAGATCACATGGATGAACTTCAACAATTATACATCCCTGTCTGGAGTAAAAATAAAACGGGGAAGGTGGCTCAACCGTGGCTAACAAGGGAAATTAGGGATAGTGTTAAATCCAAGGAAGAGGTATATAAATTGACCAGAAAAAGCAGCAAACCTGAGGACTGGGAGAAATTTAGAATTCAGCACAGGAGGACAAAGGGCTTAATTAGGAAGGGGAAAATAGAGTATGAGAGTAAGCTTGCTGGGAATATAAAAACTGACTGCAAAAGCTTCTATAGATATGTGTAGAGAAAAAGATTAGTGAAGACAAACATAGGTCCCTTGCAATCAGAATCAGGTGAATTTATAATGGGGAACAAAGAAATGGCAGACCAATTGAACAAATACTTTGGTTCTGTCTTCATGAAGGAAGACACAAATAACCTTCCGGAAATACTAGGGGACTAAGGGTCTCGCGAGAAGGAGGAACTGAAGGAAATCCTTATTCGTCAGGAAACTGTGTAAGGGAAATTGATGGGACTGAAGGCCAACAAATCCCCAGGGCCTGATAGTCTGCATCCCAGAGTACTTAAGGAAGTGGCCCTAGAAATAGTGGATGCATTGGTGATCATTTTCTAACAGTCTATCGACTCTAGATCAGTTCCTATGGACTGGAGGGTAGCTAATGTAACACCACTTTTTAAAAAAGGAAGGAGAGAGAAAATGGCGAATTATAGACTGGTCAGCCTGACATCACTAGTGGGGAAAATGTTGGAATCAATTATTAAAGATGAAATAGCAGCGCATTTGGAAACAGTGACAGGATCGGTCCAAGTCAGCATGGATTTATGAAAGGGAAATCATGCTTGACAAATTTTTGAAGATGTAACTAGTAGAGTGGACAAGGGAGAACCAGTGGATGTGGTGTATTTGGACTTTCAAAAGGCTTTTGACAAGATCCCACACAAGAGATTAATGTGCAAAATTAAAGCACATGGTATTGGGGGTAATGTATTGACGTGAATAGAGAACTAGTTGGCAGACAGGAAGCAGAGAGTCGGGATAAATGGGTCCTTTTCAGAATGGCAGGCAGTGATTAGTGGGGTGCCACAGGGCTCAGTGCTGGGACCCCAGCTATTTACAATATACATCAATGATTTAGATGAAGGAATTGAGTGTAATAGCTCTATGTTTGCAGATGACACTAAGCTGGGTGGCGGTGTGAACTGTGAGGAGGATGCTAAGAGGCTGCAGGGTGACTTGGACAGGTTAGGTGAGTGGGCAAATGCATTGCAGATGCAGTATACCGTGGATAAATGTGAGGTTATCCACTTCGGGTCAAAAACAGGAAGGCAGATTATTATCTGAATGGTGACAGATTTAGTAAAACGTGAGGTGCAATGAGACCTGGGAGTCATGGTACATCAGTCATTGAAGGTAGGCATGCAGGTACAGCAGGCGGTGAAGAAGGCAAATGGCATGTTGGCCTTCATAGCTAGGGGATTTGAGTATAGGAGCAGGGAGGTCTTGCTGCAGCTGTACAGGGCCTTGGTGAGGCCTCACCTGGAATATTGTGTTCAGTTTTGCTCTCCTAATCTGAGGAAGGACGAGCTTGCTATTGAGGGAGAGCAGCGAAGGTTCACCAGACTGATTCCCGGGATGGCAGGACTGACATATGAGGAAAAACTGGATCGGCTCAGCTTATACTCACTGGAATTTAGAAGAATGAGGGGGGAATCTCATAGAAATGCATAAAATTCTGACGGGACTGGACAGGTTAGATGCAGGAAGAATGTTCCCGATGTTGGGGAAGTCCAGAACCATGGGTCACAGTCTAAGGATAAGGGGTAAGCCATATAGAACCGAGTTGAGGAGAAACTTTTTCACCCAGAGAGTGGTGAACCTGTGAAATTCTCTTCCGCAGAAAGTTGTTGAGTCCAGTTGGTTGGACATATCCAAAAGAGAGTTAGATGTGGCCCTTACGGCTAAAGAGGTCAAGGGGTATGGAGAGAAGGCTGGGGTGGGATACTGAGGTTGAATGATCAGCCATGATCATATTGAATGGTGGTGCAGGTTCGAAGGGCTGAATGGCCTGCTCCTGCACCTATTTTCTATGTTTCTATGTTAGCGGAGACGTCAATAACCAAGGGGCATAAATTTTAAATAATTGGTAGAAGGATTAGAGGGGAGTTGAGGAGAAATCTTTTTTCCCAGAAGGTACCAGGGGCCTGAAAGGGTGGTAGAGGCAGAAACACACATCACATTTAAAAAGTACTTGGATGTGCACTTGAAGTGCCTGCAAGGCTATGGACCAAGAGCTGGAAAGTGGGATTAGACTGGATAGCTCCTTGTCAGCCGAATAGTCTTCTTCTGTGCCATAAACTTCTATGATTCAATTAAAAAAGAGTGATCGATGTATGGAATAATCTTCCTGATACAGGGATGGAAACATAACCCTTGGAATCGTTGAAGAAAAAACGTGGTTGTCACAACGGGGGTTTGGGGGGTGGGGGGAGGAATGGTGGGAGGGGATAGCAGTAACATCTTCGAGTAGAAGTGAACGACATTTCATCCAGAAAAGGCAGTACACCTGTGGCACACAACACTTTATAAAATAGGCACAGCGCTATACAGGAGAGTAGATTGGGGACCTGGATTTACATCCAACTCAAGCCGATGGGATGAAAGATTCCTTTCTGGGAGTGTTTGATGGGACAATGTAGAGCAAACTTTACTCTGTATTTATCCTGTGCTGTACCTGCCCTGGGAGTGTTTGATGGGACAGTATAAAGCGATCTTTACTCTGTATTTAACCTGTGCTGTACCCACCCTGGGAATGTTTGATGGGACAATGTAGAGCAAGCTTTACTCTGTATCAAACCCGTGCTGTACATGTCCTGGGAGTGTTTGATGGGTAGTGTAGAGGGCACTTTACTCTGTATCTAACCCATGTTGTACCTGCCCTGGAAGTGTATTGAAATAAGAATTGGACCTGCTTTGTATCTGTAGCTAGCAGCCTGCATTAGTAGTTTTAGAAAATTGGCCATGGCAAAACGCGTCATCAATTCTATATTCAGTTCTTGTGGTTAGGCCAGTTGTTGAATTACGGAATCCTAGCTCGGCTATTTCTTAGAATAAAAGATGTACGCTATATGCTAGAAACATAGAAAGTCACCAAAAGTCCAAACTGTATAAATTGATCAAAACAAGTCATACATCTGTATCTTTGACCGAAAAAGGTCATGTAAATGAATGTATACGCCTACTTGCTTTTTGTATAACTATCACAGACCAAGAGCGATTCTTTGAGAACGGGACGGAGAGCTTAGCAAGGGCTAAGTGGGATACCCATCGCTCCCTTGCAAGTAAATAAACGATTCTTTGACTTTCAATAGACTTCGTGTGGTATATTCATTTAGTACACTACATCAAATGGCGTCACGAACAGGATTCCTTGGATGGCAAACAGACGACCGTTGACCGATCATCACGGAGTGAGTATTTTAAATTACCACTCTAAAAATCTCATGTAATTGGTAATGGGACGTGTCGGGTCGACCAGAGAATCCGAATTTGGAGAAGTCTATGAAAGAATAAAGACTCGTAGTAGAAGTAAGACGTCATAAATTTTTAGTTAAAGTAATTGGACTAAAAATTGTTGTTGCGATATTGTCGGCAAGTTGGAAGATAGATAAGAATATATATATATATCTGGTAGAGTATATACGTGACCGAGACGCTGCCGAAGCCTAACAGAGCAGACGTCCGAGGGTCGGTCTATTCAGGGCGCCTGAGTCGGGAACGAAAGAACGCTGTGAGAGGCTGAGTATACAGACGTTGACTCGACATTGGTATTGTCATTATACGAAATGACTAGCCGGGAAGATTTGAATTGGGGACTCGAAGGGTCTCTAACCAGATTTTACACCGATGACTGCCAGGGACTGATAGACAAAATGATAAAGGACGGATGGGATCCGTCACAAGCGGCCCTTATTCAAAGGATATGGTGGGATAAGGAAAAACGTAAAAGGGCAACTAAAGCTGGCATAATCATAACAAGACAATTTCTGAAATACGTAGAATTGAACAAGCCAAAAATAGAGGAACTAAAAGAATTGAGAGATGTACCGCTGACAACCACGAGGGTTGCAAGTATTGGTCTCACTCAGGGCAAGTAATTAAGGGACGTACCGCTGACAACATATAGTCATGGGAAGTGAGAAACTCGAGTTGGGACCAGAGGGGTCTCTGGCACGGTACCTAGCAGATAAAAATCGAAAACTAATTGAAATAATGATTAAACAAAATTGGAAACCAGACAACCCACCCGTGGCACAAAGGAAGTGGTGGGAGTCGGAAAAGAAACAGAAAGAGGAGAAAGCCCTCATTTTAGTGACTCGCGCATATTGTGAATCAAGTAGACGGACTAGACTATTGACTGAGAAAGCGACAAAATAATCCAACAGTAGGTGTGATGGTGACAGCACTCATCAGTACAACGATATAGAAGTGGGGGGGGGTGAGGTTTAGAGAAGATCTCTTCACCCAGAGGGTGGTGGGGGTCTGGAACTCACTGCCTGAAAGAGTGATAGAGGCAGAAACCCTCACCACATTTAAAAGGTAATTGGAGGTGCACTTGGAGTGTACGGGGATCAGAAATTGAAACTGGTTTAAGGAATAATGGATAGTTATGACTCAATAAAAAGGAGAAAAGGGAAGATTATGTTTTTCTTTACTGTTCTAGTGTTTTTCTTTGGTATTTAAAGTTTTTGGGAAGGCATATTCCTTTGTATGATTGTGGCTCCTCACCCCTTTTCCAAGTGGCATTGGGAAGTTTAAGATTGGAATTACTGAGGTTAATTAACCTAGTGTAAAAGCATAGAGGTTAAACTGGAAACGCTGCAAGCTGTGGGACGAAAGTTGACATTGATTGATGGTGTCTGTGTTTGTCAGCTTTCAACACAAAGGAAGTTAACTCTTTCACAGGCAGCTGTGAAGTCTGTTTTAATTCAGTGGGCGATATCTTTTGAATATTGGAGATTTTCTTAATTTGAAGAGAATATTTGCTCCTGGGGTAAAAGGAATTTTAGGATCATATTTCAAATTAACCCCTCGGGCTCTTAAGCAGAATCACCAGAGATTCTCTGTTTCTTTTGTTTTAAGTAAGTGACCATCGGGAAGAAACAATGTTGTTTAAAGGGGTTAGTGGATTGTGCCTGAGGGATCAGGAGGGCACATCACCGTAACCGACTACATGTGGCCTCGATTAAATCTCAGGAGTGGGAGGTGGGGGGCCAGGTTAGATGTCAGTTTTGAACTGCAGTACAAGGGACCACATTCATAGATATGTAACGGAACTGAGCAAACAGTCAAAAGGCATGAGACAGGAAGTCAGGAAACAGCATGCAGGTAGGGACCAAGATGAGGATTTAGAATTACCGACAGACGTGCCACAGGGAGGAGAGAAGGTAATGGTAAAAGGTTTACTGGGCTGAATGAGATTTGCCCCGCGATGGTCCGGCCCACATGAGGTACTAATAAGCGGCGACACATGCGCTTGCGTAAATATGAAGGGCATTAGTCACTGGAAACATTGATCCCAACTGAAAAGTTACACTGATATGTACTGGATAGCCCAAGGGCATCCACCGTTTTTTACAGGATGGCCTGGCGGATGATAATTCTGATAATGCTATGGATGATCCAGACAACGGATCAACACCACGAGGAAGACCCAAGGGATCCCGAATTCAGACGAATAATTGTGGGGGATGGAATCCAAATATCAGGGATCTTTCGGTCAGACGGAAGTCCGGTGGGCTTTGGTCTGCCACCAGGTGTCACCATCCGAGGGTGCAAAGGGGTCCAACCGGAGATGTTAGGAATCTCCATGATATCCCACCGAACGGCAAGTATATCCTGCAACCTTGCTAGTGTCTCTATATGAACACCCTTTCGCAATCGTAACTATTATCGCGACCATCATTACGACCATAAGGACTTTGAGGAATCTTATATGAAGACGTTAGAAGCATACTATGACATAGATTCACATGTTGGAGATCATAAGCCTGATGGCATCACAGTATGCGTCAGGGCAGAACGAACATTCCTACCCAGGTATTACAATTGCGTTTATAAAGACGGGTCATGTCCCTACAGGTGAGAT
The DNA here is from genome assembly GCF_044704955.1 of Pristiophorus japonicus. Classification (NCBI taxonomy): domain Eukaryota; kingdom Metazoa; phylum Chordata; class Chondrichthyes; family Pristiophoridae; genus Pristiophorus; species Pristiophorus japonicus. Next base: position 221,171,028 of record NC_091979.1, on the reverse strand, counting down.
GGGCAGGCGAGTGGCCCGCCTCGCCTACACCACCAAAACCGTTGGAATGCCCGATCCTTACAACAGGACCCCCCTAGTGGGATAGTCCTGCGAACAGAGGGAGTCCAACTGTAGATAACGTAAACCATGAGATACTCCCTGTGATTGTAAACCTAACCAACCTAGGCCTACCAGAGAGATGTGAAACCAAGGTGAGGGCACTGTATATCCGAATGTTAAAGAAGTCAGGGAACGCCTCAGGGGCCTCCCACTTCAGGGGTCATGCAAATTTTTACCGCCAAAAGTGGGGATTTATTAACGATCCTTACAACCAGGGTGAACACAGGAACATCATTGGTAAACGCCCTTACATACAAACTGTGCATGAAAGGTCCGGGAGGCTAAGGGAAACCATGTGAATCCTGTTACAGCAACTGGACTGGGCCAACAGATTGTCGCACAGTTACTAAAAGGGATCACGGTGATGGAAGGCCATGCGACCACCGTCAACCGCCTGATTAACCGAGAGTATGAGGACGCAAGTAATGGGGTGAAGCGGAATTCATGTCATGCTTATGGAAGTTGGACGATAGGACAGATCCGCCATAACCTGGAACAAATCCAGGAAGGAAAAGTCCCAGACTGGATCAACAGTACCCTCCTCTTCCACTTAGCACAATATCCGGGCACCCTGGATGCATGCACCTTGAAGGGGATGACCTGGGTGTACCCAGTCACGGGTGGGTGTGTGGACTCACACTCATCTCTGGGGGGGATGGTTCTCATGATTCCCATCCAAGCAGGAAAAACTGGGCCGTACTCACAGTACGAGGTGGAGAATATAGGGTTAATCAGGGGAAAGAACTACCTACGGTATACCCAATGGATCAATACGCAATCAAAAGAAACGGAACTATGAGAGGGGTCTCATTGACGGGTTGCCATAGGGTGGGTAGCCTGACAATTTGCCCACATCCGGTAGGACAAGGTAGTAAAGATGGGCACGGGTTCAACCAGATGGTTGGATGTGTACTGGAAATAAGTTCAGTGGAGGCTAAACCCACACACTCTGCCTACCGCGGTAGGGGTGAATACTGTGTGATCACAAACCAGTGGACCTACGATTAAGGCGGATTAGAATGTAACATTACTAACCCCAACTTCTGCTTCACCCCCAGCCTACCTGTAACAATAGGACACACACAAATTGCCTACATTCATGCACGGAGAACTATCACTCTAATGGACGAATTAAGGGCAGATCTGAGGCTGTATGAGGAACACCTCACAGCACCCCCACCCCATCTCCCAGAGGACGTGAAGGAGATAAAGGATCCCCAAAAAAAGAACATGAAACGATACCACATCCTAAAGCAGGAGTTACGGGAATTAGGGAAGGAGATCGAGCATGACTTCCGTAAGACCCCGTGGTATGAACAAGTCTAGAATTGAGGCTTAAATATAAGTATCCACCCTTGGATTCACATCATCTCTCATATACTGGTAGCGCTACAATTGGTATTGACATTAACCTGCTTGTGATGACATGTGCAGCTTGTTCTAAACGTAGGAATAAACGCAAGGCTAAAGCTATAGTAAAGGAGCAGAGTAACCTACTGAGACAGAGTTTAGATGAGGGAGCCATATAACTCCATATGCATTAGGCCCCCCAAACCTAGCGGCTGATCACCGCAACCGGGGCAGGGGCCCTAAGGCAGTGTAGAATTTAGACGGGTTGGTTACCTTGAGCTGGATAGTCAAGGACCAAAAGGGGGAATTGAAATATGAATTGGGTCTGCTTTGTATCTGTAGCCAGCAGCCTGCATTAGTAGTTTTAGAAAATTTGCCATGGCAAAACGCGTTATCAATTCTATATTCAGTTCTTGTGGTTAGTCCAGGTGTTGAATAACAGGATGCCTAGCTCGGCCATTTCTTAGAATAAAGAATGTACATTATATGCTAGAAACAAAGAAAGTCGCCAAAAGTCCAAACTGTATGAATTGATCAAAACAAGTCATATATCTGTATATTTGACTGAAAAAGGTCATATAAATGAATGTATACATCTACTTGCTTTTTGTATAACTGTCATAGACCAAGAACGATTCTTTGAGAACGGGACGGAGGGATTAGCAAGGGCTAACTGGGATACCCACCACTCCCTTGCAAGTAAATAAACGATTCTTTGACTTTCAACAGACTTTGTGTGGTATATTCATTTAGTGTAGAGGAAGCTTTATTCTATATCTGCCCTGGAAGAGTTTGATGGGGCAGTGTAGAGGGAGCTTTACTCTGTATCTAACCCATGCTGTCCCTGCCCTGGGAATGTTTGATGGGACAGTGTAGAGGGAGCTTTACTCTGTACCTAACAAAATTAGAGCTCATTGGTTTGGGGGTAATATACTAGCATGGATTGAGGATCGGTTAACGGACAGAAAACAGAGAGTGGGAATAAACGGGTAATTTTCAGGTTGGCAGGCTGTAACTAGTGGGGTGCCACAAGGATCGTGCTTGGGCCCCAGCTATTCACATTTTATCAATGATTTGGATGAGGGGACCAAATGTAACACATCCAGATTTGCTGATGTTACAAAGTTAGGTGGGAATGTAAGTTGTGAGGAGGATACAAAGAGACTTCAAGGGGATATAGACAGGATAAGTGAGTGGGCAAGAACATGGCAAATGGAATATAATGTGGAGAAATGTGAAATTATCCACTTTGGTATGAAAAATAGAAAAGCAGAGTATTTTTTAAATGGTGAGAGATTGCAAAATGTTGGTGTTCAGAGGGATTTAGGTGACCTTGTACCGAATCATTGAAAGTTAACATGCAGGTACAGCAAGCAATTAAGAAAGCAAATGGAATGTTGGCCTTTATTACAAGAGGATTTGAGTATAAGAGTAAAGCCGTCTTGCTGCAATTATATAGGGCCCTGGTGAAACCGCACCTAGAGTACTGTGTACAGTTTTGGTCTCCTTACCTAAGGAAGGATAAACTTGCCATTGAGGGAGTGCAACAAAGGTTAAGCAGACTGATTGCTGGGATGGGGGGATTGTCCTATGAGGAGAGATCGCGTTGACTCGGCCTATATTCTCTAGAGTTTAGAACAATGAGAGGTGATCTCATTGAAACATACAAAATTCTTACAGGGCATAACAGGGTAGATGCATGGAGGATGTTTCCTCTGGCTGAGGAGTCTGGAACCAGGGATTACAGTCTCAGAATAAGGGGTTGGCCATTTAGGACTGAGATGAGGAGAAACTTCTTTACTCAGAGCACGGTGAATTTTTGGAATTCTCTACACCCAGAGGGCTGTGGAGGCTCAGTATATTCAAGACAGAGATCAATAGATTTTTGGATATTAAGGGAGTCATGGGATATGGGGTTAGTGCAGGAAAGTGGAGTTGAGGTAGAAGATCAGCCATGATCTCATTGAATGGCGGAGCAGGCTTGAGGGGCCAAATGACCTACTCTTGCTCCTAATTCTTATGTTCTTATGTTCTAACCCATGCTGTACCTGCTCTGGGAGTTTTTGATGGGACAGTGTAGAGGGAGCTTTACTCTGTATCTAACCCATGCTGTCTCTGCCCTGGGAGTGTTTGATGGGGACAGTGTAGAGGGAGCTTTACTGTGCAGCTGGCTGCGCTGTACCCATTTTGTGAGCAGTGAATGCGAACAATGGGTTCTCTGTATCATTGTGCCTCACCACAATTGGCACAAACATTTTTAAAATCTGAAGATAAAAGGCCGGAAGGCTGTAGGAAATTTCTCACACCTTCTTTATCCAACGAGGTGAAGATAGCAGAGTAAGAGTTGCTGAGAGAACAGCCTCCTTCCAGTGAGATCTCTGACACATTTCCAACCTTCAGTCCACTATTGGATCAAGTAGTAATGACACATTGATTGCCTGGGCTGGGGATTTTATCTTGTTTTCCCTAGAAAGTAGTCACCAGTGAGAAGTGGCCCCTCAGTCATTCCATCATCATGACTGGATTCCTGCAATCACTGACCGCACTAAGGGGGCTGAACCTGCCTCTAGCATGAAGTATACCTGATGAATAGGAAGAGCCACCATTCTATCAAACATACAGGTGATCTGCAACCACAGCAACACAATCATTGCAGGTACACATATTTCCTAGCATGAATCCTTCATTCTGCAGCAGTCAACCTTGCCAGCTGTGCTTGAAGGCCGAAGACGCCAAGGCTGGGAGTCGTAACATCAGTAGGTCATTTGGCCCCTCAAGCCTGCTCCGCCATGTTGATTGCAGTATAGGGACATTATGGCCCACACAACCATCAGGTTCAAAGTGGCACACATCATCCATATCATCAAGCAGTGATTCTAGTGCCCTGGCCAATCAGCCCAACCATATAGCTCAATCAATGGCTGCAGGATTATTGTTGACTGCTGTGTCCTCCACAACTTGCCCCTGCAAAGGGGATGAATGAAAGTGGAGCTAGGTGAAGAAGCGGAGCAAGAGGCGGAGCTGAGCACAAGAGAGCAGAATCAATCATCAGACAAAAGATGTAGCAGTGCAAACATTTCAGCAATTTCCACCAATGCAGAACAGTCAATTGCACATGTGCCTACTACTCATCCATATGCAGCTTTCCCTGCACTCGGCCCAAGTTGTACATGAGCACACATGAACGCAGCCTCAATTTCTCCCCCACCACCTGAAAGGGTCTGAGAACAGGAGATCTGTCAGGACACACAGTTCAATCACATATACACCAACTGACATTGTTGTCTTTAATAGTTAGCAGCCGAAATTCCTGAAGCCCTGCTCCACCTTCGCAATTGTAATGGAGCTGGAATTCTAGCCCCTGATTGTGAAAGACATTGACCCCATTCCAAAATCCCAGGGATGAGCTCATTTTAATATTGAAGGCAAGTAGCCCATGCCTGTAGTAGGACCCCAGAGGCTCCCCCTGCTCATTGGCCTCAATGGGGGATGCCACAGATCCTTCTCGGGCTGAATAGGACATTATTATTTGTTATTTTTCCCTGTGTCCTCCCCCTTCCCTTTCCCTCCCTCTCCTCTTCATTTTCTCGCAGGACTAATAGCCTGGATCGCTGCTTCCATTTACTGTATGTGGGAACTGTCACATGTACATGCTCATGGGAATGTTGTGATTGTGAGGGAACAGGAATGGAAGAATGGAGGGAAGACTGATGCTCGCTGGCTTTAGCAGGAAGTATCTCATAACTGTCTGGTGACAAACTGTTCCAGCTGCTGAGGGAACACGTGCTGCTGTGTGCTCGATTTCTTAGACTCCTCACCTTGTCTCCCACTTGCCCCTTGTAGGGCTTTTGTTGCAGTTGAGTACCTGTTATAGAGAGTGTAAATAACCACAATGATCATAGAGACACTGTGGTCTATACTGCGGCCACCATCTGGGGTTGGTCTCTGTATCAGAGGCAACATGCCCATGGAGTGCTCTATGATGCAGTTAATGCATGTACGTGTCTCACTCTACCTGTCCAGAGGAGGCTCACCAGCAGTGGCCTCTCTCAGTTTCCGGAAATCCAACCCTTCACCTGCTGGGTACCAGCAAACAATGGTGGCACATTTTTGAGCCATCAGACTTTGGGATTGTGCCAGTTTTTTTTGAACTTGTTGGTCCTCTTTTTCTGGCTTTGCAGGCTGCATTGAATCAGTATATGGGATTCACCAATTCTCCCTAAACTTGTGCTTCTTCACCATTCCAGTAGGAGGAAAAAGTGAGATGGCTGACTGCTCGGTCCAGTGGTTGCCCCAAGGGATGGATGTCAAAGATTATCTGCAAGTGAAAGCATCACAGTTGCTGATGAAGTGGCTGCCGAGGCCAATAAATGTGCCATTGCCCTGTATTTATTTAAGAAAGAGGCAGGGAGATAGGGTTGTGCCATTACCAAGAGACAGCTGCATCATCTAGAAATACCTAGAAGTTACAACACGGAAACAGGCCATTCAGCCCAAGCAGTCTGTGTCAGTGTTTGCCCTCGACATAAGCAATTAGTCCTAATCACATTTCCTACTCTGTTCCAATATTCTTTCAACCACCTATCCTATGTAATCTTAAATGTTGGCAGTTTCTGCCTCAACCATTAACCCAGTGCCAACTCTTGCTTTTCCCCTACTCCATTCACTCAGCATGTTCAGTGACCTGTAAGGGAATTGACCTCAGAACAGCAATGAGGGTGTTGAAGCCCTGTCTCAATCTGATTGCCCAGTACCTGCAGCTCTGTGACTTGGACACATGGCCTAATGTAAGAGATTATAAGCATGCTGTGAAAGTTTTCAAGTTAGCTGACCTTGTGTTATCTGGCAAGGTTGGTTCTGCCATGGTGTGCAGACAGCCTGATAAGCACTGCACACAGCTCACATTATCAGCTCCCATGAATAAGCGTTATGCTGTGATAGGACAGGAACACTTTGCGGCTGATAATGCAGTCTGAACACCAGACAGCCAGAAAAAGCCCTGCGCCCACTTACATAATCTACTGATGCACCGGGAGTGTCAGGCTGTATTGTGGGGTGCCAGCCCCAATGAAGGTCAGCTGGCTGCCCATTGTGAGCTGGGCACTCTCCTGGTGGGGGCAGCATACATTATGGGGCAACTCGGGAGCCTGGTGAGCCTAGCTCACAGGCTGAGTGCAGGCTTTCAGCCCATCTGTTCTCGTTGCCTTGGGTTTGTTTTAGTCCTCCATCCACTATAACTGGTGTTCTGGGAGAGGGTGTCCCATGCACTTCAGTCCACCATTGCATTATTGGCCCCTATGAGTAGCATCTATTGGTGATAGAACAGGAAGAACATCCTGGAATGGATAACTCCAGGACCAGCCCATCAGTGGCTGTTCACACACTGAGGCAATTGGTTGCCCTTACCCTATAATGCAACGTCAGTTCATTCATGTATTTTGATGACACTCCCAATGCTTAGTGTGTGCTGCGCTGAGAGTATGCTGAGGTCAAGCTACGACATTGCCTGCACAGCAGTCCTTAAAGGGCTGCTGTCCACCATTAAAGCGATATGTGGACTGGATGAAAAATGTTTGGGGGCAGATCAGTCCCATTCAACAACCAGGCGCTGAGGGTCCTCCACCTAAAGTCATGCAGCAGAGCTTGGTTCAATTGAACAAGAGGGCTACCCTGAAATGAGTACAGCCAGAGCAGCATGGCTGGCAGTGCAGAGCACAACAGTGAAGTCTCACATGTGGCTCTAACCTCTGAGCGGGTGAACAAGACATGTTTGGTCCACACAATGATGTCAAGGTACAAACACATGGCTACAGCTTGGCTGAACTTTCGGCTCATTTGCGTCCCGGGTAGCACCCCGAAAATGCTGTTTTTGGGCGTTATACTGGGCGTCCAAGATTTACCGCCTGGGCGGAAGATTTGGCTATTGGATGGGGCCGCCGCAAAAACTTATCGCCCCGCCCTCCGTTTTTAGCATGATGATGATGTCAATCGTCGTGCAACGCTGCGCTAGCGTCCCGGATGGAACATTCGGCCTTAACGCCTCATTTAACGCCCGCCCCAGGAAATGCCTGAAAAAACCAGGTGGTCTCAGGGTGCGGCAGGTGGTATTGGCAGCATTTTTAAATGGAGCGATGAGGATCCTACATCGCTGGTCACTTGGACAACAACAGTTGCGCACATAACACTTTGTGAAGCTCCAACTTGCAAACTTCACTTTTATCTGCCATTACAGTGCCCTTACAACTTCAGTGAGAAAATTTAATGGGGCATTACGAGTTTGCCAGCGTATCATGCTCCATGCTATTGCCAGGCAATGTCAAGCTAGAAGAAGGACTCTTGGCCATGTTGGCTCATGGATGATGAGAGGCCAAAGACGTCCTGGGAGGAGGGCTTATCCCCCACGGGTTTATAGGTACCAATGCTCAGACCTCCGGCTCTCTGAGGAGCAATGTGTGAGAAAGCTGCGTTTCCAAAAGGAAATGTTGACAAAGATATGTCATCTCCTACAGGCAGACCGATGCCTGCACCGCTCTGGAGGCAGCCTTCAATACTCCCCTCAACAGGTTTCTGAATTCATTGTGGTGTGCTGCATGTTGCACAGCTTGGCCATCATGAGGGGCCAGACATTGCCAGTGGGGATTGTATGCCCACCTCAGGAGGAGGAGGAGGACGATGAAGAGGAGCCTGGTGAGGCCCCCAGTGGATAGCCACCTCATCCACAGGGGAGGCAGCATGGAGATGCTGCCAGAACAACACTCGCATGTCGCCAGCTCGTAATGGACTGGCTCTCCTAAATGTAGGAAACTGAGGGATGGGGCTAATACTGGACACGCTTTGTGTCCCCATAAAGGCCCATCTCCGGTGAACACTGGAATGAAGCACAAGGCACCAATGACAGATGATGAGTCAGAAATTTTACTGCAACAAAGTCACAAAAACACTCCCACCAAAATAAAACCATGCAATATACAACATTTTGCAGGGCACTAAACAACAATGAAATGTCTTTACCGCTGCAAGTTTCGGCTTGGGCGCACAAAGTCCGTTGTGTAACGCCTGACTTAACGCCAACTTACATTTTCGCCGAAACTTGCAGTCGGAGGCGCAAACTATTTTCAGATGCTAACTTTAACGTCCCGCCGCGATTAACACACTGAAATCCAAAAAGCCCAAAATCCAGCCCTATGCGTTCAATGCACCATCAGAAAGAGAGAGAATCAGAGAGAGAGAGAGAATCCAGTGGGTAAATCAGCTGGTGATCTTTGGAAATACCCAGGGATGCAACTTCTGATCCATGGCACTTTATAATATTGCCATATCAGCAATACTGCTACTACCACTCCCAGAGAACTTCATGCTTGAACCTTCTTACCACAGAAGCAGCATCCACCCCCACCCTGTGATGTCACCCATCTCCACAGAGAGCCAGGTCCCCTCTTCGAGAGTCTGGGGTGTGAGAGAGAGAGAGCTGGAGTTGGGAGATGTTTGGGGCTAGGGTGAACAGGGACTATGAGTGCAAGAGATTGTAGGCGACTGGGAACTGCAGTTGGGGATTGGAATTTGTGGGAGAGTAACAGCGGACTGGGGGTCAGGGTCAGGGGAGAGAAGAAGATGGAGGTTAGAGAGAGAGACTGGGGAATGGGGCAGGTATAGCGAAAGAGGGACTGGTGAATGGTGAGAGATGGGGACTCGGGAATGGTGGACAAGAGATTGGGAATCGAGCGTAGGAGAGAGGGAGAAAATAAAAACAGAAAATGCTGGAAATTTCTGTGGAAATCAGGCAGCATTTGTGGAGAGAAACAGAGTTAACGTTTCAGGTCGATGACCCTTCGTCAGAACTGGCAAAAGTTCAAAATGTAACAGATTCTTACGGAAGTTCAGGGGCACTGAAAGGGGGAGGGGAAGAAAGAACAAAAGGGAAGGTCTGTGATCAAACACGAGAAGGGAAACAGAAAGCAATGAAGATGAACAAGGTAAAAGAGACAAATGGAAATCCCGTTTGAGGGAAGAGCAGAACTTTTTCAAGGTGGACATCCCGAGACAAGAAATGGCAGTGAATTAAACACGAATATAAAAACAAAATACTGCGGATGCTGGAATCTGAAATAAAAACAGAAAATGCTGGAAATCTCAGCGGGTCAGGTAGCATCTGTGGAGAGAGAAACAGAGTTAACGTTTCAGGTCGATGACCTTTCGTCAGAAATGGCGACTGTGGGTCAGCTGGGATTAGGGCTCGGATTACGGAGTGAGAGAGGGAGACTGGGAATTAGGGAGTCGGGGAGTACGGCAGGGGAGAAAAGAGAGGGATATTTCAGGTCGGGGGGAATGGGGCACAAGTTCGGGGAGGTGGGAAGAGGAAGATTAGGGAATGGGATGGGTGTGGGGCCCAGCAATTTCTGCAGAGTCTGGAACAGCAACAATGTGATGAGTGGGAGAGTCTCTGAGAGAGAGATCTTTATTGTAGGTAAATAGTGAAAAATTGTTTCCACTGGTGGGTGAATGGGGAACAAGGGGATGGAGACCGAGGTTTCTCAATGGAAGAAACAAAGGGGAAGGAAGCAGCAAGATTCTTAAACCAAGGGTTATTAGACCATGCAATGCTTCACCACAAGTGGCTATTAAGGCAGAAACTAGAACATCATTTAAAAGGGAAGGGGATAAATATCTGAAAAGGAGAAATATAAGAGCATCTGGGGGAATAGGGTTACAGGAGAGATCACCAGTGTCAACACAGGCACCAGGGCTGAATGGCCTCCTCCTGTGCTGTAATTTCTATCAGTCTATGAATGTTCCTTTATTGAGTTTGAGCCCAGGGAGTGCTTTAGAAATGTTGGTGCTGAGCTGAGTTTAGGATGTGCCCTGTGAGAAGAGCCCCAAACACTGAGCCCACTGACCTTTGTGCGATCTCTCAGTTTGGCTAAGTCAGTCTGTGCCAGCTGGTTTTGACGTATGAATTCCAAGTACAGATCAGCTCTGACATAGAAACATAGAAACAAAGAAACATGGAAAATAGGTGCAGGAGTAGGCCATTCGGCACTTCGAGCCTGCACCACTATTCAATATGATCATGGCTGATCATGCAACTTCAGTACCCCATTCCTGCTTTCTCGCCGTACCCCTTGATCCCTTTAGCCGTAAGGGCCACATCTAACTCCCTGTTGAATATATTTAATGAACTGGCCTCCACAACTTTCTGTGATAGAGCATTCCACAGGTTTACAATTCTCTGAGTGAAGAAGTTTCTCCTCATCTCGGTCCTAAATGGCTTACCCCTTACTGAGGCTCCCAGTTCAGAATTGTCACCTTCACACAGAACCTGAGCCCAAACCAGAGACCAAGGAGCTAGGGAGCGAGATCGGGCCTGTTAAAAGTGGCAGTGACTGGGGAGCCTGATCACACCTTGTGCAGTGCAGGGGAATTCTGGTTATAGTTTCAGGGCGAGTATCAGCATGTAATAGGATTATTGCTAGTTATAGGTAGGATATCAGGGCATTACACCTATTACTACCAGTTAAATATAGACTATCTGTGGATTCTAGTTGAAGTCAGGATTGTGTGTGACTTTGGAGGGGAACGTGAAGATGGTGGTGTTCCCATGCACCTGCTGCCCATGTCCTTCTAGATGGTAGAGGTCACAGGTTTGGGAGGTGCTGTTGAAGAAGCCTTGCCGATTTGCTGCAATGCATTTTGTAGATGGTACAAGTGCACCAGTGGTGGAGCCACAGTGCACCAGTGGCGGAGGGAGTGGATGAGCTGCTGATCAAGCGGGCTGCTTTGTCCTGGATGGTGTTGAGCTAATTGAGTGTTGTTGGAGCTGCACTCAACCAGGCAAGTGGAGAGTATTCCATCAGTGTACCTTGTAGGTGGTGAAAAAGCTTTGGGGAGCCAGGAGGTGAGCCACTAGCTGCCTCTGATCTGCTCTTGCAACCACAGTATTTATATGGTTGTCCAGTTAAGTTTCTTGTCAATGGTGACCCCCCCAGGATGTTGATGGTGGGGGATTCGGCGATGATAATGCCATTCAATGTCAAGTGGAGATGGTTAGGCTATCTCTTGTTGGAGATGGTCACATGGATGTCTCTCTGAATTGCCATGCCATGGTGAATGCCATTCACCACGTTGATCTGGCAAACTTTGGCTGGGTTTTGCTGAAGGATTCCTCAGACCTGGCAAAGAATTGGAAGTGCTGAGTGCTTCCTGGGAATTGGGCTTTGACCTGCAGTGTCAGCTACAGATGGTCACAAACAAGCTGAACACTAATGGAATTAAAGCCCTTGTGCTTCAAGTAGGGGGCACTACTGGTCACAGAGCATGTAGGGCTGTAGAGGTATCAACAATGACAGCCTGGACTTCAGGGAATCCACCAATCAGGATAACTAAACCTTTATGACCACAGGAAAAGCAACTCCATTCTCCTTCTCATTGCCCTGGTCACTCTGCCTCACAGTTTTCAAATCACAAGAACCTCGTTTTAACCAGAATTGCCAACTACCAAACATAATGAAGGTTCAAGTATATCCTATCCTGATGGCTTCTTCCAATGAACTACAGCACAGACATTTTCACACAAATTTTAATTATAGTAGCTCAAGATTTTGCACCAGGTAGTATCAGTTGTGCAAGAGCCACATTTCACCAGATTTGTGACAATTGTTGTTTTTTTCCCTGAAGCTATGAAATTTATTTTTGGAAAATAGTTCACATTTGCAAATGGGCCATAATTAGCGTTGGCTGTAACAGCAGCACTGCGACTGGAGGGAATTGATAAACAGGTTCTTACGTCAGTTGATGTTGTCCTCCGACATCCCCGGGCCAGTCCACTGTACAGATCACTCTGCTGTCAAATTGCACAATACAGGCATAGAAACACTGTGGGAATGCCAGAGCCAGGGCCAGGAGCCAGATAACACCAATCACGATCTTAGTTGAGCTGGAGGACAGCCTGGGCTTCAAGGGGTGGATGATGGCAATGTACCTGTGCAATGAGACACAGCAAGTGTTACTTATCAGGTATTCAGACAGCGCTTCTCACTCCGCCATATTATCCTCATTCTCCATCCGTAGTTATATAGAATGTACAGTACAGAACAGGCCATTCGGACCAACAGGTCTTTGTCGGTGTTTATGCTAAACACGAGCTTCCTCCCATTTTACTTCATCTAACCCTATCAGCACATCCTTCTACTCCTTTCTCCCTCATGTACTTATCCAGTTTGAAGTAACTGTTTAGTTACTTAGAGCTATTTTTAGTAGAGTGTCCCAGGTGTATTATACAAGGTAACATTTCTCAGCTCCCAATGTAATGGTGATAACAGGTAGCCATATTCCCCCTGTTTTTATTTTACTTATCATTTTTTCTCCACCTCTCCTGAAATTCCGTTCTTTGCTAGGGTCAAAGTGTTTGCCTACTGTGTGATGAGTACGAAGCAGGATTGCGATCTCGTCAGAGCCAATGGCTGAGTATTCCACCGACCTCAGGACCCACTTCCCTAAACTAAGGAAGTGGAGGAAGAGAACAGCTGGAGAGCGAGGAGGAGAGGGGCTTCCAAACTTAAACACATTTAGCTGGATTGCATGATGGAAACCATTAAAAAAAATTATTACTGAATGAATATAAAAATATATATTTTTTTATTTATTCTTCACGAGATGTGGGCATTGCTGGCAAGGGCAACATTTATTGCCCATCCCTAATTGCCCTTGAGAAGGTGGTGGCGAGCCACCTTCTTGAACCGCCGCAGTCCTGTGGTGAAGTTATTCCCACAGTGCTGACTTTGTCACAGCGGGTTTGTACAACTGAGTGGCTTGCTAGGGCATTTCAGAGGGCAGTTAAGATTCAACTACATTGCTGTGCATCTGGAGTCACATATAGGCCAGACCAGGTAAGAACAGCAGGTTTCCTTCCCTAAAGGAGATTAGTGAACCAAATGGGTTTTTATGACAATCCAGTAATTTCAAGGTCACCATTAAGCTGTCTTTCCCTCAACGACTATCTGTCCCACCTGTGACAGAGACTGTGGTTCTTGTATTGAACTGTTCAGCCACCTAAGAACTCATTTTAAGAGTGGAAGGAAGTCTTCCTCAATTCCGAGGGACTGCCTATGATAATGGGTCATCATTACTGATTCTCGCCTTTTTTTTATATAAATGCTAGTTTTTTTTTAATTAACTGAATTTAAATTCCCCAGCTGTCGTGGTGGGATTTGAAATCGCATCTCCGGATCATTAGTCCAGGCCTCTGGATTACTAGTCCAGTAACATAGCCACTATGCAACCATACCCCAATAGTATACTCTAAAAAGTCATCTTAGATTGAGACTCCGTTGCTGATAATAGTTTTGAAGGCTATTCTTACTGAACTTTAATATCCAAATGGCTGCTGTCGGAGATTTTATTGCCGTCAATTTCATGAAACAAATTCAACAGAAAGACTGACAGAAAACGAGGTAACCAATAATAAAGCTGCTTCATCACAAGCATTCGGGCATCTCATATAATAGGAAATATAGCAGTATGGGTAGAATGTTAGATGATAGACAGGAAACAGACAGTTTTGGGTAAATGGATTTGCTTGGAGTGGAGAAGGGTTGGGAGTGGGTTTCATTAGGCATCAAATAACTCCACGAGGCTAAGTACGGTGAGCTAGTTCAGGCATGACCTTACTCCAGTTTATTTATTTTGAAGTGAGGATTCAACATGGCTGCCAACATTATATACATGTCTTGCACGTGTCTGCCAGCGACCATTAGGACTCCGACAGTCGCGCCCTCCAGTGGCAGGTAAAACCCCAGTTAACATACATAGCATCATTCCCCCCAAAGTCCTTGGTACAGGTTGTATTTACAAGTTGAGACGGTCCGGGGCCTTCTGCTCCCTGGTTGATCTTCTCAGTTCGAACCCAAGTAGGACCACTGCTGCATTGCGGAGCAGTCGGTCTGACAGGACTGTCGGGGATGGTAGGTTCATCTTCGTGAATGACACAAGGGTCAACTGATGGTTGGATGTGTGTTGGTTGGTCGATGATGATGTCATCTTCAATTTGTTCTGGGTTGTCGGTGAATCGCAGTTTGGTTTGGTCGATGTGTCTCTTGCGCGTATGGCCATTTAACAGTCTGACTACAAATACCTTGTTCCCCTCCTTGGCCAAAACCATGCCAGCAACCCACTTTGGACCATGACCATAATTCAGGACAAACACAGGGTCATGAACAGCAATGTCACGTGATGTGGCTGCGCAATCGTGGTACCATTGCTGCCTTGCCTTCTGATTTCGACATGATCATTGAGATCCAGGTGTTGGAAATTATGCCCTTTATAGCCAAGTCCAGGTCATTAATATTGTTATATATGTAAACGTGTATTTACTTTGTACAGTCACCAGAGGGCTCATCCCCTGGAGTCCCAAGGGATCCCATAAACCCTTGGGAGCACATGTATTTAAAGAGGCCTCACAGGTTGGAGAGGCACTCTGAAGACCTGCAATAAAAGACTATGGTCACATTTTACTTTGAGCTCACAGTGTTCAGTCGGAATCTTTCTCCATATATAACTGGCGACGAGATACAGATAGCGAACCCAAAGATGCAGAGAACAGTCGGCATCCTGGAGAAATTATCGGAGGGAGTTGATTGTGAAACTTTTGAGGAGCGACTCGACCAATACTTCGTGGCCAACAAGCTAGATGGGGAAGAGAATGCTGCCAAACGAAGGGCGATCCTCCTCACCGTCTGTGGGGCACCAACGTATAGCCTCATGAAGAATCTGCTCACTCCAGCGAAACCCATGGAGAAATCGTACGATGATTTGTGCACACTGGTCCGAGAGCATTTGAACCCGAAGGAAAGCATTCTGGTGGCGAGGTACCGGTTCTACACCTACAAAAGGTCTGAAGGCCAGGAAGTGCCGAGTTATGTCGCCGAGCTAAGACGCCTTGCAGGACATTGCGAATTTGTAGGACATTTGGAGCGCATGCTCAGAGACTTTTTCATACTTGGCATTGGCGATTAAACCATAATTCGCAAACTTTTGACTGTAGAGACCCCAACCTTGAGTAAGGCCATGGCGATAGCCCAGGCGTTCATTGCCACCAGTGACAATACTAAGCAAATCTCTCAGCACAAAATTGCTGCTACAAATACTGTGAACAAAGTGATGTTGTTTTCGAATTGCAACGTACAGGGCAGGTCACACATGCCTGCATCTGCACGTCTGCAGATGTCTCAGAGTCCACCATCAAGGGTGATGAATGCAAGGCCATTAACACCTTGTTGGCGTTGCAGGGGTGATCATCGTTTCCATTCATGCCGATTCAAAGGATATGTTTGCAAGGGCTGTGGAACAATGGGACACCTCCAACGTATGTGCAGGCGAGCTGCTAATCCTGATAAACCTGCAAACCATCATGTTACAGAGGAGGACAGATCCATGGAGGATCATGACGAACCAGAGCCTCAGACCGAGGAGGCAGAGGTACATGGGATGCACACATTCACCACGAATTGTCCCCCGATAATGCTGAATGTTGAACTAAATGGACTCCCGGTGTCAATGGAACTGGACACGGGCGCGAGCCAGTCCATCGTGGGCAAAAAGACTTTCGAAAGATTGTGCTGCAACAAGGCCATAAGGCCAGTCTTAACTCTATTCGTATGAAATTAAGAACTTACACGAAAGAATTGATTCCCGTAATCGGCAATGCAACCATAAAGGTCTCCTACGATGGAACGGTGCACAAGCTACCACGCTGGGTGGTACCGGGCGATGGTCCCACGCTGCTCGGTAGGAGCTGGCTGGGAAAGATACACTGGAACTGGGACGACGTCCAAGCGCTATCGCCCGCTGACGTGTGCCCAGGTCTGAAACAAGTTCCCTTCACTGTTCGAACCAGGCATCGGGAAATTCCAAGGAGCAAAAGTGAAGATCCATTTAATTCCGGGGGCGTGACCCAGCCATCACAAGGCAAGAGCAGTGCCGTAAATGATGAGAGAAAGGGTGGAGATCGAGCTAGACCAGCTGCACCGAGAGGGCATCATTTCACCGATCGAGTTCAACGAGTGGGCCAGCCCAATCGTTCCTGTCCTCAAGGGAGATGGCACCGTCAGAATCTGTGGCGATTACAAAGTAACTATCAATCGTTTCTCCCTGCAGGACCTATACCCACTACCAAAGGCCAACGACCTCTTTGCAATGCTGGCGGGAGGAAAGACATTCACGAAGCTGGATCTGACTTCAGCCTACATGACGCAGGAACTGGAGGAATCATTGAAGGGCCTCACCTGCATCAACACACACAAAGGTATTTTTATTGATAACAGATGCCCGTTTGGAATTTGATCAGCGGCGGCGATATTCCAGAGAAACATGGAAAGCTTACTGAAGTCGGTCCCGCACACCGTGGTCTTCCAGAACGACATCTTGGTCATATGTCAGAACACAGTCGAGCATCTGCAGAACCTGGAGGAGGTTCTTAGTTGACTCAACCGCTTGGGGTTCAGGTTAAAATGCTTGAAGTGCATTTTCGTGGCGCCTGAAGTGGACTTCTTAGGGAGGAGGATCGCGGCGGAGGGCATCACGCCCACCAATGCGAAGATGGAGGCAATCGAGAACGCACCGAGGCCACAGAACGTGACGGAGCTGCGGTCGTTTCTGGGACTCCTGAACTACTTTGGTAACTTCTTACCGGATCTCAGCACACTGTTAGAACCACTGCATGGCTTACTACGAAAAGGGGATGAATGGGTTTGGGGCAAAAGCCAAGAAAATGCCTTTGTAAAAGCGAGAAAATTGTTATGCTCAAACAAATTGCTTGTGTTATAAGATCCATGTAAGCGTTTGGTACTAGCATGTGATGCGTCGTCATGTGGCGTCAGGTGTGTATTGCAACAAGTTAATGATGTCGGGAAACTGCAACTGGTTGCTTATGCATCCAGGAGACTGTCTAAGGCTGAGTGAGCCTACAGCATGACTGAAAAAGAAGCGTTAGCATATGTCTATGGGGTAAATAAAATACATCAATGCCTGTTTGGGCTAAAATTCAAATTGGAAACTGACCTTAAGTCACTCATATCCCTGTTTTCCAAGAGTAAAGGGATAAATACCAACGCATCGGCCTGCATCCAGAGATGGGCGCTCACATTGTCCGCATACAACTACCCCATCCGCCACAGGCCAGGCACAGAAAACTGCGCCGATGCCCTCAGAAGGCTGCCATTGCCCACCACGGGGGTGGAAATGGCACAGCCTGCAGATTTAGCCATGGTTATGGAAGCATTTGAGAGTGAGCAATCACCCGTCACTGCCCGGCAGATCAAAACCTGGACAAGCCAGGACCCCTTATTATCTCTAGTCAAAAGCTATGTGTTTCATGGGAGCTGGTCCAGTGGAAATGCAGGCGCAAAGATGAAATGTCTATACAGGCAGACTGCCTTCTGTGGGGCAATCGTGTAGTGGTTCCCAAGAAGGGCAGAGACACCTTCATCAATGACCTCCACAGTAGCCACCCAGGCATCGTAATGATGAAAGCGAAAGACAGATCCCACGTGTGGTGGCCCGGTATCGACGCGGACTTAGAATCCTGCATTCACAGATGTAATACATGCTCGCAGTTAAGCAATGTACCCAGGGAGGCGCCGCTAAGTTTATGGTCTTGGCCCTCCAAACCTTTGTCAAGGATATATATCGACTATGCAGGCCCATCCTTGGGTAAAATGTTCCTTGTGGTTGTAGATGCATACTCCAAGTGGACTGAGTGTGAGATAATGTTGGCTAGTACGTGTGCTGCCACTACTGAAAGCCTGCGGGCCATGTTTGCCACACATGGCCGAACCGATGTCCTGGTGAGCGACAACAGGCCATGATTTACCAGTGCTGAGTTCAAAGAATTCATGACCTGTAACAGAATCAAATGTGCCACGTGCTAACCAGAGTGGAGGGAGCAGGATAGTTAGAATAAATACGTGGCTTGAGCAGTGATGCAAGAGGGAGGGATTCAAATTCCTGGGACATTGGAACCAGTTCTAGGGGAAGTGGGACCTGTACAAAAGGGACGGTCTGCACTTGGGCAGGACTAGAACTGATGTCCCAGGGGTAACACTTGCTAATGCAGTTCGGGAATGTTTAAACTAATATGGCAGGGGGATAAGACAGGGCGAAGTAATATGCAGTCAGAAACAGATGGTAGAAAGGTAAAAAGAAATAGTGCAAGGCCGAGTAAACAAAGGCAAGAAACAAAAAGGGCCACACTACATCATAATTCTAAAAGGACAAAGGGTGTTAAAAAAACAAGCCTGAAGGCTTTGTGTCTTAATGCAAGGAGTATCCGTAATAAGGTGGATGAATTAACTGTGCAAATAGATGTTAACAGATATGATGTGATTGGGATTACAGAGACGTGGCTCCAGGATGATCAGGGCTGGGAACTCAACATCCAAGGGTATTCAACATTCAGGAAGGATAGAATAAAAGGAAAAGGAGGTGGGGTAGCATTGCTGGTTAAAGAGGAGATTAATGCAATAGTTAGGAAGGACATTAGCTTGGATGATGTGGAATCTATATGGGTAGAGCTGCAGAACACCAAAGGGCAAAAAACGTTAGTGGGAGTTGTGTACAGACCTCCAAACAGTAGTAGTGATGTTGGGGAGGGCATCAAACAGGAAATTAGGGGTGCATGCAATAAAGGTGCAGCAGTTATCATGGGTGACTTTAATATGCATATAGATTGGGCTAACCAAACTGGAAGCAATACGGTGGAGGAGGATTTCCTGGAGTGCATAAGGGATGGTTTTCGAGACCAATATGTCGAGGAACCAACTAGGGGGGAGGCCATCTTCGACTGGGTGTTGTGTAATGAGAGAGGATTAATTAGCGATCTCGTTGTGCGAGGCCCCTTGGGGAAGAGTGACCATAATATGGTGGAATTCTACATTAGGATGGAGAATGAAATAGTTAATTCAGAGACGATGGTCCAGAACTTAAAGAAGGGTAACTTTGAAGGTATGAGGCGTGAATTGGCTAGGATAGATTGGCGAATGTTACTTAAGGGGTTGACTGTGGATGGGCAATGGCAGATGTTTAGAGACCGCATGGATGAACTACAACAATTGCACATCCCTGTCTGGCGTAAAAATAAAAAAGGGAAGGTGGCTCAACCGTGGCTATCAAGGGAAATCAGGGATAGTATTAAAGCCAAGGAAGTGGCATACAAATTGGCCAGAAATAGCAGCGAACCCGGGGACTGGGAGAACTTTAGAACTCAGCAGAGGAGGACAAAGGGTTTGATAAGGGCAGGGAAAATAGAGTACGAGAGGAAGCTTGCAGGGAACATTAAGACGGATTGCAAAAGTTTCTATAGATATGTAAAGAGAAAAAGGTTAGTAAAGACAAACGTAGGTCCCCTGCAGTCAGAATCAGGGGAAGTCATAACGGGGAACAAAGAAATGGCAGACCAATTGAACAAGTACTTTGGTTCGGTATTCAATAAGGAGGACACAAACAATCTTCCGGATATAAAAGGGGTCAGAGGGTCTAGTAAGAAGGAGGAACTGAGGGAAATCCTTAGTAGTCGGGAAATTATGTTGGGGAAATTGATGGGATTGAAGGCCGATAAATCCCCAGAGCCAGATGGACTGCATCTCAGAGTACTTAAGGTGGCGGATGCGTTGACAGTCATTTTCCAACATTCCATAGACTCTGGATCAGTTCCTATGGACTGGAGGGTAGCCAATGTAACCCCACTTTTTAAAAAAGGAGGGGGAGAGAAAACAGGGAATTATAGACCGGTCAGCCTGACATCCGTAGTGGGTAAAATGATGGAATCAATTATTAAGGATGTCATAGCAACGCATTTGGAAAGAGGTGACATGATAGGTCCAAGTCAGCATGAATTTGTGAAAGGGAAATCATGCTTGACAAATCTTCTGGAATTTTTTGAGGATGTTTCCAGTAGAGTGGACAAGGGAGAACCAGTTGATGTGGTGTATTTGGACTTTCAGAAGGCTTTCGACAAGGTCCCACACAAGAGATTAATGTGCAAAGTTAAAGCACATGGGATTGGGGGTAGTGTGCTGACGTAGATTGAGAACTGGTTGTCAGACAGGAAGCAAAGAGTAGGAGTAAATGGGTACTTTTCAGAATGGCAGGCAGTGACTAGTGGGGTACCGCAAGGTTCTGTGCTGGGGCCCCAGCTGTTTACATTGTACATTAATGATTTAGACGAGGGGATTAAATGTAGTATCTCCAAATTTGCGGATGACATTAACTTGGGTGGCAGTGTGAGCTGCGAGGAGGATGCTATGAGGCTGCAGAGTGACTTGGATAGGTTAGGTGAGTGGACAAATGCATGGCAGATGAAGTATAATGTGGATAAATGTGAGGTTATCCACTTTGGTGGTAAAAACAGAGAGATAGACTATTATCTGAATGGTGACAGATTAGGAAAAGGGGAGGTGCAACGAGACCTGGGTGTCATGGTACATCAGTCATTGAAGGATGGCATGCAGGTACAGCAGGTGGTTAAGAAAGCAAATGGCATAGGCGTTGGCCTTCATAGTGAGGGGATTTGAGTACAGGGGCAGGGAGGTGTTACTACAGTTGTATAGGGCCTTGGTGAGGCCACACCTGGAGCATTGTGTACAGTTTTGGTCTCCTAACTTGAGGAAGGACATTCTTGCTATTGAGGGAGTGCAGCGAAGATTCACCAGACTGATTCCCGGGATGGTAGGACTGACATATCAAGAAAGACTGGATCAACTGGGCTTGTATTCACTGGAGTTCAGAAGAATGAGAGAGGATCTCATAGAAACGTTTAAAATTCTGACGGGTTTAGACAGGTTAGATGCAGGAAGAATGTTCCCAAAGTTGGGGAAGTCCAGAACTAGGGGTCACAGTCTAAGGATAAGGGGTAAGCCATTTAGGACCGATATGAGGAGAAACTTCTTCACCCAGAGAGTGGTGAACCTGTGGAATTCTCTACCACAGGAAGTTGTTGAGGCCAATTCACTAAATATATTCAAGAAGGAGTTAGATGTAGTCCTTACTACTAGGGAAAAAGGGGTATGGCGAGAAAGCAGGAATGGGGTACTGAAGTTTCATGTTCAGCCATGAACTCATTGAATGGCGGTGCAGGCTCAAGGGGCCGGATGGCCTACTCCTGCACCTATTTTCTATGTTTCTGTGTCACATCTGCCCCGTTTAAACCAGCGTCCAATGGTCAGGCCGAGAGAGCAGTGCAAACTATCAAGCAAGGCTTGAAGAAGGTAACTGAAGGCTCACTGCAGACTCGCCTATCTCGAGTCCTGCTTTGCTACTGTAAGGGGTGGTTTGCAGGGGGTCAGCTTTCCCTTCTGACCTTATATGAACGGTTCCGAATCGCTCCCACACCCTTGGTTCTAGACACTGGAATTATGAAGGGACTGTGACAGACTTGGACAGACAATCGGTTTCAAGGTAGGAAGCAGGTATGGCTTTATTGTGTTTAAAAAGAAGTAAAAGGCACACCTTTAATAACACACACACAGACCAATACACACTGAAGGGTACAACACATTGAATAAAATGTCAAATTACAGCCTGTGGGGAAAAGCATACAGCTTAAACTCTAAATGGGGTAAAGAGGAGAATGCAGATACATTTCCACAAGTTATCCCAGCCTCCCCACTCACAATTCCCCTAACTAACTAAGTTATAGCTCTGAGGGTTCAGGGGCTATGCTCACCAATCCCTTTAGACAGTTGCCGGTGAATCACGGTTTCGGGGTTCGCTGCACTTGGCCTTCTAAGCGAGCCGTACCCTGGACGGAGGAGAGGACTTCGGACTGCGTAGTCTTCCGTTGGGGTGCATCCGTTGATGCGGTAAATTGCGTTTCAGATGTATGGGATAAGTACCTACTTTCTTCGGTTTTAGTTAGTCCCTTTCGGTAACTTCTCACCCGTTGGCCGTTCAGAAGTAGATTGCAGAGTGGAAATAACTGTCGATTCTTCGGTTTTTGCTGAGTTGGTTTTGGTTGGTCGTTTCGCTGGTTGTGGTAGCCCGGATTTGTCAATTTGATTGCTGACAACCTTCCATTTCGTGGGCCTTGTGCTCAGTCGGTCCTTGACGATTTCTTGTAGGTTCCTTCACGACTTCATTTCTTCACTGTAGAGCAAGCAGGCTGCTTGCCTGTGTCTATGTTCCAGTCTGGGCTCTGCTTCTCTCCTGTCTTCTGCTAGTTTCTGTGTTCTGCTAGCCTTTCCTTGTAAAACTGGGGGATAGCTATATCCCCCAAAAAAAGCTCTGTTATCTCCCATCAAATCTCTTGGGCTCTGTTTAAACTGTCTGTCCATTGATTTTCAAATGTCTCCTTTGTCAGCAGTAACTTGATTAGGGTGTGAGAATGTGCTATCACTGGTTTTGCATTGTTTTAGGATTGTCCAGTTTTTCTGACCATGATTTCCATTGTGCTTGATTGGGTAATTCGATTATCTCTTAGGGGGTGAATAGTTCCCCCAGACAGTCTGGGATCCTTAATACACGAATTTGTTTGAGGTTGGCCCCACCTCCTGTATTTGGTAACTCTTTTTCGCAGCCAAAATGTTGTAGAATCTTAAAATTGATATGCTCCTTCCCATAGATGTTTAGGGGATCTCAAGCTTCTGTAATTTAGGTCCATTTTGAATTCCCTTTCCTATGAATCCAAACACTGGGGGGGGGGGGTCTCCATGAATGCATCCCCTTTTATCCCCCGCAGGCTCCGTCTGCCCCTTTAAACTCATTTTAAAAGCCCAGAAAGGGATTCTTCTCCTCTGCAGGGGAAAGGTACCTGGAATCTTTGCGAGATATTGGTAAATTCTACACTACCGCACGAGACCCCATTCGCTCACTGGGATCCCACCTGCTGAACTTCTCATGAAAAGAGCACTTAAGACAAGGCTCTCATTAGTTCACCCTGATCTACATGAACAGGTAGAGAGCAGACGGCTTCAACAAAGTACATACCATGATAGTGCAAATGTGTCACGCGAGATTGAAATCAATGATCCTGTATTTGTATTGAATTGTGAACAAGGTCCCAAGTGGCTTCCCGGCACTATCATAGCCAAAGAGTGGAGCAGCGTGTTTCGGGTCAAACTTTCAAATGGACTCATTCACCGGAAACACTTGGACCAAATCAAATTCAGATTCACGGACTATCCTGAGCAACACCACAGTTGACCACAAAGCAGAACCCATCATCCACAGCAGTCCAGCAGGAACCAACACACCAGGCAGCCCAGCAAGGCCAACTGCACAGCAGCCCAGTGAGGGCCCAACAAATGATTCAACAATACCAGCTTTCACACTGAGACGATCAACCAGGGCAAGAAGGGCCCCAGATCGACTCACATTGTAAATAGTTGCACTATTGACTTTGGCGCCGAGTGTTGTTATATATGTGGACTTGTATTTACTCTGTACAGCCACCACAGGGCTCATACCCTGGAGTCCCAAGGAATCCCATAATCCCTTGGGAGCACAGGTGTTTAAGGAGGCCTCACAGGTTGGAGAGGCACTCTGGAGACCTGCAATAAAAGACTACGGTCACACTTTACTTTGAGCTCACAGAGTTCAGTCTGACTCTTTCTCCATACATAACAAATACATATCAAAAAGAGCAGTGGTCCTCAACCACACTGCTCTCATCAACTCTCGCCACTACTTCATCAAAAAAATCAAACTAGTTTGTCAGACATGATTTGCCTTGAACAAATCCATGCTAGCTGCCATTTATTAACCCATGTTTTTCCAAGTGACCATTAATTTTGTCTTGGATTAGTGTCTCTAAGTTGCCCCACCACTGACGTTAAGCTGACTGACCTGTAGTTGCCAGGTTTATCCTTCTCCTCTTTTTTGAACAGGGGTGTAACATTTGCAATTCTGCAGTCCACTGGCACCACCCCCATATCCAAGGAGGATTGGAAGATTGAGGCCAGAGCCTCCGCTAATTCTACCCTTACTTCCCTCAGCAATCTAGGATATGTGCCTTTTCTACTTTGAGCGCTGACAACTTTTAAGTACCTCCACTTTATCTATTTTTATCTTATACAGTTTCTCTACCAGCTTCTTCTTTACTGCGACATTGGCAGCATCCTCTTCTTTGTGAAGACAGATATAAAGTACCTTTGCCTCCACAAGATGATTTCCTTTTTGGTCCTTAATTGGCCCCACCCTTCCTATGACTATCCTTTTATTCTGTATGTTTATAAAAGTATTTGGTGTTCTCTTTTATGTTACCTGCTAATCTTTTCTCATAATAATGGTCACATCATTAAGCTTAATGTAAACCAAGAATGCATCTTGCAGTGACCATAACATGATAGAGTTTGACATTAAGTTTGAGAACAACAATAACTTGTATATATATATAGTGTCTTTAACGTAGTGAACCGTCGTAAGGCGCTTCACAAGAGTATTACGAAATTAATAAATTGACCAAGCCACATAGGGAGAAATCAGGGCAGGTGACCAAAAGCTTGGTCAAAGAGGTAGGTTTTAAGAAGCATCTTGAAGGAGGAAAGAACAGTAGAGAGGCAGAGAGGTTTAGGCAATGAATTCCAGAGCTTAGGGCCTAGGCACGGCCATCAATGGTTGAGCGATTATAATCAGGGATGCTCAAGAGGGCAGAATTAGCGGAGCGCAGACATCCCAGGGGGGGGCTGCGTTGGTGGAGGGGATTACAGAGATAGGGAAGGAGAAAGATCACACATAAACCAAGGTTCGAAACTTAAGCAGGGCTGACTGAATGAGACATAAACAGAACACATTAAACAGAACACAGAACAGCTGAGCTGTTAACAGGTAAACCTACAGAAAAACAGTGAGAGGTATTCAAATGAGTATTTAGGACAATGCAAGACTAATGCATACCCTAAAGACCAATAATTTCACTTGCACAGTCATGCAACCATAGTCAACATGTGAGGTGAGACAGTATAAATCTAAAGGAAGTGGCTTATACAATTGCTAAGAAAAGTGGCAATACAGAAAGCAACTAAGGGACATAAAGGAAATATTAAGAACTGCAAAAAGGAATCCAAAAAATATAAAGGTAATAGTAAAAGGTTTTATAAATGTATTAAGAGAGTGGTTGAGGGAGATGTGGACCCAGATGCAAGTAATAGGGTAATAGACAGCAAGGGAATGGCAGATAAATTATTCATTTTTCTCTTTATCTATATATGTGGGAATTTCATCTTTAATCAAAGACTCTAAAATGTTCCCTACCTCAGTAGTTCAGCTAATTGTCCTGTAATTATCGGGATTAGCTCTGTCTCCTTTTTATAAATGAATACTACATTGGCCACTCTCCAGTAATATCCACGCTCAATAGAACGCTGAAATATAATTTCTAATGCATCTGTAATTTCCTCCCTCACCTCCCTCAAGAGCCTGGGGCATATCCCATCAGGTCCTGTCACCTTGTCTTCATTTAGCTTAACTAACTTATTATAATGGATGAAAGGGAAATTGTAGAAAGCACTCATCTTGCCCTCAACCATATCACGATTCAACTCCTCTCCGATATCCTTTTTAGTAGAATCATAGAATGGTTACAGCACAGAAGAAGGCCATTTGACCCGGCAAGTCTGTGCCAGCTCTCTGCAAGAGCATCTCTGCTCATCCCACTTCTCCGCCCTTTCCCCGTAGTCCTGCAATTTTTTTTCCTTCAGGTACTTATCCAATTCCCTTTCGAAAGCCACGATCGAATCTGCTTCCACCACCCTTTCAGGCAGTGCATTCCAGATCATAACCACTCGCTGCGTTAAAAAGTTTTTCCTCATGTCGCCTTTGGTTCTTCTGCCAAACACTTTAAATCTGTGTCCTCTGGTTCTCGACCCTTCTGCCAATGGGAACAGTTTATTTCTATCTACTCTGTCTAGACCCCTCATGATTTTGAACACCTCTATCAAATCTCCTCGCAACCTTCTCTGCTCTAAGGACAACAACCCCAGCTTCTCCAGTCTATCCATATAACTGAAGTTCCTGGATCTATTCTTGTAAATCTTTTCTGCACCCTCTCTAAGGCCTTCATATCCTTCTTAAAGTGCAGTGCCCAGAATTGGACACAATACTCCATTTGAGGCCAAACGAGTGTTTTAGAAAGGTTCATCATAACTTCCTTGCTTTTGTACTCTATGCCTCTATTTATGAAGCCCAGGATCCCGTATGCATTTTTAACCCCTTTCTCAATCTGCCCTGTCACCTTCAACGATTTCTGCACGTATACCCCCAAATCTCTCTGTTCCTGCACTCCTTTAGGATTGTACCCTTTAGTTTATATTGCCTTTCCTCGTTCTTCCTACCAAAATGTATCACTTCGCACATTTCTACATTAAATTTCATCTCTCATGTGTCCGCCCATTCCACCAGCCTGTCTATGTCCTCTTGAAGTCTATCACTATCCTCCTCACTGTTCACTATACTTCCAAGTTTTGTGTCATCTGCAAATTTTGAAATTGTGCCCTGTACACCCAAGTTTAAGTCATTAATATATATATCTAGAAAAGAAGTGGTCCTAGTATCGACCCCTGGGGTACACCACTGTATACCTTCCTCCAATTTAAAAAACCGTTCACCACTACTGTCTGTTTCCTGTCACTTAGCCAATTTCATATCCATGCTGCCACTATCCCTTTTATTCCATGGGCTTCAACTTTGTTCACAAGCTTATTACGTGGCACTTTATCAAACGCCTTTTAGAAGTCCATGTACACCATATCATCCGCATTGCCTCATCAACTCTCTCTGTTACCTCATCAAAAAACTCAATCAATTAGTTAAACATGATTTGCCTTTAACAAATCCATTCTGACTTTCCTTAATTAATCCATACTTGTCCAAGTGACGGTTAATTTTGTCCCTGATTATCGTTTCGAAAAGCTTCCCCCCTCCCCAGGTTAAACTGACTGGCCTATAGTTGCTGGGTTTATCCTTACACCCTTTTTTGAACAAGGGTGTAACATTTGAAATTCTCCGGTCCTCTGGCACCAGCCCCCTTTCCAAGGAGGATTGGAAGATTATGGCCTGATCCTCTACAATTTCCACCTTTACTTCCCTCAGCATTCTAGGATGCATCCCAACTGGTCCTGGTGACTTATCTACTTTAAGTATAGCTAGCCTTTCTAGTATCTCCTCCTCATCAATTTTTATCCCAACCAATATCTCAACTGCTTCCTCTTTCATTATGATTTTGGTAGCATCTTCTTCCTTGGTAAAGACAGATGCAAAATACTCATTTAGTACCTCAGCCATGCCCTCTGATCCATGCGTAGATCTCAATTTTGGTCCCTAATCGCTCCCCACCCGCCACCCCCCACCCCCCCGCCACCCCTCCTCTTACTACCCGTTTACTATTTCTATGTCTATGGAAAACTTTTGGATTCTCTTTTAAGTTAGCTGCTAAACAATTCTCATACTCTCTCTTTGCCCCTCTTATTTCCTTTTTCACTTTCCCTCTGAGCTTTCTATATTCAGCACTTGTATTCTCAACCAGAAATCTGTCATACGCCCCCTTTTTCTGCTTCATGTTATTTCTTTCTTCATCCAGGGAGCTCTGACTTTGGTTGCCCCACCTTTCCCCCTCATGGGAATGTACCTCGACTGCATCCGAACCACCTCCTTGTTAAAGGCAGCCCATTGTTCGATTACAGTTTTGCCTGCCAATCTTTAATTCCAATTTATTTGGGAAGTTCCATTCTCATCCCACTGAAATTATCTTGCCTCCAATTGAGTATTTTTCCTCGAGATTGCTCCCTGTCTTTTTCCATAGCTAGTCTAAACCTTATGATACTATGATCACTGTTCCCAAAATATTCCCCCACTGACACTTGCTCTACTTGACCCACTTCATTCCCCAAAACGAGATCCAGCAATGCCTCCTTCTTCGTTGGGCCAGAAAAGTACTGATCAAGAAAGTGCCCCTGAACACACTTCAGAAATTAATCCCCCCTCTCTGCCCTTTACACTATTACTATCCCAGTCTATATTAGGATAATTGAAGTCCCTCCATTATCACTACTGTACAGTTCTTGCACTTCTCTGCAATTTCCCTGCAACTTTGCTCTGCTATATCCTTCCCACTAGTTGGTGGCCGATAGAATACACCAATGGCACCTCTATTGTTTCTCAACTCTAACCAAATAGATTAAGTCCTTGACCCTTCCAGGACATCCTCTCTCTTTGGCACTGTAATATTATCCTTAATCAATACTGCCACCCCATCTTCTTTCTTTCCTTCCCTATCTTTCCTGAACACCTTATATCCAGGAATATTTAGTGCCCAATCCTGCCCTTTTTTGAGCCAGGTCTCCGTTATCACCACAACATCATATTCCCATGTGTTTATTTGCACCTGCAGCTCACCAACCTTATTTTGTGCATTCACATGATCTGTAAACCTATCTTAGATTTCTTGTATTCTCCATTCATCTGACCCCACCTATTACCGTACTATTTCTTACTCGAGTACTATCTGTCTCTCCCAATTCTTTGTGCACCTTGGTTCTCCTTTCTAATGCTACATCCTGGTGCCCATCCCCCTGCCAAATTAGTTTAAACCCTCCTCAACAGCACTAGCAACCCTCCTCCTCTGCCCCTCCCCCCCCCCCTCCCTCCCACTCCCCACCCCACTCCCTGGCGAGGATATCGGTCCCGGCTCTGTTGAGGTGCAATCTGTCCGGCCTGTACAGGTCCCACCTCCCCCAGAACTGGCCCCAATGTCCCAGGAATCTAAAGCCCTCCCTCCTGCACCATCTCTCCGGCCACATATTCATCTGCTCTATCCTCCTATTCCTATACTCACTAGCTTGTGGCACCAGGAGTAATCCGGAGATTACTACCTGTGAGATCCTTTTTAATCTCTTTCCTAACTCCTTAGTAAAGCCCAATGCAAAGTATTTATTAAATACCTCTGCCATTTTATCATCACCTAAAAATGGACAATCCTCTCCTCTCAGGGATCTCACCTCACTTTAACAATTCTCTTTTTACTGATATATTTGTAAAATATCTTATTTTGAAGTTGTTTGGAATTCTCCCCTCATATCTTTCCTATCTCATTCCTAACCTCTTCTTATTTTCGCACATTCTCCTTTAGTTTTTTTCATTATTATAGTCATTATAGGTTATTAGAGTTAAACTAATATGGCAGGGGGATGGGAACCAATGCAGGGAGACAGAGGGAAACAAAAAGGAGACAAAAGCAAAAGACAGAAAGGAGATGAGGAAAAGTGGAGGGCAGAGAAAAAAGGCCACTGTACAGCAAAGTTCTAAAAGGACAAAGGGTGTTAAAAAAAACAAGCCTGAAGGCTTTGTGTCTTAATGCAAGGAGTATCTGTAATAAGGTGGATGAATTAACTGTGCAAATAGATGTTAACAAATATGATGTGATTGGGATTACAGAGACGTGGCTCCAGGATGATCAGGGCTGGGAACTCAACATCCAGGGGTATTCAACATTCAGGAAGGATAGAACAAAAGGAAAAGGAGATGGGGTAGCATTGCTGGTTAAGGAGGAGATTAATGCAATAGTTAGGAAGGACATTAACTTGGATAATGTGGAATCTATATGGGTAGAGCTGCAGAACACCAAAGGGCAAAAAACGTTAGTGGGAGTTGTATACAGACCTCCAAACAGTAGTAGTGGTGTTGGGGAGGGCATCAAACAGGAAATTAGGGGTGCATGCAATAAAGGTGCAGCAGTTATCATGGGTGACTTTAATATGCACATAGATTGGGCTAACCAAACTGGAAGCAATACGGTGGAGGAGGATTTCCTGGAGTGCATAAGGAATGGTTTTCTAGACCAATATGTCGAGGAACCAACTAGGGGGGAGGCCATCTTAGACTGGGTGTTGTGTAATGAGAGAGGATTAATTAGCAATCTCGTTGTGCGAGGCCCCTTGGGGAAGAGTGACCATAATATGGTGGAATTCTGCATTAGGATGGAGAATGAAACAGTTAATTCAGAGACCATGGTCCAGAACTTAAAGAAGGGTAACTTTGAAAGTATGAGGCGTGAATTGGCTAGGATAGATTGGTGAATGGTACTTAAGGGGTTGACTGTGGATGGGCAATGGCAGACATTTAGAGACCGCATGGATGAACTACAATTGTACATTCCTGTCTGGCGTAAAAATAAAAAAGGGAAGGTGGCTCAACCGTGGCTATCAAGGGAAATCAGGGATAGTATTAAAACCAAGGAAGTGGCATACAAATTGGCCAGAAATAGCAGCGAACCCGGGGACTGGGAGAAATTTAGAACTCAGCAGAGGAGGACAAAGGGTTTGATAAGGGCAGGGAAAATGGAGTACGAGAAGAAGCTTGCAGGGAACATTAAGACGGATTGCAAAAGTTTCTATAGATATGTAAAGAGAAAAAGGTTAGTAAAGACAAACGTAGGTCCCCTGCAGTCAGAATCAGGGGAAGTCATAACGGGGAACAAAGAAATGGCGGACCAATTGAACAAGTACTTTGGTTCGGTATTCACTAAGGAGGACACAAACAACCTTCCGGATATAAAAGGGGTCAGAGGGTCTAGTAAGGAGGAGGAACTGAGGGAAATCCTTATTAGTTGGGAAATTGTGTTGGGGAAATTGATGGGATTGAAGGCCGATAACACCCCAGAGCCTGATGGACTGCATCCCAGAGTACTTAAGGAGGTGGCCTTGGAAATAGCGGATGCATTGACAGTCATTTTCCAACATTCCATAGACTGGAGGGTAGCCAATGTAACCCCACTTTTTAAAAAATGAGGGAGAGAGAAAACAGGGAATTATAGACCGGTCAGCCTGACATCAGTAGTGGGTAAAATGATGGAATCAATTATTAAGGATGTCATAGCAGCGCATTTGGAAAGAGGTGACATGATAGGTCCAAGTCAGCATGGATTTGTGAAAGGGAAATCATGCTTGACAAATCTTCTGGAATTTTTTGAGGATGTTTCCAGTAGAGTGGACAAGGGAGAACCAGTTGATGTGGTATATTTGGACTTTCAGAAGGCTTTTGACAAGGTCCCACACAAGAGATTAATGTGCAAAGTTAAAGCATATGGGATTGGGGGTAGTGTGCTGACATGGATTGAGAACGGGTTGTCAGACAAGAAGCAAAGAGTAGGAGTAAATGGGGGCTTTTCAGAATGGCAGGCAGTGACTAGTGGGATACCGCAAGGTTCTGGGCTAGGGCCCCAGCTGTTTACACAGTACATTAATGATTTAGACGAGGGGATTAAATGTAGTATCTCCAAATTTGTGGATGACACTAAGTTGGGTGGCAGTGTGAGCTGCAAGGAGGATGCTATGAGGCTGCAGAGCGACTTGGATAGGTTAGGTGAGTGGGCAAATGCATGGCAGATGAAGTATAATGTGGATAAATGTGAGGTTATCCACTTTGGTGGTAAAAACAGAGAGACAGACTATTATCTGAATGGTGACAGATTAGGAAAAGGGGAGCTGCAACGAGACCTGGGTGTCATGGTACATCAGTGATTGAAGGTTGGCATGCAGGTACAGCAGGCGGTTAAAAAAGCAAATGGCATGTTGGCCTTCATAGCGAGGGGATTTGAGTACAGGGGCAGGGAGGTGTTGCTACAGTTGTACAGGGCCTTGATGAGGCCACACCTGGAGTATTGTGTACAGTTTTGGTCTCCTAACCTGAGGAAGGACATTCTTGCTATTGAGGGAGTGCAGCGAAGGTTTACCAGACTGATTCCCGGGATGGCGGGACTGACCTATCAAGAAAGACTGGATCAACTGGGCTTGTATTCACTGGAGTTCAGAAGAATGAGAGGGAATCTCATAGAAATGTTTAAAATTCTGATGGGTTCAGACAGGTTAGATGCAGGAAGAATGATCCCAATGTTGGGGAAGTCTCGAACCAGGGGTCACAGTCTAAGGATAAGGGGTAAGCCATTTATGACCGAGATGAGGAGAAACTTCTTCACCCAGAGAGTGGTGAACCTGTGGAATTCTCTACCACAGAAAGTTGTTGAGGCCAATTCACTAAATATATTCAAAAAGGAGTTAGATGAAGTCCTTACTACTAGGGGGATCAAGGGGTAATGGTGAGAAAGCAGGAATGGGGTACTGAAGTTGCATGTTCAGCCATGAACTCATTGAATGGCGGTGCAGGCTAGAAGGGCTGAATGGCCTACTCCTGCATCTATTTTCTATGTTTCTATGTCTATGTTTTCAATTTTAATTGGTTTCTAACCTCTTTGTTTATCCAAGGCAGCCCAAAACTACTAGAAGTTTCCTTATTTTTTTAAATGGAATGTATTTATTCTGTACCTTAAAATCTCTTTTTTTAAAAACATCCCACTGCTGGTCTACAGTCCTTAGACAATTTCTCCTTCCACTTCACCTCAGCTAGCTCGCTCCTCATCTTTCTAGAACATGCCCTAATTCAATCTGGTGATCTAGATTTTGCACTGACTTTTCCCTTTCTGGTTGGACCTTAGATTATATCATACTCCGGTGCTTACTCACATTTAGTTCACTGACCTAATCTATCTTATTACTCGGAACCAGAGCAAGCAATGCCTCTGCCCTTGTGGGTTGATTAGCATACTGCTTGAGGAAGGAGTCCTGTGCACATTTAAGAATGCCATTCCTATTTTTCCATTTTCTCCCTCTCTGTTCTAACCAATAAGCAGATAATTAAAATCTCCCACAACAATAATTTGTTATTTGTACTTATCTGTCTAATCTGACTGCAGATTTACTTTTCCATTTCCTGCATACAATTTAGAGGTCTGTAATATATCTCCTACTAGGATGGCCAACTCTACACTTTAGAGAAGTGTGGACTTAGAGGTGATCTGATTGAGGTTTATAAGATAATGAAGGGAATAGATTGTGTTCCAGTTGACATTTTGTTCCAATTAAATAGGTTAGGGAGGACCAGGGGTGACAAATTTAAGTTGTAAAAGTCCAGATCTAGATTAGATGTCAGGTGGTGATTCTTTTCCCAGAGAATAGTGGACCTTTGGAACAGGCTGTCATCTCGTGTGATGGATGCTGATTGGCTGAATTCCTTCAAGCGAGAGCTGGACCTGTTTCTGGCTGAGGCAGAGATCACCTCTTACAGAAGGTAGGTACTTTAGGGAATTCAGGGCCAGAGTGATCTCCTGGATTAGTTTTGATCGCCTAAATGGGTCGGAGAGGAATTTTCCAGTTTTTCCCCAAATTGGCCTGAGTTTTTTTATCTGTTGTCTTGCCTCTCCCAAGAGTTCACATGGTTTTGGATGGGGTGGGGTATACATTGTGATACACAAGGCGTCACAATTATGTGGGACAGGCTGGATAGGCCAGAAGGTCTATAGACCTGTCCATCATTTTTCATATGTGTTTGTGTGGTTGGACGAATTCCTGGAGGTTTGATCACATGACATCTGATCATGTGATACTTGATCACAAGGCCACCTCAGGTATAATCTATATATTAAAACACCTTCCGCAGGGTGCTCTCCATCTGCCTACAGACCTTACTTCCTGTTGTCACAATTTTGGGTTACACTTATCCATCAGTGCCAATACTTCAGCTCTTTCATAATATTCTTGCAGTTTTGCAGGAAATAGCAGAGGAAGTTTTCATAAACCTATTTAGAATTTTTCTACACATAAGGATCAGAGGAATTCTCTGCCACTGTGACTTTCTTTGTGACTCAGGACTATCTCCCCAAATGTTTCTTGTGCAAATAAGTAGCTACATAAAACAAAAAAGATTTTTTCAGACTCTTGGAAAGGATCAATATGTAGCAATATATGCAGGATCGTGTTGTTCTGAGGCATGTTATAAAGAATTGACTTTACTAACTGTTAGAACTGATCACAGTTAGTGTTGAACACAAGCTGAACAATGACACTTTCATCACAAGTCGAACTGCAATTGAACTGTCCAGCATGAGTACCATTAACCTCTCAATCCAACGACAGCAGCGCCGGCCAGAGCCTCTTGCATCAGACTGGACTGCGACCAGTGCAAAGCGATTGTATAAAAGTCACAACATTTAAACAGCACTTGATGCTACAGAGGTAAGGAATAAAGAATAAAACAAAATAACTTCCCTAATGGCTGAATCTTGCCCCTGCTGCAAGGTCCTGTCCCATAATGTCAGCTGTCTATTACTTTATCTAAATTGGGGTTGAGAGCTGTTCTTTGAGCAGCTATTGGCAGATTTGATAAAGTGCCACATAATAGGCTTCCCAGCAAAGTTGAAGCCCATGTAATAAAAGGGCCAGTGGCAGCATAGATATGAAATTGGCTAAGTGACAGAAAACAAAGAGTAGTGAACGGTTGTTTTTCGGACTGGAGGAAGGTATATAATGGTGTTCCCCAGGGGTTGGTTCTAGGACCACTGCTTTTCTTGATATTATTAATGACGTGGATGTGGGTGTACAGGGCACAATTTCAAAATTTGCAGATGACACAAAACTTGGCAGTATAATGAACAGTGAGGAGGATAATGATAGACTTCAAGAGGACATAGACAGGCTGGTGGAATGAGAGGACATGTGGCAGATGAAATTTAATGCAGAAAAGTGCTAAGTGATACATTTTTGGTAGGAAAAACGAGGAGGCAGATTTAAGGTGATTGGCAGAAGTACCAAAGAAAGAAAAACTTGCATTTGTATAGCGCCTTTCATGACCACCGGATGTCTCAAAGTGCTTTACAGCCAATGAAGTACTTTTGAAGTGCAGTCATTGTTGTAATATAGGAAATATAGCAAATATAAAGGTGACATGAGGAAAAACATTTTTTATGCAGCGAGTGGTTAGGATCTGAAATGCACTGCCTGAAAGGGTGCTGGAGGCAGATTCAATCGTGGCTTTCAAAGGGGAATTGGATAAGTACCTGAAGGAAAACAAATTGCAGGACTACGGGAAAGGGTGGGGGAGTGGGACGAGATGAAGTGCTATTGCAGAGAGCCGGCATGGGCTCGATGAGCCAAATGTTCTCCTTCTCTGCTGCAACCATTCTATAATTCTATGATTTAGAAGTTATCTACTAATGACAATGCTGAGTGCAGCTCCAGAAAATACAAAATACTTTTCTCCGGACAACTTGCCACAATGTCCAGAAAATCAATCCTCAGTTCCAGGAAAATCCTGGAAAATCCAGGAGGTTGGAAACCCTAACTCCAACTAATGGAGCAAGCCCTTTTTATCTGTGAGCTCCAATCACATTGACTATGCCTATTTCTTGTTTACATCAACCCTCTCTATAGCATGAGTTCCTCATTTTACCAATATTACCACTCCTTTCTTATCTTTTCTATCCCTCTAAATATATTATATCCCAATGTTTATTTTCCAGTCTTGTCCGGGTACGTTCATTTTAGGGTTTTTCTTGTTTATATCTAGTCAATTTGATTTTATTCCTCTATACCGTATCCCTCTTGCTAAATTGTTTTCTTCATAAATATTAACCGTATCTATTTCTCCCTACTGATCCTGTTTGATTTTAATTTCCCAGCTCCTGGCCAGAGTTTAAATACATCGTCACTTCCCATTTAACAGTTTGACCAGGACATTTTTTTTTCTTTCTAATTGGAGATTTTATTCAGTGGAAACTTTCACACACTATTGTAGATTTTGTACCAAAGTTCAGTTTAGGATTAAAGTAAAAGTTCATAATTTTATTGCAAACTAACTTTCTGTTGAGGGGACATTAACGCTGCGTAATAGCCCCATCTGTCACAGAATTGATACGAGTGCCCAAAGTGGAATCCCTCTTCCTGACCCCACTCCTTTAGCCATGGATAGATTTCTGTCATCTTCCTGTCCTTCCCTATTCCAGCGCATGGCTAGGGGAGGAATCCTGTGAAGTCCTGCTTCTAACCATGCTTCCTAATCTCCTAAATTCAGGTTTGTTTTTAGCTACATCACTGCCCTCCACATGGACCACTATAACTGGCTGTTCTCCCTCCCCTTGCAGTATTCTCCAGTCTGTGTGATATGTCCATTACCCTAGCACCTGGGAGACAACAAAGCATCTGAGAATGTCAATCTGGACTGTCAGCCCCTCAAACGATTGAATCCCCCAGCCACTTACCCCTTGTTTGTTGGGGCCATTGATATGTATTTGATGGCTCTGTCTAGAATCTTCACTTTCCCCACAGGAAGCTGGAGTTCAAATATCTGAGGGCATCATTTAGTCCTGTTCTGATCTTTCCTTTCTGCCTTTCCCCACCCCTCGGTTATCTATCTTTCCTCCTCCACTGCTTGCTCCCTATCTCTCATTATTTCGACTATCCTCTTGAACTCTCGCTCCAGAAACTGCTTCCTCATCCTGATGTGTCAGATTTTCTTCATCTACTTCTCAAATTCTGAGATTTTAAACTCGAGCAGTGTAAGTTGGAGACGCTTCCCACAGACCTGTTTACTCAAGTCAACAACTAGTGCACGAACCTTTCATGTCTAGCACAGTCCCTTCCTGTGCTGCTTTTTTTAGATTCAGTTAGTTTGTTCTATTTTCAAGTTCATATTAGTTGGATATCATCATCATCATCATAGGCAGTCTCTCGAAATCGAGGAAGACTTGCTTCCACTCTAAAAGTGAGTTCTTAGGTGACTGAACAGTCCAACATGGGAATTACAGTCTCTGTCACAGGTGGGACAGTGATTGAAGGAAGGGATGGGTGGGGAGTCTGGTTTGCCACAGGCTCCTTCCGCTGCCTGCACTTGTTTTCTGCACGCTCTCGACGACAATTCTCAGCGCCCTCCCGGATGCTCTTCCTCCACTTAGGGCGGTCTTGGGCCAGGGATTCCCAGGTGCCAGTGAGGATGTTGCACTTTATCAAGGAGGCTTTGAGGTTGTCCTCGAAATATTTCCTCTGCCCACCTGAGGCTCGCTTGCCATGAAGGAGTTCTGAGTAGAGTGCTTGCTTTGGGAGTCTCGTGTCGGGCAAGCGGATGATGTGGCCCACCCAACGGACAGCTAGTCTACTCAGCAACTGCTTCCAGCAAGCCCTGCCCTTTCTCCTCAACCAAACAATGGTCATGTATCTTCAGCAAGGTGGAAGGATCCACGCAGAATACTTTGTGACCAGCGGAGTACTTGTGAACTAGCCATCTTGATGCTCTGGGCAATTAGGATAGGGGCCAGAGTTTGGCTCAAAGAGTGAGAGAGACACAGCGAGTGAGGTCTCACTTTTTAATCAGCCAGAGAGAGGCTATGCATTTCCAGGCTGATATATACACCAGTTAGAAAAAAGAAAGACACTGAGCCCTCTGGTATTTCACTTCCAAATTCCAACCCTTCTCCAATCCTAGCAACACCCATTTTTTTGTTTCATATCCATGTTGTCACATTTCCTCTTGTACCAGATGCTTGAATTTTTCTAGCAAGCCTCTTGTGAGATACCTGCCTGAATTTTCTGAATTTCTGAATTCTGTATTTTCTGAAAATACATATACTCTACATCCCATGCAAGTGCAGGAGATGCAACACTTGCCAGTCACCTCCTCCTTTACCACCATCCAGGGACCCAAACACTCTTTCCAGGTGGAGCAGCAATTTACTTGAACTACAATGCGGTCTTTTCTACGTTGGGGAGACCAAACACAGATTTTGTGCCCACTTTGCTGAATACTTGTGTTCAGTCCGCAAACATGACCCCAAGCTTCTGGTTGCTTGTCATTTTAACTCTGTCTTTGGCCTCCTACACTATTCCAATGAAGCTCAACTTAAACTCGAGGAACAGCACCTCGTCTTTCAATTAGGCACTTTTCAGCCTTCCAGACTCAACATCGAGTTCAATAATTTCAGATCATAACCACTGCTCCCATTTTTTCGGACAGCAGGTGCTGGTAATGACTCTGCTGTAACCATTTAAGAAGATAAGAACATAAGAAATAGGATCAGGAGTAGGCCATACGGCCCCTCGAGCCTGCTCCGCCATTCAATAAGATCATGGCTGATCTGATCATGGACTCAGCTCCACTTCCCCACCCACTCCCCATAACCCCTTATCCCCGTATCGTTTAAGAAACTGTCTATCTCTGTCTTAAATTTATTCAATGTCCCGGCTTCCACACCTCTCTGAGGCAGCGAATTCCACAGATTTACAACCCTCTGAGAGAAGAAATTTCTCTTCATCTCCACATGATCTTAGAATAAGGCGGCCCCTTATTCTAAGATCATGTTCTCTAGACCCAACTTTTGTTTCTTTAATAAAAACAGAAAATTCTGGAAATACTCAGCAGGTCAGGCAGCATCTGTGGAGAGAGAAACAGGGTTAACGTTTCAGTTCATGACCCTTCGTCACAACTCTGAGAATGAAAATTCAGCTGAGTATTTCCAGCATTTTCTGTTTTTATTTCAGATTTCCACCATCCGCAGTATTTTGCTTTTGTTCCTTTACTTGTCCCATTACCACCCCTTTTGTCTTGCATCATCATCCCTTGTGTCATTTAGTCACTCCTGCCTTCCACTTTATGCCTTTTGTTCCCCCTGCTCCTGTACTTGCTTACAAACTATTACATCTCTAACTTCTTCCATTTCTGATGAAAGGTAATGGACCTGAAACGTTAACTCTATTTCTCTCTCCACAGATGTTGCCTGAGCTGATGAGTATTTCCAGCATTTTCTGTTTTTATTTCGGATTTCCAGCATCCAAGGTATTTTACTTGTGTTTATATGCTGCATCTACTGCATTCCCTTTATCCATTAGGCCACTTCTTCAAAAGTCTCTTTGAGATTAATAAACATGATATGCCTTTAACAAATGACTGTCCGTGATTAACCTGTGCCTTTCTCAATCATAGAATCATAGAAATTTATGGCACAAGATGAGGCCATTCAGCCGATGGTATCTATACCGATAACTGCTCACATTAATTGTGTATTGTGAGCTGATTGTTTCCCTTTGGAATGTGGACAGTCTGGAGCTGTGGTGAGAAGGTGGTGGTGAGAGCAGGTACCGCCCGATGGCCCACTTAGGGCATTAAGGGTCAACTGTAAGGTGGGACTGGAGTCACTGCAGGGGTGGCCCATTCTATTCGTGGAAGAATGTTTTTTTTATAAAGTTGTGGTGCTAGGTCCAAATTAATGTTATCAACAAATTACTGAATTTAATTTCCCAATTGGATTCGAATGCGTTGCTTAGGATACTGCTCCCATACCATAACCACTACACTACACTATGCGGGCTGGGACTATCCTATTGATGGTGCTGTGGTATTTGTTGGGTTGTTTTTTCATTGCGAACGGGAGACATTCGTTCCCCTCCCACCCCATGGATTATCACAGCATCCATGTCTCACAGAACTCGCAGAAAAAGTTCACACTCACTGCGGGGCGACTTCGCCAAGAAACTCTCGGGAACGGGAGTAATGAGTGAGCCACAGGAAGAAAGGTCGAGACGGGAGCTCTCAGCAGGAACCTCAGACAAGTGTCCCCATCCCCTGAATAAGCGACATCCGACCCTTTACAAATGAATAAAGACAAACCACGCAGTGAGAAGTCAGTTACACGAACACTTTTTGAGATGGGGTTACTGGAGCTCATTTGTTATTTTACACGGGTAGAATGGGCACCGGCCTCAATAACCAAACACCCAAGAAACAGTCTGGGGACGAGGGTGAAGGCGGCACTGGGAAACCGAGGGCAGTGCAACAAGTGAGCCGCTCGCTCTCGGCCAATCTCCCTTCAATTTAAGATCCTTTTAGTGGCGTTCTTGGAGGCGATACTTGTCCCAGGATGGGGCCGAGAGAGACCTGTCCCGGGGGAGATCTGTCCTGGACTGGAGCCGGGGGAGACATGTCCTGGGTTGGAGCCGGGGAAGTCATGTCGCGGGGGAGGCATGTCCTGGGCTGGAG
This sequence comes from Pristiophorus japonicus, assembly GCF_044704955.1. NCBI lineage: Eukaryota > Metazoa > Chordata > Chondrichthyes > Pristiophoridae > Pristiophorus > Pristiophorus japonicus. The sequence goes on along the minus strand of NC_091979.1, from coordinate 221,130,750 downwards.
CCGTCCCGGGGGAGGCATGTCCTGGGCTGGAGCCGGAGGAGACATGTCCCGGAGGAGACATGTCCTGGGCCGGAGCCGGAGGAGACATGTCCCGGGGGAGACATGTCCCGGAGGAGGCATGTCCTGGGCTGGAGCCGGAGGAGACACGTTCCGGGGGAGACATGTCCCGGAGGAGGCATGTCCTGGGCTGGAGCCGGAGGAGACACGTTCCGGGGGAGACATGAGCCGGGGGAGACATGTCCTGGGCTGGAGCCGGAGGAGACATGTCCCGGGGGAGACATGAGCCGGGGGAGACATGTCCTGGGCTGGAGCCGGAGGAGACACGTTCCGGGGGAGACATGTCCCGGAGGAGGCATGTCCTGGGCTGGAGCCGGAGGAGACATGTCCCGGGGGAGACATGTCCCGGGGGAGGCATGTCCTGGGCTGGAGCCGGAGGAGACATGTCCCGGGGGAGACATGAGCCGGGGGAGACATATCCTGGGCTGGAGCCGGAGGAGACATGTCCCGGGGGAGACATGTCCCGGGGGAGGCATGTCCTGGGCTGGAGCCGGAGGAGACATGTCCCGGGGGAGACATGAGCCGGGGGAGACATATCCTGGGCTGGAGCCGGAGGAGACACGTCCCGGGGGAGACACGTCCCGGGGGAGGCATGTCCTGGGCCGGAGCCGGAGGAGACATGTCCTGGGGGAGACATGAGCCGGGGGAGACATGTCCCAGGGGAGACATGAGCCAGGGGAGACATGTCCCAGGGGAGACATGAGCCGGGGGAGACCTGTCCCGGGGGAGACATGTCCCGGCTCTCTCCGTTCCTTACCTGTCTACGGCAATGGCTGTCATTGAGTAGATGCTGGCGAACACGGCAGTGATAGGCAAGAGGTTGTGGAAGCGGCAGTAGTGTAGTCCGAAATACCAGTCATTGTGCACGGCGTAGATGAAGTTGAAGGCGGTGTTGAAGGCGGCCATGGAGGCGTCTCCCACGGCCAGGTTGACCAGAAAGTAGTTGGTGACTGTCCGCATCCTCCGATGGGCCAGGATGATCCACATCACAACCACATTGCCGCACACAGAGGTCAACACGATAACCGAGTAAGCAAGAACCCAGAGACACACTTGCCAGGCCGGCTGGGCAAACACATTGACCAGGGTCTCGTTGACACTGGACACGGTCTCATTTAGCTCAGCTCCCGCCGCGCTGCTCATTTCCCACCCGGACCACGGAACTCTGTCTGTGCTCCGACTACAGCACCGGCTCAATCTCAGGGCTCCCACTAGGGAGCTGTGTAAGCACCAAAGGAACCCCTCCTCACTATCCCAACACCTGGAGAGACCCCGCTCACTATCCCAACACCTGGAGAGACCCCGCTCACTATCCCAACGCCTGGAGATATCCCGCTCACTAACCCAACGCCTGGAGAGATCCCGCTCACTATCCCAACGCCTGGAGAGACCCCGCTCACTATCCCAACACCTGGAGAGATCCCGCTCACTACCGCTCACTATCCCAACACCTGGAGAGACCCCGCTCACTATCCCAACACCTGGGGAGACCCCGCTCACTATCCCAACACCTGGAGAGTCCCCGCTCACTATCCCAACACCTGGAGAGACCCCGCTCACTATCCCAACACCTGGAGAGTCCCCGCTCACTATCCCAACACCTGGAGAGATCCCGCTCACTATCCCAACACCTGGAGAGATCCCGCTCACTATCCCAACGCCTGGAGAGATCCCGCTCACTATCCCAACACCTGGAGATCCCACTCACTATCCCAACACCTGGAGAGATCCCGCTCACTATCCCAACACCTGGAGAGATCCCGCTCACTATCCCAACACCTGGAGAGATCCTGGTCACGGACAACCTTCTCCCCAATTCCCAGCTCACCGCCCAACACTTGAAAAGACCGAGATCGTCGACGCAAACACTTGCACAAATTTGGCAATGTTTGTAAATGACGATCACGGTTGATGGCGATACTGGGTGCACGAACTATCCGGAATACAAGTTTACAAGTGAAGCTGGCAGGAGCTGCACTATATCGACATTGTTGGAGGGGTGGAGCTGTGGGCTCCGTGACACGCCAGGAAGGCGGAGACTTCACGGAACAAACCCTGTAAAACACCATCATAGACTTTGCTAATACCCTGTGCCCTGCGTGAGTCCGATCAGTCCCACAGTCACTGAATGTACATGTGCTATACTTGTCCTCCGATCAGTAAATTCCCACCCTGTACAGTCCCAGGCGTTTCTCTTTGTTTTCCTGTTCCAATTGCCTGTAATAGATTTACCACATTTGCAGAAACCAATGTTAATCTCACACACATCAACGCACAATGTCACTATGTACGGCAAAGTTGGCGATATTTCCACAACCAGTTCCTTTCTGAACCAGGGTTGGTCTTCATGATGAACTTCATTTGGTTACAAAATATTTCAGTTATAATTTCTGAAAGCGTTGCCCCAGTCTTAAGGTTATACACGTGTGATACGCGTGATATACATATTACAGCTCCCCCATTCTAAAGGGCAATTATTGAGGATACTTAACCCACGTCCTGCATAATTCTGCTCCCTTTAATAGCCTCCGTTTAAATGAACTAATAAACATTAATGTAAAGGAATAACAGGAATAAAGTTTAATATTTAAACATCCTTAATGTAAATGATTCCACAATGAAAACCATCATCATCATAGGCAGTCCCTCGGAATCGAGGAAGATTTGCTTCCACTCCTAAAGTGAGTTCTTTGGTGACTGAACAGTCCAATGTGAGAAACACAGACCCTGTCACAGGTGGGACAGATATTCGTCGGGGGAAGGGGGGGGCGCGGTGGGACTGATTTGACGGACACTCCTTCCATTGCCTGCGCCTGACCACTTCACACTGGCAGCATTGAGATTCGAAGAACTAAACGCCCTCCCGGATGCATTTTCTCCATCTAGGGCAATCTTCGGCCAGGATCTCCCAGGTGTCAGTGGTGATGTCGCACTTTACCAGGGAGGCTTTGAGTGTGTCATTGTAACGTTTCTGCTGTCCACCTTTGGCTCATTTGCCATGACGGAGCTCCGCGTAGAGCAATTGCTTAGGGAGTCTCGCTTCTGGCATACGGACTAAGTGGCCTGCCCAGCAAAGCTGATCGAGTGTGGTTAGTGCTTCAATGCTGGGGATGTTAGCCTAGGCGAGGATGCTGATGTTGGTGTGTCTGTCCTCCCAGGGAATTTGCAGGAACTTGCGGAGACATCATTGGTGATATATCTCCAGCGACTTGAGATGTCTTCTGTACATCGTTCATGCCTCCAATCCATACAGGAGGGCGGGTATTACTACAGCCCCGTAGACCATGAGCTTGGTGGTAGGTTTGAGGGCCTGGTCTTCGAACACGCTTTTCCTCAGGCGGCTGAAGGCTGCACTGGCGCACTGGAGGCGATGTTGAATCTCCGCATCAATGTCTGCCTTTGTTGACAAGAGGCTCCAAGGTATGGGAAGTGTTGAGGGCTGCGCCGTAAATCTTGATGACAATTGTTATATATGTGGACTTGTATTTACTCTGTACAGCCAATAGAGGGCTCATTCCCCAGAGTCCCAAGGGATCTCATAACCCCTTGGGAGCACAGGTATTTAAGAAGGCTTCACAGGTTGCAGACGCACTTTGGAGATCTGCAATAAAAGACTAAGGTCACACGTTACTTTGAGCTCACAGTATTCAGTCTGACTTTTTCTCCATACTTAACAACTGGTGATGAGATACAGATAGCAAACCCAAAGATGCAGAGAACAGTGGGCATCCTGGAGAAATTTTCGGAGGGAGATGATTGGGAAACCTTTGTGGAGCGACTCGACCAATACTTCGTGGCCAATGAGCTAGATGGGGAAGAGAGCACTGCCAAACGAAGGGCAATCCTCCTCACCATCTGTGGGGCACCAACATATAGCCTCATGAAGAATCTGCTCCAGCGAAACCCACGGAAAACTCGTACGACGATTTGTGCACAATGGTCCGAGAGCATTTGAACCCAAAGGAAAGTGTTCTGATGGTGAGGTACCGGTTCCACACTACAAAAGGTCTGAAGGCCAGGAAGTGGTGAGTTATGTCGCCGAGCTGAGATGCCCTGCAGGACATTGCAAATTTGAAAGACATTTGGAGCATATGCTCAGAGACTTTTTCGTACGTGGCATTGGCCACGAAACCATACTTCGCAAACTTTTGACTGCAGAGACCCCAACCTTGAGTAAGGCCATAGCAATAGCCCAGGTGTTCATTGCCACCAGTGACAATACTAAGCAAATCTCTCAGCACAAAAATGCTGCTACAAGTACTGTGAACAAAATGATCTTGTTTTCCAATCGCAACGTACAGAGCAGGTCACACATACCTGCAGCTACATGTCCGCAGATGTCTCAGAGTCCAGCATCAAGGGTGATGAATGCAAAGCCATTAACACCTTGTTGGCGCTGCGGGGGTGATCATTGTTTCCATTCATGCCAATTCAAAGAATATGTTTGCAAGGGCTGTGGAACAATGCGACACCTCCAAGGAGTGTGCAGGCAAGCTGCAAAGCCTGTTAAACCTGCAAACCACTATGTTGCAGAGGAGGATCACGATGAAACAGAGCCTCAGATAGAGGAGGCAGAGGTACATGGGGTACACACATTCACCACGAATTGTCCCCCGATAATGCTGACTGTTGAACTAAATGGACTCCCGGTGTCAATGGAGCAGGACACAGGCGCAAGCCAGTACATCATGGGCAAAAAGACTTTCGAAAGGTTGTGGTGCAACAAGGCCTCAACTCCAGTCTTAACTCCAATTCGCACGAAACTAAGAACTTACACAAAAGAACTGATTCCTGTAATTGGCAGTGCTACCGCAAAGGTCTCCTACGATGGAGCGGTGCACAAGCTACCACTCTGGGTGGTACCGGGCGATGGTCCCATGCTGCTCGGCAGGAGCTGGCTGGGAAATAGACGCTGGAACTGGCACGACGTCCGAGCACTATCGCCCGCTGATGACACTTCGTGTGCCCAGGTCTTAAACAAATTTCCTTCGCTGTTTGAACCAGGCATCGGGAAATTCCAAGGAGCAAAAGTGCAGATCCATCTAATTTCGGGGGTGCGAGCAGTACTGTACACGATGAGAGAAAGGGTGGAGATCGAGCTAGACCGGCTGCAATGACATATCATTATTTCACCGATCGAGTTCAGCGAATGGACCAGTCCTATTGTCCCAGTCCTCAAGGGAGATGGCACCGTCAGAATCTGTGGCGATTACAAAGTAACTATCAATCGTTTCTCCCTGCAGGACCAATACCCACTACCAAAAGCCGACGACCTCTTTGCAATGCTGGCGGGAGGAAAGATGTTCACGAAGCTGGATCTGACTTCAGCCTACCTGACGCAGGAACTGGAGGAATCATCGAAGGCCCTCACCTGCATCAACATGCACAAAGGTCTTTTTGTTTATAACAGGTGCCTGTTTGGAATCCGATCAGTGGTGGCGATATTCCAGAGAAACATGGAAAGTTTACTGAAGTCGGTCCTGCACAGAACGTGCTCTTCCAGAACGACATCTTGGTCACAGGTCGGAACACAGTTGAGCATCTGCAGAACCTGGAGGAGGTTCTTCGTCGACTCAATCGCGTGGGGCTCAGGTTAAAATGCTCGACGTGCGTTTTCCTGGTGCCTGAAGTTCCTGGGAAGGAGGGTTGCGGCGGACGGCATCAGGCCCACCAACGCAAAGACGGAGGCAAGCGAGAACGCACCGAGGCCACAGACCGTGACAGATCTGCGGGTGTTTCTGGGACTCTTGAACTACTTTGGTAATGATATGTCCTTACCATATAGTATAATTGCACACGAGGCCCATACTTGATAGAAGGTCACTCTGGGACCAGTAATCTTTATTTGCCAGCACTGAAGTGCAGAAGATGGGTGGAGCTTCCCCTTTTATACCTGAAAGTCCAGGTTAGGAGTGTCTCCCACAAATTCACGCCCTTGTGGTCAATGTTCTCAAGGTGTACAACTTAGGCCAGCTTATACATGGGTTACAATGATAGTTGAATACATGACATCACCTCCCCCCAAAAGTCTTATTGGGATCACAGGTTGAGTCTCTCTGGTGGTTTATGCTCCCTTGTAGAGCGCCTGAGTTGGGGCTCCGGTTGTTGGGCACTGGCCTGAGTGTCTGCTGTTTGCGGTGCCTCAGGCCTGGCTCTCCTCCACTTGGTTCCAGTGTTCGGTCACCTGTGGTGGAGTAAACTCTACATCATGTTCTTCCTCTGCTTCTTCTATAGGGTTGTTGAAACTCCTTTTAGTTTGATCCACGTGTTTACGGCAGATTTGTCCATTGGTAAGTTTAACTACCAAAACCCTATTCCCCTCTTTGGCAATCACAATGCCTGCAAGCCATTTGGGCCCTGCAGTGTAATTAAGGACAAAAACAGGTCATTGACATCAATACTTCGTGCCCTCGCATTCCTGTCATGGTAGTCACATTGTCACTGACACCTGCTCTCAACAATTTCTTTCATAGTCGGGTGTATAAGGGATAACCTGGTTTTGAGCGTCCTTTTCATTAGCAGCTCTGCGGGTGGAACCCCTGTGAGCGAGTGTGGTCGGGATCTATTTGCCAACAGGACGCGTGATAAGCGGCTTGGATTCTGAACATCCCCTGTTTGATTATCTGCACTGCTCGATCCGCCTGGCCGTTTGATGCCGGATTGAACGGTGCTGTTCTGACATGGTTGATTCCATTACCTGCCATGAAGTCCTGGAATTCAGTGTTTGTGAAGCACGGGCCATTGTCGCTGACCAAGACATCCAGTAGACCATGGGCGGCGAACATTGCCCGTAGACTTTCTACTGAGGCAGAGGATGTGCTTGAATTTAAAATGGCACACTCAATCCATTTGGAGTAGGCGTCTACTACAACCAAAAACATGGATGCGTGATCATGGCTTGGCGGGCCAGGACCTGGGGCTAAAGGGGGCTTCCCTGGGTGCGTTGCCCAGCTGAGCACACGTGTTGCACCTGCGAACACAAAGTTTCAGTTCTGCATTTATTCCTGGCCACCAAACGTGTGGCCTGGCAATTGCCTTCATCATGACAATGCCCGGGTGCTCATTGTGAAGTTCTCTGATAAACATCTCTCTGCCCATCTGGGGATGACTACTCGGTTTCCCCACAGTAGGCAATCGGCCTGAATCGAGAGTTTATCCTTGCGCCTATGAAACGGTTTCAATTCCTCACGGTATGCCCCATTCGTGGCTGCCTAGTCCCCATTCAGGACACATTTCTAAACTAAAGACAGTAGCGAGTCTTTATTTGTCCAGACTTTAATCTGACGGGCTGTCACAGGTGAGCCTTCGCTTTCGAAAGCTTCAACAGCCATGACCATCTCAGCATCATGCTCAGCTGCCCCCTCAGTGGTGGCTAGTGGGAGCCTGCTGAGTGCATCGGCACAGTTTTCAGTGCCCGGTCTGTGCCGAATTGTGTAGTCATAGGCGGCTAATGTGAGATCCCACCTCTGTATGCGGGCCGATGCATTCGCATTTATGGCCTTGTTGTCAGCCAAAAGGGACGTTAGGGGTTTGTGATCGGTCTCCAGCTCAAATTTCCTTCCAAACAGGTACCGGTGCATTTTTTTTACTGCATTTGCACATGCTAGCGCTTCCTTTTCTACCATCTCGTAGCCCCTTTCTGCCTGTGACTGACTTCTGGAGGCATAAGCTACCAGCTGTAACCAACCCTTGGCATTCACATGCTGCTACACACACCCGACCCCATAGGACGACGCATCGCACGTTAAAACAAGTTTCTTACACGGGTCAAAAACGTTAACAGTTTGTTGGAGCATAACAAATTGCGTGCTCTATCAAAAGCCCTTTCCTGGCTGTCCCCCCAGACCCAATCGCGACCTTTGCGTAGGAGCACGTGTAGCGGATCTAACAGCGTGCTCAATTTGGGAAGAAAGTTACCAAAATAGTTCAGAAACCCCAGGAACAAACACAGCTCCGTCGTGTTACGGGGTTTGGGTGCTCTCTGGATCGCTTCCATTTTGGACACAGTAGGTCTGATCCCGTCTGCTGCTACCCTCCCCCCCCAGGAATTCTACCTCTGGAGCTAAGAAGACGCACTTCACCTTTTTCAGTCGCAGTCCTACCCGGTCCAGTCTGCGTAGCACCTCCTCCAGGTTGTGGAGGTGTTCTTCAGTATCGCGACCCGCGATGAGGATGTCGTCTTGAAAAACCACCGTCCTTGGAATCGACTTGAGGAGGCTTTCCATATTTCACTGAAAGATCACGGCGGCCGAACGAATCCCAAACGGATATCTGCTATACTCAAACAACCCCTTATGTGTCGTGATGGTGGTCAGCTTCTTCGACTCACTCGCCAGCTCCTAGGTCATGTAAGCTGAGGTCAGGTCCAATTTTGAAAAAAGTTTGCCACCGGATAGCGTCGCAAAGAGGTCCTCCACTCTCGGTAGCGGGTACTGGTCTTGGAGTGACACCCGATTGATGGTGGCCTTGCAATCGCCACATATCCTGACCGACCCATCCGCCTTGAGCACCGGCACGATCGGACTCACCCAGTCACTGAATTCGACTGGCGAGACGATGCCTTCCCTCAGCAGGCGGTCCAATTCGCATTCTATCTTTTCCTGCATCACGTACGGCACCGCTGTGGCCTTGTGGTGTACTGGCCTGGCGTCCGGGTTTATGTGAATCGCTACCTTGGCTCCCATGAAAGTGCCAATGCCGGGTTGAAATAATGAGTCAAATTTGTCCAGGACCTGTGAGCATGATACTCACTCCACAGAAGAAATTGCATTGACATCGCCCCATTTCCAGTTCATGACAGCAAGCCAACTCCTCCCCAGTAGTGCGGGACCGTCCCCTGGGACAATCCAGAGTGGCAAACTGTTCTTCAAATCTTTGTGGGTCACGATTACTGTGGCGCTGCCTAGCCCCAGAATGATCTCCTTTGTATATGTCCGTAGCTGTGTGTCAATCGGCAATAATTTTGGCCTCCTGGCCTTGGACACCCACAATCTTTCGAACTGTTTGATACTCATCAGGGACTGGCTGGCCCCTGTGTCTAGCTCCATTAATACTGGGATGCCATTGAGGAGCACTTACATCATTATCGGTGGCGTCCTGGTATATGAACTGTATATGTACTCCACATGAACTCGCTGAACTTCAGCTTCCAGCGATTTCCCCCAGTATTCATTTGGCCTCGTAGGGCTTACATCGGGCCCGTCGTCCTCGTACATCAACCTGGCTGCAGGCTTCCTGCACATACGCGCCAAGTGACCGCTGACATTGCAGTTTCTGCAGGTATGTTGCTGATACCTGCAAGCTCTGGCTGGGTATTTGCCTCCATACCTCCAGCGTGAGCTGGAGGCCCCGTTGTTGGAAACAAATGGTCCATTACCAGTCGATCGTCTCTGACTGTCTCTGTAACTGTCCTTAAGCACAACATTAACAGGTGTTGATGGCCCCATTACTGGCCGCATTGTCCATTGCGATGGCATGAATCGCCGTTCAGCTAGCCATTGTCTCTGTTGAATTCCCCCTTTGGGTTCGACTACATGCTGGGGCATGTCCGATTGCCCTTGTCTGCCTGGAGAACTGAGTGCCGCGTTAACAATGTTGACTCCCTGGTCGTTTGCCGCATTTGAGCCAAGATTTTTGTCATGCATCATTCTGGTCTCTTCCTCCCCTGAGATAAATGTCTGGGCTATCAGAACCGCTGCTTCCAAGGTCAAGTCTTTGGTCTCAATCAGTTTCCTGAAAACCCCAGCGTGCCCGATGCCCTCAATAAAAAGGTCTTGCAGCATCTCCGCTCTGCATGCATCTGGGAACTTACGTAGGTTCGCCAGTCACCGGAAATCTGCCACGAAGTCTGGAACGCTTTGCCCTTCTCGCCACCGATGCGTGTAAAACCGGTGTCTCGCCATGTGCATGCTGCTCGCCAGTTTAGGGTGTTCCTCGATCAACTTACTGAGCTCTTCGAACGTCTTGTCCGCCGGCTTCTCTGGCGCTAGAAGGTCCTTCATCAGGGAGTACGTCCTGGATCCACAAACTGTCAGGAGATGAGCCCTGTGTTTGTCGGCCGAATCCTGTCCCAGCCATTCCTTAGTGACGAAACTTTGCTGTAGTCTCTCAATAAAGTCATCCCAATAATCACCAACACAGTACCTCTCGTCTGTGCTGCCACTGGCCATGCTCACGTGGTTTAAATCCCAGTTTCTCGTCGCCAATGATATGTCCTTACTATACAGTACAAATGCACACAAGGCCCATACTTGAGAGAAGGTCACTCTGTGACCAATTACCTTTATTACCAAGACCTCAAGTGATGAAGGTGGGTGGAGCTTCTGTTTTTATACCTGCAAGTCCAGGTTAGGAGTCTCTCCCACAAGTTCACCCCCTTGTGGTCAATGTTCTCAAGGTGTACAACTTAGGTCAGCTTATACCTGGGTTACAATGATAGTTGAATACTTGACAGGTAACTTCTTTCCAGGTCTCAGCACAGTGCTAGAACCACTACATGTCGTACTACGAAAAGGGGGCGAATGGATTTGGGGCAAAAGCCAAGAAAATGCCTTTGTAAAAGCAAGAAAATTGTTATGCTCAAACAAATTGCTTGTGTTGTATGATCCATGTAAGCATTTGGTCCTAGCATGTGCTGCATCGTCATGTGGCGTCGGGTGTGTATTGCAACAAGTTAATGATTTCGGGAAACTGCAACCGGTTGTTTATGCATCCAGGAGTCTGTCTAAGGCCGAGAGAGCCTACAGCGTGATTGAAAAAGAAGCGTTAGCGTGTGTCTATGGAGTAAAGAAAATGCATCAATACCTGTTTGGGCTAAAATTCGAATTGGAAACTGACCATAAGCCACTTATATCCCTGTTTTCCGAGAGTAAAGGGATAAATACCAACGCATCGGCCCGCATCCAGAGATGGGCGCTCACATTGTCCACATACAACTACGCCATCCGCCACAGGCCAGGCGCAGGAAACTGCACCGATGCTCTCAGTAGGCTGCCATTGCCCACCACAGGGTGGAAATGGCGCAGCCCGCAGATCTAGCCATGGTTATGGAAGCATTTGAGAGTGAGCAATCACCTGTCAGATCAAAACCTGGACAAGCCAGGACCCCTTATTATCTCTAGTCAAAAGCTGTGTGCTTTACGGGAGCTGGTCCAGTGTCCCAGTGGAAATGCAGGAAGAGATAAAGCCGTTCCAGCGGCGCAAAGATGAAATGTCTATATAGGCAGACTGCCTTCTGTGGGGCAATCGAGTAGTGGTCCCCAAGAAGGGCAGAGACACCTTCATCAATGACCTCCACAGTACCCGCCTAGGCATCATAATGATGAAAGCGAAAGCCAGATCCGATGTGTGGTGGCCCGGTATCAATGTGACTTAGAGTCCTGCATTCATAGATGTAATACATGCTCGCAGTTAAGCAATGTACCCAGGGAGGCGCCGCTAAGTTTATGGTCTTGGCCCTCCAAACTGTGGTCTAGGGTACACGTTGACTATGCAGGCCCGTTCTTGGGTAAAATGTTCCTTTTGGTTGTAGACGCGTACTCCAAGTGGATTGAATGTGAGATAATGTTGGCTAGCACGTCCGCTGACACTACTGAAAGCCTGCGGGCCATGTTTGCCACACACAGTTTACCCGATGTCCTGGTGAGCGACAACGGGCCATGTTTTACCAGTGCTGAGTTCAAAGAATTCATGACCCGTAATGGGATCAAGCATGTCACATCTGCCCTATTTAAACCAGCATCCAATGGCCAGGCAGAGAGAGCAGTGCAAACCATCAAGCAAGGCTTGAAGAGGGTAACTGAAGGCTCACTGCAGACTCGCCTATCCCGAGTCCTGCTTAGCTACCGCACGAGACCACACTTACTCACTGGGATCCCACCTGCTGAACTGCTCGTGAAAAGAGCACTCAAGACAAGGCTCTCGGTCGATCACCCTGATCTACATGAACAGGTAGAGAGCAGGCGGCTTCAACAAAGTGCATAACACATGATAGCGCAAATGTGTCACACGAGATTGAAATCAATGATCCTGTATTTGTTTTAAATTATGGACAAAGTCCCAAGTGGCTTCCCGGCACTGTCGTGGCCAAAGAAGGGAGCAGGGTATTTCGGGTCAAACTTTCAAATGGACTCATTGGACCAAATCAAACTCAGATTCACGGACTACCCTGAGCACCCCACCTTGGACCCTACCTTTTTTGATCTCCCAACACACACACCAGTGGCAACCGACACCACGGTTGACCACGAAGCAGAACCCATCATCCACAACAGCCCTGCAGGGTCCAACACACCAGGCAGCCCAGCGAGGCCAGCTGCACAGCAGCCCAGCGAGGGCCCAACAAATGATTCAATAACACCAGCTTTCACACCAAGACGATCAACCAGGGCAAGAAGGGCCCCAGATCGACTCACATTGTAAATAGTTACACTATTGACTTTGGGGGGGAATGTTGTTACATATGTGGACTTGTATTTACTCTGTACAGCCAGCAGAGGACTCATTCCCTGGAATCCCAAGGGATCTCATCATCCCTTTGAAGCACAGGTATTTAAGGAGGCTTCACAGGTTGGAGAGGCACTTTGGAGACCTGCAATAAAAGACTATGGTCAAACGTTACTTTGAGCTCACAGTACTCAGGCTGACTCTTTCTCCCTACACAACAACAATGAAAACAGTGACAGCGACAGGAAGCATCTCACCCAGTTTGCCTGTCCTGGGAGTGTTTGATGAGGTTGTGTGGCATGAATTTTACTTGGTATTTAACCCATGCTGTACCTACCCTGGGAGTGTTTGATGGGACAGCGTAGAGGGAGCTTTACTCTGTATCTAACCCATGTTGTACGTGCCCTGGGAGTGTTTGATGGGACAGTGTAGAGGGAGCTTTACTCTGTATCTAACCCCTGATGTACCTGCCGTGGGAATGTTTGATTAGAGAATGTAGAGCAAGATTTACTCTGTATCTAACTCTAGCTGTACCTGTCCAGGTAATGTTTGATCAGATAATGTAGCATAGAATCATAGACATTTACAGCACATAAGGAGATGTTTCGGCTCATCGTGTCCCCGCCGGCTGACAAAGTGCTTAATCCCACTTTTCAGCTCTTGGTCCGTAGTCCTGTAGGTTATGGCACAGCAAGGGTATATCCAAGTACTTTTTAAATGTGGTGACAGTTTCTTCCTCTACCACCCTTTCAGGCAGTGAGTTCCAGACCCTCACCATCCTCCTCTCAAATCCCCTCTCAACATCCGACCAATTATTTAAATCTGTGCCCACTGGTTGTTGACCCCTCTGCTAAGGGCAATAGATCCTTCCTATCCCCTCTACCCAGGCCCCTCATAATTTTATACACCTCAGTGAGGTCTCCCCTCAGCCTCCTCTGTTCCAAAGAAAACAAGCCCAGCTCTATCCAAAATTCTCCAGTCCAGGCAACATCCTCGTAAATCTCCTCTGTACCCTCTCTAGTGCAATCACATCTTTCCTGTATGTGGTGATCAGAACTGTATGCAGTATTCCAGCTGTGGCTTAACTAGGGTTTTATACAGTTCAAGCATAACATCACTGCTCTTATATTCTATGCCTCGGCTAATGAAGGCAAGTATCCCATAGGTCTTCTTAACCACCTTATCTACCTGTCCTGCTACCTTCAGGGATCTGTGGACTTGCACTCCAAGGTCCCTCTGTTCCTCTACACTTCTGAGTGACATACCATTTATTGTGTATCCCCTTTTCTTGTTAGCCCTCCCCAAATGTATTACCTACACTTCTCCAGATTTAATTCAATTTGCCAGTCTTCTGACCAGTCCATTGATATATTCCTGCAGTCTACAGCTTTCTTCTATATCATCAACCGCACAGCTAATTTTTGTATATTCTGCAAACATCTTAATCATACCCCCTACATTCAAGTCTAAATCATAACCACAAAAAGCAAGGGACCTAGTACTGAGCCCTGCGGAACTCCACTGGAAACAGCCTTCCAGTCATAAAAACATCCATCGACCATTACCTTTTGTTTCCTGCCTCTGATCCAATTTTGGATCCAACTTGCCACTTTGCCTTGGATCACATGGGCTTTTACTTTTATGACCAGTCTGCCAGGTGGGACTTTATCAAAAGCCTTGCAAAAATCCATATACACTACATCATATGCAGTGCCCTCATCGACCCTCCTTGATTACCTCCTCAAAAAATGCAATCAAATTAGCCAAACACAACTTTCCCTTAACAAATCCATGCTGACTGTCCTTGATTAAACCGTGTCTTTCGAAATGAAGCTTTATCCTGTCCCTCAGAATTATTTCCAATAATGTTCTCACCACCAAGGTTAGGCTGACTGGTCTGCAATTACTCGGTCTATCCCTTTCTCATTTTTTAAACAATGGTACAATGTTACTGTTATATCTCAAATAAAGCAATGTAACTGAGTACTGTAGACGTGAGTAAGTGTGACCTTAGTCTCTTTATTCTAACTCCAGAGTGTTGGTACAGCATGGGAGGCCTGCTTATATGCAGTGCTCCCAAGGGATGCTGGGATCCCTTGGGACTCCAACAGATGCGCCCTCTGATGGCGGTAGAATGCTGGTTACATAGTGTTGCATACATATTAGTTAGCAGTCCTCCAGTCCTCTGTCATCATGCCTGTAGCCAGAGAGGATTGGAAAATGATGGTCAGAGTCTGTGCTATTTCCTCTCTTGCTTCTCTTAACAGCCTGGGATACATTTCATCTAGGCTTGGGGAGTTATCCACTTTCAAAAATGTTAAACGCCTTAATACTTTTTCCCTCACTATGTTTATTTCATCTAATATTTCACACTCCTGCTTCATGATTGCAATGTCTGCATCGTCCCTCTCTTTTGTGAAAACAGACATAAAGTATTCATTAAGAACCATACCGACGTCTTCCACCTCCACACACAGATCACCTTCATGGTTTTTAATATGCCCTACTCTTTCTTTAGTTATCCTCTTGCTCTTAATGTATTTATAAAACATCTTTGGGTTTTCTTTGATTTTATTTGCCAATAATTTTTCACGCTCTTGTTTTGCTTTCCTAATTTCCTTTTTAATTTCACCCCTGCACTTTCTATACTCCTCCAGGGTTTCTGCAGTATTGAGCCCTCGGTATCTGTCATAAACCTTCCATTTTTTTTTTTATCCTAGCCTGTTTGCCCCTTGACATCCAGGGGGCTCTAGAGTTGTTAGTCCCATTCTTTTTCTAAAAGGGAACATACTTGCTCTGAGCCCTCAGTTTCTCTTCTTTGAATGCCTCCCTCTGCTCTGACACTGATTTACCTTCAAGTAACTGTTTCCAATCCACTTTGGCTAAATCACATTTCAGCTTAATAAAATTGGCTTTTCTCCAATTGAGAACTTTTATAACTGGTCTATCTTTGTCCTTTTCCATAACTACCCTAAATCTAATTGAATTATGATCACTATCTCCAATATGCTTTCCCACTGATACCCCTTCCACCTGCCCAGCTTCATTCCCTAAAACTAAGTCCAGAACCACCCCCTCCCTTGTTGGGCTTGCTACATACTGGCTAAAAAAGTTCTCCTGAATGCATTTTAGGAATTCTACACCCTCTCTGCCCTTCACAGTAATTCTATCCCAGTTAATATTAGAGTAGTTGAAAGCTCCTACTATTACTGTCCTATAGTTTTTGCACTTCTCAGAAATGTGCTACATATTTACTCGTCTATCTCCCTCTGACTGTTTCGGGGTCTATAGTACACTCCCAGCAGTGTGATCGCCCTTTTTTGTTCTTCAGTTCAACCCATATGGCCTCATCTGATGATCCTTCCAACATATCATCCCTCCTCACAGCTGGAACTGTTTCTTTAATCAATACTGCGACCACCCTCCTTTTTTTATCCTCTATTCCGTCTGAAAACCCGATAACCCGGAATGCTGAGCTGCCATTCCTGCCCTTCTTTCAGCCATATCTCAGTAATAGCGATATCATACTCCCACATGTAGAGCGAGCTGTGTTCTGTATCTCAATGTGCTGTACCAGCCTTGGCAATGTTCGATGGGGCAATGCAGAGGGAACTTTACTCTGTATCTAACCCCGTGCTATACCTGCCCCGGGTGTGTTTGATGGGATAGTGTAGAGCGAGCATTTACTCTGTATCTACCCTTGCTGTACTTGCCCTGGGAGCATTTGATGGGACAGTGTAGAGGAAACTTTACTCTGTATCTAACCCGTGCTATACCTGCAATTTTTTGGGGTGTGCGGGGTAGAAGTTATGCTGCAGCTATACAAAGCTCTGGTTCGACCACACCTGGAGTATTGTGAGCAGTTCTTGGCACCACACCTTAGGAAGGATATATTGGCCTTGGAAGGAGTGCAGCATTGGTTTACCAGAATACAGTACAGCGGGACCTGGGGGTACTTGTGCATAAAACACAAAAGAATTGTATGCAGGTACAGCAAGTGATCAGGAAGGCCAATGGAATCTTGGCCTTTATTGCAAAGGGGATGGAGTATAAAAGCAGGGAAGTCTTGCTACAGCTGTACAGGGTATTGGTGAGGCCACACCTGGAATACTGCGTGCAATTTTGGTTTCCATATTTACGAAAGGATACTTGCTTTGGAGGCAGTTCAGAGAAGGTTCACTAGGTTGATTCCGGGGATGATGGGGGTTGACTTATGAGGAAAGGTTGAGTTGGTTGGGCATCTACTCATTGGAATTCAGAAGAATGAGAGGTAATCTTATCAAAACGTAAAAGATTATGAGAGGGCTTGACAAGGTGGATGCAGAGAGGATGTTTCCACTGATGGGGGAGACTAGAACAAGAATCTTAGAATAAGGGGCCGCCCATTTAAAACTGAGATGAGGGGAAATTTCTTCTCTCAGAGGGTTGTAAATCTGTGGAATTCGCTGCCTTGGAGAGCTGTGGAAGCTGGGACATTGAATAAATTTAAGACAGAAATAGACAGTTTCTTAAACGATAAGGGAATAAGGGGTTATGGGGAACGAGCAGGGAAGTGGAGCTGATTCCATGATCAGATCAGGCATGATCGCATTGAATGGTGGAGCAGGCTCGAGGGGCCATATGGCCTACTCCTGTTCCTATTTCTTATGTTATGTTTTTATACCCAGATCGAGGGATTAAATTATGAGGAGCAATTACACAAACTAGGTTGCATTTTAAGCAATTTAGAAGGTTACGGGGTGATATGATCGATGTTTTCAAGATATTAGGGGGAACAGATAGGATCTGCTGGTTGGGGAGTCTACGACTAGGGGGCATATTCTAAAAATTAGAGCCAGACCTTTCAGGAGTGAAATTAGGAAACACTTCTACACACAAAGGGTGGTAGAAGTTTGGAACTCTCTTCCACAAATGGCAATTGATGCTAGATCAATTGTTCATTTAAATCTGAGATTGATAGCTTTCTGTTAACCAAAGGTATTAAAGGATATGGGCCAAAGGCGGGTATATGGAGTTAAGTTGCAGATCAGCCATGATTTCATTGAATAGCAGAACAGGCTTTAGGGGCTCAATGGCCTACTCCAGTTCCTATGTTCTCTTTAACTGGCTGTGCGAACCATTCAATCTTTTGCGCATGCACCGTTATTTCCTTTGTAAAGCCGGTGAATGGCCTGCGCAGGACCTCTAGACCGCTGCGTGGCCGTGCAGTTTAACGGAAACATTGCCTTGGAGTGTTTGATGGGCAGTGCAGAGTGAACTTTACTCGCTATCTAACCAATGCTTTACCTGCTCTGGGATGTTTGTTGGAACAGTGTGAAGCGAATTTTACTCTTAGCTAACCTGTGCTGTACCTGCTGAAAGAGTGTTTGATGGGACAGTGGAGAAGGATCTGTACTTTATATCTATCCGTGCTCCCCCTGCCCTGGGAGTATTTGATGGGACAGTATGGAGGGAGCTTTACTCTGTATCTAACCCATGCTGGAGGTTCCTTGGGTGTTTTTTGATGGGACAGTGTAGAGGGAGTTTTACTCTGTATCTAACCTGCGCTGTACCTGCCCTGGGAGTGTTTGATGGGACAGTGCCACAAGTTTAGGAGTACCTCTATTAACTAAGAACCTTTCCTTCACAGCGTGACCCTACAGTGGTTATAAAACTCACCTATTCCGTAGTGAATTTCTCTGACACAATGGCAGCAGTCACTGCACATCAATTCAAGTAAAAGATTGACCCTGCACCATAACATAAAGTCAATTGATATGACTAACTAAATTCATGTGGCTGCTTGTTAATATGCTGCCTAGGAAAGCATATTGCTTGCTCATCACTGTAAACCTGGTATAATATTACGGAGGGCAAATGTAGTGCTCAGGCATGCTCCTGTGCTTCCAGGGCACACCTTAATGTTGTCACATCAAAGTGCTGACCATGTTGCCCATTAAATGGGCCAAATAACAAATATCAAATACAAAGCTACAAGGTCCATTAACAATGGTGTGGTGAAGGAAGTGGGGTTGGTCAAAAGGCCATATGTGGTGAATGCAGAGTTCTTGGAGGATTGTAGAACTGGAGGAGGTTACAGAGATAGGGAGGGGCAAGGCTATGGAGGGACCTGAACACATGGATGAGAATTTTAAAATCGAGATGTTGATGGACTGGGAGCCAATGTAAGTCAGCAAGCACAGGGACGATGGGCGAACAGGACTTGTGCAAGTCAGAATATATCCAGCAGAGTTTTGGATGAGTGCAAGTTTAATGAGGATGGAAGATGGGAGACTGGTCAGGAGATCATTGGAACAGTTGAGTCTAAAGGTAATAAAAACATAGATGAGGATTTCAGCAGCAGATGAGCTGAGGCGGGACGGAGCTGGGCAATATTACGGATGTGGAAGTAGGTGGTTTTGGTGATGGAGAAGATATAGTTTCGGAAGATCAACTCAGGTCACCGAAGTTGCGAACAGTCTGGTTCACCCTGAAAAAGTAACCAGGGAGGGGAATGGAATCAGTAGTTAGGGAACGGAGTTTGTGGCGGATGCCAAACACAATGGCTTCGGTCTTACCAATGTTTAATTGGAGGAAATTTTCTTTCATCCAGGACTGTGTCAGACAAGCAGTCTGACAATGCAAAGGCAGTGGAGGAGTCAACAGAGCTGGGTGTCTTCAGTGTACATGTGGAACCCGACATTGTGTTTTGAGGTTATGTCATTAGTGACTTTGATTAGGGCTGTTTCGGTGCTGTGGCAGGGGTGGAAACGAGATTGGAGTAATTCAAATGTGGAGTTGCAAGAAAAATGGGAACAGATTTGGAAGATGACAACACGTTCAAGGACTTTGGAGAGGAAAAGAGGTTTGAGATGGGCGGTACTTTGCAAGGATAGAAGGGTCAAGGGAAAGTTTTGTGAGGAGGGATAATGACGGCAGATTTGAAGGGGAGGTGAGCAGTACCCAAGGAGAGGGAACCATTAACATTAGCAGCTAACATGAATGGAATTCTGAAAAGGGAGGGTGAACAGCCAGTTGTCGTGATGCATATAGGTACCAACGATATAGGTAAAAAACGAGATGAGGTCCTACAAAACGAATTTAGGGAGCTAGGAGCTAAATTAAAAAGTAGGACCTCAAAAGTAGTAATTTCAGGATTGCTACCAGTGCCACGTGCTAGTCAGAGTAGGAATCGCAGGATAGCTCAGATGAATACGTGGCTTTAGGAGTGGTGCAAAAGGGAGGGATTCAAATTCCTGGGACATTGGAACCGGTTCTGGGGGAGGTGGGACCAGTACAAACTGGACGGTCTGCAGGGGGATGGGAACCTATGCAGGGAGACAGAGGGAAATAAAATGGAGGCAGAAGCAAAAGATAGAAAGGAGAATAGTAAAAGTGGATGGCAGAGAAACCCAAGGCAAAAAACAAAAAGGGCTACATTACAGCAAAATTCTAAAGGGGCAAAGCGTGTTTAAAAGACAAGCCTGAAGGCTCTGTGCCTCAATGCGAGGAGTATTCGGAATAAGGTGGACTAATTAACTGCGCAGACAGCAGTTAACGGATATGATGTAATTGGCATTACGGAGACATGGCTCCAGGGTGACCAAGACTGGGAACTCAACACCCAGGGGTATTCAACATTTAGGAAGGATAGGCAGAGAGGAAAAGGAGGCAGGTTGGCGTTGCTGGTTAAAGAGGAAATTAATGCAATAGTAAGGAGGGACATTAACCTGGATGATATGGAATCGGTATGGGTGGAGCTGCAGAATACCAAAGGGCAGAAAATGCTAGTGGGAGTTGTGTACAGGCCACCAAACAGTAGTAGTGAGGTTGGGGACAGCATCAAACAAGAAATAAAGGATGTGTGCAATAAAGGTACAGCAGTTATCATGGGCGACTTTAATCTACATATTGATTGGGCTAACCAAACTGGTAGCAATACGGTGGAGGAGGATTTCCTGGCATGTATTAGGGATGGTTTTCTAGACCAATATGTTGAGGAACCAACTAGAGAGCTGGCCAATGTCCCAGCACAGAGGGGGAGCAGCGCCGAGAGCGAGCAGCACAGAGGGGAGTAACGCAGGGGGGGGAGCAGCGCAGAGGGTAGTAAAGCAGAGGGGTCGAGCTCACAGGAGATACTACCCACATAACAGGTTGTACAAGCAGAAGCTCAGCTTCCTCGACCTCTCAGAAGAGAAGTGCTTCTGGAGGCCGAGGTTGTCGCAGCAGATGGTGACAGACATCTGCAGCCTTCTAGAAGAAGACCTGCTCCCTGCGTTATCAGTGGCTGTGAAAGTGACCACCGCCCTCAACTTTTTTTTAGCTCCAGATGCTTCCATGGCGCTGCTGGAGACTTATCCTCGACCTTCATGTCAACTGCACATAAATGCGTACGGCAGGTCACTGATGGGTTGTTTGCTAGGGCAGGCAATCATGTCAATTTTGCCTGTGATGATACTAGTCAGAATGAATGGATGCTCAGGTTTGCGTCTCTGGCTGGCTTCCCACAGGTGTAGGGAGCCATTGACTATACACACGTGGCAATCCACTTACCCCCAGACCAACCAAAAGTATTCATAAACCACAAAGGGTCCCATTCTATCAATATGCAGCTGGAGTGGAACCACAAAGAATGGTTGATGCATGTGCACGCCAAATTCTCGGTGGGCTGCCATGATGTTTTCATCCAGTGGCTGTCCAAGCTCCTGGACATCTTTGCACCTAGAAGTTGACTTAAGGAGTGACTGCCAGGAGACAAAGGATACCCCCTTCAAACTTGGCTGATGACATTTGTGAGAAACCCAACCAATGAATCCCAAGAGTGGTACAATGAAAGCCATATGACAACCAGATATGCCATTGAGCAGGCGATCGGCATGCTCAAGATGCACTTCACCTTGCCTGT
This sequence comes from Pristiophorus japonicus, assembly GCF_044704955.1. Lineage (NCBI taxonomy): Eukaryota > Metazoa > Chordata > Chondrichthyes > Pristiophoridae > Pristiophorus > Pristiophorus japonicus. The sequence continues at coordinate 221,109,365 of NC_091979.1, read as the reverse complement.
TGGTACCCTTACCTAAGGAAGGAAATACTTGCCACTGAGGGAATGCAACAAAGGTTCACCAGAATGATTCCTGGGATGGGGGGATTGTCCTATTAGGAGAGAGTTAGAAGACTAGGTCTATATTCTCTAGAGTTTAGAAGAATGAGAGGTGATCTAATTGAAACAGACAAAATTCTTACAGCGCTTGACAGGGTAGATGCAGGGAGGATGTTTCCTCTGGCTGAGGAGTCTAGAACCAGGGGTCACAGTCTCAGAATAAGGGATTGGGCATTTAGGAGAAGAGGAGAAACTTCTTCACTCAGAGGGTGATGAATCTTGGGAATTCTATACTCCAGAAGGTTGTGGGGGCTCAGTCTTTAAGTATATTCAAGGCGGAGATTGATAGATTTTTGGATATTAAAGGAATCAAGGGATATGGGGATAGTGCAGGAAAGTGGAGTTGAGGTAGAAGATCGGCCATGATCTCATTGGATGGTGGAGCAGGCTCAAGGTGCCAAATGGCCTACTCCTGCTCCTAATTCTTACGTTCTTATGTTCTTATGGTCACGTGTCTGGACACATCTGGAGGTGCACTTCAGTACTGGCCAGCCAGGGTCACCAGAGTGATTGTGCCATGTTGCGCAGAGCGAGGATTGGAGTTGTAGGCGGAACAAGGCGCAGACCACATATTGACTGCAGACAATTTCGAGGAAGAGGAGAAAGCGGAATAGGAAGAGGAGGAAGGTGGCGGCCTCATTGCAGCATCAGCCGCTCACATTGCTGCCGGGGATGCCACGGATTCCCTTATAGCTATACAGTTCAGTTAGTTACCACCATTGGATCGATGTACCAATCACATCCAATGGCAACTCTCCTCCTCCCTGACCCCCAATCCCACTGACACAAAGCAGTTCTCCAATCAACAAAACACCTATTGCACATCCCCAACAATGCATGTCTTCCCATTCATTAACTGTAAAGCCGGGTTGCCACCCAGCAACCAAGACTGGGCAACATGAGCAAATGGTACAAATTAATACATTTTATGTGATTGAACTTGTCATATACTATGTACATACTATGCTGGTACCACTAGAGGGTGCAACTGTGGGAGGCCCAGGTAGCAGCTGTATAAAAGGCTGGTCACCACATTGCTGCCTCACACTGCAGTTTGAATAAAGAGACTAAGGTCACAGCAGTTGAAGCACAGCACTAGGCCTCGTGGAGTTATTCTACAGATAAGTAGAGACACATTAACTGGCAACGAGAACAGATCACGCAGCGATGGCTGCCGTTGGTAGTTTAGAAAAGTTTACAGAGGGTGAAGCCTTTACTCGGGTTTCGCTGGCCAGGTATCGCTTCTACATATACCGCCGCACTGAGGGCCAGGATTTAGCGAATATGTCACAGACCTACGAAGGCTCGCAGAACCATGCGAATTTGATGAACTCCTCAACAATGTGTTGCGGGACGTTTTCACAATGGGATGGGATAGGAAGCGGACCATCACCTTAAGCCAGGTGTTCACGACCTCAATGTTGAGATTCTCCCAGAATCAAAACTTACTGGCAAGTACTGTGCAGAAAATAACTGTTGATCAAAGAATTAGTCCGACTCAGTGTCCACCAAGGAGTGTAAATGGGAATCGTTTAACATGCCGGCATTGCGGGGCTAATCATCGGGCCCATCTGTGTCGATTCAGACACTATGTGTGCAAAGGCTGCGGCCAAAAGGGCCATCCACAACGAATGTGCAGAAGAACTGTGACTCAAAACATGCAGAGGAGTCGGCAGGAGGTTTCCAATCCTGCAAGGATCATAAAATACAAGCTAGAGAGACGACTCAGCCCGAGGAAGCAGTGCACGAGGTGCACACCTTCACTACCAAAAGTCCCCCCATGATGATGAAAGTCAAGATAAATGGCATTCCTGTTTCCATGGAGTTGGACACGAGGGCAAGTTAGTCACTTATGAGCCAGAAGGCATTTGAGAGGCTGTGGGGCAACAAAGCACAAAGACCCAAGCTGAGCCCAATTCAGACAAAGCTGAACACTTACACCAAGGAACTGATCCCAGTAATCGGCAGTGCAAACGTAAAGGTATCCTATGATGGAGAGATACACGAATTGCCACTGTGGGTTGTAACAGGCGACGGGCAACGCTGCTTCGCAGAAGCTGGATGGGGAAGATTCGGTGGAACTGAGAAGACATCAGAGTACTATCTTCAGTGGACGATGCTTCCTGTGCTCAAGTGCTGAGCAAGTTCCCATCCCTATTTGAACCAAGCATCGGTAAATTCACAGGCGCCAAAGTGCAGATCCACTTGGTCCCCCGAGGCACGGCCTGTTCATGGCTCGAATGGTCCCTTACATGATGAGGGAGAAAGTGGAGATTGAATTGGACAGACTTCAATGTGAGGGAATCATATCATCAATCGAATTCAACGAGTGGGCCAGCCCAATTGTTCCGGTACTTAAGAGCGATGGCACGGTCAAAATCTGCGGTGACTACAAGGTAATGATCAACCAAATTACATTACAGGACCAGTACCCGCTACCCAAAGCCGATGATCTCTTTGCGACATTAACAGGGGGAAAGGCATTCACCAAGCTGGATCTAACCTCCGCTTAGATGACCCAGGAGCTGGCTGAGTTGTCAAAAAAATTAACGTGCATTAACACACACAAGAGACTGTTTTTGTATCACAGGTGCCCATTCGAGATCCGCTCGGCTGAAGCCATCTTCCAAAGGAACATGGAGAGACTGTTGAAAACGGTTCCACGCACTGTTGTTGTTGTGTATCTGTAAAGCATGCACTCCCATGTTCCGCCACCAGGGAACGCATCCCCTGAAGTCCCAAGGGATCCCAGCATCCCTTGGGAATACTGTATATAAGCCGGCCCCTAAGGCCTGTTCCTCACTCTGGAGTGTCTTAATAAAGACTGAGGTCACTGTTACTTTAACCTCCCTGTGTGCTGTCTCATCTGTGTTAGGAACACAATAACTGGCGACGAGTATACGAATCCAACACAAAGATGCAGCAAACTGTGGGCATCCTGGAGAAGTTCTCGGAGGATGCGGACTGGGAAGCCTATGTCGAACGGCTAGACCGGTACTTTGTAGCCAACGAGCTGGACGGAGAAGGAAGCGTTACAAAAAGGAGAGCGGTCCTCCTCACAGTCTGCGGGGCACAGACCTACAGCCTCATGAAGAATTTTCTGGCTCTGGTGAAACCCACAGATAAGTCATATGAGAAGCTGTGTACACTGGTTCGGGAGCATCTTAACCCGAGGGAGAGAGTGCTGATGATGAGGTATTGGGTTTACCCGTGCCAGCGATCTGAAGGTCAGGTCTAAGGCGACTTGCAGGACAATGTGAGTTTGATGGTTACCTGGAGCAGATGCTCAGAGACTTTTTTGTACTGGGCATTGGCCACGAGACCATCCTACAAAAACTTTTGACTGCAGAGACACCGACCCTCAGTAAGGCCATTGCGATAGCACAGGCGCTTATGTCCACCAGTGATAACACCAAACAAATCTCTCAGCACACAAGTGCTAACAATGTTCATAAATTAACTGGAATTGTGTTTGCGAGCAGAAATAATCAGGGCAGAAACCACGAATCTGCAACTGCCAGCAGGCCTCAGGTTACCCAGATGACTCAGAGTCTGCAACAAAGGATGAATGCAAGGCAATTCATACCTTGTTGGCATTGTGGAGGCTTCCATTCAGCCAATTCATGCCGCTTCAAGGGGTATGTTTGCAAGAGCTGTGGAACAATGGAGCACCTCCAACGAGCTTGCAGACGAGCTGCAAGCTCTGCAAAACCTGCTAACCACCATGTGGCAGAGGAAAATCGGTCCATGGTGGATCAAAGCAATTTTGAGCTTCAGAGAGAGGAGACAGATGCTGAAGTACACGGGGTGCATACATTTTTGACGAAATGTCCACCTATAATGATAAATGTAAAATTGAATGGCTTACCCGTAGCCATGGAACTGGACATTGGCACTAGCCAATCCATCATGAGTAAAAAGATGTTTGAGAGACTGTGGTGCAACAAGGCACTCAGACCAGCCCTGTGCCCCATCCACACAAAACTGAGAACGTACACCAAAGAGCTCATCACTGTCCTGGACAGCGCCATGGTCAAGGTCACCTACGAGGGCACGGTGCACGAACTGCCACTCTGGATTGTCCCAGGCGATGGCCCCAAACTGCTTGGAAGGAGCTGGCTGGGCAAAATCCGCTGGAACTGGGATGACATCCGAGTACTATCACATGTCGATGAGGCCTCAGGTACCCAGGTTCTCAACAAATGTCCTTCCTTTTTTGAGCCAGGCATTGGAAACTTTGGTGAGAAGGTGCGGATCCACTTGGTCCCAGAGGCACGACCCATTCACCTCACATGATGAGGGAGAGAGTGGAAATCGACCTGGACAGGCTGCAACGCAAGGGCATCATCTCCCCAGTGGAATTCGGCGAGTGGGCCAGCCCGATTGTTCCAGTACTCAAAAGTGATGGCACGGTCAGGATTTGCGGTGATTATTAATCGTTTCTCACTACAGGACCACTACCCGCTACCTAAGGCAGATGACCTATTTGCGACGCTGGCAGGAGGCAAGATATTCACCGAGCTCGACCTGACTTCGGCCTACATGACGCAGGAGATGGAGGAGTCTTCGAAGGGCCTCACCTGCATCAACACGCAGAAGGGACTGTTCATCTACAACAGATGCCCGTTTGGAATTCGGTCGGCTGCAGCAATCTTCCAGAGAAACTTGGAGAGCCTACTCAAGTCGGTACTACGCACGGTCGTTTTTCAGGACGACATATTGGTCACGGGTCGGGACACCACCGAGCACCTACAAAACCTGGAGGAGGTCCTCCAGTGACGGGATCACGTAGGGCTGTGTAAGGTTCTGCAAAACCAACCACGGAGACATGTGGCAGGGAGAATGGGAAGATGCCATGTTTAAAATGACCAACTGCAGCCAACAGCCTGTAAACCGCGGAGGATGATGGGCCTCTGGACACCCTGTACAGTAACAGACAGTGTTGCAGGGGCACGGAACCGGACGGGGGATGAGCCAGCTACCGTAAGGGGGAAGAGTGTACATTCGGTTCTTCCAGGAAAATGGATACAAGGCAACTTTATATTTTAAAAGGACATTTCTCCAGCTTTTCATGTAAAACCCTCACAGAAGAGGCAACATGTCCAGGCAAAATCTCCCCAGTAATACACAAGGCAACACAAAGGGTATCAGTTTGAATAATTAAACAAAGGCCCACAGGTTTGATGCAATCATTTTGGCCAGCCCAGACAGAGTGGCACCTCTGTTGAGATAGTGAACAATTCACCCCATCAGCGAGCAACAGGATACAGGAGGTGTGGCTAATCTCCCATTTCAGACAGATCGATATACATCGAACTGCCATTCACACCCTTTTTTATTCAAGGAAGACTCAAGACAATGGCATGCAGTTTTGGCACGAAGATGAACGGACTATAAGAAAAGGCTGCAAAAACACACAAGGAGGTTTTTTTTGGAGGTTTTGGAGGTTGGAGGTTGGAGGTTGGAGGTTGGAGGATGGAGTCAGTTTTTGCATTGAGTTGTAGAGTTGAGTTAAGAAGGTGGGAGTTGAGTCAGCTTTTCACAGGGCCCTCGCTCTGGGGAAAATGTGCTTAACTCCAGCACTTTTTGCTTAGGAGCCAACCAAGAGGCAAATAGAAGAAACCGACGCAACATCGAGGAGGAAAACCGAACCGACCAACATTGTAAAATTCACCCCAGAGGGACCCCGAGCTGAAATAAGTGCCCCCAGAACCACGGAATTGATAGGATTGTGAGTAACCCCCTCACAGACTCAATTTAGGATAGGAATTGGTAAGAAGGGTGGAAGTGGGAGGTGGGGTTGTGTGTGGGTGGAATGTTTCAACCTCTTAACTTCCCCTTCCCTGTTGCAAGAATTTTTCGTGTTGTTGAGCGAGATTGTGCCATTACTGCTATTTATGACCTCTTCCTATGCCCTCTATCTTTGTGCTTACTATTCAAAATAAACAACATTAGCCATTTTGCACTCTTACCCACTGTGTCTGGTGCCTCGTTACTCACCCATCCTTATAAATCGCACGTACAGAACCTCAGGGGAGTGTGGATTCGAACCTACACCCCAAGCTCCCCTTACAGCTGCGGCTGAAGAGGTCGAAATGCGTCTTCATGGCAACAGAAGTGGAGTTTTTGGGGAGAAAGATCGCGGTGGACGGCATTCGGCCCACAGACGCCAAGACAGAGGCTATCAGGAATGCGCCCAGACCACAGAATGTCACGGAGCTGCGGTCGTTCCTGGGACTCCTCAACTATTTTGGTAACTTCCTACCGGGGTTAAGCACCCTCTTAGAGCCCCTACATGTGTTATTGCGTAAAGGTGAGAACTGGGTATGGAGAAAAAAACAAGTAATTGCTTTTGAGAAAGCCAGAAACATTTTATGCTCTAACAAGCTGCTTGTATCGTATAACCCGTGTAAAAGACTTGTGCTAGCATGTGATGCGTCGTTGTACGGAGTCGGGTGTGTATTACAACAAGCTAACGTTGCGGGGAAGTTGCAACCTGTCGCCTATGCTTCCAGGAGCTTGTCAAAGGCCGAGAGGGCCTATAGCATGATTGAGAAAGAGGCACTAGCGTGTGTGTTCGGGGTAAAGAAAATGCATCAGTATCTGTTTGGCCTCAAATTTGAGCTGGAAACCGATCACAAGCCCCTCATATCCCTGTTCGCTGAAAACAAGGGGATAAATACTAATGCCTCAGCCCGCATACAAAGGTGGGCACTCACGCTATCAGCGTATAACTATACCATCCGCCACAGGCCAGGCACCGAGAACTGTGCGGATGCTCTCAGTCGGCTGCCATTGCCCACCACGGGGGTGGAAATGGCGCAGCCTGCAAACTTGTTGATGGTGGCGCAGCCCGCAGACTTGTTGATGGTCATGGAAGCGTTTGAAAATGATAAATCACCTGTCACGGCCCGCCAGATTAGGACTTGGACCAGCCAAGATCCTCTGCTGTCCCAAGCAAAAAACTATGTACTGCAATGGGAGCTGGGTCAGCATCCCCGAAATGCAAGAGCTAATCAAGCCGTCCCAGCGGCGAAAGGACGAGCTGTCCATTCAGGCAGACTGCCTGTTGCGGGGTAACCAAAAAGGGCAGGGAGACGTTCATCTCTGATCTGCACAGCACACACCCGGGTATAGTAATGATGAAAGCAATAGCCAGATCCCACGTGTGGTGGCCCGGTATCGACTCTGACTTAGAGTCCTGTGTACGACAATGCAGCGTATGTGCTCAGTTGAGCAACATGCCCAGAGAGGCACCACTAAGTTTGTGGTCCTGGCCCTCCAGATCATGGTCGAGGATCCATGTCGACTATGCGGGCCCGTTTCTCAGTAAAATGTTACTGGTGGTGGTGGATGCTTTTTCAAAATGGATTGAATGTGAAATAATGTCGGGAAGCACCTCCACCGCCACCATTGAAAGCCTGAGGGCCATGTTTGCCACCCACGGCCTGCCTGACATACTGGTCAGTGACAACGGGCCATGTTTCACCAGTGCTGAATTTAAAGAAGTCATGACCCGCAATGGGATCAAACATGTCACCTCGGCCCCGTTTAAACCAGCCTCCAATGGGCAGGCAGAGCTGGCAGTACAAACAATCAAACAGAGTCTTAAACGAGTCACAGAAGGCTCACTCCAAACCCGCCTGTCCCGAGTACTGCTCAGCTACCGCATGAGACCCCACTCACTCACAGGGGTGCCCCCGGCTGAGCTACTCCTGAAAAGGACACTTAAAACCAGACTCTCGCTGGTTCACCCCAACCTGCATGATCAGATAGAGAGCAGGCGGCAGCAACAAAATGTAAACGATGGTCGCGCCACTGTCACGGGAAATTGATCTGAATGACCCTGTGTATGCGCTAAACTATGGACATGGTCCCAAGTGGATCGCGGGCACGGTAGCTAAAGAAGGGAGTAGGGTGTTTGTAGTCAAACTAGACAATGGACAAATTTGCAGAAAGCACCTGGACCAAACGAGGCTGCGGTTCACAGACTGCCCTGAACAACCCACAGCAGACACCACCTTTTTCGAGCCCACAACACACACCCAAAAGATCAACGACACCACCCCGGACCAGGAAATCAAACCCATCACACCCAACAGTCCAGCAAGGCCAGGCTCACCCACCAGCCCTGCAGGGACAACAACACGCCAGCCCCAGCAAGGGCACAGCCAACACACCAGAACAGACATTTATACCGAGGCGGTCCACTAGGGAAAGAAAGGCTCCCGACCGCCTCACCTTGTAAATAGTTTTCACTTTGACTTTGGGGGGGGGAGTGATGTTGTGTATCTGTAAAGCATGCCCTCCCATGTTCCACCACCAGGGAACGCATCCCCTGAAGTCCCAAGGGACCCCAGCATCCCTTGGGAGCACTGTATATAAGCCGGCCCCTAAGGCCTGTTCTTCACTCTGGAGTGTCTTAATAAAGACTGAGGTCACTGTTACTTTAACCTCCCTGTGTGCAGTCTCATCTGTGTTAGGAACACAATAGTTGTATTTCAGGATGACATCCTAATCACTGGTCGCAACACCACCGAACACCAGCACAACCTGCAAGAGGTTTTAAGTCGACTAAACAGAGTCGGACTCCAGTTGAAACGATCCAAGTGTGACTTCCTGGTGCCAGAGGTAGAATTCCTGGGGAGGAAGACTGTGGCAGACGGCATCAGGCCCACGGACTCAAAGACAGAGGCCATCAACAATGCACCCAGACCACGAAATGTAACGGAGCTGCGCTCGTTCCTGGGACTCCTCAACTATTTCGGTAACTTTCTTCCAGGGTTGAGCACCTTGCTCGAACCGTTGCACAAGTTGCTATGCAAGGGAGACGACTGGGTTTGGGGTCAAAATCAAGAGGCCACATTCAAAAAGGCCAGAAACTTGCTGTGTTCAAACAAGTTGCTTGTATTGTATGACCCAAACAAACGTCTAGTTTTAGCATGTTACGTGTTGTCATACGGTGTCGGGTATGTTTTACAGCAAGCAAATGTAGCGGGCAAACTCCAACCGGTTGCATATGCGTCTAGAAGTCTATCCAAGGCCGAAAGAGCCTACAGTATGGTCGAGAAGGAGGCTTTGGCCTGTGTCTATGGGGTAAAAAAAATGCACCAGTATTTGTTCGGACTCAGGTTCGAGTTAGAAACTGACCACAAGCCCCTAATCTCACTGTTTTCGGAAAGCAAAGGAATAAATACCAATGCTTCATCGCGAATCCAAAGATGAGCACTAACACTGTCAGCCTACGAGTATACGATCCTCCACAGGCCAGGCACTGAGAACTGCGCCGATGTCCTCAGCCGGCTACCGTTGCCCACCATCGGGGTGGAAATGGCGCAGCCCGCCGACCTGTGCTGGTCATGGACGTCTTCGAAAGCGAAGGGTCACCCATAACAGCCCGCCAGATCAGGACCTGGACCAACCAGGACCCCGTGTTATCTCTTGTAAAAAGTTGCGTCCTCAATGGGGGCTGGTCAGTGGTCCCAAGAGAAATGCATGACGAGATAAAGCCGCTTCACTGTCGTAAAGATGAAATGTCCATCCAATCGGATTGCCTCATGGGGAAACCGCATCGTCCTGCCAAAAAAAGGCAGGGCAACCTTCATACACAACCTACACAGTGCCCACCCAGGCATAATCATGATGAAGGCTATCGCCAGGTCCCACGTCTGGTGGCCCGGCATTGACTCGGACTTGGAGTCGTGCGTGCGCCAGTGTAACACTTGCTCACAATTGAGCAATGCCCCCCAGGGAGGCTCCACTTAGCCTGTGGTCCTGGCCCTCAAAACCATGGTCCAGGATCCACATAGATTATGTGGGCCCCTTTCTAGGAAAAATGTTCTTCGTTGTAGTGGACACCTATTCTAAGTGGATCGAATGTGTAATAATGGCATCCAGCGTGTCCACTGCCACCATTGAAAGCCTCAGGTATATGTTTGCCACCTATGGCTTGACCAACATTCTGTTCAGCGACAATGGTCCGTGTTTCACCAGCTCAGAATTCAATGAATTCATGACCCACAATGGCATCAAGCATGTCAGGTCTGCCCCGTTCAAGCCCGCATCCAACGGCCAAGCGGAGCCGGCAGTCCAAACCATAAAGCAGAGCTTGAAATGCGTCACGGAAGGCTCCTTACAAACCCGCCTATCCCGGATGCTGATCAATTACAGGACATGATCCCATTCGCTTACCGGGGTCCACCTGCGGCGTTACTAATGAAACGTGCACTCAAAATCAGGTTCTCCTTAGTCCATCCTGACCTCAACGATCAGGTGGAAACCAGGCGTTATCGGCAAAACATGTGTCATGATCGCGCGGCTGTATCATGCGACATCAATGTAAACGACCCGGTGTTTGTGCTGAATCATGGTCATGGCCCCAAATGGGTTGCTGGCACTGTTTTAGCCAAGGAGGGGAATAGAATGTTTTTTGTCAAACTGCTTAGCAGACAAACATGCAGAAAGCATTTGGACCAGACCAAATTACGATTTACAAATAACCAGGAACTACCGGGAGAGGACCTTACCTTCAGTGATCCACCTACACACACCTAATCAGCAACTGATCTAGCTGCCAACCACGAGGATGATCCCACCATCTCCAACAGTCCACTCAGACCAACAGCGCTGCAAGACAGCAGTAGCCCGACCAACTCACCCATGCCAGAAGTGACACTCAGATGATCAACCAGGGAGCGCAGAGTTCCGGATCGCCTCAACCTGAAACTAACTCGCATCAAAGACTTTGGGGGGGAATGTTATCATATATATATACTCTGTACATACTATGCTGGTACCACTAGAGGGTGAAACTGTGAGAGGCCCAGGCAGTAGCTGTATAAAAGGCTGGTCACCACATTGCTGCCTCACTCTGCAGTTTGAATAAAGAGAATAAGGTCACAGCAGTTCAAGCACATCACTAGGCCTCGTGGAGTTATTCTACAGATAAGTAGAGACACATTAGAACTAAACAACAGAATCTTAACAACATAATATTTTCTCATACACCCATGTTCATACCCTTGGTAAACTACAAAGCTTTTTTCTTCTTTTTCCTGCTACTCCTACGTGGTGCAACCCCTGTTGCTAGAGAAAAGGTAGAGGAAGGCTGCTCAGATCCCTGCTCCAACTGACCTTGGCTGGCAATCTCTGGATGCCAAAGACTGGTCTACCTGCACTTGTGCAGGGACAGACTCAGACATTGGGAGAGGAGGCAGAATGTTGGGTACTGACTGCTCCATGGAAGGTAACCTCGCAATGCCCTGCGCCATCAGTCGACTCAGGCTTGAGCTGGACTCGTCCATTCTTTCTGCAATTGTGGACAGTGTGTATGGAAGACATGCCAGTACATTGCAGGTTTTCTGCTGCCCCTCAAGATTATCTTTTCTATCAAGGGTACAACATCTGTGCTCAGTGGAGCAGAGCTTGGCTGACATAGACTTTCCACAGCTCTCCCTGCCACCTTTGTCTGATTTGCTGACTTGTGAGTTGCCAGGTGAAAACCAACTAGTGAATTGCAATCGGAGTGGATTGCAGATAAAGTGGAAGCTGATAATTTGCTGATAGTAGGAATTTGCTAGAGAAGGGAGGCAGTTTCTCACATTCAACGCAATAGCAGTGGAGCCATAGAACACGCGACTTCTAAGATAAGTATCTAGCTTTAGTATAGTTTCTTTCTGTTCAGTGACCTCAGTGGTTCTTGTCAAGCTTGAGTGAATAATTAGTTTTGGCTTTGAGGAGCGAATAGAAAAACAGCAGTGTAATTTAATTATGTAATCAGGGTGCTTTGTGTGTTCCGGAGGCCCACATTTACAGGAATTGCCTCCAACTAAGCAAACTCATGCTGAGACTTTGAGCTTGAGAGGCAGCTGGATTCAATGCAGGGAAAACGGGTAACTGACTGTTTCTTGGATTCAGGTGCCAGGGGGTGGTCACCCCTCAGCCAGGTAAGAGTTCAGAATAGCAAGTGCGTGGCCACCCAGAAGAGTAGAAAGAGGCAGGCAGTGCAGGAATCCTCCAAGAGTTACTCAAACAGATATTCAGCATTGAATACCAGTGAGGGTGACGACACCTCGAAGGAGTGTAGTCCCGAGCCTGGCAAAGGACTGCACAGGGGAGTACAGCAAAGTGTAAGAATGCAGTAGTAATTGGGGATTTGGTAGTCAGGAGGACAGACAGACAGACAGTTCTGGTACTGCTGATATGAGACCCCATGTGGTATGTTGCATAAGAACATAAGAACATAAGAATTAGGAACAGGAGTAGGCCATCTAGCCCCTCGAGCCTGCTCCGCCATTCAACAAGATCATGGCTGATCTGGCCGTGGACTCAGCTCCACTTACCCGCCCTCTCCCCATAACCCTTAATTCCCTTATTGGTTAAAAATCTATCTATCCGTGACTTGAATACATTCAATGAGCTAGCCTCAACTGCTTCCTTGGGAAGAGAATTCCACAGATTCACAACCCTCTGGGAGAAGAAATTCGTTCTCAACTCGGTTTTAAATTGGCTCCCCCGTATTTTGAGGCTGTGCCCCCTAGTTCTAGTTTCCCCGACCAGTGGAAACAACCTCTCTGCCTCTATCTTGTTTATCCCTTTCATTATTTTAAATGTTTCTATTAGATCACCCCTCATCCTTCTGAACTCCAACGAGTAAAGGCCCAGTCTGCTCAATCTATCATCATAAGGTAACCCCCTCATCTCCAGAATCAGCCAAGTGAATCGTCCCTGTACCCCCTCCAAAGCTAGTATATCCTTCCTTAAGTAAGGTGACCAAAACTGCACGCAGTACTCCAGATGCGGCCTCACCAATACCCTGTACAGTTGCAGCAGGACCTCCCTGCTTTTGTACTCCATCCCTCTCGCAATGAAGGCCAACATTCCATTCGCCTTCTTGATTACCTGCTGCACCTGCAAACTAACTTTTGGGGATTCATGCACAAGGACCCCCAGGTCCCTCTGCATCGCAGCATGTTGTAATTTCTCTCCATTCAAATAATATTCCCTTTATTGTTTTTTTTTCCAAGGTGGATGACCTCACATTTTCCGACATTGTATTCCATCTGCCAAACCTTAGCCCATTCGCTTAACCTATCTAAATCTCTTTGCAGCCTCTCTGTGTCCTCTACACAACCCGCTTTCCCACTAATCTTTGTGTCATCTGCAAATTTTGTTACACTACACTCTGTCCCCTCTTCCAGGTCATCTATGTATATTGTAAACAGTTGTGGTCCCCGCACCGATCCCTGTGGCACACCACTAACCACCGATTTCCAACCCGAAAAGGACCCATTAATCCCAACTCTCTGCTTTCTGTTAGCCAGCCAGTTCTCGATCCATGCTAATACATTTCCTCTGACTCCGCGAACCTTTATCTTCTGCAGTAACCTTTTGTGTGGCACCTTATCGAATGCTTTTTGGAAATCTAAATACACCACATCCATCGGTACACCTCTATCCACCATGCTCGTTATATCCTCAAAGAATTCCAGTAAATTAGTTTAACATGATTTCCCGTTCATGAATCCATGTTGCGTCTGCTTGATTGCACTATTCCTATCTAGATGTCCCGCTATTTCTTCCTTAATGATAGTTTCAAGCATTTTCCCCACTACAGATGTTAAACTAACAAGCCGATAGTTACCTGCCTTTTGTCTGCCCCCCTTTTTAAACAGAGGCGTTACATTAGCTGCTTTCCAATCCGCAGAGTCCAGAGAATTTTGGTAGATTATAACTAATGCATCTGCTATAACTTCCGCCATCTCTTTTAATACCCTGGGATGCATTTCATCAGGACCAGGGGACTTGTCTACCTTGAGTCCCATTAGCCTGTCCAGCACTACCCTCCCTAGTGATAGTGATTGTCTCAAGGTCTTCCCTTCCGACATTCCTGTCACCATCAATTTTTGGCATGGTTTTTGTGTCTTCCACTGTGAAGACCGAAGCAAAATAATTATTTAAGGTCTCAGCCATTTCCACATTTCCCATTATTAAATCCCCCTTCTCATCTTCTAAGGGACCAACACTTACTTTAGTCACTCTTTTCCGTTTTATATATCTGTAAAAGCTTTTACTATCTGTTTTTATGTTTTGCGCAAGTTTACCCTCGTAATCTATCTTTCCTTTCTTTATTGCTTTCTTAGTCATTCTTTGCTGTTGTTTAACATTTTCCCAATCTTCTTGTTTCCCACTAACCTTGGCCATCTTATACGCATTGGTTTTTAATTTGTTACTCTCCTTTGTTTCCTTGGTTATCCACGGCTGGTTATCCCTTCTCTTACCGCCCTTCTTTTTCACTGGAATATATTTTTATTGAGCACGATGAAAGAGCTCCTTAAAAGTCTTTCACTCTTCCTCAATTTAGTCTGTGTTTCCAGTCTACTTTAGCCAACTCTGCCCTCATCCCACTGTAGTCCCCTTTGTTTAAGCATCGTACGCTCGTTTGAGACACTACTTCCTCACCCTCAATCTGTATTACAAATTCAACCATACTGTGATCACTCATTCTGAGAGGATCTTTTACTAGGAGATTGTTTATTATTCCTGTCTCATTGCACAGGACCAGATCTAAGATAGCTTGCTCCCTTGTAGGTTCTGTAACATACTGTTCTAAGAAACAATCCCGTATGCATTCTATGAATTCCTCCTCCAGGCTACTCCGTGCGATTTGATTTGACCAATCGATATGTAGGTTAAAATCTCCCATGATTACTGCCGTTCCTTTTTCACATGCCTCCGTTATTCCCTTGATTATTGCGCGCCCCACCGTGAAGTTATTATTTGGGGGCCTATAAACTACGCCCACCAGTGACTTTTTCCCCTTGCTATCTCTAATCTCCACCCACAATGATTAAACATTTTGTTCATCAGAGCCAATATCGTCTCTCACAACTGCCCTGATATCATCCTTTATTAACAGAGCTACCCCACCTCCTTTCCCTTCTTATCTATCTTTCCGAATCGTCAGATACCTCTGTATGTTTAATTCCCAGTCTTGGCCACCCTGCAACCATGTTTCTGTAATGGCCACCAAATCATACCCATTTGTAATGATTTGTGCCGTCAACTCATTTACTTTATTTCGAATGCTGTGTGCGTTTAGGTAGAGTGTTTTAATACTAGTTTTTAAACCATGATTTTTAGTTTTGACCCCTCCTGCAGCCCCTATATATTCAGTGGCCGTTTTTGTTTTTTGCCTTGGGTTTCTCTGCCCTCCACTTTTACTCGTCTCCTTTCTGTCTTTTGCTTTTGTCTCCTTTTTGTTTCCCTCTGTCTCCCTGCATTGGTTCCCATTCCCCTGCCATATTAGTTTAACTCCTCCCCAACAGCACTAGCAAACACTCCCCCTAGGACATTGGTTCCGGTGCTGCCTAGGTGCAGACCGTCCAGTTTGTACTGATCCCACCTCCCCCAGAACCGGTTCTAATGCCCCAGGAATTTGAATCCCTCCCTGCTGCACCACTGCTCAAGCCACGTATTCATCTGAGCTATCCTGCGATTCCTACTCTGACTAGCACGTGGCACTGGTAGCAATCCCGAGATTACTATTTTTGAGGTCCTACGTTTTAATTTAGCTCCTAGCTCCTTAAATTCGTCTCGTAGGACATCATCCCTTTTTTTACCTATATGGTTGGTACCAATGTGCACCACGACAACTGGCTGTTCACCCTTCCTTTTCAGAATGTCCTGCACCCGCTCCGAGACATCCTTGACCCTTGCACCAGGGAGCCTCGCTGGTGCCAAGGTAAGGGACATCATGGAGAGGGTGCAGAAAATTCTCCCGGGGGAAGGGGAAGAGCCAGAGGTTGTGGTCTATGTAGGAACCAATGACATAGAGGAAAAGGTTTGAGGTCCTGCAGTTAGAGTTTAAGGAGCTTGGGAGGAAGTTAAAAAGCAGGACCTCAAAGGTCGTAATGTCTGGATTACTCCCAGTGCCATGTGCGAGTGAGAGTAGAAATAGGAGGTTATGCGTGTTTAGAAACGTGGTGTAGGAGGGAGGGCTTCATATTTCTAGGACATTGGGACCAGTTTCAGATGGAGAGGTTACACCTGATCAGAACTGGGACCAATATCCTCGTGTACAAGTTAACTAGTGCAATGGGGAAGGGTTTAAATTAATTCGGCAGGGGGTTGGGCAGGGCACCAAGATATAGGTCTGGAATTTCCAATGGCTTACTGCCCAGTTTATGAGCGGTATTGGCCATTGTGGGCAGTAATCAGGTGAGTGAGAATTTCCTTACCTGAGTTACGCCAGCAGTTTCGAGGTACCGCTGGGTAGTGTTAAATCCAAGGAAGAGGCATATAAACTGGCCAGAAAAAGCGGAAAACCTGAGGACTGGGAGAAATTTAGAATTCAGCAGAGGAGGACAAAGCGTTTAATTAGGAGGGGGAAAATAGAATGTGAGAGGAAGCTTGCTAGGAACATAAAAACTGACTGCAAAAGCTTCTATAGATACGTGAAGAGAAAAAGATTAGTGAAGACAAACGTAGGTCCCTTGCAGTCAGAATCAGGTGAATTTATAATGGGGAACAAAGAAATGGCAGACCAATTGAACAAATACTTTGGTTCTGTCTTCTCGAAGGAAGACACAAATAACCTTCCGGAAATACTAGGGGACCGAGGGTCTAGTGAGAAGAAGGATCTGAAGGAAATCCGTATTAGGCGGGAAATTGTGTTAGGGAAATTGATGGGATTGAAGGCCGATAAATCCCCGGATCCTGATAGTCTGCATCCCAGAGTACTTAAGGAAGTGGTCCTAGAAATAGTGGATGCATTGTTGATCATTTTCCAACAATCTGTCGACTCTGGATCAGTTCCTATGGACTGGAGGATAGCCAATGTAACCCCACTTTTTAAAAAAGGAGGGAGAGAGAAAACAGGGAATTATAGACCGGTCAGCCTGACATCAGTAGTGGGTAAAATGATGGAATCAATTATTAAGGATGTCATAGCAGCGCATTTGGAAAGAGGTGACATGATAGGTCCAAGTCAGCATGGATTTGTGAAAGGAAAATCATGCTTGACAAATCTTCTGGAATTTTTTGAGGATGTTTCCAGTAGAGTGGACAAGGTAGAACCAGTTGATGTGGTGTATTTGGACTTTCAGAAGGCTTTCGACAAGGTCCCACACAAGAGATTAATGTGCAAAGTTAAAGCACATGGGATTGGGGGTAGTGTGCTGACGTGGATTGAGAACTGGTTGTCAGACAGGAACAAAAGAGTAGGAGTAAATGGGTACTTTTCAGAATGGCAGGCAGTGACTAGTGGGGTACCGCAAGGTTCTGTGCTGGGGCCCCAGCTGTTTACATTGTACAATAATGATTTAGACGAGGGGATTAAATGTAGTATCTCCAAATTTGCGGATGACACTAAGTTGGGTGGCAGTGTGAGCTGCGAGGAGGATGCTATGAGGCTGCAGAGCAACTTGGATAGGTTAGGTGAATGGGCAAATGCATGGCAGATGAAGTATAATGTGGATAAATGTGAGGTTATCCACTTTGGTGGTAAAAACAGAGAGACAGACTATTATCTGAATGGTGACAGATTAGGAAAAGGGGAGGTGCAACGAGACCTGGATGTCATGGTACAACAGTCATTGAAGGTTGGCATGCAGGTACAGCAGGCGGTTAAGAAAGCAAATGGCATGTTGGCCTTCATAGCGAGGGGATTTGAGTACAGGGGCAGGGAGGTGTTACTACAGTTGTACAGGGCCTTGGTAAGGCAACACCTGGAGTATTGTGTACAGTTTTGGTTTCCTAACTTGAGGAAGGACATTCTTGCTGTTGAGGGAGTGCAGCGAAGGTTCACCAGACTGATTCCCGGGATGGCGGGACTGACATATCAAGAAAGACTGGATCAACTGGGCTTGTATTCACTGGAGTTCAGAAGAATGAGAGGGGACCTCATAGAAACGTTTAAAATTCTGATGGGTTTAGACAGGTTAGATGCAGGAAGAATGTTCCCAATGTTGGGGAAGTCCAGAACCAGGGGTCACAGTCTAAGGATAAGGGGTAAGCCATTTAGGACCGAGATGAGGAGAAACTTCTTCACCCAGAGAGTGGTGAACCTGTGGAATTCTCTACCACAGAAAGTTGTTGAGGCCAATTCACTAAATATATTCAAAAAGGAGTTAGATGTAGTCCTTACTACTAGGGGGATCAAGGGGTATGATGAGAAAGCAGGAATGGGGTACTGAAGTTGCATGTTCAGCCATGAACTCATTGAATGGCGGTGCAGGCTCAAAGGGTCGAATGGCCTACTCCTGCATCTATTTTCTATGTTTCTATGTTTCTATGGTATTGGGGGTAATCTACTGACATGGATAGAGAACTGGTTGGCAGACAGGAAGCAGAGAGTCGGGATAAACGGGTCCTTTTCAGAATGGCAGGCTGTAACTAGTGGGGTGCTGCAGGGCTCAGTGCTGTGACCCCAGCTCTTTACAATATACATTAATGATTTAGATGAAGGAATTGAGTGTAATATCTGTTAGTTTGCAGATGACACTAAGCTGGGTCGCGGTGTGAGCTGTGAGGAGGATGCTAAGAGGCTGCAGAGTGACTTGGACAGGTTAGGTGAGTGGGCAAATGCATGGCAGATGCAGTATAATATGGATAAATGTGAGGTTATCCGCTTTGGGGGCAAAAACACGAAGGCAGAATATTATCTGAATGGCGCAGATTAGGAAAAGGGGAGGTGCAACGAGACCTGGGTGTCATGGTACATCAGTTATTGAAAGTTGGCAGGCGGTGAAGAAGGCAAATGGTATGTTGGCCTTCATAGCTAGGGAATTTGAGTATAGGAGCAGGGATGTCTTACTGTAGTTGTACAGGGCCTTGGTGAGGCCTCACCTGGAATATGGTGTTCAGTTTTGGTCTCCTAATCTGACGTTCTTGCTATTGAGGGAGTGCAGCGAAGGTTCACCAGACTGATTCCTCGGATGGCAGGACTGACATATGAGGAGAGATTGGATCGACTGGGCCTGTATTCACAGGAGTTTAGAAGGATGAGAGGGGTTCTCATAGAAACATATCAAATTCTGATGGGACTGGACATGTTAAATGCAGGAAAAATGTTCCCGATGCTAGGGAAGTTCTATAGCCCATTGCTCATCTATTATTGGGATGTTTTTAGTGTCTTCTACCGTCAAGACCGATACAAAATATTTCCCTGTTCCTCTTTATTAATTCCCGAGTCTTATCCTCTAAGGGACCAATGTTGACTTTCGCTACTCTCTTTCTTTTTATATACCTGTAGAAGGTCTTACTATCTGTTTTTATATTTCTTGCTAGTTTACTCTCATAATCCATCTTCACTTTCTTTATTATTTTTTGGTCTTCCTTTGCTGGTTTAAAAAACATTTTCCAATCCTCTGGTCTCCCACTAATCTTGGCAAAATTGTATGCCATTGTTTTTAATTTGATATCACACTTTACTTCCTTGGATAGCCATGGATAGTTCTCCCTTCTCTTAAAGTCTTTCCTTCTCACTGGGATATATCTTTGTTGAGAGTTATGAAATATCTCCTTAAATGACTGCCACTGCTTATCAACCGTCTTACTCGTTAATCTATTTTCACAGTCCACTTTAGACAACTCTGCCTTCATACCTATGTAATCACCTTTATTTAAGATCAGGACACCAGACTGAGACCCAACTTTCTCACCCTCCAACTAAATTTAAAATTCAACCATGCTATGATCACTCTTTCCGAGAGGATCCTTTACTCTGAGAACATTTATTAATCCTGTTTCACTACACAGTACCATAGAAACATAGAAACATAGAAAAATAGGTGCAGGAGTAGGCCATTCGGCACTTCGAGCCTGCACCGCCATTCAATAAGATCATGGCTGATCATTACCTCAGTACCCCTTTCCTGCTTTCTCTCCATACCCCTTGATCCCTTTAGCTGTAAGGGCCATATCTAACTCCCTCTTGAATATAGCCAATGAACTGGCATCAACAACTCTCTGCGGCAGGGAATTAAACAGGCTAACAACTCTCTGAGTGAAGAAGTTTCTCCTCATCTCAGTCCTAAATGGCCTACCCCTTATCCTAAGACTATGTCCCCTGGTACTGGACTTCCCCACATCAGGAACATTCTTCCCGCATCTAACCTGTCCAGTCCCGTCAGAATCTTATACATTTCTATTGTGTTCCTAACACAGATGAGACTGCACACAGGGAGGTTAAAGTAAGAATGACCTCAGTCTTTAATACGACACTCCAGAGTTAGGAACAGGCCTTAGGGGCCGGCTTATATACAGTGCTCCCAAGGGATGCTGGGATCCCTTGGGACTTCAGGGGATGAGTTCCCTGGTGGCGGAACATGGGAGTGCATGCTTTACAGATACACAACATCACACCGCCCCCACCAAAGTCAAAGTGAAAACTATTTACAAGGTGAGGCAGTCGGGAGCCTTTCTTTCCATGGTGGACCGCCTCGGCACAAATGTCTGTTCTGGTGTGTTGGCTGTGCCTTCGCTGGGCTGGCGTGTTGTTGGCTCTGCAGGGCTGCTGGGTGAGCCTGGCCTTGCTGGGCTGTTGGGCATGATGGGTTCGATTTGCTGGTCCGGCGTGGTGTCGTTGATCCTTTGGGTGTGTGTTGTGGGCTCGAAAAAGGTGGTGTCTGCTGTGGGTTGTTCAGGGCAGTCTGTGAACCGCAGCCTCGTTTGGTCCAGGTGCTTTCTGCAAATTTGTCCATTGTCTAGTTTGACTCCAAACACCCTATTCCCTTTTTTAGTTATCACCATGCCCGCGATCCACTTGGGACCATGTCCATAGTTTAGCACATACACAGGGTCATTCAGATAATTTCCCGTGACAGAGTGGCGCGACCATTGTTTACATTTTGTTGCGACCGCCTGCTCTCTACCTGATCATGCAGGTTGGGGTGAACCAGCAAGAGTCTGGTTTTAAATGTCCTTTTCAGGAGTAGCTCAGCCGGGGGCACCCCATGAGCGAGTGGGGTCTCGTGCGGTAGCTGAGCAGTACTCAGGACAGGCGGGTTTGGAGTGAGCCTTCTGTGACTCATTTAAGGCTCTGTTTGATCGTTTGTACTGCCCGCTCTGCCTGCCCATTGGAGGCTGGTTTAAATGGGGCCGAGGTGACATGTTTGATCCTATTGCGGGTCATGAATTCTTTAAATTCGGCACTGGTGAAACATGGTCCGTTGTCACTGACCAGTATGTCAGGCAGGCCGTGAGTGGCAAACATGGCCCTCAGGCTTTCAATGGTGGCGGTGGCGGTGCTTCCCAACATTATTTCACATTCAATCCATTTTGAAAAAGCATCCACCACCACCAGGAACATTTTACCGAGAAACGGGACCACATAGTCGACATGGATCCTCGACCATGGTCTGGAGGGCCAGGACCACAAACTTAGTGGTGCCTCTCTGGGCGCGTTGCTCAACTGAGCACACACGCTGCATTGCCGTACACAGGACTCTAAGTCAGAGTCGATACCGGGCCACCACACGTGGGATCTGGCTATCGCTTTCATCATTACTAAACCCGGGTGTGTGCTGTGGAGAACAGAGATGAATGTCTCCCTCCCCTTTTTTGGTAGCACTACGCGGTTACCCCACAACAGGCAGTCTGCCTGAATGGACAGCTCGTCCTTTCACTGCTGGAACGGCTTGATTGGCTCTTGCATTTCAACGGGAAGGCTGGCCAAGCTCCCATGCAGTACACAGTTTTTTTACTAGGGACAGCAGAGGATCTTGGCTGGTCCAAGTCCTAATCTGGCGGGCCGTGACAGGTGATTTATCATTTTCAAACGCTTCCATGACCATCAACAAGTCTGCGGGCTGCGCCACCATCAACAAGTTTGCAGGCTGCGCCATTTCCACCCCCGTGGTGGGCAATGGCAGCCGACTGAGAGCATTCGCACAGTTCTCGGTGCCTGGCCTGTGGCGGATGGTATAGTTATACGCTGATAGCGCGAGTGCCCACTTTTGTATGCGGGCTGAGGCATTAGTATTTATCCCCTTGTTTTCAGCGAACAGGGATGTGAGGGGCTTGTGATCGGTTTCCAGCTCAAATTTGATGCAATTTCTTTACCTCGAACCCACACGCTAATGCCTCTTTCTCAATCATGCTGTAGGCCCTCTCGGCGTTAGACAAGCTCCTGGAAGCATAGGTGACAGGTTGCAACTTCCCCGCAACATTAGCTTGTTGTAATACACACCCGACTCCGTACGACGACACTTCACATGCTAGCACAAGTCTTTTACATGGGTCATACAATACAAGCACCTTGTTGGAGCATAAAATATTTCTGGCTTTCTCAAAAGCAATTATTTGTTTGGTTTTCCCTATACCCAGTTCTCACCTTTGCACAATAACACATGTAGTGGCCCTAAAAGGGTGCTTAAACCCGGTAAGAAGTTACCAACATAGTTGAGGAGTCCCAGGAACGACCGCAGCTCCGTGATGTTCTGTGGCCTGGGCGCATTTTTGATAGCCTCTGTCTTGGCGTCTGTGGGCTGAATTCCGTCCGCCACGATCTTTCTCCCCAAAATCTCCACTACTGTTGCCATGAAGACGCATTTCGACATCTTCAGCCGCAGCCCTACGCGACCCAGTCACGGAGGACCTCCTCCAGGTTTTGTAGGTGCTCGGCGGTGTCCCGACCCGTGACCAATATGTCATCCTGAAACACCACCGTGTGTGGTACCGACTTGAGTAGGCTCTCCATGTTTCTCTGGAAGATCACTGCAGCCGACCGAATTCCAAACGGGCAACTGTTGTGGATGAACTGTCCCTTGTGCGTGTTGATGCAGGTGGGGCTCTTCGAAGACTCCTCCAGCTCCTGCGTCATGTAGTCCGAAGTCAGGTCGAGCTTGGTGAATGTCTTGCCTCCTGCCAGCATCGCAAATAGGTCGTCTACCTTAGGTAGCGGGTATTGGTCCTGTAGCGAGGATCGATTAATAGTTACTTTATAATCGCCACAAATCCTGACCGTGCCATCACTTTTGAGTACTGGAACAATCGGGCTGGCCCACTCGCTGAATTACACTGGGGAGATGATGCCCTCACGTTGCAGCCTGTCCAGCTCGATTTCCACTCTCTCCCTCATCATGTGAGGTACCGCTCGCGCCTTGTGGTAAATGGGTCGTGCCTCTGGGACCAAGTTGATCTGCACCTTTGCCCCGGAAAAGTTTCCAATGCCTGGATCAAAAAGGGAAGGAAATTTGTTAAAAACCTGAGTATATGAAGCCTCATCGACATGTGATAGTGCTCGGATGTCATCCCAGTTCCAGCGGATTTTGCCCAGCCAGCTCCTTCCAAGCAGTGTGGGACCATCGCCCGGGACAATCCAGAGTGGCAGTTCGTGCACCGTGCCCTCGTAGTGACCTTTACCATGGCGCTGCCCAGGACAATGATAAGCTCTTTGGTGTACGCTCTCAGTTTTGTGTGGATGGGGCTCAGGGCTGGTCTGAATGCCTTGTTGCACCACAGTCTCTCAAACATCTTTTTACTCATGATGGATTGGCTAGCAACAGTGTCCAGTTCCATGGCTACAGGTAAGCCATTCAATTTTATGTTTAGCATTATAGGTGGACATTTCGTCGAAAATGTGTGCACCCCATGTACTTCAGCATCTGCCTCCTCTCTCTGAGGCTCGAAATTGCGTTGATCCACCATGGACCGATCTTCCTCTGCCACATGGTGGTTAGCAGGTTTTGAAGAGCTTGCAGCTCGTTTGCAAGCTCGTTGGAGGTGCCCCATTGTTCCACAGCTCTTGCAAACATACCCTTTGAAGCAGCATGAATAGGCTGAATGGAAGCCTCCACAACGCCAACAAGGTGTGAATTGCCTTGCATTCATCCTTTGTTGCGGACTCTGAGTCATCTGGGTCACCTGAGGCCTGCTGGCAGTTGCAGACTCGTGGGTTCTGCCCTGTACATTTCTGCTCGCAAACACAGTTCCAGTTAATTTATGAACATTGCTAGCACTTGTGTGCTGAGAGATTTGTTTGGTGTTATCACTGGTGGACATAAACGCCTGTGCTATCGCAATGGCCTTACTGAGGGTCGGTGTCTCTGCAGTCAAAAGTTTTCGTAAGATGGTCTCGTGGCCCAATGCCCAGTACAAAAAAGTCTCTGAGCATTTGCTCAGGTAGCCATCAAACTCACATTGTCCTGCAAGTCGCCTTAGCTCGGCGATGTAGCTCGCCACTTCCTGACCTTCAGATCGCTGGCACGTGTAGAACCGATACCTCGCCATCAGCACGCACTCCCTCGGGTTAAGATGCTCCCGAACCAGTGTACACAGCTTCTGATATGACTTATCTGTGGATTTCACCGGAGCCAGAAGATTCTTCATGAGGCTGTAGGTCTGTGCCCCGCAGACTGTGAGGAGGACCGCTCTCCTTTTTGCAGCGCTTCCTTCTCCGTCCAGCTTGTTGGCTACAAAGTACTGGTCTAGCCGTTTGACATAGGCTTCCCAGTCCTCACCGTCCGAGAACTTCTCCAGGATGCCCACAGTTTGCTGCATCTTTGCGTTGGATTCGTATTCTCAACGCCAGTTATTGTGTTCCAAACACAGATGAGACTGCACACAGGGAGGTTAAAGTAACAGTGACCTCAGTCTTTAATAAGACACTCCAGAGTGAGGTATAGGCCTTAGGGGCCGGCTTATATACAGTGCTCCCAAGGGATGCTGGGATCCCTTGGGACTTTAAGAGATGAGCTCCCTGGTGGCGGAACATAGGAGTGCATGCTTTACAGATGCACAACAGTTTCTATGAGAACCCCTCTCATCCTTCTAAACTCCAGTGAATAAAGGCCCAGTTGATCCAGTCTCTCCTCATATGTCAGTCCAGCCATCCCTGGAATCAGTCTGGTGAACCTTCGCTTCACTCCCTCAATAGCAAGAATGTCCTTCTCAGATTAGGAGAACAAAACTGAACACAATATTCCAGGTGAGGGCTCACCAAGGCCCTGTACAACTGCAGCAAGACTTCCCTGCTCCTATACTCAAATCCCCTAGCTATGAAGGCCAACAAACCATTTGCCTTCTTCACCGCCTGCTGTACCTGCATGCCAACTTTCAATGACTGATGAACCATGACACCCAGGTCTCGTTGCACCTCCCCTTTTCCTAATCTGCCGGCATTCAGATAATATTCTGCCTTTGTGTTTTTGCCCCCAAAATGGATAACCTCACATTTATCCACATTATACTGCATCTGCCATGCATTTGCCCACTCACCTAACCTATCCAAGTTGCTCTGCAGCCTCATAGCATCCTCCTCGCAGCTCACACTGCCACCCAACTTAGTGTCATCCGCAAATTTGGAGATACTACATTTAATCCCCTCATCTAAATCATTATTGTACAATGTAAACAGCTGGGGCCCCAGCACAGAACCTTGCGGTACCCCACTATTCACTGCCTGCCATTCTGAAAAGTACCCATTTACTCCTACTCTTTTGTTCCTGTCTGACAACCAGTTCTCAATCCACGTCAGCACACTACCCCCAATCCCATGTGCTTTAACTTTGCACATTAATCTCTTGTGTGGGACCTTGTCGAAAGCCTTCTGAAAGTCCAAATGCACCACATCAACTGGTTCTACCTTGTCCACTCTACTGGAAACATCCTCAAAAAATTCCAGAAGATTTGTCAAGCATGATTTCCCTTTCACAAATCCATGCTGACTTGGACCTATCATGTCACCTCTTTCCAAATGCGCTGCTATGACATCCTTAATAATTGATTCCATCATTTTACCTACTACTGATGTCAGGCTCACCGGTCTATAATTCCCTGTTTTCTCTCTCCCTCCTTTTTTAAAAAGTGGGGTTACATTGGCTACACTCCAGTCCATAGGAACTGATCCAGAGTCGACAGATTGTTGGAAAATGATCAACAATGCATCCACTATTTCTAGGACCACTTCCTTAAGTACTCTGGGATGCAGACTATCAGGATCCGGGGATTTATCGGCCTTCAATCCCATCAATTTCCCTAACACAATTTCCCGCCTAATACGGATTTCCTTCAGATCCTTCTTCTCACTAGACCCTCGGTCCCCTAGTATTTCCGGAAGGTTATTTGTGTCTTCCTTCGAGAAGACAGAACCAAAGTATTTGTTCAATTGGTCTGCCATTTCTTTGTTCCCCACTATAAATTCACCTGAAGCTGACTGCAAGGGACCTATATTTGTCTTCACTAATCTTTTTCTCTTCACATATTTATCGAAGCTTTTGCAGTCAGTTTTTATGTTCGCTGCAAGCTTCCTCTCGTACTCTATTTTCCCCCTCTTAATTAAACCCTTAGTACTCCTCTGTTGAATTCTAAATTTCTCTCAGTCCTCGGGTTTGTTGCTTTTTTTAGCCAATTTATATGCCTCTTCCTTGGTTTTAACACTATCCTTAATTTCTCTTGGTAGCCACGGTTGAGCCACTTTCCATTTTATTTTTACTCCAGACAGGGGTGTACAATTGTTGAAGTTCATCCATGTGATTTTTAAATGTTTGCCATTGCCTATCCGTCAACCCTTTAAGTATCCTTTGCCAGTCTATTCTAGCCAATTCACGCCTCATACCGTCAAAGTTACTTTCCATAAGTTCAGGACCCTAGTTTCCGAATTAACCGTGTTATTCTCAGTCTTAATAAAGAATTCTACCATATTATGGTCACTCTTCCCCAAGGGGCCTCGCACGACAAGATTGCTAATTAGTCCTCTCTCATTACACATCACCCAGTCGAGGATGGCCAGCCCTCCAGTTGGTTCATCGACATATTGGTCTAGAAAACCACCCCGAATACACTCCAGGAAATCCTCCACCGCATTGCTACCAGTTTGGTTAGCCCAATCAATATGTAGATTAAAGTCGCCCATGATAACTGCTGTAACTTTATTGCGCACATCCCTTATTTCTTGTTTGATGCTGTCTCCAACCTCACTATTACTGTTTGGTGGTCTGTACACAACTCCCACTAGCATTTTCTGCCCTTTGGTATTCCGCAGCTCCACGCATATCGATTCCACATCATCCAGGCTAATGTCCCTCCTTACTATTACATTAATTTCCTCTTTAACCTGCAGCGCCACCCCGCCTCCGTTTCCTTTCTGTCTATCCTTCCTAAATGTTGAATACCCCTGGATGTTGAGTTCCCAGCCATGGTCACCCTGGAGTCATGTCTCTGTGATGCCAATTACATCATATCCATTAACTGCTATCTGCGCAGTTAATTCGTCCACCTTATTCCGAATACTCCTCGCATTGAGGCACAGAGCCTTCAGGCTTGTTTTTTTAACACACTTTGCCCCTTTAGAATTTTGCTGTAATGTGGCCCTCTTTGTTTTTTGCCTTGGGTTTCTCTGCCCCCCACTTTTACTATTCTCCTTTCTATCTTTTGCTTCTGCCTCCATTTTATTTTCCTCTGTCTCCCTGCATAGGTTCTCATCCCCCTGACATGTTAGTTTAACTCCTCCCCAACACCACCAGCAAACACTCCCCCTAGGATATTGGTTCCGGTCCTGCTCAGGTGCAGACTGTCCGGTTTGTACTAGTCCCACTTCTCCAGAACTGGTTCCAATGTCCCAGGAATTTGAATCCTACCCTGACTAGCACGTGGCACGGGTAGCAATCCTGAGATTACTACTTTTGAGGTCCTACTTTTTAATTTAGCTCCTAGCTCCCTAAATTCTTCTCGTAGGACTCATCCCATTTTTTACCTATATCGTTGGTACCTATATGCATCATGACAATTGGCTGTTCAGCCTCCCTTTTCAGAATGTCCTGCACCCGCTCCGAGACATCCTTGACCCTTGCACCAGGGAGGCAACATACCATCCTGGAGTCTCATTTGCGGCCGCAGAAACGCCTATCTATTCCCCTTACAATCGAATCTACTATAGTTCTCCCACTCTTTTTCCTGCCCTCCTGTGCAGCAGAGCCACCCACGTTGCCATGAACTTGGCTGCTGTTGCCCTCCCCTGATGAATCATCCCCCTCAACAGTACCCAAAGCGGTGTATCTGCTTTGCAGGGGGATGATCGTAGGGTACCACTGCACTACCTTCCTTCCACTGCTCTTCCTGTTGGTCACCCATTCCCTATCTGGCTGTGTACCCTTTACCTGCGGTAAGACCAACTCACTGAACATGCTATTCATGTCATTCTCAGCATCATGGATGCTCCAGAGTGAAGCCACCCACAGCTCCAGTGCCGCAATGCGGTCCGTCAGGAGCTGCAGGCGGATACACTTCCCGCACACGTAGTCATCAGGGACACCGGAAGCATCCCTGACTTCCCACATAGTACAGGAGGAGCATAACACGTGTCCGAGCTGTCCTGCCATGACTTAACCCTTAGATTAACTTAATTTGGCAATAACAATGCTAAATGTTACTTACTGATAAAGAAAGAAAAAGAAAAACTACTTACCAATCACCAGCTAATCACTTACCCCCTTGGCTGTGACGTTTCCTTTCGATTTCTTTCTGCTTCTTTTTTGCCTTCTCTCCCTGCTGCAGCTGCACCAGCTGACTGCTCGACGCTGGGCTTTTGTAGGCTGCCTCGATGTCCCCGCTCCGCCTCTCGCTGACTCACAAACTCCCGAGCCTCTCCTCGATACTGGGCCTCTTGTAGGCTGCCTCGATGTCCCCGCTCCGCCTCTCGCTGACTCACAAACTCCCGAGCCTCTCCTCGATACTGGGCCTCTTGTAGGCCGCCTCGATCTCCCCGCTCCGCCTCTCGCCAACTCACGAACTCCCGAGCCTCTCCTCGACGCTGGGCTTTTGTAGGCCGCTCGATCTCCCTGCTCCACCTCTCGCCGATATATAAGATAGTCTGCTCCCTGGTTGGTTCTACAACATACTGTTCAAGGAAACTATCCAGGATACACTGTATGAACTCTTGCTCAAGGCTACCTTGCCAATTTGATTTGTCCAATTAATATGAAGATTAAAATCGGCCATGATTATTGCCGTACCTTTCTTGCAAGCCTCCATTATTTCTTGATTTATACTCGTACAGCAGTGTAGCTACTGTTAGGGGGCCTATGGACTATGCCCATCAGTGACTTCTTCCCTTATTATTTCTTATCTGCACCCAAACTGATTCAACATCTTGATCCAATATAATTTCTCACTACTGCACTGATCTCATCCTTTATTAACAGAGCTACCCCACCTCCTTTTCCTTTCTGTCTATCTTTCCAAATTGTCAAATACCCCTGAATATTCAGTTCCCAGTCTTGATCACCTTGCAACCACGTCCCTGTAATGGCTATTTACATACCCATTTATATCTATTTGTGCCGTCAACTCATCTATCTTGTTAAGAATGCTGTGTGCATTCAGATAAAGAGCTTTTAATTTAGTCTTTTTACCATTTTCCCCTGCTGTGACCCCACTTTCTGATACACTCTCATTTTTATACATTCTGTGCCTTCCTGTCACAGTCTAGTTATCATTTCCCACATTGCTGCCCTGCTCTATTGCCTTCTCCTTTCTCTTTGCCTTTTTAAATTTTTGGTCACCTGAACCCTCCCCCTACTATTTAGTTTAAAGCACTCCAAAAATCTCCAATTTCAAACATTTATTTGGATTTAGTTTTGGGGAATGAAGCTTGGCAGGTGGAAGGGGTTTCAAGTTAGTTGTGAATAAGGATAGACCAAGAGTAAAAGTCCAAAATTGGGGAAAAGCTAACTGTAATAAGTTGAGGAGTGATTTGGTCACAGTGGACTGGAAACAGCTACTTTTGGGTAAATCAGTGTTGGAACAGTGGGAGGCATTGAAGGAGGAGATCTGGAAGACTCAGGCCAAACATGTGCCCTTAAAGAAAAAGGGTGGGAATAACAATTCTCCAGCCCCCTGGATGTCTAGGGACTTACAGGGGAAGATAAAGAAAAAAAGGGAAGCTTATGTCATATACTGACGGCTAAATACTGTAGAATCTTTGGAGGAATATAGAAAGTTGAGAGGTAAAATTAAAAAGGATATCAGTAATACTAAGGGCCCAAGTTTCCACATCAGATTTGCGTCTGATTTTTAGGAGCAACTGGTGGAGAACGGACTATCTTAGAAATCGCAATTCTCCACATTTTTTTGCTGCAGTTCTCGTCAGGTAGAACAGTTCTACTTTGGAACAGAATTTTTTCTTCAAAAGGGGGCGTGTCCGGCCACTGACGCCTGATTTCAAAGTTTCCACAGTGAAAACGTACTCCAAACTAAAGTAGAATGGAGCAAGTGAAGATTTTTGTAGAACTGAAAAAACCTGTTCTACACATTAAAAAAATCAGGCGCAGGTTACAAATTAGGCATCCAGAACGAGGTGGGGAGGGGAAGGGAAGTCATTAAATTCTACAATAAATCCTTAGTTATACTTATACAAATATTATACAAATAAATCCAACCTGAATAAAAATTTATAAGCAAAGAAAAGATTAAATAAACCATGTTCCTACCTGTGTGAAAGTTCTTCAGGCAGGCCTTTAGGAACGGTTTGCCGTCGGGACCGAAGGCTGACGGGCCGGGCCCGAGACTTCGGGCAGGGTCCGTCCCCAGCACCAGAGGTAGGTGGCGTTTGGTCAGGTAGGGGAGAGAGGTTCGGTTCGGGTCGGGGGGGGGGGCGGGGGAGAGGGAGGTCAGGTCGGGGAGGGAGGTCAGGTCGGGGAGGGGAGGGGGGGAGGAGGTCGGGGAGGGGGGGGGAGGTCAGGTCGGATCCAGTCCGGGGGCGGGGGGCGGGAGTAGAGTCGGGTCGAGTCGGGTGGGAGCGGGAGCGGTAGACGCAGATGGGTCGAGTCGGGTCCGGTCGGGGGGGGGCGGAGGTCGGGGAGGGGGAGGGGGGGGAGAGGGAGAGAGAGAGAGGGAGGGAGGGAGGTCAGGTCGGGGAGAGAGGTCAGGTCGGGGAGGGGGAGGTCAGGTCGGATCCAGTCCGGGGGCGGGAATCGAGTCGGGTGGGAGCGGGAGCAGCAGACGCAGACGGGTCGAGTCGGGTCCGGTCGGTGGGGGGGGGAAAGCAGGAGCGGGAGACGGCAGGAAGCAGGAGCTGGTCGTGGGAGGAGCCTTATTCACGCAGCCCCAGTGAGGCCATTCGGCCAGGGCTAGGGGCTGTGTGCTTCGAGCCCCTCCCACACAGTTGGGAGCTCCTGGCACTGTTTTCGGTGCAGGGTCCTAGCTCCGCCCCCTACAGCTCCTGCTGCGCCACGCCGAGGGCCAGAGGACCTGCAGGGAGGTGGAGAATATGGAGGGTTTTTTTAGGCGCACTTTGTGGCGTGAAAAACGGGCGCCCAGCTCAGAGGGGCGCCCGTTTTTTATCGTGTGGAAACTTGGGCCCTAAGAGAGAGCATGAAAAATTCTTGGCTAGTAAAATTAAGGAAAACCCAAGGATGTTCTATAAATATATTAAGAGCAAGAAGATAACTAAAGAAAGGGTGGGGCCTATTAGAAACTATGAGGGTAATCTTTGTGTGGAGGCGGAAGATGTTGGTATGGTTCTTAGTGAATACTTTGCGTATGTTTTCACAAAGGAAAGGGGCAATGCAGACACTGCTATCAAGGAGGAGTGTGAAATTCTGGATGAAATAAACATAGTGAGTGAGGAGGTATTAAGGGGTTTAGCAGCTTTGAAAGTAGATAAGTCCCCAGGTCTGGATGAAATGCATCCCAGGCTGTTGAGCAAAGTAAAAGAGGAAAGAGCAGAGGCCTTGACCATCATTCTCTAGTCCTCTTTGGATTTAGGCATGGTGCCAGAGGACTGCTAATGTGGTACCCTTGTCTAAGAAGGGAGAAATTACAGGCCTGTCAGCCTACCTCAGTGGTGAGAAAATTATTGGAAATAATCCTGAAAGACAGGACATATCTACATTTGGAAAGGCAAGGATTAATTAGGGACAGTCAGCAGGGATTTGTTAAGGGAAGATCGTGTTTGACTAACCTGATTTAATTTTTTGAGGTAACCAGGAGGGTCAACGAGGGTAGTGCGTACGATGTAGTGTATATGGACTTTAGCAAAGCTTTTGATAAGGTCCCGCATGGTAGACTGGTCACAAAGGTTAAAGCCCATGGGATCCAGGGCAAAGTGGCTAGTTGGATCCAAAATTGGCTCAGAGGTAGGAAGCAAAGGGTAATGGTTGATGGAGGTTTTTGTGACTGGAAGGATGTTTCCAGTGGGGTTCCGCAGGGCTCAGTACTGGGTCCCTTGCTTTTTGTGGTATACATCAATGATCTAGATTTGACTATAGGGAGAATGATTAAGAAGTTTGCAGATGACACTAAAAGTGGTTGATGATGAAGAGGAAATTCATGGACTGCAGGAGGATATCAATCTACTGGTCAGGTGGGCAGCGTAGTGGCAAATGGAATTTAATTCAGAGGTAATGCACTTTGGGAGGGCTAATAAGGAAAGGGTATACACATTAAGTGGTAGGCCACTTAAAAGTATAGATGAACAAAGGAACCTTGGAGTGCTTGTCCACCCTGAAAATATCAGGCCAGGTGGATAAGGTGGTTAAGAAGCCATACAGAATGCTTGTCTTTATTGGCCGAGGCATAGAATACATGAGCAGGGAGGTTATACATAAATTGTGTAATACTCTGGTTAGGCCACAGCTGGAGTACTGCAGTTCTGGTCGCCGTATTATAGGAAGGACGTAATTGCACTAGAGAGGGTGCAGAGGAGATTTACTAGGATGCTGCCTGGAATGGAGAATCTTAGCTATGGGGACAGATTGGATAGGCTGGGTTTGTTCTCGTTGGAACAGAGGAGGTTGAGAGGAGACCTCATTGAGGTGTACAAAATTTTGAGGGGTCTGGATATAGTGGATAGCAAGGGCCTAGTTCCCTTGGTGGAGGGGTGAATTATGAGGGGGCATAGTTTTAAGGTGGTTGGTGGAAGAATCAGAGGAGATTTGAGGGAAGGCTTCTTCACGCAGAGAGTTGTGGGGGTCTGGAACTCACTGCCTGGAAGGGTGGTGGATGCAGAAACCCTCACCACGTTTAAAAGGTGCTTGGATGGGCACTTAAAGTGCCGTAACCTGCAGGCTTACGGACCTAGAGCTGGTAAGTGGGATTAGACTAGATAACCTCTTGGTGGCTGGTGCAGAAACGATGGCAAGTACTGCAGGGAATCGAATACGGCCAGGGTGATCTCCTGGACTAGTTTGGATTCCCTGGATGGGTCGGAGAGGAATTTTCCCAGATTTTTTTCCCCAATTGGCCTGGGTTTTATCTGGTTTTTGCCTCTCTCACATAGCTCCAGTTGGGGTGGAGTGTAGAATGTCTTGGTGCAAGGGGTGTTGCAGTTGTGTGGGGCGGACTGGTTGGGCTGGGTGCTCTTTACTTTTCTGCCATTATTAATTGTCAATAGGTTTATATGTAACCTTCAGGGCTGCTGACCGAGAGCCGTGTGGCTCTTTGTTGGCCAGCTCGGACACGATGGGCCAAAATGACCTCTGCACTGTAGATTTCTATCTTTCTTTCTATTTCTATGTTATACAAAATTTAAATTGTAAATTATCAGTTTAATCACAGTATTTTCTGTGTCTTTCTCAATAAACAAATAGTGGTTTCTTCTAAAGTAGCTACCTGCAATTTTTATACATCATTACATAACTCTTCTATTAACACTCCACCAAATGTTTAAGAGAAAATCTAGATTTATATTATTCCTGGGACCGCTTGGACTATAGAACGACAGACAAAATAAAATGGTTGGTGTTTTTCCCCTTTTTTGGTTCTCGTCCTAAATGTCTTAATAATATATTTTTTTTAAGTCAGTAAAAAGTAGTATGTAACTCCTACAAATCCTCCCCTGCCGTCCCCCTCCTCAACAGCATGGTTGCATGTTTTTGTAAAACTACTCACTTCAGTCAATTGTTCAAAATCAAATATTAAGCAACTTAAATTTTAAAACGTTTTAAGTATTTCAGAGCCTCTTTAAAAGCGTTTGCACTTCAAGACCTGGTTGAAACTTGTTTGGAGGGGAAAATTGATTTTTTGCTTGTTTCTTCCAAATTCAAAAATTAAGGCGAAAAAAGTGTGTTTAACACTCATTTTTTGTGAAAAATTCATTAAAAATCTTTAAATTCTTTCAAGTCTCACTGCCGCTTTGACAGAAGAAGTTGCTCCAAGTTTTTCTTTCCCTCTTCAATGCTGTCATTAAACATGCAAATTAATAAAATAAACTCTAATTCCAAACGGAGCTCAAATAAGAAAATGAAAAAAGTAGTTAAACTTCCTAAGAAGGCAGTGAGGTTATCTATCCTCAGCCTTAGCAATGAGTTTTGGAGAAGTTGTTTCCTCTTTTTCTGCTGCCATTCCCTCCATCTCTCAGACTCTGAGGTACAAACAAGGGAACAAACGTTTTCCCCTCTCTCATAACATGAGTTAAATAACCCTGATAAACTTTTCAAAAAGGAGACACCTGGCAAAATTTTACTGGATCTTACTGTGGGATATTCAACATCACTTGCCCGTATTTTTTCTGGCTTAAATTTTTATTCTGAATTACAATTTTTTTTTATCACCACGTGCCTAAAAGTTGTTTGCTTTAGCCTCCTTCCAGTGGCTATTGTACATGTGTTGCATCTCCATCTGTGTTGTTCCAAAGTGCTGCCACAGCTCAGTCCCTGGGAACGGACTACCCATGCCCGCCTGGACCCTCACCCATTCTCTCTCGCTGTCTCTCTCTCTCTGGCCCTGCCCTTGTCCCTCTCTATCTCTCTCTGTCCATCTCCCTCTATCTCTGTCTCTTGCTCTCTCTCCCTGTCTCTCTCTCTCTCCCGATGTCGCTATCTCTCATTCTCTCTCCCTGTCCCTGTCTCTCTCTCTCTCTGTCTACCTTCGCTCTTTCCCTTCTGTCTCTCTCTCCCTGTCCCTGTCTCTTGCTCTCTCTCCCTGTCCCTGTTTTTCTCCTTCTGTCCCTGACCTTCGCTGTTTCCCTTCTGTCTCTCTCTCCCCCTGTCCCTGTCTCTTGCTCTCTCTCCCTGTCCCTGTCTTTCTCCTTCTATCCCTGACCTTTGCTGTTTCCCTTCTGTCTCTCTCTCTCTCCCTGTCCCTGTCTCTCGCTCTCTCCCCCTCTGTCTCTCTCTCTCTCCCTGTTCCTGTCTCTTGCACTCTCCTCTATCTCTCCCTCTGTCCCAGTCTCTCTCTCTCTCTCTGTCCCTGTCTGGCTGTCTATCTCTCTCTGTCCCTGTCTCGCTCTCTCTCTCTGTCCCTGTTTCTCTCTCTCTGTTCGTCTCTCTCTCTCTGTCCCTGTCTCTCTCTCTCTCCCTGTCTGTCCATCTCTCTCCCTGTCTGTCCCTCTCACTCCCTGTCCCTCTCTCTCCCTGTGCAAAGAACATTGGAGCAATTGGAGAAGAGAGAATCAGTGTCAAGGGGCCCAAATTTGGCCCTCTGGTTTTTTTGGCGCACTTGCCTGAGGTGCGCCGACTTTCTGCTCCCAAAATGGCGCCGAAAATGTAGCTCCGTATTCTCCCCACTCCGTGGACTGCCCGAGGGCTTGGCATGGCAATTACAAAAGAGTGTCGGCAGCTCAACGCATGCGCACTGAAGGTTTTGCGCATGCGCAGTAGCTCCTCTGCAGCGTGGGACCCGATGTCTCGCCCCTATCCCAGACCGAGTAGTGCCACGACACGAGCCGGGCTGCTGCATGTCAAGGAGAGAGTCCCACACCTGTCCCCGGCTGAGTGGCCTCCCGCACCGAGGTAGGACTTGAGTTTTATTTTTTATTTATTGATGATTGTGCTTTTTAGTGCGGAGAGTTTTGATGGGGGGGGTGGAGGAGGATAGTTTTGATGGGGGGGGGGGTTGGGGAAGAGTTTTGATCTGGGGGGGGGGCAGAGTGTTTTGATCGGGGGGGGGAGGGGGGAGTTTTGATTGGGGGCGGGGGGGGGGGAAGAGTATTTTGTTTGCAATTATGATCGAATAGCTCTACAAGGCCTTGTACTGTAAGAGCTGTGTGATTTCAGTCCATTTAATACTGCAAAGTGAGGGGCAGCATGGCTGGCTGCTCTTATATGCCCCTGCACACCAGGGCAGGAAACCTTCAACAGCAGCGCCCTCAGGTAGTATGTCGTACATAGTTACATAGTGAATACAAAGAGTTTGCATACATGACATCATTCCCCCCCAAAGTCTTTGATGCGAGTTGATTACAGGTTTAGGCGACTCGGAGCCCTGCGCTCCCTAGTTGACCGTCTGAGTGTCGCTTCTGGCCTGGGTGAGTTGCTTGGGCCACTGCTATCTTGCAGCGCGACTGGTTAGGCTGGACTGTTGGGGATGGTGGGATCATCTTCGTGGTTGGCAGCGAGGTCTGTTGTCGATTGGGCGTGTGTCGGTGGGTCGCTGAAGATGAGGTCCTCTTCTGGTGGTTCCTGGTTATCTGTGAATTGTCATTTGGTTTGGTCCAAATGTTTTCTGCATATTTGACCATTAAGCAGTTTGACAGCACTCTATTCCCATCCTTGGCTAATACAGTACCGGCGACCCATTTGGGGCCCTGACCGTAATTCCGCACAAATACAAGGTCATTTACAGTGATGTCGCGTGATACAGCCGCGCGATCATGGTACGTGTTTTGCTGATAACGCCTGGTTTCCACCTGATCAATAAGGTCAGAGTGTACTAAGGAGAGCCTGGTTTTGAGTGCTCGTTTCATTATTCTGCAGGGGGAACCCAGGTAAGTGAGTGGGGTTGTCTCCTGTAGCTGAGCAGTACCCGGGACAGGCGGGTTTGTAAGGAACCTTCCGTGACACGTTTCAAGCTCTGCTTTATGGTTTGGACTGCCCGCTCCGCTTGGCCGTTGGATGCGGGTTTGAACGGGGCAGATCTAATATGCTTGATTGCATTACGGTCATGAATTCATTGAATTCCGAGCTGGTGAAGCACGGACCATTGTCGCTGACAAGAATTTCGGGTAAGCCATGGGTGGCAAACATGGCCCTAAGGCTTTCAATGGTGGCTGTAGACGTGCAGGATGTCATTATTGCACATTCAATCCATTTGGAGTAGGCGTCCACAACAACCAGGAACATCTTTCCCAGAAAGGGGCTCGCATAATCCACATGGATTCTAGACCATGGTGTAATGGGTTCTCGGGGAGTGTTGTTGTGCCTTGGGTGTCTCTCTCTGGGCTTCTGCCCTCACAGCTTATGCCTGGCCTGTGAGGTACCCTGAGTGCTGCAAGAGCACCCCTGGAGAGACTGCGTCCACAGCTTATGAAGAAGGTCTTGAGGCTCGTGCATCCCCACAGCTTATGCCTAGCCTGTGAGGCACCTGTGAGTGTCAAACACTCCTAACCCCTTCTTCCCTAGCCTGTGACACACAGTTGAGCGTTTTCGAGGCGCTCCTAGCTTCCCTTACACTGTTCTGACAAAACTCACGATCAGGAGATGTAATACAATAGAACTGAGACAAGGTGATTCCAAGAGGAACTTAGGCTTCCAATTTAGTTGACAAGGTGTATCTCAACAAACAGCAATACACCAACAAAACAATCCCCCTAAATCCCACTAAACGGACACAACGAAAATCTTTACACAAGTTTAGCAGTACAATGCCCAACCTCCCACCTTTCCTGGCCTAACTGAGTTGGGAGTTCCAGGGACCAGAGGTTATACTCACTACTGTGCCTTCTGCAGTCTGGTGGTTTGTTTCTTCTATCTTCGGTGTCTTCGGACACTGGTTTTCCTTCAGTATCAAGAGGCTTTGCTGGTTGTTGGATCACGAGGGCA
This sequence comes from Pristiophorus japonicus, assembly GCF_044704955.1. Lineage (NCBI taxonomy): Eukaryota > Metazoa > Chordata > Chondrichthyes > Pristiophoridae > Pristiophorus > Pristiophorus japonicus. The sequence continues at coordinate 221,071,572 of NC_091979.1, read as the reverse complement.
GGGAACCATACACAATGCGTCAGAAACCCCTTTTTATAGCCAGATTATCCAGTCCGCCTCTCCTGCTGAAATCGATCCTTCCCATTGGTGGGCTTTGTGATTTTGAAAAATGCAGCTGTTTTAGATTATTGTGGGATTTTTCCACTGATGTTAACCTACTCAAGGTTTGAGTAGGTGTTGATTGGGTTGACCTCCTGTAGCCATTGTGTAGGCCCTTGGTTTGTTTTGGGTTCCCTAGTTTTCTGAAGGTCTGCATAATTTCCTTCCATAGTGTAAACATGGGGAAGACAATAGCCCGATAATGGCGATGAGTCAGTCCCACAATTTTCAAGCAAGTGCTCTCCCATTGGCTTGAACGCCCCATGCTTCGGGCTGACTCTGTCCCACCATTGGCCCTCCGGTGTCCTCCCCCGTCCAATCACTGCTCTGCCAAGGTCAAACTGTCTCAGTTTCAATTTCACATTGCAGCACAGACAGATCCCACAGCCCTTTTCCTTCTGGGTAAAATGAGGGGGTTTTCATCCTCCCCTACAATGGTTTTGAGGGCCAGGACCAGAGACTAAGTGGAGCCTCCCTGTGAGCATGTGTTACACTGGTGCACGCACGACTCCAGATCTGAGTCAATGCCGGGCCACTAGATGTGGGACCTGGTGATAGCCTTCATCATGACTATGCCTAGGTGGATGTTGTGTAGGTCACATATGAAGGTTTCACTGCCTTTCTTTGGCAAGATAACGCGGTTGTCCCATAGGAGCCAATCTGAATGGATCGACATTTTGTCTTTGCGACGGTGAAACAGCTTGATCTCGTCTTGCATGTCTCTAGGGATCGTTGACCAGCACCCATTGAGCATGCAACTTTTTACAAGGGATAGCAGAGGATTATGGATGGTCCAGGTCTTAATTTGGCGTGCCGATCCGGGTGACCCTTCGCTATCAAAGATATCCATGGCCAGTAGCAGGTCTGCGGGCTGTGGCATTTCCACCCCAGTGGTGGGCAACGGTAGTCGGCTGAGAGTATCGGCGCAGTTTTCAGTGCCTGGCCTGTGGCAGATTACATAGTCATAGGCAGACAGTGTTAGTGCCCATCTTTGGATTCGAGACGAAACATTGGTGTTAATGCCTGTGCTTTCCGAAAACAGTGAGATTAGGGGCTTGTGATCCGTCTCTAACTCGAACCTGAGTCCAAACAAATATTGGTGCATCTTTTTTACACCGTAAACACAGGCCTTTTCGACCATGCTGTAGCCTCTTTCGGACTTTGATAGGCTTCTGGACGCATATGCAACCGGTTGGAGCTTGCCCACTGCATTGGCTTGCTGCAAAACACACCCGACACCGTACGACGACGCATCCATCACATGCTAAAACTAGACATTTACATGGGTCATATAATACCAGCAACTTATTCAAACACAGCAGGTGGCCACTTGATTTTTACCCCCAGCCCAGTCGTCTCACTTGCGTAACAGCTTGTGCAACGGTTCCAGCAAGGTGCTCAACCCTGGAAGAAAGATATCGAAATAGCTGAAGAATCCCAGGAATGAGCACAGCTCCATTACATTTCGTGGTGTGGGTGCATTCTTGATGGCCTCTGTCTTCGAGTCCGTGGGTCTGATGCCGTCTGCCACAATCTTCCTCCCCAGGAATTTTACCTCTGGCACCAGGAAGACATATTTGGATTGTTTCAACTGGAGTCCAACTCTGTTTAGTCGACTTAAAACTTCTTCCAGGTTGTGCTGGTGTTCGGAGGTGTCGCAGCCAGTGATGACGATGTCATCCTGAAATACGATGGTGCGTGGAACCGATTTCAACAGGCTTTCCATGTTTCTTTGGAATATAGCTGCAGCCGAGCGAATCCCGAACGGGCACCTGTCGTACATGAGCAGTCCTTTGTGCGTGTTAATGCATGTTAATTTTTTCGATGACTCAACCAGCTCCTGGGTCATGTAAGCAGCGATTAGATCCAGCTTGGTGAACGCCTTTCCCCTTGCTAATGTCACGAAAAGGTCATCGGCTTTGGGTAGTGGGTACTGGTCCTGTAACGAGACTCGGTTGATCGTTACTTTGTAGGCGCAGCAGATTCTGACCGTTCCATTGCTCTTTAGTACCGGAACAATCGGGCTGGCCCACTCGTTGAACTCGACTGGCAATATGATTCCCTCACATTGAAGTCTGTCCAATTCGATCTCCACTTTCTCCCTTATCATGTAGGGGACCGCTCGAGCCTGTGATGAATGGGCCATGCCTCAGGGACCAAGTGGATCTGTACTTTGGTGCCTGTGAAGTTGCCGATGCCTGGTTCAAATAAAGATGGGAACTTGCTCAGCACTTGAGCACAGGAAGCATTGTCCACTGACGATAACACTTTGACGTCTTCCCAGTTCCACCGAATCTTCCCCATCCAGCTTCTGCCAAGCAGCGTTGGCCCATCGCCTGGTACAATCCACAGTGGCAACCCGTGTGCCTCTCCATCATAGGATACTTTTACGTTCGCACTGCCAATAACTGGTATCAGTTCCTTGGTGTAAGTGTGCAGCTTTATTTGAATTGGGCTCAGCTTGGGTCTTTGTGCTTTGTTGTTGCCCCAAAGCCTTTCAAATGCCTTCTGGCTCATAATTCACTCGCCCCCGTGTCCACCTCCATGGATACAGGAACGCAATTTAATTTGACTTTTATCATCATGGGAAGACGTTTGGGGAGAGGGTGTGGACCCCGCACACTGCTCCCTCAGGCTGAGTTGCCTCTCTAGCTTGTCCTTTGTGATCCACGCTGGATTGGAACTCTTCTGCCACCTCCACTGCCACGTGGTGAGTCACAGTACGCTTGCACATTCGCTGGAGGTGGCCCCTTGTTTTGCAGCTTTTGCACGCATGGTCTTTAAATCGACATTGATGGGCCCCTTGATTACCCCCGCAGTGCCAGCATTGTGTTAATGATTTTGCATTTACACCCCTTGGTGGCCTAGCAGCAGCAGGCATGTAGGCTCTGCTCTGACCAGTTCTTATTAGTTCAACAGTTCTGCCTGCAATCGGCGTTATTTTACGTACAGTACTTGCCAGTGAGATCCGATTCTGGTAGGAAGTCATCGCAAATTAGTTCAGTCAGCTCACCGTAAGTCTTATCCTTGGCCTTCGTGGGTGCCAGCAAGTCCCTGACAAGGCGGTAGACCTCGGGTCCACAACTGGTCAGCAGTATAGCCTTGTGCTTCTCCGCCAATGTGTCCGTCTCCCCTGCCAGGTCGTTTGCCACGAAATATTGCTTGAGCCTTTCCGTGAAGGCACCCGATCATTACCCTCTGCGAAGTCTTTTAGTGTGCCAAAGGTAGCCATAATATCGCGTGAAAGTCCGTATTCTCGTCACCAGTTATTATGTCTGCAATTACCATCGAATAACTCCACGAGGTCTTGAACTGTGAGTAAGAGCTGTGTGACTTCAGTCCATTTAATACGACTGCAAAGTGAGGGGCAGCATGGCTGGCTGCCTTTTATATGCCCCTGCACACCAGGCCAGGAAACCTCTGGGTTCTCCAATAGCAGCGTCCTCAGGTGGTACATTGTACATAGTTACATAGTGAATACAAAGAGTTTGCATACATGACAAAGAGTTTTGATCCGGGGGGGAGGGGGGGCGGGGAAGAGTGTATTGATCGGTTGGTGGGATGGGGGTGGGGGGGGAGTTTTAATGGGGGGGGGGAGAGGAGGAGAGTTTTGATTGGTTGGGGGGGGAGAAGAGTTTTGATCCGGGGATGGAAAGTGTTTTGATTGGGCGGGGGGCGGTGGGGGGGGGGGAGTTTTGATGGGGGGGGAGAGAAGAGTTTTGATTGGAGTGGGGGAGGGGGGGGAGAAGAGTTTTGATCCGGGGATGGAAAGTGTTTTGATTGGGCGGGGGTGGGGGGCGGTTTGATGGGGGGGGAGAGAAGTTTTGATTGGTGGGGGGGATGGGGAGAAGAGTTTTGATCCAGGGGACTGAGAGTGTTTTGATCGGGGTTGGGGGGGGGGGAGGAGTTTGGATGGAGGGGGGAGGGGAACAAAGAGTTTTGATCCAGGGGAGAGAGTGTTTTGATCGGGGGGGGGGGAGTTTAGATGCGGCGGGGGTGGGGGGGGAGATGAGGAGAGTTTTGATTTGGGGGGAGGAGTTTTGATCTAGGGGCGGAGAGTGTTTTGATCGGGGTGGTGGGGGGGGAGCGTTGGGGGTAGTCAGCAGTCCTCGGAGAGAGAAGTCCACCAGTCCTTCGGAGTTAACTCCTGCAGCCTCCATGTTCTGCGAGCCCAGCCTGCTGTGTGTTGTGTGTGGCCAGTTACCTACGCTCTCTCTCCCGCCCGGATGTCTCACCCATCCGCACCTATCCCCAATAGAATGGCCTCTCGCACCGGCAGGCCCACTGACTTCCCGGACTGAGTTATGAAGGTAGGACTTAAGTTTTATTATTTTTTTTTACATTTATTATTGTCATGTATCCTACATGGCTACTGTTGGTACTATCACAAGGTGTGCCACCAGAGGGCACAGCAGTGGGAGACTCGTAGGTTACCTGTACAGGTGTGCCTGGCCTAGTATAAAAGGCAGGCCACCAGATGTGATCCTCACTCTGGAGTTAACTAATAAAGGACTAAGGTCACTACAGTTCAAGTACAACACACTGCCTCGTGGAGTCATTACTAGAGCATCTAAGGACGCTACAATTGGCGATGAGATTACGAACTTTCATGCAGAAATGGCTACCCTTGGTACATTGCAACAATTCGCTGATGGTGATGATTGGGACGCCTTTGTGGAGAGGCTAGAACATTTCTTCACAGCAAACAACCTGGCAGGAGACAATCCGGCCATACTGGCTGATAAGCGTCGCGCTATCATAGAAACATAGAAAATAGGTGCAGGAGTAGGTCATTCGGCCCTTCGAGCCTGCACCGCCATTCAATGAGTTCATGGCTGAACATGCAACTTCAGTACCCCATTCCTGCTTTCTCACCATAACCCTTGATCCCCCTAGTAGTAAGGACTACATCTAACTCCTTTTTGAATATATTTAGTGAATTGGCCTCAACAACTTTCTGTGATAGAGAATTCCACAGGTTCACAACTCTCTGGGTGAAGAAGGTTCTCCTCATCTCGGTCCTAAATGGCTTACCCCTTATCCTTAGACTGTGACCCCTGGTTCTGGACTTCCCCAACATTGGGAACATTCTTCCTGCATCTAACCTGTTTAAACCCGTCAGAATTTTAAACGTTTCTATGAGATCCCCTTTCATTCTTCTGAACTCCAGTGAATACAAGCCCAGTTGATCCAGTCTTTCTTGATATGTCAGTCCCGCCATCCCGGGAATCATTCTGGTGAACCTTCGCTGCACTCCCTCAATAGCAAGAATGTCCTTCCTCAAGTTAGGAGACCAAAACTGTACACAATACTCCAGGTGTGGCCTCATCAAGGCCCTGTACAACTGTAGTAACACCTCACTGCCCCTGTACTCAAATTCCCTCGCTATGAAGACCAACATGCCATTTGCTTTCTTAACCGCCTGCTGTACCTGCATGCCAACCTTCAATGACTGATGTACCATGACACCCAGGTCTCGTTGCACCTCCCCTTTTCCTAATCTGTCACCATTCAGATAATAGTCTGTCTCTCTGTTTTTACCACCAAAGTGGATAACCTCACATTTATTCACATTATACTTTATCTGCCATGCATTTGCCCACTCACCTAACCTATCCAAGTCACTCTGCAGCCTCATAGCATTCTCCTCGCAGCTCACACTGCCACCCAACTTAGTGTCATCCGCAAATTTGGAGATACTACATTTAATCCCCTCGTCTAAATCATTAATGTACAATGTAAACAGCTGGGGCCCCAGCACAGAACCTTGCGGCACCCCACTAGTCACTGCCGGCCATTCTGAAAAGTACCCATTTACTCCTACTCTTTGCTTCCTGTCTGACAACCAGTTCTCAATCCACGTCAGCACACTACCCCAATCCCATGTGCTTTAACTTTGCACATTAATCTCTTGTGTGGGACCTTGTTGAAAGCCTTCTGAAAATCCAAATATACCACATCAACTGGTTCTCCCTTGTCCACGCTACTGGAAACATCCTCAAAAAATTCCAGAAGATTTCCCTTTCACAAATCCATGCTGACTTGGACCTATCATGTCACCTCTTTCCAAATGCACTGCTATGACATCCTTAATAATTGATTCCATCATTTTACCCACTACCGATGTCAGGCTGACCGGTCTATAATTCCCTGTTTTCTCTCTCCCTCCTTTTTTAAAAATTGGGGTTACATTGGCTATCCTCCACTCCATAGGAACTGATCCAGAGTCAATGGAATGTTGGAAAATGACTGTCAATGCATCCGCTATTTCCAAGGCCACCTCCTTAAGTACTCTGGGATGCAGTCCATCAGGCCCTGGGGATTTATCGGCCTTCAATCCCATCAATTTCCCCAACACAATTTCCCGACTAATAAGGATTTCCCTCAGTTCATCCTTCTTACTAGATCCTCTGACCCCTTTTATATCCGGAAGGTTGTTTGTGTCCTCCTTAGTGAATACCGAACCAAAGTACTTGTTCAATTGGTCTGCCATTTCTTTGTTCCCCGTTATGACTTCCCCTGATTCTGACTGCAGGGGACCTATGATTGTCTTTACTAACCTTTTTCTCTTTACATATCTATAGAAACGTTTGCAGTCCGTCTTAATGTTCCCTGCAAGCTTTCTCTCGTACTCTATTTTCCCTGACCTAACCAAACCTTTTGTCCTCGTCTGCTGAGTTCTAAATTTCACCCAGTCCCCAGGTTCGCTGCTATTTCTGGCCAATTTGTATGCCACTTCCTTGGCTTTAATACTATCCCTGACTTCCCTTGATAGCCACAGTTGAGCCACCTTCCCTTTTTTATTTTTACGCCAGACAGGAATGTACAATTGTTGAAGTTCATCCATGCGTTCTCTAAATGTCTGGCATTGCCCATCCACAGTCAACCCCTTAAGTATCATTCGCCAATCTATCCTAGCCAATTCACGCCTCATACCTTCAAAGTTACCTTCTTTAAGTTCTGGACCATGGTCTCTGAATTGACTGTTTCATTCTCCATCCTAATGTAGAATTCCACCATATTATGGTCACTCTTCCCCAAGGGGCCTCGCACAACGAGATCGCTAATTAATCCTCTCTCATTACACAACACCCAGTCTAAGATGGCCTCCCCCCTAGTTGGTTCCTCGATATATTGGTCTAGAAAACCATCCCTTATGCACTCCAGGAAATCCTCCTCCACCGTATTACCACCAGTTTGGTTAGCCCAATCTATATGCATATTAAAGTCACCCATGATAACTGCTGCACCTTTATTGCATGCACCCCTAATTTCCTGTTTGATGCCCTCCCCAACATCACTACTACTGTTTGGAGGTCTGTACACAACTCCCACTAACGTTTTTTGCCCTTTGGTGTTCTGCAGCTCTACCCATATAGATTCCACATCATCCAAGCTAATGTCTTTCCTAACTATTGCATTAATCTCCTCTTTAACCAGCGATGCTACCCCATCTCCTATCTTGCTAACCAGTTGTGGGCCCAATGTCTCTGGCCTCGTCAGAGACTTGCTGACACCAGCCAAGACAACGACCAAGTCGTACAAGGAGCTCGTAACCCTGATCCAGGAATAACTCAAGCCCAAGGAGAGCATCCTCACAGCCAGACACCGGTTCTATACCCACCGATGGCCCGAAGGCCAGGAAATCGCGAAGTATACTGCAGACCTCAGGAGGCTGGCGGCACCGTGCGAGTTCGGCACCCACCTCAACGAAGCGTTGCGGGACATTTTTGTCATTGGAATTGGCCATGAGGGCCTTCTTCATAAGCTATTGTCGGTGGATACCACAGTCACACTGCAGAAGGCCATCTCTGTGAGCCAGTCATTCACGATCTCGACTTGCGGTTCTAGGCAGATGTCTCACCCTCAGGACTCAAACCCGGCAGGTACTGTGCACATAGTGGCGCCGTTTAGAGGCTGGACTGTAGAGCGCAAACCCTCTCAGGGAAGAGAGAACAGGCCCCCGAGTCCCTTAACTCAGAGTCCACCGAGGGGGGCTAATCGAGTAGCACCATACTGGCATTGCGGAGGGAATCACAGGCCTCACCAGTGCCGTTTTAAAGACTATGTATGCAAAGGCTGCAGCACAAAGGGCCGCCTCCAGCGAATGTGTGAGAAAAATGACTCACTGTGTCAATGAAGAGTCTGCACATGGCCATGAATCCAGCATGGATTATGAATCGATGGACAGAGAGGCAGCCCAGTCCCACAGGGAGGTACATAGCATGTTTACCTGCATCACCAAATGTTTCCCGCTGAAGATGAAAGTCGAGATAGAGGGAGTTCCAGCCTTCATGGAAGTGGAAACGGGGGCGAGCCAGTCAGTGATGAATCAAGGAGCCTTTGAAAGGCTGTGGGACAATCCGGCTGAATGACCTGAGTTGGTTCCAGTTCAGGCAAAGCTGCGCACCTACACTAATGAAATAATCCCAGTCGTTGGACGTGCGAATGTAAAGGTACTCTATGATGGCGCTGTGCATGAGTTACCTCTGTGGATTGTTGCAGGTGATGGACTAACGCTGCTCGGCAGAAGGTGGATGGAGAAGATCCATTGGAAATGGGAAGACTTCACCCCTCCAGCGATCGAAGCCCTCTGTGCTCAGAGGCAAAGCAAGCCCTCACCTGAGAGTGGACCCGACACCGGAGAGCAGACCAGCACAGCACCCGAGACACAGACCGCTCAACACGATTGCGCGGAGGTGATCCAGCTGAGACGACCCGAATACACTTTCCAGGTTCCAGTGGCAAGACTCAGGAGGAAGAAAATCGGATCCAGAAGCGACTTCCCAACTTCGGAGGCAGAACCCGGGGAGAAGAGTATCACCGCAGTCGACATCGTGGACAAAGGAAAAATGGCGCCCAAACTACGAGGTGAGGCGCTGAAGACAAAGATGAGGTGCAGTACTGATGGAGCAACACGTGGCACCAAACGGAGAAGCGGATTGGGATAAAGCAAGCAAGGCTCTCTTAAAGAAGACCTACAACCCACTACAATTAAAGGGACAGTTCCACACACTCAAGCAATGTAATAAGAACTGTAAGTCAGAGACAAAATGTATAACTGATCATGTTAAATGTGTAACTGATAATCTGAAGTGTGTACATGCAACCAGCGAGGAAAAGTCGCGCGATCGCGATCGGACCCACAGAGTGTCCATCATAAGTAAGGAAAAGTTGTGCAATGCAGGATTTCAACTGCACGCAGCGGGCAGACACCCATTGGGTGCACACAGGTCCAGCGAGCTACCCAATGCTGTAGCCTGTGTCCCGGGGAGCAGAGTCATGCACCATGGAGTGTGGCCACAAACAGCTAACACACACGAGCTGCAGAGCAAGCGACCTCAGCAGGGCAATGGCACCGGTATCAATACCCTGCCCCTGGTTGGCTCCACCTCTCAGGCAACTGATGGCACCAACTGCCACAAGCCTGAAGGAACAGACTGTACTAAGGCGCAGTCCCCAGACCCCATCGCCAACAAGGCCATACCCCTAGATGTAGGGTCACCCGCCACTGTTCCCCCAAAGGAAACAGACACTAGTCAGGATTCAAAACCAAATGATGCCCAGGCCAGCGAGTCAGCAGTTCCCTGTGCACTGCTTGATGACAGCTCCTCAGGGAACAGCAGCCACCCGGGGCGCAAAGAAAGGACAGGGAGGTCACAGGCATCTGTGAACTGTCCTGACGCTAGGGACCACAACAACAGCCCCGAGAGCAGGACACACAAGCCAACTGGCTTCCCCCTGCCAATACCGGGCACTGAGCCGGCACCAGACTGCAGGGACACAACCCAGCAGCTCCGGAACTAGCGTGTCCTCATGCACTGTCACTGCATCGATAAGGCATCTAATGCACTTGTCGCACCACGGAGCCACACACAAAAAAAAATGCAAAACCCACTTACCGGAACTTGAATATACATGAATGCCAGGAACCCCCACCATAATCGATGTGGGAGGGGGGGGGGAGAATGGAGTGGTCAGGGACATACACACACTAACAGCAACCACCAACACGCTACTGCACCAACTACTCACCCAAGGTTGAAGTGACCCGCCAAGGGTCAACCAGACAGAGCCCACATAGAGCTAAACCTAGAGCACAGTCAATGCAGAGGTGATTTGCACTGAGGGCTCAGGGGGGAGTGATGTCATGTATCCTACATGGCCACTGTTGGTACTATCACAAGGTGTGCCACCAGAGGGCACAGCAGTGGGAGACTCGTATGTTATCTGTACAGGTGTGCCTGGCCTAGTATAAAAGGCAGGTCACCAGGTGTGATCCTCACTCTGGAGTTAACTAATTAAGGACTAAAGTCACTACAGTTCAAGTACAACACACTGCCTCGTGGAGTCATTACTAGGACACTACAATTATTGATGGTTTTTATGCTTCTTGAATGTTGTTGTGAAGGTGTTTAGTGCTTTGCAAGGTCCTCTCCTTCCCTTTCTCCCTTATCTCTGGCTACCTGCGCTGATTTCTTAACTCTCTGCAAGGATTGTGGCCACTTACACTGACCTAAGTTAGTTTGGAGCAACTATTAGCTGTCCAAACTGGTTTAAATGGCCAAAACAGGCATAGGTGGCTGGTAACAACACCTTTTGAAAAAAAAACTAAACTAAAAAAAATTCTAATTAACTCACTTACACTGGCGCAAATTAAATGTGCAGAATGGGGATTTTTAAGATACTCCAGAAAAATCAAGTTGCTCTAAAAAAGACGGAGCAACTCCTGGACAAATTTGGGCCCAAGAGAGCTTTGCTCCCATTTAAAAAATATTTGAAATCCTGTCAATGTTGAAAAATGAGCAGAATTCTTTACATCTTAAGGGAAATGCTTCTCGACAAAGCTTTCCTATTTGTGCTCTTGTGATAATGAAGGTGCTCATATCAGACATCCGCTCCACTAACCTGTTCACAATTCATTGAATGCCCTTAGTGTCCCAGCTCAGTGTAATCCTGAGCAATAACCACCTGCAGGTTTTAGAAGAGACGATTAAATGAGGCCCTGTTGGTGAATGTTAAAGATTTTTTTACTGCTATTGTAAGAAGCACAGGGAATCCATCTCCCCCATCACTCTCTCCCCCATCTCTCCCTTGTTTTCACTCCCCAGTCTCTCTCTCTACCCAATTTCTCTCTCTCTCCCAGCCTCTCTCTCCCCCAGTCTCTCTCTCTCTCTCCCAGCCTCTCTCTCCCCCAGTCTCTCTCACCCCAGTCTCTCTCTCTCCCCAGTCTCTCTCTCTCTACCCAGCCTCTCTCTCCCCCAGCCTCTCTCTCCCCAGTCTCTCTCTCTACCCAGCCTCTCTCTCCCCCAGTTTCTCTCTCCCCAGTCTCGCTCTCTCCCTCTATCCCCGAGTCTCTCTCTTTCTCCCCGAGTTTCTCTCTCTCCCTCCGCCAGTCTCTCTCTCTTTCTCCCAGTCACTCTCTCTCCCCAATCTCCCTCTCTCTCTCCCCAGTCTCCCTCCCCAGTCTCTCTCTCCTTTCCACAGCCTCTGTCTCTCTCTCCCAGTCTCTCTCGCTCTCTCCCCCCAGTCTCTCTCTCTCTCTCTCCCCATCTCTCTCTCTCCCCCTTCCCAGTCTCTCTCTCCCTTCCAGACTCTCTCTCTCCCACAATCTCTCTCCCCAGTCTGTCTCTCTCTCTCTCCCTCCCTTCCCCCAATCTCTCTCTCTCTCTCCCCTTTGCGATCCTCTCTTCTCCCCTGAACCACCAATGGATTCAATTCTCCCATGGAGCTGAAGAAAACGTGGCCACGCTGCAAGGCTGCAATTGTTGGGTAATGCGCATGTGCGGCTCTGGCATACCGCACACATGCGCAAAAGGCCGCAAAAATGGTCGTGTGGCTAATCAGACAGTTCACATTCAGTACCTCAGGGCTCAGGATTATGCTTGTAGCGGGTTCCAGATTGCAGGCGCTAAAACAATCCAATGCGCAGGCGCTGAAGCCCGCTCTTGCGGACCTAAAAAACGGGCCTGTGAGACGCAATTGAAAAGAGCCTGTGCGCTGGAGCCCATGCCAACAGGACTGCATGGCCTGCAATGCCTGGTGCGCGGCAACCTCAGGGAACTGCACGGCTGCGCAGCCTAGCGAGAATAGTGGTTATGTTCCCTTGTCCTAGACCTACCAGCAGAAAAAGTTTCTCTATATCTACCCTATCAATTACTTTCAAAATCCTAAAAACCTCAATCAAATCACCCTGTAATCTTCTACATTCCAGGGAACACAAGCCCAGTTTATTAATCTCTCCTCATAATTTAATCTTTGGAGCCAAGGTAACATTCTGGTGAATCTGTGCTGCACTCCTTCCAAGGGCAATACATTCTTTCTAAGGTGCAGTGCCCAGAACTGTACACAGTACTCCAGATATGGTCTAACCAGGGCTTTGTATAACTGTAGCAAAGCTTCTTTCCCTTTATATTGTAGCCCTCTAAGATATAAAAGCTAACATTTCATTAGTCTTTTTGATTATTTTTCGTACTTGACCACTACATTTTAGTGATCTGTGCACATGGACCCCGAAATCTCTTTGGCCCCCCACTGTTCCTAACTTTCCAGTATTTAAAAAAAATACTCGGATCTATCCTTTTTTTTAGTTCAAATTGGACAATGTCACACAAAGGACAATTGAGAGAGAGCTTTGGAAGATTATGGCGAAAGCATCTGTAATTTCCTCACCTCCTTCATTTTAAACACTGGGTGGAAACCATGAGGTTCTGGGGATTTGTCAGTCTAAAATGTAATTTTTTTTCGAAAGGAAGACGGCTTATTTATCTGCTGGTTACTTTGGGCCCAGGTTTCGTATCCCCGGAGAACAGCACACCTCGGAGAGGCCCACATAATTTCTAGAACTGAAAAAGCGGCAAATACTTACCTCGTGATTCTCCGATATCTGTAGTTCCAGTTGCAGCTCAGCGCGGCACAGCAGGAGCTGCTGGGGGCAGAGCTACAGCCTTGCGCCAAATAGAGTGCCGGCAGCTGCGTGCCATGCGCAGTGGAGGCTCTGCGCGTGCGCAGTAGCTCCTGGCCCTCCCAGCGCGTCCTGTCTCCGGGCAACCCTATCTCTGGACGAAGGGACGTCGCCCCAATCCCGGGCCGAGTGGCCTGCCTGCCCTTCCCTCCTCGGCGGCAGTACCCGCCCAACCAGCTCTTCAGCAGGCTGTTGGAGGGCTCCCGGTGCTGCAATAGGCGAGTAGAAACTTTTCATTTTTTATTTATTGATTGATTTTCTTTAAAAACATTTTTTTTTTGATCGATTGATTTATTGGTTGATTTATTGATTTATTTATCATTTATTATTGATGATGGCTCTTTATTGGTAAAAGTGAAGTGTTTAATGCTTTGTAAAATCCCCTAACTTCCCTCCCTCCGACCCCCCATCTCTCGCTACCTGCGTCTAATTTATAAATTGTAGGCAAGGTTTTTCTGAGCGTACAAAAATCGACACTTACTCCGTTCTAAGTTAGTTGGAGTAACTTTTCGCTGCCTAAACTTGCAAAACAGGCGTAAGTGGCTGGTAACGCCCCCTTTTGAAAAATAAACTGTACTAAAACGAAACTATTCTAACTAAATAGAACTGGAGCAAACTAAATGCCGAGAATTGCGATTTCTAAGATACTCCATACTAAACTAGTTGCTCCAAAAAAATAGGAGCAACTCAAGCCGAAACTTGGGCACAAATGGTAACTCCATATGTAAATATCTCCATTTACGATTGGCTGGTTTGCATAAGGGGTTATGGGGACCGGACAGCGAAGTGGACCTGAGTCCATGATCAGATCAGCCATGATCGTATTAAATGGCAGAGCAGGTCGAGGGGCCATGTGGCCTACTCCGGCTCCTATTTCTTATGTTCTTATGTTCTTATCCTAATTAGCAAAATCATGGAGATAGTTTCTCCTTTTGGGGTGAAGTTCCGGCAGGGTGGGAACCTCATCTGCACAACTGACGCGAACCCTAACCCATTTCCCAGGATCTTGGTTCATTTCATGTGCACAATGAGCTCTCGGTGTGATTACTGGCATGCAGATGGAGCTCACCGATGCCCGTCTGCAAAATCTCAGAGGTTTTGCAGATGAGATGGCCAGGCAGTTAAAAGGTTAGAAGTTTCCTGAACATCAGTACAGTGGCTACGTACAAAGGTAAGTAGATTGCTGAATAAACGGAAGGAAAGGAAGCTGTTACAAAGTCCTCTCCTTCCACTGGGGGACATCTGGACCGTTAACAACACTTCCTAGGGCCTATCACCACCTTCCACATGATGACCCCAGGAAGCAATGGTAAGCAGGGTAGACACGGAAAATCCACAGGGGATCCAGGCCTGGTTCAGAGGTGAGTGTGTTACCAACTGAGCCAAGCTGACACTTGACATGATCTGATGTAATACTAGGACATTCAGACTGAAAAGGACTGGGATCCTGGTGTGTGCTGAATTAGCTGATCTCAACTGGCTGCCAGTTTGGTATTACAACGAGCCTCGCACTCCTGGGTTAGGGAGAAGGAACAAAAATCAACCAACCAGTGGCTCCCACTAGAAATTGAGTAGCTAGTAAGGACAGCATTGAAGTGACTGTGATGCCCAATAATTGAATAGCCTGCTGACTACGTAGTCACAGAAATGAAGAATGGCCACTTGTATCCCAGCTTGAGTCAGCACCTTCAGGAAAGAAAGGACAAAATTAGAAATGATACTGATATTTCACTGCAGTTTAATTCCATTCAAAATCAGATAAAGTTTTCAAATTCTTTATGAATAGTATTAAAGTTGAACAAATTTCCTGTTGTTGCTTATATACCTTGAATATTTGAGTCCGTACTTAATTTTTGGAATAGCCAGTTTGTTTGCTTTTTCTCATTGTATGTTAAACCCTCATCTTTGATGTATTGATTGCTCACGAGACATTTGTTGCCATAAGTAAACTGTACTCCACCTTTCCTATGTCAGGGGCAGCACAGTAGGTTGGTTTATGCTTCTTGACAGCTATTTCTTTAAGCTAACACTCTCCTGTTTATTTGAGGGGAAATTCTCCAAGTCCATGGTGCAGGCAGAAGGCCTCCAGCCATGGGCAGAGTATATCAGGAATTCAGCTCCACAATGTCAACACAAAATGGGGCTGAAATTCAGGCATGCCAGAAACCTGGCGCACCTATTGCCATTTTAGTGCCATTACTGCTGTTATGTTTGCAGCTGCCACTCGGCCCATTTTCGGCGATTGTTTCCAAAAAATGGCTGCCGTCGGTAATGAGCAGTAGGAATCAGGAGTTTGCAGCGATGTGGGTGGGTTGATTGGAGCGGGATAACCACAGGTAAATTCATCCTTCTGGTCATGTGCAGCTAACGAGCCAGTTGCTCCTTGGCC
This sequence comes from Pristiophorus japonicus, assembly GCF_044704955.1. NCBI lineage: Eukaryota > Metazoa > Chordata > Chondrichthyes > Pristiophoridae > Pristiophorus > Pristiophorus japonicus. Next base: position 221,056,120 of record NC_091979.1, on the reverse strand, counting down.
CTGAGGAGGGAATGAGTTGTGTTGAGGGATGGCTGATGCTGTTGGACCAAGAAGGGCAAGCCGATTTTCGGACGCCAAGTTGGACACCCTGATTCAGGCTGTGGAGGGAAGGAGGTGAGTCCTTTACACAGACACGGGGAGACCCACTTGCGAAGTATTTACCAATGCTTGGAGGGAGAATGCTGTTGAGGTCTCAGGGACCTCCATTCATAACCACACCACCACGAAGTGCAGAAAACGGCTGAACGACATCATCCATCTGATGAAAGTGAGTACCTGTTCCATCAACTGCTTACCTTCCATCTGCAAGCCTCTCCTTCGTCCTTCTCTTATTTCCCACCTTCACTGTATAGTCACTGAAGCAGCATTTCATTGTTGATGCCTCTATATATATGTGTAGGTTTGCGCAATGGAGGCTCCCTCTTGTTAGATATGTGAACATGTATTTGCTCTGTACAGCCACCAGAGGGCTCATCCCCTGGAGTCCCAAGGGATCCCATATCCCTTGGGAGCACAGGTATTTAAGGAGGCTTCACAGGTCTTGAGACCTGCAATAAAAGACTACGGTCACACTTTACTTTGAGCTCACTGTGTTCAGTCCGACACTTTCTCCATATCAACAACTGGCGACGAGATACAGAGAGCGAACCCAAAGATGCAGAGAACAGTGGGCATCCTGGAGAAATTTTCAAGGGAGGTGATTGGGAAACTTTTGTGGAGCGACTCGACCAATACTTCATGGCCAATGAACTAGATGGTGAAGAGAGTGCTGCCAAACGAAGGGCGATCCTCCTCAACGTCTGTGGGGCACCAACGTATGGCCGAATGAAGAATCTGCTCACTCCAGTGAAATCCATGGAGAAATCGTACGACGATTTGGGCACACTGGTCCAAGAGCATTTGTACCCAAAGAAAGCGTTCTGATGCCAAGGTATCGGTTCTACAAAAGATCTGTAGGCCAGGAAGTGGCGCATTATGTCGCCGAGCTAAGACGCCTAACAGGACATTGTGAATTTGAAGGACATTTGGAGCACATGCTCAGAGACCTTTTCATACTTGGCATTGGGCACGAAACCATACTTCGCAAACATTTGACTGCAGAGACCCCAACCTTGAGTAAGGCCATAGCGATAGCCCAGTGACAATATGAAGCAAATCTCTCAGCACACAAGTGCTGCCACAAGTACTGTGAACAAAGTGATGTTGTTTTCGAATCGTAATGTTCAGGGCAGGTCACACATACCTGCAGCTGCACGTCCGCAGATGACTCAGAGTCCACCATCAAGGGTGATGAATGCAAATCCATTAACACCTTGTTGGTGCTGCGGGGGTGATCATCGTTTCCATTCATGCTGATTCAAAGAGTACGTTTGCAAGGGCTGTGGAACAATGGGACACCTCTGAGTGTGCAGGCGAGCTGCTAAGCCTGTTAAACCTGCAATCCACCATGTTGCAAGGAGGACAGATCCATGGAGGAACATGATGAATCAGAGCCTCAGACCGAGGAGGCAGAGGTACATGGGGTGCACACATTCACCACGAATTGTCCACCGATAATTCTAAATTTTGAACTAAATGCACTCCCGGTGTCAATGGAGCTGGACACGGATGCGAGCCAGTCCATCCTGGGCAAAAAGACTTTCGAAAGGTTGTGGTGCAATAAGGCCTCAAGGCCAGTCTTAGCTCCAGTTCGCACGAAACTAAGAACTTACACAAAATAACTGATGATTCCTGTAATCGGCAGTGCTACCGTAAAGGTCTCCTACGATGGAGCGGTCCACAAGCTACCACTCTGGGTGGTACCGGGCGATGGTCCCACACTGCTCGGCAGGAGCTGGCTGGGAAAGATACGCTGGACGACACTTTGTGTGCCCAGGTCTTAAACAAATTTCCTTCGATGTTCGAATCAGGCATCGGGAAATTCCAAGAAGCAAAAGTGCAGATTCACCTAATTCCGGGGGCGCGACCCATCCATCACAAGGCGAGAGCAGTACCGTACACGATGAGAGAAAGGGTAGAGATCGAGCTAAACTGGCTGCAATGAGAGGGCATTATTTCACCGATCGAGTTCAGTGAGTGGGCCAGTCCTATTGTCCCAGTCCTCAAGGGAGACGGCACCGTCAGAATCTGTGACGATTACAAAGTAACTATCAATCGTTTCTCCCTGCAGGACCAATACCCACTTTGCAACGCTGGCGGGAGGAAAGACGTTCACGGAGCTGGATATGACTTCAGTCTACATGACGCAGGAACTGGAGGAATCATCGAAGGCCCTCACCTGCATCAACACGCACAAGGGTCTTTTTTGTTTATAACAGATGCCCATTTGGAATCCGATCAGCGGCGGCGATATTCCAGAGAAACATGGAAGGTTTACTGAAGTTGGTCCCGCACACCATGGTCTTCCAGGACGACATCTTGGTCACAGGTCGGAACACAATCGAGCATCTGCAGAACCTGGAGGTGGTTCTTAGTCGACTCAACCGCGTGGGGCTCAGGTTAAAATGCTCGAAGTGCGTTTTCCTGGAGCCTGAAGTGGAGTTCTTGGGAAGGAGGATTGTGGCGGACGGCATCAGGCCCACCAACGCGAAGACGGAGAACGCACCAAGGCCACAGAACATGACGGAGCTGCGGTCGTTTCTGGGACTCTTGAACTCCTTTGGTAACTTCTTACCTGGTTTCAGCACACTGCTAGAACCACTACATGTCTTACTACGAAAAGGAGGCTCCATATGTAAATATCTCAATTTACGATTGTCTGGTTTGCATAAGGGGTTATGGGGAGTGGGCAGCGAAGTGGACCTGAGTCCATGATCAGATCAGCCATGATCGATTTAAATGGCAGAGCAGGTCGAGGGGTCATGTGGCCTACTCCGGCTCCTATTTCTTATGTTCTTATGTTCTTATCCTAATTAGCAAAATCATGGAGATAGTTTCTCCTTTTGGGGTGAAGTTCCGGCAGGGTGGGAACCTCATCTGCACAACTGACGCGAACCCTAACCCATTTCCCAGGATCTTGGTTCATTTCATGTGCACAATGAGCTCTCGGTGTGATTACTGGCATGCAGATGGAGCTCACCAATGCCCATCTGCAAAAACCCAGAGGTTTTGCAGATGAGATGGCCAGGCAGTTAAAAGGTTAGAAGTTTCCTGAACATCAGTACAGTGGCTACGTACAAAGGTAAGTAGATTGCTGAATAAACGGAAGGAAAGGAAGCTGTTACAAAGTCCTCTCCTTCCACTGGGGGACATCTGGACCGTTAACAACACTTCCTAGGGCCTATCACCACCTTCCACATGATGACCCCAGGAAGCAGGGTAGACAAGGAAAATCCACAGGGGATCCAGGCCTGGTTCAGAGGTGAGTGTGTTACCAACTGAGCCAAGCTGACACTTGACATGATCTGATGTAATACTAGGACATTCAGACTGAAAAGGACTGGGATCCTGGTGTGTGCTGAATTAGCTGATCTCAACTGGCTGCCAGTTTGGTATTACAACGAGCCTCGCACTCCTGGGTTAGGGAGAAGGAACAAAAATCAACCAACCAGTGGCTCCCACTAGAAATTGAGTAGCTAGTAAGGACAGCATTGAAGTGACTGTGATGCCCAATAATTGAATAGCCTGCTGACTACGTAGTCACAGAAATGAAGAATGGCCACTTGTATCCCAGCTTGAGTCAGCACCTTCAGGAAAGAAAGGACAAAATTAGAAATGATACTGATATTTCACTGCAGTTTAATTCCATTCAAAATCAGATAAAGTTTTCAAATTCTTTATGAATAGTATTAAAGTTGAACAAATTTCCTGTTGTTGCTTATATACCTTGAATATTTGAGTCCGTACTTAATTTTTGGAATAGCCAGTTTGTTTGCTTTTTCTCATTGTATGTTAAACCCTCATCTTTGATGTATTGATTGCTCACGAGACATTTGTTGCCATAAGTAAACTGTACTCCACCTTTCCTATGTCAGGGGCAGCACAGTAGGTTGGTTTATGCTTCTTGACAGCTATTTCTTTAAGCTAACACTCTCCTGTTTATTTGAGGGGAAATTCTCCAAGTCCATGGTGCAGGCAGAAGGCCTCCAGCCATGGGCAGAGTATATCAGGAATTCAGCTCCACAATGTCAACACAAAATGGGGCCGAAATTCAGGCATGCCAGAAACCTGGCGCACCTATTGCCATTTTAGTGCCATTACTGCTGTTATGTTTGCAGCCGCCACTCGGCCCAATTTCGGCAATTTCTTCAAAAAAATGGCTGCCGTCGGTAATGAGCAGTAGGAATCAGGAGTTTGCAGCGATGTGGGTGGGTTGATTGGAGCGGGATAACCACAGGTAAATTCATCCTTCTGGTCATGTGCAGCTAACGAGCCAGTTGCTCCTTGGCCCTGAGGAGGGAATGAGTTGTGTTGAGGGATGGCTGATGCTGTTGGACCAAGAAGGGCAAGCCGATTTTCGGACGCCAAGTTGGACACCCTGATTCAGGCTGTGGAGGGAAGGAGGTGAGTCCTTTACACAGACACGGGGAGACCCACTTGCGAAGTATTTACCAATGCTTGGAGGGAGAATGCTGTTGAGGTCTCAGGGACCTCCATTCATAACCACACCACCACGAAGTGCAGAAAACGGCTGAACGACATCATCCATCTGATGAAAGTGAGTACCTGTTCCATCAACTGCTTACCTTCCATCTGCAAGCCTCTCCTTCGTCCTTCTCTTATTTCCCACCTTCACTGTATAGTCACTGAAGCAGCATTTCATTGTTGATGCCTCTATATATATGTGTGGGTTTGCGCAATGGAGGCTCCCTCTTGTTAGATATGTGGACATGTATTTACTCTGTACAGCCACTAGAGGGCGCATCCCCTGGAGTCCCAAGGGATCCCATAATCCCTTGGGAGCACAGGTATTTAAGGAGGCTTCACAGGTCTGGAGACCTGCAATAAAAGACTACGGTCACACTTTACTTTGAGCTCACTGTGTTCAGTCCGACTCTTTCTCCATACTCAACAACTGGCGACGAGATACAGAGAGCGAACCCAAAGATGCAGAGAACAGTGGGCATCCTGGAGAAATTTTCGGAGGGAGATGATTGGGAAACATTTGTGGAGCGACTCGACCAATACTTCGTGGCCAATGAACTAGATGGTGAAGAGAGTGCTGCCAAACGAAGGGCGATCCTCCTCAACGTCTGTGGGGCACCAACGTATGGCCGAATGAAGAATCTGCTCACTCCAGTGAAATCCATGGAGAAATCGTACGACGATTTGTGCACATTGGTCCAAGAGCATTTGAACCCAAAGGAAAGCATTCTGATGCCGAGGTATCAGTTCTACAAAAGGTCTGTAGGCCAGGAAGTGTCGCGTTATGTCGCCGAGCTAAGATGCCTAACAGAACATTGCGAATTTGAAGGACATTTGGAGCACATGCTCAGAGACTTTTTCATACTTGGCATTGGGCACGAAACCATATTTCGCAAACTTTTGACTGTAGAGACCCCAACCTTGAGTAAGGCCATAGCGATAGCCCAGTGACAATATGAAGCAAATCTCTCAGCACACAAGTGCTGCCACAAGTACTGTGAACAAAGTAATGTTGTTTTCGAATCGTAATGTTCAGGGCAGGTCACACATACCTGAAGCTGCACGTCCGCAGATGACTCAGAGTCCACCATCAAGGGTGATGAATGCAAATCCATTAACACCTTGTTGGCACTGCGGGGGTGATCATCGTTTCCATTCATGCTGATTCAAAGAGTACGTTTGCAAGGGATTTGGAACAATGGGACACCTCCGAGTGTGCAGACGAGCTGCTAAGCCTGTTAAACCTGCAATCCACCATGTTGCAAGGAGTACAGATCCATGGAGGATCATGATGAACCAGAGCCTCAGATAGAGGAAGCAGAGGTACATGGGATGCACACATTCACCACGAATTGTCCACTGATAATTCTAAATTTTGAACTAAATGGACTCCTGGTGTCAATGGAGCTGGACACGGATGCGAGCCAGTCCATCCTGGGCAAAAAGACTTTTGAAAGGTTGTGTTGCAACAAAGCCTCAAGGCCAGTCTTAACTCCAGTTCGCACGAAACTAAGAACTTACATGAAATAACTGATGATTCCTGTAATTGGCAGTGCTACCATAAAGGTCTCCTACGATGGAGCGGTGCACAAGCTACCACTCTGGGTGGTACCGCGCGATGGTCCCACGCTGTTCGGCAGGAGCTGGCTGGGAAAGATACGCTGGAACTGGGACGACGCCCGAGCGCTATTGCCTGCTGATGACACTTTGTGTGCGCAGGTCTTAAACAAATTTCCTTCGCTGTTCGAACCAGGCATCGGGAAATTCCAAGGAGCAAAAGTGCAGATCCACCTAATTCCGGGGGCGCGACCCATCCATCACAAGGCGAGAGCAGTACCGTACATGATGAGAGAAAGGGTAGAGATCGAGCTAAACTGGCTGCAACGAGAGGGCATTATTTCACCGATCGAGTTCAGTAAGTGGGCCAGTCCTATTGTCCCAGTCCTCAAGGGAGACGGCACCGTCAGAATCTGTGACGATTAAAAAGCAACTATCAATCGTTTCTCTCTGCAGGACCAATACCCACTTTGCAACGCTGGCGGGAGGAAAGACGGTCACGAAGCTGGATCTGACTTCAGTCTACATGATGCAGGAACTGGAGGAATCATCGAAGGCCCTCACCTGCATCAACACGCAAAAGGGTCTTTTTGTTTATAACAGATGCCCATTTGGAATCCGATCAGTGGCGGCGATATTCCAGAGAAACATGGAAAGTTTACTGAAGTCGGTCTCGCACACCGTGGTCTTCCAGGACGACATCTTGGTCACAGGTCAGAACACAATCAAGCATCTGCAGAACCTGGAGGAGGTTCTTAGTCGACTCAACTGCGTGGGGCTCAGGTTAAAACGCTCGAAGTGCGTTTTCTTGGTGCCTGAAGTGGAGTTCTTGGGAAGGAGGCTTGCGGCGGACGGCATCAAACCCACCAACGCGAAGACGGAGGCAATCGAGAACGCACCAAGGCCACAGAACATGATGGAGCTGCGGTCGTTTCTGGGACTCTTGAACACCTTTGGTAACTTCTTACCAGGTCTCAGCACCCTGCTGGAACTACTACATGTCTTACTACGAAAAGGGGACGAATGGGTTTGGGGCAAAAGCCAAGAAAATGCCTTTGTAAAAGCAAGAAAATTGTTATGCTCAAACAAATTGCTTGTGTTGTATGATCCATGTAAGCCTTTGGTACTAGCATGTGATGCGTCGTCATATTGCATCGGGTGTGTATTGCAACAAGCTAATGATTTCGGGAAACTGCAACCAGTTGCTTATGCATCCAGGAGTCTGTCTCAGGCTGATTGAAAAAGAAGCGTTAGCGTGTGTCTATGAGGTAAAGAAAATGCATTAATACCTGTTTGGGCTAAAATTCGAATTGGAAACTGACCATAAGCCATTTATATCCCTGTTTTCCGAGAGTAAAGGGATAAATACCAACGCATCGGCCCGCATCCAGAGATTGGCGCTCATGTTGTCTGCATACAACTACGCCATCCGCCACAGGCCAGGCACAGAAAACTGTGCCAATGCCCTCAGTAGGCTGCCATTGCCCACCATGGGGGTGGAAATGGCGCAGCCCGCAGATCTAGCCATGGTTATGGAAGCATTTGAGAGTGAGCAATCACCTGTCAGATCAAAACCTGGACAAGCCAGGACCCCTTAATATCTCTCGTCAAAAGCTGTGTGCTTCACAGGAGCTGGTCCAGTGTCCCAGTGGAAATGCAGGAAGAAATAAAGCCATTCCAGCGGTGCAAAGATGAAATGTCTATACAGGGAGACTGCCTTCTGTGCAACAATCGTGTAGTGATTCCCAAGAAGGGCAGAGACACCTTCATCAATGACCTCGACAGTACCCACCCAGGCATCGTAATGATGAAAGCGATAGACAGATCCCACGTATGGTGGCCCGGTATCGATGCGGACTTAGAGTCCTGTGTTCACAGATGTAATACATGCTCGCAGTTAAGCAATGTACCCAGGGAGGTGCCGCTAAGTTTATGGTCTTGGCCCTCCAAACCATGCTCTAGGATACACATTGACTATGCAGGCCCGTTCTTGTGTAAAATGTTCCTTGTGGTTGTAGACGCGTACTCCAAGTAGATTGAATGTGAGATAATGTCGGTTAGCACGTCCGCTGCCACTACTGAAAGCCTGCGGGCCATGTTTGCCACACACAGCTTACCCGATGTCCTGGTGAGCGACAATGGGCCATGTTTTACCAGTGCTGAGTTCAAAGAATTCATGACCAGTAACGGGATCAAACATGTCACATCTGCCCCATTTAAACCAGCGTCCAATGGTCAGGCAGAGAGAGCAGTGCAAACGATCAAGCAAGGCTTGAAGAGGGTAACTGAAGGCTCACTGCAGACTCGGCTATCCCGAGTCCTGCTTAGCTACCGCACGAGACCCCACTCACTCACTGGGATCCCACCTGCTGAACTGCTCATGAAAAGAGCACTTAAGACAAGGCTCTCATTAGTTCACCCTGATCTACATGAAAAGGTAGAGTGCAGGCGGCTTCAACAAAGTGTATACCATGATAGCGCTAATGTGTCACGCGAGATTGAAATCAATTATCCTGTATTTGTATTGAATTATGGACAAGTCCCAAGTGGCTTCACGAAACAGGGTGTTTCGGGTCAAACTTCAAATGGACTCATTCACCGGAAACACTTGGACCAAATCAAACTCAGGTTCACGGACTATCCTGAGCAACCCACCTTGGACTCTACCTTTTTTGATCCCCCAACACACACATCAGTGGTAACCAGCACCACGGTTGATCACGAAGCAGAACCCATCATCCACAGCAGCCCTGCAGGGCCCAACCCACTAGGCAGCCCAGTAAGGCCAACTGCAGCCCAATGAGGGCCCAACAAATGATTCAACAACACCAGCTTTCACACTGAGACGATCAACCAGGGCAAGGGCCCCAGATCGACTCACATTGTAAATAGTTACACTTCTGACTTTGGAGGGGGGAGTGTTGTTATATATGTGGACTTATATTTACTCTGTACAGCCACCAGAGGGCTCATCCTCTGGAGTTCCAAGGGATCCCATAATCCCTTGCGAGCACAGGTATTTAAGGAGGCTTCACAGGTTGGAGAGGCACTCTGGAGACCTGCAATAAAAGACTACGGTCACACTTTACTTTGAGCTCACAGTGTTCAGTCTGACTCTTTCTCCATACTCAACATTTCTTACATTTGCAGCTGCATTTCAGGGACACACTTGTGCATTCATTTCTGATGAGTCATCACAGTGGTACTCACCAACCATTCTATGTTTTGCAGGCCAAAATTGCACACAACAGGATGGAGCAAAGGAGGACGGAGGGTGGCGAGCCCAACGTCTAAATCCTCACACTCTTGGAGGAGAGGGTCGAGGCGCTCGTCGGCAGACATACTGACTTCCCTGTGGCCATCGGTACTGCTGATGCCTATGTGGGTAAGCGAAGGCCTTCCTTTAACGCTATTTCTCCCTGAATGCTCCAGCGCCCACTGTGCCTTTCCCTCTGAAGGTCTGATAGCTGCAGCCTCCATGCGGCAATCCCCCACTTCCCCCTCATGGCAGCCCTTCTCCCATTTATGCTTGTAGATAAGACCACCCCTGTGGCATCCGATACTGCCGATGTGGGCAGCATGGGTAAGTGAGGCCCTCCTTTAATGCTATCTCTCCCTGAAAGTGGGTAAGTGAAGGCCCTCCTTTAATGATCTCTCTCCCTGAATGCGCCAGTGCCTACATAGAAACATAGAAACATAGAAAATAGGTGCAGGAGTAGGCCATTCGGCCCTTCGAGCCTGCACCGCCATTCAATGAGTTCATGGCTGAACATGCAACTTCAGTACCCCATTTCTGCTTTCTCGCCATATCCCTTGATCCCCCTACTAGTAACGACTATATCTAACTACTTTTTGAATATATTTAGTAAATTGGCGTCAACAACTTTCTGTGGTAGAGAATTTCACAGGTTCACCAATCTCTGGGTGAAGAAGTTTCTTTTCATTTCGATCCTAAATGGCTTTCCCCTTATCCTTAGACTGTGACCCCTGGTTCTGCACTTCCCCAACATTGGGAACATTCTTCCTGCATCTAACCTGTCTAAACCCATCAGAATTTTAAACATTTCTATGAGATCCCCTCTCATTCTTCTGAACTCCAGTGAATACAAGCCCAGTTGATCCAGTCTTTCTTGATAGGTCAGTCCCGCCATCCCGGGAATCAGTCTGGTGAACCTTCGCTGCACTCCCTCAATAGCAAGAATGTCCTTCCTCAGGTTAGGAGACCAAAACTGTACACAATACTCCAGGTGTGGCCTCACCAAGGCCCTGTACAACTGTAGCAACACCTCCCTGCCCCTGTACTCAAATCCCCTCGCTATGAAGGCCAACATGCCATTTGCTTTCTTAACCGCCTGCTGTACCTGCATGCCAACCTTCAATGAGTGATGTACCATGACACCCAGGTCTCGTTGCACCTCCCCTTTTCCTAATCTGTCACCATTCAGATAATAGTCTGTCTCTCTGTTTTTACCACCAAAGTGGCTAACCTCACATTTATCCACATTATACTTCATCTGCCATGCATTTGCCCACTCACCTAACCTATCCAAGTCACTCTGCAGCCTCATAGCATGTGTGTCTTTCCATCCAAAAGTGTGCTAGTTGCAGCCTCCATGCGTCAATCCCCTACCTCCCCTTCACGGCAGCCCTTCTCCCATTTATGCTTCCAGATGAGAGGCCGAGTGGCAGCACAGGAGAGCGAGGCACCACCTGTCACACCAGTGCCAGGCCTCGATGACACCCTTGAGGACATCAGTTCCGATATGCCTTATGACAGCATGAGGGCTCCAGCTTTGCTGACACCCTGGAGCATACTCTATCTTTTGGAAATCTCAGTGATGAGGAAGAGGAGGACAATGCTGGCAGCACGAGTCACTGCTTCCACCCACAAGTGCCAGCTCAGATACTGGGAGTGTGAGGTCTGATCTAATTCAGTTAGTACTGGGCTTTGCACTGGGTGTTGCAACGTGGTGTAGACGGCTGCAGCATGGTGACAGGGCTAGGCAATCTCAGGTGCCATCTCTCCAGGGGGCGAGTACATCGAGGAGGACTCAGATGAGCCCATTGATGTTGCGGCTTATGAGAGAAGGGTGGAGGCCATGCATTCCCAAATGTTGGGGGCACTGTCAAGGATGCCAAAGAGTCTGTCGGAAGTGGTGAGGAACGTGGAGGAGTCCGCCTCCCGCATAGTCGACAGCTCTGTGCACTCCATGGAGCCCATCATTGCCAGTGTGCAGGCGATGGTGGACTCCCTGATTATCCGTGCGGAGCCAGCTGTGATGCCACAACTTGTAGGTGAGGTGGCACCTCTGCCATTGCAGCACAGGTGCGAAGGAATGAGCGCATCGGTGCTGGCTTGGAGAGGATGGCCATGACCCTGGAAGCTGTGAATGCTTTTATGTACTCTGGGCAACAGGCCATGGAGCGTCACATTGCTGCCACGGAGCGTCAAACTGCTGCTTAGTCTGCTGGTTTTGAGATTCTTGCTGCTCTTAGGCAGTCTCAGCTTGATGCCACCCGAAATCTCAGTGTTGCCTTCGCAGCTAGGTCCGCCAGAGGCCACGGGGGACCTTCCGGTGTTGCGCCATAGCCCCGAACTGAGCTCCCTCCGGTTGGTGTAGGTGGTAAAGTGCCGCCCCAGGTGAGTGACTCAGGCTCCTCAGACCAGGATGCGGATGATGCGTTCCCTCAGGATTGCAACATTCCTTTCCCCAGACCCGTCACTCTGCCAGTGCCGCCACGCATGGCCTCGCCCGAACCAAGCCAGATTGAACCCTCCCAGGAGGGTGTTGACCAGTCTGCAGCCGGCCCTTCCAGGCCCAAAGCTGGTCGAGCGCGTCCTAGAAGGACATCTGCAGCTTCCACACAGGAAACAAAGCAGCCTTCCCAGACCCATGAAGCAGCCACAGGGGAGACACTGTTGGTGTAGTAGTAGATTAGGCACACATAAGAGGGGTTATAAGGAAATGCACAAGGGTGAGTAATGATGGTTTTGTGTAAGTTTTGCTCTGTTAGTTTCTTGCACTGATTTGGATGATATCATAAATCTTTAACTTTTGCACCTATATCTGAGCAGGTGTGTCATTTGAGAGTGGCCAATTATGTATGAAGGCACTCAGTGGGATGGCCATGGAAAGTGTTATGTATGTAAATATTGTAACTGTGTAAGACTTGCCACCAGAGGGCGAAACTGTCACCTGCACACCTCTTGCAAGGGTGTGTAAAAGGTTGTCTGCCATGCTATTTAGGCACTCTGGAGTTGTATTAAACAGACTAAGGTCACATCAGTTTTAGCTCACAGTACTCAGTCTTGTGGAGTTCTTCCATACTTAACAATTGGCGACGAGTAACAGATTATGAACTTTCACGTGGTCATGGCTGACGTTGGTACTTTAGAGAGATTTGTAGAGGGTGATGATTGGGAAGCCTTCGTTGAGCATCTCGACCAGTACTTCATGGCCAACGAGCTGGATGGGGACGATACAGCGATTAAACGCATGACGATTCTCCTCACCGTGTGTGGGTCCACAATATACAGCCTCATCACGAATCTGCTAGCACCAGAGAAACCAACGGAGAAGATATATATAGAGTTGTGTACGCTGGTTCGGGAACACCTCAAACCGAAGGAGAGCGTCTTAATGGCCAGGTATCGCTTCTACATGCACCACCTCTCCGAGGGCCAGGACTTGGCAAGTTATGTCGCCGACCTGAGACGCCTTGCAGGAACTTGCAAATTTGCTGGATTTTTGGGGGAAATGCAGCGGGGCTTTTTTGTGCTTGGCATCGGCCACGAGCTCATTCTTCGCAAGCTGCTGTCCGCCGAATCCCAAGACCTGAGCAAGGCTATCATGATAGCCCAGGCATTCATATCCATGAGCGATAATAGAAACAGAGAAACATAGAAAATAGGTGCAGGTGCCATTCGGCCCTTCGAGCCTGCACCGCCATTCAATGAGTTCATGGCTGAACATGCAACTTCAGTACCCCATTCCTGCTTTCTCGCCATACCCCTTGATCCCCCTAGTAGTAAGGACTACATCTAACTCCTTTTTGAATATATTTGGTGAATTGGCCTCAACAACTTTCTGTGGTAGAGAATTCCACAGGTTCACCACTCTCTGGGTGAAGAAGTTTCTCCTCATCTCGGTCCTAAATGGCTTACCCCTTATCCTTAGACTGTGACCCCTGGTTCTGGACTTCCCCAACATTGGGAACATTCTTCCTGCATCTAACCTGTCTAAACCCATCAGAATTTTAAACGTTTCTATGAGGTCCCCTCTCATTCTTCTGAACTCCAGTGAATACAAGCCCAGTTGGTCCAGTCTTTCTTGATATGTCAGTCCCGCCATCCCGGGAATCAGTCTGGTGAACCTTCGCTGCACTCCCTCAATAGCAAGAATGTCCTTCCTCAGGTTAGGAGACCAAAGCTGTACACAATACTCCAGGTGTGGCCTCACCAAGGCCCTGTACAACTGTAGCAACACCTCCCTGCCCCTGTACTCAAATCCCCTCGCTATGAAGGCCAACATGCCATTTGCTTTCTTAACCGCCTGCTGTACCTGCATGCCAACCTTCAATGAGTGATGTACCATGACACCCAGGTCTCGTTGCACCTCCACTTTTCCTAATCTGTCACCATTCAGATAATAATCTGTCTCTCTGTTTTTACCACCAAAGTGGTGAACCTCACATTTATCCACATTATACTTCATCTGCCATGCATTTGCCCACTCACCTAACCTATCCAAGTCGCTCTGCAGCCTCATAGCATCCTCCTCGCAGCTCACACTGCCACCTAACTTAGTGTCATCCGCAAATTTGGAGATACTACATTTAATCCCCTCGTCTAAATCATTAATGTACAGTGTAAACAGCTGGGGCCCCAGCACAGAACCTTGCGGTACCCCACTAGTCACCGCCTGCCATTCTGAAAAGTACCCATTTACTCCTACCCTTTGCTTCCTGTCTGACAACCAGTTCTCAATCCATGTCAGCACACTACCCCCAATCCCATGTGCTTTAACTTTGCACATTAATCTCTTGTGTGGGACCTTGTCGAAAGCCGTCTGAAAGTCCAAATATAGCACATCAACTGGTTTTCCCTTGTCCACTCTACTGGAAACATCCTCAAAAAATTCCAGAAGATTTGTCAAGCATGATTTCCCTTTCACAAATCCATGCTGACTTGGACCTATCATGTCACCTCTTTCCAAATGCGCTGCTATGACATCCTTAATAATTGATTCCATCATTTTACCTACTATCGATGTCAGGCTGACCGGTCTATAATTCCCTGTTTTCTCTCTCCCTCCTTTTTTAAAAAGTGGGGTTACATTGGCTACCCTCCACTCCATAGGAACTGATCCAGAGTCAATGGAATGTTGGAAAATGACTGTCAATGCATCCGCTATTTCCAAGGCCACCTCCTTAAGTACTCTGGGACGCAGTCCATCAGGCCCTGGGGATTTATCGGCCTTCAATCCCATCAATTTCCCCAACACAATTTCCCAACTAATAAGGATTTCCCTCAGTTCCTCCTCCTTACTAGACCCTCTGACCCCTTTTATATCCGGAAGGTTGTTAGTATCCTCCTTCGTGAATACCGAACCAAAGTACTTGTTCAATTGGTCCGCCATTTCTTTGTTCCCTGTTATGACTTCCCCTGATTCTGATTGCAGGGGACCTATGTTTGTCTTTACTAACCTTTTTCTCTTTACATATCTATAGAAACCTTTGCAATCCATCTTAATGTTCCCTGCAAGCTTCTTCTCGTACTCCATTTTCCCTGCCCTAATCAAACCCTTTGTCCTCCTCTGCTGAGTTCTAAATTTCTCACAGTCTCCGGGTTCGCTGCTATTTCTGGCCAATTTGTATGCCACTATCCCTGATTTCCCTTGATAGCCGCGGTTGAGCCACCTTCCCTTTTTTATTTTTACGCCAGACAGGAATGTACAATTGTTGTAGTTCATCCATGCGGTCTCTAAATATCTTCCATTGCCCATCCACAGTCAACCCCTTAAGTATCATTCGCCAATAAATCCTAGCCAATTCACGCCTCATACCTTCAAAGTTATCCTTCTTTAAGTTCTGGACCATGTTTTAACTGTTTCATTCTCCATCCTAATGCAGAATTCCACCATATTATGGTCACTCTTCCCCAAGGGGCCTCGCACAATGAGATTGCTAATTAATCCTCTCTCATTACACAACACCCAGTCTAAGATGGCCTCCCCCCTAGTTGGTTCCTCGACATATAGGTCTAGAAAACCATCCCTTATGCACTCCAGGAAATCCTCCTCCACCGTATTGCTTCCAGTTTGGTTAGCCCAATCTATGTGCATATTAAAGTCACCCATTATAACTGCTGCACCCTTATTGCATGCACCCCTAATTTCCTGTTTGATGCCCTCCCCAACATCACTACTACTGTTTGGAGGTCTGAACACAACTCCCACTAACGTTTTTTGCCCTTTGGTGTTCTGCAGCTCTACCCATATAGATTCCACATCATCCAAGCTAATGTCCTTCCTAACTATTGCATTAATCTCCTCTTTAACCACCTCCTTTTCCTTTTATTCTATCCTTCTTGAATGTTGAATACCCCTGGATGTTGAGTTCCCAGCCCTGATCATCCTGGAGCCACGTCTCCGTAATCCCAATCACATCATATTTGTTAACATCTATTTGCACAGTTAATTCATCCACCTTATTACGGATACTCCTTGCATTAAGACACAAAGCCATCAGGCTTGTTTTTTAACACCCTTTGTCCTTTTAGAATTTTGCTGTACAGTGGCCCTTTTTGTTCTTTGTCTTGGGTTTCTCTGCCCTTCACTTTTCCTCATCTCCTTTCTGTCTTTTGCTTTTGTCTCCTTTTTGTTTCCCTCTGTCTCCCTGCATTGATTCCCATCCCCCTGCCATATTAGTTTAACTCCTCCCCAACAGCACTAGCAAACACTCCCCCTAGGACATTAATACCAGACAGATATCTTCCCAGCATCGAATCTCATCGGCAAGTACTGTGCATAAAATAACGTCGCTAGCAGGCAGAACTGCATATGGCAGGGCCGACATGTCTGCAGCTGCAAGATCTACGGTGACTCAGAGTCCGCCATTGGGCGTGAATGCAAATCCATTATCACCATGGTGGCGCTGCGGGGGTAATCATCGAGCACATCAATGTCGATTCAAGCACTACATGTGCAAAGGCTGCGAAACAATTGGGCGCCTCCAGCGAATCTGCAAGAGTACTGCGACTCACCACGTAACAGAATCGGCAGAGGATGATCGATCCGGTGCGGATCACGCAGAACAAACAAGAGAGGCAACTCAACCTGAGGAAGAATTGTATGGGATACACACCTTCATCACCAAGAGCCCTCCTATTATGCTGGAGGCATCAGTTATGAGCCAGAAGGCTTTTGAGAAACTGTGGGGCAACAAGGCACAAAGGCCCAAACTGAGCCCGATTCAGACAAAGCTGCGCACCTACACCAAAGAGCTCATACCACTCATTGGCAGTGCGGCAGTTAAGGTATCGTATGATGGAGCTGTGCATGATTTATCACTGTGGATTGTACCAGGCGATGGCCCAACGCTATTCGGCAGAAGCTGGCTGGGAAAGATTCGATGGAACTAGGACTACATCAAAGCACTATCTTCAGTGGATGCTGCCTCATGTGCCCAAGTGCTGAGCAAGTTTCCGTCGCTATTTGAACCAGGCATCGGCAACTTCACAGGCGCCAAAGTGTAGATCCATCTAGTCCCCAATGCAAGGCCAGTTCATCACAAGGCTCGAGCGGTTCCATATATGATGAGGGAGAAAGTCGAGATCGAACTGGACAGGCTTCAACAAGAGGGAATCATATCGCCAGTCGAGTTCAACGAGTGGGCCAATCCGATTGTTCCGGTGTTGAAAAGAGATGGCACGGTCAGAATCTACGGAGACTACAAGGTAACGATCAACAGAGTCTCGTTACAGGACCAGTACCCGCTACCCAAAGCGGATGACCTATTCGCAACGTTAGCAGGGGGGGAAGTCGTTCACCAAGTTGGACCTAACCTCCGCCTACATTACACAGGAGCTGGCTGAATCTTCGAAAAGATTGACGTGCATCAACACGCACAAAGGACTGTTTATATACCACAGGTGCCCTTTTGGGATTCGCTCGGTTACTACCATCTTCCAGAGGAACATGGAGAGTCTGCTGAAATCCGTTCCGCGCACCGTTGTGTTTCAAGATGACATCCTGATCACCAGTCGTGACACCACCGAACACCTGCACAATCTGGAAGAGGTTCTAAGTCGACTCGACAGAGTGGGACTCAGGCTGAAACGCTCCAAGTGTGTTTTCCTGGCGCCAGAGGTCGAATTTGTGGGGAGAAAGATTGCGGCAGACGGCATCAAATCCACGGACTCAAAGACAGAGGCCATCAAGAATGCACCCAGACCACAGAATGCGACGGAGCTGTGTTCGTTCCTGGGACTCCTCAACTATTTTGGTAACTTTCTACCCGGGTTAAGCAGTTTGCTGGAATCGTTGCACATGTTGCTATGTAAGGGTGACGACTGGGTTTGTGGTAAATCTCAAGAGACAGCCTTTGAGAAGGCCAAAAACCTACTTTGTTCTCATAAGTTACTTGTATTGTATAACCCGTGTAAATGATTAGTGCTAGCTTGTGATGCATCTTTGTACGGGTTCGGTTGTGTGTTACAGCAAACCAATATATTGGGTAAACTTCAACCAGTTGCATACGCGTCTAGAAGTCTGTCTAAGGCTGAAAGATCCTACAGTATGGTCGAGAAAGAGGTGTTAGCATGTGTATATGGGGTTAAGAAAATGCACCAATACCTATTTGGACTTCGGTTTGAGCTTCAAACCACAAACTGCTCATTTCGCTGTTTTCAGAAAGCAAAGGTACAAACACCAATGCTTCATCCCGCATCCAAAGATGGGCACTAACATTGTCCGCCTATGACTATGTTATCTACCACAGACCAAGCACAAAGAACTGTGCTGATAAATAAGAACATAAGAAAATAAGAATTAGGAACAGGAGTAGGCCATCTAGCCCCTCGAGCCTGCTCCGCCATTCAATAAGATCATGGCTGATCTGGTCGTGGACTCAGCTCCACTTACCTGCCCTCTCCCCGTAACCCTTAATTCCCTTATTGCTTAAAAATCTATCTATCTTTGACTTGAAAACATTCAATGAGCCAGCCTCAACTGCTTCCTTGGGCAGAGAATTCCACAGATTCACAACCCTCTGGGAGAAGAAATTCTTTCTCAACTCGGTTTTAAATTGGCTCCTCCGTATTTTGAGGCTGTGCCCCCTAGTTCTAGTCTCCCCCACCAATGGAAACAACCTCTCTGCCTCTATCTTGTCTATCCCTTTCATGATTTTAAATGTTTCTATAAGATCACCCCTCATCCTTCTGAACTCCAAGGAGTAAAGACCCAGTCTACTCAATCTATCATCATAAGTTAACCCCCTCATTTCTCGAATCAGCCTAGTGAATCGTCTCTGTACCCCTTCCAAAGCTAGTATATCCTTCCTTAAGTAAGGTGACCAAAACTGCACGCAGTACTCCAGGTGCGGCCTTACCAATACCTTATACACTTGCAGCAACACCTCCCTGCTTTTGTACTCCATCCCTCTCGCAATGAAGGCCAACATTCCATTTGCCTTCCTGATTACCTGCTGCACCTGCAAACTAACCTTTTGGGATTCATGCACAAGGACCCCCAGGTCCCTCTGCACCACAGCATGTTGTAATTTCTCCCCATTCAAATAATATTCCCTTTTACTGGTTTTTTTCCCCAAGGTGGATGACCTCACACTTTCTGACATTGTATTCCATCTGCCAAACCTGAGCCCATGCAATTAACCTATCCAAATCTCCTTGCAGCCTCTCTGAGTCCTCAACACAACCCGCTTTCCCACTAATCTTAGTGTCATCTGCAAATTTTGTTGCACTACACTCTGTCCCCTCCTCTAGGTCATCTATGTATATTGTAAACAGTTGTGGTCCCAGCACTGATCCCTGTGGCACACCACTAACCACTGATTTTCAACCGGAAAAGGACCCATTTATCCCAACTCTCTGCTTTCTGTTCGCCAACCAATTCTCTATCCATGCTAATACATTTCCTCTGACTCCGCGTACCTTTATCTTCTGCAGTAACCTTTTGTGTGGCACCTTATCGAATGCCTTTTGGAAATCTAAATACACCACATCCATCGGTACACCTCTATCCACCATGCTCGTTATATCCTCAAAGAATTCCAGTAAGTTAGTTAAACATGATTTCCCTTTCATGAATCCATGCTGCGTCTGCTTGATTGCACTATTCCTATCTAGATGTCCCGCTATTTCTTCCTTAATGATAGTTTCAAGCATTTTCCCCACTACAGATGTTAAACTAACTGGCCTATAGTTACCTGCCTTTTGCCTGCCCCCTTTTTTAAACAGAGGCGTTATATTAGCTGCTCTCCAATCCGCTGGTACCTCCCCAGAGTCCAGAGAATTTTGGTAGATTATAACAAATGCATCTGCTATAACTTCCGCCATCTCTTTTAATACCCTGGGATGCATTTCATCAGGACCAGGGGACTTGTCTACCTTCAGTCCCATTAGTCTGTCCAGCACTACCTCCCTAGTGATAGTGATCATCTCAAGGTCCTCCCTTCCCAAATTCCAATGACCAGCAATTTTTGGCATGGTTTTTGTGTCTTCCACTGTGAAGACGGAAGCAAAATAATTGTTTAAGGTCTCAGCCATTTCCACATTTCCCATTATTAAATCCCCCTTCTCATCTTCTAAGGGACCAACATTTACTTTAGTCACTCTTTTCCGTTTTATATATCTGTAAAAGCTTTTACTATCTGTTTTTATGTTTTGCGCAAGTTTACCTTCGTAATCTATCTTCCCTTTCTTTATTGCTTTTTTAGTCATTCTTTGCTGTTGCTTAAAATCTTCCCAATCCTCTAGTTTCCCACTAACCTTGGCCACCTTATACGCATTTGTCTTTGATTTGATACTTTCCTTTATTTCCTTGGTTATCCACAGCTGGTTATCTCTTCTCTTGCCGCCCTTCTTTTTCACTGGAATATATTTTTATTGCGCATTATGAAAGAGCTCCTTAAAAGTCCTCCACTGTTCCTCAATTGTGCCACCGTTTAGTCCTTGTTTCCAGTCTACTTTAGCCAACTCTGCCCTCATCCCACTGTAGTCCCCTTTGTTTAAGCATAGTATGCTCGTTTCTGACACAACTTCCTCATCCTCAATCTGTATTACAAATTCAACCATATTGTGATCACTCATTCCGAGAGGATCTTTTACGAGGAGATCGTTTATTTTTCCTGTCTCGTTACACAGGACCAGATCCAAAATGGCTTGCTCCCTTGTAGGCTCTGTTACATACTGTTCTGAGAAACAATCCCGTATGCATTCTATGAATTCCTCCTCCAGGCTACCCCCGCGATTTGATTTGACCAATCGATATGTAGGTTAAAATCCCCCATAACTACTGCCGTTCCTTTTTCACATGCCTCCATTATTCCCTTGATTATTGCCCGCCCCACCATGAAGTTATTATTTGGGGATGCCCTCAGTCAGCTACCATTGCCCACTATCGGGGTGGAATTGGCGCAGCCCGCAGACTTGCTTATGGTCATGGATGCTTTTGAGAGTGAGGGGCCGCCCCCGCTCGCCAGATCAGGACCTGGACCAGCCAGGAGCCTGTGCTATCACTTGTAAAAAGTTGCATCCTCAGTGGGAGCTGGTCGGCCATTCCCGGGGAAATGCAAGATGAAATTAAGCCGTTTCACCGACGCAAAGATGAAATGTCCACCCAGTCGGATTGTTTCTTATGGGGTAATGGGCGTGGTTTTGCCAAAAGAAGGCAGGGAAACGTTTATACGCGAACTACACAATACCCACCCAGGCATAGCCATGATGAAGGCTATAGCCAGGTCGAAAATTTCGTGGTCCTTCATTGACTCGGGCTTAGTCATGCTTACACCAGTGCAACGCGTGCTCACAACTGAGCAATGCACCAAGGGAAGCTCCATTGAGTCTGTGGTCATGGCCCTCCAAACCGTGGTCGAGGATCCACGTAGATTTTGCTGGCCTCTTTCTTGGAAAGATGTTTTTAGTTGTAGTGGATGCTCACTCTAAATGGATTGAATGCATAATCATGTCATCCAGCACATCCACTGCCACCATTGAAAGCCTCCGGGCGATGTTCGCCACCCATGGCTTGCCCGACATCCTTGTCAGTGACAATGGACCGTGTTTCACCAGCTTGTAATTCAACGAGTTTATGACCCGCAATGGTATCAAGCATGTCAGGTCTGCCCCGTTTAAGCCCGCATCCAACGGTCAAGAGGAACAGGCAATCCAAACTATCAAGCAGAGCTTGAAACGCGTGACGGAAGGCTCCTTGCAGACCCACTTATCTCGGGTTCTGCTCAGCTACCGGACACGACCCCACTCGCTCACTGGGGTTCCCCGTGCAAAATTGTTAATGAAGAGAGCACTCAAAACTAGGCTCTCCCTAGTCCACCCGGATCTAAATGAGCATGTGGAAACCCGGCGTCATCGGCAAAACATGTACCACGATCATGTGGCTGTATCGCGTGACATTGATGTTAACGACCCTGTGTTTGTCCCTAATTACGGTCATGGTCCTAAATGGGTCACTGGCACTGTCTTGGCCAAGGAGGGGAATAGAGTGTTTATAGTCAAACTATTGAATGGACAAACGTGCAGAAAGCATTTGGATCAGACCAAACTGGGGTTCACCAACAACCAGGTATAACCTGAAGAGGACATCACCATCATCGATCCACCAACACACACCCAAACAGCAATCGACCTCGCTGTCATTCAAGAGGATGAACCCACCATTCCCAACAGTCCTGTCAGACCAGCCGCGTCGCAGTGCCGCAGTCTGACCAATTCAACCATGCCAGAGTTTGAACTCAGACAATCAACCAGGGAGTGTAGGGCCCCAGATCATCTCAACTTGTAAATAATTTGTATCAAAGACTTTGAGGGGGGGGGGGGAGTGATGTTATGTATGTAAATATTGATGTTATGTATGTAAATATTGCACCAGAGGGCGGAACTGTTGGAGGCCCAAGGGTCACCTGCACACCTCGTGCAAGGGAGTATAATAGGTTGTCTGCCATGCTGCTTAGGCACTCTGGAGTTGTATTAAAGAGACTAAGGTCACATCAGTTTTAGTTCACAGTACTCAGTCTTGTGGAGTTCTTCCATACTTAACAGAAAGTAGAAGCAGAAGGGTCATGTGGGGATGAATTATCTGAAAATGGAAGTTGAAGGGTCATGTGGGGATGAAATTATATGAATCAAGCAGCAATCAGACATCTCTGCAACTCCCTTACAGGGTTTGGATGGCGACGACACCTCCTGGGTGGGTGGCTGTAATGTCCTTACTCAATGGCACAAAACCCACACAAGGCACATTCTATGGACAAGGTCACTCTATGACCTGAACCTTTATTCACAGGACCAAGAAGTGATGACCCTGCGTGGGACCTCCCTTTCTATACCTGGATGACCAGGTAAGGAGTGTCTCCCACAAGTTCATCCCCTGTGGTCAAGGTGAGCATTGCTTAAGTATATACAGTATTGCAGTGGTGTTACATAGGGGTTACACACATGACATCACCTCCCCCCCCCAAAGTCTTATTGGGATCATAGGTTAAGTCTTTCAGGTGGTCTACGCTCCCTTGTGGAGCGCCGCAGTTGGGGCTCTGGTTGTTGAGCCTTGGTGTGAGTGTCTGTCACCTGTAGTGATTCCGTCCTGTCCGGGCTAACCGCCGGGACTGTGCATGCTGCTGAATGTTCTTGTTGCTCATTCACTGGCGGTGGTGTGAGCACCATCTCATGATCTTCCTCAGGTTCTTCAGTGTCCATGCCGAACCTTTTTTTTTTACTCGGTCCAGATGCTTACGGCATATCTGCCCATTGTTAAGTTTAACCACGATGACCCTGTTCCCCTCTTTGTCCATTACAGTACCCTCAAGCCATTTGGGCCCCACGGCGTGATTGAGGACAAATACGGGGTCATTTATTTCTATACATCTCCCCCTTGAATTTCGGTCATGGTACTCGTTTTGTGACTTGCACTTGCCCTCAACTATGTTGGTCAGGACTGGGTGAATGAGGGACAACCGAGTTTCATAAGTAGCTCAGTGGGCAGGACCCCCGTGAGCGAGTGCGGTCGGGACCTATAGGTCAGCAGGAGGCGCGATAGGCGGCATTGAATCCTGAGCATGCCTTGTTTAATGATTTGGACTGCACGTTCCGCCTGGCCATTGGAGGCCATTTGAACGGTGCTGTCCTGACATGGTTGATGCCATTGCCCGACATGAACTCCCGGAATTCGTAGCTCGTGAAACATGGGCCATTATTGCTAACAAGGATGTCCAGCAAGCCGTGGGTTGCAAAGACCGCACGTAGACTTTCCACGGTGGTGGATGTCGTGCACGGATTCAAAATGATGCCCTCGATCCATTTCGAGTACGCATCTACCACAATGAGAAACATTTTTCCCATGAACGGGTCCACGTAGTCTACATGAATACGTGACCATGGCCTGGTGGGCCAGGGCCACGGGTGGAGCGAGGCCTCCCTAGGGCATTACCCAGCAGGGCACACGTCGTGCATTTGCGAACACAGTGTTCCAGGTCTGAATCAATTCCCGGCCACCAAACATGTGACCGGGCAATGGCCTTCATCAGCACAATGCTTGGATGCTCGCTGTGGAGTTCCCTGATGAATGCCTCCCTGCCCCTTTGGGGCATGACTACCCGGCTGCCCCATAGTAGGCAGTCAGCTTGGATGGAGAGCTCATCCATCTGCCTGTGAAACGGTCTGACCTCCTCAGGGCATGCTCTGTGTGCAGGCGCCCAATCCCCAGTCAGGACACATTTTTTAATCAGAGATAGGAGGGGATCTCTGTTTGTCCAGATTTTGATCTGGCGGGCTGTGATAGGGGAGCCTGCGCTGTCAAAGGCATCAACCGCCATGACCATCTCAGTGCTTTGTTCCGCTGCCCCCTCGGTGGTGGCCAGTGGAAGCCTGCTGTGTGCGTCAGCGCAATTTTCGGTGCCAGGCCGGTGCTGGATGGAGTAGTCATAAGCAGCCAGCATGAGAGCCCATCGCTGTATGCGAGTTGACGTGTTGGCATTGACAGCCTTACTGTCTGACAACAGGGATGTTAATGGCT
Organism: Pristiophorus japonicus; assembly: GCF_044704955.1. NCBI lineage: Eukaryota > Metazoa > Chordata > Chondrichthyes > Pristiophoridae > Pristiophorus > Pristiophorus japonicus. Next base: position 221,031,713 of record NC_091979.1, on the reverse strand, counting down.
TGTAATTTGTTAATGGCATTTCTAATTCGAACCTTCTGCCAAAAAGGTACTGATGCATTTTTTTTACACCATAGACACATGCGAGTGCCTCCTTCTCAACCATCCCATATCCCTGTTCTGCTTGAGAGAGCGACCTGGAAGCATAAGCCACAGGTTGTAGTTGGCCCTCAGCATTACTCTGCTGCAACACGCACCCAACCCCATAGGATGATGCATCACATGTCAGAACCAATTTCTTACAGGGGTCATACAGGGTCAATAACTTATTTGAACAAAGTAGGTTCCGCGCCCGATTGAAAGCCCGTTCTTGACAGTCCCCCCAAAACCAACCACACCCTTACACACGAGCACGTGAAGCGACTCCAACAACGTGCTTAAGTTCGGCAGAAAGTTCCTGAAATAGTTCAACAGTCCCAGAAATGAACGCAACTCCGATGTGTTGCTGGGCCTGGGCGCGCGTCAAATTGCCCGTTTTGGATTCGGTGGGCCGAATCCCATCTGCAGCAACCCTCCTGCCCAGGAACTCAACCTCAGGAGCCAAAAACACACATTTAGACTTCTTGAGTCGCAGGCCTACCCGGTCCAGTCGGCGTAGCATCTCCTCCAGGTTATTCCTCGGTGTCACGACCCGTGATGAGGATGTCGTCCTGAAATACGATTGTTCCAGGAATGGATTTCAGCAGGCTCTCCATGTTTCTTTGGAAAATCGCTGCCGCTGACCGAATGCCAAACGGGCACCTGTTATAAACGAACAGTCCCTTGTGCGTAGTGATGGTGGTCAGTAGTTTAGATTTGTCGGCCAGTTCTTGGGTCATATAGGCTGAAGTGAGGTCCAATTTGGTGAACAGCTTGCCGCCTGCCAGCGTGGCGAAAAGATCCTCCGCTCTCAGGAGCGGGTATTGGTCTTGTGGGGATACCCGATTGATAGTGGCCTTGTAGTCGCCACAGATCCTGACAGAACCATCCGCTTTTAGGACGGGAACGATGGGGCTTGCCCAGTCGCAGAATTCAACGGGCGAGATGATGCCCTCTCTCAGCAAACGGTCCAATTCGCTCTCAATTTTCTCCCGCATCACATACGGCACCGCTCTGGCTTTGTGGTGCACTGGTCTGGCATCCGGGGTGATGCGTATCACTACTTTGGTACCTTTGAAAGTCCCGACGCCATGTTGGAATCGTGATTCAAATTGTTGTAGGACTTGTGAGCACGAACTTCGCTCCACAGATGACATTGCGTGCACATCCCCCAATTTCCAGTTCATCTCAGCTAACCAGCTCCTCCCCAACAGTGCGGGACCATTGCCCGGGACAATTCAGAGCGGCAGCAGGTTCACTGATCTGTTGTGTGTGACCGCCAACATTGCACTGCCTAGTACTGGAATGATTTCTTTGGTATACGTCCGTAGTTGTGTCTCAATGCGTTCTAGTTTGGGTCTACTGGCTTTGAGTGGCCATAGCTTTTCGAATTGTTGAATGTTCATGAGTGCCTGGCTGGCCCCCGTGTCCAGCTCCATGCATACAGGGATGCCGTTAAATAAAACCTTCATCATCATTGGTGGCGTTTTAGTGTATGAGCTGTGAATGTTTGCCACATGAACCCGCTGAATTTCAGCATCCATTGATTTGCCCCAAGAGTCATCCTGCCTCACAGACCCCTCTTCTGGTCCATCCGCCTCATAAATTAGCCTGGTTACAGGCTGCCTGCACATTCGAGCTGAATGGCCACTGAGGTTTCTGCAATTTCTGCAGACAAATTGTTGAAACCTGCAAGTCCTGGCAGAGTGTTTGCCCCCACACCTCCAGCATGGGCTGAGATTCCCATTGTTGTGAACAAAGGAGCTATGACCCTGCATTCTTCACTGATTGTCCCTTTGACTGCTCTTGAGTACCCTGTTAGCGGGTATCAGTGGCCCCATCCCGGACCGCATTGTCCACTGTGATGGCGTAAATGTCCGTTCAGCCTGCCACTGTCTCTGTGAAAACCTACTCTGGGGTCTATTGCTGCCTGGGGTGTGTCGAACTGCCCTTGCCTGCCTGTGGGGCTCTGAGTCACGTTTATGATATTGACTCCCTGATCCCCCACCGCGTTGGAGGCAGAATTGCGTGTGTATATTATTTTGGTTTCCTCCTCCCCCGCCATGAAAGTCTGAGTCATCAACGCCGCCGCTTCCAAAGTCAAGTCCTTGGTCTCAATTAACTTTCGGAAAATCCCCGCATGACCAATGCCCTCAATAAAGAAGTCCCTTAACATCTCCCTCCTGCAGGTGTCTGTGAACTTACAGAGGCTGGCCAAACGCCGGAGGTCCGCAATGAAGTCCGGTATGCTCTGTTCTTCACGACGTTGGTGGGTATAGAATCTGTGTCGGGCCAGGTGTATGCTGCTCGCCAGTTTGAGGTGCTCACCGATTAGTTTGCTGAGCTCTTCAAAGGTTTTGTCCGCCGGCTTTTCGGGTGCTAGTAGGTCCTTCATGAGCGCGTAAGTCTTAGGTCCGCAGCTGCTCAGCAGATGGGCCCTTCGCTTGTCGGCCGCTGCATCTCCCAGCCATTCTTTCATGACAAGCTTTGCTGGAGCCTCTCAATGAAATTGTCCCAGTCCTCACCAGCACAGTACCGTTCCTCTGTGCTACCGGTGGCCATTCTCGTGGGTCGTTGATTCCCGTTTCTCGTCGTCAATGTAATGTCCTTGCTCAATGGCACAAAACCCACACGAGACACATTCTATGGACAAGGTCACTCTACGACCTGAACCTTTATTCACAGGACCAAAAAGTGATGACCCTGCGTGGGACCTCCCTTTATATACCTGGATGACCAGGTAAGGAGTGTCTCTCACAAGTTCACCCCCTGTGGTCAAGGTGTGCAATATATACAGTATTGCAGTGGTGTTACATAGGGGTTACATACATGACAGTGGCGAAGGGGATCCTGGTTCTCCTCCTCCTCCTGTGCCTCCTCCTTCAGCTGCTGCACCTCCTCCTCAGCTGGTTCTGCTGGTTCGACCTCCAGCGGCTGGCCCCTCATGAGAGCCAGGTTATGCAGCATGCAGCAGACCACCACAAATATGGAGACCCGTTCAGGAGAGTACTGCAAAGTGCCACCAGAGCAGTCCAGGCAACAAAACCTCTGTTTGAGGTCCTGATGCAGTGCTCGATGATGCACCTGGTGGCAGAATGAGCATTGTTGTATGCATGCTCGGCCGCAGTCCTAGGGTTCCGAAGTGGAGTCAGCAGCCAAGTGGACGGGGATATCCCTTGTCCCCAAGCATATCCACAATTGTGGTTTGGCCTGGTGAAGACACTGCTCTGGCACAGGATGAATGAATCGTGGCTGCTGCCTGGAATGCTGGCATCAACTGCCAGGATCCTACGCTGGTGGTCGCATACGAGCTGCACATTCAGGGAGTGGAATCCCTTTCTGTTCATAAAGAATTCGGGATGGTTCAGTGGCGCCCTCAGGCCAACGTGTATGCAGTCGATAGCCTCCTGCACCCTGGGGAACCCTGCAATCCTGACAAATCTGGCCTGCCGCTCCACCTGCTTCTCACTGGTCATCGGGAAGGAGATATATTGTACTCTTCTCTTATACAGAGCATCAGTCACCTGCCAGATGGAGCAATGGGTGGAGAATTGGGATATGTTGGCGATGTCTGCAGTTGCAGACTGGAAAGAGCCTGTCACGTAAAAGTTAAGAACTATGGTGACCTTGGCCTCAACGGTGAGAGCTGTCCTGAGCCTTGTGTGAGGCTGTAGATCTGGAGATCTGGCCGTAGGACTTTGCATAGCTCCCTCAGTATGTCCTTTCTAAGTTGCAGCCTTCGCAAATATTGCTTATCCCTGAGCTCCAGGAAGGAAAACTGTCATCTGTACACCCTTTGATGGTAGGGCCCCCTTCCCCCAGGTCTGTGCTGGGCCCCTCCGATGGCACCTGGCTGATCGCCTTCTTCCTAGTGATGTTCCTGAGCCTCTGCAGGCTGCTGCTGGCATGGCTCCTGGCCCAATATGTGGTGCAGGGGGGTCAGTGTAACTGACCCTTCTCCTCACGCCATCTCCCTTCTGGCCACCCTCTCTACGTGGAGATCTGTGGCTTTCTGCAGGCCCTTCTCCATGTTGGGCAGCCATCGCTGCTGCCTGCCTTGGCCACTGCCTCTGTACCCGTTGCTGATGGTGCCACCTTCTCCTGCATGCCGCCTTGTCTCTCGCAATGTGTACAAGGCGTTCCCCTGCCAACACTGAGCCCATGCTGTTTGCAGGTTCGACCCTCACAAGCAGGCCCATGTGTAGCAGAAAATGAGACCCACAGGCCACGACTATTCAATGAGAGTGAAAAAGTGGTCTAACCTCTCAAAAAGTTCTCAAAAGTCCGATGCAGGTATACCAAATCCCCACAGAGAAACCCAAAAAAGTTTTCTAAAAAAATACCCAATCACACCAAACGCCTGTTCTCCTCTGGCGGTCTCAAGTAGCCCGGCAAAGTGCACCGACTTAAAAAGCTGGCGGGGGCACTGTCACAAAAAAAGCCGGCTTTTTATAATGAAAATAGGTGGCGTGGCCGCGCGGCAGCAGTGTGCACTTTAATGACGTCATTACGGACGCAGGACCCATTCCCCAGCGGAAGTCGGGGGTTTGGGGCAGAGTGGACACCGCCATAAAAATGTGGGTCGCAGCGGCCAATCGACTGGAACGCGGTGGCCACTCAATTCCGCCGCATGGTTGCCGTAAAACCATGGTAACAGGCCTTATCTGGCTCCTGAATTTTGGTCCCACTCAGTGTTAAATTCCTATGTGTGTGCATCATCACAAAATATTTACAGTCTTATCTGGAATATAGTGGCTCTAAATTCCCTCGGGTCCACTAGGAAGGTCTAGGTCGCGATTGTGGCCTGGACCCAAAAAGAGGAATTTTATTTGTTCTTTAAAATTTTTTAAATGTGGTGTCCTTCTGGAGCTTCTGGGGCAGTTTCCTTTTGTTTGCGGGGGACCTCAACATTTCTATATTGCAGTATTATTCCAGGCCATCGCAGGTGGCATCTGACAGATAATCTAGTCTACGGTGTATACCTATATAAAGCAAATCAATGAGGTCCTGTTGCCAGGGGAAAGAGTTTCATAACCTTCCCACTGGAAGGGAGGGTACAGAACTTTTACTGGCAGAATTGCTAAGTAAATATAAATTTCTTATGTCGGCCTTGGCTCAGTGGTAGCTCTCTCACCTCTGAATCAGTAGGTTGTGGGTTCAAGCCCCATTCCAGGAATTGAGCACACAATCTAAACTGACACTTCAATGTAATACTGAGGTAGTGCTGCACTGTCAGACATGCCATCAACATACTTTCTCCCTGAATGTGTTGGCACCTCCAAATCCGGGCCCATCTTCTCACAACTCCATGTTTGAATCTCTCCAATCTAGTTTCCAACCCTGCCACAGCACTGAAACGGCCCTAATCAAAGTCACAAATTACATCACAGAAAACACTTGAGGGTTCCACATGTTTACTGACAACACCCAGCACTACCTCTCTCAAATCCTCCACTGTTTCTGTGTTGTCTGACATAGGTAGAAAGAGGGATGAGGTCCTGCAGGCAGATTTTAGGGAGCTCGGAAAAAGATTAAAAAGCAGGACCTCAAAGTTAGTAATCTCTGGATTACTCCCGGTGTCACGAGCTAGTGAATATAGAAATAGGAGGATAGAGCAGATGAATACGTGGCTGGAGAGATGGTGCAGGAGGGAGGGCTTTAGATTCCTGGGACATTGGGACCGGTTCTGGGGGAGGTGGGACCTGTACAGGCTGGACCGGTTGCACCTCAACTGAACTGAGGCCAATTTCCTTGCAGCGGGGGGAGGGGCGGTTGTTGCTAGTGCTGTTGGGGAGGATTTAAACTAATTTTCCAGAGGGATGGGCATCAGAATGTAGCATTAGAAAGGAGAACCAAGGTGCACAAAGGATTGCGAGAGACAGATAGCACTCGAGTAAGAAATAGTACCGTATTAGGTGGGGTCAGATGAAGAGAGAATACAAGAAATCTAAGATAGGTTTACAGTGCATAGGTGTCAATGCACAAAGTGTGCTAAATAAGGTTGGTGAGCTGCAGGCGCAAAAAGACACATGAGAATATGATGTCATCGCGATAACAGAGACCTGGCTCAAAAAAGGGCAGGATTGGGTACTAAGGGGGAGAAATTGCATCGTTTGCGCCTCCTGTTAGCGCCCAGGTGTAAAAATCTTCTCACCCGGGGTGCAGGGCCGCTACCACCTCCTGTAAAACTCCGTGAGCAGTGATCCGTTTCACCCCTGAGCAAAACTGCAGTAGCGCCCTGTGAGGCCGCCACCGGTCGGGTCGCAAACCATGTCGCACCCTGCTCACAGGGTGAAAATTAAAGGGGAGGTGCGGTGAGCAATTAAAAAAATATGTCCGACTTGCCTTGTCGAATTCGTGGGGTGCGTGCTGCGATGTTACAGCCCGGCACTCCACTTCTGTGACAGGCTGCTGCCACGGCACTCCCTCCCTGGTGGTGAAGTGTTGGGCCCCTCGCCCTTTGCAGAGTTCGCAGCATGCCCTCCCCTTTAATGAAAGAAAGAACCCCTCATACGTGGCAGCACGACACGACCCAGTACGTAGCACTGCGTCCCGCTCCAGACATGCCCTCCGCACTACCATCCCAGAAAGGAAGTGGAGTACGTTATTTTGAGCAAAATGTCCCGCTTCCCGGATGTTACCGCCCTCCAATGGGGCGCAATGGAATTTCACCCCCTAGATATTCTGTTTCTGTGTTTCAGACTATTCACTGCAGGTGAGTCCTTCTCAACCTGTCTGCAGCCTTTGACATGGTTTACCACTCCATCCTCCTCCAACGCCTCTCCACCACCATCCAGCTGGGTGGGACTGCACTCATCTGGTTCCATCTTATCTATCAAATCATAGTCAGAAAATCACCTGCAATGGCTTCTCTTTCCACTCCTGCATCATTACCTCTTGTGTCTCACAAGGATCTATCCTTGGCCCCCTCTTATTTCTCATCTATATGCTGCCCCTTGATGACATCATCTGAAAACATGGCGTCAATTTCCACATGTACGCTGACGACACCCAGCTATACCTCACCACCACTTCTCTCAACCCCTCCACAGTCTCTAAATTGTCAGACTGCTTGTCCAACATCCACTACAGGATGAACAGAAATTTTCTCCAATTAAATACTGGGAAGACCGAAACCTTTGGTTCCCGCCACAAATTGCGTTCCTAGCCACCGAATCCATCACTCTCTATGCATCTGTCAGAGGCTGAACCAGACTGTTCGCAACCTGTCATATTTGACCCTGAAATGAGCTTCTAGCCACATATCCACGGCATAACTGAAACCGTCTATTTACATCTCCGTAACATTGCCCGTCTCCGCCCCTGCCTCAGCTCATCTGCTGCTGAAACACTCATCCATGCCTTTGTTACCTCTAGACTTGACTACTCCAACACACTCCTGACTGGCTTCCCACATTCTACCCGATGTAAACTTGAGGTCATCCAAAACTTGGCAGCCCGTACCCTAACTCGCACCAAGACCCGTTTACCCATCACCCCTGTGCTCGCCGACCTACATTGGCTCCCGGTTAAGCAACACCTCGATTTCAAAATACTTATCCTTGTTTACAAATTCCTCCATAGCTCTGTAATCTCCTTCAGCCTCACAACCCCTCGAGATGTCTGCACTCCTCAAATTCTGCCCTCTTAAGCATCTCTGATTATAACTGCTCAACCATTGGTGGCCATGCCTTCAGCTGCCTAGGCCCCAAGCTCTGGAACTTCCTCCCTCAACCTCTCCGCCTCTCTATCTCTCTTTCCTCCTTTAAGACGCTCCTTAAATTGCAAAATGCCGCAGTGCAGCGGCACCTGGGGGTACTTGTGCACGAAACACAAAAGGATAGTATGCAGGTGCAGCAAGTGATCAGGAAGGCCAATGGTATCTTGGCCTTTATTGCAAAGGGGATGGAGTATAAAAGCAGGGAAGTCTTGCTACAGTTATACAGGTTATTGGTGAGGCCACACCTGGAATACTGCGTGCAGTTTTGGTTTCCATATTTACGAAAGGATATACTTGCTTTGGAGGCAGTTCAGAGAAGGTTCACTAGGTTGATTCCGGGGATGAGGGGGTTGACTTATGAGGACAGGTTGAGTAGATTGGGCCTCTACTCATTGGAATTCAGAATAATGAGAGGTGATCTTATCGAAACGTATAAGATTATGAGGGGTCTTGACAAGGTGGATGCAGAGAGGATGTTTCCACTGATGGAAGAGACTAGAACTAGAGGGCATGATCTTAGAATAAGGGGCCACCCATTTAAAACAGAGATGAGGAGAAAGTTCTTCTCTCAGATGGTTGTAAATCTGTGGAATTCGCTGACTCAGAGAGCTGTGGAAGCTGGGACAGTGAATAAATTTAACACAGAAAGAGACAGTTTCTTAAATGATAAGGGAATAAGGGGTTATGGAGAGCGGGCGGGGAAGTGGAACTGAGTCCATGATCAGATCAGCCATGATCTTATTGAATGGCGGAGCAGGCTCGAGGGGCCGTATGGCCTACTCCTGTTCCTATGTTCTTATTAAAACCTACCTCTTTGATCAAGCTTTTGGCCATCTGCCGTAATTTCTTACGTGGCTCGGTGTCAAATAGCCAGTTAGTTAAAACTAGTTAAAACCGGTTCTTTGAACAGCTGACCAGTGATGAATCATCTGAGACACAAGCAGTTTAAAAACCGAGAGCTACGGCTGCATGCTTGGAGTGCATCAGCTCAGATTGAGAAAACAAGAGTTTGGTAAGTAAGAGAGTTCGGTGACGTGGGGACGGGAGGTGTTGCTTTGCCTTACTTTCCTAACTTTTTCCGCAGAGCAGCGGGGTGCCTGAGCGGGAGCAGACCGAGGCCGGAGAGTGGGGATAAAAGCCACAGCAGACCACAGCATACGGCCAGTGTGATCTCCTGGACTAGTTTCGATTGCCTGGTTGGGTCGGAGAGGAATTTTCCAGATTTTTCCCCCAATTGGCCTGGGTTTTTATCTGTTCTTTTGCCTCTCCCAGGACATCGCACAGCTCCGGTTAAGGAAAACTCTGCTGTGTGACATCACAGGTAAGGCAGGTAAGTGATTGGTAATGATTGTGGGCTAAATTTTTCTTTACATTAACAGAGCATATAACTAAATACTAAAAACTAACCTTTATTTGTTTAACCAACTTAATAAACTATATAGGGTAAATACTTGATTAATTAAACTAAATGCTAAACTAATTAATTAAATAATATAATGGGAAAACAGGAGGTGTGTTACTGCTGTAGTATGTGGGAGCTTCTGGACATTTTGGTCCAGGGCGACTACATCTGCAGCAAGTGTCTGTGGCTCGACGAACTTCAGCGCCGAGTTGAGCAGCTGAAGTCCAAGCTGCAGACATTGCGAGACATTAGAGAGGGAGAAAGTTACCTGGACTTTTTGCTCCAGGAGGCAACCGCACCCTCTAGATTAAATACTTTAGAATTGACACGTGGTCAGGGACAGGAGGGTGTGAAGTCCCTGCACTTGTCCAATAGATTTGAAGTTCTTGCAACCCTTGTGGACGAGTGTGCAAACTGCGGGGTGGATGGGCAGACTGACCAAAGCACTGTGGTGCAGAAAACCATTCAAGTGGGGGGAGTAATGCGGCAGGTGGTTTCAGTAGGGGTACAGTATAATTAGGGGGATAGATAGGGTTCTCTGCAGCCGAGACCGTGCGTCCCGAAGGCTGTGTTGCCTACCCGGTGCCAGGGTAAAGGACATCTCCTCCAGGCTGGAGAAGAACTTGGAGTGGGGGGGGAGGATCCAGTTGCCGTGGTACATGTAGGTACCAATGACATAGGTAGGACTAAGAGATTCTGCTGAGAGAGTTTGAACAGCTAGAGACTAAATTGAAAAGCAGAACCACAAAGGTAATAATCTCTGCATTATTACCTGAGCCACGAATAAATTGGCATCGGGTCAATAGAATCAGGGAGATGATTGCGTGGCTCAGAGGTTGGTGTGGGAGAAGTGGGTTTCGATTCGTGGGACACAGGCACCAATACTCGGGAAAGAGAGAGCTGTTCCATGGGGACGGACTACACCTGAACTATGCTGGGACCAGAGTTCTAGCGAACCAAATAACTAGGGAGCTAAACAGGGCTTTAAACTAAATGGGGGGTGGGGGGCGGCAGTTCGGGGGTGGAGAGAAATCTAGAATGCTAAAGGGAGAAGAAAAGGAAGCAATGCGGGAAAGTGATTGTGGTAAGGATAACCCGATTATGTCAGGAAGGGATATAACATACAAATAGGGTCCAGGTAAGAAAAAATATCGATAAGACAAATAGGGTTATAGTACAAAATAATGTTAAGATGTCTAATAATGTTAAAAAGACAAATTTAAAAGCATTATATCTGAATGCACGAGGTATCTGTAATAAGGTAGACAAATTAACAGCGCAAATAGATGTAAACGGATATGATATAGTTGCAATTATGGACACATGGTTGCAGGGTGACCAGGGTTGGGAACTGAATATCCAAGGATATTCGATATTTAGGAAGGACAGGCAAAAAGGAACAGGGGCTGGTGTGGCATTGTTAGTAAAGAATGAAATCAGAGCAACAGTGAGAAAGGATATTGGCTCAGAAAATCAAGATGTAGAATCAGTCTGGGTGAAGCTTGTCATGTATGCAACCTTCATACAACTGTAACATTTATGTAATTGTAACCTTCATGCAACCACACTGTACACTGTATATATGTCCTGGAAATGCACACCTTGACCACAGGGGGTGAACTTGTGGGAGACACTCCTCACCTGGGCACTCAGGTATTTAAAGGGAGGTCCCACGCAGGGTCATCACTTCTTGGTCCTGGGAATAAAGAAAGGTCACGCAGTGACCGTGTCTGCAGTACATGCCTCGTGTGATTCAGTAGCAAGGTGCAGGGACACCACATTTGGCGACGAGAAACGAGAATCACCGAACCACGAGGATGGCCACCGGTAGCACAGAGGAACGTTACTGTGCGGATGAGGACTGGGACAACTTCATTGAGAGACTGCAGCAGAGTTTCGTCATGAAGGACTGGCTGGGAGCGGCAGCGGCTGACAAGCGGAGGGCGCATCTACTGACCAGCTGCAGACCAAAGACGTATGCGCTGATGAAAGACCTGCTCACACCCGAGAAGCCGGTGGACAAGTCCTTCGAAGAGCTCAGCCAGCTGATCAGTGAGCATCTCAAACCGGCGAGTAGCGTACACATGGCCCGGCACCAGTTCTACACACACCGGCGTCGGGAGGGACAAAATATCTCGGACTTCGTTGCGGACCTGCGGCGCTTGGCCAGTCTCTGTAAGTTCACAGACACCCGCAGGGGGGAGATGTTAAGGTATTTCTTCATTGAGGGCCGGGATTTTCAGGAAGCTCATAGAGACCAAGGACTTGACTTTAGAAAGGGCGACATTGATAGCTCAGACCTTCATGGCAGGGGAAGAGGAGACCAAGCTAATTTACGCGGGCAGCTCTGGTTCCAATGTGGCGATGGACCAGGGAGTTAACATTGTGAACGCGGCTCAGGACCCCACAAGCAGGCAAGGGCATTTTGAAACCGGCCAGGCAGCAACAGACTCTAGGGTGGGCCATTGACACCCACCATCAGAGTGCTTAGAAATAACCAAAGGGACAATCAGAGAGGAATGCCTGGTAACAGTCCTTTTGTTAACAACAACCTCAGCTCATGCTGGAGGTGTAGGGGTAGACATACTGCAAAAAGCTGCAGGTTCCAACAATTTATCTGCAGGAATTGCAACATCATTGGACATTTGACCATAATGTGCAGGAAGGCTGTAGCGAGGCTAATCTACGAGACAGAGGAACCGGACGAGGGGTCTGCAATGCAGAATGATGCTTGGGGCAAAGACATGGATGCTGAAGTTCAGCGGTTTCATGTGGCTGATGTCCACAGCTCATAAACCAAAACGCCACCCATGATGATGAAAGTTTTATTGAATGGCATCCCGGTGCACATGGAGCTGGACACAGGAGTCAGCCAGTCCCTTATGAGCGCCAAACAATTTGAGAGACTATGGCCACACAGAGCTAGCAGGCCAAGACTGGAACGCATTGACACACAGCTACGGACGTACACCAAAGAGATCATCCCAGTGCTAGGCAGTGCAAACTTGGTGGTAACACATAATGGATCAGAGAACCGGCTGCCATTCTGGATTGTCCCGGGAAACGGCCCCGCACTTTTGGGGAGGAGCTGGCTTGCCGAGATGAACTGGAAATGGGGGGATGTGCATGCCATTTCAGCTGTGGAGCGAAGCACATGCTCACAGGTCCTACAGAAATTCGGGGCACTGTTTCAACCCAGTGTCAGGACTTTCAAGGGCACCAAAGTAGTGATACGCATCACCCCGGACGCCAGATCAGTGCACCACAAAGCCAGAGCGGTGCCGTATGTGATGCGTGAGAAAATTGAAAGTGAATTGAACAGGCTGCTCAGAGAGGGCATAATTTCGGCCGTTGAATTCAGTGACTGGGCAAGTCCCTTCGTTCCTGTTCTCAAAGTGGATGGCTCGGTCAGGATTTGTGGCGACTACAAGGCCAGCATCAACCGAGTGACACTGCAAAACCAATACCCGCTTCCGAGAGCAGAGGACCTTTTTGCCATGCTGGCAGGTGGCAAGCTATTCACCAAGTTGGACCTCACTTCGGCCTACATGACTCAGGAACTAGCTGAAGAATCCAAGTTTCTGACCACCATCACGACGCACAAGGGGCTATTTATCTACAACAGGTGTCCATTTGGCATTCGTTCGGCGGCCGCTATCTTTCAGAGGAACAAGGAAAGCTTGCTTAAATCCATTTCTTGAATGATCGTATTCCAAGATGACATCCTTATAATGGGTCGAGACACTGAGGAACACCTCCAAAACCTGGGGGAGGTGCTACGCCGACTAGACCGGGTAGGCTTGCGGTTGAAAAAGCCCAAGTGTGTGTTTTTGGCCCCAGAGGTCGAGTTTTTGGGCAGGAGGGTTGCTGCAGACAAGATCCGGCCCACCGAAGCTAAAGAGGAGGCGATCTGCCGGGCGCCCAGGCCCGGCAACACATCGGAGTTGCGATCATTCCTGGGACTTTTGAACTATTTCGGGAACTTTCTGCCGAACTTAAGCACATTGTTGGAGCCGTTACACGTGCTCTTGCATAAAGGTTTTGAATAGTTTTGGGGGGACGGTCAAGAACGGGCTTTCAATAGGGCTCAGAACCTGCTTTGTTCTAACAAGCTGTTGACCTTGTACGACCCCTGTAAAAAACTGGTTTTAACATGTGATGCATCATCCTATGGGGTTAGGTGCGTGTTGCAGCGGGGTAATGATGACAGCCGACTCCAACCGGTGCCTTATGCCTCCAGGTCGCTCTCTCAGGCAGAGTGTGGATACGGCATGGTCGAAAAGGAAGCACTCGCTGGTGTTTACGGGGTGAAAAAGATGCACCAGTACCTTTTCGGTAGGCGGTTCGAGCTAATAACGGACCACAAGCCATTAACATCCCTGTTGTCCGACAGCAAGGCTGTCAATGCCAATGTGTCAGCTCGCATACAGCGATGGGCTCTCATGCTGGCTGCGTATGACTACACCATACAGCACCGGCCAGGCACCAAGAATTGCGCTGACACACTCCGCAGGCTCCTACTAGCCACCACTGAGGGGGCGTCGAAGCAAAGCGCTGAGATGGTCATGGCCGTTGAGGCTTTTGACACCGCAGGCTCCCCTATCACAGCCCGCCAGATCAAAATCTGGACCAACAGAGACCCCCCTCCTGTTCATGATAAAGAAATATGTTCTGACTGGGGATTGGGCGTGCCCCGAGGAGGTCAGACCGTTTCACAGACGGATGGATGAGCTCTCCATCCAAGCCGACTGCCTGCTATGGGGCAGCCGAGTAGTCATGCCCCAGAAAGTAAGGGAAGCATTCATCAGGGAACTCCACAGCGAGCACCCTGGCATCATGCTAATGAATGGTGGCCGGGAATTGACTCAGACCTGGAACACTGGGTTCGCAGGTGCACAACTTGTGCCCAGCTGGGCAATGCCCTCAGGGAGGCCCCCCTCAGTCGATGACCCTGGCCCACCAGGCCATGGTCACGTGTTCACGTAGACTACGCGGGCCTGTTCATGGGAAAAATGTTCCTGATCGTTGTCGATGCATACTCGAAATGGATCGAGTGCATCATATTAAACTCGTGCACGACATCCATCACAGTGGAGAGTCTGCGTACGGTTTTCGTGACCCACGGCTTGCCGGACATTCTGGACATTCACCAGCCATGAATTCCAGGAGTTTATGTCAGGTAATGGCATCAAACACGCCCGGACAGCGCCGTTCAAGCCGGCTTCCAATGGCCAGGCGGAACGTGCGGTCCATGCTCCGTATCCAAGGACCCTCCTTTCAGTACCGCCTATCGCGCCTCCTGCTGGCCTACAGGTCCCGCCTGCATTCGCTCACGGGAGTCCCGCCAGCGGAACTACTCATGAAACGCACGCTTAAAACGCGGCTGTCCCTCATTCATCCAGCCCTGGCAGAAATTGTTGAGGGCAAGCGCCAGTCCCAAACTGAGTGCCATGATCGAAACGCAAGGGGGAGGTGTATAGAAATTGAAGACCCAGTATTTGTTCTTAACCATGCTTTGGGACCCAAGTGGCTTGAGGGCACCGTAATTGGCAAAGAGGGGAATAGGGTCATAGTGGTCAGACTCAACAATGGGCAGATATGCCACAAACACTTGGACCAAGTAAAGAAAAGGTTCAGCATAGACACTGAGGAACCTGAGGAAGAGCATGAGATGTCACTCACACCTCTGCCAGTGGACAAGCAACAAGGACATTCACCAACATGCACAGTCCCTGCGGCCAGCCTGGACAGGCCGGAATCACCTCAGGTGACAGAGATGCATGCCAAGGCTCGGCCACCAGAGCCCCAACTGCGGCGCTCCATGAGAGAGCGTCGACCACCTGAAAGACTTAACCTTTGACACAAAAAGGCGTGAGGGGGGAGGTGATGTCATGTATGCAACCTTCACACAACTGTAACCTTCATGTAACTAACCTTCATGCAACCACACTGTACACTGTATATATGTCCTGGAAATGCACACCTTGACCACAGGGGGTGAACTTGTGGGAGACACTCCTCACCTGGGTACTCAGGTATTTAAAGGGAGGTCCCACGCAGGGTCATCACTTCTTGGTCCTGGGAATAAAGAAAGGTCACGCAGTGACCGTGTCTGCAGTACATGCCTCGTGTGATTCAGTAGCAAGGTGCAGGGACCAAGGGGCAGAAAACATTGGTGGGAGTTGGCTATACGCCTCCAAACAGTAGTGGTAGTGTAGGGGATGGCATCTAACAAGAAATTAGAGATGCACGTAATCATAGATGACTTTAATCTATATATAGACTGGCCAAACCAAATTAGTAATAATACTGTGACAGAGGAATTCTTGGAGTGTGTACGAGATGGTTTTTTAGACCAGTGTGTTGAGGAGCCTACTAGGGAACAAGCTATCCTAGATTCGGTATTGTGTAATGAGAAGTGATTAATTAACAGTCTTGTTGTGCGGGGTCCTTCAGGGAAGAGTGACCATAACATGATTGAATTCTTTATTAAAATGGAAAGTGAAGTCGTCCAATACGAAACTAGGGTCCTAAATCTAAACAAAGGAAACTATGAAGGTATGAGGAATGAATTGGCTATGATAGATTGGGAAGATTCATTAAAAGGCATGACGGTGGATAGGCAATGGCTAACATTTAAGGAACAAATGCATGAATTACAAGTTATACATTCCTTTCTGGCGTAAAAACACAAAAAGAAAAGTGGCCCAACCATGGCTAACAAATGAAATTAAGAATAGTATTAGATCCAAAGTGGAGTTATACAAAGTTGCCAGAAAAAGTAGCAAGCCTGAAGATTGGGAGCAGTTTAGATTTCAGCAGAAAAGGACCAAGAGATTGATTAAGAGGGGAAAAATAGAGTATGAGAGTAAACTTGCAAGGAACATAAAAAAACGACTGCAAAAGTTTCTATAAGAACGTAAAAAGAAAAAGATTAGTGAAGACAAATGTAGGTCCTTTACAGACAGAAAAGGGAGAATTTGTAATGGGGAACAAGGAAATGGCAGAACAATTAAATAAATACTTTGGTTCTCTCTTCATGGAAGAGGGCACAAATAACGTCCCAGAAACTCTAGGGAACCAAGGGTCTGGTGAGCAAGGGGAATTAAAGGAAATGATTATTGGTAAGAAAATAGTGCTGGAGAGAATAATGGGACTGAAGGCCGATAAATCCCCAGGACCTGATGATCTGCATCACAGGGTACTAAAAGAGGTAGCCATGGAAATAGTAGATGCATTGGTTGTCATCTTCCAAAATTCTATAGATTATGGAACATTTACTGCAGATTGGAAGGTGGCAAATGTAACCCCGCTATTTAAAAAAGGAGGGAGAGAAAACAGGGAACTACAGACCGGTTAAGCCTAACATCAGTAGTAGGGAAAATGCTGGAGTCTATTATAAAGGATGTGATAATGGCACACTTAGATAATATCAACGGGATTAAACAAAGTCAACATTGAGTTATGAAAGGAAAATCATGTTTGACAAACCTACTAGAGTTTTTTTGAGGATGTAACTGATAGAATAGATAAGGGAGAACCAGTGGACGTAGTCTATTTGGATTTTCAGAAGGCCTTTGATAAAGACCCACAGAAGGTTAGTGTGCAAAATTAAAGCACATAGGATTGGGGTTAATGTATTGGCATGGGTTGAAAATTGTTTAACTGACAGGAAACAGAAAATAGGAATGAATGGATCTTTTTCGGGGTGGCGGGCAGTGACTAGTGGGGTACCACAGGGATTAGTGCTTGGGCCCCAGCTATTCACAATATATTTAAATGATTTGGATGAGGGAACCAAATGTAATATTTCCAAGTTTGCTGACGACACAAAACTAGGTGGGATTGTGAGTTGTGAGGAGGATGCAAAGATGCTGCAAGGCGAATCAAAGCGGTTGAGTGAGTGGGCAAACACATGGCAGATGCAGTATAACGTGGATAAATGTGGTTATCCACTTTGGTAGGAAAAACATAAGGACAAAGTATTATTTAAATGGTGATTGCTTGGGAAGAGTCGATGTACAGAGGGACCTGGGTGTCCTTGTACACCAGTCATTGAAAGCAAACATGCAGGTGCAGCAAGCAGTTAGGAAGGCAAATGGTATGTTGGCCTTCATTGCAAGAGGATTTGAGTATAGGAGCAAGGATGCCTTACTACAGTTATACAGGGCCTTGGTGAGACTGCACCTGCAGTATTGTGTGCTGTTTTGGTCTCCTTACCCAAGAAAGGATATACTTGCCATAGAGGTAGTGCAGCGAAGGTTCACCAGATTGATTTCTGGGATGGCAGGGCTGTCGTATGAGGAGAGATTGGGTTGACTAGGCCTGTATTCACTAGAGTTTAGAAGAATGAGAGGGGATCTCATTGAAACGTATAAAATTCTGACGGGGTTGGACAGACTGGATGCGGGGAGGATATTTCCCCTGGCTGGGAAGTCTAGAACAAGGGGTCACAGTGTCGGGATATGGGGTAGGAAATTTAGGACTGAGATGAGGAGAAATTTTTTCACTCAGAGGGTGGTGAACTTGTGGAACTCTCTACCACAGAAGGTTGTGGAGGCCAAGTCACTGAATATATTTAAGAGGGAGATAGATAGATGTCTAGAAACAAAAGACATTAAGGGGTATGGGGAAAAAGCGAGAATATCGTGTCGAGATAGAGGATCAGCCATGATCATATTGAATGGTGGCTGATTCAAAATACTGCTCCTATTTTCTATGTTTCTAAATATATTTGTTTTGTCTTAAAACACTCCTTTGAAGCGCCTTGGAACATTTTACTACGTTAAAGGTGCTATATAAATACAAGTTGTTGTTGTTGTGAGCTCTAGCTCATTGGTGTTATATATGTAAACCTGTAAATACCTTGTTTAACCACCAGAGGGCTCATCCCCTGGAGTCCCAAGGGATCCCACAATCCCTTGGGAGCACCTGTACTTAAGGAGACCTCACAGGCTGGAGAGGTACTCTGGAGACCTGCAATAAAAGACTACGGTCACACTTTACTTTGAGCTCACAGTCTCTGGTCAGACTCTTTCTTCATATACTACAACTGGAGACGAGATATAGATATCGAATCCCACTGCAACGATGCAGAAAACAGTGGGCATCCTGGAGAAATTTTCGGAGAGAGATGATTGGGAAACCTTCGTAGAGCGACTCGACCAATACTTCGTGGCCAACGAGCTGGAAGGAGAAGCGAACGCTGCCAAACAATTCTCCTCGCCGTTTAAAGGGCACCAGCGTATGGCCTCATGAAAAATCTGCTTGCTCTAGCGAAACCCACAGAGAAATCATATGATGATTTGTGCACACTGGTCCGGGAGCATCTGAACCCGAAGGAAAGCTTTCTGATGGCAAGGTACCGGTTCTACACGTGCAAGAGGTCTGAAGGCCAGGAAGTGGCGAGCTATGTCGCCGAGCTAAGACGCCTTGCAGGACATTGCAAATTTGAAGGACATTTGGAGCACATGTTCAGGGACTTCTTTGTACTTCGCATTGGCCATGAAGTAATACTTCGCAAACTTTTGACTGTAGAGACCCCAGCCTTGAGTAAAGCCATAGCGATAGCCCAGACGTTCATCGCCACCAGTGACGATACCAAGAAAATCTCTCAGCACACGAGTGCTGCTACATGTACTGTGAACAAAGTAATGTTGTTTTCGAATCATAATGTACAAGGCAGGCTTCACATGCCTGCAGCTGCATGTCCACAGATGTCACAGAGTCCACCATCAAGGGTGATGAATGCTAGGCCATTAACACCTTGTTGACGCTGCGGAGGTGAACATCGTTTCCATTCATGCCGCTTCAAAGGATACGTTTGCAAGGGCTGTGGAACAATGGGACAAGGCGAGCTGCAAACCCTTCTAGTCCTGCAAACCACCATGTTGCAGAGGAGGACAGATCCACGGCATACCACGACGAACCAGAGCCTCAGACCGAGGAGGCAGAGGTAAATGGAGTGCACACATTTACCACAAGGTGTCCCCCGATAATGCTGAAGGTTGAATTAAATGGACTACCGGTGTCAATGGAGTTAGACACGGGTGCGAGCCAGTCCATTAGGAGCAAAAAGACTTACAATAAATTGTGTTGCAGCAAGGCCATAAGGCCAGTCCTGACTCCCATTCGCATTAAACTGAGAACTTACACAAAGGAACTGCTCCTGTAATCGGCAGTGTGACTGTAAAGGTCTCCTACGATGGAGCAGTGCACAAGTTACCACTCTGGGTGGTACCGGGATGGCCCCAAGCTGCTCGGCAGGAGCTGGCTGGGGAAGATACGCTGGAACTGGGATGATGTCTGAGCGCTGTCGCCCATCAACGACACTTCCTAAACAAGTTCCCCTCGCTGTTCGAACCAGGCATTGGGAAGTTGCAAGGGGCAAAAGTGCAGATCCACCTAATTCCGGGGGCACGACCCATCCATCACAAAGCGAGAGCAGTACCGTACATGATGAGAGAGAGGGTGGAGATTGAGCTGGACCGGCTGCAATGAGAAGGCATCATTTCGCCGATCGAATTCAATGAGTGGGCCAGTCCGATTGTTCCAGTCCTCAAGGGAGACGGCACCGTCAGAATCTGTGGTGATTACAAAGTAACCATCAGTCGTTTCTCCCTGCAGGATCAATACCCACTACCAAAGACACATGACCTTTTTGCGACGCTGGCGGGAGAAAAGACGTTCACGAAGCTGGACTTGACCTCGGCCTACATGACACAGGAGCTGGGGGAATCATCGAACACGTGCATCAACACGCACAAAGGTCTCTTCATTTACAACAGATGCCCGTTTGGGATTTGATCAGCCGCGGCGATATTCCAGAGAAACATGGAAAACTTACTGAAGTCGATCCCGTGCACCGTGGTCTTCCAGGATGACATCTTGGTTACAGGTCGGGACACAGTCGAGCATCTGCAGAACCTGGAGGAGGTTGTTAGTCGGCTTAATCGTGTGGGGCTCAGGTTAAAACGTTCGAAGTGCGTTTTCATAGCGCCTGAAGTGGAGTTCCTGGGGAGAAGAATCGCGGCGGATGGCATCAGGCCCACCAATTCAAAGACAGAGGCAATCGAGAACGCACTGAGACCACAGAACGTGACAGAGCTACGGTGATTTCTAGGATTCCTGAACTACTTTGGAAACTTCTTACGGAGTCTCAGCACACTGTTAGAACCACTGCACGCCTTACTGCATAAAGGAGGCGAATGGGTATGGGGTAAAATGCCTTTGTAAAAGCTAGAAAACTGTTACGCTCAAACAAGTTGCTTGTATTGCATGATCCATGTAAGCGTTTGGTACTAGCAGGTGATGTGTCGTCATACGGTGTCGGGTGTGTGTTGCAACAAGCTAATGAATCTGGGAAATTGCAATCGGTTGCTTATGCATCCAGAAGTCTGTCTAGAAGAAGAGGGGCTACAGCCTGATTGAAAAAGAAGCGTTAGCGTGTGTTTATGGGGTAAAGAAGATGCATCAATATCTGTTTGGGCTCAAATTTGAATTGGAAACTGACCATAAGCCACTGGTATCCCTCTTTTCTGAAAGTAAGGGGATAAATACGAATGCATCAGCCCGCATCCAGAGGTGGGCGCTCACGTTGTCCGCATACAACTACGCCATCCGCCACAGGCCAGGCACAGAAAACTGTGCCGATGCTCTCAGTAGGCTGCCATTGCCCACCATGGGGGTGGAAATGGCACAGCCCGCAGATTTAGTTATGGTAATGGAAGCATTCGAGAGTGAGCAATCACCTGTTACCGCCCGACAGATTAGAACCTGGATGAGCCAAGTCCCCTTACTGTCCTTAGTAAAAAACTGTGTGCTTCACAGGAGCTGGTCCAGTGTCCCATTAGAAATGCAGGAAGAAATAAAGCTGTACCAGCGGCACAAAGATGAAACGTCTATACAGGCAGACTGCCTTCTGTGGGGTAATCGGGTAGTGGTACCAGAAAAGGGCGGGGACACTTTCATTAGTGATCTCCACAGTACCCACCCAGGCATTGTAATGATGGAAGCAATAGCCAGATCCCACGTGTGGTGGCCCGGTATCGATGCGGACTTAGAGTCCTACGTGCACAAATGTAACACATGTTCACAGTTAAGCAATGCACCCAGGGAGGCGCTACTAAGTTAATATCTTGGCCCTCCAAACCGTGGTCTAGGGTTCATGTTGACTATGCAGGCCCGCTCTTAGGAAAATGTTCCTAGTGGTTGTAGATGCGTACTCCAAATGGATTGAATGTGAGATAATGTTGGCAAGTTGTCCACTGCCACCACTGAAAGCCTACAGGCCATGTTTGCCACGCACAGCCTGCCTGATGTCCTTGTAAGTGACAACGGGCCGTGTTTCACCAAGTTCAAAGAGTTCATGACCCGCAATGGGATCAAACATGTCACATCTGCCCTGTTCAAACCAGCATCCAATGGTCAGGCAGAGAGAGCAAAGCAAACAATCAAGCAGAGCTTGAAGAGGGTAACTGAAGGCTCACTGCAAGCGCGCTTATCCCAAGTCCTGCTTAGTTACCGCACGAGACCCCACTCGCTCACTGGGATTCCACCCGCTGAACTGCTCATGAAAAGGGCACTTAAGACAAGGCTCTCGTTAGTCCACCCTGATCTACATGAACAGGTAGAGAGCAGGCGGCTTCAACAAAGTACATATCATGATAGCGCAAATGTGTCACGTGAAATTGAGATTAATGATCCTGTATTTGTGTTGAACTATGGACAAGGTCCCAAGTGGCTTCCCGGCACTGTCGTGGCCAAAAAGAGGAGTAGGGTGTTTCAGGTCAAACTTTCAAATGGCCTCATCCACAGGAAACACTTGGACCAAACCAAACTCAGATTCACGGACTATCCAGAGCAACCCACATTAGACCCTACCTTTTTTGACCCCCCCAACACGCACACCAGTGGCAACCGACACAGCAGTTGACCACGAAGCAGAACCCATCACCCACAGCAGCCCAGCAGGACTCACCACACCAGGCAGCCCAGCAAGGCCAGCTGCATAGCAGCCCAGCGAGGACCCAACAAACGACTCACCAAAACCAGCATTTGCACTGAGACGTTCAACCAGGGAAGATCGACTCACCTTGTAAATAGTTACACTACTGACTTTGCAGGGGGGGGGGGGGGCGGGGGCAGAGGGCGGGGGGGGGGGAAGTGTTGTTATATATGTAAACCTGTAAATACCTTGTTTAACCACCAGAGGGTTCATCCCCTGGAGTCCCAAGGGATCCCACAATCCCTTGGGAGCACCTGTACTTAAGGAGGCCTCACAGGCTGGAGAGGCACTCTGGAGACCTGTAATAAAAGACTAAGGTCACACTTTACTTTGAGCTCACAGTATTTGGTCAGACTCTTTATTCATACACTACAATTGGGTCCTCAACTATTTTCTTCACATGCCTTAATAGCCCGGAATTTTCAGTCAGCAGCAAAGCGAAGGCTGTTCTGCTTTAAAAGGAGGATAATGTCAAGGCACAGAATAGAACCAGTAGCTAAAAAAGAATTGTCCATTTGGCCCAAGTTTCGGGTGGAGTTGCTCTAATTTTTTTGGAGCAACTAGTTTAGTTTGGAGTATCTTAGAAATTGCAATTCTCGGCATTTAGTTTGCTCCAGTTCTAGTGAGTTAGTTTAGTTTTGTTTTAGTTCAGTTTTTTTTTCAAAAGGGGGAGTGTCCAGCCACTTAGGCCCGTCTTGCAAGTTTAGGCAGCGAGAACTTACTCCAAACTAACTTAGAATGGAGCAAGCGTCCACTTTTGTAAGTTCTGAAAAACCTTAGCTAGAGTTAAGTTCAGTGTAGGCACAGCCAGGGACGGGGAGTGGGAAGCATTAAACACAAAGGACTAAAGCATTAAACACATCACTTAAAATGGCCTAAAACCTCTCGCGATGATATTTTGCCTTATATCTGCTGAGTGAGGACAGTTGTTTCTCTTTTTATAAATAGGCTCCCAGCTGAGGCAGACACATCAAAATCAACGGGGGGGGGTGGGGTGGGGGGGAGGGAAGTTAGAGGATTTTCCAAAGCACTAAATACCTTCACAACAACATTAAAGAAGCATAAGTACATTTAAAGCACTAAGCACTAAACAAAGCAGTACCTGTAAAGCACCAAGCACTAAACGAAGCACTGAAAGTAATAAGTAATTAATTAACAAATAAAAAATAGAAGTTCTATCTTTATGTGAAGGGAAGCCTCTTCATGTTTCTGTCCATGTCTCTCTCTGTGTATCTCTCTCTGTCATTGTCTCTCTGTGTTTCTGACAGCGAGGAATGAGGGGAGAGGGGGTGGGGGGGGGAGGGAGGGAGGGGGTGGAAGGGGCTGAACGGGAGGGAGGGGGAGAGGCTGAACAGGAGGCTGAACGCGTGTTGGGGGGGGAGGGTGAACGGAGGCTGAATGCGGGAGGAGGGGATGAACGGAGGCTGAACACGGACTGGGGGGGGGTGAACGGAGGCTGATCGCGGGGGTGGAGGGGAGGCTGAACAGGAGGCTGAACGCGGGGGGAGGGGGGTGAACAGAGGCTGAACGCGGGGGGGTGGGGAGGGGGGGTGAACAGAGGCTGATCGCGGGGGTGGAGGGGAGGCTGAACAGGAGGCTGAACGCGGGGGGAGGGGGGTGAACAGAGGCTGAACGCGGGGGGGTGGGGAGGGGGGGGGAACAGAGGCTGAACGCGGTGGGTGGAGGGGAGGCTGAACAGGAGGCTGAACGCGGGGGGAGGGGGGTGAACAGAGGCTGAATGCGGGAGGGGAGGGAAGGGGGTGAACGGAAGCTGAACACGGGAGGGAGGGGGGGTGAACAGTGGCTGAACGTGGGGGGGAAGGGGGGATGAGGCTGAACGAGGGGGGAGGCATAGAGGTTTAGGGAGGGAACTACAGAGCTTAGGGCCTCGGCAGCTGAAGGCATGGCTGTCAAGTGGGATGCAATGAAAATTGGGGATGTTAAGGAGGCCAGAATTGAAGGAGCGCAGATATCTCGGAGGGTTGCAGGGCTGGAGGAGGTTACAGAAATAGGGAGGCCATGGAGGGATTTGAACACAAGCCATAATGCAGATCCATCTCCATGTGAAATACGTCACTGTCATTGTAAAGTGAAACTTAATTTAAGTGAATTTTCACTGCAGAGTTTACCTAGCCTGTACACAACCTGAATGTGCTCTTTATCAGCTCCGTATCCCATTAATTTATGTTTGAAGTCCAGACTCATCCATTTCAAGATGTTGCTGACAAGATATCTGTATGCAGCAGTACATTTCAAACAATGGAACTTGCCGATTGCTCATTTAAAACCTCATTCAGCCAGCAACCCCCCCCCACCCATATGTGGTTTATTTTGTATATTTTTAGAGTTTTATGTTTAAAGTGCATTGCCAATTGTACTATTTATTATTTGCAGGCTTTATGAAACATTAGAACAAAATAATCCCTTAAAATGTGCTGCCAGTAAATACGCTTCATAGAGTAACGAAAGCAGAGACCACACATTACAACTGTAGGCTCTGTCACAGTGGCAATTGTAAAATCCTATCTTTACACTTTTACATGCTATAAACGCGGTAGCGGGCCCACAGAGCGTCGGGTGGAGGGGGAGGGAGGGACTGACCCGATTCTACTGCGCATGTGATATTTTATCTAGTTAATGGAATTTGAAATTTGCGGTCGGGATTATGGCAGCGTTCACCATTATTCCACCTTTGAAACTGATCATAACTTCGAGATTTGGCACATTCACATGCAGAAAATCCTGAAGTTGCAGTCTGTTATTGACAGGTCCCACAGAGATGGTATTGACAGAGTGTATCCACAGGCTATCCCCCACCCCACAGAACTGGCAATCTGTGTAATCAGCCAAATCAAGAAAACAGACAAAAACTCCCATGCTCTTCTTCGAAATAGTGCCATGGAATCTTTTACATGCACCTGAAAAATGAGGCTCTTTTAACATCTCATCCAAAAGACAGCACCTCCAACAGTGCAGCACTCCCTCAGCATTGCTCTGGAGTGTCAGCCTGGATTTTTGTGCTCAAGTCTCTGGTGTGGGATTATGAACCCACAACCTCTGACTCAGAGGCAAGAGTGCTACCGCTGAGCCGCGGCGAACACTGCAATAGAACAAGTTAATAGTAGCAGTAACTGTAAATAGATTTTTTACAATAGTTCATAAACTTTGCTAACTCTTGGTATTGTAAAAAAAAATTGCAACTCATGTATAAAATTATAGAGTAATCAATTTCCTTCCCTCTTTTCTCATTGATTATTGAAGGTATTTGCCTTAACTAACTCTCTTTGGCAGTTGCAGACCGACTGGGTAGATTTACAATTCTCCAGCAGTAAAACTGGGGTTGCAGATAGGCCTGTAATAGAAACTGTCCATCGTCATTTCCATGACAGCCCATCATCCACAGTTTTACACCAGGTGGCAAGTTAAAAACCTACCCTACTACCTTTGAGCGTTCCAAATAAAATCCACTAATTTGGGTTTAGAAAATCCCTTTGAATTTCAATAACTGTCAATTGATTCAAAAAGCTACCAATCAGACATATACCTTAAAAAGAATCATATGACACTTGTATTTAAAATGAGTGGCTTGCTTCTCCCTCAAGCAGATTGTGTGGCAATCAACTAAACAATCATCACAATGTACTGAGTTAACATAGGATGTGATTTCTGTAAATGGAGATAGATTTTAACCCATTAATTACCATGAAAAATTAAATAACCAAACTAAATCAGAGACAAAATGCTTCAGTTTTATTACAACAGCTTTCTTGGGGAATTATTGTCACCGCTTGCTATATCTTCCTGTTTTGTCCAATACAAATGTCGATGGGCTAGATTTTCCATTATTTTTGCATGCACACCGCCCACTTAACGTCCATTTTAATGCTGAAATGAGGTGTAACGGCCATAAAACGCCCATTTAGCCACAAAACAGAAAGTAACGCCCATTTCTCGGTCACTTATCGGCGAGCGTTACTTTCGGCATGTATGTAACGCCGATAAAAAATAATACCGCCCGCCCACTTTTTTGGGGCGGAAAGATCGGAATGAGCGAAACCAACGCACATAATATCGCCCAGCATTACTTTCGGCATGTAATTAATGCTGAGATTTAATAATACCGCCCGGCCACTGTTTTTTGTCGTAAAAATCACATTTGCCGAAACTAACGCCCAGAAAATCGCCCATCCTTACTTTCGGCACCTCGCACACATCTCGCCGACAATATCGCTCACCGAAAAAACCACTGTGAAAAAGTTGAACTAACCTGAACTAATCACAGCGGTATGGACGCCATTTTCTAAATCGCAGGTCACATCATTTAAAAGGCTGCTCTGCTTCAACTTCGGGGGAGTTTGGATGTACTCTGGAGGTCTTTTAAGGTGATGTGAACATCTGAACAAACATCTTTTCATACTGTGGATGATTGGAATTTACTTTAGGTGTCTTAGTGGGAATATTTATTGCTTGTGAACAATCGGTATTATACTGATAGTTATTGGAATGGGGCCAGCCATTTCTCAGCCTGTCTTGAAGACGACACAGATGCACAGAGTACAGATGGCAGAAAATATATTCGACAGCATTACGTGCCCAATCTAAGACGTACCAGACTGATAAGGAGGACCATACACCCCCCGCACTTACAGGGAGAAGTGATCTTACATCAACTTATCTGAGCACACTTGCCTTCGGAGACTGCGCCTCCACAAAGAGATTATCAGTGAGATATGCCAGCTCATCAGGGCAGATCTGCAGCCTACCAGCACCATCAGGACCGCACTGTCCATCGAGGTCAAGATGACCGTGGCACTTTTGTTCTACGCGTCCGGTTCCTTTCAGGCCTCCGCTGGCGACATTTGCGTTATATCTCAGCATGCCACACATTGCTGCTTTAGACAGGTCACTGAAGCCGTACGCACGTAAGATGGACTTTATCAGCTTCCCTATGACCATGGAGGCTCAGACTGAGAGGGCTCCAGGATTCTACCGAATTGCTAACTTCCCCAAGGTGCAGGGAGCAATAGACTGTATGCACATCGCCATGCAGGCAACTTCTCAGGTTGCAAAAGTTTTTCGGAACCGTAAGGGATTTCACTCCCTGACGGTGCAACTTGTTGGCGACCACAACCAGATAATTATGACAGTGGATGCCAAATTTCTGGGCAACATCCATGATGCTCACATCCTGCGTGAGAGAGCTGTATCTGACATGTTTACCAGTTAGCTACAAGGTCAATGCTGGATGATTGGTGACAAACGATATGGCCTCGCCACCTGGCTGATGACTCCCCTGCGTGACACCCACACCGAGGCCGAGAAACGATACAACGAAACCCAAAGAGCTACACGCAATGTGGTCCAGAAACCAATGGTGTGCTTAAGCAGCGCTTTAGATGCCTGGACCACTCAGGAGGAGAGCTCCAATACCACCCTGATCAGGTAAAACATAGAAAATAGGTGCAGGAGAAGGCCATCCGGCCCTTTGAGCCTGCACCACCATTCAATATGATCATGGCTGATCATGCAACTTCAATACCCCATTCCTGCTTTCTCTCCATACCCATTGATCCCTTTAGCCGTAAGGGCCACATCTAACTCCCTTTTGAATATGTCTAACGAACTGGCCTCAACAACTTTCTGTGGTAAAGACTTCCACAGGTTCACAATTCTCTGAGTGAAGAAGGTTCTCCTCATCTCAGTCCTAAATGGCTTACTCCTTATTCTTAGACTGTGACCTTTGGTTCTGGACTTCCCCAACATCGAGAACATTTTCTTCCTGCATCTAACCTGTCCAATCCTGTCAGAATTTTATATGTTTCTATGAGGTCCCCTCTCATTCTTCTAAATTCCAGTGAATATAAGCCTAGTCGATCCAGTCTTTCTTCATATGTCAGTCCTGCCATCCTGGGAATCAGTCTGGTGAACCTTCGCTGCACTCCCTCAATAGCAAGAATGTCCTTCCTCAGATTAGGAGACTAAAACTGTACACAATATTCAAGGTGTGGCCTCACCAAGGCCCTGTACAACTGCAATAAGACCTCCCTGCTCCTATACTCAAATCCTCTCGCTATGAAGGCCAACATGCCATTTGCCTTCTTCATCACCTGCTGTACCTGCATGCCAACTTTCAATGACTGATGTACCATGACACCCAGGTCTCGTTGCACCTCCCCTTTTCCTAATCTGTCACCATTCAAATAATATTCTGCCTTCCTGTTTTTGCCACAAAAGTGGATAACCTCACATTTATCCACATTATACTGCATCTGCCATGCATTTTCCCACTCACCTAACCTGCCCAAGTCACCCTGCAACCTCTTAGCATCCTCCTCACAGCTCACACAGCCACCCAGCTTAGTGTCATCTGCAAACATGAAGATATTCCTTTGTCCAAATCATTAATGTATATTGTAGATAGCTGGGGTCCCAGCACTGAACCTTGCGGTACCCGACTAGTCACTGCCTGCCATTCTGAAAAGGTCCCATATATTACTACTCTTTGTTTCCTGTCTGCCAACCAGTTCTCTATCCACACCAAAACATTACCCCAAATACCATGTGCTTTAATTTTGCACACTAATCTCTTGTGTGGTAGCTCAATTCGTGGTCATGTGCTCCATGCTGCACAACTTGGCTATCAGGAGATGGCAAAAATAGCCAGAAGGGACTGACATTCCACCTCAGGAGAGAGAGGACGAGGAGGTGGACGCTGACCTCGGCCCAGACAATCAGGCTGACTATTCAACCATGCCCATGCCCCCCTCCTGACCGCAGGAAAGGACCCGTAGTGACTACATAGCTGCAAGACTCTTATGTCAGCAGCTCATAAATGAGCGCTTTGTCTGAAAGAACGTTGCTGTTATTCACAAAGCTGACACACTGCTGTGTGTGGAGCTCGGACATCAATGGTGGGCATCACCTTGGTGCCAGTTAAAATTTAAGTTCATTCAAGTAAAGTTTAATTATACCCTTTCATGTTAAGGAATCACCAGTGTGTAATGGTGCAACTATCTGAGACAATGCGTAACAAGGTTATATTAAATAAAAAACATTTAATCCGACCATTTGTCTGAAATTATAAATATAACTGTCAAACCGCGCCCCCCCCACTACACATTTATAACATTGACATCATTCAAATGGTCACCATTTCCAGCAACATAGAACATAAATGAAAACCAACAAGGTAGCCCCCTTCCTCCGTACCCCAGACTTTACAACAAATTTGATACACTAAGTTGGAAATATTACAAAGCCATCACCTGCAGCCATGCACCTCACTTTCCTTCTCCCCCTTCTTCTCCCCACCTCTACCCCTTCCCCTCTTGACTCCATGCCGCCTGGCCGAGGAGCTCCTCAAGTGCTGCGTCATTGGAGGAGATGAAGGCAGAGCCAGTGGTTGAACGGATACGGGAGAGGAGGGTCCCAAGGTGGGAACCTTCTCTGAGCTAGAAGCAAGATGTTCCTCCTGGCTCGCATGTGTCATTGGCATTGAGGGTGCGGCACTTTGGGGCGCAGTGCCGCGCTCCGGGACCACTGGGAATCCTCTGCCATCAGTGTTCCTGGCTATCGCCTCCAGGGCCTCCACCATCCGCAGAACGTACTCCGTCATGGTGCCGGACATGCTGGCCAGCTGTCGGGATATGTCCCCCAATGTCTGGAGGATCTGCTGACAGTCCTCCTGGACAAGTCTACCATGTCGCCGCTCTGATCTGCCGCTCGTAGAGGAGACCTGCCGCGTCTAGAAAACCTGGGGTGCCCTGTGGCAAGGCGCTTGGGCCCAGTACTCCACAGTGGAGGTATGAATGGCCGCAGGAACACTAGATTGTGTTGGGGTCGAATGAGTTATGGAGCCTGGCGATGCAGGGTCCTCAAAGTCCACAATGTCATCCGTAGAGAACGGAGCCAGCAG
Organism: Pristiophorus japonicus; assembly: GCF_044704955.1. Taxonomy (NCBI): domain Eukaryota; kingdom Metazoa; phylum Chordata; class Chondrichthyes; family Pristiophoridae; genus Pristiophorus; species Pristiophorus japonicus. Next base: position 221,001,595 of record NC_091979.1, on the reverse strand, counting down.
ATCCATGGGCAAGAATCGGTGCTCCTCAGCACCAGATGGAGGATCGTGTGGCGAGTCCGGCCCTGCGCCCTCAGCTTCTGGGCTTGGCGGTCTTGCCTGGGGATGTGCTGCTGGCTGAGCTGCAAAACACAAATGAGGTTATTAGAGGAGAAGAGGGTGCTAGGGTCACAAGGTGATTCCAGCGCTACACACAGCATATACATGACAAAAGCACCACCGCTATCAAAATCATCACAGACATCATATTTCATGGCCCTCAACACATTCTGCATTGCAATGATTCTCATGAGGCCAGCATTATTGAGAAGACACTTTTAGCAATCATCTATCATATATTATTGTTCGGATATGAGTGGGCGTGGCATCTATTGACTTTACATCACGCAATGGTGTATACTTTACTCACGTGGCATCACTTCAGGTTCTGCAGCTGTTTGCGTGGCCGACCGTGGGTGGGTCCCCACTAGTGCCAGCACCTGCTCCTCGATATCAGTGATGTCGCTGATGACTAGTGGTCCCCCATCCGTTCGCCTCTGCTTGGCCCTATTCTTTCAAACCTTCTTCTGTAAAAGGTAACAACAGGACGACATGGCATGAGATCATTGCATGATATCATTGCTAGGGACTGTCACAGAGACTGATACAATACATAAGCGACAGATGTAATCATGATTATTATGATCATTATCATTCTTTACCTAAAGATGTACACCGTGAACGCAGGTTTTGAGTACAACCTTCCCGGTAAAAGTGAAAGACCTCACATTTGATTTTAATCACTCATTACACTTACAAATCAAATTATGTAAATATATAAGTAGATGTAAATAAATGTAATACTTACTCTTGCGGATCCGACAAGGTCGTTCCATTGCTTGCGGCGTTGGTTGCCCTCACACACCTCGTTGGTCGCCGATGAGACTACCTTGGCTATCTCGACCCATATCTTCTGGTAGGCCTTTGGGATGGGCTTCCCACGCCCTCCCTGGGTCAATTCACCCCAGCGTAACGCGACCTCCTGCTTGAGGGAGGCATTTGCCTCGTCCAAGAATCTCCTCGCTCTCTTTCGTCCTCCCAATTGCTCCTCTCCCAGCTCACTGCTCTCGCCAGTGTCAGTCTCCACAGCGTGCTGTGTCGCCTCCTCCATTCCCTCTATTGTAGGCACCAAATTAGTGAAAATATCTCGCCGGTAATAGCTGACTTTTTGCTCACAATTTGTATTAAGATCGAAATTCTCGCTCCTACCTCCCAAAACAGTCAAACAAGCACCCACACCATACCCACACACGCCTTCACTCCCTCGCTGCTCCCTCTCTCTCTGTCTCCTCTTATGCGCATGTAATGATGACCCCTAACCTCCTGAAACGCGAGAAACTAGTGTTGCCATGCCGTTGCTAAGGACGGCGACACTTTACGGCAGAAGGTCAGAGAAATTTAATGCTAACACCTATTTCAGATCGCTCGCAGTAATGCCCATTTTAAAAAGTGCAAAGTAAGGGTTTTGACAATGGGCGATAATCCGGCGATCTGAAAACCCATATATTTACCACCCACGCTGGAAATAACGCCCATTTTTCGGCCGATTTGCACAAAAGTGGAAAATCTAGCCCATAGTCTGTACAGAGGGCTGATGACATCAGGACAAATTCCAAATAAGTGCAGACGATGCCAGCATACCTATCATACACTCTTTTGATCCTCCACCTCTTCCTCCAACATCTTGGGAAAATGGAGCAATACGCCATGAAATATCCCTGGGTTAGGAGACTGAAGTACCAATTAGAGTGAAGCTTTAAGAAGCTAAATGTACACATTAAAGTCATTTTGTGTGTAAGCAGTGAAGCTAAAAATGTGATAAACAACTACAGAGCTCTGCAGCAAAGAATAATTATTTAAAGAGAAAGAATAAACAAAGTGGAACGGCAGGTATTTTCTTTTACTTGAACAGCCCACTTTAAGAAGCTATGTTAAACATTGGTGAAGGAGCCTGCCTTAAGGGGTCGCCCATTTAAAATGGAGATGAGGAGGAATTTCTTCTCTGAGAGGGTCACGAATCTTTGGAATTCTCTACCCCAGAGAGCTGTGGAGGCTGGGTCATTGACTATATTTAAGGTGGAGATAGACAGATTTTTGAATGATAGGGGAGTCAAGGATTATGGGGAGGGACAGGGAAGTAGAGTTGAGGCCAAGATCAGATCAGCCATGATCTTATTGATTGGCGGAGCAGGCTCGAGGGATCAATTGGCCGACTCCTGCTCTTATTTCTTATGTTTTTCTGAAGCATTCGCACCCTGCATTGAAGCATTTGCACTTAGTGGTTGCAACACTGTCAGGTCTTTACAAACATACGATACGATGAAGAAGGAAAGGAAAAGACCAACTGGTCCATCCACCCTGTTCCATTCTGGCATGGTATGACCGCTGAACACCATCACCCCTTTCTTCCCCCTCCCCCAAAAAATGTTATGCAGTGTTCTGGGAGTGGCAAAAAAAGCCAGAAAACACTAGGCCAATTTAAGGAAAAGATTCTGCGAAATTTCTCTCCGACCCCCAAAGGTTATCAAGCAAGATGCAAGAGACCACGGTGACTGGGTGACATATTCTGCCTTTTCCACAATTTACATTAAAAGCGGGTCACAGCGTTACACAGTATGTACAGGGACTATAGGAGCGGCCAAGCGCATTGTCATGTGCAGTGTGCCTCTGGCACGGTATACCATATTCCTGCACCAAGCAAAATGAGATGTCTATGCCCAAAGTACAGCAGCTATATGGGTACCATGGACAATACTATTGATCCTGTGCATAAACCTCAGTTCAAAATGAATTTGTTGAAACCAGCGAACTGCTTTTTAAATTGACAGAGAGAAGCAGAGTGTTGGCTTCGTAATCCACTCCCTTTTACTCACAGACTGTGGGGTAGCAATTCAACTTTGTTTGGCTCAGTCGTTTAAACCTACTGGGCTCAAACTTGGTGACGGCCTCCGTCCACCCAAATTCTGCCCAAAGGACCGGCGATGGCCGACGAGGTCCCTGATGGTTCTTTGGGCAGGGTTTTCATCACCCAGGTCCCTCGAAGGTCAGCGGGCGGCAAATCTGTGACGTATGCCGCCAATCTGCGCGGCAGCCGGCGGGGTGGGAGCTCTCTTTCTCGGTGGCAGAGGCGCTTGCTGCCCAAGTGTCGCCGAGGATGGAGTCGGGCCCAGGGACGGTCGAAAAATGAAAAGCATCAAAAACAAAAAAAAAATCTGACGACCTTCAGGGGACCCCATCCAGGTAAGTACCTGTAAAGAAATAATTTAAATAAACCACTAACCTTTTTTACAGCAACTTCACACTTACCGTTGAGGATAGAGCTGCCTGCACTCAGCAGTCCACCACCGTCCTGCCGCCGACTCCCGCCCGCATGAATATGACATCTCGGTGGGCGGGAGTGTACTTACGTGCATCGGCCGTCTGCTGACATCGGCGGGCGCTTCCCGGCGGCTCTCCTCTCCTGCCCACTCCAGGCCACGACAAAAATGGCACTGGGCGGTTCGACGAGAGGAATGTCAGCGGCAGTGGGTGGTAAGTTCTCCAATTTCAACCCCACTGTTTTTAATATTCAGAACTTACACATAAAATTTTAGACATTCCAATCAATCAGCTAAACAACACAAGAACAGAAGATTAAGATTTGGATGACTTTAATTACTTTGCAGGTTCCATTTTCCTTGGTATATCAATGATGGGGAGGTGTAGGTGAAAACATTGTTAAAATTATACAAGACCTTTCCCAGACTCATCAGCCAGAATTTTAATCGGGAGGCGGGTTGCGAGTGAGGGTGCTCAGAAGCGGCCGGGAAAATCCGAGGCCAGGCGGGGGACGGAATCCGAGGCCTCATGGAGGGGGTGTCTCCGATCACAGGGGGTGGGTTAGGCAAGGATGCTGGATCCAGGAGGTAAGTGTAAAGGCACTTACCTCCTGGATCCAGCAGTACTCACCTTCCATTAGCTCTGTGAAACCCGACCAGCCTCAGTTAAATTTAAAATGCAGTTGAATTCTGAAGCAGGTCAACCTCATCATAATAGTTAAATTGGTGACACGCCTCCTGGGAGTGGGTTGGAGGAGGGTGTCGTTCGGGATTCAGATTTATAACACTTTAACGTCCCCCTAAACCCAACCCATCCATTTTTGGGGATTAAAATTCCCCCCAACAAGTCAATGACTTAAACAGGCGGTAATGGTGCGACAGGCCTCACCGACAAGGGGCAGGCGGATGGGCCGCCATCCTACTTTAATTGTCGGTGACTCTGGAGTCGGCTCAACAATGGCTGCCGCTGGTTTGGCTGGGCTGCCAACAGGCAGTCCGGCACCTCCTCTTGGGGTGAGTGCAATTTCTCTACCTATATGTTTCAATGAGATCATCTCTCATTCTTCTAAACTCCAGAGTATAGGCCCAATCTACTCAATCTCTCCTCATAGGATAACCCTCTCGTCCCAGTGATCAATCTAGTGAACCTTCGCCGCACCGCCTCCAAGGCAAAAATGTCCTTCCTCAGATAAACTGCACAGTACTCCAGGAATGGTCCCACCAAACCACTAAGACTTCCTTACGCTTGTACTCCAACCCCCTTGCAATAAAGGCCAACAAGCCATTTGCCATTCTAATTGTTTGTTGTACCTGCATGCTAACATTCTGTGTTTCCTGTACGAGGACACATCAACATTTAATAGTTTCTTACCATTTAAAAAATATTCTGTTTTTCTATTCTTCCTACTAAAGTGAATAACCTCGGATTTCCCCACATTATGCTCCATCTGCCACCTTATTGCCCACTCACTTAACCTGTCTATATCCCTTTGCAGGCTCTTTATGTCCTCCTCACATCTTACATTCCCACCAGCAAACTTAGATACATTACACTCGGTCCATTCATTTAAGTTTTTAATATAGATTGTGCCCAGGTCTGATCCTTGTGGCACCCCACTAGTTACAGCCTGCCAACCAGAAAATTACCTTTGTTTTCTGTCCGTTAACCAATCCTCTATCCATGCTAATATATTACCCCCAATCCCATGAGCCCTTATCTTGTGAAGCAATCTTTTAGGTGGCACCTTATCGAATGCCTTTTGGAAATCCAAATATACGACATTCACAGATTCTTCTTTGTCTACCCTGCTATTTACATCCTCAAAAATCTCTGATAAATTTGTTAAATACGGTTTCCCTTTCATAAAACCATGTTGACTGTGCTTAATCATATTATGATTTTCTAAGTGTCCTGTTACCACTTCTTGATAATGGATTCCAGCATTTTTCCCGACGACTGATGTCAGGTCAACTGGCCTGTAGTTCCCCTTTTTCTCTCTCTCTCCTTTCTGGAATAGCAGGCTTACATTTGCTACCTTCCAATCCATTGGGACCGTTGTAGAATCTAGGGAGTTTTGGAAGATCAAAGCCAATGCATTCACGATCTCTGCAGTCACCTCTTTTAGAACACTAGGATATAGCTATCTGGTCCAGAGGATTTGTTGGCTTTTAGTCCCATTAGTTTCTCAAGTATTTTTTCTCTACTATTATTAATTACTTTAAGTTCTTCACTCTTATTAGCCCCTTGGTTCCCTACTAATTTTGGTATGGTTTTTGTGTCTTATACTGTGGCGACAGATACAAAATATTTGTTTATTGTCTCTGCAGTTTCCTTATTGCCCATTATAATTTCACCTTTCTCAGCCTCCAACGGACCAACACTTAATTTTGCTACTCTCTTCCTATTTACACACTTGGAGAAGCTCTTACAATCTGTTTTTATATTTCTTGCTAGTTTACTCTCATTCTATTTTCTCTCTTTTTATCAATGTTTTGGTTATCCTTTGCTGGTTTCTAAAGCTTTCCCAATCCTTACGGTTACTTCTATTCTTCGCAACATTAAAAGCCTCTTCTTTTAATCTAATACTCTCCTTAACTTCTTTAGTTAGCCATGGATGGATCACTTTTCCCATTGAGTTTTTATTTCTCAATGGAATATATATTCGTTGAGAATTTTGGAATATTTCTTTAAATGTCTGTCACTGCTCATCTACCTTCATACTTTTTAATCTCATTTACAATCTACCTTAGTCACCTCAGCCCTCATACCAATGTAATTAGCTTTATTTAATCTCAAGTATTTCATTCTCAAACTCAACGTGAAATTCTATTATGATCACTCTTCCCCAGAGGATCCTTTACTATCAGATTATTAATTAACACTGTTTCATTACACAATACAAAATCTAAAATAGCCTGTTCCCTGGTTGGTATCATGACGTATTGTTCTAGGAAACTGTCTTGAATGTATTCCATGAACTCGTCATCCAGACTACCTTTGCCAATTTGATTTGCCCAGTCTATATGAAGATTGAAGTCCCCCACGATTATTGTATTATCTTTGTTACAAGCTCCTATTATATGTTAATACTCTGTACAGCTGCTGTTTGGGGGCCTATAAATGACTCCTACCATTGATTTCTACCCCTTGTTATTTCTTATCTCCACGCATACTGATTTTACTTTCTGATCTTCTAAGCCAAGATCCTTTCTCACTACTGACCTTATGTCATCCTTTATTATCAGGGGTACCCCCTCCTTTTCCATTCTGCCTGCCTTTTCAAAACATTAAGTATCCTGGAATGTTTAGTTCCCAACCTTGGTCACCTTGCAACAATGTCTCTGTAATGGCTATTGGATCAAAGCCATTTGTCTCTATTTCTGTCACTAATTCATCTATCTTGTTATGAATGCTTCATGCATTCAAATAAAGAGCCTTTAATTTAAATTTTTTACCATTATTTCCTGCTTTCACCTTATTCGCTGATGCACTATTACCGTTAAGTGCTCTGTCTCTTCCTGTCACACTCTACTTATTTTTACCCAAATTGCTACACTGATCCATTGCCTTGACTTTTCTCTTTAGATTTCTAAATTTCCCCTCACCTGAGACCGCGCCCCCCCCCCCTTTTAGTTTAAAGCCCCATATACAGTCCTAATTATTTGATTCGTCAGGACACTGGTGCCAGCCTGGTTTAAGCAGAGTCCATCACAATGGAACAGCTCCCTCTTTCCTGGTGCCATATGCCGATATCGGGCAAATTGTCCCGGGAAAAAAGCATCATTGAGTGGAAACTCCAGGCTGCAATATTTATATAAATGAACATATTGTTTTAGATAAAATTAAGAATCTGAAAATAAATAGAGCAGTCGGGGCAAATAATATCCACCCAAGTGTCCTCAGGGAGATGAGTGCTGTGCGAGCCCGCTGCCCAGATTTTTAATAATTCACTGCACTCTGTGATGGTTCCTGTAGACTGGAAGAAGGCTAATGTAGTCCCTATCTTTAAAAATGGTGACAGGATGGACGTAGGTAACTATAGGCCCATTAGTTTCTTTACCCAAAGAGTGGTGAGAATGTGGAACTCGCTACCACAGGGGGTGGTTGAAGTGAATTGTATAGATGCATTTAAGAGGAGGCTTGACAAGCATATGAGGGAGAAGGAAATAGAGGGTTATGCTGATAGATTTAGATGAGAAAAGACGGGAGAAGGCTTGAATGGAGCATAAATGCTCCACATGGAGCATGGACTGGTTGGGCTGAATGGCCTGTTTCTGTGTCATATCTCCTATGTAATCCGATGTAGTTTGACATCAGTAATAGGAAAGATGCTTGAGGGAATCATTAGGGAAGCGATTTATGATTATTTGGATATTGGGGAGACCCAACATGGCTTCAGAAAAAGGACATATCTTACAAATTTGATTGTATTTTTGAAGAAGTCACCAAGATGGTGGATAAGGGAAGCCCAGTAGACACTGTCTACTTGGACCTCTAAAAAGCTTTGGCTAAGAGGCTTCGCTACAAGATCGAGGCCTCAGGTATTGGTGGTAATATATTGAGCTGCACCGAGTGGGGACATCACCTCAGTGGAAGACACGCTATTCCTGGGCTTTGAAGAGCCAGAGGCTCCTGGCCCCAGTGGCCTGCAGCAAGAGGGGAAGCTCGGGGGCCTGCTCCCCGGAGGGTGAGTCGACCCATGAGTCCTGCTCAGAAACACTCAGATGTGGACCTGGAATTGGAAGCTATGTCAAGAGAGTCCTTGATAATGCAACGCGAGCTCATGGGTGCATTGGAAAGTGTCCCGTAGAGCATGGATGCACTTGCTCTGAGGTTGGTGGAGGTCGCCTCAAGCATTGCCCGTGCCTCTCAGCAGCCCATCGAGTCCATCCTTGACCGGCTCGAGAGGGAGATGTGCTCAACAAGCGACAGTGGAGTCCCAAAGGTGATGGCGCCTGCCACGTTTGACATAGCAGCAGCTATCACATCACAAGCCAAAGCCACGCAAGGCCTTCATGATGTGATGCAGTCACTGGTTGCTGGCATCAACTCTTAGACTGCTGCGTTTCAGTCTCAGATTGGTGTCATGCAAACACTGACTGCTGCCAACCTCTCTGTGTTCCCCACAGTCCAAAAGGGAAGTGACGGTGCCGAAGCAGGCCAGCAATCTGTGCTCCCACAGATTCATAGAAATTTTCGGCACAGAAGGAGGTCATTTTGGCCCATTGTGTCCATGCCAGCCAACAAAGAGCTATCCAGAAGTACTCTAGCTGTGGCCTAACTAGCGTTTTATACAGTTCATGTATTCTATGCCTCGGCTAATTAAGAAAAGTATTCCGTATGTCTTCTTAACCACCTTATCTACCTGGAATGCTACCTTCAGAGATCTGTGGAAATGCACTCCAAGGCCACCTGACCAGTTCATTGATATCTTTCTGCAGTCTACAGCTTTCTTCCTCATTATCAACCACACAGACGATTTTAGTATCATCTGCAAACTTCTTAATCATACCCCCTACATTTAAGTCTAAATCATTGATATATACCACAAAAAGCAAGGGACCTAGTACTAAGCCCTGCGGAAGCCCATTGGAAACAGCCTTCCAGTCACAAAAACACCCATCACCCTTTGCTTCCTGCCTCTGAGCCAATTTTGGATCCAGCTTGCCACTTTGCCCTGGATCCCATGGGCTTTTACTTTCATGACCAGTCTGCCATGTGAGACCTTATCAAAAGCCTTGCTAAAATCCATATACACTACATCAAATGCTCATCGAACCTCCTTAAAAAAATTCTATCAAGTTAGTCAGACACGACCTTCCTTTAACAAATCCATGCTGACTGTCCTTGATTAATCCGTGTCTTTCTAAATGGAGATTTATATCCTGTCCCTCAGAATTTTTCCAATAATTTACCCACCACTAAGGTTAGGCTGACTGGCTTGTAATTACTCGGTCTATCCCTTTCTTCCTTTATAATCAAACATACCATGTTAGCAGTCCTCCAGCATCACACCTGTAGCCAGAGAGGATTGGAAAATGATGGTCAGAGCCTCTGCTACTTCCTCCTTTGCTTCTCTTAACAACCTGGGAACATTTCAACTGGGCCTGGGGATTTCACCACTTTCAAAGCTGCTAAACCCCTTAATACTTCCTTCTCACTATGTTTATTTCATCTAATATTACATACTCCTCCTCCCTGATTTCAATGTCTGCATCGCCCCTCTCTTTTGTGAAAACAGACGCAAAGTATTCATTAAGAACCATACCCGGATTGCTCCGAATCTGCTCTGGGGGAGTGGCAGTGGGCCACTAGAAATGGAAGGTGCTGTCCTTGCTCACGATGACAGCATTCCGCCTCCCACAACTGCCACTCCACCTTTGCACCTGCCTCGGTCTACACCCCAGCCATTCGAGACTACTGCCACCGATGCTGAGGTGGTGGGCCTTCAGCTGGGCCTTCCAGGCTCAGAGCTGGTCCAGGGCGTCCTCCTAGGCCGTCTGTAGTGTGTGTCTTACAGACGCAGCAGCCTTCAAGCAGCCTTGCTGCAGGCACTGTGGCCCCATTAAGGAGGAGCAGTAGGCATGAGATTAAGGGTGGCAAATTGCTGATTAAGTCTCATTAAAGGCTTTGGTTCACCCTGTAAATATCATTGTAAATATCTCGTTTCTGTTGTTTGACGCCTGCTATTGGTGTATGGGTGTGGGCCTAATATGGCACATGCAAGCTGATATGGAATTACAAATGGCAGAGGCATTTGTAGACATATTGCTGAAGTTGATTGTGTATTATGCTCTTTCAAGGGGCATTTGTTACATTTTTTATTCGTTGCTGGTCATCATCATCATAGGCAGTCCCTCAAAATCGAGTTCTTAGGTAACTGAACAGTCCAATGCGGAATTACAGTCTCTGTCACAGGTGGGGCAGACGGTGATTGAAGGAAAGGGTGGGTGCGGAGCCTGTTTTGTCGCACGCTCCTTCTGCTGTATGCGCTTGATTTCTGCATGCTCTTGGCAATGAGACTCGAGGTGCTCAGCACCCTCTCGGATGCTTTTCCTCCACTTTGGGCGGTCTTGGGCCAGGGATTCCCAGGTGCCAGTGGGGATGTTGCCCTTTATCAAGGAGACTTTTAGGGTGTCCTTGAAACATTTCCTCTGCCCACCTGGGGCTCACTTGTCATGCTGGAGCTCCAAGTAGAGTGCTTGCTTAGGAAGTCTCGTGTCGGGCATGCGGACGCTGTGGCCCGCCCAATGGAGCTGGTCGAGCTTGGTCAGTGCTTCAATGCTGGGGATGTTGGCCTGAGCAAGAACACTGACGTTGGTGCATCTATCCTCGCAGTGGATATGCAGGATCTTGTGGAGGCACTTCTCCAACGCTTTGAGATGTCTGCTAGATATGTTGCTGGTGAGGGGTTTTTGGTGCGCTGTTTGAGTCGAGACTTTTGATGCAGGTAATAAAATGCTAATTTGATCATTTGCATTTCCATCTTGTGTATTCATGTGGATTCACTGAGCTGTGCCATTATCGTAGCACATAGCCCAGTCAATATCAGCTGCATCCATCAGCTTACTTCATTCAAGAGAAGCGATGCATTATGAGCCGCTGACGTATGGCCCTCTCAGCGGCAGCATTGCCATGGTGCCTCCTCCGTGGCTGCTGCTCCTCTTGCTTGTCTGGCTGGCCAAATGGGGGTTTGGCAGGCTCCCGAGGTGGGGCCACAATGCCCACTGGCAATGCCCAGGCCCTCATTATGGTCAAGTTATGCAGAATGCAGCACACTACAATGAGTGACACCTGTTGAGGGTAGTATTGAAAACTGCCTCCAGAGCGGTCCAGGCATTGGAAACCCCGCTTCAGCACCTCTATTGTCTGCTCGATTCTGTTGCGGGTGGCCGCATGGCTTTTGTTGTAGCGATACTCCGCTTGGGTGGTGGAGTTGCGGAGGAGGGTCATTAGCCAGGTGGCCAGGCCATATCCTTTGTTCTCGAGCAGCCAGCCGCACCCTTCCCGTGGTGGCTCAAATATTCGTGGCACATTGCTCTCACACAGGATGAATGCATCATGTGCGCTGCCAGGATAGCGGGCATTCACTGCATGGATGCGCTGCGTGTGGTTGCACAGCAGTTGCACATTCAGGGAGTGGTACCCTTTTCTGATCCGGAAGACCTCGGCATTCTGGAATGGTGCTCATAAGGCCAAGTGTGTGCAGTCAATGGCTCCTTGAACCATCGGGAAGTCCGCTATCCTGGCAAATCCACATGTACGCTCATCCTGTTTATCACTGCTCCTTGGGAACTTATGAACTCCATCCTCCATCTGTACAGAACCTGTGTCACGTCGCTGATGCAGCCTCGAAGGAGCCGGAGGCATAGCAGGCCATGGAATAGTGACCTTCACTGCGACGGGCAGTGCAGTCCTGGTGCCAATGTCAGATTGCAGGTCTGGCTGCAGGAGATGGCATATCTCTGCGAGGACCTCGTTTCGGAAGCGCAGCCTTCTGACACACTGTTCCTCTGACATGTCGAGGTATGAGCATTGCTCCCGGTAAACCCGTGGGGGGGTAAGGCCTCCTGTCCCGACATCTATGGGGTCTTCTCAGTCGTGGGCCGACATGGCCAACAGCCCTTCTATCTTGACGCCGCCTAATAAGAGCATGTAGAAGGCGATGCTGGTGTGCTAGTAATGCACCCATTTAATTCTCAAAGTCAAATTGCTAGGAACCTGTAAGGTCAGATAAATCTGCCACTGCAAAGAGGTTCACACACCATGCTCAGTCGAAACGTTGCACTCACTGTGACCTCCAATTAATCCGGTTGCTCCTCCCTTCAAATAGCCTCCAGGTATCGCCTAAAGAAGGTGGGACCGCCTGGTTTCTCCAGCATGTTCAGCAGCGGAAGCTAAATGAGGCAGACACATCTAATTTTGTGAGGGGAGCGGTAGCGGGACATTGCATGTGTATTGACGTCATGATCTGACTGAAGTTAGGTAGCGTTTTGCGCTGCCGGTACACCGGAACCAAATTTCCTGGCGGGCGCTACAACCTGCACAGCCGGGCGTTAAGCCATTTGAGGCGTATTATCGCCTCTCCGGGGGCGAAATGAGGCACTACACAATCGAATTTCTCACCTAAGGTATCACAATTGAATGGGTCAGGCTGGATGGTCCAGAGGGTCTTTTCCTGTCTGTCATTGTTCATATGTTCAATTTGGATATAAAGCTAGAAGGAATGGTATCCAAGCGGATAATAATAATTTTAATAAAGATACTTTGAATGGAGGAAAAGCTGGATAATGTGGAAGAGCAGAAGAATTTGTGGGTTCAGGTTCGCAAGGCCTTAAAGCCTCACCTAAAGTAGATAAGGCCATGAGAAGCTAGTGGAATCCAGCATTTTATGACAAGAATATAAAAGTTGAGATGTAATGGTGAACAGTTGGGAGTATTGTGCCCAGTTTTGGGCACCAAACTATAGGAAGGATGTTGAGGCGATTGAGAGAGTACTGTGCAGATTCACTGGGATAGTGCCTGGTATGAGGAAATATAAATGGGGTTGTTTACAGAGGAAATTAGGGAGTGATTTGCTAGAATTGTTTAAAATTATGAAGGGATAGGACATGGAAGATTTTTAAAAACTGTTTACAATGACTGAGGCATCTAGAATGAGGGGACATACGTAGATAGAAAATTAAATGTAGAAGATTCAGGACAGAGAGCAGGAGAAACCTTTACACTGAGGGTTGTGAGACTGGAAAAGTCAATTGGAGTTAGTGATTGAAGCAGGGACCAGGTCAACATTTAAGAATAGGTTAGATAGGTGGTTGAAGGAAATGGAGATAAACGGATATGGGAACAGGGCTGTCCCATGGAATTAGGATACAGTTCATGTGGAGGATAAACACTAACAAGGACTGGTTGAGCTAAATTGCATGTTTCCATGTTGTAATTCCTATGTAATACTCATCATCATCATAGGCGGTCCCTCGTATCGAGGATGACTTGCTTCCATGCCAAAAAGGGATGAGTTCACAGATGATTCAATGAAGGACCTAATATTCCAGGTCCCAAACTACATGTTGAAAGGTGGAAAATGCCTGTGAGTGGATTTTTTTAACGTGTGGTGGCTGTTGCACACCAGCCATACTAGCTGCCATTGGAATAGTGTCAGAACATCACTTCCATGTGCCTGCTGTGTATGTCATTGACTTCAGACCATTTTCCTGGGTCAGTAAGTGCCAGTTCTTTGGGCTCAATTTTCCCCAAGCCCGTTTTCTGGCATATTGCCAGAGTTATGCCTGTTTTTCTAGGCCAGAAATGCACCAGAAATATTTTACCAAAGGTTCCCCGATGTATAATTCGAATTTGGCGCCGCGCAGCGTGTCCAGTCACCTTGGGAGGTGGAGCCTGCTCTCTGCGCCAAAAAACGAAGCTGCACCTTCTGCGCACATGCAGATAAAAAGTTACATTTTTGACGTCGGTCCAATGGACGCGCATGCTCATTACAGCTCGGATTTGGCCATCGGCCATTGTTAAAGAGCCAGTTGTGTGTGTGAGAACGTTGAGTGCTGTGTGAGAGCATTGAAAAAATCGCAGCTGGAGCAATACAAGATGCAACGCAGTGCAAGGATCAAGAATTTCTTACAAGAAGAACTGGAGGCACTAGTTACTGTGATTGAGACCAGACGGCAGGAGCTGGACACCAGCAGAGGTCACATAAAAGTTCCACCCAAAGAAATGAAGAAACGCTGGAACCAAGTTGCAGAAGATTACTGCGCAGTGGTGACCACCACGAGATCTGGAGGCCAGTGTAAAAAGAAATGGCAGGACCTTGGTCAAGTAGTTAGTATAAGTAATATTTTCATTTATTCAATGGAATTGCAATTGCAATTGTAAACATGATCAGCTGTATGTGTCCCACCCAACAGAAAGACACCCTCTCTAAAAAGTTGTATTTTCATCTTTGCAGAGGAAGGTGGCACATAATAAAAAGGAAAGAACTCGAACAGGAGGAGGCCCGCCAAATCTGCACCCACTGACACCCTTGGAAGAAAGAGTCGCTGCTTTGATGGGTCCTGCCTGGAAAAAAGCAATCAGTACTGCACAAGCTGGGCCCACACTCGAAGGAGAGGGCAACTTCTTCATGGTCCTTCAAATCGGCCTGCTGCCTGGCCTGCGATGTGTGAGCCTACTCATGCCACCCACCCTGCCCCTCCTCTGCTGCTAACCATTTGACTGTTCTGTTATCTTTTGCAGAACTTGAGGAAAACACTGACGATGCAGAAGATTCAGACGCGGATGAGCCTGAAGCAGAGAACATCTTCCCATCCAACCCTCCAGACCAAGAACATGGAGGTTAGGGGGAGGGTATGGAGCTGGATGAAGCTCCCATTGTTTTACTGACTTTGGAAGAGGTGTTGCTCATTGTGGTGACAGCCCCTTCCATGACTAGTGGTTTGAGTGCTGGTGGGACATTCCATGGTTTCACACCTTCCGAAGTTGCGGGTCCCAGAGGTGGGGTTCTGCGAGGCACCCCCAGGGCCCCACCTTCCGAGGTTGTGGGTCCCAGTGGGGTCGTGCAGCGAGGCGCACCCAGGGCCCCACCTTCCGAGGTTGCGGGTCCCAGTGCTGTGGTGAAGCGAGGCACACCCAGGGCTCCGCCGTCCCGGACTGCGGGCCCCAGTGTTGGGGTGCAAGCCAACACCGCGCTCTCCTGAGGTGCAGGATCTGACAGATGTGGTTCAGATGATGTAATTGCGTGCGGAGAGTATTGACCTTACCCGATCACTCCTGGATGCCATCAGTGGGGTGAGTGATGAGGTAGCGGGACTGTCGGGAGAAGTAACAGCAATGACACGAGAAATGGGAACGATATCTGGGACCATCAGTGAGGGAATAGTGGCCATGAGGGAGGGAATGTCAAAGGTAGTGCAAACCACGTCACTGACCATGAGGGAGAGAATGTTGCAGGTAGTTCAGGCAGTTTTGCTCAACACGAGGGAGGGAATGTTGCGGGTCATTGAGACACTGTCAGGGCACATGGGGGATGGCATGTTGGAGTTAGCTGTTGCAATAAGAGAACACGCCCAGACCCCGCATCCATTGACAGAATCAACTGTCACTCCCACTCCAATCCCCACACCAGCCTCTGAAGAGCCCAAGGCCGAGCCCTCCAACTTGCCGCCTGCTGCCGACTACCCTCACCCTCACGAGGTGCGCAGTACCCAATATGTTAGAAAGAATAAGCTTGGTACCAAGCCCAGAAACACTGCGCCACAGCCTGCGGATAGGGGTGGTCGAGTGTCCAAGATCAAGCGCAGCGGGCGGTCTTAGAATAAGGAGGATGAGAGATGGGTGCAGCCTTTCTTTGCTGCTGTTGTTGTTGTTGTTATTATTATTGATACTGTTGTAACTATTCTCAAATTAAAAGTTTTTTGTAAGTTATGTAAATTTACAAGTTCATAAATGATTTAAAAGTTTTTAAGTGATCTTAAAGAGTGATATTAAAGTAAAGTTTGATACGAGAATAATATTATTTAAGTTAAATACATTGTAAATTTTTGAATAAAATATATTTTACAATAAAACTGAATCATGTTCCATTATCCTCCTCCTCCTCACCTGCATCCTCCACATCATTATCATCAGCCACACTCACCGCAGGTGTCTCTTCCTCTACCAGGTGCTGCTGCCTCATGATAGTTATGTTATGCAGCATACAACAGTGAACTGACTGACAATCTCAGGGGAGTACAGCAAGTAGCTTCCGGAATGGCCCAGGCATCGGAAACGCTGTTTCAATATGCCAATGGTCCTCTCAATGATGCTGCGCGTCGCAATATGCGACATGTTGTATTGACGGTTAGCTTCTGTCTGGGTTCCACGTAGGGGCATCATGAGCTAGGTGGCGAGGCCATACCCTTTGTCTTCCTCTGCCCTTCTGGCTGCTGCTGTTTAAATATGGCAAATATAATGCTGTCGTGTAGGATGAACGCATCATGGGTGCTGCCAGGGTAGCTTGATTCGACTGACATGATATGATGCATGTCATCACACACGAGCTGCACATTAATGGAGTGGAAGCCTTTTCTGTTCCTGTACATCTCGGTATCCTTCAAAGGTGCTCACAAGGCAATGTAGGTACAATCGATGCAGCCCTGTACCTTTGGGAAGCCAGCAATCCTGGAGAAGCCCACAGCCCTGTCATGGATTGCTTGGGCGGTCATGGGGAACTTTATGAAGTCATTCCTACGCGCGAACAGTGCAGCCGTGACCTGGCGAATGGAGACATGTGTTGCATATTGAGAGATGGCGCACACATCCCCAGTTGTAGCTTGAAACGATCCGGAGGCATAAATGAAAGTGCATTCAACTGATAAAGTAGTTCTCCTGATGCTTCTAGGTTGCAGGTCTGCTTTGACCAACTCACAGATCTCACTTACAACTTCTATGCGGAAACGCAGCCTTCTGACACAGTCTGCATCACTCAGGTGGAGGTACGAACGCCTGTCTCGATATACCCGAGGTGGGTAAGGCCTCCTGCCCAGCACCCTATGGGCTCTGATGTTCCTGATGCGATGACGTTGAATCAAGTGTCTCCTACGTAGCACCATGATGCAGAAGGCTCGCAGAGGTATAGCATTGTCAGTATTGCCCCCCATACTTAAATTTAATCTTTGAAAGAAGCTCAAAATGGCAGGAAAGCAGGCAGCACAGGTTTGCAGTTGTATCTCTCCAGGTCTGTATTTATGGACCACACTCAAAGGTCTTGTGACTTCTCCTCTCTTCCCCCCACCCCTTAATTGGAGTCTTGTGACTTCTCTCGCTTCCTCCCCAGGCTCCAAGCCTTTCGATTGGCACCACTCTCTCCTCTCCCCACCCCCACCGCCTTTACTAATTGGAGTCTAGTGACTTCTCTCTCTCCCTCTCCCTCCCCGGGCTCCAAGCCTTCCGATCGGCATCTCGCGCTCTCTCTCTCTCTCCTTCCCCCCCGCCCCCGCCTCCCACGGCTTGTTTCGTAGCCGAGCCCCGAGCCGCTGTGTCCAGGCGCGGGGCCAATTCTGCCGGCCAAACCTACGACCCTCCAGCCCTGCTTCAAGACGTTGGCTGGTGGTGTGTGAGTGAGTTGAAATATGAGAGAACTTCTGAAATCCAACAAATTTACACTTTTAGATTGACAGGTAAAAAAAAGTTGAACGTTATTATTGATTTTGACAGTGTTCTTGACTCCCTCCAAAATCTTCGATTTAAAAACAATTACATAGAAAATAGGTGCAGCAGTAGGCCATTCGGACCCTTCGAGCCTGCACCACCATTCAATAAGATCTTGGCTGATCATTCACCTCACTACCGCTTTCCTGCTTTCTCTCCATACCCCTTGATCCCTTTAGCCGTAAGGGCCATATCTAACTCCTTCTTGAATATCTAACGAACTGGCATCAACAACTCTCTGTGGTAGAGAATTCCATAGGTTCACAATTCTCTGACTGAAGAAATTTCTCCTCATCTCAGTCCTAAATGGCTTACCCTTATCCTTAGACTGTGACCCCTGGTTCTGGACTTCCCCAACATCGGGAACATTCTTCCTGCATCTAACCTCCAATCCCGTCAGAATTTTATATGTTTCTATGAGATCCCCTCTCATCCTTCTAAACTCCAGTGAATACAGGCCCAGTCGATCCGGTCTCTCCTCAAATGTCAGTCCTGCCATCCCGGGAATCAGTCTGGTGAACCTTCGCTGCACTTCCTCAATAGCAAGAACGTCCTTCCTCAGATTAGGAGACCAAAACTGAACACAATATTCCAGGTGAGGCCTCACCAAGGCCCTGTACAACTGCAGTAAGACCTCCATGCTCCTATACTCAAATCCCCTAGCAATGATGGCCAACATGCCATTTGCCTTCTTCACCGCCTGCTGTACCTGCATGCCAACTTTCATTGATTGATGTACCATGACACCCAGGTCTCGTTGCACCTCCCCTTTTCCTAATCTTCCGCCATTCAGATAATATTCTGCCTTCATGTTTTTTCCACAAAAGTGGATAACCTCACATTTATCCACATTATACAGCATCTGCCATGCATTTGCCCACTCACCTAATCTGTCCAAGTCACCCTACAGATCCTTAGCATCCTTCTCACAGCTCACACCACCACCCAGCTTAGTGTCATCTGCAAACTTGGAGATATTACACTCAATTCTTTCATGTAAATCATTGATGTATATTGTAAATAGCTGGGGTCCCAGCACTGAGCCCTGCGGCACCCCACTAGTCATGGCCTGCCATTCTAAAAATTACCCGTTTAGCCCGACTCTCTGCTTCCTGTCTGCCAACCAGTTCTCTATCCACGTCAATACATTACCCCCCCAATACCATGTGCTTTAATTTTGCACAACAATCTCTTGTGTGGGAACTTGTCAAAAGCTTTTTGAAAGTCCAAATACACCACATCCACTTGTTCTCCCTTGTCCACTCTACTAGTTACATCCTCAAAAAATTCTAGGAGATTTGTCAAGCATGATTTCCCTTTCATAAATCCATGCTGTCAGACTAACTGGTCAAAAATTCACGGTTTTCCCTCTCCCTCCTTTTTAAAAAAGTGGTGTTACATTAGCTACCCTCCAATCCATAGGAACTGATCCAGAGTCGATAGACTGTTGGAAAATGATCACCAATGTGCATCCACTATTTCTAGGGCCACTTCCTTAAGTACTCTGGGATGCAGATTATCAGGCCCTGGGGATTTATCGGCCTTCAATCCCATCAATTTCCCAAACTCAATTTCCTGACTAATAAGGATTTCCTTCAGTTCCTCCTTCTCGCTAGATCCTCGGTCCCCTAGTATTTCCGTAAGGGTACTCGTGTCTTCCTTCATGAAGACAAAACCAAAGTATTTGTTCAATTGGTCTGCCATTTCTCTGTTCCCCATTATAAATTCATCTGATTCTGACTGCAAGGGACCTACATTTGTCTTCATTAATCTCTTTCTTTTCACATATCTATAGAGATTTTTGCAGTCAGTTTTTATGTTCCCAGCAAGCTTCCTCTCATATTCTATTTTCCCCCTCCTAATTAAACCCTTTGTCCTCCTCTGCCAGTCCTTTCTCCCAATCCTCAGGTTTGCTGCTTTTTCTGGCCAATTTATATTCCTCTTCCTTGGATCTAACACTATCCCTAATTTCCCTTGTTAGCCATGGGGGAACCACCTTCCCCACTTTATTTTTGCTCCAAACAGGGATGTACAATTGTTGAAGTTCTTTCATGTGATATTTAAATGTCTGCCATTGCCTATCCACCGTCAACCCTTTAAGTATCATTCGCCAGTCTATTCTAGTCAATTCACGTCTCATACCATCGAAGTTACCTTTCCTTAAGTTCAGGACCCTAGTCTCTGAAGTAACTGTGTCACTCTCCATCTTAATAAAGAATTCTACCATATTATAGTCACTCTTCCCCAAGGGGCCTTGCACAACAAGATTGCTAATTAGTCCTTTTTCATTACACGTCACCCAGTCTGGGATGGCCAGCCCTCTAGTTGGTTCCTCAACATATTGGTCCAGAAAACCATCCCTAATACACTCCAGGAAATTCTCCTCAACCGTATTTCTACCAGTTTGGTTAGCCCAATCCATATGTAGATGAAAGTCACCCAAGATAACTGCTGTACCTTTATTGCATGCATCCCGAATTTCTTGTTTGATGCCGTCCCCAACCTCACTACTACTGTTTTGTGGTCTGTACACAACTCCCACTAGCGTTTTCTACCCTTTGGTATTCCGCAGCTCTACCCATACAGATTCCACACCATCCAAGCTAATGTCCTTCCTTACTATTGTGTTAATTTCCTCTTTAACCATCAACGCTACCCCACCTCCTTTTCCTTTCTGTCTATCCTTCCTGAATGTTGAATACCCCTGGATTTTGAGTTCCCAGCCTTGGTCACCCTGGAGCCATGTCTCTGCAATGCCAATTATATCATATTTGTTAATAGCTGCCTGCGCAGTTAATTCATCCACCTTATTACGAATATTCCTCGCATTGAGGCACAGAGCCTTCAGGCTTGTCTTTTTAACACACTTTGTCCCTTTAGAATTTTGCTGTAATGTAGCCCTTTTTGATTTTTGCCTTGGGTTTCTCTGCCCTCCACTTTTACTTTTCTTCTTTCTATCTTTTGCTTCTGCCCCCATTTTACTTACTTCTGTCTCCCTGCATAAGTTCCCATCCCCCTGCCATATTAGTTTAACCCCTCCCCAACAGCACTAGCAAACACTCCCCATGGGACATTGGTTCTGGTCCTGCCCAGGTGCACACCATCCGGTTTGTACTGGTCCCATCTCCCCCAGAACTGGTCCCAATGTCCCAGGAATTTGAATCCCTCCCTCCTGCACAACTCCTCAAGCCACGTATTCATCTTAGCTATTCTGCTATTTCTACTCTGACTAGCACGTGGCACTGGTAGCAATCCTGAGATTACTACCTTTGAGGTCCTGCTTTTTAATTAACTCCTAGCTCCCTAAGTTCAGCTTGTAGGACCTCATCCCGTTTTTTACCTATATCATTGGTACCTATATGCACCACGACAACTGGCTGTTCACCCTCCCCCTCTAAAATGTCCTGCAGCCACTCCAAGACATTCTTGACCCTTGCACCAGGGAGGCAACATACCATCCTGGAATCTCGATTGTGGCCGCAGAAACGTCTATCTATTCCCCTTACAATAGAGTCCCCTACCACTATAGCTCTCCCACTCTTTTTCCTGCCTTCCTGTGCAGCAGAGCCAGCCATGGTGCCATGCACTTGGCTGCTGCTGCCCACTCCTGATGAGTCATCCCCCCCAACAGTACCCAAAATGGTGTATCTGTTTTGGAGCAGGGCACTACCTTCCTTCCACCGCTCTGCCTGATGGTCACCCATTCCCTATCTGCCTGAGTAACCTTTGCCTGCGGTGTGACCAATTCACTAAACGTGCTATTCACGACATCCTTAGCATCGCGGATGCTCCAGAGTGAATCCATGCGCAGCTCCAGTGCCGCAATGCGGTATGTCAGGAGCTGCAGCTGGACACACTTCCCACACATGTAGTTGTCAGGGACAATGCTAGTGTCCCTGATTTCCCACATAGCACAGGAGGAGCTTGGCATGGCGCTGTGCTCAACTGGCATGACTTAACCCTTAAATTACTTAATTTACTTAATTTGGCAACAATGACAAAGGTTTCCTACTGATGAGAAGAAAAAAGAAAAAGAAAAAACAAAAGCTACTCACCAATCAGCCAGCCAATCACTTACTCTCTTGGCTATGACATCACACCTCGATTACTTTTTACTTCTTTGTTTACTACCCGCCTCTGCTGCAACTGCAGCTAGCTGCTCCCTCTCTGCCGCTGCTCGCTCTCAGCCGCCGCCCTTTGTAGTCCTGCTCACCCGCCGACCTCCTCTCGCAATACTGCTCCCTCTCTGTCACTGCTCGCTCTCAGCCGCCGCCCTTTGTAGTCCCGCTGGCCCGCCGACCTCCTCTCACGATGCTGCTCCCTCTCTGCCTCTGCCCTTTGTAGTCCCGCTGGCCCGCCGACCTCCTCTCGCAATGCTGCTCCCTCTCTGTCGCTGCTCGCTCTCAGCCGCCGCCCTTTGTAGTCCTGCTCACCCGCCGACCTCCTCTCGCAATGCTACTCCCTCTCTGTCACTGCTTGCTCTCAGCCACCGCTTTTTGTAGTGCTGCTCACCCGCCGACCTCCTCTCACGATGCTGCTCCCTCTCTGCCTCTGCCCTTTGTAGTCCCGCTCACCCGCCGACTTCCTCTCGCGATGCTGCTCCCTTTCAGCGCAAATTTGTGAATGTGTGCTGGTTTTCTTAATTCACCAGAAGGTTTTTCGTCAGATAAGCCAACCTAAGAGAAAAAAATGTAAGCCAAACTGCGAACAATTGCAAAAACTGGTGCAGACATGAGGGAACATAAAAAAAAACTGGCCTAGAAAAATCGTAACTAAATCAGTTATGCCAGTGCAGATCGCAGGGGGAAACTTTGAAAAAAATAAATACGCCAAAAAAATGGCGGAAACGAACGGGGAAAATTGAGCCCTTTGACACCTGCAATGCCATGTACAGCTTAACGACAAGACAAGGCAAGAGAATTAACCTGCAGCTTCCAAAAAAGCACCATGTGTCCATATGTGCCAATCTCTCATTCCATACCCTTATTCTGTCCAAAGGCTGCAACAGAGGCCCAATAGTGGGCACCAGTAATTGCTGGGACCGTCATACTTCCAGCTGTCTTCCCCAAATGGTTCTTGCCTTGCATGCTTACATAGAATCATAGAATGATTTCAGCATAGGAGGCCATCTGGTCCGTCGAGCCCATGTCAGCTTTCTGCAAGAGCAATTCAGCTAGTCCCTTTCCCCGTAGCCCTGCAACTTTTTTTCATTCAGGTACGTATCCAATTCCCTTTAGAAAGCCACAATTGAATCTGCCTCCACCACCAGGCAGGGAATTCGAGATCCTAACCACTCGCTGCATAAAATTTTTTTCCTCATGTCACCTTTGGTTCCTCGGCCAATCACCTTAAATCTGTGTCCTCTGGTTCTCGACCCTTTTGCCAATGGGAATAATTCCTCTCAATCTTCTCTGTCTAGACCCCTCATGATTTTGAACACCTCGATCAAATCTCCTCTTCACCATCTCTGCTCTATGGAGAACAACCCCAGCATCTCCAATCTATCCTTGTAACTGAAGTCCCTCATCCCTAGAACCATTCTTGTACATCTTTTCTGCACCTTTTCTAAGGCCTTCACAGCCTTCCTAAAGTGTGGTGCCCAGAATTGGACACAATACTTCAGTAGCGGCCGAACCAATTTCATATAGGTTCATCATAATTTCCTTACTTTTGTACTCAATACCTCTATTTATGAAGCCCAGGATCCCTTTTGCTTTTTTAACCACTTTCTCAACCTGCCCTGCCACCTACAATAATTTGTTCACATATGCCCCAGGTATCTCTGTTCATGCACCCCCTTTGGAATTGTACCCTTTAGTTTATATTGCTTCTCCTCGTTCTTCCTACCAAATGTATCACTTTGCACTTCTCTGCATTAAATTTAGCTGCCATGTGTCCGTCTATTCCAACAGCCTATCTATGTCCTCTTGAGGTCTGTCATTTTTTCCTATACTTCCAGGATTTGTGTCATCCATAAATTTTGAAATTGTGCTCCATACACCCATGTCCAAGTCATTAATATATATCAAGAAAAGCAGTGGTCCTAGTACGGACCCCTGGCGAACAGCACTGTATACAGAACCATTCAGCACTACTCTGTTTCCTGTCACTTAGCCAATTCCATATCCATGCTGCCATTGTCCCTTTTATTCCACAGGCTTCAATATTACTGGCAAGTCTATTATGTGGCAATTTATCAAACGCCTTTTGGAAGTCCATGTACAACACATCAACTGCATTGCCCTCATCAACCCTCTCTGTTGCCACATCAAAAAACTCAATCAAGTTAATTAAACACATTTTGTCTTTAACAAATCCATGCTGGCTTTCCTTAATTAATCCACACTTGTCCAAGTGACTGTTCATTTTTTTTTCGCTGATTATTGTTTCTAAAAGCTTTCCCACTACCAAGATTAAATTGATTGGCCTTTAGTTGCTGAGTTTAACCTTAGACCGTTGTTTGAACAAGGGTATAACATTTGTAATTCTCCAGTCCTCTCGCACAACCACCGTATCTAAGGAGGATTGGAAGCATATGGTCAGTACCTCCGCAATTTCCACATTAACTTCCCTCAGCATCTTAGGATGCATCCCATCCGGTCCTGGAGACTTATTTATTTTAAGTACAGCCAGCCTTTCTAGTACCTCCTCTACCAATTTTTAGCCCATCCAATATCTCAATTAGCTCCTCTTTCACTATGACTTTGGCAGTATCTTCTTCCTTGGTAAAGACAGATGGAAAGTACTTATTTAGTACCTCAGCTATGCCTTCTGCCTCCATGTTTAAGTCTCCTTTCTGAGTCCCTAATTGGCTCCACCCCTCCTCTTACTACCCGTTTACTATTTATATGCCTATTGAAGACTTTTGGATTCCTTTTATGTTAGTTGCCATTCTAGTCTCATACTCTCTCTTTGCCCCTCTTATTTTCTTTTTCACTTTCCCTCTGAACTTTCTATATTCAGCTTGGTTCTCACTTGTATTCTCAACCTGACATCTGTCATATGCCCCCTTTTTCTGCTTCATCTGACTATCTCTTTCGTCATCCAGAGAGCTCTGACTTTGGTTGCCCTACCTTTCCCCCTCGTGGGAATGTACCTCAACTCTACCCAAACCACTTCCTCTTTAAAGGCAGCCCATTGTTCGATTACAGTTTTGCCTGCCAATCTTTGATTCCAATTTATCTGGGCTAGATCCATTCTCAACCCACTGAAATTGGCTTTCCTCCAATTAAGTATTTTTACTCTACATTGCTCCCTGTCCTTTTGCATAGCTAATCTAAGTCTTATGATACTATGATCAGTGTTTCCTAAATGTTTTCCTACTGACAATTGCTCCACCTCATTCCGCAGAATCAAATTCAGCAATGCCTCCTTCCTCCTTGACCCGTAAACGTACTGATCAAGAAAATTCTCTTGAACACATTTCAGAAATTCTTCCCCCTCTCTGCCCTTTAGATTATTACTATCTCCATCTATATTAGAATAGTTGAAGTCCCCCATTATCACTACTCTATAGTTCTTGCACCTCTCTGTAATTTCCCTGAAAATTTGCTCCTCTATATCCTTCCCACTAATTGGTGGCCTATAGAATACATCTAGTAGTGTAATGGCATCTCTATTGTTTCTTAACTCTAACCAAATAGATTCTGTCCTTGGCCCCTCCAGAACATCCTCTCCCTGCAGCACTGTAACATTCTCCTTAAACAATACTGCCACCCCACCTCCTTTCTTTTCTGAACACATTAAAGCCAGGAATATTTAGTATCCAATCCTACCCTTTTTTGAGCCAGGTCTCCATTATCGTCACAACATCATATTCCTATGTGGTTATTTGTACTTGCAGCTCACCAACCTTATTTACCACGCTTCGTGCGTTTACAGACTTGCACTGTAAGCAATGCAGGAAAGTGATTGTGGTAAGAATAACCCGATTATGTCAGGAAGGGATATAACATACAAACAAAAGAATGCACTAACAAATAGGGTCCAGGTAAGAAAAAATATCGATAAGACAAATAGGGTTATAGTACAAAATAATGTTAAGATGTCTAATAATGTTAAAAAGACAAATTTAAAAGCATTGTATCTGAATGCACAAGGCATCTGTAATAAGGTAGACAAATTAACAGCGCAAATAGATGTAAACGGATAGTTGCAATTATGGAGACATGGTTGCAGGGTGACCAGGGTTGGGAACTGAATATCCAAGGATATTCGATATTTAGGAAGGATGGGAAAAAAGGAACAGGGGATGGTGTGGCGTTGTTAGTAAAGAATGAAATCAGAGCAATAGTGAGAAAGGATAGTGGCTCAGAAAATCAAAATGTAGAATCAGTCTGGGTGGCGCTAAGGAGCACCAAGGGGCAGAAAACTTTGGTGGGAGTTGTCTATAGGCCTCCAAACATTAGTGGTAGTGTAGGGGACGGCACCAAACAGGAATTCTTTATTAAGATGGAAAGTAAAGCAGTCCAATCCGAAACTAGGGTCCTAAATCTAAATAAAGGAAACTACAAAGGTATGAGGAATGAATTGGCTATGATAGATTGGGAAGATTCATTAAAAGGCATGATGGTGGCTAATATTTAAGGAAATAATGCATGAATTGCAACAGTTATACATTCTTTTCTGGCGTGAAAACACAAAAGGAAAAGTGGCCCAACCATGGCTAACAAAAGAAATTAAGGATAGTATTAGATCCAAAGAGGAGTTATACAAAGTTGCCAGAAAAAGTAGCAAGCCTGAGGATTGGGAGCAGTTTAGAATTCAGCAAAAAAGGACCAAGAGATTGACTAAGAGGGGGAAAATAGAGTGTGAGAGTAAACTTGCAAGGAACATAAAAACCGACTGCAAAAGTTTCTACAAGTACGTGAAAAGAAAAAGATTAGTGAAGACAAATGTAGGTCCTTTACAGACAGAAATGGGAGAATTTGTATTGGGGAACAAGGAAATGGCAGAACAATTAAATAAATACTTTGGTTCTGTCTTCATGGAAAAGGACGCAAATAACGTCCCAGAAACTCTAGGGAACCAAGGGTTTAGTGAGCAAGAGGAAATTATTATTAGTAAGAAAATAGTGCTGGAGAAACTAATGGGACTGAAGGCCAATAAATCCCCAGGGCTGCATCCCAGAGTACTAAAAGAGGTAGCCATGGAAATAGCCATGCATTGGTTGTCATCTTCCAAAATTCTATAGATTATGGAACAGTTCCTGCAGATTGGAGGGTGGCAAATGTAACCCCACTATTTAAAAAAGGAGGGAGAGAGAAAACAGGGAACTACATCAGTAGTAGGAAAAATGCTAGCGTCTTTTATAAAGGATGTGATAACGGCACACTTAGATAATATCAAAGGGATTAAACAAAGTCAACATGGATTTATGAAAGGAAAATCATATTTGACAAACCTACTGGAGTTTTTTGAGGATGTAACTGGTAGAATAGATAAGGGAGAACCAGTGCATGTAGTGTACTTGGATTTTCAGAAGGCCTTTGATAAAGTCCCACATAAGAGGTTAGTGTGCAAAATTAAAGCACATAGGATTGGGGGTAATGCATTGGTATGGATTGAAAATTGGTTAACTGACAGGGAACAGAGAGTAGGAATAAACGGGTCTTTTTCGGGGTGGTGGGCAGTGACTAGTGGGGTATCACAGGGATCAGTGCTTGGGCCCCAGCTATTCACAATATATATAAATGATTTGGATGAAGGAACCAAATGTAATATTTCCAAGTTTGCTGACGGCACAAAACTAGGTGGGATTGTGAGACGCTGCAAGGCGATTTAGATTGAGTGAGTGGGCAAACACATGGCAGATGCAGTATAACGTGGATAAATGTTATCCACTTTGGTAGGAAAAACATAAGGACAAACTATTATTTAAATGGTGATGACTTGGGAAGTGTCGATGTACAGAGGGACCTGGGTGTCCTTGTACACCAGTCATTGAAAGCAAACATGCAGATGCAGCAAGCAGTTAGGAAGGCAAATGGTATGTTGGCCTTAATTGCAAGAGGATTTGAGTACAGGAGCAAGGATGTCTTACTACAGTTATACAGGGCCTTGGTGAGACCGCACCTGGAGTATTGTGTGCTGTTTTGATCTCCCTACCTAAGGAAGGATATATGTGCCATAGAGGTAGTGCAGTGAAGGTTCACCAGATTGATCCCTGGGATGGCAGGACTGTCGTATGAGGAGAGATTGGATCGACTAGGCCTGTATTCACTAGAGTTTAGAAGAATGAGAGGGGATCTCATTGAAACACATAACATTCTGATGGGGTTGGATAGACTGGATGCGGGGAGGATGTTTCCCCTGGCTGGGAAGTCTAGAACAAGGAGTCACAGTCTCAGGATATGGGGTAGGAAATTTAGGACCGAGATGAGGAGAAATTTTTTTACTCAGAGGGTGGTGAACCTGTGGAATTCTCTACCACAGAAGGCTGTGGAGACCAAGTCACTGAATATATTTAAGAGGGAGATTGATAGATTTCTAGAAACAAAAGGCATCAAGGAGTATGGGGAAAAAGCGGGAATATGGTGTTGAGATAGAGGATCAGCCAGAGGTGCAGACTCGAAGGGCAGAATGGCCTACTACTGCTCCTATTTTCTATGTTTCTCTTCGACCTTGTATTCTCTCTTAGTCTGACTGCACCTAATACTGTTCTATTTCTTACTCTGGTGTTATCTGTCTCTCCCAATCCTTTGCGCACCTTGTTTCTCCTTTCTAATGCTATATCCTGGTGTGCATCCCCTTTCAAATTAGTTTAAACTCTCCCCAACAGCACTAGGAACCCCCACCTCCCGCTGCAAGGATATTGGTCGCAGCTCTGTTGAGGTGCAACCCGTCCGGCCTACTCTATCCTCCTGTTTCTATACTCGCTAGCTCGTGGCACTGGGAGTAATCCGGAGATTACTATCTTTGAGGTCCTGCCTTTCAATCTCTTTCCTAGCTCCCTAAAATCTGCCTGCAAGACCTCATCCCTTTTTCTACCTATGTTGTTGATACTGATATGAACCACAAACTCTGGTAGCAAGCACATTACAGATAGTGGTGGGGGGAGGGGAATGCAAATAAACAGTTTGTTGTTCTCAGGTTAGTCTGTTAGTTGTGACAAGAATGTTCTTTACTAGTTCTGTAAGTGCAATTATTACTTTATTTACAACCCAGCATGTGCATGTGAGATTACTGTTTGCCTCCGAAGGATTTGGAGCAGTTGCAGGAGAAACGTAAATAGAAAAAACCAGGACATGGAGGTCAGGAGCCTCCACTTGAGAGGCATTTCCTCAGGATCCAGTATGAAAATGTAAAAAAGTGTCTTTATGTTACAAGTGCTGCTGAGAGTAACATGAGCTTGCATCCAACATGTCTTCTTCAATGTAAAAGTGCCTTAGGGACACGAGGGAAATCTGGTGGTCAAGCGAAGATTACAGCTTACATCTTATTAAAATCTCCTGTCAGTGTTGACAATATAGGATATCAACAGTGTTTCTAATCCAGTAAATGCACCAGAGAATATAAATATGCAAAAAAATAATGAAAACAAAATTAGAATAATTAGTATGGGTGGAAGCGCAGAAATAACAAGGGCAGAAAACACTGGTGGGAGTAGTTCATAGGCCCCTAACAATAATCATAGTGTTGGACAAAGTATAAACCAGGAAGTTAGAGGAGCATATGACAAGGGTAATGCAATAATGGGGAGGGGGGACTTTAACCTTAATATAGACTGGGCAAACCAAATTGGCAAAAGTAGCTTGGAGAACAAGTTCATGGAATGCATTCGAGACAGCTTTCTAGAACAATATGTCGAGGAACCAATTAGGGAACAGGCTATTTTAGATCTAGTATTGTGTAATGAGATAGGGTTAATCAGTAATCTTATAGTAAAGGATTCTCTGCGGGAAAGTGATCATAATATGATAGAATTTCATGTTAAGTATAAGAGTGATGTGGTCAAGTCCAAAACTAGGGTCTTAACTTTAAACAAAGCCAATTACGGAGGTATGACGGTTGATTGGGAAATTAGATTAAAAGATATGATGGTAGATAACAATGGCAAATATTTAAATAAATAATTCAAAATTTTCAATTCCCTTGAGGAGTAGAAACTCCACTGAAAATGTGGTACACCAATGACTAACTAGAGTAGTTAAAAAGAGGCTTACTATGTTGTCAAGAAGCTTTGTAAAATTTAGAAAAAAGATGACTAAGAAATTGATAAAGAGAGAGAAAATAGAATGAGAGTAAACTAGCAAGAAATATAAAAACAGATTGTAAGAGCTTTTACAAGTATGTAAAACAGAATAGAGATTAGCAAAAATAAACGTTGGTCCCTTAAAGGCAGAGACAAGAGAAATTATAATGGGGAATAGAGAAATTGCAAAGAAGTTAAACAAATGTTTTGTATTTGTTTTTACAGTGGACACAAGGAACATAACGGAAATTGTGGGGAACCAAGGATCTAATGAGAGTGACAGGGAATGGTAGCATAGTGGTAATGTTACTGGACTAGTAATGCAGAGGCCTGGATGATCAAATCCCACCTTGGCAGCTGGAGAATGTAAATTCAATTAATTCAATAAATCTGGAATTATAGTATCAGTAGTAGATCATGGGCAGAGTCTCAAAAAAAAGCTTTCCTGTAGTCCCCTCTGTGGAAGTACTTCATATTCGCACCAATATTAGTTTACGGACCACTTATCACAAAAATCAATGTTCCCATCTTCAAAAAGTGAGCATTTTGCAGAAATTTTCATTAGAAAATAGGCAGAAATCACGTCAAAACCAATAGCGATGACTTCATTGCGAGTTATTTCAATGACCAATGACAACTGCTGTATTTGTCAGTACTGCAAAATCAGCCAATCACGATCACTGTACTAGATTGATTAGAGTCAGTGACTGCACGCACCAAAACAATGGCGAGCTGCATGCACATTAGTTGCGGGAGCCAAAGGCAATATAATTTATTTTTCGGACTCCAACTAGATAAAATTTTTCACGAGTGTTCATCAGTGGAAATTTACTGGAACTAGAGAAGCTAAAATTGCAGAGAATGCCAGTTTAGATCTGGAGCTGGTTATTGCACCAGAAAGACGTGCAACAATCCCACATTCGATTGGAAATAATCGGCAGTGCTATATGATAAATTCAAGATCGACAGAGCCAAGAAGAAGCAAGAAAGGGAAAATCAGAACAATGAACAGTATTTCCTATTAAACTGTGTCAGCCGACAAGTGTTTATATCCAACTTTCTTTCCTTAGTTCAATGGTTAGTCTGACATCGGTGGTGGGGAAAATGTTGGAATCAATTATTAAAGATGAAATAGCAGCGCATTTGGGAAGCAGTGACAGGATCGATCCAAGTCAGCATGGATTTATGAAAGGGAAATCATGCTTGACAAATCTCCTAGAATTTTTTGAGGATGTAACTAGTAGAGTGGACAAGGGAGAACCAGTGGATGTGATGTATTTGGACTTTCAAAAGGTTTTTGACAAGGTCCCACACAAGAGATTAGTGTGCAAAATTAAAACACATGGTATTGGGGGTAATGTACTGACGTGGATAGAGAACTGGTTGGCAGACAGGAAGCAGAGAGTCAGAATAAACGGATCCTTTTCAGAATGGCAGGCAGTGACCAGTGGGGTGCCGCAGGGTTCAGTGCTGGGACCCCAGCTATTTACAATATACATCAATGATTTAGATGAAGGAATTGAATGTAATATCTCCAAGTTTGCAGATGACACTAAGCTGGGTGGCGGTATGAACTGTGAGGAGGACGCTAAGAGGCTGCAGGGTGACTTGGACAGGTTAGGTGAGTGGGCAAATACATGGCAGATTATCCACTTTGGTGGCAAAAACAGGAAGACAGAATATTATCTGAATGGTGACAGATCAGGAAACGGGGAGGTGCAACAAGACCTGGGTGTCATGGTACATCAGTCATTGAAAGTTGGCATGCAGGTACAACAGGCGGTGAAGAAGGCAAATGGCATGTTGGCCTTCATAGCTAGGGGATTTGAGTATAGGAGCAGGGAGGTCTTACTGCAGTTGTACAGAGCCTTGGTGAGGCCACACCTAGAATATTGTGTTCAGTTTTGGGTCTCCTAATCTGAGGACGGACGTTCTTGCTATTCTCATTTCAGGGTCAAATATGACACCTAGGTTGCGAACAGTCTTGTTCACCCTCAGATTGAAGCTAGGGAGAGGGATGGAGTCGGTGGTTAAGGAACGCAGTTTGTGGCGGGGACCAAAGATAATGGCTTCGGTCTTCCCAATACTTAATTGGAGAAAATTTCTGCTCATACAGTACTGGATTTTGGACAAGCAATCTGACAATTTAGATACCAAGCAGGGGTCGAGAGAAGTGGTGGAGAGGTAGAGCTGGGTGTTGTCAGCGTACATGTGGAGAGACTCTGTGTTTTCAGATGGTATCGACAAGGGGCAACATATAGATGAAAAATAGGAGGGGGCCAAGAATAGATCATTGAGGGACACCAGAGGTAATGATGTGGAAGTGGGAAGAGAAGCCATTGCAAGAGATTTTCTGGCTACAATTAGATAGATAAGAATGGAACCAGGCGAGTGCAGTCCTACCTAGGTGGATGATGGTGGAGAGGCGTTGGAGGAGAATAGAGTGGTCAACTGTGTCAAAGGCTGCAGACAGGTCCAGAAGGACAAGGATACACTACATAGAATACATCACAGGAGAAATTAGTTTGAAGAACATTGTACTGATTTACTTCAACACAACTTTATATGTAAAACATAAAACATACGTAAATTCAGCTGAAAGTTTTTAAGCTGACAATAGACTGAAAATTCTGCTGAAAGCCATGCAGTATAGCTAGCACACATTTTTAAACTTTAAATAACATTCTGCACTATGCAAGCCATTCAGATTTATTTTCATGAAGTAATTGCATGCAACAAAATAGTGGAACTTTTGTCATTACAAACCTGGACATCAGGTAACAGCCATTATTAAATCAACATGAAAGCTAAGCCACATCATTGGCCTTTCATGCACAGCATACATTTTAAATAGAGATAGGTTTCATATCGGTATTCATAAAGATGACCTATAGCGTTGGTTCCATCACTTTCTCTTGTTCTATATGATACAATTCCTGTGAAGGACTGCGCATACATTGCAGTTCCTGTGCATCACCCTCGCCATCATCCTTCCTGATACATTCTTCTTCAGCATGTTCCTGTTCTTGTGACATTTCCTGTGACCTTTCCTGCACTTGTGATGTACTGACAGACATTTCCTGTACCTGTGATATAGTGACATCACCTTTGCTGACATTACCAGCACTAACGTCACCAGCGCTGACATCCCCAGCGATTATTTGAAGCACTTCACCTTCCACTCTTTTTTGTGAATCTTCATTGTTTTTATCTTGTATCTTATTTTAGTGTAACTTTCACATCATCCGCTTCCTTTGTGAAGACAGAGGCGAAGTACTAAGTTGGGTGGCAGTGTGAGCTGCGAGGAGGATGCTATGGGGCTGCAGAGTGACTTGGATAGGTTAGGTGAGTGGGCAAATGCATGGCAGATGAAGTATAATGTGGATAAATGTGAGGTTATCCACGTTGGTGGTAAAAACAGAGAGACAGGAAGCAAAGAGTAGGAGTAAATGGGTACTTTTTAGAATGACAGGTAGTGACTAGTGGGGTACCGCAAGGTTCTGTGCTGGGGCCCCAGCTGTTTACATTGTACATTAATAATTTAGATGAGGGGATTAAATGTAGTATCTCCAAATTTGCGGATGACATTAACTTGGGTGGCAGTGTGAGCTGCGAGGAGGATGCTATGAGGCTGCAGAGCGACTTGGATAGGTTAGGTGAGTGGAAAAATGCATGGCAGATGAAGTATAATGTGGATAAATGTGAGATTAGTCACTTTGGTGGTAAAAACAGAGAGACAGACTATTATTTGAATGGTGACAGATTAGGAAAAGGGGAGGTGCAACGAGACCTGGGTGTCATAGTAGATCAGTCATTGAAGGTTGGCATGCAGGTACAGCGGTTAAGAAAGCAAGTGGCATGTTGGCCTTCATAGCGAGGGGATTTGAGTACAGGGGCAGGGAGGTGTTACTACAATTGTACAGGGCCTTGGTGAGGCCACACCTGGAGTATTGTGTACAGTTTTAGTCTCCTAACTTGAGGAAGGACATTCGTGCTATTGAGGGAGTGCAGCGAAGGTTCACCAGACTGATTCCCGGGATGGCGGGACTGACATATCAAGAAAGATTGGATCAACTGGGCTTGTATTCACTGGAGTTCAGAAGAATGAGAGGGGATCTCATAGAAACGTTTAAAATTCTGACGGGTTCAGACAGGTTAGATGCAGGAAGAATGTTCCCAATGTTGGGGAAGTCCAGAACCAGGGGTCACAGTCTAAGGATAAGGGGTAAGCCATTTAGGACTGAGATGAGGAGAAACTTCTTCCCCCAGAGAGTGGTGAACCTGTGGAATTCTCTACCACAGAAAGTTGTTGAGGCCAATTCACTAAATATATTCAAAAAGAGGTTAGATGTAGTCCTTACTACTAGGGGGATCAAGGGGTATGGCAAGAAAGCAATAATGGGGTACTGAAGTTGCATGTTCAGCCATGAACTTATTGAATGGCGGTGCAGGCTCGAAGGGCCGAATGGCCTACTCCTGCACCTATTTTCTATGTTTCTATGTTTACTCATTTAATATTTTTGCCATGTCCTCTGCCTCTACCCTTTGATTCCTTAATAGGCCCAACATTTTCCTCAGCTAACCTCTTACACTTTATATCTTTATAAAAAGTTTTAGGGTTCAATTTAATGTTGCCTGCTAATCTTTTCACATAACATCTCTTTGCCTCCCATGTTAACTTTTTCATTTTCCTCCTGCACTTTCCATAATTTCCTGGTTATTAACTGAATTTTGCTTCACTCATTTGACATAAGTCTCCTTTTTCTGCTTAATTTTAACTTTTATTTCCTTTGTTATCCTGAGCGCATTAGCATTGGATGCTCTACCTTTTCCCTTCAAAAGGAATATGCCTAGTTTGTAGCTGGACTCTCTGTTCACTGAATGTCCTGCATTGCTCCGTTACTGCTTTGCCCTGCAATTGCCTTTTCCAATCTACCTGTGCTAGGTCTCTTCTTAAATCACTGAAATTAGCTCTTCCCCAGTTGAGCATTTTTGGCTTCGATATTTTCTAGTCTCTTTCCATAATTACTTTAAACTGAATTATGTTGTGGTCACTGTTAGCTAGATGATTTCCTACTGTAACACAGTCTACTTGCCCTACTTCATTTCCCAGAACCAGATCCAACACTGCTTCTTTCCTTGTTGGACTGGAGTCATTTTGATCGAGAAAGTTCTTCTGTACACATCAGAAATTCCTCTCCTTCCCTACCCTTAGCATTATATTCTTCTCAGTCTATATAAGGGTAAAATCTCCTCATATTACTACTCTATTTTTGTTGCACCCCTTTGAAATTTGCTAACAAATTTGCTCATCTATCTCCTCACTGTTTGAAGCTCTATAAAAAAAACTTCCAACAATGTAACAGCTCCCCCTCTGTTCGTCAACTCAAGCCAAATAGATTCATCTAGAACATCTAGTAAAGTCAGCACGGATTTGTTGAAGGCAAATCGTGTTTGACTAACTTGATTGAGTTCTTTGATGAAGTAACGGAGAGGGTAGATGAGGACAGTGCGCTTGATGTTGTGTATATGGAATTACAAAACATGTTTGACAAAGCGCCACATAATAGGCTTGCAAGCAAAATGAAAGATCATGGGATTTAAGAGACAGTGGCAGTGTGGATACAAAATTGGCGAAGGGACAGAAAGCACAGAGTCAGTTGTTTGTCAGACTGGAGGGAAGTGTGCAGTGGTGTTCCCCAGGGGTCGGTATTAAGACCACTGCTCTTTTTGATATATATTCTAAATTTAGGTGACAGAGCATAATTTCAAAGTTTGCAGATGACACGAAACTCGGAAATATAGTAAACAATGTGGAAGATAGTAACAGACTTAGGAGGACATAGAGAGACTGGTGAAATGGGCAGACACATGGAAGATGAAATTTAATGGGAGCTTTGATATGAAGAATGAGGAGAGGCAATATAAACTAAATGGTACAATTTTAATGGCATTTTAAGGAACAGAGAACTGGAGGTGTATGTACAAAGGTGGCAAGACAAGTTAGAAGGTTGTTAAAAAAGCATATGGGATGCTTGGTTTTATTAATAGAGACATTAGTGGGCTGAATTTTCGGCTTTGCTGATTTCAGGCTGGTAAAGTTTGTGCCTGGGAACAGTTTGCGTCTCAGTCATCAAAATTGGGTAGCTGGGCCCTGAGTGTGGGCGGAGCACTAACCTCTCTTAGGATGCTAGGCCGGCTGAGCATGGGAAAATCCCGAGCTAAAGAGCCTGCCCGGGAGCATTCAGATGCCTGGGGAGAAAAAAAAAACTTGGAAAAAAACCCCACCAAAAACAATTCCAATCCATTGCTCACGCTACCCCAACATAAATCGCAAAAAAAAAAAGAAAAGAAAAAACAAACACACTTACTCGGAGATGGGCATTACTTGCCTCACTGCAGCTGGTATAGGTTGGACTGCCCGTTTTTTAAGGTGGTCCCAGCAGAACACACTGCAGGGTGTATGGGTCAGGCGGGAGTTCAAAAGCGAGCCAGTGTCACAACCAGGGACGCTGCACACCAGCTCAACTCTTCTGGACGGTACTGCTCCACACCCCCGCAAAACCAGCCATAAAACCCCCACAGGTCGCTGGAAGCTGACTGCCCGCCCAGAAGAGCTCATCGCCACCATTGCTGTCCATCCGGGTTGAAAAAAAGGCAGACATCACCGGAAAATCCAGCAGATAGAGTACAAAAGCAAGGATGTTATGTTAAACCTATATAAAACACTGGCTAGCTGGGTATTGTGTTCAATTCTGGGCACCACACTTTAGAGGATGTCAAGCCTTAGAGAGGGTGCGGAAGAGAGTTACTATAATGGCACTAGGGATGAGCGACTTCAGTTAGGTAGCGAGACTGGAGAAGAAAGGGTTGATCTCCTTTGAGCAGAGAAGGTTAAGAGGACTTTTGATAGAGGTGTTCATGATTTTGATTGAGTAAATAAGGAGAAACTGTTTCCATTGGCAGAAAGCTCGGTAACCACATTTTTAAGGTGATAGGCAAAAGAACTAGAGGCAACATGAGGACATTTATTTTTAAGCAGCAAATTTTTGTGATCTAGAATGCACTGCCTGAAAGGATGGTGGAAGCTGATTCAATAGTAACATTAAAAAGGGAATTGAATACATACTGGAAGAGAAATAATTTGCAGTGCTATGGGGACAGCGCTGGGGATAAGGACGAATTGAATAGCTTTTTCAAAGAGCCGGCACAGGTGCAATGGGCTGAATGGCTTTCTCTGTGCTGTCATTTTACGATTCCACTAGTGCAGGAGAGGATGCTTTCCTGAAGTTGAGAGCAAGATGCATGTTTGGGGTAGAGTAGAAGATTTACTCCGCACCTATCTGATTGTGTTATACCTGTCCTGGGTGCCAGCAAAGGAAATGTTTCCATTCACGAGCACTAACATCCCTCACCATGACGAGCACACGTAAAAAGAAATATTTTGATCTATGGCTTGTTAATTGTTTGACGTTAAGAACACAGTCAGCAGACCTCAGATATAAGAGATGATAATGCTGCAGACGTGCCTCCATATCAGGTCAGTTCTGATCTGTGGAGATTTAACTGCTGTGAACAACTGAGCAATCACCATACACAATGGGGTGGAATGACAAACAGAAATGACAGGAAATTGTCTTTTTTGTAAGCTTTGAGAGACTCCGTGGAGACAGGCCACTGGCAGGGTAGTAATTCTATTTTAAGAGATTTTATTTAATGCTGGTGTTATTGTGATCTGAGCCGTATCAAGAGTTTACATTGAAGTACATGGGTAATCATGAAACTTAAAGTTAAGACAAAGCCTAGCACAAATGTTTTAATTTTTCACTCCTGGTGCAGTGCAGAATTAAGTTAGTAACAACGGGCTCAAGTTTCGGCTCGAGTTGCTCCTATTTTTTTGGAGCAACTAGTTTAGTATGGAGTATCTTAGCAATTGCAATTCTCGGCATTTAGTTTGCTCCAATTCTAGTTAGTTAGAATAGGTTCGTTTTAGAACAGTTTTTTTTTCAAAAGGGGGTGTTACCAGCCACTTACGCCTGTTTTGCAAGTGTAGGCAGCGAAAACTTACTCCAAACTAACTTAAAATAGAGTAAATGTAGATTTTTGTACGCTCAAAAATCTTGCCTACATTTTAGGAATTAGGCACAGGGAGCGAGAGGTCAGGGGGGGTGGAGGGAAGTTAGAGGGAAGTTAGAGGGAAGTTAGGGGATTTTACAAACATTAAACACTTCACTTTTACCAATAAAGAGCCATCATCAATAATAAATGATAAATAAATCAATAAAGCAATCAAAATTTTTTTTTAAATAAAATAATAAAATATCAATCAATAAATAAAAAATTTAAAGTTCCTACTCACCTACTGCAGCATCGGGAACCGTCCAACAGCCTACTGAAGAGATGCCGGTCAGATGGGTCCCGTCGCCGCCGAGGACTTCAGGCGGGGCCCGCCCCCAGCGAGATGCCGGGCCGCCGACGAGGACTTCGGGCGGGACCCACCCCCAGCGAGATGCCGGGCGGGCCTGCTGCGGAAGAAGTAAGGGCAGTCAGACCACTCGGCCCGGGATAGGGGCGACATCCCTTCGGCCTGGGATAGGGTCATCGCCCGGAGAGAGGACTCGCTGGGAGGTCCAGGAGCTACTGTGCATGGCGCAGCTGCCGACACTGTTTTTGGTGCAGGGCTGTAGCTCCGCCCCCAGCCGCTTCTGCTGTGCCGCGCCGAGCTAGAAACGGGCTTACAGATATTGGAGAATTGCGAGGTAAGTATTCGGTGCAATTTCTGTTCCACAAATTAGACGGGCCTCTCCGATGAACATTGGGCTCAATTTTCCCCAAGCCCGTTTTCTGGCATTTTACTAGAGTTACGTCTGTTTTTCTAGGCCAGAAATGCGCCGGAAATAATTTGCCAAAGTTTCCCCGATGAATAATTCGAATTTGGCGCCGTGCAGCGTATCCAGTCACCTCGGAGGCTGGAGCCTGTTGTCTGCGCCGAAAAATGATGGCGCACCTTCTGCGCATGCCTGGAGAAAAAAGTGACGTTTCTGACGTCGTTGCAATGGACGCGCATGCGCAGTACAGCTCTGACTTGGCAATCGCCCATTTTTAAAGAGCCAGTTGTGTGTGTGAAAAGAGTGCTGTGTGAAAGCATTAGAAAAATCGCAGCTGCAGTAGTACATGATGCAACGTGGTGCAAGGACCAAGAATTTCTTACAGGAAGAAGTGGCGGCACTAGTTACTGTGATTGAGAACAGATGGCAGGAGTTGAACATCAGCAGAGGTCACATAAAAGTTCCACCCAAAGAAATGAAGAAACGCTGGAACTAAGTTGCAGAAGATTAATGTACAATGGTGACCACCATGAGATCTGGAGGCCAGTGTAAAAAGAAATGGCAGGACGTTGGTCAAGTAGTTAATGTAAATAATATTTTCATTTATTCAATGGAATTGCAATTGTAAATGTGACCATCTGTATGTCCCACTCAGCAGAACGACACCTTCTTTAAAATGTTAGGTTTTCATCTTTGCAGAGGAAGGTGCCACATAATAACTCGAACAGGAGGAGGCCCGACAAATCTGTACCCACTGACACCCTTGGAAGAGAAGATCGCTGCTTTGATGGATCCTACCTGGAAAAAAGAAATCAGTACTGCACAAGCTGGGCCCACACTCAAGGGAAAGGGTAAGTCCTGCAAATTCATCGTGGTCCTTCAAATCAGCCTGCTGCCTTGCCTACTCATGCCACCCATCCTTCCCCCTCCTCTGCTGCTAACCATTTGACTGTTGTTATATTTTGCAGAACTTGTGGCTAACCCTGACGATGCAGAAGATGATTCAGATGCAGACACGCCTGAAGAGGAGAACATCTTCCAATCCAACCCTCCAGACCAACACGGGGGTGAGGGGGAGGGGATGGAGCTGGAGCTGGAAGCCCCCACTGTTGTACTGACTTTGGAGGAGGTGCTGCTCATGGAAGTGATAGCCCCTCCCGTGACTAGTGGTTTGAATATTGGTGGGACATTCCATGGTTTCACACCTTCCGAGGTTGCGTGTCCCAGTGGTGTGGTGCAGCGCAGCACACCCAGGGCCCCACATTCCGAGGTTGTGGGTCCCAGTGGTGTTGTGCAGCGAGGCACAGCCAGGGCCACACCTTTGGAGGCTGCCCGTTCCAGTGGTGTGATCATCATAGGCAGTCCCTCGAAACGAGGATGACTTGCTTCCACACCAAAAAAGGATGAGTTCACAGGTGTTTCAATGAAGGACCTAATATTCCAGGTCCTGAACTACATCCTGAAGGGTGGAAGATGCCAGTGGTGTGGTGCAGCGAGGCACCCCCAGGGGCCCACCTTCCGAGGTTGCCGGTCCCAGTGGTGGGGTGCAGTGAGGGACACCCAGGGCCCCACCGTCCCAGGCTGTGGCTCCCAGTGGTGGAGTGCAGCGAGGCACACCCAGGGCCCCACCTTCTGAGGCTGCAGGTTCCAGTGTTGGGGTGCGAGCCATGCCTGTGGGGAGGAGGGGAAGGAGAGCTTGACCGTGCTCTCCTGAGGTGCAGGATCTGACAGATGTGGTTCAGATGATGTAATTGCGTGCGGAGAGCATTGACCTTACCTGATCACTCCTGGACACCATCAGTGGGGTGAGTGATGAGGTAGCGGGACTGTCGGGAGAAGTAACAGCAATGGCACGAGAAATGGGAATGATATCTGGGACCATCAGTGAGGGAATAGTGGCCATGAGAGAGGGAATATCAGAGGTAGTACAAACCACGTCACTGACCATGAGGGAGGGAATGTTGCAGGTAGTTCAGGCAGTTTTGACATGACGGAGGGAATGTTGCAGGTTGTTGAGACACTGTCAGGTCGCATGAGGGACGGCATGTTGGAGTTAGCTGCTGCAATAAGGGAACACGCCCAGACCCCGCGCCCATTGACAGAATCAACTGTCTCTTCCACTCCAATCCCCACATCAGCCTCTGAAGAGCCCTAAGCCGGGCTCTCCAACTTACCGCCTGGGGCCTCCAACATGCTATCTGATGCCGATGCCTCCCCCCCTCCGACCCCTATCAAGAGGTGCGAAGTACCCGAGATGTTAGAAAGAATAAGCTTGGTACAAGTCCAGAAACACTGCCTGCAGGCAGAGGTGGTGGAGTCTCCAAGACCAAGCACAGCGGGCGGTCTTAGAATAAGGGGGAGGAGAGATGTGTGCAGCCTTTCTTTGCTGTTGCTGTTGTTGTTATTATTATTGTTGTTGTAACTGTTCTCTATTTAAAAGTTTTTTGTAAGTTATGTAAATTTACAAGTTTATAGGTGTTCTTTAAGTTTTAAGTGATCTTAAAGAGTGATCGTAAAGATTGATACAAGAATAATTTTATTAAAGTTAAGTACATTGTAAACTTTTGAATAAAATATATTTTACATTAAAAATGAATCATGTTCCATTAACACAACACAACATTACGGAAAAGCTCCAAACAGTAAACATGTCCATGTAGAATAATTGTCACTGAGCCCTCAGGCATCAGTAAAGAGTTCACGAGTGAGCTGCTGGTGCAAGTCTCTAGCAATAGTTAAAGGGGCACAATGGCCCGCCCTCCTCCGCCAATCCCCTCAGGCATTTGCATGGCTTCCTCATCCTTGTCGTACTCCTCCTCCTTCTGCTCGTCTTCTGCATCTTCCACATCATTATCATCAGCCACTCTCACCGCAGGTGGGTCTTCCACTACCAGGTGCTGCTGCCTCATGATGGCCAAGTTATGCAACATGCAACACACAACAGTGAACTGACCGACTATCTCAGGGAAGTATTGCAAGTAGCCTCCGGAATGGTCCAGGCATCGGTAATACTCTTTCAAGATGCCAATGGTCCTCTCTATGATGTTGCGCGTCGCAACGTGCGACATGTTGTATTCACGGTCTGCTTCCGTCCGGTTTACGTGTAGGGATGTCATGAGCCAGGTGGCGAGGCCATACCCTTTGTCTCCCAGTAGCCAGCTCTGCCCTTCTGGCTGCTGCTGCTTAAACATGGCAGATATAACGCTGTCATATGGGATGAACGCATCATGGGTGCTCCCAGGGTATCTTGCAATGACTGAACTGATATGATGCATGTTATCACACACGAGCTGCACATTAATGTAGTGGAAGCCTTTTCTTTTCCTGCACATCTCAAAATCCTCCAAAAGGTGCTCACAAGGCGATGTGGGTACAATCAATGCAGCCCTGTACCTTGGGGAAGCCAGCGATCCTGGAGAAGCCCACAGCCCTGTCATGGATTGCTTGGACGGATATGGGGAACTTGATGAAGTCATTCCTCCACGCATACAGTGCAGCCATCACCTGGCGAATGCAGACGTGTGTTGCATGTGGAGAGATGGCGCACACATCCTCAGTTGTAGCTTGAAACGAGCCGGAGGCATCGAATGAAAGTGCAGCTGTAACCTTCACTTCAACTGACAAAGCAGTCTCTCCCAATGCTTCTAGGTTGCACGTCTGCTTTGACTAACTCGCAAATTTCACTTACAACTTCTTTGCGGAAACGCAGCCTTCTGACACAGTCTGCATCACTCAGGTGGAGATACGAACGCCTGTCTCGATATACCCGAGGTGGGTAAGGCCTACGGGGTCTGATATTCCTGATGCGATGAAGTCAAATCAATTGTCTCCTATGTAGCACCATGATGCAGAAGGTATGGCATTGTCAATATTGCCCTCATACTTAAATTTAACCTTTGAAAGAAGCTCAAAATGGCAGGAAAGCAGGCAGGTTCGCAGTTCTCCCTCTCCCCAAGGTCTGTGTGGATGGACCACACCCAAAGATCTTGTAGCTTCTCCTTTCTCCCCCTCCTTCCCCTTAACTAATTGGAGTGTTGTGACTTCTCCCTTTCTCTCCCTCCCTCCCCGCACCCCCACTCATTGCAGTCTTCAGTGCAGAAGGCTTCGATCGGCACCTCGCTCCCCGGGCTCGAAGCCTTCCGATCAGCACTGTGCTCTCTCTCTCTCTCCTCCACCCTCCCCCCCGCCCCCCATGGCTTGTTTTGTAGCCGAGCCCTGAGCCGCTGTGTCTGGACGCGGGGCCGATTCTGCCGGCCAAAGCTACGACCCTCCAGCCCTGCTTCAAGATGCTCGGTGGTGGCGTGTGAGTGAGTAAAAAAAATTAGGAAACTTCTGAAATCCAACAAATTTACACTTCTAGATTGACAGGTAAAAAAAAAGTTGTACTTTATTATTGATTTTGACAGTGTTCTTGACTCCCTCCAAAATCTTTGATTTAAAAACAATGGCGTTTTTCAGCGCCAATTTATGAATGTGCGCTGGTTTTCTTAAGTGCCCAGAAGGTTATTTGAAAGTGGCCAAATACACCGACCTAAGAGGAAAAAATGTTGGCCAAACTGCGAACAATTATAAAAACCGGTGCAGACATGAGGGAACATGTAGGGGGCCACTCCGCCCGTTTTCCCGCCGTGGCGTGCACGTGCCGACCCCATACCAACCGGCGGCGATCCCTTCCATATGTCAAAAAAAAACTGGTCTAGAAAAATCAAAACTAAGTGAGTTACGCCGGCACAGATCGCGGGGGGGAATGTGGGAAAAAAATGGCTCAAATGACCACGGAAAATTGAACCCATTGTCTTTCCACCATTCCAATCCTGTGCTGTGGAGCCCAAGAGCCACATGACATGACAGTGTGTGAACACCAGTAGCGAGTGAAGGGCAGCTCCATGGAGCTCAGAATGTTTTGACTTTGCATCGAATTTCCCAACAAGGATTCCAAATGCTGATGCTCTGTGTAAAACGTAATGTAATATTGATGCAGTTGTATGGAAATCAGCAAATCATAGAATAGAATCATAGAATGCTTACAGCACAGAAGGAGGCCATTCGGCCAGTCGAGCCTGTGCCAGATCTCTGCAAGAGCACTTCAGCTAGTTCCACAAGCCCGCCCTTGTCACATAGCCCTGCAATTTTTTTTCCTCCAGGTAGAATACAGGTCTATGCTCAAAAAAGAACAATCCCAGCTTCTCCAGTCGCTCCACATAATTGAAGTCCTTCATCCCTGGTCATCATCATCGTCATCATAGGCAGTCCCTCGAAATCGAGGAAGACTTGCTTCCATTCTAAAAGTGAATTTTTTGGTGACTGAACATTCCAATACGGGAATTACAGTCTCTGTCTGTCCCACCTGTGACAGTCATTGAAGGAAAGGGTGAGTGGGACTGCACGTTCCTTCCGCTGCCTGCACTTGTTTTCTGCAAGCTCTCGGCGACGAGACTCAAGGTGCTCAGTGTCCTCTCGGATTCCCTTCCTCCACTTAGGGCAGTCTTTGGCCAGGGA
The DNA here is from genome assembly GCF_044704955.1 of Pristiophorus japonicus. Classification (NCBI taxonomy): domain Eukaryota; kingdom Metazoa; phylum Chordata; class Chondrichthyes; family Pristiophoridae; genus Pristiophorus; species Pristiophorus japonicus. Next base: position 220,957,519 of record NC_091979.1, on the reverse strand, counting down.
CTCCCAGGTGTCGGTAGGGATGTTGCATTTTATCAAGGAGGCTTTGAGGGTGTCCTTGAAATGTTTCCTCTGCCTACCTTGGGCTCGCTTGCCGTATAGGAGTTCCAAGTAGAGTGCTTGCTTTGGGAGTCTTGTGTCAGGCATGCGAACAATGTGGCCCGCTCAACGGAGCTGGTTGAGTGTAGTCAGTGCTTCGATGCTGGGGATGTTGGCCTGATTGAGGATGCCAACGTTGGTGCATCTGTCCTCCCAGGGGATTTGCAGGATCTTGCGGAGATATCATCTCAGCAAAACCCCAGCCCTGCGTGAGATAGAAAAGGCCATCCGTCAGCTCAAGAACAAGGCAACGGGAGCGGATGGAATCCCTGCTGAGGCACTAAAGTATGGTGGAGAGGCACTATTGGCACGAATGCATGACCTCACCTCTCTCATCTAGAAGGAGGAGAGCATGACAGGAGATCTCAGAGATGCAGTAATCGTGACCATCTTTAAAAAAGGGGACAAATCCGACTGCGGCAACAACAGAGGAATCTCCCTGTTTTTAGCAACTGGGAAAGTCATCGTTGTAATCCTCCTCAATCATCTTTTCCCTGTGGCTGAGGAGCTCCTTCCGGAGTCACAGTGTGGATTTCGTCCACTACGGGGTACAACGGACGTGATCTTTACGGCGCAACAATTGCAAGATAAATGCAGGGAACAGCACAACCCTTGTACATGGTCTTCTTTGACCTTACAAAGGCCTTTGACACTGTCAACCATGAGGGACTATGGAGCGTGTTCCTCCATTTCGGCTGCCCCCAAAAATTTGTTGCCATCCTCCGCCTGCTCCACGATGACATGCAAGCCGTGATCCTGACCAACGGATCCATCACAGACCCAATCCATGTCCGGACCGGGATCAAGCAGGGCTGTGACATCGCACCAACCCTCTTCTCAATCTTCCTCATCCCTGGTATCATCCTGGTAAACCTCCTCCATACCCCTCCAAGGCCTTGACATTCTTCCTAAAATGTGGTGCTCAAAATTGTACACAATACTCCAGCTGAGGTCTAACTAGTGATTTGTAAAGGTTTAGCATGACTTCCTTGTTTTTGTATTCCATGCCCCTATTTACAAAGCCAGTATCCCATATGCTTTCTTAACTGCCTTAGCAACCTGCCCTGCCACCTTCAAAGATTTGTGAATATGCACCCAGAGGTCAATCTATTTTTGCTCCCCCTTAAAATAGAAGCTCTCCATGATGTTTCTCCCAAAATGCATCACTTCACACTTATCCGCATTAAGTTGCATCTGCCGTGTGTTTGCCCATTTCATCAGTCTGTCTATGACCTCCTGAAGTTTGTTACTATCCCTCTCACTGTTTACTATGTTGTCAAGTTTTGCATCATCTGCAAACGTCGATATTGTACTCCCTATACCCAAGTCCAGGTCATTTATATACAAGAAAAACAATGGTCCCAATACCGACTCCTGGGGGACCGCACTGCATACTTCTCTCCAGTCAAAAGAATTGTTCAACACTACTCTCTGCCTCCTATCCCTTAGCCAATTACATACCAAAGTTACCCCGTCCTTTTAATATCATGGGCCCGAAATTCAGTACCGCTGGAAAGCTGGTGCTCTCCCCATCTTTTTGTGGCCATTAGTGCCGAAATATTGGAGTGGCTGGGCCACCCTATATTCAGCTCCAAAAGTGAACAAATGGGTTCCAGCGCTAATGAGTCCTTCCAAAGTGGATTTTTCAGCGGTATGGCTGTCTTAATTTGATCGTTATCACCACTGAGAAATTCAGCATGCAGGTAAGGGTTTCTAATGAGCCAGCTGCTCCCTGGCCTTTTTAAAGGGCATTGTTTTCAGCAAGGCCCGGGGGGGGGGATGAGTTTGGAACAAGCCTGGAAGGATGGCTGGTGTAAGAGGTGCAAGGAGTGGCAACAGGTTCATTGATATGGAGCTGGAGACACTGATGGACGGTGTGGAGGACAGAAGAATAATACTGTTTCCTGATGTGGGGAGACCTGGCAGACCGCCAGCACATAATGCATGGAGGGAGATTGCAGGGGAGGTGTTAAGCACCTCCATATATGTGAGGACGCATCCTCCCAGGAGGGTGCTGGTCAGTCTGCACCCGGCCCTTCCAGGGTGGCTGAGTCGATGCCTCCTAGCTCTGGAGCGATGGGAATCCTCCTTCTCCGTCTCCTCTTGCGCCTTCTCCTCCTTCTTCGATGGCACTGCTGGCTCGACCTCCAGTGGCTGTCCCCTCATGATGGCCAGGTTGTGCAGCATGCAGCAGAACACGACTATGATGGAGACCCACTGGGGAGAGTACTGCAAGGTGCCACCAGAGTGGTCCAGGCACCGGAATCTCTGCTTAAGGATGCCTATACACTGCTCGATGATGCACCTGGTGGCACAATGAGCATCATTGTATGCATGCTCTGGCGCTGTCCTGGGGTTCCACAGTGGAGTGAGCAGCCAAGTAGACAGGGGATAGCCCTTGTCCACAAGCAACCAACCGCAATCCTGATTCGGGCCGATGAAGACGGTAGGCACACTGGTCCGGCGCAGAATGAACGAATCATGGCTGCAGCCTTCCTTGCCCGCTGCCTGTCTGCATGGTGCTGACGGCGACGCCTTCTACATAAGAACATAAGAAATATGGCCCATCGAGCCTGCTCTGCCATTCAATAAGATTATGGCTGATCTGATCATGAACTCAGCTCCACTTCCCCGCCCGCTTCCCATAACCCCTTATCGTTTAAGAAACTGTCTATTTCTGTCTCCTGCATGCCGCCCTGCTTCTGAGCAGGTGTACCAGGTGTCGCCTTCCCAACACTCCTCCTATCCTCAAGCAGGTCTCTGCAGCCCACAGGACTTCACTAAAGAGTCAGACCTGAAAGTTGTACAAAAGTATGTGCAAATCTCTGAGTAGCACTCAGCAGTTTGAATGGAGCCAAAATAATTAATAAAACTATTAAAAAATAATTAGTGGATGCTGTAATCTTAAATAAAAATACTAAAATTAATAAAACTATTTCCCGACCAAAGGGCCCCAATCGTGGCAACACTCCAGCAGTGTCCCGTTCGAGCACCGATTGGAATACCTCGCGGGGGCACTGCTGGGAAAAGTCTTACCTTTTTGTAGCTGAAAATCTCTGTCCTTGCCACTTTCCAGCGGCCCGCACGCTGCAGAGCTCTCCGCTGGAATGTCTCCTTTACAGCGGCTTCACCGTACCGTTTCTGGCGGAAGTGCACATGCCTCAAATCCCCCCCCCCCTGGGCTGAATATGGCTCGGGGAGGGAAAATCATCCGACCGCAGTGGCTGATCGATTCTTTTCGGTCGCCCGCCCAAACTCCGCGGTTGCTGTCCCTTCGGGGACGGTGAATTTCGGCCCCCACATGTTTCTATTTTCCTAATGAATCTGTTATGTGGTACTTTATCAAATGCCTTTTGAAAGACCATTTATACAACATCTATTGCACTACTTTCATCAACCTTCTCTGTTACTCAATTTTAGCAAAGCTTTTGATAAGGTCCCACATGGCAGACTGGTCATGAAAGTAAAAACCCTTGGGATCCAGGGCAAAGTGGTAAGTTGAATCAAAAATTTGCTGAGCGGCAGGAAGCAAAGAGTAATGGTTGATGGGTGTTTTTGTGACTGGAAGGCTGTATCCAATGGGTTTCCACAGGGCTCAGTGTTGGGTCCCTTGCTTTTTGTGGTATATATCAATGACTTGGACTTGAATGTTGGGGGCATGATTAAGAAGTTTGCAGATGACACTAAAATAGGCTGATAATGAAGAAGAAAGCTGCGGACTGCAGGAAGATATCAATGTACTGGTCAGGTGGGCAGAACAGTGACAAATGGAATTCAATCTGGATAAGTGTGAGGTAATGCATTTGGGGAGGTATAACAAGACAAGGGAATACACATTAAATGGTACGACACTGAAAGGTGTAAAGGAACAAAGGGACCTTGGAGTGCAGGTGCACAAATCCCTGAAGGTAGCAGGCCAGGTAGATAAGGTGGTTAAGAAGGCATATGGAATAATGGCCTTTTTTAGTTGAGGCATGGAATACAAGAGCAAGGAGGTTATGCCTGAACTGTATAAAACACTGGTTAGGCCACAGCTGGAGTACTGTGTGTAGTTCTGGTCACCACATTACAGGAAAGATGTGGTTGCACTGGAAAGGGTGCAGAGGAGATTTACAAGAATGTTGCCCGGACTGGAGAATTTTGGCCATGAATAAAGATTGGAGATGCTGGGTCTGTTTTCTCTGGAACAGAGGAGACAGTGGGAAGACCTGATTGAGGTGTTTAAAATTATGAGGGGCCTGGATAGAGTGGATAGGAAGGACCTGTTTCCCTTGGCAGAGGGGACAACAACCAGGGGCATAGATTTAAAGTAATTCAAGGGAGGTATAGAGGAGATATGAGGGGAAATGTCTTTACCCAGAGGGTAGTGGGGGTCTGGAACTCACTGACTGAAAGGGTGGTAGAGGCTGAAAGCCTCACCACATTTAAAAACTACTTGGACGGGCACTTAAAGTGCCGTAACCTACAGGGCTACGAACCAAGAGCTGGAAAGTGGGATTAGGCTGGATAGATCTTGGTCGGCCGGCGCAGACACGATTGGCTAAAATGGCTTCCTTCTGTGCTGTAAATTTCTATGATTAACTCAATCAGGCTAGTCAGACATAATTTTCCTTTAACAAATCTGTGCTTGTGCTGCCTCATGCTTCTCAATGTGAGAATTAATTTTGTTATTAACAATGGTCTCGAGTAGTTTTCCCACCACTGACGTTATGCTGATTAGCCTGTAGTCACCAAATTTATCCCTTTCCCCTTTTTTTGAACAAAAGTGCAACATTTGTAACCCTCCAAGTCCTCTGGCACTACTCTGCTATCCAAGGCAGACTGAAAGATGGTGGCCAGAGCCTCTGCTATTTTCACCCTTATTTCCCTTAGCAGCCTAGGATGCATTCCATGTTGTCCAGGAAACTTTTCTGCTTTGAGCATTGCCAACCTTTTAAGTAAGTTCTCTTTATCTATTTTTATCCTATCCAATTTCACTACCCCTCCTCCTGACATTGGTAGCATCCTATCCATTTAATAACTCAGCCATGCCCTCTGCCTCCACGAGAAGATTTCCTTCAGTCTCACTCTTCTTTTGACTATACTTTTACCCCTTACTGTCGGTGGTAATTTCAGCAGCCTATTACCGCCAGTGGTAAACTGAACCGCCCGCCCATCATTTGCAGGTGATTTTCCATACACTTCGACGTAACAGATGAGGTAAGCAGAAGGGCAAGGGAGGGAGTGAGGTAGGTTGGGAGGGTCAGGGTGACATTTTAACGCTTACATTGCGCAGACATATGAAGAGGCGCAACATTACTGCATTATAGATCACTGAGAGACACTACATGCAATGAACATGAACAGAATTTACAGAGACTGCGTGGCATTATAATAATATTTCATGATGGTCCCAGCATTATATTACATTATAATTTATATATTATACATTATGCACGGCCCGGGGATCATGTGAGGGCTGCAGAGCGCTCCTCCAAGTCTGTGAGCTCTTCCAGCTCTGCAGGACCTCCTCCGGTGTGCCCTACGCTCGTCTCTGTTAAAAGCGATTTTTTTTCTGAAAAGCTGACAATAGCATGGTATAAGATAATTACTCAGGTACTAGTACCCACCTCCAATGCCTTTCAACACTGTCCCATAAATGTACCTTTAGCATGCAAGTGATTAAACACACAGATAGACATCCACAATTACCCATCCCCAATGCCTTTCAACACTATCCCATTCATATCATCATCATAGGCAGTCCCTCGAAATTGAGGAAGACTTGCTTCCACTCTTAAAATGAGTTCTTAGGTGGCTGAACAGTCCAATACGAGAACCACAGTCTCTGTCACAGGTGGGACAGATAGTCGTTGAGGGAAGGGGTGGGTGGGATTGGTTTGCCACATGCTCTTTCCGCTGCCTGCGCTTGATTTCTGCATGCTCTCAGCGATGAGACTCGAGGTGCTCAGCGCTCTCCCGGATGCACTTCCTCCACTTAGGGCGGTCTTTGGCCAGGGACTCCCAGGTGTCAGTGGGGATGTTGCACTTTATCAGGGAGGCTTTGAGGGTGTCTTTGTAACGTTTCCTCTCTCCACCTTTGGCTCATTTGCAGTGAAGGAGTTCTGAGTAGAGCGCTTACTTTGGGAGCCTTATATCTGGCATGCGAATGTGGCCTGCCCAGCGGAGCTGATCAAGTGTGGTCAGTGCTTCAATGCTGGGGATGTTGGTTTGGTCGAGGAAGCTAATGTTGGTGCATCTGTCCCCCCAGGGGATTTGTAGGATCTTGCAGCAACATCATTGGTGATATTTCTCCAGCGACTTGGGCTGTCTACTGTACATGGTCCATGTCTCTGAGCCATACAGGAGAGCGGGTATTACTACAGTCCTGTAGACCATGAGCTTGGTGGCAGTTTTGAGGGCCTGGTCTTCAAACACTCTTTACCTAGAGCGGCCGAAGGCTGCACTGGAGGCAGTGTTGAATCTCGTCGTCAATGTCTGCTCTTGTTGATAAGAGGCTCCTGAGGTATGGGAAATGGTCCACGTTGTCCAGGGCCGTGCTGTGGATCTTGATGACTGGGGTGCAGTGCTGTGTAAGGTTCTGCAAAACCAACCACGGGGACATGTGACAGGGAGAATGGGAAGACGCCATGTTTAAAATGACCAACTGCAGCCAACAGCCTGTAAACCGCGGAGGATGATGGGACTCTGGCCACCCTGTACAGTAACAGACAGTGTTGCAGGGGCACGGAACCGGACGGGGGATGAGCCAGCTACCGTAACGGGGAAGAGTGTACATTCAGTTCTTCCATGAAAATGGATATAAGGCAACTTTATATTTTAAAAAGACATTTCTCCAGCTTTTCGTGTAAAACCCTCACAGAAGAGGCAACATGTCCAGGCCAAAATCTCCCCAGTAATACACAAGGCAACACAAAGGGTATCAGTTTGAATAATTAAACAAAGGCCCACAGGTCTAATGCAATCATTTTGGCCAGCCCAGACAGAGTGGCACCTCTGTCGAGATAGTGAACAATCATCTTCATTCACCCCATCAGCGAGCGACAGGATACAGGAGGTGTGGCTAATCTCCCATTCCAGACAGATCGATACACATCGAACTGCCATTCACACCCTTTTTTTTTTAATTCGAAAAAGACCCAAGGCAATGGCATGCAGTTTTGGCGCGAAGATGAGCGGACTATAAGAAAAAGCTGCAAAAACACACAAGGGGGTTGGAAGTTGGAGGTTGGAGGTTGGAGTCAGCTTTTGCATTGAGTTGTAGAGTTGAGTTAAGAAGGTGGGAGTCAGTTTTCGTTGTGGTTGAGTTGAGTTAAAGGGGAGTTGAGTCAGCTTTTCACAGGGCCCTCGCTCTGGGGAAGGTGTGCTTAACTCCAGCAGCTTTTTGCTTAGGAGCCAACCGAGAGGCAAATAGAAGAAACTGACGCAACATCGAGGAGGAAAACCGAACCGACCAACAATGTAAAACCCACCCCAGAGGGACCCCGAGCTGAAATAAGTGCCCCCAGAACCCCAGAGTTGATAGGATTCTGAGTATAGCCCAAACCCCCTCACAGACTCAATTTAGGATAGGAATTGGTAAGAAGGGTGGAAGTGGGAGGTGGGGTTGTGTGTGAGTGGAATGTTTCAACCTCTTATCTTCCCCTTCCCTGTTGCGAGAATTTTGTGTGTTGTTGAGTGAGATTGTGCCATTACTGCTATTTATGACCTCTTCCTATGTCCTCTATCTTTGTGTTTACTATTCTAAATAAACAACATTAGCCATTTTGCACTCTTACCCACTGTGTTTGGTGCCTCGTTACTCACCCATCGTTATAAATCGCACGTACAGAACCTCAGGGGAGTGTGGATTCGAACCCACACCCCAAGCTCCCCTTACAATGGCGACCACGAAGGGACGTGCGTTGAGTGAGGGTGAAGAGACAGTCAATCTTGGTGGAGAGGAGTATAAAATGGAGGGTTGGATTGCTAGGTATGTACCAGCAAGGATAAACTGCTCAAGAAAGTGGGGTGCAGGCGCTGCTGAGGGCTGAACGGCCTGAGGATGCAGCAGCCAGGTGGACCCAGAGTAAAGATCATAAAAGATCAGTGGAAAAGGCAGTGTGGCTGATTTGCTTCCAGAAGCAAATACAGGTCTTGGACAGGCAGGTAGACGTCCCGCAGACAGAGTTAGCTGAGCAGAGGAGCTAGTAAAGACCAGCAAAGAAAGGGAAAAGCTGGATCAAGATTTAAAGTGGGAGAGGCAGGAACGAGAGAGGGATGGAGAAAGCTATCGCAACCACAGGGCGTATCTTCAGTCCCAGGTAACTGAGGGAAAAGGTTACGTCAGGGGACTGCAGGAGGAACTTGCCCAGGCTCAGAACCAGGGAAGGTTGGAAGAGGGTAAGAGTCTCCAGCTACAGGTTGTGCTTCAGGTGTGCCACAGCAGGGCGGAGGCGGATCATCGTTCCTTTCAGGAACAAATTGATCGGCTCACCCTGGCTCTGGCTGAAGCCAAAGCAGCCCTTGTTCTAGCCGGAGCAAAAGTTCTGGAAGTGCCCGAGACTCGAATCCCCACTTGGCCCGACACCAAAGCTCTGGCCCTAGCTGAGGCAAAAGCCCTTGGCTCGGCTAAAAGCAAGGCACCCAGTAAAGGAGTGGTGTGCCTTATCAACCCAGCCGAGGTGCGGAAGGGGGAGCATAGTGAAACAGGCTGTGGGGAGGAGGATAGGGGGGAAGAATCTTACAGGCCCTCTCCCACAGCCCCATTGGGGATCCCGGAGAAGAGGCAGGGTGAAATGCTGGAATCTAAACCTCTGGGACCAGCCCCAATGTGCCCCATCAGGCAGAGTAGATTCGGACCACCTGCAGTGGGTCAGGCTGAGGGTCCCCTACAGAACCAATACGTGCTTCCCCACAATGCGACCTCGCTGCGGCAGATGATGGCCCATGTGAATAAACTTACCCGAAAAGGAGACCCCTCTGTCCACTTTATGGAAGTAGAGCAGGTAGGTGACATAAATGACTGCGATGAGGCCGAACGGAGCAAACTGCTCCTGTTCTCACTGGACCCAGCCCTGTGTCAGGCTCTCTCTGCTGAGAGCAAGAGGGGTCAGCGAACAGTCGCCACTCTCCAGGAGGAAATCCTGGAGGCCATGGGGTTGAACGACGGCTGTCCGTTCGACCGGGTACAGGCCACTGTCCAGAAACCTGGGGAGACCCCCCCAGGCGTTCGCTGATCGACTGTGACCAGTGTATGAGGAAGCCAGTGGGGGGAATTTGGACCAAACCTGGCTGGATGCACACCGACGTGGTCGCTGGCTGCGTGCACTGGTGGCAAACAGCCTACCGGAGTTGCGCGCCCAGGCCAACCTGTGGTTGATTTCAGAGACCCCCAAGCCACAGAGGAGACAGTGCTGAGGCAGCTGACCCTCTCTTTTCGCAATGGCAGAACCGTGGGGGAGAAACCCACCAAGGGGAAGGTGTATGAGATCCGCCCCGGCTCTGATAAGGGAGAGTGGAGGCAAGAAGGGAATTGGCAGGCAGGCAGAGAGATGATTTGCTACGGGTGCAGGAAGACAGGGCACATGAGGAGGGAATGCCGGGCTCCGAGGCAGGAAAAGAGAGGTCCACGAGCCCCAACCTCAGCCCCAGTCTCCGCGGCCGCAAGCCCTCCCAAGCCAGCTGTGCCCAGCCCTGCTGCCCCACACTCAAGAGTCTCCTCGCGGCTCTGCAGGCACTCAGACTGGGAAGGTCGCAGCTGTGACCGGGGGCGAAGTTTCTCAGGCCCAGACCAACACCCCCCAATGACTAGACCCCCAAGGAACCCGTGTACCTCTGCCCGGTCACCGATGATGCGTGGAGCAGACCACGTGTCATGATGGGGGTTGAGGGGGTCCGGGGGGAGTATCTGCTGGACACAGGGGCCTCGTGCACCCTGGTTTATGTAGACGACCCGACCACCTCACCCCTATCCAGTGGGATCCCCTACTGCCTAACCAGCTTCACTGGAGAAGAACATGAGGGCTTCTTCTCCAAACCACTGCAGATACACATTGGCACCCTCCACACCATGTGAAAGTGTGTCCTTCTGCCATGGGAGGGAGTGGGTAAAGGCATCCTAGGGGCAGATTTCCTCAGCAGCCAGAAAATTCTGGTTGACCTGAGGAACCACTGTCTGTGGGGCACAGCTGACACCGGGGAGGGGGAAGATACAGCAGTCATCAGGGGAAGCAGGGGAAGGGTTCCCTTTGCACTGTAAAGCCGAAGGAGGGATATGACCTCGGCGCTCTGGTAGACGGCACCCCGATGATCTATCAGGCTTTTGTGCGGGCCAACCTGGCGGTATTTGCCAGGCATAAGCACGACTGTGGATGGGTAAATGGGGTCAAGGTCAGAGTAGATGGGGACCCCATGTCTAAGCCCCAGAAGCAGTATAATTTTCCCAGGGAGGCTGAGGCAGACCTAGAGGTAGCATTGGGATCTCTAGTCAGACAGGGAGTGTTGAGACCAATAGCCACACATGTGAACTCTCCACTTTGGCCGGTTAGGAAAACGGACAATTCTTGGAGGGCCATGGTGGACTACAGAGTCCTCAATAAAATTATCCCTGCCTGTGCGCCTACAGTGGCAGCTGTAGCCGACCTAGTCGCAGCCATCCCCGCGTCCGCAGCCATCTTTACATCTCGAATGGGTTCTGGTCCATCCTGCTGCGGCGGGAGGACCAGTACAAATTCGCCTTTACATTCAAAGGACAGCAGTATACCTGGAACTGTCTTCCCCAGGGCTTCCACAACAGTCCGAGCATTTTTCATCAGTGTATGGCCAACTGCCTGAAAGAGTTGAGCAGACCCAGACAGCTAGTGCAGTATGTGGACAACCTGCTGCTATTCCCCGATTCGGAGGAAGAGCACGGTCCCCTGCTGGCAGAGCTGTTGGGACTGCTGCACGAGGAGGGTTTTGAAGTAAACCCTAAGAAAGCACAGATCGGCCAGACAGAGGTAAAATTCCTGGGGCTGACTGTGCGGGCAGGAGAGAAAGCCATTGATGAGGCTAAGAGGAGGGCAGTGCAGGAGTTACTGGCTCCGACTACAGTTACAGGGGTGAGGTCGTTCCTGGGTCTGACCGGTTATTGCAGGGACTTCATTGAGGATTACGCAGCCATTGCAGCCCCCCTACTCCGGCTCCTGCGCAAAGGCGTGGAGTGGGAGTGGGATGAGGACTGTGATGCAGCGTTTACCCGCCTCAAGGGAGACCTGCAGAAAGTTCCGGCCCTGGGAGCGGTAGATGAGGGCGAGGAATTTTTCCTGGAGATAGCAGCCAGCGGGGATAGCTTAAGTGCTGTGTTGATGCAACAGCGGCACGGCCAGCTGAGGCCGGTGGTCTACTCCTCCAGGGTCCTCACTGAGGTTGAGAGGTGATACTCATACTATGAAAGGCATCTGCTGGCCACCCACTAGGCTATGAAGCGGTCATAGGTGTTTACAGGAGTGTCCCCAATCGCCCTCCTCACTCATTACACCCCCACTCAGATGCTGCTGGATGGGAGAATTAAGGATGGGACAGTGAGCAGCGCACGCATTGCTCGCTGGACCCTCCTGCTCTCACAGATGGATTTGAGAGTAAAAGGGATGTGTGAGCCCCGACTGGCAGCCAACATGCTGTACCCCGAGAAAGCCCACCGTTGCTCTGTTGAGGGGGTCTGGGACATGGACATAGGGCTCCGGGCGGGGATCCATCCCCACGGCCGGGAGATCTATGTTGACGGGTCCAGCACGGTGGTGGCGGGGAAAGGCTCACAGGGTGCGGGATTTATGATTCCCCAGGCAGGCATTGCCAGGGCCATAAAGCTCCCAACCACCAAGAGCGCCCAGCATGCTGAACTGTCAGCAGTCATGTATGTAGTCACCCACCCCGACGAATTCCCACAGCCCTATACCATCTGTTCAAATAGTATGTTCACCTGCAATGCCTGCACGGAGAACCTAGCCATCTGGTCCCGTCGCGGGTATACATCTGCAGACGGTAAGCCCCTGGCCATAAAACCCCTACTGCAGCACATCATGCAGGCAGTAGGGACCGGGTCAGACATTTGCATTCACAAAGTAAAGGCCCATTACAAACATGAGCCCAGGGCTGCAGGGAACCAAAAGGCAGATCAACTGGCCAAAGAGGGAGCCCGAACGGGAACCAAGTGGAACCCGCTCGAGGCAGGCCCCATCGCAGCTCTCCGGGGCGGACAGGGGACACAAGGGAGCGCAGGGGTGGCTTTGGCCCCGGACCTCCAGCAGGTACAGGCGCGAGATCCAATCCTCAAGTCCGTCATGGACAAACTGACTGGGAGAGAAAAGGTCGAAGGACCGTACGGAGGCACAGGCATTCATGTTAGGGAGAAGATGTTGTTTAAAGGAGAGCAGTGGATAGTGCCCCAGCAGCACCAGAGGGAGTTCCTTCAGCTGGTCCACGCAGGCCCTGGAGCTGGACATCCCGGACCGGAGGTCACCTGGCAACGGGTGGAACAGGTCGGGGGGTGGCCCCAGCTCTGGGAAGACACTCGTGAATTTTGCGCGAACTGTCTTGTCTGTGCAACCAATAATCCAGATCCCCAGAAGAAAAAGGTGTCTCTAGGACACGCAAGGAGGGTAGAGGGACCATGGCAATCAATACAAATCGATTACATAGGGCCCCTACCTGTGGCTAAGGGAGGATACCAGTACTGCCTGGTTTTGGTGGACACTTTCACTTGGTGGACACTTTCACAAAGTGGATTGAAGCCTTCCCTTGCCGAACAGCCACAGCAGCGGGGACCACCAGGATATTGGTTAGGGAGGTGTTCTCCAGGTGGGGACTTCCACAGTACGTGGAGTCCGACTGGGGGAGCCACTTCACGGGACAGGTCATGCAGGCAACCCTTAAGGTGCTGGGGATTGAGGGGAAGTGGCATGTCGCCTACAACTCCCAGTCCTTGGGGCTAGTGGAGCGTATGAATAGGACCTTGAAAGAAAAACTCAGGAAGGAGACTGGGGATTCCCCGCAGAGGTGGGTGGAAAGGTTACCCCTGGTTTTGATGGGGATCCGGGCCAGCCAGTCGAAAAGCAGGGGAGATTCCCCATACGAGCTCATGACTGGAAGAGCCATGCGAACCCCCACCCATGTACTTGCACCTGTCCTGACGGAAGCTCAGGTAATCGAGGTGAATAGGGACCACTTTACCAAGAGTCCGTTGGAGCACCTCAAGCAGATTCACTGGCAGGCGGCCACTAACATGGGGAAGCAGCATCGGACCAACCGACTGCTGCTGGAACCGAGCAAACACCACGAGTGGCAGGTGGAGAACCAGGTCATGGTCCGCAACTTTGCCAGGGTGGGAGTCTTTGAGCCACTATACATGGGGCCTTACAGCATTGACGACAAGGCAAGCCCCATCGTATAGGCGGTCAAGATGCCCCGCCGGGTTAAATGGTTTCACATTAACCAATGTAAACTGTTTAACTCCAACAAGGCAAAACCTCGTGGGAAATGGCAGCCCGGAGGGATAATCCTGATGGGAAGCCCAGGCCCCCAGACCACCACTGCAGCCCCACCGATCCCACCACAAGGAGCAGTGAGTTGCTTCACAGGTACAAACTACCCACAGATTTGTGACCCACAGAAAGGGGGATTCCCACCTTACATATGGTACGAGGACTCACCTCCACCCATTAGGAGATCCGTTCGGACTCCACAGCCAAAGGTGCCACCGTCCCTAGCAGCCTGTTTTACTTTCCCGAGAGGTATTAGGGGAAAAGGGCCGTGCAGGGCAGGCAGCCAGTCACTGGACGTGACCCCGCAGCCAAGGTCTCCTGACGGGGAAGGGGTTGTACCGGAGACAGGGGCCGCCGACAGTGAAGAGTCTGTTGGGGCTAGCCTAGCCTTCGGTCTGGACAGCCGAGAGCCTGCAAGCGAGATACTGGCGGCGGGTCCCAGCAGTGAGTGGTCCCTGGGGGAACGAGAGTATCCTGACAGGGAAGGGGTTGTACTGGAGGAAGGGGCCGCCGACAGTGAGGAGCCTGTTGGGGATAGCCTAGCCTTTGGTGCAGACAGCCCAGAGCCTGCAAGAGAGAGGGTGGCGGCAGGTCCCAGTAGTGAGTGGTCCCTAGAAGAACTGAGGAAATGCTGTGAGAGTATCAGCTGCGAGTGGTTTCAGGTGGAACCCTTGAACAACCCAAAGCCCCCAGAGGATACGGGAGTCCCTGGCAGTGAGGAGCCTGCTGGGGAAATTTTCGTTGCTCCCGAGGGCAGTGAGCCATCCCTGGAGAGGGTGAGGGGCTGTACCAGCCCAGTCAGCACCACCCGAAGTTCGGGGGACACCTTGGCAGGGGAGACAGAGGGGCCGCGGAGGTCGGTCCGGCCCAAGAGGCCAAAGGAGAGGTGGTCTCCCCCCTACATTCCCCCGCATAAAAGGAAAACCAAGGAGCATCTCAGGGATTAGCACAGCCACCCGGGAAAGGTGGCAAGCAGGTTAAAAAGGAGAGCAATAGGTGTGTACAGATATATATAAAGATTTCTCTAGTGTAGTGGGGCTCAGGTGGCCTCTGCAATATAGGGAGGATAACAGTGAGGCTTTTGAGCCAATAGGATAGGGAGCCTGGACTTCTTTTTTTCTCTCACTTCCTCTTTTGTGTAAGGTTTGTTTGTTGTTTCAAGTGTTTATTAGTTGAAACCCCTTGACTTCTAAAGTAAAATTGCGATTTGCGGTCAGACCGATAGGCACACACAGTTTAAACTGTGAGGTGTAGACATAGTGGAAAATGGGGGAGGGATGAGCCAGGGGGCTCAGGATTTTTGAACCAAATGAGATTTTGTCTTTCAGAAGAGGAACCAGAGATGAGGAAAATCCTGCTCCTGTGCACCTACATCAGAATGTGCATCGGCTACCGGGGAGAGACTGAAGAAGCCATTATTTTTGGATGCTCAGGCGGGACAGGCACCGACTGTCACCACAGGAGAAGGGACACCAGGGGTAGAGGGGACCACAATATATACCCACAGGGGAAGGTGGCCAGGGTGGTTGGGGTCCAATTCCACTAGATACTCCAGCCACCCCGGGGTCACGTATGGGGAAGCATCAGTCTCCTGCCCCAACATTGAGGTGACCGCATCCCGGGTTAGGGTAGTGGTTGGGAAGAGGGTTCGCCTGACCTGTAAGGGGCACATCCCGGTGGGAAGGTGGTGGTGGCTCAGGAAGCTGAGCAAGGACATGGGAAACCCGACAGCAGATTGGGAGAGACTGGACAAGGGCACCTACCAGACCATCACGGGCACCCAGGGGGGAGTGAATGTGTGTTGGGATAAATTGTGGGAGGCGGAGTTAGGAGTGTGTGTGTGCGCATGTGGGGATCAGAGAAGATATGCCCGGCAGGCATCTCCAGAGCGTTCTCCCGACAGTGGCGGGATGAAGGGGAGGGGATGGGATGGGACCAGAGCATGGTTGCATGCATAGTAAGCCACCCCAACTCCATCCACGCCACCGAGTTAAGTGCACACCCCAGACAGCCCTTGCCCACAGCCCCGACCGAACCAACTGACATGGACATATGCCCTACCACCACCCAGGGACCAGAGAACGGTTTGGTTTTGGGTTTCCATGGACAAGCTGCTATACCAGGGGGTCCACTGCGCCGTGGCATCCATCATCCGAAACCTTATCAAGGTGCACCTACCTGAGTGGTGCCCAAAAGAGACAGAACGCCTCTACCAGGCTCTCCTTCAAGAAATGTTCAGGACATTCTACGAGTTCGATTTTGGCTATGTGAATAAGACTTTGCTGTACCGTCTATAACCCAAAGACAACGTCAAACCAAAAAGACACAGACGAGGGATCTGGAATGATGTTTTTACCGGATTCAACACCAGGGCATCAATGATTAATAGCTTTTGCATTGAGTTGTAGAGTTGAGTTAAGAAGGTGGGAGTCAGTTTTCGTTGTGGTTGAGTTGAGTTAAAGGGGAGTTGAGTCAGCTTTTCACAGGGCCCTCGCTCTGGGGAAGGTGTGCTTAACTCCAGCAGCTTTTTGCTTAGGAGCCAACCGAGAGGCAAATAGAAGAAACCGACGCAACATCGAGGAGGAAAACCAAACCGACCAACAATGTAAAACCCACCCCAGAGGGACCCCGAGCTGAAATAAGTGCCCCCAGAACCCCAGAGTTGATAGGATTCTGAGTATAGCCCAAACCCCTCAATTTAGGATAGGAATTGGTAAGAAGGGTGGAAGTGGGAGGTGAGGTTGTGTGTGAGTGGAATGTTTCAACCTCTTATCTTCCCCTTCCCTGTTGCGACAATTTTTCGTGTTGTTGAGTGAGATTGTGCCATTACTGCTATTTATGACCTCTTCCTATGCCCTCTATCTTTGTGTTTACTATTCTAAATAAACAACATTAGCCATTTTGCACTCTTACCCACTGTGTCTGGTGCCTCGTTACTCACCCATCGTTATAAATCGCACGTACAGAACCTCAGGGGAGTATGGATTCGAACCCACACCCCAAGCTCCCCTTACAGCTGTGTGGCGAGGACAGGCTGGTGGAAGACCTTTGTCTTATGGATGTTTAGCGTAAGGCCCATACTTTCGTACGCCTCAGTAAATATGTCGACTATGTCCTGGAGTTCAGCCTCTGTATGTGCGCAGACGCAGGCATCATCCGCATACTGTAGCTCGACGACAGAGGTCGGGGTGGTTCTGGATCTGGCCTAGAGACGGCGAAGGTTGAACAGGTTCCCCCTGGTTCTGTAGTTTAATTCCACTCCAGCGAGGAGCTTGTTGATTGTGAGGTGGAGCATGGCAGCGAGGAAGATTAAGAGGATTGGGGCAATGATGCAGCCCTGTTTGACCCCAGTCTGGACGTGGATTGGGTCTGTAATGGATCCATTGGTAAGGATCACGGCCTGCATGTCATCGTGGAGCAGGCGGAGGATGGTGACGAACTTTTGGGGGCATCCGAAATGGAGGAAGACGCTCCATAGACCTTCGCGGTTGACAGTGTCAAAGGTCTTTGTAAGGTTGAAGAAGGCCATGTATAAGAGCTGGCGCTGTTCCCTGCATTTTTCCTGCAGCTGTTGCGCTGCAAAAATCATGTCTGTTGTGCCCCATGGGGACGAAATCTGCACTGCGACTCCGGGAGGAGCTCCTCGGCCACAGAGAGAAGACGGTTGAGGCGGACTCTAGTGACGACTATCCCAGTGGCTGATAACAGGGAGATTCCTCTGTAGTTGCCGCAGTCGGACTTGTCCCCTTTTCACTGCATCTCTGAGATCTCCCGTCATGCTCTCCTCCCTCCAGATGAGAGAGATGAGGTCATGTATTCGCGTCAACAGTGCCTCTCCGCTATACTTCAGTGCCTCAGCAGGAATTCCATCCGCTCCCGTAGCCTTGTTGTTTTTAAGCTGTCTTATGGCTTTTTCTACCTCGTGTAGTGTTGAGGTTTTACTGAGGTGGTGGTGGGTAGCATGCTGCAGGGTGGAGTCGAGAACACTCGAGTCAAAGACAGAGTCTCGATTGAGGAGATCTTCGAAGTGCTCCTTCCAGCGGGCCCTGACTGCCTCGGTGTCCTTGATGAGTGTTTCCCCGTTCTTGGTGACTAATGCATCGTTAACATGCAAGTGATTAAACACACAGATAGACATCCACAATTACCCACCCGCAATGCCTTTCAACACTGTCCCATTAATGCACCGTTAGCATGCAAGTGATGCATGATGAACACATCTTATTAATTACAGGAAAGCATATAATTACATCGTTGATAGTAATAATGTGTAACTCCAAGTTTAGCGAGATTAACAAAATCACAGTACAGCAGTTTTACATTTTAAGTAATGAATCAGTGCATGATTAAAGTTATGACTTACTCTCACAGCCAAAACAATGTCGTTCCATCGCTTGCAGCACTGGACTGGCCCCAAATGGACCTAGGCAACCGAGGACATTGCCTCGACAATCTTTGTCCATATTCTTTGATAGACGTGGGGGGCGGGAGGGGGTGGGGCGGGGGGGCTGGGCTTGCCACGACCACCACGGGTCAATTGGTCCCAACGTGCACATCCTTTGTGGACCAAGGCAGTTTGGGCGTCCACCGTGAACCTCTTCGCTCTCTTCTTCCTTTTGCCTCGGCCTCGACCCCAACCATTAATTGCCCTTCCATTTTGTGATGGTTGGTTGTTTATATTATTAGCAATATATTTTTAAGCTAAATAAATCTTCCAAATATAAGTTTATAATATAAGTTCTCTCTCTCTCTATTCTAAACAGGCTGCTCCACGATTTCTCCTCTCCCTCTCTCTCTCTACCCCTCCCTTCCTCAACTGCACATGCGTGGGCTGACCCCTGACCCCCCCCGAAATAGAAACATAGAAAATAGGTGCAGGAGTAGGCCATTCAGCCCTTCTAGCCTGCACTACCATTCAATGAGTTCATGGCTGAACATGCAACTTCAGTACCCCATTCCTGCTTTCTCGCCATACCCCTTTATCCCCCTAGTAGTAAGGACTTCATCTAACTCCTTTTTGAATATATTTAGTGAATTGGCCTCAACAACTTACTGTGATAGAGAATTCCACAGGTTCACCACTCTCTGGGTGAAGAAGTTTCTCCTCATCTCGGTCCTAAATGGCTTACCCCTTATCCTTAGACTGTGACCCCTGGTTCTGGACTTCCAACATTGGGAACATTCTTCCTGCATCTAACCTGTCTGAACCCATCAGAATTTTAAACGTTTCTATGAGTTCCCCTCTCATTCTTCTGAACTCCAGTGAATACAAGCCCAGTTGATCCAGTCTTTCTTGATAGGTCAGTCCCGCCATCCCGGGAATCAGTCTGGTGAACCTTCGCTGCACCTTCAATAGCAAGAATGTCCTTCCTCAAGTTAGGAGACCAAAACTGTACACAATACTCCAGGTGTGGCCTCACCAAGGCCCTGTACAACTGCAGCAACAGCTCCCTGCCCCTATACTCAAATCCCTTCGCTATGAAGGCCAACATGCCATTTGCTTTTTTAACCGCCTGCTGTACCTGCATGCCAACCTTCAATGACTGATGTACCATGACACCCAGGTCTCGTTGCTCCTCCCCTTTTCCTAATCTGTCACCATTCAGATAATAGTCTATCTCTCTGTTTTTACCACCAAAGTGGATAACCTCACATTTATCCACATTATACTTCATCTGCCATGCATTTGCCCACTCACCTAACCTATCCAAGTCACTCTGCAGCCTCATAACATCCTCCTCGCAGCTCACACTGCCACCCAACTTAGTGTCATCCGCAAATTTGGAGATACTACATTTAATCCCCTCGTCTAAATCATTAATGTACAGTGTAAACAGTTGGGGCCCCAGCACAGAACCTTGCAGTACCCCACTAGTCACTGCCTGCCATTCTGTAAAGTACCCATTTACTCCTACTCTTTGCTTCCTGTCTGACAACCAGTTCTCAATCCATGTCAGCACACTACCCCCAATCCCATGTGCTTTAACTTTGCACATTAATCTCTTGTGTGGGACCTTATCGAAAGCCTTCTGAAAGTCCAAATACACCACATCAACTGGTTCTCCCTTGTCCACTCTACTGGAAACATCCTCAAAAAATTCCAGAAGATATGTCAAGCATGATTTCCCTTTCACAAATCCATGCTGACTTGGACCTATCATGTCACCTCTTTCCAAATGCGCTGCTATGACATCCTTAATAATTGATTCCATCATTTTACCCACTACTGAGGTCAGGCTGACCAGTCTATAATTCCCTGTTTTCTCTCTCCCTCCTTTTTTAAAAAGTGGGGTTACATTGGCTACCCTCCACTCGATAGGAACTGATCCAGAGTCAATGGAATGTTGGAAAATGATCAACAATGCATCCGCTATTTCCAAGGCCACCTCCTTAAGTACTCAGGGATGAGGTCCATCAGGCCCTGGGGATTTATCGGCCTTCAAACCCATCAATTTTCCCAACACAATTTCCCGACTAATAAGGATTTCCCTCAGTTCCTCCTCCTTACTAAACCCTCTGACCCCTTTTATATCCGGAAGGTTGTTTGTGTCCTCCTTAGTGAATACCGAACCAAAGTACTTGTTCAATTGGTCTGCCATTTCTTTGTTCCCCGTTATGACTTCCCCTGATTCTGACTGCAGGGGACCTACGTTTGTCTTTACTAACCTTTTTCTCTTTACATATCTATAGAAACTTTTGCAATCCGTCTTAATGTTCCCTGCCAGCTTCTTCTCGTACTCCATTTTCCCTGCCCTAATCAAACCCTTTGTCCTCCTCTGCTGAGTTCTAAATTTCTCCCAGTCCCCAGGTTCACTGCTATTTCTGGCCAATTTGTATGCCACTTCCTTGGCTTTAATACTATCCCTGATTTCCCTTGATAGCCACGGTTGAGCCACCTTCCCTTTTTTATTTTTACGCCAGACAGGAATGTACAATTGTTGTAGTTCATCCATGCGGTCTCTAAATGTCTGCCATTGCCCATCCACAGTCAACCCCTTTAGTATCATTCGCCAATATATCCTAGCCAATTCACGCCTCATACCTTCAAAGTTACCCTTCTTTAAGTTCTGGACCATGGTCTCTGAATTAACTGTTTCATTCTCCATCCCAATGCAGAATTCCACCATATTATGGTCACTCTTCCCCAAGGAGCCTCGCACAACGAGATTGCTAATTAATCCTCTCTCATTACACAACACCCAGTCTAAGATGGTCTCCCCCTAGTTGGCTCCTCGACATATTGGTCCAGAAAACCATCCCTTATGCACTCCAGGAAATCCTCCTCCACTGAATTGCTTCCAGTTTGGTTAGCCCAATCTATGTGCATATTAAAGTCACCCATTATAACTGCTGCACCTTTATTGCATGCACCCGTAATTTCCTGTTTGATGCCCTCCCCAACATCACGACTACTGTTTGGAGGTCTGTGCACAACTCCCACTAACGTTTTTTGCCCTTTGGTGTTCTGCAGCTCTACCCATATCGATTCCACATCATCCAAGCTAATGTACTTCCTAACTATTGCATTAATCTCCTCTTTAACCAGCAATGCTACCCCATCTCCTTTTCCTTTTATTCTATCCTTCCTGAATGTTGAATACCCCAGGATGTTGAGTTCCCAGCCCTGATCATCCTGGAGCCACGTCTCTGTAATCCCAATCACATCATATTTGTTAACATCTATTTGCACAGTTAATTCATCCACCTTATTATGGATACTCCTTGCATTAAGACACAAAGCCTTCAGGCTTGTTTTTTTAACACCCTTTGTCCTTTTAGAATTTTGCTGTACAGTGGCCCTTTTTGTTCTTTGCCATGTGTTTCTCTGCCCTCTACTTTTCCTCATCTCCTTTCTGTCTTTTGCTTTTGTCTCCTTTTTGTTTCCCTCTGTCTCCCTGCATTGGTTTCCATTGGGAAAGAAAAAAAAACGTGCACGCACAGTACAGCTATTGCAGCCGAAACCGGCCTTACCCGAGGCATGATATCGGCCACTACCGCTACCGCTCGGGGAAAAAAAGCGGCTTTTGATCTCGGCGGTAATCCGGCGGTATTGATAACGCGATACTTCATGCCACCCGATTACCGCCGAGATACGGGCGGTAGCGGCAGCAAATGGAAAGTCCAGCCCTATAGGTTTACAAAAGACTTTAGTGTTCCCTTTTATGTTACCTGCTAATCTTTTCACTTACACTCTCTTTTACCCTCTATTTCTTTTTTCAGTTCTCTGCGTTTCTGTATTCTGCTTGATTCTTTGATAAATAACATCACTCCCTCGTAAAGTCAATAGTACACTTATTTACAGGGTGAGACGATCCGAGGCTTTTCGCTCCCTTGCTGATCGTCTCGGTACAAAGACAGGTGTGGGTGAGTTGGTTGGTTCTTCACTGGGCTGCTGGGCAGCCGGCCTTGCCGGGCTGCTGGGGATGGTGAGTTCGGCTTCGTGGTCAACCGTGATGTCGGTTGCCACTTGTGTGTGTGTTGGAGGGGCGAAGTTGGTGGTGTCCTCTTCGGGATGCTCGTAAATGCTAGTGAACCGTAATTTGGTTTGGTCCAAATGCTTTCTGCACATTAGTCCATTGGCCAATTTGACCTGAAACACCCTACTCCCTTCTTTGTCTATGACAGTGCCAGCAAGCCATTTGGGACCATGTCCATAATTGAGTATAATTGAGTACAAACACAGGGTCATTGACCTCAATATCGCGTGACAAGTTTGTGCGATCATGGTACATGCTTTGTTGATGCCACCTGCCCTCAACGTGATCATGGAGATCAGGGTGGACTAGAGAGAGCCTTGTTTTGAGTGCCCTTTTCATGAGCAGCTCGGTAGGGGAATCCTCGGTGAGCGAGTAGGGTCTGGTGTGGTAGCTGAGCAGGATTCGGGACAGTCGGGTCTGCAGGGAGCCTTCCGACGCGCGTTTCAAACTTTGATGGTTTGAACTGCCCGTTCTGCTTGGCCGTTGGATGCAGGCTTCAACGGGGCAGATGTGACGTGCTTGATCAAAATTGCGGGTCATGACTTCCTTGAATTCAGCACTGGTAAAACATGGCCCATTGTCGCTGACAAGGAGATCAGGCAAGCCGTGTGTGGCAAACATGGCTCGTAGGCTTTCGATGGTGGCGGGGGACGAGCTTACAGACATTATGACACATTCAATCCATTTTGAATACGCATCCACAAGAACCAAGTACATTTTGCCGAGAAATGGGCCCGCATAGTCAACATGGATCCTAGACCATGGTTTGCAGGGCCACGACCACAAACTTAGCGGTGCCTCTCTGGGTGCATTGCTCAGTTGAGAGCAAGTGTTGCACTGGCGCACGCATGACTCTAAATCTGAGTCGATGCCGGGCCACCACATCAATCTGGCTATGGCTTTCATCATTACTATGCTTGGGTGGGTGCTGTGTGGCGCGTATGAATGTTTCTCTGCCTTTCTTGGGCAAGACCATGCAATTACCCCACAAAAGACAGTCTGCCTATAAGGACATTTCATCTTTGTGCCTGTGAAACGGCTTAATCTCTTCCTGCATCTCCACTGGGACACTGGACCAGCTCCCATGGAGGACACAGCTTTTTGCCAGGGACAGTAAAGGATCCTGGCTGGTCCAGGTCCTGATCTGACGGGCTGTAACAGGTGACTTTTCGTTTTCGAATGCATCCATCACCATGAGCAAGTCTGCAGGCTGTGCCATTTCCACCCCGGTGGTGAGCAATAGTAGCCAACTGAGAGCATCAGCACAGTTCTCTGTGCCCGATCTGTGGCGGATTACATAGTTGTATGCCGACAGTGTAAGCGCCCATCTTTGGATGCGGGCAGAGGCATTGGTGTTAATTCCTTTGCTCTCTGGGAATTGCGATATGAGCGGCTTATGGTCAGTTTCTAGCTCAAACTTGAGACCAAACAAATACTGGTGCATTTTTTTCACCCCGTAAATGCACGCCAGAGTTTCTTTTTCAATCATGCTGCAGGCCCTTTTGGCCTTGTACAGACCCCTGGACGCATAGGCGACCGGTTGCAAAATCCCCGATTCGTTAACCTGTTGTAACACTCACCCGACCCCGCATGACAACGCATCGCAAGCTAGCACTAATCGTTTACATGGGTTATACAGGACAAGCAGTTTGTTTGAACACAACAGATTCCTGGCTTTCTCAAAGGCAGCCTCTTGTGAATTCCCCCATGCCCAGTCATCTCCCTTGCGTAGGTACACATGCAGGAGTTCTAGCAAGGTGCTTAACCTGGGTCGGAAATTACTGAAATAGTTGAGGAGTCCCAGAAACGACCGCAGCTCCGTCACGTTCTGTGGTCTCGGCGCGTTCTTGATGGCCTCCATCTTGGCGTCAGTGGGTCTGATGCCGTCTGCTGCCATTCTTCTTCCTAAGAACTCGACCTCTGGCGCCAGGAAAACACACTTCGAGCGTTTCAACCGTAGTCCCACGCGATCTAGCCGACTTAGAACCTCTTCCAGATTCTTCAAGTGTTCGATAGTGTCCCGACCTGTGACCAGTATGTCGTCCTGGAAAACCACGGTGCGTGGAACCGACTTTAGCAGGCTCTCCATGTTCCGTTGGAAAATTGCCGCGGCCGAACGAATCCCAAATGGGCTCCGGTTATAGATGAACAGACCTTTGTGCGTGTTGATGCAGGTGAGGCCTTTCGAAGATTCCTCTAGCTCCTGCGTTATGTAGGCCGAGGTCAGGTCCAACTTGGTGAACGTCTTTCCTCCAGCCAGGGTCGCAAATAGGTCGTCTGCCTTGGGTAGCGGGTACTGTTTCTATAGGAAGGGGGTACTGAATTTGCATGTTCAGCCATGAACTCATTGAATGGCGGTGCAGGCTAGAAGGGCCGAATGGCCTACTCCTGCACCTATTTTCTATGTTTCTATGTTTCTACTGGTCCTGTCGAGAAAAACGGTTAATCGTTACTTTATAGTCCCCACAAATTCTGACCGTGCCATCACCTTTGAGTACCGGGACAATCGGACTGGCCCACTCATTGAATTCCACCGGCGCGATGATGCCTTCTCGCCGCAGCCTGTCCAGCTCAATTTCCACTTTCTCTCGCATCATATATGGTACCACCCGTGCTTTGTGGTGGATGGGTCGTGTACCGGGAACCAAGTGGATCTGCACCTTCGCCCCTGAGAAACTTCCAATGCCTGGCTCGAACAACGATGGGAATCTGCTCAGAACCTGGGCACATGAGGCGTGGTCGACAGACAAAAGCGCTCGGATGTCGTCCCAGTTCCAGCCAGCTTCTGCCGAACAGTGTAGGATCATCTCCTGGTACAATCCATAGTGGGAGTTCATGCACTGCTCCATGATAGGAGACTTTTACTTCTGCGCAGCCAATTACAGGGATCAGCTCTTTGGTGTAAGTTCTTAGCTTGGTGAGAATGGGGCTGAGCTTGGGTTTCTGTGCCTTGTTGCACCACAGCCTGTCGAAGGCCTTTTTGCTCATTATAGACTGACTCACACCCGTGTCCAGTTCCATGGATACTGGAATTCCGTTCAGTTCAACTTTTAACATAATCGGTGGACATTTCGTGGTGAAGGTGTATACCCCGTACAATTCTGCCTCCTCAGTTCGAGTCTCTAGTTCAGCCTGATCCACCATTGATCGATTTTCCTCTGCAACGTGGCAGTTTGCAGCTCGCCTGCACATTCGCTGGAGGTGTCCCATTGTTCTGCAGCCGTTGCACGCATAGTGCTTGAAGCGGCATTGATGGGCCCGATGATCACCTCCACAACGCCAACAAGGTGTTAACTACCTCACATTAATGATGGCGGCCTCTGGGTCATCTGAGGTTGTGCAGCAGCCACGTGTACGTTCTGCCATGTATATTCCTGCTTGAAAATGATGTTACTTTGGGCACAGTACTGGCCGAAACCTCTTAATGCTGCAAAATTTGTTTGGTGTTATGGCTGGTGGACATAAATACCTGGGCTATCGTTATGGCTTTGCTCAGATTCGGTGTTTCAACAGTCAATAGTTTGCGAAGGATAACCTCATGGCCAATGCCAAGCACAAAAAAGTCTCTTAGCATTTGTTCAAGGAATCCATCGAATTCGCAATGTCCTGCAAGGCGCCTTAGTTCGGCGACGTAGTTCACCACTTCTTGGCCCTCCGACCGTAGAACCGATACCTTGCCATCAAAACGCTTTCCTTCAGATTTTGGTGCTCCCAGACCAACGTACACAATTCTTCATAGGATTTGTTTGTTGGTTTCACCAGAGCTAGAAGATTCTTCATGAGGCCATAGGTTGTTGCCCCACAGACGGTAAGGAGAATCGCCCTTCGTTTGGCAGCGTTCTCGTCCCCTTCCAGCTCGTTGGCCACGAAGTATTGGTCGAGTCTCTCCACGAAGGCCTCCCAATCGTCCCCTTCTGAGAATTTCTCCAGGATACCAACAGTTCTTTGCATTTTCGCGTGGTTGTTCGTTACCTCGTCGCCAATTATTATGCTCATAATAAAGGATGAAATGGAGTACTGTATGTAATGAGTATGTGTGACCTTAGCTCCTTTAATTGAAATCCAGAGTGCTGGTACAGCGTGGGAGGCCTGTTTATCTACGTGAGTCCCTTGGGACTCTAACAGGTAGGCCCTCTGGTGGTGGTGGTGTGGTTGCCAAGGGTTACATACATAACAGGAATATAATGTGGAGAAATGTGAAGTTATCCACTTTGGTAGGAAAAATAGAAAAGCAGAGTATTTTTTAAATTGTGAGAGATTGGGAAATGTTGGTGTTCAGAGGGACCTGGGTGTCCTTGTACATGAATCACTGAAAATTAACATGCAGGTACAGCAAGCAATTAGAAAAGCAAATGGTATGTTGGCCTTTATTACAAGAGGATTTGAGTATAAGAATAAAGACGTCCTAATGCAATTATATAGGGCTCTGGTGAGACCACACCTGGAGTTTTTTGAGGGAGTGCAATGAAGGTTCACCAGACTGATTCCTGGGGTGGGGGATTGTCCTATGAGGAGAGGTTGAGTAGACTAGGCCTACATTCTCTAGAATTTAAAAGAATAGGAGGTGATCTCATTGAAGCATGCAACATTACAGGGCTGGCCAGGGTAGACACAGGGAGGATGTTTCCCCTGGCTGGGGAGTCTAGA
This sequence comes from Pristiophorus japonicus, assembly GCF_044704955.1. Classification (NCBI taxonomy): domain Eukaryota; kingdom Metazoa; phylum Chordata; class Chondrichthyes; family Pristiophoridae; genus Pristiophorus; species Pristiophorus japonicus. The sequence goes on along the minus strand of NC_091979.1, from coordinate 220,930,797 downwards.
ACCAGGGGTCACAGTCTCAGAATAAGGGGTCAGCCATTTAGGACTGAGATAAGGAGAAATTTCCTCTCAGAGTGATGAATCTTTGGAACTGTGTACCCCAAAAGGCTGTGGAGGCTCAATTGTTGAGTATACTCAAGATGGAGTTTGATAGATTTTTGGATATTAAGGGAATCAAGGGATATAGGGATAGTGCAAGAAAGTGGAGCTGAAGTTGAAGATCAGCCATGATCTTATTGAATGGTGGAGCAGGCTCAAGGGGCCGAATAGCCTACTCCTGCTCCTATTTCTTATGTTCTTAAAAACTCAATGATGAGTCTGTAGAAAAACAACACAAAAACATAGAGAGCAATGCATCAGCCAGTGCAGTTTATTATTGTTACAACTGAGTAGCTTGCTAGGCCATTTCAGATAGTTAAGAGTCAACCACATTGCAGTGGGAACATCAGCGGCAGGTCGGGGCCATAAAAGGAGCGGTGGCCAGGGAGCAGCGTGGAGGCATATCACTGCAAGGTACATCGCGAGCTGGTGCAGGAGGGCTGTGAAGAGTGGCGTCATCAAGATCCAGGTCGGTGATTGGAGTGTGGCCAGAAACAGCAGAAGCAACGAAATTGGGGCGGAGCGACGAGAGACTGTGGAGGGACGTGATCGGGGCCCAGGGGTGGCACGGGGGCCAGGTGCCAGGGGCAGCATGGACCAGCCCACACTACAATACATATGCACACTAGGTCTGTGCAGCAGAGCTGGTCTCCAGTTGTTTTGAGTAATCCTTGCCACTGGACCAAGACCTAGTTCTGTCAAGCCGGTGTGCAACGGCCACCCTACATTAAAAAAATGCACGCACAGGCATCTTCCACCCTTCAGGATGTAGTTTGGGTCCTTCATTGAAACACCTGTGAACTTGTCCTTTTTTTGGCGTGGAAGCAAGTCATCCTCGTTTCGAGGGACTGCCTATGATGATGATGACATTGCAGTGGATCTGTAGTCACATAGGCAGATTTATTTCATTAGTGAACCAGATGGATTTTTAACGACAATCCGATAGTTTCATGGTCACCATTACTGATACTAGTTTTTTATTCCAGATTTATTTAATTAATTGAATTTAAATTCCCCATTTGCTGTGGTGGGATTTGAACTTACGTGTCCGGATCATTAGTCCAGGCCTCTGGGTTACGTCGTCGTCATCATCATCATCATCATCATCATAGGCAGTCCTTCAGGGTCGAGGATGACTTGCTTCCACACTAAAAATGAGTACTCAGGTGACTGATGAACTCATTTTAAACGTTGGAAGATGCCTGAGCGTGAATTATTTTAATGTGGGGTGGCCGTTGCACACCAGCCACCACTCGGCTTGACGGAGCAAGGGGATCCAAGCTGACTGGAGACCAGGCTCTGCCGCATTTGCCAATATATACTCACAAACTCAAACATACTCCTACTGTTCTCCTTCCTTCCCACAGGACCTCTCTCGACATGGAATTCATAGTATGCATTGTGTGCCTCATGACCTCACATCTTCGCTATTGGCCCATGCTGCACCTTCCCTTGGTCTTGTCCACGCTGCTCCACCTGTGGGCTCCAACCTCTGTGCCTCGTCCGTCCTCTCCTCTCCTCTCTGCTTCCGATCTCCGGACCTCGTCGGTCCCGACTTTCGAACCTCGCCAGTCCCTCCCTCCACTCCTCCCTGATTCCGACATCCACTCCACGCCGCTTCCGACCTCCGTTCCTCGCCGCTTCCGACCTCCAGTAACATCACCACAATGCTACTGTAACCGCTTTTGTTTGCGGTGTTGTGATGTACTTTGGGCCTTCAAGTGTTGTATCCTGTCTTTCATTCCTTGCCACCCTTTTGCAGTCACGAATTCCTATAATCCTTTGCATATGGAATGGAATTTCGACTTTGTTGATTTTCTAAGATCAAAAATTTTTGCCACCCATTTGCCATCCCACTGATGGTTAGCGACGAAATCACGCCACATAAAAACATCTTTGTGTTTGATTAAAGCTGCTGTAATTTCACCTGTAGTTTAACGTTCCCACCTCACCAGTCTCACTTTTTGAGTAAGAGGAATGCAGCATTGCAGCTGGGGGGCGCTTGACTTCGTTGGGAGGCGGTGCTTTTGGTGTATCTTCTGCTTTTGATTGGCAGCTGCAATGACAGTCGCAGATACCCGACTTGCTGATTGGTGAATGAGCGCCAGGGGGCGGGTTGGAGATGCCGGGCGGTGCCACGAGCAGGTGCGCCGGAAACGGATTATTTTCAAAATTCATCTCTCGGGGTTCTCGGCGAAAGTAAACAACTGACCGCCGGGATGGGGGAGCGCGCGCCAGGGCCGCACAACCACTGCAAGCGCTTCAACTACATCTGCCTCAAATTCGCTCTCGTCACATACGCCACCATCTTCTGGGTAAGTGTCAAGTAGCACAGGGAGAATCAACTGCAGCGAGATAAAAGTTTACTGCGTGTGTGTGTGTGGTGAGAGCAACTCGTAATGAAAGTGCCCCAGACCTGGCACCGGCCGAGAGTTCCAGACCTGGCACACAGAGTTCCAGACCGAGAGCCCCAGACCTGGCACAGACCGAGAGCCCCGGACCGAGAGCCCCAGACCTGGCACCGGCCGAGAGCCCCGGACCTGGCACCGGCCGAGAGCCCCAGGCCGAGAGCCCCAGACCTGGCACCGGCCAAGAGTTCCAGACCTGGCACACACAGAGAGTTCCAGACTGAGAGCCCCAGACCTGGCACCGGCCGAGAGTTCCAGACCTGGCACACACCGAGAGCCCCAGACCTGGCACAGACCGAGAGCCCCGGACCGAGAGCCCCAGACCTGGCACCGGCCGAGAGCCCCGGACCTGGCACCGGCCGAGAGCCCCAGGCCGAGAGCCCCAGACCTGGCACCGGCCAAGAGTTCCAGACCTGGCACACACAGAGAGTTCCAGACTGAGAGCCCCGGACCTGGCACCGGCCGAGAGTTCCAGACCTGGCACACACCGAGAGCCCCGGACCGAGAGCCCCAGACCTGGCACAGACCGAGAGCCCCAGACCTGGCACAGACCGAGAGCCCCGGACCGAGAGCCCCAGACCTGGCACCGGCCGAGAGCCCCGGACCTGGCACCGGCCGAGAGCCCCAGGCCGAGAGCCCCAGACCTGGCACCGGCCAAGAGTTCCAGACCTGGCACACACAGAGAGTTCCAGACTGAGAGCCCCAGACCTGGCACCGGCCGAGAGTTCCAGACCTGGCACACACCGAGAGCCCCAGACCGAGAGCCCCAGACCTGGCACCGGCCGAGAGCCCCGGGCCGAGAGCCCCGGACCTGGCACCGGCCGAGAGCCCCAGGCCGAGAGCCCCGGACCTGGCACCGGCCGAGAGCCCCAGGCCGAGAGCCCCGGACCTGGCACTGGCCGAGAGCCCCGGACCTGGCACAGGCCGAGAGCCCCGGACCTGGCACAGGCCGAGAGCCCCGGACCTGGCACAGGCCGAGAGCCCCGGATCATGCATAGGCCGAGAGCCCCGGACCTGGCACCGGCCGAGAGCCCCGGACCTGGCACCGGCCGAGAGCCCCGGACCTGGCACTGGCAGCGGATCCCAGACCTAGCAATGAGAGCCACAGATCTGGCACTGAGTTTTAGACCTGGCACTGACCGAGAGCCTCAGCCAGACCTGGCGCTGACTGAGAGCCCCAGACCTGGCAATGAGTGTCCCATACACCCCAGACACCACAAGCATGATTGAGAGTCCCTGACATGGCACTGAAAGCCCTGATACTGCTAACCCTGGACATGGCACCCAGTATCCTGACACTAATAGTCTTGTACAGGGCACCTAGTGCCCTGGCCCTAATAGCCTTGGCATAATGGCCCTTGACATCACACCTAGGGCCTTAGCACTGAAATTTGGCACAGTGAGCCTTGTACATGGCAGTAATAGCAATGGACCTGACATCAAATATTCCAGCACTGATAGCCTTGAACCTGACTGATACCTGAATTTTGAACCAAAAGCCCTAGTGCTGGCACACAATCCCTGGACCTAGCATTGAGAGTCTGGATCTGGCTCTAATTGCCCTGCCTTGTGGCTGGACTGAAATATATCGGTGTTGCAAAAAGATTTAGGAGTCCAAAACTGGACAGATAAGAAAAAAAGAACTTGCATTTATTTTGCACTTTTCATAACTTCAGGATGTCCCAAAGTGCTTCACAGCCAATGAATTACTTTTGAAGTATAGTCACTGTGGTAATGTAGGAAACGCAGCAACCAAATTGCACACAGCAGGGTCCCACAAACAGTAATGACATAAGTGACCAGATGATCAATTTTTAGTAATCATGGTTCAGGACTAAATGTTTACCATGTCATGGGATCTTTTATGTCCATTGGAGAAGGCACATCTTATCAGAAAGAAAGAAAGACTTGCATTTATATAGCGCCTTTCACAACCTCAAATGCCCCAAAGAGCTTTACAGCCAATTAAGTACTTTTGAAATGTAGTTATTGTTCTAATGTGGGAAACACGGCAGCCAATTTGCACACTGCAAGCTCCCCAAAACAGCAGTGTGATAATGACTAGATAATCTGTTTTAGTGATGTTGGTTGAGGGTTAAATATTGGCCTGGACACCAGGAAGAACGCCCTGCTCTTTAAATAGTTTCATGGGATATTTTACGTCCACCTGAGAAGGCAGACGGGGCCTCGGTTTAATGACTTATCCGAAAGACAGCACCTCCGACAGTACAGCACTCCCTCTCAACTGCACTGGAGTGTCGGCCTAGATTATGTGTTCCAGTCTCTGGATTAGGGCGTGAACCCAAGACTGTCTGATTCGGAGGTGGAAGTGCTAATACTGAGACAAGCCTGATAGATGATACAGTGTTTGTAGGGTGAGTGTCACCAGAGATGGCAGAATAGGCATGGACTACCTGTTGATGTGACACTGGGTGACGTTTGGAGCAGAGGGAATCTGAGGCGATATTGCCCTCCATGAACTCCTGGGCAACAGTGCCTGCTTTGGGGCGTAGTGACTCTGAGTTAATATTGACCACTATGGGATATACTGACTGTTGTCAAAAGTTCCTTCTTTGGGGCGCAGGGACTCTTCAGATTATAGTGTCACTCTGGTGATGGTGCAGTAGAGCTGAGTTTCAGTATATCTCGCAGGATATAAAGATGCTGGGAGTGACCGTGCTCTCCCATGAAGTATAGAGACATTAAGGTGACAGACATTCCGCCGCCCCGCCCCTTGCCCAGCTACACAAACACACACAGGGCTTACCCTTGGGTGATGCACCCCTTTCCCTGGTAAAGGCTGGGGACCTGGGATGCCTTGATGATTGTGTCCTTTCCAGTTGGACATCGAGTTGCTGGTTTGATACAGCCACTATGGGTGTAGAGATACGAGGGTCACAGTATGCCCTACAATTTAAAGAAATTGAAAGAAAGAAAGACATTTATACATAGCGCCATTCATGACCTCAGGATGTTTCAAAGCTCTTTACAGCGAATGAAGTACTTTTTGAAGTGTAGTCACTTGTGATGTAGGAAATGGCGGCAGCCAATTTGGGCACAGCAAGTTCATACAAACAGCAATGTGATAATGACCAGATAATCTGTTTTTGTGATGTTGATTGAGGGATAAATAATTGGACTGGATACTGGGGATAACTCCCCTGCTCCTCTTCAAAATAGTGCCATGGGATCATTTACGTTCACCTCAGAATGCAGACAGGGCCTCGGTTTAGCATCTCATCCAAAAGACGGCACCTCTGACAGTGCAGCACTCCCTCAGTTCTACACAGGAGTCTCAGCCTAGATTTATGTGCTCAGTTCTCTGGAATGGGACTTGAACCCACAACCTCTGACTCAGGCGAGAGTGCTCCCAACTGAGCCACTGCTGATTGGATAAGCTTGCTTTATAGGCTGCAGAAATCTACCATTAACTGAATTCAATCTCTTGTTGAAACCTGGAGACAACGGTGCTCTTGTACTCCGTGGACATAGATAATAATGCTTTGTGCTATAGAGACTTGGGCATACTGCGTTTGTGTCTCAAAGATTTGGTGTCCTTTTGATTATAAAGGCCTTGGTCAGTTGGGTGCTGATATTTGTGGAAACCCATCATTGTGACTGAGTCTCCAAGTCAAACTATAATTTACGGAGTACATACTTTCTTTTTGAACGTGATGGCACCTCCCAAATCCCCGCCCATCTTTCCTGCAACTCCATGTTTAAACCCCTCCAATCAAGTTTCCGACCCCACCACAGCACTGAAATCGCCCTTATCAAAGTCACAAATGACATCCTATGTGCTGTGACTGCGGTAAACTATCTCTCCTCATCCTTCTCTACCTGCCTGCAACCCTTGAGACGGTTAACCACACTGTCCTCTTCCAATGCCTCTCTTCCGTTGTCTAGCTGGGTGGGACTGCCCTTGCCTGGTTCCAATCCTATCTATTCAGTCGGAGCCAATGGCTTATCTAGGATCTATCCTTGGCCCCCTCCTATTTCTCATCTAAATGCTGCCCCTTAATGACATCATCCCAAATTACAACGTCAGGTTCCACATATATGCTGACAACACCCAGCTCTACCTCACCATCACCTTTTTTGTCTTCACGAAGGAAGACACAAATAACCTTCCGGAAATACTAGGGGACCAAGGGAAGGAGGAACTCCTTTATTAGTCAGGAAATTGTGTTAGGGAAATTGATGGGATTGAAGGCCGATAAATCCCCAGGGCCTGATAGTCTGCATCCCAGAGTACTTAAGGAAGTGGCCCTAGAAATAGTGGATGCATTGTTGGTCATTTTCCAACATTCTATAGACTCTGGATTGGAGGGTAGCTAATGTAACCCCACTTTTTAAAAAAGGAAGAAGCGAGAAAACAGGGAATTATAGACCGGTTAGCCTGACGTTGGTGATGGGGAAAATGTTGGAATCAATTATTAAAGATGTAATAGCAGCGCATTTGGAAAGCAGTGACAGGATCGGTCCAAGTCAGCATGGATTTATGAAAGGGAAATCATGCTTGACAAATCTTCTAAAATTTTTTGAGGATGTAACTAGTAGAGTGGACAAGGGAGAACCAGTGGATGTGGTGTATTTGGACCTTCAAAAGGCTTTTGACAAGGACCCACACAAGAGATTAGTGTGCAAAATTAAAGCACATGGTATTGGGGGTAATGTATTGACGTGGATAGAGAACTGGTTGGCAGACAGGAAACAAAGAGTAGGAATAAACGGGTCCTTTTCAGAATGGCAGACCATGACTAGTGGGGTACCGCAAGGTTCAGTGCTGGGCCCCCAGCTATTTACAATATAGATTAATGATATAGACGAAGGAATTGAATGTAATATTTCCAAGTTTGCAGATGACGCTAAGCTGGGTGGCAGTGTGAGCTGTGATGAGGATGCTAAGAGGCTGCAGGGTGACTTGGAGAGGTTAGGTGACTGGGCAAATGCATGGCAGATGCAATATAATGTAGATAAATGTGAGGTTATCCACTTTGGTGACAAAAACAGGAAGGCAGAATATTATCTGAATGGTGACAGATTAGGAAAAGGGGAGGTGCAACGAGACCTGGGTGTCATGGTACATCAGTCATTGAAAGTTGGCATGCAGGCACAGCAGGCGGTGAAGAAGGCAAATGGCATGTTGGCCTTCATAGTGAGAGGATTTGAGTATAGGAGCAGGGCGGTCTTACTGCAGTTGTACAGGGCCTTGGTGAGGCCACACCTTGAATATTGTGTACAGTTTTGGTCTCCTAATTGAAGGAAGGACATTCTTGCTATTGAGGGAGTGTAGCAAAGGTTCACCAGACTGATTCCCGGGATGGCGGGACTGACATATGAAGAAAGTCTTGATTGGCTAGGCTTGCATTCACTGGAATTTAGAAGAATGAGAGGGGATCTCATAGAAACATGTAAAATTCTGACAGCTTAGATGCAGGAAGAACCGATGTTGGGGAAGTCCAAAACCAGGGGTCACAGTCTGAGGATAAGGGGTAAGCCATTTAGGACCGAGATGAGGAGAAACTTCTTCACTCAGAGAATTGTGAACCTGTGGAATTCTCTGCCACAGAAAGTTGTTGAGGCCAATTTGTTTGATATATTCAAAAGGGAGTTAGATGTGGACCTTACGGCTAAAGGGATCAGGGGTATGGAGAGAAATCAGGAATGGAGGGGTACTGAAGTTGCATGATCTGCCATGATCATATTGAATGGTGGTGCAGACTCAAAGGGCCGAATGGCCTCCTCCTGCAACTATTTTCTATGTTACTTGATCCCGCTACTGCCTCTGATTTGTCACGTTGCTTGTCCGACATTTAGCATTGGATGAATAGAAATGTCCTCCAATTAAATATTGGAAAGACTGAAGCCATTGTCTTTTGTCCCCGCCACAAACTCTGTTCCCTAGCCAGCGACTCCATCCCTCATCCCGGAGACTGCCTGAGGCTGAACTAGACTGTTCGCAACCTCAGCTCTATCCACATATCCACTACAATTATTTAGACCGCCTACTACCATCTCCGTAACATTGCTCGTCTCCGCCCCTGCCTCAGCTCATCTGCTGCTGAAATCCTCATTTATGCCTTTGCTACCTCCCACTTTGCACTCTCTGTAAACTTGAGTTCTGCTGCCCATATCCTAACTTGTACCAAGTTCCGTTTGCCCATTACCCCTGTGTTTGCTGAACTATATTGGCACCCAGTCTGGCAATGCCTCAAATTTAAAATTCTCATCCTTGTTTTCAAATCTCTCCATGGTGTCATCCATCCATATCTCTGTAACCTTCTCCAGCCCTACAAATCCGAGATCTCTGCGCTCATCCAATTCTGGCCTCTTGCGCATCCCCAATTTTCATCACTCCACCATTATGTGTTTTTCCTGCCTAAAGCTGTCTGCCTCTCCTCCTTTAAGGCACTGTTACAACCTACCTCTTTGACCAAGCTTTTGGTCATCTGTCCTAATATTCTTTAGTGGTTTGGTGTCCCATTTTGTTTGATAGTGCTCACGTTGAAGCACCTTGGGACTTTTACTACATTAAAGGCGCTATATAAATAGACGTTTTTGTTGCAGGGCGACACCTCATTAAGCCTCGGTAGCTAAGGCACAAGTTGGCTTTGAGACTCCCAGTGTAGGGGCATTGCTGTAGTTTAAGAAAACATTTCTCAGGATATGGGTGTTGCTGGCAAGGCTGGCATTTATTGCCTATGCTTGGTTGCCCTAAGCAATTGTCTTCAAATGCTGAAGTCTGTGTGGTGTCAACATGATTTTATGAAAGGGAAATCGTGTTTGACAATTTTAGTAGAGTTCTTTGAGGATGTAACGAGCAGGGTGGATAAAGTGGAACCAGTAGATGTAGTGTATTCAGATTCCAGAAGGCATTCGATAAGGAGCCACATAAAAGGTTACTGCAAAAGATAAGAGCTCACTGGGTTGGGGATAATATATTAGCATGGGTCGAGATTTGGCTAATTAACAGAAAACAAAGAGTCAGGATAATGAGTCATTTTCAGATTGGCAAACTAACTAATGGGGTGCCACAGGGATCAGTTCTGGGGCCTCAACTATTTACAATCTATATTAATGACTTGGATGAAGGGAGCGAGTGTACTGTAGCCAAATTTTCTGATGATACAAAGATAGGTACAAAAGCAAGTTGTGAGGAGGACTCAAAGAATCTGCAAAGGGATATAGATAAGTTAAGTGAGTGGGCAAAAATTTGGCAGATGGAGTATAATGTGGGAAAATGTGAGGTTATCTATTTGGTAAGCAGAATAAAAAAGCAAATTATTATTTAAATGGAGAGAGACTACAAAATGCTGTGGTACAAGGGGATCTGAGGTCCTCGTACATGAAATACAAAGTTAGCATGCATGTACAGCAAGTAATTAGGAAGGCAAATGGAATGTTGGCCTTTATTGCAAGGGGGATGGAGTATAAAAGTAGGGATGTCTTGCTACAACTGTAGGTGAGACCACACCTGGAATACTGTGTACAGTTTTGGACTCCTTATTTAAGGAGGGATATACTTGCATTGGAGACATTCAGAGAAGGTTCACGAGGTTGATTCCTGAGATGAAGGGGTTGTCTTGTGAAGAAAGGTTGAGCAGGTTGGGCAGATACTCATTGGAACAATGAGAGGTGATCTTATTGAAACATATAAGATTCTGAGGGGGCTCGACAGGGTAGATGCAGAGAGAATGTTTCCCCTCATGGGGGAATTTAGAACTAGGGGGCATAGTTTCAGAATAAGGGGTTGCCCATTTGAAATGGAGATGAGGAGGAATTTCTTCTCTCCGACGGTCGTGAATCTGAATTCTCCACCCCAGAGAGCTGTGGAGGCTGGGTCATTGATTATATTTAAGATGGAGATAGATAGATTTTTGAACTGCAGGGGAGTCAAGGGTTATGGGGAGCGAGCAGGAAAATGGAGTTGGGGCCAAGATCAGATCAGCCATGATCTTATTGAATGGCGGAGCAGGCTCAAGGGCCCAAATGGCCTACTCCTGCTCCTATTTCTTATGTTCTCATGGTGAAAGTACTTCCACAAAGCTGTTAGGCAGGGAGTTCCAAGATTTTGCCCCAGTGAAGATGAAGGAATGGTCATATATTTCCAACTCAGGGTGGTGTGTGACTTGGAGGTGGTGGTGTGTGACTTGGAGGTGATGGTGTTCCCATGCACCTGCGGCCCTTGCCCCTCTAGGTGGTGGTGAGTTTGGGATGTGCTGCTGAAGAAGCTTTGTTGAGTTGCTTTAGTGCACCCAGTAGATAGTACACACTGGTGGATGGGGTGTCAATCAAACGGCTTGTTTTGTCCTGGATAGTGTCAAGGTTCTTGAGTGTCGTTGGAGCTGCACGCATCCGGAGAAGTAGATAGTATTCCATTACAGTCCTGACTTGTGCCCTGTTGGTGATGAAAAGGCTTTGGGAATCAGGACGTGAGCCACTCGTCACAGAATACTCAGCCTCTAGTAGTCATGGCATTTACGTGGCTGGTCCAGTTGAGTTTTTGGTCAATGGTGACCCTCAGGATGTTGATGGTGGGGGATTTGGTGATGATAATGCCATTAAATGACTTGGCTCCTTGTTGGAGTTGATCTTTTCTTGGCAGTTGTGTGATGCAAATGTTACTTGACAGTTATGAGCCCAAGCCTGCATATTGCTCAGGTCTTGCTGCATGTGAGCGTGAAATGCTTCATTAGCTGAGGAATTGCAAATGGAGCTGAGCACTGCAATCACTTCTAACCTTATGATGGAGAGATTATCATTGATGAAGCTACTGAAGATAGTTGGGCCTCGGACACTGCCCTGAGAAACTCCTGCAACAATTTACTGGGGCTGAAATGCATGACATTCAACAACCACAACCGTCATTCTCTGTGCCAGGTGTGACTCCAACCACTGGAGATTTTTCCCCTGATCCTCATTGACCAGTATTACTGGGGTTCCTTGGTGCCACACTCGAATTCTGCCTTGATGTAGAGAGCAGTCACTTTCACTTTGCCTGGAAGATTTGTGACTTCGAGGGGAACTTGAAGGATCTCTAGTCCTTGGTGCTAGAGGTCGCAGAGGAGGGAGGTGAGTTGCAGTGCATCCTGCAGATTATACTGCAGTTACAGTGCAGCTGTGATGGAGGGAGTCCAGTCGCAGGGACACCAGTCAAGCAAGCTGCTGTCGTGTATCTAGGACTATTCGACCCATTAGGGCATTGATTTACAGGGTGCTGAATGAAAACTCCCAGCCCTGAATGACAAATCTATACCTCCAGTCCCCATCAATGAGAGAAGACAACTTGGTTAATCAACAACATCGTTCTGGGATACTGCAGACCTGCTTGGTTCAGATATTGAATTACTCTGTCTGCTTTTGAGGTTCAATTTGATTACAAACTTCCATAACCAGTCTGTTGATCATTAGGCAACTGACAAATGTGTGCTCGAACTCTAAACAGGCAAAAAGCTGGCAGCAGGAACTCCTCCTGGACAGCATGGGAACATAAGAACATAAGAAATAGGAGCATAAGTAGGCCATTTGGCCCCTCGAGCCTGCTCCGCCATTCGATAAGATCATGGCTGATCTGATCCTGGCCTCAACTCCACTTCCCACCCACTCCCCATAACCCTTGACTCCCTTATTCAAAAATCTGTCTATCTCTACTTTAGCTTCAATGACCCTGTGATAGTTGGAACTGGTGCTCTCCACTCTCCCGTCCTGCGACAGTTGGAATTGGTGCTCTCCACTCTCTGGCCCCAAGTTTCCACATGATTTGCTCCTGATTTTTAGGAGCAACTGGTGGAGAACGGACTATCTTAGAAATTGCAATTCTCCACATTTTTTTTTCTGCAGTTCTAGTCAGTTAGAACAGTTTCATTTTGGAACAGAATTTTTTCTTCAAAAGGGGGGGTGTCCGGCCACTGACGCCTGATTTCAAAGTTTCCACAGTGAAAACTTACTTCAAACTAACTTAGAATGGAGCAATTGAAGATTTTTGTAGGCCTGAAAAAACCTTGTCTACACATTAAAAAATCAGGCGCAGGTTACAAATTAGACGTCCGGAACGAGGTGGGGGGGGGAAGGGAAGTCATTAAATTCTACAATAAATCCTTATTTATACTTATACAAATATTATACAAATAAATCCAACCTGAATAAAAATTTATAAGCAAAGAAAAGATTAAATAAACCATCTTCCTACCTGTGTGAAAGTGCTTCAGGCAGTGAGAAGGCTGCAGGAAGCCTCAGAAGTTGAGGCAGCCGTTTCCCGACGGCGGGGGGCCGGGGGGGGGGGGGGTGCGGGGAAGGCCGTCGGGAAACGGCTGCCTCAACTTCTGAGGCTTCCTGCAGCCTTCTCACTGCTGCAAGAAGCCTCAGTACTGATCATGGAAGGGCAATGTGCTTTTATTAAAAAATGTTAAAAAATTAAACAGCTACAAAGAACTACAAAAATGGCCGAGTGCCAATGTTTCCTTCACACTGCATGTGCGCGAATGCTCCAACGTACACGCGCAGGGTTGCCGGCACGAAAAAAACTAATTTAAATGGTACCCGCCCCCTCCCTCTTACAAAATAGGTGCGAGTGGTAGGCTCCGCCCCCCTGGGTGCCGCGCCAAGCTGCCATGGAGCTGCAAAGCGCTCGAGAATAGCGCGTTTTTTTTCAGGCACCGTTTTCGGAGGGGCGCCCGTTTTGTAGCGTGTGGAAACTTGGGGCCTCTGTCCTGTGACAGTTGGAACTGGTGCTCTCCACTCTCTGTCCTGTGACAGTTTGAACTGATGCTCTCCACTCTCTCTCCTGTGACAGTTGGAACTGATGCTCTCCACTCTCTCGTCCTGTGACAGTTGGAACTGATGCTCTCCACTCTCTCGTCCTGTGACAGTTTGAACTGATGCTCTCCACTCTCTCGTCCTGTGACAGTTTGAACTGATGCTCTCCACTCTCTCGTCCTGTGACAGTTTGAACTGATGCTCTCCACTCTCTCGTCCTGTGACAGTTTGAACTGATGCTCTCCACTCTCTCTCCTGTGACAGTTGGAACTGATGCTCTCCACTCTCTCTCCTGTGACAGTTGGAACTGATGCTCTCCACTCTCTCGTCCTGTGACAGTTTGAACTGATGCTCTCCACTCTCTGTCCTGTGACAGTTGGAACTGGTGCTCTCCACTCTCTGTCCTGTGACAGTTTGAGCTGGTGCTCTCCACCCTCTGTCCTGTGACAGTTGGAACTGGTGCTCTCCACTCTCTGTCCTGTGACAGTTTGAACTGGTGCTCTCCACTCTCTGTCCTGTGACAGTTTGAACTGGTGCTCTCCACTCTCCTGTCCTGTGACAGTTTGAACTGGTGCTCTCCACTCTCTGTCCTGTGACAGTTTTGAACTGGTGCTCTCCACTCTCTGTCCTGTGACAGTTTGAACTGGTGCTCTCCACTCTCTGTCCTGTGACAGTTTGAACTGGTGCTCTCCACTCTCCTGTCCTGTGACAGTTTGAACTGGTGCTCTCCACTCTCCTGTCCTGTGACAGTTGGAACTGGTACTCTCCACTCTCCTGTCCTGTGACAGTTTGAACTGGTGCTCTCCACTCTCCTGTCCTGTGACAGTTTGAACTGGTGCTCTCCACTCTCTGTCCTGTGACAGTTTTGAACTGGTGCTCTCCACTCTCTGTCCTGTGACAGTTTGAACTGGTGCTCTCCACTCTCTGTCCTGTGACAGTTTGAACTGGTGCTCTCCACTCTCTCTCCTGTGACAGTTTGAACTGGTGCTCTCCACTCTCTGTCCTGTGACAGTTTGAACTGGTGCTCTCCACTCTCTCTCCTGTGACAGTTTGAACTGGTGCTCTCCACTCTCTGTCCTGTGACAGTTTTGAACTGATGCTCTCCACTCTCTCTCCTGCGACAGTTGGAACTGGTACTCTCCACTCTCCTGTCCTGTGACAGTTTGAGCTGGTGCTCTCCACTCTCTCTCCTGTGACAGTTTTGAACTGGTGCTCTCCACTCTCCTGTCCTGTGACAGTTGGAACTGGTGCTCTCCACTCTCCCGTCCTGTGACAGTTGGAACTGGTGCTCTCCAATCTCCTGTGACAGTTGGAACTGGTGCTCTCCACTCTCCCATTGGTGTAGGAGGGAGGGCTTTAGTTTCCTGAACAATTGGGACCGCTTCTGGGTAGGTGGGACCTGCACAAGTCGGACAAGTTACACCTCAACAGAGACGGGACCAATGTTCTCGCGGGTGGTTTTGATAGTATGGTTGGGAGGGCTTTAAAATAGCTTGGCAGGGGGATAGGAACCCAGGAGAGGGCTCTGAGCTAGTTAGGGTGGGTGAGAGCTCAGATGAACAGAACCCCAAGAAAGAATGCAAAAGGCAGGAGGCAACAGAGCAGAGTAGCACTGGGGTAAGTGTAAACCACAAGGTGATAGGAAGGGACAATATGTATGAATATAAAGTGGCTGCAGGAGGGGTCAAAACTAAAAATCATGGTTTTAAAAACTAGTATTAAAACACTCTACCTAAACGCACACAGCATTCGAAACAAAGTAAATGAGTTGACGGCACAAATCATTACAAATGGGTATGTTTTGGTGGCCATTACTGAAACGTGGTTGCAGGGTGGCCAAGACTGGGAATTAAACATACAGGGGTATCTGACAATTTGGAAAGATAGACAAGAGGGGAAGGGAGGTGGGGTAGCTCTGTTAATGAAGGATGATATCAGGGCAGTTGTGAGAGACGATATTGGCTCTAATGAACAAAATGTTGCATCATTGTGGGTGAAGATTGGAGATAGTAAGGGGAAAAAGTAACTGGTGGGCGTAGTTTATAGGTCCCCAAATAATAACTTCATGGTGGGGCGGACAATAATCGGGAATAATGGAGGCATGTGAAAGAGGAACGGCAGTAATCATGGGGGATTTTAACCTACATATCGATTGGTCAAATCAAATCGCACGGGGTAGCCTTGAGGAGGAATTCATAGAATGCATACGGGATTGTTTCTGTGAACAGTATGTTACAGAACCTACAAGGGAGCAAGCTATCTTAGATCTGGTCCTGTGTAATGAGGCAGGAATAATAAATGATCTAGTAAAAGATACTCTCGGAATGAGTGATCACAGTATGGTTGAATTTGTAATACAGATTGAGGGTGAGGAAGTAGTGTTTCAAATGAGCGTACTATGCTGAAACAAAGGGGACTACAGTGGGATGAGGGCCGAATTGGCTAAAGTAGACTGGGAACACAGATTAAACGGCGGCACAATTGAGGAACAGTGAAGGACTTTTAAGGAGCTCTTTCATAGTGCTCAACAAAAATATATTCCAGTGAAAAAGAAGGGCGGTAAGAGAAGGGATAACCAGCCGTGGATAACCAAGGAAATAAAGGAGAGTATCAAATTAAAAACCAATGCGTATAAGGTGGCCAAGGTTAGTGGGAAACTAGAAGATTGGGAAAATTTTAAACAACAGCAAAGAATGACTAAGAAAGCAATAAAGAAAGGAAAGATAGATTACGAAAGTAAACTTGCGCAAAACATAAAAACAGATAGTAAAAGCTTTTACAGATTATATAAAACGGAAAAGAGTGACTAAAGTAAATGTTGGTCCCTTAGAAGATGAGAAGGGGGATTTAAAAATAGGAAATGTGGAAATGGCTGAGACCTTAAACAATTATTTTGCTTCGGTCTTCACAGTGGAAGACACAAAAACCATGCCAAAAATTGCTGGTCACGGGAATGTGGGAAGGGAGACCCTTGAGATAATCACTATCACTAGGGAGGTAGTGCTGGACAGGCTAATGGGACTGAAGGTATACAAGTCCCCTGGTCCTGATGAAATGCATCCCAGGGTATTAAAAGAGATGGCGGAAGTTTATAGCAGATGCATTCGTTATAATCTACCAAAATTCTCTGGACTCTGGGGAGGTACCATCGGATTGGAAAGCAGCTAATGTAACGCCTCTGTTTAAAAACGGGGGCAGACAAAAAGCAGGTAACTATAGGCCGGTTAGTTTAACAGCTTCAAGCATTTTCCCCACTACAGATATCATTAAGGAAGAAATAGCGGGACATCTAGATAGGAATAGTGCAATCAAGCAGACACAACATGGATTCATGAAGAGGAAATCATGTTTAACTAATTTACTGGAATTCTTTGAGGATATAACGAGCATGGTGGATAGAGGTGTACCGATGGATGTGGTGTATTTAGATTTCCAAAAGGCATTCAATAAGGTGCCACACAAAAGGTTACTGCAGAAGATAAAGGTACGCGGAGTCAGAGGAAATGTATTAGCATGGATAGAGAATTGGCTGGCTGGCGGAAAGCAGAGAGTCAGGATAAATGGGTCCTTTTCGGTTGGAAATCGGTGGTTAGTGGTATGCCGCAGGGATCGGTGCTGGAACCACAACTGTTTACAATATATATAGATGACCTGGAAGAGGGGACAGAGTGTAGTGTAACAAAATTTACAAATGACACAAAGATTAGTGGGAAAGCGGGTTGTGTGGAGGACACAGAGAGGCTGCAAAGAGATTTAGATAGGTTAAGCGAATGGGCTAAGGTTTGGCAGATGGAATACAATGTCGGAAAGTGTGAGGTCATCTACCTTGGGGAAAAAAAACAAAAAAAGGGAATATTATTTGAATGGGGAGAAATTACAACATGCTGCGGTGCAGAGGGACCTGGGGGTCCTTGTGCATGAATTCTAAAAAGTTAGTTTGCAGGTGCAGCAGGTAATCATGAAGGCGAATGGAATGTTGGCCTTCATTGCAAGAGGGATGGAGTACAAAAGCAGGGAGGTCCTTCTGCAACTGTATAGGGTATTGGTGAGGCCGCACCTGGAGTACTGCGTGCAGTTTTGGTCGCCTTACTTAAGGAAGGATATACTGGCTTTGGAGGGGGTACAGAGACGATTCACTCGGCTGATTCCGGAGATGAGGGGGTTACCTTATGATGATAGATTGAGTAGTCTGGGTCTTTACTCGTTGGAGTTCAGAAGGATGAGGGGTGATCTTATAGAAACATTTAAAATAATGAAAGGGATAGACAAGCTAGAGGCGGAGAGGTTGTTTCCACTGGTCAGGGAGACTAGAACCAGGGGGCACAGCCTCAAAATAAGGGGGAGCCAATTTAAAATCGAGTTGAGAAGGAATTTCTTCTCCCAGAGGGTTGTGAATCTGTGGAATTCTCTGCCCAAGGAAGCAGTTGAGGTTAGCTCATTGAATGTATTCAAGTCACAGATAGATAGATTTTTAACTAATAAGGGAATTAAGGGTTATGGGGAGTGGGCGGGTAAGTGGAGCTGAGTCCACGGCCAGATCAGCCATGATCTTGTTGAATGGCGGAGCAGGCTCGAGGGGCTAGATGGCTTACTCCTGTTCCTAATTCTTATGTTCTTATGTACCTTTGTAATTGCCTTTATTTAAGTTCAGGACACCAGTTGGGGACCCAAGTATCTCACCCTCAAACTGAATTTGAAATTCTAACATGCTATGATCACTCTTCCCTCGAGGATCCTTAGGGTTACCATAACTTTAGAATGATGTATATACAAGATATATATGTCTCATAGACAAAAATTCTGATTTCAGCACATGATTTCCTGCGTTATGAGAATTTACTCTTCACCTCATTTTTTCCATTTAAAGATTCTTGTCATATATGACAATAATAGAATTTGAGCATTGGTTAAGATAGCTTAGTTTCAATTTAAAGAAAATAGAGGTACTATGTGCAGATGTTGGTAATTTATAAAAATTTGAGAACACAGAAAAGAAGCAGATGAACTGCAGAAGTTTGAGTTTAATTATAATTTGTACAACTGGCAGTTGAAGGCTATTGTCACTGTGACGAACCAGTGATGGAGAAATTAAATGACTATTTGCACTAGTTTTTTGTGTGTCCTTGTGTGCATGCACGCAGTTGACTCTGCCCCCTTTTTGTGCATGGGCGCTAGATTCGGTCACGCATGCGCAGTACGACGTACGAGGAAGCCGGAAATGGTGTCGAGCCGCGTGGAGGCTGCCGCTGGAGCTGTTTCTAGCTTTTTAATTATCTTCAGGACTTTTGCCTAGATTATCACTGTGATTATCTACACAAACATTTTCGCGGCCTTCTGTGAGAGAGAGAGAGAGAGAGAGAGAGAGAGAGAGAGACTGACTGACTGGCGGGGGGAGAAAGAGAGCGTGGCTGGGAGAAGGGAGAGAGAAAGAGAGAGACTGAAGGGAGGGAGAGAGAGAGACTGGCGGGGGGAGCTCGGGGGAAGGGGGGAGAGAGAGACAGGAGGGGGGAGATAGAGACGGTGGGGGGGAGAGAGAGAGACTTGGGCGGGGGGGGGAGAGAGAGAGAGGGAAACTGGGGGGAAGGAGAGAGAGAGAGAGAGAGAGAGAGAGTGACTGGCGAGGGAGGGAGTGAGAGACTGGGGAAGGAGAGGGAGGAGAGAGAGAGAGAGAGAGAGAAAGAAAGAGAGGCTGGGGGGAGGGAGAGAAAGAGAGGCTGGGGGGGAGGGAGAGAGTAAAAAATAGTATGGCTGAGGGTAGAGAAAGAAAGAGGCTGTGGGGGAAGGGAGGGAGAGAGAGAGACTGGGGGGTGAGGGGGAGAGAGAGGAAGAGGGGAGGGGGGAGAGAGGAAGAGGGGAGGGAGGGAGAGAGAAAGAGGGAGGCTGGGGGGGAGGGTAGAGAAAGAGAGAGAGAGAGAGAGAAAGACGAAGGGGAGAGACTGGGGGGAGAGAGGAGGGGGGGGGAGAGAGAGACTGGGGGGAGGGGGGGGAGAGAGAGAGGGAGAGACTGAGACTGAGACTGGGGGAGGGAGAGAGAGAGAGAGAGAGACTGGGGGGAATGGGGGGAGAAAGAGAGAGAGAGAGAGCGACTGGAGAGAGAGCGACTGGGGGGGAGACTGGGGGAGGGAGGAAGAGAGGGGGGAGACTGGGGGAGGGAGGAAGAGAGGGAGGAGACTGGGGGAGGGAGGAAGAGAGGGGGGAGACTGGGGGAGGGAGGAAGAGAGGGGGGAGACTGGGGGAGGGAGGAAGAGAGGGGGGAGACTGGGGGAGGGAGGAAGAGAGGGGGGAGACTGGGGGAGGGAGGAAGAGAGAGGGGAGACTGGGGGAGGGAGGAAGAGAGGGGGGAGACTGGGGGAGGGAGGAAGAGAGGGGGGAGACTGGGGGAGGGAGGAAGAGAGGGGGGAGACTGGGGGAGGGAGGAAGAGAGGGGGGAGACTGGGGGAGGGAGGAAGAGAGGGGGGAGACTGGGGGAGGGAGGAAGAGAGGGGGGAGACTGGGGGAGGGAGGAAGAGAGGGGGGAGACTGGGGGAGGGAGGAAGAGAGGGGGGAGACTGGGGGAGGGAGGAAGAGAGGGGGAGACTGGGGGAGGGAGGAAGAGAGGGGGGAGACTGGGGGAGGGAGGAAGAGAGGGGGGAGACTGGGGGAGGGAGGAAGAGAGGGGGGAGACTGGGGGAGGGAGGAAGAGAGGGGGGAGACTGGGGGAGGGAGGAAGAGAGGGGGGAGACTGGGGGAGGGAGGAAGAGAGGGGGGAGACTGGGGGAGGGAGGAAGAGAGGGGGGAGACTGGGGGAGGGAGGAAGAGAGGGGGGAGACTGGGGGAGGGAGGAAGAGAGGGGGGAGACTGGGGGAGGGAGGAAGAGAGGGGGGAGACTGGGGGAGGGAGGAAGAGAGGGGGGAGACTGGGGGAGGGAGGAAGAGAGGGGGGAGACTGGGGGAGGGAGGAAGAGAGGGGGGAGACTGGGGGAGGGAGGAAGAGAGGGGGGAGATTGGGGGAGGGAGGAAGAGAGGGGGGAGACTGGGGGAGGGAGGAAGAGAGGGGGGAGACTGGGGGAGGGAGGAAGAGAGGGGGGAGACTGGGGGAGGGAGGAAGAGAGGGGGGAGACTGGGGGAGGGAGGAAGAGAGGGGGGAGACTGGGGGAGGGAGGAAGAGAGGGGGGAGACTGGGGGAGGGAGGAAGAGAGGGGGGAGACTGGGGGAGGGAGGAAGAGAGGGGGGAGACTGGGGGAGGGAGGAAGAGAGGGGGGAGACTGGGGGAGGGAGGAAGAGAGGGGGGAGACTGGGGGAGGGAGGAAGAGAGGGGGGAGACTGGGGGAGGGAGGAAGAGAGGGGGGAGACTGGGGGAGGGAGGAAGAGAGGGGGGAGACTGGGGGAGGGAGGAAGAGAGGGGGGAGACTGGGGGAGGGAGGAAGAGAGGGGGGAGACTGGGGGAGGGAGGAAGAGAGGGGGGAGACTGGGGGAGGGAGGAAGAGAGGGGGGAGACTGGGGGAGGGAGGAAGAGAGGGGGGAGACTGGGGGAGGGAGGAAGAGAGGGGGGAGACTGGGGGAGGGAGGAAGAGAGGGGGGAGACTGGGGGAGGGAGGAAGAGAGGGGGGAGACTGGGGGAGGGAGGAAGAGAGGGGGGAGACTGGGGGAGGGAGGAAGAGAGGGGGGAGACTGGGGGAGGGAGGAAGAGAGGGGGGAGACTGGGGGAGGGAGGAAGAGAGGGGGGAGACTGGGGGAGGGAGGAAGAGAGGGGGGAGACTGGGGGAGGGAGGAAGAGAGGGGGGAGACTGGGGGAGGGAGGAAGAGAGGGGGGAGACTGGGGGAGGGAGGAAGAGAGGGGGGAGACTGGGGGAGGGAGGAAGAGAGGGGGGAGACTGGGGGAGGGAGGAAGAGAGGGGGGAGACTGGGGGAGGGAGGAAGAGAGGGGGGAGACTGGGGGAGGGAGGAAGAGAGGGGGGAGACTGGGGGAGGGAGGAAGAGAGGGGGGAGACTGGGGGAGGGAGGAAGAGAGGGGGGAGACTGGGGGAGGGAGGAAGAGAGGGGGGAGACTGGGGGAGGGAGGAAGAGAGGGGGGAGACTGGGGGAGGGAGGAAGAGAGGGGGGAGACTGGGGGAGGGAGGAAGAGAGGGGGGAGACTGGGGGAGGGAGGAAGAGAGGGGGGAGACTGGGGGAGGGAGGAAGAGAGGGGGGAGACTGGGGGAGGGAGGAAGAGAGGGGGGAGACTGGGGGAGGGAGGAAGAGAGGGGGGAGACTGGGGGAGGGAGGAAGAGAGGGGGGAGACTGGGGGAGGGAGGAAGAGAGGGGGGAGACTGGGGGAGGGAGGAAGAGAGGGGGGAGACTGGGGGAGGGAGGAAGAGAGGGGGGAGACTGGGGGAGGGAGGAAGAGAGGGGGGAGACTGGGGGAGGGAGGAAGAGAGGGGGGAGACTGGGGGAGGGAGGAAGAGAGGGGGGAGACTGGGGGAGGGAGGAAGAGAGGGGGGAGACTGGGGGAGGGAGGAAGAGAGGGGGGAGACTGGGGGAGGGAGGAAGAGAGGGGGGAGACTGGGGGAGGGAGGAAGAGAGGGGGGAGACTGGGGGAGGGAGGAAGAGAGGGGGGAGACTGGGGGAGGGAGGAAGAGAGGGGGGAGACTGGGGGAGGGAGGAAGAGAGGGGGGAGACTGGGGGAGGGAGGAAGAGAGGGGGGAGACTGGGGGAGGGAGGAAGAGAGGGGGGAGACTGGGGGAGGGAGGAAGAGAGGGGGGAGACTGGGGGAGGGAGGAAGAGAGGGGGGAGACTGGGGGAGGGAGGAAGAGAGGGGGGAGACTGGGGGAGGGAGGAAGAGAGGGGGGAGACTGGGGGAGGGAGGAAGAGAGGGGGGAGACTGGGGGAGGGAGGAAGAGAGGGGGGAGACTGGGGGAGGGAGGAAGAGAGGGGGGAGACTGGGGGAGGGAGGAAGAGAGGGGGGAGACTGGGGGAGGGAGGAAGAGAGGGGGGAGACTGGGGGAGGGAGGAAGAGAGGGGGGAGACTGGGGGAGGGAGGAAGAGAGGGGGGAGACTGGGGGAGGGAGGAAGAGAGGGGGGAGACTGGGGGAGGGAGGAAGAGAGGGGGGAGACTGGGGGAGGGAGGAAGAGAGGGGGGAGACTGGGGGAGGGAGGAAGAGAGGGGGGAGACTGGGGGAGGGAGGAAGAGAGGGGGGAGACTGGGGGAGGGAGGAAGAGAGGGGGGAGACTGGGGGAGGGAGGAAGAGAGGGGGGAGACTGGGGGAGGGAGGAAGAGAGGGGGGAGACTGGGGGAGGGAGGAAGAGAGGGGGGAGACTGGGGGAGGGAGGAAGAGAGGGGGGAGACTGGGGGAGGGAGGAAGAGAGGGGGGAGACTGGGGGAGGGAGGAAGAGAGGGGGGAGACTGGGGGAGGGAGGAAGAGAGGGGGGAGACTGGGGGAGGGAGGAAGAGAGGGGGGAGACTGGGGGAGGGAGGAAGAGAGGGGGGAGACTGGGGGAGGGAGGAAGAGAGGGGGGAGACTGGGGGAGGGAGGAAGAGAGGGGGGAGACTGGGGGAGGGAGGAAGAGAGGGGGGAGACTGGGGGAGGGAGGAAGAGAGGGGGGAGACTGGGGGAGGGAGGAAGAGAGGGGGGAGACTGGGGGAGGGAGGAAGAGAGGGGGGAGACTGGGGGAGGGAGGAAGAGAGGGGGGAGACTGGGGGAGGGAGGAAGAGAGGGGGGAGACTGGGGGAGGGAGGAAGAGAGGGGGGAGACTGGGGGAGGGAGGAAGAGAGGGGGGAGACTGGGGGAGGGAGGAAGAGAGGGGGGAGACTGGGGGAGGGAGGAAGAGAGGGGGGAGACTGGGGGAGGGAGGAAGAGAGGGGGGAGACTGGGGGAGGGAGGAAGAGAGGGGGGAGAGATGGACTTGGGGGAGGGAGGAAGGAAGAGAGGGGGGAGAGATGGACTTGGGGGAGGGAGGAAGGAAGAGAGGGGGGAGACTGGGGGAGGGAGGAAGGAAGAGAGGGGGGAGACTGGGGGAGGGAGGAAGGAAGAGAGGGGGGAGACTGGGGGAGGGAGGAAGGAAGAGAGGGGGGAGACTGGGGGAGGGAGGAAGGAAGAGAGGGGGGAGAGATGGACTTGGGGGGGGGGGGAGAGAGAGAGAGAGAGACGGGGGGAGAGATGGACTTGGGGGGGGGGGGGGGGCGGGGGGGGAGAGAAAGAGAGAGACTGGGAGGAATGAAAGAGAGACTGGGGGAGGGAGACTGGGGGGAATGAAAGAGAGACTGGGGGAGGGAGACTGGGGGGAGTTTGGGAGGGAGACTGGGGGGAGTTTGGGAGGGAGAGAGACTGGGGAGAGGGAGAGGGAGAGAGAGACTGGAGGAGGGAGAGAGGGGAGCGACTGGGGGAAGGAGGGAGGGAGAGAGGGGAGCGACTGGGGGAGGGAGAGAGGGGAGCGACTTGGGAGGGAGAGAGAGAGGGCAGAGACTGGGGAGAGGAAGAGAGAGAGAGAGACTGGGGGAGGGGAGGGAGGAGCGAAAGAGAAAGAGAGCGGCTGGGGGGAGGGAGAGAGAGAAAGAGAGAGGCTGGGGGAGGGAGAGAGAAAAAAAAGTGTGTGGCTGGGGGGGAGGGTAGAGAAAGAGAGAGGTTGGGGGAGGGAGGGAGAGAGAGAGAGACTGGGGGGTGAGAGAGAGAGAGACTGGGGGGAGGGGGAGAGAGAGAGAGACTGGGAGGGACAGAGAGAGAGAGGGAATGAGAGAGACTGGGAGAGAGAGAGAGAGATGGGGGGGAGAGAGAGAGAGAGAGAGAGAGAGAGACTGGGGGGAGGGGGAGAGAGAATGAGAGAGAGACTGGGGGGAGGGAGAGAGAGAGAGAGAGAGAGACTGGGGGGAGGGAGAGAGAGAGAGAGAGACTGGGGTGGGGAAAGTGAGACTGGGGGAGGGGGAGAGAGACTGGGGGAGGGAGGGAGAGAGAGGGGGGAAGAGACTGGGGGGAGAGAGAGAGAGACTGGGGCAGAGGGAGAGAGAGAGAGAGAGAGAGACGGGGGGGAGAGAGAGAGACTGGGCGAGAGAGAGAGAGTGAGAGAGACTAGGAGAAGGGAGAGAGAGACTGGGGGGAGGGAGAGAGAGCGCGAGAGAGAGACAGATACTGGGGGTTGGGAGGGAGAGAGACTAGGGGGAGGGGGCGAGAGGGAGGGAGCGAGACGGAGGGAGGGAGGGAGACGGGCGGAGGGAGAGAGAGACTGGGAAGGTAGAGAGAGAGAGAGAGACAAACTGGGGCGCGAAAGAGAGGCGGGGAGAGAGAGAGGGAGAGGTTGGAGAGACTGAGGGAGGGAGAGAGAGAGAGACAGACTGAGGGGAGGGAAGGAGAGAGAGAGAGAGAGACTGAGGGGGGAGGGAGGGAGAGAGAGTTGTGTATGGAGAAAGAGTCAGACTGAACACTGAGCTGAAAGTAAAGTGTGACCTTGCTCTTTTATTCCAGAGTGCCTCTCCAAATTGTGAAGCCTCCTTAAATACCTGTGCTCCCAAGGGATTATGGGATCCCTTGGGACTCCAAGGGATGAGCCCTCTGGTGGCTGTACAGAGTAAATACAAGTCCACATATATAACAGAGAGAAAGAGAGAGAGCCTGGGGAGTGGGGGAGAGAGGGAGAGGCTGGGGGGAGAGAGAGGGAGGGAGGGAGGGAGAGAGAGCGAGCCTGGGGGGAGAGAGGGGGACTGGGAGGAGAGAGGGAGCGAGAGAGAGCGACAGGGGTGGGTGGAGAGAGGGAGAGACTGGAGGGAGAGAGAGAGACGGGGGAGAGAGGGAGGGAGAGAGAGAGAGACTTGGGGGACGGGAGAGAGAGAGAGAGAGAGAGACTGGGGGGAACGGGAGAGAGAAAGAGAGGCTGGGGGAAGGGAGAAGGGGAGAGAGAGAGAGAGAGAGAGAGAGAGACTTGGGGGACGGGAGAGGGAGAGAAAGAGAGAGAGAGAGAGATTGGGAGGGAGGGAGGGAAAGAGACAGTGGGGGGTGAGAGAGAGCGAGAGAGATTGGAGAGGGAGCGAGGGGGGAGAGAGAGAGAGACTGGGGGGAAGGAGGGAGAGAGGGAGGGAGAGAGGGAGGGAGAGAGGGAGGGAGAGAGAGAGAGAGAGAGAGAGAGAGACTGGGGTTGTCATCATCATCATCGGCAGTCCCTCAGAATCGAGGAGGACATTCTTCCACTCCCAAGGTGAGTTCTTTGATGGCTGAACAATCCGATACAAGAGCCACAGACCCTGTTACAGGTGGGACAGACATTCATCGGGGGAAGGGGTTGGTGGGGCTGGTTTGCCGGGCTCTCCTTCCGCTGCCTGCGGCTGGCCTCTTCATGCTCGTTGCGTCGAGACTCAAAGAGCTCAACGCCCTCCCGGATGGACTTTCTCCACCTCCGGCGGACTGCGGCCAGGGTCTCCCAGGTGTCAGTGGTGATGTCGCACTTTACCAGCAAGGCTTTGAGGGTGTCCTTACAACGTTTCCGCTGTCCTCCTTTGGCTCGTTTACCATGAAGGAGCTCCGCATAAAGCATTTGCTTATGGAGTTTCGTACTTTGTGGCCTGCCCAGCGAAGCTGATTGAGCATGGTCAGTGCTTCAATACTGGAGATGTTAGCCTGGTCGAGGACACTGATGTTGGTGCGCCTGTCCTCCCAGGAGATTTTCAGGATCTTGCGGAGACATCGTTGGTGATATATCTCCAGCGACTTGAGGTGCCTTCGATACATCGTCCATGCCTCAGACCCATACAGCCGGGCGGGTATTACTACAGCCCTGTAGACCATGAGTTTGGTGGTAGATTTGAGGGCCTGGTCTTCAAACACTCTATTGCGCAGGCGGCCGAAGGCTGCACTGGCGCACTGGAAGCGATGTTGAATCTCCGCATCAATGCCTGCCTTTGATAAGAGGCTCCCGAGATATGGGAAATGGTCCTTGTTGTCCAGGGCCACGCCATGGATCTTGATGATTGGTGGGCATGCTGTGCGGCGGTGACAGGCTGGTGAAGGACCTTTGTCTTAAGGATGTTAAGCGTAAGGCCCATGCTTTCATATGCCTTAGTGAATACATTGATTATATCCTGGAGTTTAGCCTCTGAAAGTGCACAGACGCAGGCATCGTCCGCATACTGCAGCTCAGTGACAGAGGTTGGGGTGATCTTGGACCTGGCCTGGAGGTGGCGTCGGTTAAACAGCTTCCCACTGGTTCTGTAGTTTAATTCTACTCCAGCGGGGAGCATGTTGATTGTGAGGTGGAGCATGGAGGCGAGGAAGATTGAGAAGAGGGTTAGGGCGATGACGCAGCCCTGTTTGACCCCGGTCCGGACGTGGATTGGGTCTGTAATGGATCCGTTGGTAAGGATCACAGCCTGCATGTCATTGTGAAGCAGGCGAAGGATGTTGACAAACTTTTGGGTGCATCTGAAACGGAGGAGGACACTCCATAGACCCTTACGGTTGACAGTGTCAAAGGCCTTTGTGAGATCGAAAAAGGCTGCTGGTGCTTCCTGCATTTTTCCTGCAACTGGCGCGCTGCAAAGATCATGTCAGTTGAGCCCCATAGGGGACGAAATCCGCATTGTGATTCCGGGAGGAGCTCCTCGGCCACAGGAAGAAGACGATTGAGGAGAACTCGAGCGACAACTTACCCAGTGGCTGAAAGCAGGGAGATGCCGCAGTCGGACTTGTCCCCCTTTTTAAAAATGGTCACAATCACTGCATCTCTGAGATCTCCCAGCATGCTCTCCTCCCTCCAGATGAGAGAGATGAGGTCATGTATCCGCGCCAACAGCGCCTCTCCACCATATTTTAGCGCCTCAGCAGGGATTCCATCCACACCCGTAGCCTTGTTATTCTTAAGCTGTTTTATGGCTTTGCCAACCTCGTGCAAAGTTGGAGTTTCACTGAGTTGGTGGTGGGTGGCATGCTGCGGGATGGAATCGAGAACACTTGAGTCAACGGCAGAGTCTTGATTGAGGAGATGTTCAAAGTGCTCCTTCCATCGGGCCCTGACAGCCTCGGTGTCCTTGATGAGTGTTTCTCCGTTCTTGGCCAAGAGAGGGGTGGGGCCTTGGGAGTTTGGATCGTAGGTGGCCTTGAAGTAGGTGCAGTGAAGAATCGACGCATATCGTGGCCAGTTGTTGTATCTCCTGTGCTTTCTCCATCCACCACCTATTCTTTCGGTCCCGAGTTTTTTTTGTACCTGAGCCTTGAGCCGTCTGTAATGTTGTTTTGCAGCTCCCGAGTTGGGCTGTTGCTTGAGCTCAGAAATGCTTTGCACTTGCGATCTATTAGTTCTTCGATCTCCTGATCATTTTCATCAAACCAGTCCTGATGTTTTCTGGTTGAGTGACCAAGTGTCTTCACAGGCACTGGTTATAGAGGCTTGAAGGACAGACCAAGCACTATGGGGATTCAGCATCTTGGGGTCATCAAGGCACCCCAGATTGGCTGTCCGCTTCTGTCCCCGGCCGAATGGACTCTGCACCGGCCGCTTCTGTCCCCGGCTGAAGGAACTCTGCACCGGCCGCTTCTGTCCCCGGCCGAAGGGACTCTGCACCGGCCTGGACCAAAGGGTCTCTGCTGATGTTTCTGCATCGTCTTCCCATCACAAAGAGCGGCTCCGGCTCGGTACAGCGCAGCATCTTCCAGCCAGCCACCCGGCCCAGGAGAAGCGCTCGGTCCACAGCCACCCAGCTCGGGAGGAGCACTGGATTCGGAGGACGTCTGACCGGCCGAGGGGACTCCGGGACGACCTGCCAAAGGGACTCGAGGACGTGGGGCCGGCTGAAGGGATTCCAAGGTCGGCGTTCAATCCGCCAAAGGGACTCCGAGGCCGGCGCCGAACCGGCTGAAGGGACCGAGGTGTGGCGTCGTCTCATACTCCCAACCAACTTTTAATTCATTTTTAAACTTTTAGCCAACATTTAAACTCATTAAACAATTTAGGAGAACTTTTAAAACTTACATTTTAGACTCTCAACCGAAATACTTTTCAACATCTATTATTAACCTACATTGTTGGTTCAATGGTGAAATGGTGAGCACTCTGGACTTTGAATTTAGAGATCCGAGTTCAAATCTTGGTAAAAGCTGAATTTTTTTTTTAACCAATAAGGGAATTAAGGGTTACGGGGAGAGGGCGGGTAAGTGGAGCTGAGTCCACGGCCAGATCAGCCATGATCTTATTGAATGGCGGAGCAGGCTCGAGGGGCTAGATGGCCTACTCCTGTTCCTAATTCTTATGTTCTTTGACTTTTAACAACTTTTCAAAACTTTTTAAATTGGGGAAACTTTTATAATCTATTATTGACTTACATCTTAGATTTTTAACAATTCTTAGAAACTTCTTAAAACTTTTTAACATATCTTAGAAACTTTTGAAATAAATTGGGAACTTTTATCAACTCTTAATCTTTTAAAATAACTTTGGAAGTCACCTTCCTAATGCCTGACCCCCCCCCCCAACCTACCATCAGTGGCGCTACCTGACGCTGAGCTTGCGGCCAACACTTCGCCGTAGGCAGTTAGGATAATCGAGCTGTGTCTGGTCTCCAGTTGTCTTGGACCTCCTTGCCACTGGACCAAGACCTTGTTCAGCTAAGCCCGTGTGGTTGCCAGTGTACAGTGGCCACCCCACGTTAAAAGAACTCCCGCACAGGCATCTTCCACTCGGTCAATATGAAGTTCGGGACCTAGAACGTCAGGACCTTCATGAACAATCCCAACAGCAACAGGCCGGAACGCCTCACCACCATAGTTGCCCAGGAACTCAGACGTTTTGACATTGACACCGCCGCCCTAAGCGAGATCCGGCGGGCAGGGGAAGGCCAGTTGAAGGAACATGGTGGAGGTTACACCACCTTCTGGAAAGGGAAACCAGAGGCAGAACGCCGTCAAGAATGAGCTGGTCGACCGCCTCAAAGACTCCCCCTGTAAGGTCAACGAATGCCTCATGAGTCTCCGTATCACCCTATCTCAGAACCAATGTGCACCAGTCATCAGTGCGTACGCCCCCACGCTCGATGCAACGGATGAGGCTAAAGAGGGTTTTTATTCCAACCTCGAGACATCCTTGTCCTGTGTCCCCACGGATGACAAATTGATCCTCCTGGGTGATTTTAATGCCAGAGTTGGCAAAGACACAGCCCTCTGGGGAGGTGTGATTGGCAGAGAAGGGGGTAGGGAAAGCCAATTCCAGCGGTACCCTAAAATGTCTAGAACATGAACTCCTCATCACCAACACTCTTCCACCAGAGGGACAAATACAAGACATCATGGCAACAAACACTGGCACCTGCTTGACCATGTCATCGTCCGAGCCAGGGATCGCAAGGATGTGCACATCACCCGCGCTATGACAGGAGCTGACGACTGCTGGACGGACCACCGCCTAATCCGATCCATCATCAACATTAACATTGCCCCAAAAGCAGAGGGGACAGCAGAAGCAGTTCCGCAAAAAAGTTAATGCCAGGGCACTTGGAGACCCAGCTAAGAGAGCCCTCTACAGCCAGCGCCTCACTGGGGTTGTAGAGAGAGAGAGAGAGAGAGAGACTGGGGGGAGGTAGAGAGAGAGAGAGAGAGAGAGAGAGAGAGAGAGAGGGACTGGGTGGAGTGGGGAGAGAGCGAGAGATGTCGGCAGAGAGAGAGAAAAGAGAGCGGGGCAGAGCGAGAGAGATGGGGGCAGCTGGAGGAGAGAAACTGTGGGTGGGAGAGAGGAAGTGGGAAATGGGATCGGATGGGAGAGAGGGAACTCAGGGAAGCCGGATCTCGTTCTTCCAACCCTTTATACCCACACCGGATTTCTCGGAAAGCATGGTGCGTATGTGTCAAGGGACATCATTGGAGTGGATAAAAAACGGAAGTTACGACACTGTCATACCCAATAAACCTGTTAATAATCCGTGATCCACATGTACTGTCCCATCTGTGGTGCGGCAGAGGGTGGGGTAAGGTCAGGAACTTGGGCTGGGGGTTATCAGGAACTTGGGCTGGGGTGGGGCAGGCAGGAACTTGGGCTGCGGGGGGGTATCTGGAACTTGGGCTGCGGGGGGGGGGGGGTGTGTTCAGGCTGGGGGGGATCATGGGCTGGTGGGGGTGGGGTAGTGGGGAGCTCTCTCCTGTCTGGAGTTGGCAGTCAGAATGGCTCGAATTACACTTTGCAAAGTCACGGAGAACTTGGGCTGGGCGGTTCTAATTACATATTCCAGAGAAACTGCTGGGTCTCTTATCCTCCAAGGGGAGCAATCAGGTCATGTGATCAAGCGAACCCAATTAGAGCATTTTTCTGTTGCAAATAACTATGTCCTCAAATAAATTGCTATTGTTGCTCGGGAAGTGGGTGTTGAAACCTTTCCCCTCTGTTTTCCATTGAGAAATTCCCTAACTAGAGATCTGTGCTAACAGCTGGCTCTATCCTGGCAGCAGAAATATAATTAACTGTCCAAATAGCTGCTTTCTTCAGCAGAGTGGAAGAGGTTAAATGTCCTCAAAATGACTTGGAAAAGAGGTGTGCTAAGTTGAGAATCTGGAACTAAGTATGTCGGCTGCCAGTTGGTTCCAGCAAATCAGTTCATTGATAGCTGGATGTTGTGCAAACCCAGGGAAGATGAAAATGAGATGGACTTGAAGTAGGATCCAGAGTAAAGGGTGAACCTGACGCAGCTAATGGGAGCAAAAGGCTTAAGGAACGTAATTATTTTTTTCTGTGACCTCTGTGCAGTGAGTATTTCAGATGTTTTATGGTCTTGGTCCACTAGTGCTACTGAACAGGCAGTTTGATATATGTATGTTTGGATATCCATGGGCAGTGGTCTCTTGTTGGCTATTGACATGGTTTCCTTAACAGCCATGAATGAAAATACACTCGCACTCTTCCGATTTAAAAAAAAAGATTGTAATATAATGATGTATATAGTAGAACATGCCCAGTCTGTATATACGGAATATACTCTTGGAACTTCCAGTATTCAGTGTAAATATGTTCAGGGTATCAACCATCTTCGTCCATCTTTACACATATGTACAGACTGGAATGTATTTCAACTATAAACTTCTAAAGTTTATAAAATACACAATTTAGCTTGCCCCTTTATTTACTCTGGTTATTAAATAGCCACACAATGAGCCATTCAACATAGATTTCCAGAACAGCCGGTGGAGTCTGTTAACTCCCTCTTGCCAGAGTCCTAAAAAACAATGGTACAGGGATGAACAGGACAGAAAGTTCTGGCTGTCATCAAAACATGTGAATTTTAATCATCACCATCAAAACATGTGAATTTTAACTATCATATTACATAGAAATACAGAGCACAGAAACAGGCCATTCGGCCCAACCAGTCCATGCTGGCATTTATGTTCCACTTGATTCTCCACCCATCCTCCTTCATCTCACTCTTATCCCTCAATTCTCTTCACCCTCATTTGCTTATCTAGCTTCCCGTTATGCTCTTCACCTCAGCTACTCCCTGTGATAGTGAGTTCCACATTTTCACAACTTTCTGGGTAAAGAAGTTTATTCTGAATTCCCGATTTGATTTCTTGGTGACTTATATTGATGGCCTTTAGTTTTGCTCTTCCCCACAATTTTAAACACCCTCTCTTTATCTACTCTATCAAAACCTTTCATAATTTTAAAGACTTCTATTGGGTCACCCCTCAGCCTTCTCTTTTCAAGAGAAAAGAGACTCACCCTGTTCATCCTTTCCTGATCGGCATAACCTCGCAGTTCTGGTATCATCCTTTGTAAATCTTTTTGCACCCTGATATTGCACCTATAATTCCTGACATAGCCTATGAAAATTGATTGACCTATTAGAAGAGACTCACATGGCCAAGTTAACCTTTCTTAACATTGAGATTTGATCCTAGAAAATGGTTTGTTAAACATATCGTAATATGTCAGCCTTAACATGAATCTTTTTCTTACACTATAACACAATTATTTTAAAAGGCTACGGTTGCCATACAGCTTAGTAAGATTAGATTTGCAGTTCGCTGACAAGTTAATAACTTTGAATATGCAGGCTATCCCTGCAACGATACCTGCTCTTTGCCTAGTCTTTGTGGTCCCATCTTTTTCGCTCCCTCTTGGAAAATTATGTTGAGGCTCCATCTGTGGCTGTCGTCCTCTTCAGCCATTGTTTTGTCTTGGTCGTGTACTTGGCACGCACATTTTTTTCTGTGTTGTTCTGCTGTACAAATGGCCTTACTCTATGCTCAGAGACGTGAGCAGTTAATCACAGTGATGATATCCTTCACAAGTTGTACCTCTGTCAGCTTAAAATGGAATCTGTGTTAACTTCAGAATGTTCACTCTAAAACTACTCTATCTCTCTCTCTGCCATTTCTGTGACTCTTCCGCCAGTTCACACTCACATTCTCCTCTTTCTTTTTTTCCCCTCTCGTTTTCTTCTGTTAGTTTCTCTGATACCCAGGATAGCTACTGTTGTAAGAATATTTTTTTATCAGTGAACTTGTAGTTAGTGGGGTTAGGCTTAAAAAAAAATAAAGTATTCCTGAAATTATATGTTGAGATGGATTGGTACAGGAGTTTGATTTCAAAGGATGTTTGATTAAAGTTTTCTTATGGCAGTTGTGACTTCTGTGGGAAGCAGGTGCTCTTGATGGTTAGTCAATAGTTCACTTCTAAATACTTGGTGTCGCATTGAAAACCAACTGAAGTCCGAAATTTCAGAAGTTCTGGAAAGAGTGCGCATTAAAATCTGTGAATGTTTTTTGGAACACTATCTCGTGATGTTCTAATTTTTGACTACCCAAAATAGTTTATTTGAGGTGACTTTATATATTAAACGCTTGCACTCTTTATTCATTCACGTATTTAAAAGTTCTTTTTATTTAAAACGTCCTCCCTATGTGTATTACTGGTTGAGATGGTGGGCCTGAAATTCACCGTCCCCATATTTAGCTCGGGGAGGATTTGAGCGCTGTTCACTTCCGCGTGAAACGGCACGATGAAGCCGTTGTAAAGGTAAGTTTCCAGTGGAGAGGGAAGCAGCGTGTGGGCCTCTGGAAAGCCACCATGACGGCGAAATTCACTGAGGAAAAGGTAGGACTTTCCCCGGCAGTGCCCCCGCGAGGTTTTCAATGCGGTGCTTGAACGTGACATCGCTGGGGCCCTTTGGTAGGTAAATAGTTTTATTACTTTTTCAAGCATCCGCAGTATTTATGTTTTGATATAGTTTTCTTAATTATTCGTGTTTTTATTTCATTTTCCAGCATCTGCAATATTTAGCTTTTCATATAGTTTTATTAATTGTTTTAGCTCCATTAAACCTGCTGAGTGCTGCTCAGAGGTTTGCACATACCCCTGCACTTTTGTGCAACTTTCAGATCTGACTTTTTAGTGGAGTCCTGTGGGCTGCAGAGACCTGCTTGGCAGGGTACACCCTGAGGATGGGAAGAATGTTGGGAGGGCGACACCTGGTACACCTGGTCAGAATCAGGGCGGCATGGAGAAGAAGGCATCGCCGTCAGCACCGTGCAGACAGGCAGTGGGCAAGGGAGACAGCAACCATGAGTCGTTCATTCTGTGCCAGACCAGTGTGCCCGATGTCTTCACCGGCCCGAATCAGGATTGCAGTTGGCTGCTTGGGGACAAGGGATATCCCCTGTCCACTTGTCTGCTCACTCCACTGCGGAACTCCAGGACAGCACCAGAGCATGCATACAATGATGCTCATTGTGCTAACTGGTGCATCATTGAGCAGTGTATAGGCATCCTTAAGCAGAGATTCCAGTGCCTGGGCTGCTTTGGTGGCACCTTGCAGTACTCTTCTCAATGGGTCTCCATAATCGTCGTGGTCTGCTGCATGCTGCACAACCTGGCCATCATGAGGGGACAGCCGCTGGAGGTCGAGCCAGTAGTATCACCTGAGAAGGAGGAGGAGGATCCTTGTCATCCCATCGCAACCCTGAAAGGGCCGGATGCAGACTGGCCAGCACCCTCCTGGGAGGGTGCCTCATCACATATATGGAGGTGCTTGACACCTTCCCTGCAATCTCACTCCATGCATTATGTACTGCCTGTCTGCCAGGTCTCCCCACGTCAGGAAACAGTATTCTTCTTCTGTCCTCCACATCGTCCATCAGTGAACCTGTTGGCTGTCCTTGCACCTCTTACACCAGTCATCCTTCCAACCTTCTTCCCCCCCCCTCAGGACCTTACATAGAAACATAGAAAATAGGTGCAGGAGCAGGCCATTCAGCCCTTCTAGCCTGCACCGCCATTCAATGAGGTCATGGCTGAACATGAAACTTCAGTACCCCCATCCTGCTTTCTCGCCATACCCCTTGATCCCCCGAGTAGTAAGGACTTCATCTAACTCCCTTTTGAATATATTTAGTGAATTGGCCTCAACTACTTTCTGTGGTAGAGAATTCCACAGGTTCACCACTCTCTGGGTGAAGAAGTTTCTCCTCATCTCGGTCCTAAATGGCTTACCCCTTATCCTCAGACTGTGACCCCTGGTTCTGGACTTCCCCAACATTGGGAACATTCTTCCTGCATCTAACCTGTCTAAACCCATCAGAATTTTAAACGTTTCTATGAGGTCCCCTCTCATTATTCTGAACTCCAGTGAATACAAGCCCAGTTGATCCAGTCTTTCTTGATAGGTCAGTCCCGCCATCCCGGGAATCAGTCTGGTGAATCTTCGCTGCACTCCCTCAATAGCAAGAATGTCCTTCCTCAAGTTAGGAGACCAAAACTGTACACAATACTCCAGGTGTGGCCTCACCAAGGCCCTGTACAACTGTAGCAACACCTCCCTGCCCCTGTATTCAAATCCCCTCGCTATGAAGGCCAACATGCCATTTGCTTTCTTAACCGCCTGCTGTACCTGCATGCTGTACCTGCATGCTAACCTTCAATGACTGATGTACCATGACACCCAGGTCTCGTTGCACCTTCCCTTTTCCTAATCTGTCACCATTCAGATAATAGTCTGTCTCTCTGTTTTTACCACCAAAGAGGATAACCTCCCATTTATCCACATTATACTTCATCTGCCATGCATTTGCCCACTCACCTAACCTATCCAAGTCACTCTGCAGCCTAATAGCATCCTCCTCGCAGCTCACACTGCCACCCAACTTAGTGTCATCCGCAAATTTGGAGATACTGCATTTAATCCCCTCGTCTAAATCATTAATGTACAATGTAAACAGCTGGGGCCCCAGCACAGAACCTTGCGGTACCCCACTAGTCACTGCCTGCCATTCTGAAAAGTACCCGTTTACTCCTACTCTTTGCTTCCTGTCTGACAATCAGTTCTCAATCCACGTCAGCACACTACCCCCAATCCCATGTGCTTTAACTTTGCACATTAATCTCTTGTGTGGGACCTTGTCGAAAGCCTTCTGAAGTCCAAATATACCACATCAACTGGTTCTCCTTTGTCCACTTTACTGGAAACATCCTCAAAAAATTCCAGAAGATTTGTCAAGCATGATTTCCCTTTCACAAATCCATGCTGACTTGGACCTATCATGTCACCATTTTCCAGATGCACTGCTATGACATCCTTAATAATTGATTCCATCATTTTACCCACTACTGAGGTCAGACTGACCGGTCTATAATTCCCTGTTTTCTCTCTCCCTCCTTTTTTAAAAAGTGGGGTTACATTGGCTACCCTCCACTCCATAGGAACTGATCCAGAGTCAATGGAATGTTGGAAAATGACTGTCAATGCATCCGCTATTTCCAAGGCCACCTCCTTAAGTACTCTGGGATGCAGTCCATCAGGCCCTGGGGATTTATCGGCCTTCAATCCCATCAATTTCCCCAACACAATTTCCCGACTAATAAAGATTTCCCTCAGTTCCCCCTCCTTACTAGACCCTGTGACCCCTTTTATATCCGGAAGGTTGTTTGTATCCTCCTTAGTGAATACCGAACCAAAGTACTTGTTCAATTGGTCTGCCATTTCTTTGTTCCCCGTTATGACTTCCCCTGATTCTGACTGCAGGGGACCTACGTTTGTCTTTACTAACCTTTTTCTCTTTACATACCTATAGAAACTTTTGCAATCCGCCTTAATGTTCCCTGCAAGCTTCTTCTCGTACTCCATTTTCCCTGCCCTAATCAAACCCTTTGTCCTCCTCTGCTGAGTTCTAAATTTCTCCCAGTCCCCAGGTTTGCTGCTATTTCTGGCCAATTTGTATGCCACTTCCTTGGCTTTAATACTATCCCTGATTTCCCTAGATAGCCACGGTTGAGCCACCTTCCCTTTTTTATTTGATGCAAACCCTGCCCTTTAATGAGCAGCTGGCTCATTAGAAACCCTTACCTGCATGCTGAATTTCTCACTGGTAATAATGATCAAATTAAGACAGCCACACCGCTGAAAAATCTTTGGAATGATTCATTAGCACTGGAACCCATTTGTTCACTTTTGGAGCTGAATATGGGGTGGCCCAGCCACTCCAAAACTTTGGCGCTCATGGCCACAAAAAGGTGGGGAGAGCACCAGCTTTCCAGCGGTACTGAATTTCGGGCCCAGTCTTTTTAAAGCTTCACATAAAGCAAGTGCCCTGCACATTATTAGCCAGCAGTAACAGAAACATTACAACATCAGGCATGTACCACTGGGCATGTGTAGAAAGAAATGGGGTTTCATTGCCAATCAGCAATTGAAAACCTAATTGTAGCAGTCTGTTTAGTTGCTAATGTCCAAATAAATGGGTGACCTGGAGACTTCAACAAAAGCATTTCTGGGTTGATTACACATTAGTATGCATTAGAAATGCTCTTAACTGACATTGGCATACTTCCCAGACAAATGTTTGCCTTTGCTTACCTGATTGAAACCTTTTAAAACTTTTATGTTGTAATGAATCCAAATGCTCGCTGTTTTTGCTTTCATTGTTTAGACAGGCAACATGAAATGGGTATTTTTCGAATAATCATGGGCTCCGTTTTACCTGGTCATTTGCGCTGTTTATTTGGCACAACCATTTTTTTTTTGGCGCATTTAATTTTATCCAAATTTCCCTCTGCGATCTGCGCCGGCATAACTGACTTAATTACAATTTTTCTGGGCCAGTTTTTTTTTTTGAGGGGGGGCGTTCCCTCATGTCTGCACCGGTTTTTATAATTTTTCGCAGTTTGGCAACATTTTTCCTCCTGGCCACTCCTGAAAAACCTTCTGGACACTTAAGAAAACCAGTGCACATTGAGAAATTGGCGCTGAAAGGAACCATTGTTTTTAAACGAAGATTTTGGAGGGAGTCAAGAACACTGTAAAAAATCAATAATAAAATTCAACTTTTTTAACTGTCAACGTAATAAATGTAAATTTGTTAAATTTCAGAAGTTTTATTCATTTTTTTACTCACTCTCACGTCACCATCGAACTTCTTGAAGCAGGGCTGGAGGGTCGTAGCTTTGGCCAGCAGAATCGGCCCTGTGCCCGGACACTGGCTCCGGGTTTGGCTAGAAAACAAGCTGTGGGGACGGGGGGTGAGAGAAAGAGAGCGAGGTGCCGATCGGAAGGCTTCAAGCCTGGGGAGCGGGGTGCCGATTGGAACGCTTCTGCACTGAGACCGGGGAGCGAGGTGCCGATTGGAACGCTTCTGAAGACTGTAATGGGTGGGGGGTTGAGAGAGGAGAAGTCACAAGACTGCAATTATTTAAGGGGGGGAAAGAGAGGAGAAGTCATAAGACCTTGGGTGTGGTCCATCCATACAGACCTTGGGGAGAGAGAACTGCAAACCTGTGCTGCCTGCTTTCCTGCCATTTTGAGCTTCTTTCAAAGGTTAAATTTAAGTATGAGGGCAATACTGACAATGCCATACCGTGTACGAGCCTTCTGCATCATGGTGCTACGTAGGAGACAATTGATTCGACATCATCGCATCAGGAACATCAGAGCCCGTAGGGTGGTGAGCAGGAGGCCTTGCCCATCTCGGGTATATCGAGACAGGCGTTTTACCTCCACCTGAGTGATGCAGACTGTGTCAGAAGGCTGCGTTTCTGCAAAGAAGTTGTAAGTGAGATCTGCAAGTTGGTCAAAACAGACCTGCAACCTAGAAGCATCAGGAGGACTGCTTTGTCAGTTGAAGTGAAGGTTACAGCTGCACTTTCATTCTATGCCTCAGGCTCGTTTCAAGCTACAACTGGGGATGTGTGCGCCATCTCTCCACATGCGACACATGTCTGCATTCGCCAGGTGACGGCTACACTGTATGCGTGGAGGAATAACTTCATAAAGTTCCCCATGACCGCCCAAGCAATGCATGACAGGGCTGTGGGCTTCTTCAGGATTGCTGGCTTCCCCAAGGTACAGGGCTGCATTGATTGTATGCACATCGCCTTGTGAGCACCTTTTTGGAGGATTCAGAAATGTACAAGAACAGAAAAGGCTTCCACTCCATTAATGAACAGCTCGTGTGTGACGACATGCATCATATCATATCAGTCGATGCAAGATCCCCTGGGAGCATCCATGATGTGTTCATTCTACGTGACAGCGTTATATCTGCCATGTTTCAGCAGCAGCAGCTAGAAGGGCAGAGCTCACTACTGGGAGACAAAGGGTACGGTCTTGCCATCTGTCCCATGACGCCCCGACGCATAACACAGACTGAAGCTGTCTGTGAATACAACATGTTGCACATTGTGACACGCAGCATCATAGAGAAGACCATTGGCATATTGAAACAGCGTTTCCCCTGAGATTGTCGTTCAGTTCACTGTTGTGTGCTGTATGCTGCATGCTGCATAACTTAGCCATCAAGAGGCAGCAGCACCTAGTAGTGGAAGACCCACCTGTGGTGAGAGTGGCTGGTGATAATGATATGGAAGATGCAGATGACAAGCAGGAGGAGGACGACGAAGATGAGAAAGCCATGCAAGTGCCTGAGGCCGGAGCACGGCGGCGCAGGAAGGCGGGCCATCGTGCCCCTTTAACGGTTGCTCGAACCTTACGCCAGCAGCTCATCCTTGAACGCTTTACTGATGCCTGAGGACTCAGCAACAACTATTCCACATGGACCATGTTTACTATTTGGAGCTGTTCCGTAATATTGTGTTGTGTTAATGGAACAAATAATGGAAATGATGCAGTTTTAATGTAAAATATATTTTATTCAAAAGTTTAAGACAGTTCTTTTGTACTTAACTTTAATAAATTTATTCTTGTATGAAACTTTACTATAAGATCACTCTAAGATCATTTACAAAACCTTTAAACTTGTAAATTTACATAACTTACAAAAAAACTTTTAATTTGAGAACAGTTACAACAATAATAACAGCAAAGGGGTAAAAAGGGTGGGGAGGGGGCATTGCGGTACTGATTAAAGAAACTATTACAGCGGTGAGGAGGGATGATATGTTAGAGGGATCATCAAATGAGGCCATATGGGTTGAATTGAAAAATAAAAAAGGGGCAATCACACTGCTGGGAGTGTATTATAGACCCCCAAACAGTGGGAGGGAGCTAGAGGAGCAAATATGTAGGCAAATTTCTGTGAAGTCCAAAAACCATAAGGAAGTAATAGTTGGGGATTTTAACTATCCTAATATTGATTGGGACAAATATAGTGTGAAGGGTATAGAGGGTGCGGAATTCTTAAAATGCATTCAAGAGAACTTTTTTAGTCAGTATGTAACAAGCCCAACACAAGAGGGGGTGGTTTTAGACTTAGTTTTAGGGAATGAAGCTGAGCAGGTTGAAGGGGTATTAGTGGGAGAGCACTTGGGTGCCAGTGACTTTAGTCAGATTTGTTAGTTATGGATAAGGACAAGGATAGGCCTGGAATATAAGTCCCAAATTGGGGGAAAGCTAACTTTGCTAAGTTGAGAAGTGATTTGGCCACAGTGGACTAGAAACAGCTACTTGTGGGTAAATCAGTGTTGGAACAGTGGGAGGCATTCAAGGAGGAGATCTGGAAGGTTCAGGCCAAACATGTGTCCTTAAAAGAAAAAGGGTGGGAATAACAATTCTAGAGCCCTCTAGATGTTTAGGGACTTACAGGGGAGAATAAAGAAAAAAGGGAAGCTTGTGTTATATACCGACAGCTAAATACTATAGAATCTTTGGAGGAATATAGAAAGTTACGAGGTAAAATTTTAAAAGAATATTAGGAATGCTAAGAGAGAGCATGAAAGATTATTGGCTAATGAAATTAAGGAAAACCCAAAGATGTTCTACAAATATATTAAGAGCAAGAGGGTAACTAAAGAAAGGGTAGTGCCTATTAGAGACCATGAGGATAATCTTTGTGTGGAGGCAGAAAATGTTGGTATGGTTCTTAATGAATACCTTGCGTATGTTTTCACAAAGGAAAGGGGCAATACAGATACTGCTATCGAGGAGGAGTGTGAAATTCTGGATGAAATAAACATAGTGAGAGAGGAGGTATTGAGGGGTTTAGCAGCTTTGAAAGTAGATAAGTCCCCAGGCCCGGATGAAATACATCCCAGGCTGTTGAGCGGTAAAAGAGAAAATAGCAGAGGCCTTGACCATCATTTTCCAGTCCTCTTTGGATTTGGGCATGGTGCCGGAGGACTGCTAATGTGGTACCCTTGTTTAAGAAGGGAGAAAGAGATAGGCCGAGTAATTACGGGTCTGTCAGCCTAACCTCAGTGGTGGGAAAATGATTGGAAAAAATCCTGAAAGACGGGATGAATCTACATTTATAAAGGCAAGGATTAATTAGGGACAGTCAGCACAGATTTGTTAAGGGAAGATCGTGTTTGACTAACCTGATTGAATTTTTTGAGGAGGTAACCAGGAGGGTCGATCAGGGTAGTGCATACGTATATGTAGTGTATATGGACTTTAGCAAAGCTTTTGATAAGGTCCCACATGGTAGACTGGTCATGAAGGTTAAAGCCCATGGGATCCAGGGTAAAATGGCTAGTTGGATCCAAAATTGGCGCAGAGGTAGGAAGCAAAAGGTAATGTTTGATGGATGTTTTTGTGACTGGAAGGATATTTCCAGTGGGGTTGTGCAGGGCTTAGTACAGGGTCCCTTGCTTTTTGTGGTATATATCAATGATTTAGATTTGAATACAGGGAGTATGATTAAGAAGTTTGCAGATGACACTAAAATTGGCTGTGTGGTTAATAATGAAGAGGAAAGTCATGGACTGCAGGAGGATATCAATCTATTGATTAGGTGGGCAGAGCAATGGCAAATGGAATTTAATTTGGAACAGTGTGAGGTAAGGCACTTTGGGAAGGTTAATAAGGAAAAGGTATACACATTAAGTGGTAGGCCATTTAATAGTGTAGATAAACAAAGGGACCTTGGAGTGCTTGTCCACAGATCCCTGAAAGTAGTAGGCCAAGTGGATAAGGTGGTTAAGAAGGCATACGGATTGCTTGCCTTTATTGGCCGAGGCATAGAATACAAGAGCAGGGAGGTTATGCTTAAATTGTATAATACTCTGGTTAGGCCACAACTGGGATACTGCGTGCAGTTCTGGTCGCCGTGTTATAGGAAGGATGTGATTGCACTAGAGAGGGTGCAGAGGAGATTTACTAGGATGCTGCCTAGAATGGAGAATCTTAGCTATGAGGACAGATTGGATAGGCTGGGTTTGTTCTCATTGGAACAGAGGAGGTTGAGAGGAGACCTCATTGAGGTGTTCAACATTTTGAGGGGCCTGGATATAGTGCATAGCAAGGACCTATTTCTATTGGTGGAGGGGTCAAAGGGGATTTGAGGGGGTTTCATGCAGAGGGTTGTGAGGGTCTGGAATTCACTGCCTCAAAGGGTGGTGGATGCGGAAACCCTCACCACATTTAAAAGGTAGCCTGCAGGGTTATGGACCTAGAGCTGGTAATCTGGATTAGACTGGATAACCTCTTGTTGGCTGGCGCAGATATGATGGCAAGTATCAGCCATGATCTTGTTGAATGGCGGAGCAGGCTCAAGGGGCTAGATGGCCTACTCCTGTTCCTAATTCTTATGTTCTTGTGTAAGTACTGCAGGGAATCGAATATGGTCAGAGTGATCTCCTGGACTAGTTTCGATCGCCTGAATGGGTCGGAGAGGAATTTTCCCAGATTTTTTTTTCCACAATTGGCCTGGGTTTTTAATCTGGTTTTTGCCTCTCCCAGGAGATCACATGGCTCCGGTTAGGGTGGAGTGTAGAATGTTTGTGTAAGGGGTGTCCCAGTTGTGTGGGGGGGGACTGGTTGGGCTGGTTGCTTTTTACCTTTCTGCCATTGTTTATTGTTCATAGGTTTATATGTAACCTTCAGGGCTGCTGACCAAGGACCGTGCAGCTCTTTGTCGGCCACGCAGACATGATGGGCCGAAATGGCCTCCTTCTGCGCTGTAAATTTCTATATTTCTAAAGGCTGCACCCACCAATCTCTCCTGCACTTTATTTTAAGACCACCCACTGCACTTGGTCTTGGACTCTCCACTGCCCCTGCCCGCAGGCGGTGGCGCAGTGTTTCTGGGCTTGGTACCAAGCTTATCCTTTCTAAGTTCTCAGGTACTGCGCACCTGTTGAGGGCTCGGGGGGGAAGTTGGAGGACCTGGCTTTGGGCTCTTCAGAGGCTGGTGTTGGGATTGGAGTGGGAGTGGCAATTGATTCTGTCAATGGGCGCGGAGTCGGGGCGTGTTCCCTTATTGCAGCAGCTAACTCCAATATGCCGTCCCTCATGCGCCCTGACAGTGTCTCAAAGACCTGCAACATTCCCTCCCTCGTGTTGAGTAAAACTGTCTGAACTACCTGCAACATTTCCTCCCTCATGGTCAGTGATGTGGTTTGCACTACCTCTGACATTCCCTCCCACATGGCCACTATTCCCTCATTGATGGTCCCGGATATCATTCCCATTTCTCTTGTCATTGCTGTTACTTCTCCCGATAGTCCCGCTATCCTCAGCCACTGATGGCGTCCAGGAGTGATCAGGTAAGGTCAGTGCTCTCCGCACGCAGTGACATCATCTGAACCACATCTTGTAGATCCTGCACCTCAGGAGAGCTCTCCTATCCCTCCTCCCCACGGGTGTGGCTCATACCCCAACACTGGGACATGCAGCCTAGGACGGTGGGGCCCTGGGTATTCAACGCTGCACCACACCACTGGGACCGGCAACCTTGGAAGGTGGGGCCCTGGGTGTGCATCACTGCAGCTCACCACTGGGACCCGCAACCTCCGAAGGTGGGGCCCTGGGTGTGCCTTGCTGCACCCCACCACTGGGACCCGCAATCTCGGAAGGTGTCAAATCATGGAACGTCCCACCAGCACTCAAACCACTAGTCACGGAAGGGGCTGTCACCACAATGAGCGGCACCTCCTCCAAAGTCAGTAAAACAGTGAGAGCTTCATCCAACTCCATCCCCTCCCCCTTAACCCCATGTTCTTGGTCTGGACGGTTGGATTGGGAGATGTTGTCCTCTTCAGGCTCTTCCGCGTCTGAATCTTCTGCATCGTCCGGGTTGGTTTCAAGTTCTGCAAAGTACAACAGAACAGAGGAGGGGGCAGAGTGGGTGGCATGCGTAGGCTCACACATCGCAGGCCAGGCAGCAGGCTGATTTGAAGGACCATGATGAATTTGCAGGATTTGCCCTCTCCCTCAAGTGTGGGCCCAGCTTGTGCAGTGGTGATTGCTTTTTTTCACCCATCAAAGCAGTGGGTGCAGATTTGCTGGGCCTCCTCCTGTTTGAGTTCTATTCCTTTTGTTATGTGCCACCTTCCTCTGCAAAGATGAAAATCTAACTTTTTAAAGAGGATGTCTTTCTGCTGGGTGGGACACACAGATGGTCACATTTACAATTGCAATTCCATCGAATAAATGAAAATATTTCTTACGCTAACGACTTGACCAAGGTCCTGCCATTTCTTTTCAGACTGGCCTCTAGATCTCGTGGTGGTCACCATTGCACATTAATCTTCTGCAACTTGGTTCCAACGTTTCTTCTTTTCTTTGTGTGAAACTGTAAATGTAGATTCTTTTCTCTCAATCTGGTTCAGTAAAATTACTGAGTCGAATACCTCTTGTGCTTTGAACAAAGCAGTCTTTATTTTACCGGCCGGCAAGACTTATCAGAAAGAGGATATACATTCTCGATCGAGCGTACACACTCCCTACGGATAAGTGAAGTTACATCGTAAAGCGACAACAGTTATACATTCTCGGCAAAAGATAACAAGATAGGGTTAGAGTGACATCCCAGCTCAGCTCATCTCTTTTGATCCCTCCTTCCCTTTGTCCACTCATAAGCCGACCCAAACATAGTCCGATTTTAAACAAAGACCTTCTGTCAATGTTTCAGGTTAATAACATGATTTAATAAGACCTTGAGGTTTTTCTGCAAGCTGTGGGTTTTGTTTCAATATGTGTTAGTGTTGTAACATTTCGCAGTCTCGAGTCTGAGATGTCATGGCTATTCCTCCATGAATTGTTTGTTAGCTTATACTGTCCCTATACAATTCCCACGTTCTCAACTTCAATGTATCTATACATTTTTAAACATTCACAAAACTTTTATGTGACCTCTGCTGGTGTCCAGCTCCTGCCATCTGTTCCCAATCACAGTAACTAGTGCCTCCACTTCTTCCTGTAAGAAATTCTTGGTCCTTGCACTGTGTTGCATCTTGTATCGCTGCAGCTGCAATTTTTCCATTGCTCTCACACAGCACTCCTTCTCACACACACAACTGTCTCTTTAAAAATGGGCGATTGCCAACTCAGAGCTGTACTGCGCATGCGCGTCCATTACAGCGATGTCAGAAACGTAACTTTTTTCGCCCCGCATGT
Source organism: Pristiophorus japonicus (assembly GCF_044704955.1). NCBI lineage: Eukaryota > Metazoa > Chordata > Chondrichthyes > Pristiophoridae > Pristiophorus > Pristiophorus japonicus. The sequence goes on along the minus strand of NC_091979.1, from coordinate 220,885,837 downwards.
GCAGAAGATGCGGCACCGTTTTTCGGCGCAGACAGCAGGCTCCACCCCCCAAGGCAATTGGACATGCTGCGCAACGCCAAATTCGAATTGTACATCAGGGAAACTTTGGCAAATTTTTTCCGGTGCATTTCTGACCTAGAAAAACGGGCGTAACTCTGGTAATGTGCCAAAAAACAGGTTTATGCAAAATTGAGCCCATAGTACGTGATGGGACCAGCATTATTTGCTGCAGGAACTACATAATTCCACATGAGCAGATAAAATGTATGGTGTAAAAGAGATTCGTGACCAATGGTCACCGATGATGCAGTGAAAAAAGAGTGCCGCGTGATATTGAGGCTACATAACACGCTCACCCTTTCAGCTTGTGGCTTCAAAACTGAGCAAGGTTATTGCACAGGAGTGAGGCAGAGTCAGATGCATGCTGGCGCTATTCCCTAACACCCCAGTGCCTCAAATTGCATAATGAACCGAGATTAGTTTTAAAGGGCCCAAGTTTCCACACGCGCCTAGAACGGCGCAGTCCCGACCTGGACGCCCGTTTTTCGCGCCACAAAGTGCGCCTAAAAAAATCCTCGATATTCTCCACCTACCTGCAGTCCTCTGGCCCTCGGCGCAGCCAGCACAAGCTGTGGAGGGGCGGAACCAGGTCCCTGCGCTGAAAACAGTGCCGGGACCTCTGCACATGCGCGCTACAGTGGGCACGCAAGTGCAGTAGCTCCAGGCGCCGAACTGTGTGGGAGGGGCCCGAAGCACGCAGCCCCTAGCCCTGGCTGAATGGCCTCACTGGGGCTGCTTGAATAAGGCTCCTCCCACAGCCAGCTCCTGTTTCCCCCACGCCCCCGACAAGACCCGACACCCGCTCCCCCCCCTGCCTCCGGACCAGACCCGACACCCGCTTCCCCCCCCCCCCCCCCCCCCCCCCGCCTCTGGACCAGACCAGACCAGACACCCGCGCCCCCCCCCCCCGCCTCCGGACCAGACCCGACACCCGCTCCCCTCCCCCCCTGCCTCCGGACCAGACCCGACACCCGCTCCCCCCCCCCCCCCCTTGCCTCCGGATCAGACCCGACACCCGCTCCTGTTCCCGCTCCCCGACTGGACCCGGCCAGACCCACGCTCCTGTTCCCGCTCCCCGCCCCCCCGACTGGACTGGACCCGACCCGACCCGCGCTCCTGTTCCCGCTCCCCCCGACTGGACCCGACCCGACCCGCGCTCCTGTTCCCGCTCCCCGACTGGACCCGACCCGACCCGACCCGACCCGCGCTCCTGTTCCCGCTCCCCGCCTCCCCGACTGGACCCGACCCGACCCGCGCTCCTGTTCCCACTCCCCGCCCCCCCCCCGACTGGACCCAACCCGACCCGCTCTCCCGCCACCCGACCCAACCTGCCCCCCCCCCCTACTGGACCCGACCCCCCCCCTCACTGGACCCGACTCCCGCTCCCGGACTGGATCCGACCTGACCTCCCTCTCCCCCTCCCTCCCCCCCCCCCTCTCTTCCCCCCCCCCCCCTCTCTCTTTCTCTCCCTCCCTCCCCGACCCGAACCGAACCGACCCAACCCAACCCAACGCCACCTACCTGTAAATCTGCTGCTGGGGACGGGCCCTGCCCGAAGTCTCGGGCCGGCCCGTTCAGCCTTCGGTCCCGAAAGGCCTGCCTGAAGCACTTTCACATAGGTAGGAAGATGGTTTATTTAATCTTTTCTTTGCTTATAAATGTTTATTCAGGTTGGATTTATTTGTACAATATTTGTATAAGTATAAATAAGGATTTATTATAGAATTTAATGACTTCCCTCCCCCCCCCCCCCCCCCCCCCAAACCTCGTTCTGGACGCCTAATTTGTAACCTGCGCCTGATTTTTTAATGTGTAGAACAGGTTTTTTCAGTTCTACAAAAATCTTCACTTGCTCCATTCTACTTTAGTTTGGAGTACGTTTTCACTGTGGAAACTTTCAAATCAGGCGTCAGTGGCCGGACATGCCCCCTTTTGAAGAAAAAATTCTGTTCCAAAGTAGAAGTGTTCTACCTGACTAGAACTGCAGAAAAAAAATGTGGAGAATTGCGATTTCTAAGATAGTCCGTTCTCCACCAGTTGCTCCTAAAAATCAGGCGCAAATCATGTGGAAACTTGGGCCCAAAGTCACTGTGATTAGAATGTGAGAGTAAGGTAAACGGCAACAGTTCTTTAATAGATTTTTTTGCTTATTCTCATGGTACAAGAGGGAGGGATTCAAATTCCTCGGACATTGGAACCGGTTCTGTCGGAGGTGGGACCAGTACAAACCGGACGGTCTGCACCTGGGCAGGACCGGAACCAATGTCTAGTTTGCTAATGCTGTTGGGGAGGGTTTAAACTAATATGGCAGGGAGATGGGAATCCATGCAGGGAGACAGCGGGAAGTAAAATGGGGGCAGAAGCAAAATGTAGAAAGGAGATAAGGAAAAGTGGAGGACAGAGAAATCAAAGGCAAAAATCAAAAAGGGCCACATTACAACATAATTCTAAAAGGACAGAGTGTTAAAAAAACAAGCCTGAAGGCTCTGTGTCTCAATGCGAGGAGCATTTGTAATAAGGTGGATGAATTAACTGCGCAGATAGCTGTTAACGGATATGATGTAATTTGGATTACGGAGACCTGGCTCCAGGGTGACCAAGGCTGAGTACTCAACATCCAGGGATATTCAATATTTAGGAAGGATAGACAGAAAGGAAAAGGAGGTGGAGTAGTGTTGCTGGTTAAAGAGGAGATTAACGCTTGCAGGGAACATAAAAACTTACTGCAAAAGTTTCTATAGATATGTGAAGAGATAAAAGATTAGTGAAGACAAATGTAGGTCCCTTGCAGTCAGAATCAGGTGAACTTATAATGGGGAACAAAGAAATGGCAGACCAATTGAACAAATACTTTGGTTCTGTCTTCACTAAGGAAGACACAAATGATCTTCCGGAAATACTAGGGGACCGAGGAAAGGAGGAACTCCTTATTAGTCAGGAAATTATGTTAGGGAAATTGATGGGATTGAAGGCCGATAAATCCCCAGGGCCTGATAGTCTGCATCCCAGAGTACTTAAGGAAGTGGCCCTAGAAATAGTGGATGCATTGTTGGTCATTTTCCAACATTCTATAGACTCTGGATCAGTTCCTATGGATTGGAGGGTAGCTAATGTAACCCCACTCTTTTTAAAAAGGAAGAAGAGAGAAAACAGGGAATTATAGACCGGTTAGCCTGACATTGGTGATGGGGAAAATGTTGGAATCAATTATTAAAGATGTAATAGCAGCGCATTTGGAAAACTGTGACAGGATCGGTCCAAGTCAGCATAGATTTATGAAAGGGAAATCATGCTTGACAAATCTTCTAGAATGTTTTGAGGATGTAACTAATAGAGTGGACAAAGGAGAACCAGTGGATGTGGTGTATTTGGACTTTCAAAAGGCTTTTGACATGGTCCCACACAAGAGATTAGTGTGCAAAATTAAAGCACATGGTATTGGAGATAATGCATTGACGTGGATAGAGAACTGGTTGGCAGTCAGGAAGCAAGGAGTAGGAATAAACGGGTCCTTTTCAGAATGGCAGGCAGTGACTAGTGGGGTACCGCAAGGTTCAGCGCTGGGACCCCAGCTATTTACAATATACATTAATGATTTAGACAAAGGAATTGAATGTAATATCTCCACGTTTGCAGATGACACTAAGCTGGGTGGCAGTGTGAGCTGTGAGGAGGATGCTAAGAGGCTGCAGAGTGACTTGGACAGGTTAGGTGAGTGGGCAAATGCATGGCAGATGCAGTATAATGTAGATAAATGTGAGGTTATCCACTTTGGTGACAAAAACAGGAAGACAGAATATTACCTGAATGGTGATAGATTAGGAAAAGATGAGGTGCAACGAGACCTGGGTGGTACATCAGTCATTGAAAGTTGGCATGCAGGTACAGCAGGCGGTGTAGAAGGCAAATGGCATGTTGGCCTTCATAGCGAGAGGACTTGAGTATAGGAGCAGGGAGGTCTTACTGCAGTTGTACAGGGCCTTGGTGAGGCCACACCTTGAATATTGTATGCAGTTTTGGTCTCCTAATCTGTGGAAGGACATTCCTGCTATTGAGGGAGTGCAGCGAAGGTTCACCAGACTGATTCCCGAGATGGCAGACTGACATGTAGAAAGATTGAATTGACTAGGCTTATATTCACTGGAATTTAAAAGAATGAGAGGGGATCTCATAGAAACATATAAAATTCTGACGGGATTGGATAGGTTAGATGCAGGAAGAATGTTCCCGATGTTGGGGAAGTCCAGAACCAGGGGTCACAGTCTAAGGATAAGGGGTAAGCCATTTAGGACCGAGATGAGGAGAAACTTCTTCACTCAGAGAGTTGTGAACCTGTGGAATTCTCTACCACAGAAAGTTGTTGAGGCCAGTTTGTTAGATATATTCAAGAGGGAGTTAGATGTGGCCCTTATGGCTAAAGGGATCACGGGGTATGGAGAGAAAGCAGGAATGGGGTGCTAAAGTTGCAAAAATGATCAGCCATGATCATATTGAATGGTGGTGCAGGCTCGAAGGACCGAATGGCCTACTCCTGCACCTATTTTCTATGTTCCTATGTTTCACCAAAGAAAATGGAAAAAGTAAATGCTAGCTTTTTATTACAATGATAAACAGCAGGATAAAGATAAATGAATCAATTACTATCAAAATCACAAGGAATCAGTAGTTAATGATGCAGAATCAGGGAGAGTTAACAGAGCAGCATTGCAGCTGTGAGAATAGGAATGATATCTGCTATTCAGAATCCACAGACTATCCCAGGTCAGCATGTAGTGTCATATGGTTGAGTAGAGGATCACTGAGCTCAAGGACCAGCTGTGTAAATTCTGTAACATACAGGAGGAAGAAAGATTTTTGGTGTGTATGTTCCAGATGATTGTCATGCAGCAGAGGAGAGTGATTGCGTTGCGGGAGAGCAGGAATAGATGAGAGCTCCCAGTGCAAGCCGCCTCTGAGTCTGAACTTAACTGAAAGGCATAGAGTTCTCAGTGCAAAAGAGGATTGTTGCACAGGGGAGAGTAGTTAGGAGCAAGACCACTGTATCAGTGAATGAACGGCTAGCCATGGTGATTAGAGTGAGTCTATTCAGGAGAACAGACAAGTGATACCTGTGGGGATTCAATGATTAGCAGTATGGGCAGATTGTTTTTGCAGCTGCACCAGGAGACCAGATGGTGTATTCCCTCCCAGGTATCAGGGTAAGGAACATAATGGAATGGGTAGACAAACTAAGTCACGGTGATCCTAGGGAAGGGTTTAACAGAGTTGTTGCAGGGGATATTTGAGGAGCTAGGCCCTCGACTGAAGAATAAGATATCGAGGGCAGTAATTTCAGGATTAATCCTGGTGCCACGAATTAAGGAGAAATGTATGCGTACATTAACATTTGGCATTTGAGGATGAAGCGGAACAGAAGGTTTCAGGTACCTAGGATGTTCGGATGATTCCTGGGCTGGGAAAACTGTTCAGATGAGATGGTTCCATCTGGACTACAATGGTACCTGTGCCTTTGCATAGAAGGTGCATAGAACAGTGAGGGAGAATTTAAAGTAGGTAGCTGAATGTTGCGGGGGGAGGGGTGGGGGGGCTTGGCTGGGGGGTAAACAGCAGACTTAAAACAAAGGAAAGTAAAGAATATGAGAGCTAGAAAGGATACAGATACTATGAAACTAGAAAAAATGGTAGATGGCAATTTGAATGCAGTCGTTGATATAAGTAAGCAGGCACAATCTAACAGCAGGTTTGGATGAAGAACACCTTAGATTTTGTTCTTTCAGATTAACAATGAATAACAATCTTTCATTAAAGTATCGAGCTGTTCTTAAATGAGTCCATGTCCTTGTCTGTACCATCTTTCCTGACAACACACAAAATATTGATAATGAAAAAAATTGATCAGGTTAAAGATGCCTCAAAATTCTGTACACTGAAGGGAAGGAATCTTGACAATTAAAATCAAAGATCTCTGGTGCTTTACTATAAAAGATAATAATTCTGTCTGAGACATCACAGTGCTAAGTAAAGCTGTAGATAGGGGTGAATTTTGACTGATATAGATAACTCTGTAGGTTACAAAGGTTAGGAAGGGGTGTGGCTTTTTATGTGAAGAGCACACGCTGGTACCAGAGGTAAGTGACATTGAAGAGAGAAAAAACACTACTGAGATCTGTTATAGTGTACCAGGTCAAGGAAAAATAATTAGAGCTGAAACTTTATATTCAATTTAGGGAAATATGTTACAGATAATGTAACTTACCAAAGATAAACTGAATAGTCTTTAATGGGAATTAAAATTGACATTTGATGCTGAATGTGATATCTATAGTAGACATCTACGAACTCAAATGGTTATGGGGGGGGGGGGGGGTTGCAGTTGGTGAGGGAGAGTACGGAATCTGATGCGTAACAACTAGTCACATGGTTCAAGAAGCTACTTGGAAAGAGTACTGACATGCAAGTACTAGACAATTCTATGTAGCAAGCGGGGATGGTAGAGGTGGAGAACATCTTGCAAAAAGCAACCAGTAGAGTTTAAAATCAGGCTTACAATGGAGAAGAGAAAGTGTGCAGTAGAGACTCTTCACTGCCTTAGGAATGCAGATTTTGAGAGGATGAGGAAAAAAGTAAGCAAGCTAGGCTAGCACATGTTAAAAGGGGAACTATGGAGGAAGAATTGAATATTTTTAGGAATATAAAGTAGCTCTGTACCACTTGGAGAGAAATACAACAGAGAAAGAAAGAAACTGACATGAAGGATGAGGAAACTGATGCGAGCAACAAGAAAAATAATCCTGGAGAGAAAGGTGAAAGAAACCTCGGTGGTGGGAAAGCTTTTAGAAACGATAATCTGGGACATAATTAACAGTCACTTGGGCAATTGTGGATTAATTAAGGGAAGCTAGTACATATTTGTTAAAGGCAAATCGTGTTTAACTAACTTGATTGAAATTTTTGATGAGGTAACAGAGAGGGTTGATGAGGGCAATGCGGTTGATGTAGTGTACATGGACTTCCAAAAGGCGTTTGATAAAGTGCCACATAATAGGTGCTCCAGCAAAGTTGAAGCCCATGGAATAAAAGGGGCAGTAGCAGCATAAATTGGCTAAATGACAGGAAACAGAGAGTAGTGGTGAATGGTTGTTTTTCGGACTGGAGGAAGCTATATAGTGTTCTCCAGGAGTCATACTGGGACTGCTGCTTTTCTTGATATATATTAATGATTTGGACTTGGGTGTACAGGGCACTATTTCAAAATTTGTGGATGATACAAAACTTTGCATTGAAACAGATTATCATACAGAATGCATTGCTTGCCTAAGAAGTTATGTTGAGGAGAAAAGGTATTGGGCTCATCCGTCCAGTACTCGTATTAACCAATATAACATCCTGTTTTGAATGGTGCTAATGATTTTGTGTCCATCACCCCACATATTAACTTATTCAGATTAATTCTCGTTCTTCTGATTGAAGAAGTTTTTGCTAATATCTTTTTCCAATTAACTTGTCAGCACTTTAAATTTATCACCTCTGGCCTTTTCTTTTAGCTTAATTTGGCGTAATGTTCGAGAATTAACATCATTATCATTAGATATTTTATGTACCTCATTGACGTCCATGTCCAGAGCTCTATAACCTTTTTTATTCTCCGATCACATCTCTTTTACACTTGGGATCAGCCTTGTTGCTCTCTGCGCTTTCTCCATCATGTGTATGTTTTTTGCAGCATGGTGAGCACAACGGATAACCATACTCCAACTGACTGATCAACTATACATTGAAAATTGATTTGCTTTTTTAGTTGCTGTGCTACATTGTCTGGACATTGAAGGTGACGAGTGCTGTCACTCCAAGGATCTTCTACTCAGTTCAAGTATTCAGTTTCTTCTTTTTTAAACCAGCTTCTTGTGTGGTCCTGTTTTCTGTATTTTTTAAGTTGTCCAGAGGTCTTTCAATTGGGACATTTATCAAAAGTATTCTGAAAATCTACATAAACAGAATCATAGGGAATTGCAGTACTTACTTTATCTGTAACCTCCTCAAATAAATCAAATAGGTTTGACTGGTAGGATCTTCCTCTTCTAAATCCACAATGACTATTTCTTTTTTCAAGATGTCAGACTTGGCTCAATGGTAGTTCATTAGTCTAGGGTATGGGAGATATATCCCAGGCAGTGTGTTCCCGGACCATTAATTATAGGGTAAGGGAGGTATATCCTAGGCAGTGTGTTCCCATTTCATTAGGTCTCGGGTACGGGACGTATATCCCAGGCAGTGTGTTCCCAGGTCATTGGTTCTAGGGTACGGGAGGTAGGAACCTAGGAACAGGACTCAGCCATTCAGCCCCTCGAGCCTATTCTGCCATTCAATTAAATCATGGTTGATCTGTACCTCAACTCCATTTACTCCCCTTGCTCCCAGGCAGTTTATTTCCAGTTCAGTCATTGTTTTCATACCACTGTACTCCAATATATGCGGAAGTGGCGCATTGATACTCCGTGGTGGATAAATGAAACTCCACAAACAAGTTCTTTGTTATGAATATTAATCCTGATTTAGTATTATCAGTAGTTGCTGAAGTGTCATGTTTTTTTTGTTTTTTTTTAAACCCAAGGAGGGATTGTGTTTAAAAAAAATCTGTTTTTTAAAAAAAGTACAAACTGCTGTACTTATTGCTACTGTTTATCTATTACTTACAATAAACCTACTGTGTATAATTCCTACATGGTGGTGTTTATTCTTCCACTTTGCAGAGGCTACGAGAGCAGAATAAGTCTCATGTTAATTCAGTGAGCTAAATACTGTAACAAGGGTTTCTGTTTCACTCTTAGCCAATGCTATATTATCAGATATTGTGCGCATAAAGATATTTGATTTGGAAATGACACTGTTAGGAGGGATAATAGTAAGTAATGCTGATGGGAGCAGGAAGTTGCGAAGGACATAGACAGATTAAGTGGGTGGGAAAAACTATGGCAAATGGAGTTCAATGTGGTCATCATCAACATTGAACCCAAGAAAGATAAATCTTTTCTTAATGGTTAGAAACTAGGAACTGTAGAGGAGCAAAGAGAGTCCAAGTACTCAAATCATTAAAAAGCAAGTAGACAAGTACAAAATGCAATCAAAAAGGCTAATAGATTGTTGGCCTTTGTCTCAAGGGAAGAAAGTTATGCTTCATTTGTGTAGAATCATAGAATAATACAGCATAGAAGGAGGCCATTCAGCCAATCAAGTCTGTGCCTACTCTTTCGCAGAGCAATCCAGTTAGTCCTACTCTCCCACTCTTTCCCCATATCCTTGTAATTTTTTCTCCTTCAAGTATTTATCCAATTCCCTTTTGAAAGCCAGTATTGAATCTGTATCCATCACCCTATCAGGCAGTGCATTCCAAATCCTAACCATTCATTGTGTAACATTGTTTTTCCTCATGTCACCTTGGTTTCTTTGCCAATCACCTTAAATATGTGCCCTCTGGTTATTAACCCTTCAGTCACTGGAAACAGTTTCTCTTTACTTACTCTAGCTAAACCCTTCATGATTTTCAATACCTCTATCAAATCTCCTCTTAGCTTTCTCAGTTCTAAGTAGACCAACACTAGCTTCTCCAGTCTATCCATGTAACTGTAATCCCTCATCCTTGGAACCGTTTGAGTAAATCTCTTCTGCACTGTCTCCAAAATTTTCATGTCCTTTCTAAAATGTGGTGCCCAGAATTGGACACAATACTCCAGCTGGGGCTGAACTAGTGTTTTATATAGTTATAGTTATAGCATAACTCCCTGGCTTTTGTACGTTATGCCTCTGTTTATGAAGCCCAGAATCTGCTTTGTTAACCTGTCCTGCTACCAAAGGTTTGTGCACGAGCACTCCCAGGTCTCTCTCTTGTACCCCCTTTAAAATTGTACCAATTAGCATGTATTGATTCGATTCATTCTTCCTACCAAAATGTATCATCTCACACTTTTCTACGTTGAATTTCATCTGCCATGTGTCTGTACATTCCACCAGCCTATGTCCTTTTGAAGTCTATTGTTATCTTCCTCACTGTTTACTACACTTCCAAGTTTCGTGTCATCTGCAAAATTCTAAATTGTGCCCTGTACCCTCAAGTCCAAGTCATTAATGTATATCAAAAACAGCAGTGGTTCTGGTACTGAACCTCGGGGAACTCCACTGTATACCTCCGTCCAGTGCGAAAAACATTTACCGCAACTCTGGTCATGAAATTTGGCCTCTTAGTGCTGGTAGTTACGGCCGATTTAAAAAAATAAATAAATGGCATTCATCTTGCTTCCGTCCACTTCCGGTGCGACCCATGCTGTTCATCATCTTGGTGAGGGCAATAACGCGGGCGGTACATGCGTGAGCCTGCAATATGCAGAATAGGCAGATTGTGACGTCAGTCCAGTGTATAATGCTGACTTGACACACGACTTGCCATTTTCAACGTCACTGTTCCATTAAACATCCTCTCCTAAACACACGCAGCTGAACATTCGTTCAGCTGCACGAGGGACCAGCGCTACTTAAAGGGATACATCCAACTTGCAGGTAAGTTGATTATTGCTTTTGTACTGGCTCTTGTAGAGTTTGTAGGAGTATTGGGTTGCTGGAAGACATTTATAACGTTGTTAAAATGTGCAAGGAGTGCTGCTGGACGTTGGGAAGGCGTTGACTGCTACTGGAAGATCCTTGACTACATAACTTGATCCCAGTCATGGGGGCTGAAGTTGCAGTCCCGCTTGCGATGCAGCATGACGGGGAGCTGGAGCTGAGGCAGCAAAGAAGACAAGTTAATCACAGAGTTAGGGGGAGGAGGAATCTCAGCAGGAGGCTTTACCCACCTAGGATCTTCATGGAGCACTTCTACCTAAGCCAGGAGCAGTATGCTCCACTTAACCAAGAAGGTGGTCACTGATCTCTGCCACGGCTTGGAACCAGACCTGCAGTCTCAGACCAGGGTGAAGAGGGCTCTGCCAGTGGCCCTCAAGGTGACTGTGGCCCTCAATTTTTTCACTCGGCTGTACGGGCGACATAGCAAAAATGTTGCTGTTCAACACCTATCGCTGCATCCGGAGGTCACAGAGGCTCTGTATGCTAGAAGAGGGGACTTCATCATCTTCTCTCTAAAGAGAGAGAAGCAGAAGGAGTGCACACGTGGCTTTGCCAGGATATCAGGCTTTTCCATGGTGCAGGGTGCCATCGATTGCACACACGCGGCTATGCGGGCGCCACATCTCAATGGTGAAATGTTATATAACCGCAGTGGCTACCACTCTCAACGTGCAGTTGGCATGTGACTACGACCAGCACATCATGATGGTAAATGCTTGCTATTCTGGCAGCAGTTATGATGCATTCATCCCGCGCCAGTCCGCTATGCCAGCAATTTCCAGCCACCACATCGAACCTGAGGGTGGCGACTAGGTGACATGGGCTGTCTGCTCTACACCTGGCAGATGACTACCCCTTTGCAACTCCACCACTCGTGGTCAGCACTCATATAATGAGAACCATGCTGCCACGAGGAACTTTACTGAGCAGACCATCAGAGTACTCGAGCAACAGTTCACTGTATTGACCGCTTTGGAGAAGCCCTCCTGTATTCAACAGAGCGGGTGTCCGAATTCGTGGTGGTCTGCTGCAACTTCCACAAGTTGGCCATCATGAGGGTGCAGCCCTTGCCACCATGGGATCTGCAGCCACATCAGGAGGAGGAGGAAGAGGTAGCCTGCATATCCACGTTGCAAAGGGGTTGTCCGTGAGCGCACTGTCGGACTCTGGTTCCCCTGCATGAAATCCCAGATCCCTGTTGCTTAGCACTGCCCCACCTTACCATCCCTCTGTCACGGAACATCACAGCGTCCTCTTGGTCACAATGCTGAATGAAAGCCACCACAAAATCAAACATTTCAAACCACATTTATAAATCATTTAATACCACATAACAAAGTCAACTAATCATCCTTTTGCATTCCTTTAGTGCCTGTCTACGAGGTGCTTACCCCAGTTGCTGCAGCATGGCTAATGAAAGACTGCTGACTTTCAGTGGGGGAGACTGCAGATGGCCTTGCAGGACAACCTCGAGCAGCTCTGGGCCTAGAAGGCCCGGCAGCAAACTCCACCATCTCGGCAGTCTGGGCTGGCTGGCTGACTGACAAAAGCAAGGACACTGGCGGAATGGCAGTGGTGGAAGTTCAAATGTTGTCATCCTGAGCGAGGACAGCAGGTTTATGCTTCACGGAGCCACTGCCATTTCCCCAGGGCGGCGCTTCAGTAATCTTAGTAATCTGTTGATGCCGGCTTGCTGGACTGCTGTGACACCCTGCAAGCCCCTTCCCACACTTATAAACTCAGCTATGATGGCAGCATCTGAGCTTGCGTGACAGCAAGCTGAATCTGCATGAGAGCAGTCTGATCTTGTGTGGCAGCAAGCTGAACTTGCATGACGAAAGTCTGAACTTCCACTACAGCACTTGGACGTTGGGTTGATTCAGTTTGTGCTGCAGTAGAATCTGAGACATCACCTATCAGACCCTGCATCATGGTTGGGTCCAATGTTCCCTGCAATTTTTTTTGAGCGGCCCTTTAACGGGCTGTGCGACGTATTCAAAATTCTGCGCATGCGCGTTTTTTTCAAGCCAGCCCATCAGCTGCAAGGGACCCCTGGAGCTTAAATGGAAGATTGATTCGATCCACAGGTGCTCTAATGGAGTTGCCCATCACTTCTATCCTGGAAATCATGGGCTCCAAGCTCTGCGCAAAGCCCTGCGCAAGGTTGGTGCCAGACTCCTCCATGCTCCTTGACAGTGACAACAGGCTCTCTGGCAGGCCTGCCAATGCACCAAGCATTTCTGTGTGCATGCCCATCACCCTTCTTCTGAAGGCTGGCCCATCAGAGTTCTCATCTGAGTCCTCTACGACAGAACTCCTGTGCAACCTTGCCCTCAGGAGCTTTTAACTGCGTTACCCTTTGCCACTGCAGGCCACTCGTGCCCGGTGACTCAGCATGTGCAGATCCCATCTCAGTACTACCCTCAAGTGCACACAGTGCAGGTTTCTGAGCTGGTGCCTGCAAGTGTCAGCTCGAATGATGGGGTCTCTTCCTCTCTATCACGCTCCACTTGCTCTTTCTGCACTGGCTGGGAAGCTTGGCGTTCTTGGGTATCTGAAAGAAGAAAGAAGAGAAGATTGTGGGATGAGGGGGAATTGGAATGTGAGAAGGAGGATTAGAAATGAGCATACCGTCATCTTTAATGGTTTCGGCCTCATGATCGCCATGGCCTCAGTGAAAGCCTCTCTAATATTGTGAGGCACAGTCTTCTCCTGCCGGGTCAGGATATGCAGCCGTGCCTTCCCCCTGCCCATTAACCGCTGCTGTCTCCTGTTATGTGCAACCTTGGCCTGCAAGAAAAAGGGAAGTGTTGTCAGTGAGTGTGTTGTGATGTGCCTGTCATGGTAGAATAGCTGGCAGTGTGTGCAGGGTGTGAGGCTTGCAGCAGTGATAAGTGTGCAAAGGTAAAGTGAAGCTATGAATGTGAGGTGTGATCAATGGAGATTGTTGGTAGATGAGTAATGGTGGTGTGGTGCATTGAGCAGTGCGTGAGACTAGTTGTCCAGTTTGAGGGATATGGTATTTGAAGATTCATTCACTGCCCTTGACCACTAGTGTGAGTTCATTAAATTTCTTTCTGCACTGGATTCAGTTCCTCGGGACAAGACTGCTGCTGTGGCGGCTTCAGCTATCTGCTCCCACTTCCTCCTTACTGTGAGTATGGAGGGCCTCCTGATCCCCTGCAGGTCTCCTCTGTTCTACCTCCTGCTCTAAGGCCGTCACTGCTGTTTCTGAGTACCTCGAGTATGCCCAAAAATGGGCGCGAGGATCGTGCTGTGCGATCAGCTTGCACCCAAAGTAGTGCACATTCGTGCTGCCTGGTAATTAACATTATTGATGCGTGCAGCCCAGGGATGAGAGCACTGCTGAGTGAGTGAGTGCCTGAGTGCTCAGCAGGGGACCCCAAGTTTGTGTGAGGTTAGTTCTATTTAAAGCCCTTTCTATGCCCTGTTGAGCCATCACAGCCTTAGAGTTGACTTAACAACAAGTACATTGAGGTGCTGAATGCAGAATGCATTATTTTAAGACTAGGATAAGAACATAAGAATTATGAGCAGGAGTAGGCCATTCGATCCCTTGAGCCTGCTCTGCCATTCAGTAAGATCATGGCTGATCTTCCACCTCCATTCCACTTTCCTGCACTGTCCCCATTTCCCTTGATTCCCTTAATATCCAAAAATCTAGCGATCTCTACCTTGAATATACTCAACGATTGAGCCTCCACAGCTCTCTGGGGTAGAGAACTCCAAAGATTCACCACCCTTTGAATGAAGAAATTTCTCCTCATCTCAGTTCTAAATGGCCGACCCCTTATTCTGAGACTGTGACCCCTGATTCTAGACTCGCCAGCCAGAGGAAACATCCTCCCTGCATCTACCCTGTCAAGCCCAATAAGAATTTTGTATGTTTCAATGAGATCACCTCTCATTCTTCTAAACTCTAGAGATTATAAGCCTAGTCTACTAAATCTCTCCTTATAGGACAATCTCCCTATCCCAGAAATCAGTCTGGTGAGCCTTCATTGCACTATCTCTATGGCAAGTATATCCTTCCTTAGGTAAAGAGATCAAAACAGTACACAATACTCCAGGTGGGGTCTTACCAGGGCCCAATATAATTGCAGTAAGGATTTATACTTAAATCCTCTTGTAATACAGGCCAACATACCATTTGCTTTCTTAATTGCTTGCTGGGGACCTACATGTTAACTTTCAGTGATTCGTGTACAAGGTCCCTCTGAACATCCAACATTTTGCAATCTCTCACCATTTAAAAAATACTCTGCTTTTCTATTTTTCCTACCAAAGTGGATAACTTCACATTTCTCCACATTATATTCCATTTGCCATGTTCTTGCCCATTCACTTAGCCTGTCTATATCCCCTTGAAGCCTCTTTGCATCCTCCTCACAACTTGCATTCCCACCTAGCTTTGTATCATCAGCAAACTTGGATATACAGGTACAACGTTTGGAATCCTCGGGACAGAGTCCGTGCGGGTTTTGGGGTTTTTCCAGATTTCAGATAAGAAAATCAATAGTCTGAAATCCGGAATCCTCGACCATATCCATGCTGGTTTTTGAGCGGCGAGGTCCGAAATCCGGCACGGATTCGGTTGCGAATGCCGGATTTCAGACTATTGATTTTCTTGTCTGAAATCCGGAATCCTCGACCAAATCCGTGCTGGATTTCGGGTTTTGCCGCGCGCCGCTTTACGGCGCTCGCCAATTCCCACTGCCTGCGGCCCCCTGGCACTGCGCTTTTTACCGGTTTCCTCGCTGCCCGATGTCGCCATCTTGGCTGCCTCAAAAAAAGTCCGGTTTCCAGACGACTCAGTCAGCTATGTGCAAAATGTCCGCTTTTCGGACAATTCTGGTTTTCGGAGTTCCGGATTCAGGACATTGCACCTGTATTACATTTGGTTCCCTCATCCAAATCATTGATAGAGATTGTGAATAGCTGGGACCCAAGCACTGATCCTTGCGGCACCCTATTGGTTATAGCCTGCCAACCCGAAAATGACCCTTTTATTCCTACTCTCTGTTTTCTGTCCATTAACCAATCCTCAATCCATGCCAGTATATTACCCCCAATCCCATGAGCCGTACTTTTGTTTAATAACCTCTTGTGTGGCACCTTATCGAATGCCTTCTGAAAATCCAAATGCACTACATCCACTAATTTTCCCCTTATCTATTCTTCTAGCTACAATCTAAAAAAAACTCTCACAGATTTGTCAAACATGATTTCCCTTTTCTAAATCCACGTTGACTCTGCCCAGTCCTATTATTATTTTCTAAGTGTCCCGTTACTACGTTCTTAATAATAGATTCTAGCATTTTTCCTATGACTGATGCCAGGCTGACTGGTCTATAGTTCCCCATTTTCTCTCTCCCTCTTTTTGTAAATAGCTGGTTTTATATCAGTTACCTTCCAATCTGTGGAAGCCGTTGTAGAATTGATGGAATTTTGGAAGATGACAACCAATGCATCCACTATCTCTATAGCCACCTCTTTCAAAACCCTAGGATATAGGCCATCAAGTCCAAGGGATTTATCGGCTTTCAGTCCCATTCATTTTTCCAGTACTATTTTTTTACTAATACTAATTTCTTTCAGTTCCTCATTCTCGCTGGACCCTTGATTCTCCACTATTTCCGGGAGGTTTTTGTGTCTTCTTCCGTGAAGACAGACACACAGTATTTGTTTAATTTCTCTGCCATTTCCTTATTCCTTATTATAATTTCTCCTGTCTCAGCCTTTAATGACCCATATTTACTTTTGCTAATCTTTTCCTTTTTACATACCTATAGAAGTTTTTACCGTCTGTTTTTATGTCTCTTTCTAGTTTACTCTCATTCTATTTTCCCTTTCTTTATCAATTTCGTGGCACTCGTTTGCTGAATTCTAAAATCCTCTCAATCCTCAGACTTACTGCTCTTTTTGGCAACATTATAAACCTTTTCCTTTGATCTAATACTATCTTTAACTTCTCTTGTTCTCTTGGACTACTTTTCCTGTGGGGTTTTTGTGCCTTAAAGGAATGTATCTTTGTTGTAAATTATGTATTAATTCTTTAAATGCTATCCATTGCTTGTCTACCGTCATACCTTTTAATGTAGTTTCCCAATCTACCCTAGCCAACTCGCCCCTCTTACCTTTAATAGTTTGCTCTGTTTAGATTTAAGACCTTTGTTTCGGATTTAACTAAATCACTTTCAAACTCAATATAAAATCTATCATAGAAACATAGAAAATAATTGCAGGAGTAGGCCACTAGGACATTTGGAAAGCATTATTCTGTCAGACAGAGTTGGCATGGATTTATGAAGGGGAAGTCATGTTTGACAAATTTGCTGGAATTCTTTCAGGATGTAACGAACAGGATGGATAAAGGGGAACCAGTTGATGTAGTGTATTTGGACTTCCAGAAGGCATTTGACAAGGTGCCACATAAAAGGTTACTGCACAAGATAAAAGTTCACGGGGTTGGGGGTAACATATTAGCATGGATAGAGGATTGGCTAACTAACAGAGAACAGAGAGTCGGGATAAATGGTTCATTCTCGGGTTGGCAATCACTAGCTAGTGGGGTGCCTCAGGGATCAGTGCTGGGACCCTAACTATTTACAATCTATACTAACGACTTGGATGAAGTGACTGAGTGTAACGTAGCCAAGTTTGCTGACGATACAAAGATGGGAGGAACAGCAATGTGTGAGGAGGACACAAAAGACCTGCAAAAGGACATAGACAGGCTAAGTGAATGGGCAAAAATTTGGCAGGTGGAGCATAATGTGGGAAAGTGTGAGGTTATGCACTTTGGCAGAACAAATCTAATAAGTTATTATTTAAATGGAGAAAAATTGCAAAGTGCTGCAGGACTGCAGGACCTGGGTGTCCTGGTGTATGAAATACAAACGGTTAGTATGCAGGTACAGCAAGTGATCAGGAAGGTCAGTGGAATCTTGACGATTATTGCAAGGGGATGGAGTATAAAAGCAGGGAAGTCTTGCTACAATTATACAGGGTATTAGTGAGGCCACCTCTGGAATACTGCATACAGTTTTGGTTTCTAATTTCCCCAACTCTTTTTTTTCTGGCTCCCTCACCCGAGGTGTGCCGCTTTTGTCCACCTCCAAGCGCCAAAAATCTTCCTCCCGATTCTGGCCGCTCCCCAGCCTCTCCTCAGTGGTGGTGTAGCGTAGCCCAGTGGATTGGGGGTGGAGCCACGTCCCGGCTGAAAACCGTGCCGGGACCTCTGCACATGCGCTCTAGAGTAGCTCCTGGCAGGCCGAATCTGTGAGTACGTGCTGCAGGCTGTGTGAGAGGGGCCCAAAGCACACTGTCCCTAGTCCTGGCCAAATGGGCTCCCTCATCGGCGGCCCGCTGCGTTCCCTAAGGTAGGACTTCTATTTTTTATTTGTTATTTACTGATTGACTGCTTATTACTTTGGTCTTGGCGCTTTAGGTGAAGGGTTCCTTCTATTTTTTTATTTGTTTTTTATTGATTGATTAATTGCTTATTACTTTTTGTGCTTGATGCAACTGTACTGCTTTGTTTGGTGCTTGGTGCTTTAAATACGTTTCTTTAATGTTGTAAAGGTGTTTTGCAAGGTCCCCTCCCCCGCCTATCTCTGGATGCCTGCACTGATTTCTTAAGGTTTTTCTGAAAAGTGCAAGAGTGCCCACTTACGCTGGCCTAAGTTAGTTTGGAGTAACATTTAGCTGGCCAAACTTGCTTAAATGGCCAAAACGGGCGTAAGTGGCTGATAACGCTCCTTTTGGAAAAAAAAACTAAACTTAAAAAAAACCTAACTAACTCACTTACACTGGCGCAAATTAAATGGCCAGAATTGCAACTAAAAAAAAAGTCCAGAAAAATCAAGTTGCTCCAAAAAAAAAACGGAGCAACTCCTGGGGAAATTTGGGCCCCATATACTTGGGTATGCTTGCTTTGGAGGTAGTTCAGAGAAAGTTCACTAGGTTAATTCCGGAGATGAAGGGGGTTGACTTATGAGGAAAGGTTGAGTCGGTTGGGCCTCTACTCATTGGAATTCAGAAGAATGAGAGACGATCTGATCGAAACGTATAAGATTATGAGGGGGCTTGACAAGGTGGATGCAGAGAGGATGTTTCCACTGATGGGGGAGACTAGAACTAGGGGGCAAAATCTTAGAATAAGGGGCTGCCCATTTAAAACTGAGATGAGGAGGAATTTCTTCTGAGAGTTGTGGAAATCTGTGGAATTTGCTGCCTGAGAGCGCTGTGGAAGCTAGGTCATTGAGTACATTTAAGATGGAGGTAGACAGTTTCTTAACTAATAAGGGGTTATGGGGAGCGGGCAAGGAAATGGACCTGAGTCCATGATCGGATCAGACATGATCGTATTAAATGGTGGAGCAGGCTCGAGGGGCCAAATGGCCTTTTCCTGCTCCTATTTCTTATGTTCTTATTAAATGGTGTGCCCCAGGGATCGGTACTGGTGCCCCTACTGTTTCTGTTCTACATAAATTACCTGGATTCAGCACTCAAAGTAAATTGGTTGAATAATACTAAACTGAGGGGCTGGGGTGTCAGAGAGGGGCACTCGAGTATGATGAGGAGCTTGGGAATTGCACAGGGCTTAAAGAAAACTTGCAAACAGGCAATATTATGGCAGATGAAATTCGATACAGGTCGTGCACGTTGGAAGAAAAATGGAGGACAATCTGATAAATGGGTTTAAACTAGCTAGGGGGGAGATTGAAAGATCTGGGACAAATTTATAATACCCCTTGGATTCTTCATCTTTAAAGGAGGCATTTTGGGGTGGTGGGGTCTGGGTGGGAGGTTGCCATTAAAAGCATGTGAGAAGCTAAGTGGAATAGAAAAAGTTGATCTTGAGCATTATTTTAAGATAATCTTGACTGCAGCTAACCAGGCTAATAAAGATTACAATACTTCTTTGAATTCCTTATTTAGCCCAAACTGATAAAAGGTAAGTTCAGGACTGATGTCAAGAATCACTTTTCACATGATTGCTACGTGCTATGGCTTCTGGGTAGGACAGTGCGAGCATAAATTCTGGAGTCAATGATTTTAGATGAAGGAATTGATTGTCATATCTCCAAGTTTGCAGATGACACTAAGCTGGGTGGCGGTGTGAGCTGTGAGGAGGACGCTAAGAGGCTGCAGGGTGACTTGGACAGGTTAGGTGAGTGGGCAAATGCATGGCAGATGCAGTATAATGTGGATAAATGTGAGGTTATCCACTTTGATGGCAAAAACAGGAAGGCAGAATATTATCTGAATGGCGGCAGATTATGAAAATGGGGAGGTGCAACGAGACCTGGGTGTCATGGTACATCAGTCATTGAAAGTTTGCATGCAGGTACAGCAGGCGGTGAAGAAGGCAAATGGCATGTTGGCCTTCATAGCTAGGGGATTTGAGTATAGGAGGAGGGAGGTCTTACTTACTACAGTTGTACAGGGCTTTAGTGAAGCCTCACCTGGAATATTGTGTTCAGTTTTGGTACCCTAATCTGAGGAAGGACGTTCTTGCTATTGAGGGAGTGCAGCGAAGGTTCACCAGACTAATTCCCAGGATGGCAGACTGACATATGAGGGGAGACTGGATCTATTGTGTTCCTAACACAGGGAGGTTAAAGTAACAGTGACCTCAGTCTTTAATAAGACACTCCAGAGTGAGGAACAGGCCTTAGGGGCCGGCTTATATACAGTGCTCCCAAGGGATGCTGGGATCACAAGGGACTTCAGGGGATGAGCTCCCTGGTGGCGGAACATGGAAGTGCATGCTTTACAGATACACAACATCACTCTCTTCTCCCCCCGACCACCCCCCCCCCCCCCCCCCAAAGTCAAAGTGAAAACTATTTACAAGGTGAGGCGGTCGGGAGCCTTTCTTTCCCTGGTGGACCGCCTCGGTACAAATGTCTGTTCTGGTGTGTTGGCTGTGCCCTCGCTGGGCTAGCGTGTTGTTGGCCCTGCAGGGCTATTGGGCGTGATGGGTTCGATTTCCTGGTCTGGCGTGGTGTCGTTGATCCTTTGGGTGTGTGTTGTGGGCTCAAAAGGTGGTGCCTGCTGTGGGTTGTTCAGGGCAGTCTGTGAACCGCAGCCTCGTTTGGTCCAGGTGCTTTCTGCAAATTTGTCCATTGTCTAGTTTGACTACAAACACCCTATTCTCTTCTTTAGCTATCACCGTGCCCGTGATCCACTTGGGACCATCTCCATAGTTTAGCACATACACAGGGTCATTCAGATCAATTTCCCGTGACACAGTGGCGCGACCATCGTTTACATTTTATTGCTGCCGCCTGCTCTCTACCTGATCATGCAGGTTGGGGTGAACCAGCGAGAGTCTGGTTTTAAGTGTCCTTTTCATGAGTAACTCAGCCGGGGGCACCCCATGAGCGATTGGGGTCTCGTGCGGTTGCTGAGCAGTATTCGGGACAGGTGGGTTTGGAGTGAACATTCTGTGACCGTTTGAGGCTCTGTTTGATGGTTTGTACTGCCTGCTCTGCCTTCCCATTGGAGGCTGGTTTAAACGGGGCCGAGGTGACATGTTTGATCCCATTGCGGGTCATGAATTCTTTAAATTCTGCACTGGTGAAACATGGCCCGTTGTCACTGACCAGTATGTCAGGCAGGCCGTGGGTGGCAAACATGGCCCTCAGGCTTTCAATGGTGGCGGTGGCGGTGCTTCCCGACATTATTTCACATTCAATCCATTTTGAAAAAGCATCCACCACCACCAGTAACATTTTACCGAGAAACGGGCCTGCATAGTCGACATGGATCCTCGACCATGGTCTGGAGGGCCAGGACCACAAACTTAGTGGTGCCTCTCTGGGCGCGTTGCTCAACTGAGCACATACGCTGCATTGCCGTACACAGGACTCTAAGTCAGAGTCGATACCGGGCCACCACACGTGGGATCTGGCCATCACTTTCATCGTTACTATACCCAGGTGTGTGCTGTGGAGATCCGAGATGAACGTCTCCCTGCCCTTTTTTGGTAACACTACACGATTACCCCACAGCAGGCAGTCTGCCTGAATGGACAGCTCGTCCTTTCGCCGCTGGAACGGCTTGATTGGTTCTTGCATTTCAACGAGGATGCTGGCCCAGCTCCCATGCAGTACACAGTTTTTTATTAGGGACAGCAGAGGATCTTGGCTGGTCCAAGTCCTAATCTGGCGGGCCGTGATAGGTGATTTATCATTTCAAACGCTTCCATGACCATCAACAAGTCTGCGGGCTGCGCCGCCATCAATAAGTTTGCAGGCTGCGCCATTTCCACCCCCGTGGTGGGCAATGGTAGCCGACTAAGAGCATCCGCACAGTTCTCGGTGCCTGGCCTGTGGGGATGGTATAGTTATATGCTATACTGATGCATTTTCTTTACCCCGAACGCACACGCTAATGCCTCTTTCTCAATCATGCTGTAGACCCTTTCGGCCTTAGACAAGCTCCTGGAAGCATAGGTGACAGGTTGCAACTTCCCCGCAACGTTAGCTTGTTGTAATACACACCCGACTCCGTACGACGACGCGTCACATGCTAGCACAAGTCTTTTACACGGGTTATACAATACAAGCAGTTTGTTGGAGCATAAAATGTTTCTGGCTTTCTCAAAAGCAATTACTTGTTTTTTTCCCCATACCCATTTCTCACCTTTGCGCAATAACACATGTAGGGGCTCTAAAAGGGTGCTTAACCCCGGTAGGAAGTTACCAAAATAGTTGAGTCCCAGGAACGACCGCAGCTCCATGACGTTCTGTGGCCTGGACGCGTTCCTGATAGCCTCTGTCTTGGCGTCTGTGGGCCGAATGCCGTCCGCCGCGATCTTTCTCCCCAAAAACTCCTCTTCTGTTGCCAATTAGACCTCTTCAGCCGCAGCCCTACGCGATCCAGTCACTGGAGGACCTCCTCCAGGTTTTGTAGGTGCTCAGCGATGTCCCAACCCGTGACCAATATGTCGTCCTGAAAGACCGCCGCGTGTGGTACCGACTTGAGTAGGCTCTCCATGTTTCTCTGGAAGATCGCTGCAGCCGACCGAATTCGAAACGGGCATCTGTTGTAGATGAACAGTCCCTTGTGCGTGTTGATGCAGGTGACGCCCTTCAAAGACACCTCCAGCTCCTGCGTCATGTAGTCCAAAGTCAGGTCGAGCTTGGTAAACGACTTGCCTCCTGCCAGCGTCGCAAATAGGTCGTCTGCCTTGGGTAACGGGTATTGGTCCTGTAGCGAGAAATGATTAATAGTTACATTATAATCGCCGCAAATCCTGACCGTGCCATAACTTTTGAGTACTGGAAGAATCGGGCTGGCCCACTCGCTGAATTCCATTGGGGAGATGATGCCCTCGCGTTGCGGCCTGTTCAGCTCGATTTCCACTCTCTCCCTTATCATGTGAGGTACCGCTCGCGCCTTGTGGTGAATGAATCGTGCCTCTGGGACCAAGTGGATCCGCACCTTTGCCCCGGAAAAGTTTCCAATGCCTGCCTGAAAAAGGGAAGGAAATTTGTTAAGAACCTGGGTACATGAGGCCTCATCGACATGTGATAGCACTCGGATGTCATCCCAGTTCCAGCGGATTTTGCCCAGCCAGCTCCTTCCAGGCAGTGTGGGGCCATCGCCCGGGACAATCCAGAGTGGCAGTTCGTGCCCTCGTAGGTGACCTTGACCATGGCGCTGCCCAGAACAGTGATAAGCTCTTTGGTGTACGTTCTCAGTTTTGTGTGGATGGGGCTCAGGGCTGGTCTGAATACTACAGTCTCTCAAACATCTTTTTACTCATGATGGATTGGCTAGCGCCAGTGTCCAGTTCCATGGCTACGGGTAAGGCATTCAATTTTACGTTTAGCATTATAGGTGGCTATTTCGTCGAAAATGTGTGCACCCTGTGCACTTCAGCATCTGCCTCCTCTGAGGCTCAAAGTTGCTTTGATCGACCATGCCCTCTGCCACATGGTGGTTAGCAGGTTTTGCAGAGCTTGCAGCTTGTTTGCAAGCTCGTTGGAGGCGCCCTGTTGTTCCATAGCTCTTGCAAACATACCCTTTGAAGCGGCATGAATAGGCTGAATGGAAGCCTCCACAACGCCAACAAGGTGTGAATTGCCTTGCGTTCATCCTTTGTTGCGGACTATGAGTCATCTGGGTTACCTGAGGCCTGCTGGCAGTTGAAGACTCGTGGGTTCTACCCTGTACATTTCTGCTTGCAAACACAGTTCCAGTTAATTTATGAACATTGCTCGTACTTGTGTGCTGAGAGATTTGTTTGGTGTTATCACTGGTGGCCTTACTGAGGGTCGGTGTCTCTACAGTCAAAAGTTTTCGTAGGATGGTCTCAAGGCCAGTGCTCGGTACAAAAAAAGACTCTGAGCATTTGCTCCAGGTAGCCATCAAACTCACATTGTCCTGCAAGTCGCCTTAGCTCAGCGACATAGCTCGCCACTTCCTGACCTTCAGATCGCTGGCACGTTTAGAACCGATACCTCGCCATCAGCACGCTCTCTCTCGGGTTAAGATGCTCCCGAACCAGTGTACACAGCTCCTCATACGACTTTCACCGGAGCCAGAAGATTCTTCATGAGGCTGTAGGTCGGTGCCCCGCAGACTGTGAGGAGGACCGCTCTCCTCCTTTTTGCAGCGCTTCCTTCTCCATCCCGCCCGTTGGCTACAAAGTACTGGTCTAGCTGTTCGACATAGGCTTTCCAGTCCTCACCCTCCGAGAACTTCTCCAGGATGCCCACAGTTTGCTGCATGTTTGCGTTGGATTCGTATTCTCGTCGCCAGTTATTGTGTTCCTAACACAGATGAGGCTGTACACATTGAGGTTAAAGTAACAGTGACCTCAGTCTTTAATAAAACAATCCAGAGTGAGGAACAGGCCTTAGAGGCCGGCTTATATACTGTGCTCCCAAGAGATGCTGGGATCCTTTGGGACTTCAGGAGATGAGCTTGCTGGTGGTGGAACATGGGAGTGCATGCTTTACAGATACACAACAAGATTGACTGGGCCTGTATTCACTGGAGTTTAGAAGAATGAGAGGGGATCTCATAGAAACATAAAATTCTGACGGGATTGGAAAGGTTAGATGCAGGAAGAATGGTCTCGATGTTGGGGAAGTCCAGAACCAGGGATCACAGTCTAAGGATAAGGGGTAAGCCATTTAGGACCGAGATGAGGAGAAACTTCTTCACTCAGAGTTGTTAACCTGTGGAATTCTCTATCGCAGAGTGTTGTTGATGCCAGTTCATTAGATATATTCAAGAGGGAGTTAGATATGGCCCCGACGGCTAAAGGGATTAAGGGCTATGGAGAAAAAGCAGGAAAGGGGTTCTGAAGTGAATGATCAGCCATGATCTTATTGAATGGTGCAGGCACGAAGGGCCGAATGGCCTACTCCTGCGCCTAATTTCTATGTTTCTATACATAGGTTGCTATGGAAGGATGAGGCAGATGGGGCAAAATCTTGCTAGACTTTCCTTTCCCTTTAATGTTGTGTCAGTTAAGACTTTAAAATGAACTGGATGAATATCTAGTTAGGGGCAGGATTGGAGGTTATAAGGATCTGTATTTGTAACCTTTTATAAACTATTAGTCAGTTTTCTACCTTTCTAATAGGTGGGGAGGTGCTGATTTATATTCAAATTACAGTTAGAACTTTGAATAACAGGTTTGGCAGTCTGAATAAGTGTACAGGTTGATCAATTTATAGCAGCCAACGCCCTGTAAAAGTTTCGCTCCTGCCTAATCTTGCAGCACAAGCATTCACACTAATTATCTTGCGCTGTCAACCTCCCCCTATAAGGGGATAGGGAAAACCAAAATTAATGAATGGAATGGTACATGAATGGCGAAAGGCACCACCTGTATGAACTGAGTAGTTCCCAATATGCCTATTGTAATATTTAGCCTAGTACTAATCTGTGTTCCATTCATGAGCATAGCCTGTTTATATATCTACTTATT
Source organism: Pristiophorus japonicus (assembly GCF_044704955.1). Taxonomy (NCBI): domain Eukaryota; kingdom Metazoa; phylum Chordata; class Chondrichthyes; family Pristiophoridae; genus Pristiophorus; species Pristiophorus japonicus. The sequence continues at coordinate 220,860,183 of NC_091979.1, read as the reverse complement.
CACAAATTATTAGGGTAATTTCTACAATGAGATCTTTAAAGTGGTGACTGATTAAGAATACAATTTCTGATCAAGTATTGTACAGGTATCAGCATTGAGACTAACTGGTGTAAACTAACATCATGCCCTACACAGACTAATTGAAATCATTTACTGAAATGAAGGGTTTTTTGCAAATGCCAGTTTTTGTCACTGAAGTTATGTTAGTTTTCTGCGTAAGGTAAAAGGAAAGAATATTGAGAAATCACAAACAGAATGTAGTGACATTTCCTAATCAGAGCAGCTACTATGATTCAAAGTACATAATCATAGTTATCAAGAGCCGGTCGGCTCTCTAATGTTCACCTTAGATTTAAACTAACTATATCCAGGCACTGCAGAGGAGCACTTGACAGAGCAAATTAAATTCTGAGTTGTATTACATAAGAACATAAGAAATAGGAACAGGAGTAGGCCATACGGCCCCCTCGAGCCTGCTCCACCATTCAATAAGATCATGGCTGATCTGATCATGGATTTAGTTCCACTTCTCTGCCCGCTCCCCATAATCCCTTATCCCCTTATCGTTTAAGAAAATGTCTATTTCTGTCTTAAATTTATTCAATGTCCCAGCTTCCACAGCTCTCTGAGGCAGCGAATTCCACAGATTTACAACCCTCTGAAGGTCTCCTCGTCTCTGTTTTAAATGGGTGGCCCCTTATTCTAAGATCATGCCCTCTAGTTCTAGTCTCCCCTATCAGTGGAATCCTCTCTGCATCCACCTTGTCAAGCTCCCTCATAATCTTATACGTTTTGATAAGATCACCTCTCATTCTTCTGAATTCCAATGAGTAGAGGCCCAACCTACTCAACCTTTCCTCATAAGTCAACCACCTCATCTCCAGAATCAACCTAGTGAACCTTCTCTGAACTGCCTCCAAAGCAAGTATATCCTTTCGTAAATATGGAAACCAAAACTGCACGCAGTATTCCAGGTGTGGCCTCACCAATACCCTATATAGCTGTAGCAAGACTTCCCTGCTTTTATACTCCATCCCCTTTGCAATAAAGGCCAAGATTCCATTGGCCTTCCTGATTATTTGCTGTACCTGCATACTATCCTTTTGTGTTTCATGCATAAGTACCCCTAGGTCCCGTTGTACTGCAATACTTTGCAATCTTTTCCATTTAAATAATAACTTGCTCTTTGATTTTTTGTTGCCAAAGTGCATGACCTCACACTTTCCAACATTATACTCCATCTGCCAAATTTTTGCCCACTCTCTTAGCCTGTCTATGTCCTTTTGCAGATTTTTTGTGTCCCCCTCACACATTGCTTTTCCTCCCATCTTTGTATCGTCAGCAAACTTGGCTACGTTACATTCAGTCCCTTCTTCCAAGTCGTTAATATAGATTGTAAATAGTTGAGGTCCCAGCACTGATTCCTGCGGCACCCCACTAGTTACTGGTTACCAACCAGAGAATGAACCATTTATCCCGACTCTCTGTTTTCTGTTAGTTAGCCAATTCTCTATCCATGCAAATATATTACCTCCAACCCCGTGATCTTTTATCTTGTGCAGTAACCTTTTATGTGGCACCTTGTCAATAGACCCCAGGTCAGTCGAATTTAAATTTGAGGCAGTCATACTACAGCGGGATGTGATGAGTTAAAAACCTCAAGTGTTCTACTTGTGACCCTGACCATCAAATGTCACTCGTCTCATTGCTACTGCTTGTAGTCTACAAGGAGCTTATCATGTGCACAATATTTTGTGTTTACGGGATCTTTTTTGTTTGTAGCTGTAAAACATAGTTTCTACCAATATCCCATGTGCCAAATGTACAGACGACAGAAGCTGTTTCAGTTGAGTTCTCTTGGATGATGTGTGTAGAACATTGTATTGGACTGAAAAAGAGAAAACCCTTGTATGAGAGTAATCAAGAGATAAAGCGAATAAAATCTGTTACAAAATTGGTTATAGAAAGTTTTAACCAGTTTATTCACCCAAGGTCATCTTATGCAGGATCTGCTTTCTATATATCAATTTTTTGAAGTTTGTTGCATGTAATCCTTTGCTGTAGTAGTTCAATTTCATGGATTTTTGAATCAGGCTTAATAATTAAAGGTTTAATTGAGGGGTTTACGTGATGAGCAAGTGTTACCTGTACTAAAATGTGTGGGGGCCCTATTTTAATTTTATTTTTCTGTATTTCTTTCTCTACCGCTTTTGTGGTGAATAAAAGAGCTAGATTGTTAAGAACATAAGGAGCAGGAGTAGGCCATACGGACCAAAGAGCCTGTTCCGCCATTGAAAACGATCATGGCTGATGATCAACTTCAATTCCACTTTCCCGCCCGATCCCCATATCCTTTGATTCCCCGAGAGTCCAAAAATATATCTATTTTAGCTGTGAATATACTCAATGACTCACCATCCACAGCCCTTTCCAGTAGAAAATTCCAAAGATTCACAACCCTCTGAGTGAAGAAATTCCCCTCAACTCTTAAGTCTTAAATGGCTGGCCCCTTATCCTGAGATTATGACCCTAGTTCTGGACTCTCCAGCCAGGGGAAACATCCTCTCAGCATCTAATCTGTCGATCCCCCTCAGAATCTTGTATATTTAAATGATATCACCTCTCATTCTTCTAAACTCCAGAGAGTATAGGCCCAATCTACTCAGTCTCTTTTCATAGAACAATTCCCTCATCCCAATCTCGTGAACCTTTGTTGCACCGCCTCTAAGGCATGTATGTCCTTTCTCAGATAAGGAGACCAAAACTGTGCAAAGCACTCCAGGTGCGGTCTTACCAAAGCCCTTACTCTTGTACTCCAACCCCCTTGCAATAAATGCTGCTGGCCATGCATTCAGGAAAGAAGTAGAGAAAATAATCTAAATATGTTGTATTGTAAAACTTTGCAGTATATTGAAAGAATGTCATTGTACATATTTTGGGGAGATAAAAGGGCAGACTTTTGAGTAAAGTAGAGTTTTAAATTTACTGTTTAATGTACTGTTTCCAGGAAAAAAATCTTTAAATTGGCAAGACTGTCCATCATCCAGTGTGATAAAAGTGATTTGTGTTGAAACGTAGAATAGTATAATTTGGTGTGCTGTAGGCCAAGTCATTACTTGTGTCTAATTTTGTTGCTGTGGCTCAGTGGGTAGCGCTCTTATCTCTGAGTCAGCAGGTTGTGGGTTCAATTCCCACTCCAGGAACTTGAGCACAAAGAAATCTAGGCTGAAACTCCAGTGCAGTACTGCACTGTTGGACGTGTCATCCTTCGCAGTTAAGAAAGCAAATGGCATGTTGGCCTTCATAGCGAGGGGATTTGAGTACAGGGGCAGGGAGGTGTTGCTACAGTTGTACAGGGCCTTGGTGAGGCCACACCTGGAGTATTGTGTACAGTTTTGGTCTCCTAACTTGAGGAAGGACATTCATGCTATTGAGGGAGTGCAGCGAAGGTTCACCAGACTGATTCCCGGGATGGCGGGACTGACATATCAAGAAAGACTGGATCAACTGGGCTTGTATTCACTGGAGTTCAGAAGAATGAGAGGGGATCTCATAGAAACTTTTAAAATTCTGACGGATTTAGACAGGTTAGATGCAGGAAGAATGTTCCCAATGTTGGGGAATTCCAGAACCAGGGGTCACAGTCTAAGGATAAGGGGTAAGCCATTTAGGACCGAGATGAGGAGAAACTTCTTCACCCAGAGAGTGGTGAACCTGTGGAATTCTCTACCACAGAAAGTTGTTGAGGCCAATTCACTAAATATATTCAAAAAGGAGTTAGATGTAGTCCTTACTACTAGGGGGATCAAGGGGTATGGTGAGAAAGCAAGAATGGGGTAGTGAAGTTGCATGTTCAGCCATGAACTCATTGAATGGCGGTGCAGGCTCGAAGGGCTGAATGGCCTACTCCTGCACCTATTTTCTATGTTAATCTGGATAGGGTGTGAATGGCGGAATAATGACCAGCTGCCATTTGGAGACAAAGGGGAAAAAAAAGAGAAAAAGAAAAAAAAACATAAGATGGATGGGAGGGAAAGGAGTGGGGGGCGGTGGTGGTGGTGACGGCAGCTGTGGTGGCAGGGAAAGGGAGCCAAAGATGGCCAGAGGTTATGCTCTGAAATTGTTGAACTCGATATTGAGTCCAGAAGACTGTAAAGTGCCTAAATGAAAGATGAGGTGCTGTTTCTCGAGCTTGCATTGAGCTTCATTGAAACAGTTCAGAAGTCTGAGGATGGAGATATTAGAGTGGAAGTGGAGTGGAGAATTAAAATGACAGGCAACCTGAAGCTCAGGGTCACGTACAGACTGAACGGAGTTTTGTCAGTCAGTGTAGTGTAATGTGTTTGGGTGATGTGCTGTCATGGTTGAATAGCTGGTAGTGTGTGCATGGGCGTGAGGCTTGCAGCAGTGGTAAGTGTGTAAGGGTGAGGTGAAACTATGAATGTGAGGTTTGAGTCGTGATTGATAGAGACTGTTGGTAGGTGAGTGATGGGAGAATGGTGCATTAAGCAGTGTGTGAGGCTAGTTGATGGGAGACGGCATTTGATGATGCATTCATTGACCTTGACCACTCTAAGTGAGGTCGTTGAACTTCTTTCAGCACTGCGTCCATGTCCCACGGCAAGACAGCTAGCATTGATCTTGTCGGCTGTCTGCTCCCACTGACTTTGCAGTGTCTCTCTGGGCTGTTGAGCCATTATTCACTCTTCCAACCAGTTGCATGAGCCGCTGCAGGCAGAATGCACGTCCACTTTAAGAGGTGCACACTGCCTTTAAGAAGTGGAGGCCAGCTTTAATTGGAGCTAGCCTCTCGTGAACTTGGGCCCTCTGCTAAGCATTCAGCCACTCAGCAGCGCATTGAGGGCTGGGCTGAACACTGCAATCATTGTAATTAGCAGGCGGCATAAAGGTCGCATGCTGCCTCCATTCCTCTCAACGAGTGCGGGCCAATTGTACATTGCGATCCCTGCGCCTGTTTTCAGGGGTAATCGAATGAAGCCCCCAGGTGGTGGTAATGAAAGCCTTTGTGTTAATTTGAGCAGATTTCAAAATTAAATTTGTTTTGACTCAAATTATTTGACGACATAATATAAGGGGATAGAGTTTAAAAGCAAAGAAGTCGTGCTACAACTGTATAGGGTATTGGTGGGGCCATACCTGGAGTATAGTTTTGGTCTCCATATTTAAGGAAGCATATACTTGCATTGGAGGCTGTTCAGAGAAGGTTCACTAGGTTGATTCCGGAGATGAGGGGGTTGACTTATGAGGATAGATTGAGCAAGTTGGATCTATACTAATTGGAGTTCAGAAGAATGAGAGGTGATCTTACTGAAACTTATGATAATGAGGGGGCTCAACAAGGTGGATGCAGAGAGGATATTTCCACTCATAGGGGAAACTAAAACTAGGGGACAGTCTCAGAATAAGGGGCCGCCCATTTAAAACTGAGATGAGGAGAAATTTCTTCTCTGAGGGTTGTAAATCTATGGAATTCTCTGCCCCAGAGAGCTGTGAAGGCTGGGTCATTGAATAAATTTAAGGCAGAGATACACAGATTTTTGAGCGATAAGGGAGTAAAGGGAGCGGGCAGGGAAGTGGAGCTGAGTCCATGAACAGATCAGTCATGATTTTATTGAATGGTGGAGCAGGCGCGAGGGGCCAAATGGCCTACTCCTCCTATTTCTTATGTTGTTGTAATGAAAAGTGCTCCGACTTTCTCTGTTTCTAGGCGTGCACCTAGATATATACATAGCACAGTGTCAGGGCAGGTAGCTATTCTGTAGTTCTGGCTTTGGCCTATACTTGTTCAAGTAAATAGACCTCCATGGATATGTAGGCTCCCTGAGGCCAAGAGGACATTTATCCATTTCATCCTCAGCTTTTTCGAATGAAACAGTTTCTGTCAGGACAGTGTGACTAAGGAGGGTCTAATGTTTGAAAAAGAGGTAAGTGCCCTGTTCAACTTTAAGCAAAGTTTTCAACCCTATATACTCTGCCTACTTCCACTTCTCTAACATCGCTCGTTTCCACCCCTCCCTCAACCCATCTGCTGCTGAAACCCACATCTGTGCTTTTGTTATCTCCGGACTCAACTATTTCATTGGTTTCTTGACTGGCCTCCCACCCTCCACCCTCCATAAACTTCAGCTCATCCAAAACTCTGCAGCCCGCATCCTAACACGCACCAAGTCCTGCTCGCCCATAACCCTTTTCTTTGTTGACTTATATTGGTTCCTTAATTTCCTAACACCTCAAATTTAAAATTCACTAATTTGTTTTTAATTCCTTTTTGGCCTTGATCCTCCCTTTCTCTGTAATCTTCACCAGCCCTACAACTCAACCAATGGATTCTGCATTCTTCTGACTCCGAATTCTTGTGTATCCATTTCCTTTGCCCTACCACTCAGCCGCTTAGGCTCCATGCTATGGAAATGTTTCCATGAATCCCTGTTCCTCCCTCTTTAAAACCCACCACTGAAACCTTTTTTGAATACCTCTCCTAATTTCTCTTTTGTCTGCTCGCTGTCTGTTTTTTCATGCACCTAAATTGCATTGGAATGTTTCTCTATGTTAAAAGTGCCATATAAATGTGAATAGTTGTAAATTTACCCCTTTTATGTATGCAATTCTTATTGGGCATTATAGTATTGTCACTATATCTTTGTTGCCATACATCAACTAACTAATTGTAAATAAATTGGAACAGTGTGTCTAGTGTTTGATGTGTTCCATCTTCTGGATTAACAGGTGACATAACAAGAATCTACGTAGCTTCATTGCTACATAGAGTAACTGCTTAGCCCTTGGTTGTACTAGTTCAATATGGCAGAGAGTGAAAGGTACATGCTTCAAATCATAAAGGATATAGTTCACATACAGGAGTCATCATGTGGCCATTTGCATGTAAAAGTGACGATAAAAAAGCCTGGAAAAAGAAGTTGAACCATTTCGGGGTGTGGAGAAGTTTTACTGGAAGAGCCCCCCCAGAATATAGGAGAGTTAGTAAAGTATTCTATGAGCCTGGTCTTTATAGAGACTTATTCAATCTATAGAAATCAACATTATGAGTTTTAATACAGTTTATTTTTAAAGTGCTGATACTATTTTTCTGTTTTTCAGATAATAGGAGGTTTCATCCTCTGTATTGGCATATACGCAGAGGTTGAAAGGCAGAAATACAAGACGCTGCAAGGTGCCTTTCTAGCTCCAGCTATAATCCTGATTTTGCTGGGAATTCTGATGTTTGTGGTTTCCTTCATTGGGGTTCTAGCATCTCTACGGGATAACTTGTGCCTTCTTAGAGTGGTAAGATATTCTTCCTTGTACAACAGTTTTCTTATTAGCTTTTAACTTTACATCAATGTTTTAAATAAAATGCATCAAGGTGGAATGAACCTAATGTATAGTTGCATTTTCAGTGTAATTTTCCTACCTGGTGGATTAGATATTTCCGCCTAACCACTCCATTCAGATCCAGTCTGCTTCTATGAATAAGAATGATGTGAAGTGGAAATCATTACTGTTGAAGTCATGTATATTTTGGATATAAAACTCCTACTACACTTCAGAACCAATAATTACCATGTCTAAAGTCCAATTTTTTTTGCTGACATTGATGTCATTATCTTTGTTGCGTGATTATAAAGAGCACTTTATTTGTTTAGCTTGCAAAACAAGGTTTTGCCGGAAGTCATTTTGGAAAAACTTGATTGCATTAGGAGAAAAATTCTTGAAATATAACCCCTGATAAATTTTAGTTGCCTGGAAATTACTGTGTTATCAAATGTACACGTAATATGTTTGTATCGAATTTCTCTCTCTGCTATCTTAACAAAAGCATTAACCAGTTTATTTTAAATAGTTTAATGCATTACAACTATATAATTACTTGTTGGCAATTCAGTTAGTCCTTGCTACTGCTTAACATAGTGAAAATTTAGATTATTTTGCTGCACTGGTTTCCTGAATACTGCTATGATTCATGTTAGTTTGACACAATACCTTCTAGGATAGGGAAGAGTAATTCGACGTGTTTTATGTCCGGAGTCTAAGCAAACTATTTCCCCCTTTTTTTTTAAAGATCTGATGTAGATTGATTTGGCTCAGTGGTAATACTGTCACTTTCGAGTCATGTCATAGGCCCAAGTTGACACTGCAGAGACTTGAGCACATAATTTAAGCTGGCACTTCAGTGCAGTACTGAGGGAGTGCTGAGGTGGCGTGGCATCTTATACGATGTTAAACTAAAGCCCCCATTGCCCCTCTTAAAAGATCCCATGACACTTTTCGAAGACGGGCATGAAGTTGTCCCAGAGTACTGACCATCTTTCAGCCAACGCCATCAAAAAAGAGATCATATAGTCATTCATCTGATTTCCTCTGCGCAAATTAGCTGCTGCGTTTCCCTACCATATCATTTTTATTCATAGGCAGTCCCTTGGAGTTGAGGAAAACTTGCTTCCACTCTTAAAATGAGTCCTTGGGTGGCTGAATAATCCAATACGAGAACCACAGTCCCTGTCATAGGTGGGATAGATAGTCGTCAAGGGAAATGGGGGGTGGGACAGGTTTGCCGCACGCTCTTTCCGCTGCCTGCGCTTGATTTCTGCATACTCGCGGTGATGAGACGTGTGGTGCTCAGTGCCCTCCCGGATGCACTTCCTCCACTTAGGGTGGTCTTTGGCCAGGGACTCCCAGGTGTCAGTGTGGATGTTGCACTTTTTCAGGGAGGCTTTGAGGGTGTCCCTGTAACGTTTCCTCTGCCCACCTTTGGCTCCTTTGCCGTGAAGGGGTTCCGAGTCGAGCGCTTGCTTTGGGAGTCTCGTGTCTGGCATGCAAATGATATGGCCTGCCCAGCAGAGCTGATCAAGTGTGGTCAGTGCTTCAATGCAGGGGATGTTGGCCTGGTCGAGGACGCTAATGTTGGTGCACAAATTAACTGCTGCGTTTCCCTACATTGACTACACTTCAAAAATACTTCATCAGTTATGAAGTGCTTTGGGACATCCTCAGACCATGAAGGTCCCTATATATTAAATCTATTGCATATGGTGCACACTTTGTGTCCACATTAACCTTGGATAAAGGGGAACCAGTGGATGTGATGTAATTGGACTTCCAGAAGCATTTGACAAGGTACCACATAAAAGGTTACTGCACAAGATAAAAGTTTGTGGGGTTGGTGGTAATATATTAGCAAGGATAGAGGATTGGCTAACTAACAGAAAACAGAGAGTCGGGATAAATGGTTCATTCTCGGGTTGGCAATCAGTAACTAGTGGGGTGCCACAGGGATCAGTGCTGGGATCCCAACTATTTACAATCTATATTAACGACTTGGAAGAAAGGATCGAGTGTAAAGTTTGCTGACGGTACAAAGATGGGAGGAAAAGCAATGTGTAAGGACACACAAAAATCTGCAAAAGGACATAGACAGGCTAAGTGAGTGGGCAAAAATTTGCCAGATGGAGTATAATGTTGGAAAGTGTGAGGTCATGCACTTTGGCAGAAAAAATCAAAGAGCAAGTTATTATTTAAATGGAGAAAAATTTCAAAGTGCTGTAGTACAGTGGGACCTGGAGTACTTGTGCATGAAACACAAAAGGTTAGTATGCAGGTACAGCAAGTGATCAGGAAGGCCAATGGAATCTTGGCTTTTATTGCAAAGGGGTTGGAGTATAAAAGCAGGGAAGTCTTGCTGCAGTTATACAGGGTATTGGTGAGGCTACAGCTGGAATTCTGCCTACCGTTTTGGTTTCCATATTTACGAAAGGATATACTTGCTTTGGAGGCAGTTCAGAGAAGGTTCACTAGGTTGATTCCGGAGATGAGGGGGTTGACTTATGAGGAAAGATTGAGGAAGTTGGGCCTCAACTCATTGGAATTCAGAAGAATGAGAGGTGATCTTATCAAAACGTATAAGATTATGAGGGGGCTTGACAAGGTGGATGCAGAGAGGATGGTCCACTGATGGGGGAAACTAGAACTAGAGGGCACAATCTTAGAATAAGGGGCCACCCATTTAAAACAGAGATGAGGAGAAATTTCTTCTCAGAGGGTTGTAAATCTGTGGAATTCGCTGCCTCAGAGAGCTGTGGAAGCATTTGACAAGGTACCACATAAAATTGAATAAATTTAAGACAGAAATAGACAGTTTCTTAAACGATAAGGGGATAACGGGTTATGGGGAGCAGGAGTGGAAGTGGAGCTGAGTCCAAGACCAGATCAGCCATGATCTTATTGAATGGTGGAGCAGGCTCGAGGGGGCCATATCCTCTTCCTATTTCTTATGTTCTTATGTTCCTCAAGGCTACCCTGACCAATTTGATTTGTCCAATCAATATGGAAGTTAAAATCACCTATGATTATTGCTGTTTCCTTTTTACAAGCCCCCACTATTTCTTGGTTTATACTCCGACCAATAGAATTGCTATTGTTAGGCAGCGTATAGACTTCGCCCACCAGTGTCTTTTTCCCCTAATTATTCCTTATCTCCACCCAAACTGTTTCAACATCCTGATCATTTGAGCCAATATCATTTCTCACTATTGCAGTGATTCCATTCTTTATCAAAAGAGCTACCCCACCACCTTTTAAATTCTGTCTGTCCTTCCGACTTGCCAAGTACCCATGAATGTTTAGTTCCCAGTCTTGGTCACCTCGCAACCACGTCTCTGTTATGGCTACCAGATAAGAACATAAGAAATAGGAGCAGAAGTAGGTCATTTGGCCCTTCGAGCCTGCTCCACCATTCAGTCCAATTATGGCTGATCTGATCATGGACTCGACTCCACTCCCTTGCCTGCTCCCCATAACTCTTTACTCCCTTATTGCTCAAAAATCTGTCTATCTCCGCCTTAAATTTATTCAATGTCCCAGCTTCCACAACTCTCTGATGCAGCAAATTCCACAGATTTACAACCCTCAGAGAAGAAATTTCTCCTCATCTCAGTTTTAAATGGGCGGCCCCTTATTCTAAGACTATGTCCCCTAGTTTTAGTTTCCCCTATGAGTGGAAATATCCTCTCTGCATCCATCTTGTCGAGCCCCCTCATTATCTTATAAGTTTCAATAAGATCACCTCTCATTCTTCTGAACTCCAATGAGTATAGACCCAACCTACTCAACCTTTCCTCGTAAGTCAACCCCCTCATCCCCGGAACCAACCTAGTGAACCTAGGAAGAGTTCATAGAGTGCATAAGGGACGGGTTCCTTGAGCAGTATGTAACGGAACCAACCAGGGGGCAGGCTATCTTAGATCTGGTCCTGTGTAATGAGACAAGATTAATAAACAATCTTCTTGTAAAGGATCCCCTTGGAATGAGTGACCGTAGCATGGTTGAATTTCTGGGACCACCCCAGAATCCAGGGAATTTTGTTAGATTACAACCAATGCATCCACTATCTCTGCAGCCACTTCACTTAAGACCCTAGGATGTAAGGCATCAGATTGAGAGGACTTTTCCGCCTTTAGTCCCATTATTTAACCTAGTACTACTTCACTAGTGATAGTGATTGTATTAAGTTCCTCCCTACCTATAGCCCCTTGATTATCCACTATTGGGATGTTTTTGGCATTTTCTACCATGAACATCGATACAAAATATTTGTTCAATGTTCCTGCCATTTCCCTGTTCTCCAATATTAATTCCCCAGTCTCATCCTCCAGAGGACCAACATTTACTTTAGCCACTCCTTTCCTTTTTATGTACCTGTAGAAACTCTTACTATCTGTTTTTATATTTCGTGTTAGTTTACTTTCATCATCTATCTTCCCTCTGTCGTTCTTTGCTGGCTTTTAAAAATTTCCCAATCCTTTGGCCTCCCACTAGTCTTGACCACATTGTATGCCTTTGTTTTCAATTTGCTACCCTCTCTTATTTCCTTACTTAGCCACGGATGGGTATCCCTTCTCTTACAGTCTTTCCTTCTCATTGGGATATATTTTTGTTGTGAGTTATGAAATATCTCCTTATATGTCTGCCACTGCACATCAACCATCCCATTCTTTAGTCTATTTCCCCAGTCCACTTTAGCCAACTGTGCCCTCATACCTTTGTAGTCTCCTTTATTTAAGCTTAGGACCCTGGTTTGAGAATCAACTTTCTCACCCTCCAACTGAATTTGAAATTCAACCATATTATGGTAACTCATTCCCAGAGGATCTTTTCCTACGAGATCATTTATTAATCCTGCTTCATTACACAGATTGGAAAACTGCAAATGTAACGCCCCTAATTAAAAAAGGAGGCAGACAAAAAGCAGGAAACTATAGACCAGTTAGCCTAACATCTGTGGTTGGGAAAATGTTGGAGTCCATTATTAAAGAAGCAGTAGTAGGACATTTAGAAAAGCAGAATTCAGTTAGGCAGAGTCAGCATGGATTTATGAAGGGGAAGTCATTTTTGACAAATTTGCTGGAATTCTTTGAGCATGTAACAAACAGGGTATTTGGACTTCTAGAAGGCATTTAACAAGGTGCCACATACAAGGTTACTGCACAGGATAAAAGTTCACGGGGTTGAAGCTAATATATTAGCATGGATAGAGGAGGATTGGCTAACTAACAGAAAACAGAGAGTCGGGATAAATGGTTCATTCTCGGGTTGGCAATCAGTAACTAGCAGGGATCAGTGCTGGGATCCCAACTATTTACAATCTACATTAATGACTTGGATAGAGGGACCGAGTGTAACGTAGCCAAGTTTGCTGACGATGCAAAGATGGGGGGAAAAGCAATGTGTGAGGAGGACACAAAAAACCTACAAAAGGACATAGACAGGCTAAATGAGTGGGCAAAAATTTGGCAGATGGAGTATAATGTTGGAAAGTGTGAGGTTATGCACTTTGCAGAAAAAATCAAAGAGCAAGTTATTATTTACATGGAGAAAAATTGCTAAATGCTGCAGTACGGTGACCTGGAGGTCCTGGTGCATGAAACACAAAAGGTTAGTATGCAGGTACAGCAAGTGATCAGGAAGGCCAATGGAATCTTCACCTTTATTGCAAAGGGGATGGAGTATAAAAGCAGGGAAGTCTTGCTGCAGTTATACAGGGTATTGGTGAGGCCACACCTGGAATACTGCATACAATTTTGATTTCCATATTTAAGAAAGTATACTTGCTTTGGAGGCAGTTCAGAGAAAGTTCACTAGTTTGATTTCGGAGATGAGGGGGTTGACTTATGAGGAAAGGTTGAGTAGTTTGGGCTTCTACTCATTGGAATTCAGAAGAATGAGAGGTGATCTTATCGAAACGTATAAGATTATGACGGGGCTTGACAGGTTGGATGCAGAGAGGATGGTTCCACTGATGGGGAGACTAGAACTAGGGGACATAATCTTAGAATAAGGGGCTGCCCATTTAAATCTGAGATGAGGAATTTCTTCTCTGAGGGTTGTAAATCTATAGAATTCGCTGCTTCAGAGAGCTGTGGAAGCTGGGTCATTGAATAAATTTAAGACAGAGATAGACAGTTTCTTAACCGATAAGGGAATAAGGTGTTATGGGGAGCGGGCAGGGAAGTGGACTGGAGTCCATGATCGGATCAGCCATGATCGTATTAAATGGCGGAGCTGGCTCGAGGGGCCGTATGGCCTACTCCTGCTCCTATTTCTTATGTTCTTATGTTTTCTCTTTTAAAAAAAAAAAGGCTGAGGGGTGACCTGATAGAGGTCTTCAAGTTTATGGAAGGGTTTGATAGGGTCGACGTAGAGAAGATGTTTCCACTTGTGGGGGAGATCAAAACTAGGGGCCATAAATATAAGATAGTCACCATTAAATCAAAAAAGGAATTTGGGAGAAGTTTCTTTACTCAGAGAGTAGTTAGAATGTGGAATTTGCTATCACAAGGAGTAGTTGAGGTGAATAGCATAGATGTATTTACAGGGAAACTAGATAAACACATGGGGAGAAAGGAATAGAAGTTGTGCTGGTGAAGAGAGGTGGGAGCAGGCTCGTGTGGAGCATAAACACCAACAGAGGGATAGCTAGACTGATTGGCCAGTTTCTATGCTGTACATACCACATAATTCTTTGGTTCTCTGACTCCAGCACCCTGCCTTTGCCTCATTATTGGCAGCCGAGAACCTCCTTCCTGGACTTTCCACCCTTCCACTGTCCTATCCTTTAAAACCCTCCTTGAAACCCATCTCTCATCCCTTCTAATGTACTTTTTTGGCTTGATACCTGTTTTACTCACTCTTCTGTGACGTGCCTTGGGATGTTTTTCTTTGTTAAAGGCACTAATTAAAAATGCAAGTTGTTTGGGAGTTTGAGCCACAGCAGCTAGGCCAGGAGTAATGGACCTATCAATGTCAAATGAAAAATGCCCCAACAATAGAATTCCAGCAGAGCCAGAAGCCACAGAGATGCAGTGGCAGATGTCAGACCCTGGGGAGAAGCGGAGGAGTAGATTCAGAGCCAGCCGAGCATTGACTATTTCAGTACCAATGATTGAGCAGTGAGAGATTCAGACCCTGTGTTGCAAGCATCATCCTTGGCTAAGATAGAGGAAGGACAGCAAAATCGAGAGACCGCCAAGGCGAGTAAAGGCAAAACTTTGGAATTGTGGTTAACTGGGGGGCAGAGGGACTTCATGAAAGGAAACTGGGAGAAAGAGGAATGGAGCTCAGAGATGCACGGGTTACACGTCACCAGAGCTGAGACCAATGTCCTCGCGGGGAGGTTTGCTAGTGCTATTGGGGAAGGTTTAAATTAATTTGGTAGGATGCAACATTAGAAAGAAGAAACAAGGTGCGCAAAGGATTGGGAGAGACAGCACAAGAGTAAGAAATAACAACAACTTTTATTTATATAGTGCCTTTAACCTAGTAAAACGCTTCACAGCAGTGTTATGAGACAAAACAGAGAAATTTGACACTGACCACATAAGAAGAAATTACGACAGGTGACCAAAAGCTTGGTTAAAGAGGTAGGTTTTAAGGAACGTCTTAAAGGAGGAAAGAGAGATAGAGGGGCGGAGAGGTTTAGGGACGGAGTTCCAGAGCTTAGGGCCCAAGCAGCTGAAGGCACAGCCACCGATGGTTGAGTGGTTATAATCAGGGATGCTCAAGAGGGCAGAATTTGAGGAGCGCAGACATCTCGTGGAGTTGTGAAGCTGAAATAGATTACAGAGATAGGGAGTGGCAACACCATGGAGGGATTTGTAAACAAGGATAGAATTTTGAAATTGAGATGTTGTTTAACCGGGAGCCAATGGAGGTTAGCAAGCACGGGGTGATGGTTGATTGTGACTTGGTATGAGTTAGGACACGGGCTGCCGAATTTTGGATGACCTCAAGTTTATGTAGTGTAGAATGTGGGTGGCCAGGAGTGAGTTGGAGTAGTCGAGTCTAGAGGTAACAAAGGCATGGAAGAGGGTTTCAGCAGCAGAAGAGCTGAGGCAGGGTCAGAGGCGGGCAATGTTACGGAGGTGGAAAAAGGAGGTTTTAGTTATGCCATGGATATGTGGCCGAAAACTCATTTCAGGGTCAAACATATGACGCCTAGGTTGCGAACAGCCTGGTTTAGCCTCAGATAGATGCTAGGGAGAGGGATGGAGTCAGTGGTTAGGGAACGCAGTTTGTGGCGGGAACCAAAGATAATGGCTTCGGCATTCCCAATATTTAATGGGAGAAAATTTCTGCTCATCCAGTACTGGATGTCGGACAAGCAGTCTGACAATTTAGAGACTAAAGAGGGGTCGAGAGAAGTGGTGGAGAGGTAGAGCTGGGTGTCGTCAGCGTACATGTGGAAACTGACTTCGTGTTTTTGGATGATATCGCCAAGGGGCAGCATATTGATGAGAAATAGGAGGGGACACCAGAGGTAACGATGCAGGAGAGGAAAGAGAAGCCATTGCAGAAGATTTTCTGGCTACGATTAGATAGTTAAGAATGGAACCAGCGAATGCAGTCCCATCCAGCTGGACGTTGGTGGAGAGGCATTGGAGGAGGATGGAGTGGTCAGTTGTGTCAGAGGCTGCTGACAGGTCCAGGAGGATGAGGAGGGATAGTTTACCTTTCTCACAGTCACAAAGGATGACATTTGTGACTTTGATGAGAGCTGTTTCAGTACTGTGGCAGGAGCGAAAACCAGATTGAAGGGATTCCAACACTGTATTCCGGGAAAGATGGTCACGGATTTGGGAGGCGACAACACGTTGAAAAACTTTGGACAGGAAAGGGAGGTTGGAGATGGGTAACTAGCAAGGACAGTGAGGTCATGGGTTGTTTTTTTGAGGAAAGGGGTGATGACCGCAGATTTGAAGGAGAGGGGAACAGTACCTGAGGGTTTAGGGTATTGGGTAGGATCAGACTAAGAGAGAATATAAGAAGGTCTAAGATAGGTTTACACCGCATGTATGAATGCATGAAATGTGGTAATTAAAGTTGGTGAGCCAGAACAAGGGGTGGACCTCTGGCTGCAGGCTGGTCTGTCCCCAATGGTTGGTAGGAAGACCCTGAAAAAAAAAGTTAGTGAACATTTTTTTTAAATTTTCGCAGCGACTGAAGGCCTTCTGATGGATTTTGTTTTAATGATGATTTTAATTTTCAGCCCTTCGACACTCGATCCTCGGCGGCACTTGGACGGCAAGCGCTTTTGCCGCCGAGAATTGGCGGCATACGTCACAGATTTGCCGCCCGCCGAACTTCGAGGGACTTGAGTGATGAAAACCCCGCCCAAAGAAACGTCAGGGACCTTGGCAGTCCTTTGGGCGGCACTTGGGTGCACGGAGGTCTTCACCAAATTCGGGCCCATGATATTGTGGTGATAACTCACACCTGGCTCAAAAAAAGGCAGGATTGAGTCCTAAATATTCCTGGATATAAGGGGCCCAAGTTTCGGCCTCAGTTGCTCCTGATTTTTTGGAGCAACTGGTGTAGAACGGAATATCTTAGAAATTCAAATTCTCGCCATTTAGTTTGCTCCAGTTCTAGTGAGTTAGAACAGTTTCACTTTGGAACAGAATTTTTTTTTCAAAAGGGGGCGTGTCCGACCACTTACGCCTGTTTTCAAAGTTTCATCAGTGAAAACTTACTCCAAGCTAACTTAGAATGGAGTAAGTGAAGATTTTTGTACGCTCGAAAAAACCTTGTCTACACTTTAGAAAATCAGGCGTAGGGAATGTGGGGTGGGGGGGGGGGGGGTTTAAAGGGAAGTTTACAAACATTAAACACTTCAGTTTTACAAATAAAGAGCCATCATCAATAATAAATGATTAAAAACATCAATAAATCAACCAATAAATCAATCAAAAAAAATTAATAAGAAATATATTTTTTTAAATCAATAAATAAAACATTTTTCTACTTACCGACTGCAGCACCGGGAGCCCTCCAACAGCGTGCTGGGATGCCCCCCCCAGTGTTTCTCTCTCAGTGTCTATCTCTCTGTCTGTGTGTGTCTCTCACTCTCGGTCAGTGTCTGTGTTTCTGACAGCGAGGGGAAGGGGAGGAGGGCGTTGGAGGGAGAGAGGGGAGGCAGGGGGAGGGAAGGGGGGGAGGAGGAGAAGGGGAAGGAGGGGGGAGAGGAGAAGGGGAAAGGGGGGGAGAGGAGAAGGGGGAAGGGGGGGAGAGGAGAAGGGGAAAGAGGGGAGAGGAGAAGGGGAAAGGGGGGAGAGGAGAAGGGGACGGAGGGGAGGGGGGGGAGAAGGGGAAGGAGGGGGGGGGGGAAAGGAGAAGGGGGAGGGAGGCTGAATGGGCCAGGCCCAAGACTTCGGGCAGGGCCCGTCCCCAGAACCAGATTTACAGGTAGGTGGCGTTGGGTCGGGAGCGCGGGTCGGGGCGGGTCCGGTACTGGGGGGGGGGTGGTGGGGGGGGAGTCGGGAGCACGGGTCGGGGTGGGGAGGAGGGAGGTCGGGTTGGTTTGGGTAGGGAGGGAGCGCGGGTCGGGTCGGGGGCGGGGGGTAGGGGGTGGCGGGGGGCAGAGGGAGGCCATTTGGGTCGGGGCGGGGGAAGCGGGAGTCGAGTCGGGTCAGGAGGAAGCAGGAGCTGGGTGTGGAAGGCAGCCTTATGCACGCAGCCCCAGTGAGGCCATTCGGCCAGGGCTAGGGGCTGCGTGCTTTGGGCCCCTCCCACACAGTTTTGGGCGCCTGGAGCTACTGCACATGCGCGCCCACTGTAGCGCGCATGTGCAGAGGTCCCGGCACTGTTTTCAGCGCAGGGACCTGGCTCCGCCCCCTACAGCTTGTGCTGCGCCGTGCCTGACTCCAGAGGACCAGCAGGGAGCCGGAGAATCTAAGTTTTTTTTAGGCGCACTTTGTGGCGCGAAAAGCAGGCGTCCAGGTCGAGGCTGCGCCGTTCTAGGCGCGGCCCGAAACTTGGGTTCATGGTGTTCAGAAAAGATAGGGAAGGAAAGAAAGGAGATAGGTAGTAGTATAGATTAAGGAGAATATGACAGTGCTGGAGAGAGAGGATTTCCTACGTCTCACCCTTGGGTCACTAACAGATTATCTGGTCATTATCATATTGCTGTTTGTGGGAGCTTGCTGTGTGCAAATATGGTTGTGTGTTCCAAGTCCCACTCCAGGTGCTTGAATGCATAAATCTAGGCTGACGCTCTAGTGCCGTGTTAAGGGTGTGCCACACTGTTGGAGATGCCGTCTTTCGGATGAGACGTAAAACCGAGGCCCCGTCTACTCTCTCAGGTGACTGTAAAAGATCCCATGGCACTATTTCAAAGAAGAGCAGGGGAGTTATCCCCGGTGTCTTGGACAATATTTACCCCTCAATTAACAAACAAAACCCAGATTATCTGATCATTATCACATTACTTTTTATGTGAGCTTGCTGTGTGCAAATTGGCTGCTGCGTTTCCCACATTACAACAGTGACTACACTCCAAAAGTACTTCATTAGCTGTAAAGTGCTTTGAAACGTCAGGTAGTCGTTAAAGGCGCTAAAGAAACAAGCATTTTTTTCTTTTTACTTTGCATCTGTCGTTACCAAGGAAGAAGTGGCTGCATTGTGACGTCGTAGTGAATGAGGAGGTAACTGATATACTGGATGGGATAAAAATTGATAAAGATGAGGTTGCAGAAAGGCTGGCTGTACTTAAAGTAGATAAGTCACCAAGACCGGATGGGATGCATCCTAGGATGCTGAGGGAAGTAAAGATGGAAATTCTGGAGGTACTGGCCATAATCTTCCAATCCTCCTTGGGAGGTCTGGAGAATTGCAAATGTTACACCCTTGTTCAAAAAAGGGTGTAAAGATTAACCCAGCAACTATAGGCCAGTAAGTTTAACCTCGGTAGTGGGGAAGCTTTTAGAAATGATGATCCGAGACAAAATTAACAGTCACTTGGACAAGTGTGGATTAATTAAGGAAAGCCAGCATGGATTAGCTAACTTGATTGAATTTTTTGATGAAGTAACAGAGAGGGTTGATGTGTTGTACATGGACTTCCAAAAGGCTTTTGATAAAGTGCCACATAATAGGCTTGCCAGCAAAGTTGAAGCCCATGGAGTAAAAGGGACAGTGGCAGCATGGATGTGATATTGGCTAAGTGAAAGGAAACAGAGAGTAATGGTGAATGGTTGTTTTTTGGACTAGAGGAAGGTATACAGTGATGTTCCCCACGGGTCGGTACTAGGACCACTGCTTTTCTTGATATATATTAATGACAGGCAAAAAGTTTGTTTGCTTAGCGGCACCTGTTAGCGCTTGAAAGGGGTGCTAACAGGGGCCGCTAAGCGCATACCGCCAGAGCGCCGCATTGTTAGCGCCTCCTGAGAACTTCAGTGGAGGTTCACTGGCGGCACTACATTTAGTGCTGCGCACATGGTGACATAGCTGCGCTTACAACGCCCCGTTAGCATTGCGGTCGCGAACATCTGTGGGTTCGTTTGCATTAGCTCCTGCTGCTAATCGTGACAGAGAAGGCAGACATTCCCCATCCTCCCGGGGCGATAAGGAAAGGGCTCAGCATGTGGGCCTTGACTTTTTCTTTCATTCCTATTCTTTTAATTTGCCATTTTTTTCACTTTCACTGCCGTCTCACTCTCTTTAAAGGACCGCCGTTGCATTTTTTTCAACTCCTGCCTTTAGGCACTAGGATACCAGTTTCCTAGCACCACCACTTAATTTGGGATCCCTCACTTGTGCCCCACGATTGACCATTAGCGTCCTAAGAGGAGCGTGGAATGCTTCCCTTAGCTCTTCACTTTGGAGGCGCTAAAAATCAATTTAGCGGTTGGAGGCGATAGACATCGCCTGGCGCTAATGTTAGTGACCAGGCGATGTCACCGTCTCAAACCAGGCTATAATGAATTTTTAGCCCTTAGACTTGGGTGTACAGGGCACAATTTCAAAATTTGCATATGTCACAAAACTTGGAAGTAAAGTGAACAGTGAGAGGACAGTGGTAGACTTCAAGAAGACATAGACAGGGTGGTGGAATGGTTGGACACGTGGCAGATGAAATGAATACAGAAAAGTGCGAAGTGATACATTTTGATAGGAAGAATGAAGAGAGGCCAATTCTAAACGTGGTGCATGAACAGGGGGTATGTGTGCACAAATCATTGAAGGTGGCAGGGCAGTTTGAGAAAGTGGCTAAAAAAAATCATACAGGATCCTGGGCTTCATAAATAGAATGCAAGGATGAACCTATATAAAACACTGGTTCGGCCTCAACTGGAGTATTGAGTCCAATTTTGGGGACCGCACTTTAGGGAAGATGTGAAGTCCTTGAAGAGGGTGCAGAAAAGATTTACGAGAATGGTTCCAGGGATGAGGGACTTCAGATACGTGGATAGACTGGAGAAGCTGGGGTTGTTCTCCTTAGAGCAGAGAAGTTTGAGAGAAGATATAATCGAGGTGTTCAAAATCATGAGGGGTCCAGACAGAGTAGATAGTGTAAGGTTACTAATCTTCAGAAAAACGCAGACCATGAACTAAAAAATTGATTGATCCAAGCTTTTTGAATTAAGCTGGACAATTAAAAACATTCTGTCGAGGACATAAACCTGACTTCATGCAGAACAACAATGGAGTTGTTACGTGAGGCTTTGAACTTGATTGACTAAGGTGGGGAAAACAGCCACTGGAGACATCGAGTCTGTAATAAGACCAGACAACAAAGGACCTCTACGGAATACAAATTTTTGGCTAACAGTATTCAGCATTCAGCATAAGGAAATATCTTGTGCATTGTCGACTCCGTGTGCAAATTAGTAGCCATTCAAACTCCTCACCAACCAGTTAAACAGATCGATAATCAAATTTCGTCCCAGCGGGAAACTTACTCAAAACCTGGATATAAATATACGGACATAGACACATAAGCAAGTTAAGCAAAAGCAGGAGGAAGAACACAGGAAGAAACAACAAGCAGGCATGGTAGGAAAGGAACAGAAGCTGCAGAGAACGGCCAGAAAACGAATCAACAGGTCACAGAATCAACGACCACGAATCTCTGGTGATTGTATGTCTAAAGTCAAATTTCTCTCAGCAGTCTAGTCCTGTAGTTTTAGTCGTTTTTTTGTTGCGTAATAAAACGGACACTGGGTTAAACCTAAAATTTTGTGCCACGTGTTGTCCTTGCCCATTATAAGTTCTGAGGTCTAAGAATCAGAGTAGACTGAACAAAACAAACACCCTACAATAGAGAGAAACACTTCCCATTGGCGGAAGAGTCAGGAACCAGTGGACACAGATTTAAGGTGATTGGCAGAAGATCCAAAGGCGACATGAGAAAAAACTTTTTTACGCAGCGAGTGGTTAGGGTCTGAAATGCACAGCCTAAAAGGGTTGTGGAGGCAGATTCAATCATGGCTTTCAAAAGGAAATTGGATAAATACCTGAAGGAGAACAAAAATGCAGGGCCAAGGGGAAAGGGCAGGGAGTGGTACTAGCTGAAGACCTCTTGCAGAGAGCTAGCACAGACTCGACGGGCCGAATGGCCTCCTTCTGTGCTGTAACCATTCTATGATTCCATTCTATGATTATGAAAAGGCAGCCTTCTGCAAACAAAGGAATGTCCCACAAACGTGTTAAGTGGCAACAGGCATTTCTAGGCTCTGATGGTGAATAGTACTTTCACTGCAATTCTCTTCCCTCCTCTCCTGAAAGCAATGCTGTGTGTTGGGTTATTGTTCTGTTGGTGCTTACAGCCCTCCAGTACTTTGCCCAAGAAGCCATACCCAAATGTCAGCTTTAACAGTGATATTTGACTATATAGGATATGACAATTCAGCAAAATTGCATTTGACCTTGCCATAATTTTCTCCTCTTGTCGATGCTGATACCAATTGTAATATCTGTCAAGATTAACTAACCCCATACAGAACAGGGACTCAGTTTGATTCACACAGCTCGGTGTCACATTATGTAGTGTTTATGTGTACTAAGCTATTGGGGAAACCAAAGAATAGGATTTCTAAAAATATTGGTACTTGTTTTGTAAGTTTGAGAAGAAAAGGGAGAAATAAGCTTAATTTTGTCTGTTTTTTAATAGTTTCTCTATACCCTTGCAATTGTGCTGATACTTGAATTGTTGGGTGGAATTGTGGCACTGATCTTTAGGAATCAGGTAAGAAATCAAAATTTCATCTATCAGTCATAATACAAATTAGCATACAGCTAATTCAAAGTAGCTTAATTCAAATGATTGTTTTGAGCCCAATTTACCACTTTGATGATGTTGCATTGCTTAATTCAAATTATTGGATAATTGGAATTATCATGTGTAAGAAAACAACTGAATTATCATGTAGTCTGTAATGTAATAGTTTATGGACACTTGCACAAATATTCTGTTTACATATTGGATCATACGATAAATTGAAGATCGACTGTCAGCCCATTTAATGTCATGCTTCCCATGACCGCATTTAGTTTTGTTTGTCAGCCTTGGCTCAGTGGTAACACTCTCGCCTCTGACTCAGAAGGCTGTGGGATTGTTGTAGGGCACTTTTCAAAGGAAAAGGCACCTGCTGAATATATGTATGCATGTATGTATGTGTAAAATGGCAACCAGATATAAAATGGCTGCCAGGGATTCCGCAAAGCACTAGGGGAATTCAGCTAACAGCTTGACTACATTTTTGGGTAGCTGATGACACTGCAGTTCCATGTATAGGAACACTGGAAAGGGTGAGCTCAGCAGAACGTCCTTAATCAACAAACCACAGACAAGATGTCCTAGCAGAATACTGAACAAAGAAATTCCTGTGACTGTAAGGATAATGAGGTTAGGCGCAAGCACAACCCGAGGACTGTAGAGATAAGGGGTTCTGGAGAATATCACGAGGCCATGAATAAACCCCAGCTAAAACATGAGATGATCACGCAGTCCCCTGGAATCGATTTGTAATTTATAGTCGTTATAATTGGATTGTGTCCAGCCGACATGGGCTGAGTGACTGGAATGAACTATTGTAAAACATTTAAATATCGATGAATTTCTTTGTTCGGTGGAGTGGAGTGCCTGGCGTTGGACCAGAGGCGCTCTCCCCGCCGGTGTAATAAAAGCCGTTTTGGCATTGGAACCGACCCAGAGTGTTGAGTGATTCTTCCAGGAAAACATTCGCGCTAACAGTGGCGTAGTCAGCTTGATTTCCGGAGTCGCTGGACGCCCTTGGAAAAACCCGGGTGAGTATAAAAAAAAATTTAATTATAAAGGGTGTGGAAGGTGGAAGCCGGTTGATCGACACGAGGAGACGGTCTAATATCTCAAATGCCTAGCCTGAGCCTGAATTAAGAGGACTTTTGTCCCACGTGACAGCCAGGAACTAAGTAGGTGTAGGGAACACACTTAGACAGTGGGATCGTGATATCGAGCGACACTTCTCGGACTCAGTAGTGTGATTTGAAAATGTACCCCGGAGACCAGATGGTGCACAGCGGCCAACGGAAAGTGCGAATGTTTTGCTGGAACAATCGCTCAACACTCTGGGTCGGTTCCAACGCCAAAACGGCTTTTATCATGCCGGCGGGGAGGGAGCCTCTGGTCCAACTCCAGGCACTCCACTCCGCCGAACAAAGAAATTCATCGATATTTATATGTTTTACAATAGTTTATTCCAGTTACTCAGCCCATGTCGGCTGGACACAATCCAATCGTAACGACTATAAATTACAAATCGATTCCACTGGGCGAATGGAATTGGCCCCCAGGCACCAGGGGACTGCGTGATCATCTCATGTTTTAGCTGGGGCTTATTCATGGCCTCGTGATATTCTCCAATACCCCTTATCTCTACAGTCCTCGGGTTCTGCTTGCGCCTAACCTCATTATCCTTACAGTCACAGGAATTTCTTTGTTCAGTATTCTGCTAGGACATCTTGTCTGTGGTTTGTTGATTAAGGACATTCTGCTGAGCTCACCCTTTCCAGTGTTCCTGTACACGGAACTGCAGTGTCATCAGCTACCCAAAAATGTAGTCAAGCTAACTGTTAGCTGAATTCCCCTAGTGCTTTGCGGAATCCCTGGCAGCCATTTTATATCTGGCTGCCATTTTAAACATACATACATGCATACATATATTCAGCAAGTGCTTTTGCCTTTGAAAAGTGCCCTACAACAGGGTTCAAGCCCCACTCCTGAGACTTGAGTGCATAATCTAGGCTGACACTTCAGTACAGTACTGAAAATCATCCTCGACTCCGGGGGACTGCCTAAGAAGAAGCAGCAGTATTGAGTGATTACTACACTCCGTGAGGTGCCATCTTTCGGAAGAGACATTAAACCAAGAGCCCGTCTCAGATGTAAAAGATAAGAACATAAGAATAGGAGCAGGAGTGGGCCATTTGGCCCCTCGAGCCTGCTCCACCATTTAATAAGATCATGGCTGATCTGATCTTCGGCTCAGCTCCACTTCCCTGCCCGCTTCCCATAACTCTTCACTCCTTTATCATTCAAAAATCTGTCTATCTCCACCTTGAATATATTCAATAACCCAGCCTCCACAGCTCTCTGGGGCAGAGAATTCCACAGATTCTCTGAGAGAAAAAAATTCCTCCTCATCTCAGTTCTAAATGGGCGACCCCTTATTAAACTATGCTCCCTAGATCTAGATTCCCCCACGAGTGGAAACATCCTCTTTCTATCTACCTTGTCGAGCCCCCTCCGTATATTATGTGTTTCAATAAGATCACCTCTCATTCTTCTAAACTCCAATGAGTATAGGACCAACCTACTCAACCTTTTTTCATAAGTCAACCCCTTCACCTCAGGAATCAACCTAGTGAACCTTCTCTGAACTGCTTCCAATGCAAGTATATCCCTCCTTTAAATAAGGAAACCAAATCTGTATGCAGTACTCTAGTTGTGGTCTCACCAATGCCCTGTACAATTGTAGCAGGACTTCCCTGCTTTTATACTCCATCCCCCTTGCAATAAAGGCCAACATCCCATTTGCCTTCCTGATTACTTGCTGTACCTGCATACTAACTTTTTGTGTTACATGCACAAGGACCCTCAGGCCCCTCGAAACTGCAGCATTTTTTAATCTCCATTTAAATAATAATTTGCTTTTTTATTTATCCTACCAAAGTGGATAATCTTACACTTTCCCACATTATACCCCTATCTGCCAAATGTTTTCCCACTCACTTAGCCTATCTATATCCCTTTGCAGATTCTTTATGTCCTCCTCACGACTTGCTTTCCCACCCATCTTTGTATCATCAGCAAACTTGGCTACATTACATTCGGTCCCTTCATCCAAGTCATTAATATAGATTGTAAATAGTTAAGGCCCTAGCACCAATCCCTGTGGCACCCTACTAGTTACCGTTTGCCAACCGGAAAATGACCCATTTATCTCAACTCTCTGTTTTCTGTTAGTTAGCCAATCCTCTATCCATGCTAATATATTACCCCCAACCCCGTGAGCTCTTATCTTGTGCAGTAACCTTTTATGTGGCACCTTATCAAATGCCTTCTGGAAATCCAAATACACCACATCCACTGGTTCCCCCTTATCCACCCAGCTCGTTACATCCTCAAAGAACTCCAGCAAATATGTCAAAACATGATTTCCCTTTCATAACACCATGCTGACTCTGCTTGACTGCATTATGATTTTTCAAATGTCCTGCTAATGTTTCCTTAATAATGGACTCCAGCATTTTCCCAATGACAGATGTTAGGCTAACTGGTCTGTAGTTTCCTGCTTTTTGTCTCCCTCCTTTTTTAAATAGGAATGTTACATTTGCAGTTTTCCAATCTGCTGGGACTTCTCCAGACTCCAGGGAATTTTGGTAGATTGCAACCAATGCATCTACTATCTCTGCACCCACTTCTTTTAAGACCCTAAGATGCAAGCCATCAGGTCCAGGGGACTTGTCCACCTTTAGTCTCATTATTTTACCGAGTACTTTTTCTTTAGTGATTGTTTAAGTTCCTCCCTCCCTTTATCCCCTAGATTATCTATTATTGGGATGTTTTTACTGTGAAGATCGATACAAAATTTTTGTTCAAAGTCTCTGCCCTTTCTCTGTTTCCCCATTATTAATTCCCCAATCTCATCCTCTAAGGGATCAATGTTTACTTCAGCTACCCTCTTCCTTTTTATATACCTGTAGAAGCACTTGCTATCTGTTTTTATATTTCTTGCTAGTTTACTCTCATAATCCTCTCTCTTTTATTAGTCGTCCTTTTCTGATTTAAATTTTTTTTCCAATCCTCTGGTTTCCCACTAATCTTGGCAACATTGTATGCCATTTGTTTTCAATTTGATACCATCCTTTACTTCCTTAGTTAGCCACATATGGTTCTCCCTTTTCTTAAGGTCTTCTCACTGGAATATATTTTTGTTGAGAGTTATGAAATATCCCCTTAAATGTCTGCCACTGCTCATCAACAGTCTTACACTTTAATCTATTATCCCAGTCCACTATAGCCAACTCTGCCCTTCATACCTTTGCAATCGCTTTTATTTAAGATCAGAACATTAGTTTGAGACCCAACTTTCCCACCCTCCAACTGAATTTGAAATTCAACCATGCTATGGTCACTCTTTCCTAGAGGATCCTTTACTATGAGATCATTTATTAATCCTGTCTCATTACACAGTACCAGATCTAAGATAGCCTGCTCCCTGGTTGGTTCCACAATGTACTGTTCAAGGAAACCATCCCGGATATACGCTGTGAACACTTCATCAAGGCTACCTTGGCCAATTTGATTTGTCCAATCTATATGAAGATTAAAATCGGCCATGATTATTGCCGTACCTTTCTTAAAAGCCTCCATTATTTCTTGATTTGTACCCTGTCCAACAGTGTAGCTACTGTTAGGGGGCCTATGGACTACTACACGCACCAATGACTTCTTCCCCTTATTATTTCTTATCTCCACCCAAACTGATTCTATGTCTGGATCTTCTGAGCCAACATCATTTCTCACTACTGTACTGATCACATCCTTTATGAACCGAGCTACCCCACCTCCATTTCCTTTTTGTCTATCCTTCCAAATTGTCAAATACCCCTGAATATTCAGTTCCTAGCCTTGGTCATCTTGCAACTACGACTCAGTAATGGCTATCAGATCATACCCATTTAAATCTGTTTGTGCCATTAACTCATCTATCTTGTTACGAATGTTGCGTGCATTCAGATAAAGAGCTTTTAATTTTGTCTTTTTGCCCTTTTTTCCTGCTTTGACCCCACTTTCTGAAACACTTATTTTTATACATTCTGTCCCTTCCTGTCGCAATCTGGGTATCATTTCACCCATCCCTACTCAATTACTTTCTCCTTTCTCTTTGACTTTTAACATTTCCGCTCACCTGAACCCTTCCCCCCAATATATAGTTTACAGCCCTGGTTACTTGATTCGCCAGGACACTATTCCCAGCACGGTTCAAGTGAAACCCATCCCAACAGCTCCCTCCTACTCCAGTACTGGTGCCAGTGCTCCAAGAATCGAAACCGATTTCTCCCGTACCAGTCTTTGAGCCACGCGTTCATCTCTCTGATCTTATTTATCCTATGCCAATTTGCTCATGGCTCAGGTAGTAATCCAGAGATTATTACCTTTTGTGATTCTGCTTTTTAATTTCGCCCCTAGCTGCCAATATCCCCTTAGCAGGACTTTTTTCTTTGTTCTACCTATGTCATTGGTACCTACGTGGACCATGACAACTGGATCTTCCCCCCACCCCCGCCCCCCCCTCCAAGTTCCTCTCCAGCCCAGAGAAGATATCCTTAACCCTAGCACCAGGAAGGCAACACAGCCTTCAGGACTCACGCTCTTGGCTGCAGAGAACAGATCTCGTAGCACTATTCAAAGAAGAGCTTGGGAATTTTCCTGGTGTCTTGGCCAACACTAGTAAAAAGCAAATTAATTGGTCAATTTATCTTGTTGCTGTTTGTGGAATGTTGCTGTGCACAAATTAATTACCATGTTTTCCTACATAATAACAGTGCCTACACTTAAAAAGTAATTGATTGGCTGTGAAGTGCTTCAGTCTGTCCTGACAAAATGTAAGGTGCTATATAAATATATAAATGTAAGTTTTCCTTCCCCCCCCCCCTACCTCTCAACTGCGGTAGGCTAAGGAATGGAGATTCACATCAGGCACTAGTTTTTTTTAATTAAGTATTGGTAGATTTTAATGGTGTTACTTAGGGGCCCAGAGCAAGGATTCTGATGTTTACTGCAGTCCTTAAATGTGTTAATGGTTCACCTATCATCATAACACAGAAACAATATATCACATGACTGTTACTGGTAAAAAATACACATCTTCCTGACAGTGAAGATAAAGGGGCAAAGCTATTCAATAACTGAAGGATCCAAGCTCTGGGAATGGAAGAAATGGCAAGCTAGAAGCCCTCTGGAGAGAGGCAGTCTACACACGGGGGAAGGTTGTGGAGGGATTACAAGGTGGAATTGGGTACATTTCTGAGTCGGGTTTTTTTCCATATGGTTGAGTTTTTAACGTGTTTATTAGATTTTAAATGTTATTTTTAAAGGTATGAAGCACAGTGAATGGATTTGTTGGATTTTTTCTAATCTCCTTCCAATATATTATTTCAGCTCTTGAATCTTAGATCGCTCTCAAGGGAGAGCCTTACTTTCCCATATCTTTGAGAGTGTCAATCTTTGCCTTGAGATCTAAGAAAGATTTTGGTAATGTGCTCTTGTAAAACAAATCAAACTGGTAAAACAAAACAAACCTATTTGGTGATTGCTTTTAGGCACTGGACTCCCTTCTGCCTCCATTAGATTTCACTTCAGTTCTCAAAATTGGCAGAGCATGACACTAGACGTTATTTAAAATAGGAGACAAATTTATTACACAAATAATGAACAAATGAAAAATCAAACTTTGATATAATTTATGATATAATAAAATTCTTGTGTCTGTGCGCACTTTCAATTTTTTTCCATTATAAATACCTATGTCGACATTTGGAAACTGCCAATGTAAACTAGTCACATTGCAATTGTACACAGTCCCAGGGGATGTGGTACAACTGGATAATTGTACTATTTGATTGTTCATTGTTTAATACATTTGCTTGATATTTTAAAATTAAAAAAGGTCTGCTGTGATCCTGTACCACGATAGAAGACTGGGAAGATGCTATGGATAATTTCCAACAGTTTAAAACAGTGCTCAGACAGTTTCCCAGGCAAAATATTGAAAGTTTACCTAGATTTCAAGGCAAGAATAGAAATGCTTGGAGGTTTTGGAAAGTAAGCCTCTCCCTTGAGAGTGATCTAAGATATGAAAATCCAAATAATTTATATTAGAAAGGACCTAAAAAAGTAAGTCTACGGTGTGGAGGATGTAGAATGAAGAATGCCAGAAAGATTCCTTCTTTTATTTTGCTATCCTCAATTTTGAACGTCCAACTTCCCACACGTCACACTCCTACCAAAATGACCTTGTGGAGAGTGCACATATTACTTTCTTGTTTTTATTCTAGCACATTCAGCCCTTTCAGTAGGGGTCGCCGTGTTTCCCCAGAACATGGGTAGGACCTGGCTTAATTCCAGAGGTGTGTGGAGGGTACATTGTCACATGGTCTATTTTACACCTTTAGGCCAGAATCTTGCCAGTCCTACGAGTGCGGATTTGGAGGCTGGCCCGCTGTCAAAATGGCCCTGATTGACAGCGTGTCGGAAGTCCACTCTGAACCCGCCTCCGTGTCAGTTTTTCAAGTGCCAGGTCTGCGTGCGGATCTCAGACCTGATGGCAAGCGGCGGGCCAGTCAATTAACTTGCTTAACAGGTACTTTAAAGGGATTTTAAGCAGACTTACCATTTTACCAAGTTTTTGACGAGTTTGCTGTCCCTTGGGGAACACGCCAGGTAAGTGTGTCGGGTACTCAATGACTCTCCATTGCTTTGACTAATTGACAGCTGCAGAAGTGATGTGGATGTTACCATTTCACAGCTGTTCACTTTCCAATGTCATAAGCTGAAGCCTTCAGGATTTGGAAAGACACTTTTGATCTGTATGCAGTTTGAAAGTGTTTGCAGTGAACTCTCTATCCACTGTCACCTCCTTGGAGCAACCTCTCTCAACATTGACAGAGCGCTTCTGTCATCTCAACCTCACCTGCCATCTCTTCCAGCAGCATTGGTGCCCTTGAAAAAATCTTACCTCGGTCCTCAGAATCCCACCTCAATCAGCCCCAACACCAACATCACTAAACACAACAACAGCACCAACCTTCTCCGCAATCACCTGATGCTGCACAGGACACAGGGCATCAGCACCCAACCATGTTGCTGCCTGGGATGCCATGGCCACATTTACTTCACTTGTCGCTGTACACCCTGGCTGCCAAATGATGCGCCTAGTTGGCACCTCCCCACACCAGCTCCATAAAGCATCCCTGCAATGACCAAGCCATTCCTTTCACACTCATCACCCTTATGTCTCACCATTCACTACAACTCACTAAGCCATTTCTAAAGGTGCATGTAAATCTGTGCAAGAATGCAAAGTGTTGAAAATAAAAATGTCAATGTTTGACAACACCAACATAAACTTTGCATGAACATTGGGTAAAGGACCCAAGTGCCTACCCTTGTGTGTTGTTAGTGGTATAATTGGACAAGGACGAAGGTGAGTGAGAAGTGGCTAATGAGATGGGGATGTGATAACATAGATCGAGAGAGGGGGATGGGTGGAGGTGCAAGGTAAGTTAGTGTGAGTAAGAATGTGCAGGAGTAGGGTAGGGAAGGCAGAGGGATGGGGATGTAACGAGTGGCGCAGAAGGATGAGGTTGAGTATGGCTTTACTGTAACGTTCCAATGAGATCATTGAAAAGTTTGCGCCACTCAGACAGCTCCTTCTGATGACAACCATGCTTGTTCCCTCCTGTGCAATCTGCAACTAAGCTGCGTTGGTATCTTAGCAAGATCTCTTCCGCACATTGGAAGGGAAGAGGACCTCCCTCAATGCTGCAGAACACTGACAGAAGAACATTCAAAGTCAATGTGGACGTAGTTCCTTTAAGGAAACTGGCTGATAACGCGTCATCAAATTACATCATCAGACCCGCTTCCTGTTAATTGGCTGGGAATCTCGCAGGGCGGGCTTAACAAGCCCAATCTAGGGAAAATTGTTTCAAGAGGACGGGTTGCAGAGAGGGCTCCCCACATGCCACCGCTGCCGGCCACACCTGACTCGCCACAGATGGCAAAATTGCGACCATAAAGTTAATAAAGAACCAGCAGAATAATCTACTTTTAAATAAATTTGATGATTTTACCAGCAGCTGGCAGAGCTCTCTGCATAATTGAGAATAATATAATAAATATAAGTAAATAACGTTACATTTATATAGCACCTTATTACATCATCGGATCATCTCGAAGCACGTCACACCACAAATTATTATTAGAATTCAGTAGCTGTTGTTCTGTAGGCACTTGCACAAGGTGGTTTAATTGCAAATGTGGTTGTGACTTTTCCTTATTTTGTAATGTGGCATTTGATTCTTGGTCTTATTGGGCCCAAGTTTCCACACGATAAAAAACAGGCGCCCCTCCGAGCTGGGCGCCCGTTTTTCACGCCACAAAGTGCGCCTAAAAAAACCCTCCATATTCTCCACCTCCCTGCAGGTCCTCTGGCCCTCGGCGCAGCAGGAGCTGTAGGGGGCGGAGCCAGGTTCCTGCGCTGAAAACAGTGCCGGGACCTCTGCACATGCACGCTACCGTGGGCACGCAAGTGCAGTAGCTCCAGGCGCCGAAACTGTGTGGGAGTAGTCCGAAGCACGCAGCCCCTAGCCCTGGCCGAATGGCCTCACTGGGGCTGCGTGAATAAGGCTCCTCCCAAGGCCAGCTCCTGCTTCCTGCCGACTCCCGCTCCTGCTTTCCCCCCCGCCCCGGACCGGACCCGTCTGCCGCTGTCGCTGCCGGTCCTGCTTCCCCCCCGACCGGACCCGACTCGACCCGCCTGTCGCTCCTGCTTCCCCCCCCCCCGACCGGACCTGTCTACGTCTGCCACTGCTGCTCCCGCTCCCACCCGACTCTACTCCCGCCCCCGCCCCCGGACTGGATCCGACCTGACCTCCCCCTCCCCGACCTCCCACCCCCCACCCTCCCCAACCTGACCTCCCTCTCTCCCTCTCCCCCACTCCCACCCGACCCAACGCCACCTACCTCTGGTGCTGGGGACGGGCACTGCCCGAAATCTCGGGCCCGGCCCGTTCAGCCTTCGATCCCGACGGCAAACCGCTTCCTAAAGGCCTGCCTGAAGAACTTTCACACAGGTAGGAACATGGTTTATTTAATCTTTTCTTTGCTTATAAATTTTTATTCAGGTTGGATTTATTTGTATAATATTTGTATAAGTATAACTAAGGATTTATTGTAGAATTTAATGACTTTCCTTTCCCCCCACCCCCCCCCCCCCCCCCCCTCCTCCCCTCGTTCTGGACACCTAATTTGTAACCTGAGCCTGATTTTTTTAATGTGTAGAACAGGTTTTTTCAGTTCTACAAAAATCTTCACTTGCTCCATTCTAAGTTAGTTTGGAGTACGTTTTCACTGTGGAAACTTTGAAATCAGGCGTCAGTGGCCGGACACGCCCCCTTTTGAAGAAAAAATTCTGTTCCAAAGTAGAACTGTTCTAACTGACTAGAACTGCAGAAAATAAAATGTGGAGAATTGCGATTTCTAAGATAGTCCGTTCTCCACCAGTTGCTCCTAAAAATCAGGCGCAAATCATGTGGAAACTTGGGCCCATAGTTTTTGACTTGTATATAATTGCATATCTATTGATTAAATCTGAATACTCAGTCTGTGTGAACTACAGCTTTAGCCATCATTATATTTGGGTTGATTAGCTGTAGTTGCTTGAACTAATTACCTTCAAGGTTTTGTGCTGCTGGTTTAACTTTGGATATTTGTTTTCCAGACATTAGAATTTATAAATGAAAACATCCGTAAAGGCATTAAGCATTATTATGATGACCTGGATTTCAAGAACATAATGGATTTTGTCCAAGAGGAGGTTTGTGAGGTTTTAAAATTTTGATTCTATGGTATGTGTAGAAATTCTCAGCTAAAGTTCTTTATTCAGTTGTCAGTGTATTGTTTTAATAAATTTATATCCAGGGCAAGCTTCATGCCTTGCACGTTCCTTGATCTGATATTAGGCCTGAAATTCGGATCGGAGGCTTCCTTCGGACGAACGCCTCCGCCCGAGACATTTTTACGAAAGTACCTGGTGATCCCAGAGGCGCCTGCGATTGCAGTGGGAGGCCTTCTCTTCCTCAACTTCAGAGCGTTCCCCCATCCTTGAGGTTCGCATGAAAAAGGTGGAGTCACGTGTGACTGGACAGCCAATCACGGTACAGTATTCTCATTGATAGCAATGAGAACTCTGTATCTCCCAGTTCTTATTGCTAGCAATGAGAAAAAAAAACTCAAAACACATTAAAAACATTTAAAAAAATTTTAAACTCATCATTAAAATTATTATAATTAAAATTAATTAAATATTTTAGAAAAAATACATATTTTTTGGATTTTTTTTTTAAAGTGTTTTAATAGGGTTTAAAATAAACTTAGCTTAGTGGACAGGGTTTTTAACATAAAAATGTATTTAAATTTTATTTTTATATGTTTTAAAACTTACACTGGTAAAAAGTAGACTATGCACTTGCTTTTACCAAGCGCAAGAGTTTTAAGCTCATTCGTTGGACAAGAGTTGGGCAAATATTCCAATCTCGCCATGCGAATGTGCTGGCTGCGGGGATGCGTGGATCTGTCAAGCCAAAACTTGAAGATCAGAAAAGCGTGCGCATTGTGCGCCATAAACTGGCTTTTGTGGGGCCTCACCGGGTCCGTACGTATTCCGTACAGACCCGACAAGGCCAGAACTTTAGCCCCAATGTGTTTTTATGGTACAGTTTGAATATACTAGAGGCCTGTACTCAATTAAATGAAAGCACTCTGCCATGGATCATGCATCTGTTTTTCTCTTAAGTTTGGTTGCTGGGATCTTTCATGCATTAAGCTGTGAATCTGCAAACATTTTATTCAAGAACATTAACATACTGCACTATTAACTGCCAACCGATTTATCAATCAATTTCACCAAGCTTAATAAAGGACTTTCTCTAATCAGAATTTTCAGTTCCTTTTGAAGATGGATATGCTGAGAACTATTTACACATTATTTTATTAAATATATCCCCAGAATAATGCTATCATTTGTTGCAAATGTTTTTAATGAATTGGAGTGATGTGCTACCACACTGCACTATGGATTGGTAAAATCTGGATTTGGATCTGTAACCTGCCTCATACAGTGATTCACAATCTTAGGTATTCCATTGCTATAATGGAATTGCACTGAGTGCAATGTCTTAACTTCTATTGCTTTTACATACCCTTCTAATAAACCCTTAAAGAGCCTGTAACCAGGTTACCATTCTGCCCTAATGGTTGTGGAACATTGCCTGGTTACTTCTCATTACCCCATGGTTTCCTCTCAGATTGGACATGCTCAGTGTATATATTCTACTGCTTTTATCTGTAAGTACTAACTTGTCACTATGATTAGAATATTGTCAGTGTATTTGGTACTTGCTGTTTGACATTCTGGTGCTATGATTCTTTCCTTTGGGTGGGAGTAGTAAAATAGCATGGCAAATGATCTTTCTGATCCACTGGCATTAGAATTGAAACATAGAAACATAGAAATTAGGTGCAGGAGCAGGCCATTTGGCCCTTCGAACCTGCACCATCATTCAATAAGATCATGGCTGATCATTCAACCTCAGTACCCCTTTCCTGCTTTCTCTCCATACCCCTTGATCCCTTTGGCCGTAAGGGCCATATCTAACTCCCTTTTGAACATATCCAACGAACTGGTCTCAACAACTTTCTGCGGTAGAGAATTCCACAGGTTAACCACTCTCTGAGTGAAGAAGTTTCTCCTCATCTCAGTCCTAAATCACTTACCCTTATTCTTAGAGTGTGACCTCTGGTTCTGGAACTCCTCAGCAACGGGAACATTCTTCCTGCCTCTAACCTGTCCAATCCCGTCAGAATTTTATATGGTTCTATGAGATCCCCTCTCATTCCTCTAAACTCCAGAGGATACAAGCCCAATTGATCCAGTCTCTCCTCATATGTCAGCCCTGCCATCCCGGGAATCAGTCTGGTGAACCTTTGCTGTACTCCCTCAATAGCAAGAGCATCCTTCCTCAGATTAGGAGACCAAAACTGAATACAATATTCTAGGTGTGGCCTCACCAAGGCTCTGTACAACTGCAGTAAGACCTCCCTGCTCCTATACTCAAATCCTCTAGCTATGAAGGCCAACATGCCATTTGCCTTCTTCACCGCCTGCTGTACCTGCATGCCAACCTTCAATGACTGATGTACCATGACACCCAGGTCTTGTTGCACCTCCCCTTTTCCTAACCTGTCACCATTCAGATAATATTCTGTCTTCCTGTTTTTGCCACCAAAATGGATAACCTCACATTTATCCACATTATACTGCATCTGCCTTGCATTTGCCCACTCAGCTAACCTGTCCAAGTCACCCTGCAGCCTCTTAGCATCCTCCTCACAGCTTACACCGCCACCTAGCTTAGTGCTGTTGTGTATCTGTAAAGCATGCACTCCCATTTTCCGCCACCAGGGAGTGCATCCCCTGAACTCCCAAGGGATTCCAACATCCCTTGGGAGCACTGTATATAAGCCGGCCCCTAAGGCCTGTTCCTCACTCTGGAGTATCTTAATAAAGACTGAGGTCACTGTTACTTTAAACTCACGGTGTGCAGCCTCATCTGTGTTAGGAACACAAGAACTGGCGACGAGTATACGAATCCAACGCAAAGATGCAGCAAACTGTGGGCATCCTGGAGAAGTTCTCGGAGGGTGAGGACTGGGAAGCCTACGTCGAACGGCTAGACCAGTACTTTGTAGCCAACGAGCTGGACGGAGAAGAAAGCGCTGCAAAAAGGAAAGTGGTCCTCCTCTCAGTCTGCGGGGCACCGACCTGCAGCCTCATGAAGAATCTTCTGGCTCCGGTGAAACCCACGGATAAGTTGTATGAGGAGCATTGTAAACTGGTTTGGGAGCATCTTAACCTGAGGGAGAGCGTGCTGATGGCGAGGTATCGGTTCTACACGTGCCTGCGATCTGAAGGTCAGGAAGTGGCGAGCTACATCGCCGAGCTAAGGCAACTTGAAGGACAATGTGAGTTTGATGGTTACCTGGAGCAAATGCTCAGAGACTTCTTTGTACTGGGCATTGGCCACGAGACCATCCTACAAAAACTTTTGACTGTAGAGACACCGACCCTCAGTAAGGCCATTGCAATAGCTTAGGCGTTTATGTCCACCAGTGATAACACCAAACAAATAACACAAGTGCTGGCAAAGTTCATAAATTAACTGGAACTGTGTTTGCAAGCAGAAATGTACAGGGCAGAAACCACGAATCTGCAACTGCCAGCAGGCCTCAGGTGACCCAGATGACTCATAGTCCGCAACAAAAGATGAATGCAAGGCAATTCACACCTTGTTGGCGTTGTGGAGGCTTCTATTCAGCCTATTCATGCCGCTTCAAAGGGTATGTTTCCAAGAGCCGTGGAACAATGGGGAACCTCCGACAAGCTTGCAGATGAGCTGCAAGCTCTGCAAAACCTGCTAACCACCACGTGGCAGAGGAAGATCGGTCCATGGTGGATCAAAGCAATTTCGAGCCTCAGAGAGGAGGCAGATGCTGAAGTACACTGGGTGCGCACATTTTCGACCAAATGTCCACCTATAATGCTAAATGTAAAATTGAATGGCTTACCCGTAGCCATGGAACTGGACGCTGGCGCTAGCCAATCCATTATGAGTAAAAGGATGTTTGAGAGACTGGTGCAACAAGGCACTCTGACCGGTCCTGAGCCCCATCCACACGAAACTGAGAACGTACACCAAAGAGCTTATCACTGTCCTGGGCGGCGCCATGGTCAAGGTCACCTACGAGGGCACGGTGCACGAACTGCCACTCTGGATTGTCCCGGGCGATGGCCCCACACTGCTTGGAAGGAGCTGGCTGGGCAAAATCCACTGGATAGCGCTGGGATGACATCCGAGCTCCATCGCATGTCAATGAGGCCTCATGTACCCAGGTTCTTAACAAATTTCCTTCCCTTTTTGAGCCTGGCATTGGAAACTTTTCCGGGGCGAAGGTGTGGATCCACTTGGTCCCAGAGGCACGACCCATTCACCACAAGGCGCGAGCGGTACCTCACATGATGAGGGAGAGAGTGGAAATCGAGCTGGACAGACTGCAACGCGAGGGCATCATCTCCCCAGTGGAATTCAGCGAGTGGGCCAGCCCGATTGTTCCAGTACTCAAAAGTGATGGTACGGTCAGGATTTGCAGCGATTATAAAGTAACTATTAATCGTTTCTCGCGACAGGACTAATACCCGCTACCTAAGGCAGACGACCTATTTGCGACGCTGGCAGGAGGCAAGACGTTCACCAAGCTCAACCTGATTTCAGCCTACATGACGTAGGAGCTGGAGGAATCTTTGAAGGGCTTCACCTGCATCAACACGCACAAGGGACTGTTCATCTACAACAGATGCCCGTTTGGAATTCGGTCGGCTGCAGAGATCTTCCAGAGAAACATGGAGAGCCTACTCAAGTCGGTACCACGCACGGTGGTTTTTCAGGACGACATATTGGTCACGGGTCAGGACACCGTCGAGCACCTACAAAACCTGGAGGAGGTCCTCCAGCGACTGGATCGCGTAGGGCTGCGGCTGAAGAGATCGAAATGCGTCTTCATGGCAAGAGAAGTGGAGTTTTTGGGGAGAAAGATCGCGGCGGACGGCATTTGGTCCACAGACGCCAAGACAGAGGCTATCAGGAACGCGTCCAGGCCACAGAACGTCACGGAGCTGTTGTCGTTCCTGGGACTCCTCAACTATTTTGGTAACTTCCTACCGGGATTAAGCACCCTCTTAGAGGCCCTACATGTGTTATTGCATAAAGGTGAGAACTGGGTATGGGAAAACAACCAAAGTCATTGCTTTTGAGAAAGCCAGAAACATTTTGCTCCAACAAACTACTTGTATTGTGTAACCCATGTAAAAGACTTGTGCTAGCATGTGATGTGTCGTCGTACGGAGTCGGGTGTGTATTACAACAAGCTAACATTGTGGGGAAGTTGCAACCTGTCGCCTATGCCTCCAGGAGCTTGTCTAAGGCCGAGAGGGCCGACAGCATGATTGAGAAAGAGGCATTAGCGTGTATGTTCGGGGTAAAGAAAATGCATCCGTACCTGTTTGGCCTCAATTTTGAATTGGAAACCGATCATAAGCCCCAAATCTCCCTGTTTGCTGAAAACAAGGGGATAAATACTAATGCCTCAGCCCACATACAAAGGTGGGCACTCGCGCTATCAGCGTATAACTATACCATCCGCCACAGGCCAGGCACCGAGAACTGTGCGGATGCTCTCAGTTGGCTACCATTGCCCACCACGTGTTGATTTCTGGATTCTTTTCCCTCAATCTGGTTCAGTGAAATTACTGAGTCGAATACCGATTGTGCTTTAAACAAAGCAAGCTTTTATTTAAAAAGCAAATCCCGATCAGGGACCTTATCAGACAGAAGGAATGCAACTCTGATAGATCGCACTCACTTCCTACGGACAAAGTGACGTTACATTGTAAAGGGACGACGGTTATACATTTTCGGTAAAAGGTAACAAAATACAATTGGAGTGACATCCTAGTTCAGCCTATCCTCTTTGATCCCTCTTTCCCTTTGTCCACTCATAAGCCGACCTAAGTATGGTCTGATTTTAAACGAAGACCTTCTGTTAATGTTTCAGGTTAATAACATGATCTAATAAGACCTTGAGGTTTTTTGCAAGCTGTGGGGTTTTTTCTCAAGCTGTGTTAGTATTGTAACATTTTGCAGTCTCGAGTCTGAGATTTTCATGGCTATTCCTCCATGAATTCTTTGTTAGCTTATACTGTCCATATATAATTCCCACGTTCTCAACTTCAATGTCTCTATACATTTTCAAACATTCACATTCGGGGGTGGAAATGGCGCAGCCTGCAAACTTGTTGATGGTGGCGCAGCCTGCAGACTTGTTGATGGTCATGGAAGCGTTTGAAATGATAAATCACCTATCACGGCCCGCCAGATTAGGACTTGGACCAGCCAAGATCCTCTGCTGTCCCTAGTAAAAAAAACTGTGTTTTGCATGGGAGCTGAGCCAGTATCCCTGTTGAAATGCAAGAGCTAATCAAGCCGTTCCAGTGGCGAAAGGACGAGCTGTCCATTCAGGCAGACTGCCTGTTGTGCGGTAACCGCGTAGTGGTACCCAAAAAGAGCAGGGAGACGTTCATCTCGGACCTCCACAGCACACACCCGGGCATAGTAATGATGAAAGCAATAGCCAGATCCCACGTGTGGTGGCCCGGGATTGACTCTGACTTAGAGTCCTGTGTATGGCAATGCAGCGTGTGTGCTCAGTTGAGCAACGCGCCCAGAGAGGCACCACTAAGTTTGTGGTCCTGGCCCTCCAGACTATGGTCAAGGATCCATGTCGACTACGCATTTGGAAAATGGTGACATGATAGGTCCAAGTCAGCATGGATTTGTGAAAGGGGGATCATGCTTGACAAATCTTCTGGAATTTTTTGAGGATGTTTCCAGTAAAGTGGACAAAGGAAAACCAGTTGATGTGGTATATTTGGACTTTCAGAAGGCTTTCGACAAGGTCCCACACAGGAGATTAATGTGCAAAGTTAAAGCACATGGGATTGGGGGTAGTGTGCTGACGTGGATTGAGAACTGGTTGTCAGACAGGAAGCAAAGAGTAGGAGTAAATGGGTACTTTTCAGAATGGCAGGCAGTGACTAGTGGGGTACCGCAAGGTTCTGTGCTGGGGCCCCAGCTGTTTACATTGTACATTAATGATTTAGACGAGGGGATTAAATGTAGTATCTCCAAATTTGCGGATGACATTAAGTTGGGTGGCAGTGTGAGCTGCGAGGAGGATGCTATGAGGCTGCAGAGTGACTTGGATAGGTTAGGTGAGTGGGCAAATGCGTGGCAGATGAAGTATAATGTGGATAAATGTGAGGTTATTCACTTTGGTGGTAAAAACAGATAGACAGACTATTATCTGAATGGTGACAGATTAGGAAGGGGGAAGGTGCAGCGAGACCTGGGTGTCATGGTACATCAGTCATTGAAGGTTGGCATGCAGGTACAGCAGGCGGTTAAGAAAGCAAATGGCATGTTGGCCTTCATAGCGAGGGGATTTGAGTACAGGGGCAGGGAGGTGTTGCTACAGTTGTATAAGGCCTTGGTGAGGCCACACCTGGAGTATTGTGTACAGTTTTGGTCTCCTAACTTGAG
Source organism: Pristiophorus japonicus (assembly GCF_044704955.1). Taxonomy (NCBI): domain Eukaryota; kingdom Metazoa; phylum Chordata; class Chondrichthyes; family Pristiophoridae; genus Pristiophorus; species Pristiophorus japonicus. The sequence continues at coordinate 220,819,353 of NC_091979.1, read as the reverse complement.
GAAGAACGTTCTTGCTATTGAGGGAGTGCAGCGAAGATTCACCAGACTGATTCCTGGGATGGTGGGACTGACCTATCAAGAAAGACTGGATCAACTGGGCTTGTATTCACTGGAGTTCAGAAGAGTGAGAGGGGACCTCATAGAAACGTTAAAATTCTGACGGGTTTGGACAGGTTGGATGCAGGAAGAATGTTCCCAATGTTGGGGAGGTCCAGAACCAGGGGTCACAGTCTAAGGATAAGGGGTAAGCCATTTAGGACCGAGATGAGGAGAAACTTCTTCACCCAGAGAGTGGTGAACCTGTGGAATTCTCTACCACAGAAAGTAGTTGAGGCCAATTCACTAAATATATTCAAAAGGGAGTTAGATGAGGTCCTTACTACTCGGGGGATCAAGGGGTATGGCGAGAAAGCAGGAAGGGGGTACTGAAGTTTCATGTTCAGCCATGAACTCATTGAATGGCGGTGCACGCTAGAAGGGCTGAATGGCCTACTCCTGCACCTATTTTCTATGTTTCTATGCGGGCCCGTTTCTCGGTAAAATATTCCTGGTGGTGGTGGATGCTTTTTCAAAATGGATTGATGTGAAATAATGTCGGGAACCACCGCCACCATTGAAAGCCTGAGGGCCATGTTTGCCACCCACAGCCTGCCTGACATACTGGTCAGTGACAACGGGCCATGTTTCACCAGTGCCGAATTTAAAGAATTCATGACCCGCAATGGGATCAAACATGTCACCTCGGCCCTGCTTAAACCAGCCTCCAATGGGCAGGCAGGGCAGTACAAACAATCAAACAGAGCCTTAAACGAGTCACAGAAGGCTCACTCCAAACCCGCCTATCCCGAGTACTGCTCAGCTACTACATGAGACCCCACTCGGTCAGAGGTACCCTCGGCTGAGCTACTCATGAAAAGGACACTTAAAACCAGACTCTCACTGGTTCACCCCAACCTGCATGATCAGGTAGAGAGCAGGCGGCAGCAACGAAATGTAAATGATGGTCGCACCACTGTGTCACTGGAAATTGATCTGAATGACCCTGTGTATGTGCTAAACTATGGACATTGGGACCACTGTATATAAGCCGGCCCCTAAGGCCTGTTCCTCAATCTGGAGTGTCTTAATAAAGACTGAGGTCACTGTTACTTTAACCTCCCTGTGTGCAGTCTCATCTGTGTTAGGAATACAACAAGTGTCATCTGTAAACTTGGAGATATTACATTCAATTCCTTCATCTGAATCATTGATGTATATTGTAAATAGCTGGGGTCCCAGCACTGAACCCTGCGGCACCCCACTGGTCACTGCCTGCCATTCTGAAAATGACCCATTTATTCCCACTCTCTGCTTCCTGTCTGCCAACCAGTTTTCTATCTACGTCAATACATTACCCCCAATACCATGTGCTTTAATTTTGCACACCAATCTCTTGTGTGGGACTTTGTCAAAAGCCTTTTGAAAGTCCAAATACACCACATCCACTGGTCCTCCCTTGTCCACTCTACTAGTTACATCCTTCAAAAAATTCTAGAAGATTTGTCGAGCATGATTTCCCTTTCATAAATCCATGCTGACTCGGATCGATCCTGTCGCTGCTTTCCAAATGCATTGCTATTTCATCTTTAATAATTGATTCCAACATTTTATCCACCACTGATGTCAGGCTAACCGGTCTATAATTCCCTGTTTTCTCTCTCCCTCTTTTTTTAAAAAGTGGGGTTACATTAGCTACCCTCCAGTCCATAGGAACTGATCCAGAGTCAATAGAATGTTGGAAAATGATTTCCAATGCATCCACTATTTCCAGGGCCATTGCCTTAAGTACTCTGGGATGCAGACTATCAGGCCCTGGGGATTTATCGGCCTTCAATCTCATCAATTTCCCTAACACAATTTCCTGACTAATAAGGATTTCCTTCAGTTCATCCTTTTCGCTAGACCCTCGAACCCTAGTATTTCCAGAAGGTTATTTGTGTCTTAGTGAAGACAGAACCAAAGTATTTGTTCAATTGGTCTGCCATTTCTTTGTTCCCCATTCACCTGATTCTGACTGCAAAGGACCTATCTTTTTCTATCTTTCACTAATCTTTTTCTCTTCACATATCTATAGAAGCTTTTGCAGTCAGTTTTTATGTTCCCTGCAAGCTTCCTCTCATACTCTATTTCCCCCCCCCTAATTAAACCCTTTGTCCTCCTCTGCTGAATTCTAAATTTCTCCCAGTCCTCAGGTTTGCTGCTTTTTCTGGCCAACTTATATGCCTCTTCCTTGAATTTAACACTATCCCTAATTTCCCTTGTTAGCCACGGTTGAGCTACCTTCACCGTTTTATTTTTACGCCAGACAGGGATGTACAATTGTTGAAGTTCATCCATGTAATCTATGAATGTCTGCCATTGCCTATCCACCATCAACCCTTTAAGTATCATTTGCCAGTCTATCCTTGCCTATTCGCGTCTCATACCATCAAAGTTACCTTCCTTAAGTTCAGGACTCTAGTCTCTGAATTAACTGTGTCACTCTCCATCTTAATAAAGAATTCTACCATATTATGGTCACTCTTCCCCAAGGGGCCTCGCAGAAAAAGATTGCTAATTAGTCCTCTCTCATTACACAACACCCAGTCTAGGATGGCCAGCTCTCTAGTTGGTTCCTCAACATATTGGTCTTGAAAGCCAGCCCTAATACACTGCAGGAAATCCTTCTCCACCGCATTGCTACCAGCTTGGCTAGTCCAATCTATAAGTAGATTAAAGTCGCCCAAGATAACTGCTGTACCTTTATTGCACGCACCCTAATTTCTTGTTTGATGCCGTCCCCAACCTCACTACTTCTGTTTGGTGGTCTGTATACAACTCCCACTAGTGTTTTCTGCGCTTTGGTATTCCGCAGCTCTACCCATATAGATACCACATTATCCAAGCTAATGTCCTTTCTTACTATTGCGTTAATTTCCTCTTTAACCAGCAACGCCACCCCACCTCCTTTTCCTTTCTGTCTATCCTTCCTAAATGTTGAATACCCCTGGATGTTAAGTTCCCAGCCTTGGTCACCCTAGAGACATGTCTCCATAATCCCAATTATATCATAATTGTTAATAGCTGCCTACGCAGTTAATTCATCCATCTTATTACGAATACGCCTCGCATTGAAGCACAGAGCCTTCAGGCTTGTCTTTTTAACACTTTGTCGCTTTAGAATTTTGCTGTAATTGAGAATAAACACTTTGATTTTTTTTAGATGTACCCTCACATAGAGACTTGAGCACATAATCTAGGCTGTCACTTCCGTGCAGTACTGAGGAGCTGCGTGTTTTTCAGAAGGGACATTTAACCAACGACCCTTCTGCCCTCTCAGGTGGACGTAAAAGATCGCATGACACTATTTCAATAAGATAAGGGGAGTTCTCCCCAGTGTCCTGGCCAATATTTATCCCCCAATCTGCACCACTAGAACCAATTATCTGGTCATTATCTCATTGCTGTTTGTGAGACCTGGTTTGCGCAGATTGGCTGCCATGTTTCTTATATTACAACAGTGACTACATTTTAAAAGTACTTCGTTGATTGTAAAGTGCTTTGGGATGCTGTAAGGATGTGAAAGGTGCTATATAAATGTAAGCTGTTTTATATCACAATTCTACCAAATAATTTTGTTTAATTCTCTTGAGGGTGAAGGAGGTAAATTGTAGTATGCAATAAAAGTGTGCAAAACTGGACAACACTACATTTCCAAAATGTTTCTGCAACACTTAGTGAGTAATCTGTTAATAGGATATTTATTTGCTGTAATTGAGAGTACTAAATAAGTTCTGCATTGATTGAGGTCCTGATCCGATCTCCCACTGCACTGACCATGCGATACATAGCTTGCATATCTGCTCTCATACTATTGTCTCCTACTGACTGGATCCAGCCTCAACATAAGCCCAGATATGCCTGTCCCATTTCCCAGTGCTCAGGCTGGCCAACTGATGTAAGGCTGACCATTTGGTGCGGCCCACAGAGACTGGCTGTTGGTGCAGGGCATTGACTCCAGTACAAAGAGTTCCACTCAAAAACTCTGCCCTCCCCTCTTTTCCCTGGCCTGGATTCTGAACATTTGTGCACAAGAGATAAAGATAAATAAGCACAGAGATACAGTGAAATAGAGAAAATACTGTACAATATCTGTATTCAGTTTAGTTTTCACCAACTTACATTTATGTTCTCTGGCCCAACTTCCCTGATTTAATTTGAAATAATATTCTAGTTTTACCGTTTCTCTCCTAATTTAATATGTTTTGGGCTGGATTTTTAGTTCTGCTCATTTCGGGGCGGTAAAGTTTACACCCGAGAACAGCCCCTCAGTCAGCAAAATTCAACAGCTGGGCCCTGAGTGTGGGGCAGAGCACTAAGGGAGGTGTATCTCTGAGGGCGCTAGGCTGGCTGAGCAAGTGAAAATCCTGAGCTCAACAGCTGGCCTTGGAACACTCTGTGAGAGGCCTGGAGGGGGAAAAAAACCCACCAAAATCATTCCCAATAAATAACTCGTGCCACCACAACATAAATCGCAAAAAAAAAAAAAAAAACACTTACCTGAGGTCAACATTACCTACCTCACTGCAACCGCTACAGCTTAGACCGCCAGCTTTCACAGACGGTTCCAGTATGGAGCACTATGGATCAGCCAAAAATCAAGCCGGTGTCGCAACCAGGGGCATTGCACACTGGCTCGCCTCTTTCGGGCGGTAATGATCTGCGCCCCGCCAAAACCAGCAGCAAATGTCCCGGAAGTGCTTAACGCTGCCACTGCCGTCACTCCGGGGTGAAAAGAGAGGAGACAACAAGCCGAAAAATCCAGCCCTATATACCTCAGTGAGGAACCCATTAAATTGTTGCCTTTCCAATCTGTAAAGCTTGAAATTCTCTCATTTTTCCTCAAAGCTCATTTTCTTTACACTTGTGATTCAATGTTTCTGTATCATTTTGTGGCATGAACAAAATACTCTGTCAGCTGAGCAGTAGATTGTAAAACCCGAGATTAACCTCCAGGGACTTGTTGTAGCTGTACTGGAACAGCATGGGTAGAGGCGCGGCTAGTTCTGGAGCACAAGTCTTCAGCATGACAACTGGAATATTGTCGGGACCCAGAGCCTTTGCCGTATCCAGTGCGCTCAGCCGTTTCTTGATATCATGTGGAGTGAATCAAATTTTTTGTAGAGGTAGCAGAGAGAGTAGACAATGGTAATGCAGTATATGTAATTTATCTAGATATTCAAAAGGCCTTCAATAAGGTACACCATAATAGACTGATGAACAAGGTCAGAGAATGCGGAGTTATCATCGTATCGAGGATGACTTGCATCCACGCAAAAAGTGGATGAATTCTCAGGTGTTTCAATGAAGGACCTAATATTTCAGGTCCCGAACTACATGTTGAAGAGTGGAAGATGCCTGTGCATGGATTTTTTTAACGTGTTGGCCGTTGCACACCAGCCACCACACGGGCTTGACAGAGCTAGGTCTTGGTCCAGTGGCAAGGATTAATCGAGATGACTGGAGACCAGCTCTGCTGCACGGACCTAGTGTGCAGCGTGCGGCCCGACCCAGCATTCGGCGCGGTGGCGAAGTCAGGGGACAAGTAGCAAAATGGATAGCTAGCTGGCTTCAAGACAGAAAGCAGAGAGTAGGGGTAAAAGGTAGCTATTCACAGTGGCAGTAGGTGTTCCACAAGGATCAGTACTGGGACCACTTTTGTTCACAATTTATATTAACGATTTAGACTTTAAATCAAAAAAATAATTTCTAAATACTGAGGAGGATTGCAACAAATAACAGGAGGACATAGAAACATAGAAAATAGGTGCAGGAATAGGCCATTTAGCCCTTTGAGCCTGCACCATCATTCAATATGATCGTGACTGATCATGCAACTTTAATACCCCATTCCTGCTTTCTCTCCATACCCCTTGATCCCTTTAGCCATAAGGGCCACATCTAACTCCCATTTGAATATATCTAACGAACTGGCCTCAACAACTTTCTGTGGTAGAGAATTCCACAGGTTCACAATTCTCTGAGTGAAGATGTTTCTCCTCATCTCAGTCCTAAATGGCTTACCCCTTATCCTTAGACTGTGACCCCTGGTTCTGGACTTCCCCAACATCGTGAACATTCTTCCTGCATCTAACCTGTCCAATCCCATCAGAATTTTATATGTTTCTTATGAGATCCCCTCTCATTCTTCTAAATTCCAGTGAATATAAGCCAAGTCGATCCAGTCTTTCTTGATATGTCAGCCCTGCCATCCCGGGAATCAGTCTGGTGAACCTTCGCTACACTCCCTCAATAGCAAAAATGTCCTTCCTCAGATTAGGAGACCAAACTGTACATAATAAACATTAATAAACTTGCAGAATAGGCATATAATTGGTAAATCAAGTTCAACACAGATAAATGTGAGGTATTACATTTTGGAAGGAAGAATAGGGAGGTCACATTACTTGGAGGGTGCGAATCTAGTTGGGATAGAGGAACAAAGGGATCTCGGAGTACATATACACAAATCGCTAAAAGTTGAAAGGCCATAAAAAAAGCAAACCAAGCACTAGGGTTTATTTCTAGAGGAATAGAATTGAAAAATACGGAAGTTATGCTAAACCTGTATCGAACCTTGGTTGGACCACACTTAGAGTACTGTGTACAGTTCTAGTCACCATATTAATAAAAAGGATATAGAGGCACTGGAGAGGGTGCAGAGAAGATTTACAAAGATGATACCAGAAATGCGAGGGTATACATATCAGGAAAGGATGAACAGGCTGGGTCCCTTTTCCCTTGAAAAAGGAAGGCTGAGGGGTGACCTAATAGAGGTCTTTAAAATTATGAAAGGTTTTGATAGAGTGGATAAAGAGAGAATGTTTCCACTTGTGCATAACTAGAGGCCACCAATATAAGATTGTCACCAAGAAATCCAATAGGGAATTGAGAAGAAAAAACTTTACCCAAAGTGTGGTGAGAAGATGGAACTTGCTACCTCGGTGTGGTTGAAGCAAATAGTATAGATGCATTTAAGGGGAGGCTAGATAAGCATGCGAGGGAGAAGGGAGTAGAGGATTATGCAGATAGATTTAGATGAGGAAAGACGGGAGAAGGCTCGAGTGGAGCATAAACACCGACATGGGCCGAATGTGCCATATATCCTATCTAATCCTATGTATCTAATCCTATTAATTGGCTGAAGACTGGCTTCTGTGATGGTGGGGATCTCGGAACGATGTCGATATGGATCACCCACTCGGCACTTCTGGCTAAAGATGGTAGCAAATGTTTCAGTTTTGTCTTTTGCACTCGCCTGCTGGGCTCCACCATCATTGAGGATGGAGATAGTCATGGAGCCTCCTCCTCCCATTAGTTGTTTAATTGTCCACCACAATTCACGACTGGATGTGATAGGACTGCAAAGCTTTGATGCTGATTCTGCTGTTTAATATGCATGTATCTATTTTAGATGTTGCAGCTACCCCGGGTTGTCAGATCATTTTCTGGGACGCCTGGCACTGCTCCTGTCATACTCTTCTGCACTCCTCATTGAACCAAGCTTGGTACCCTGGCTTGATGGTAATGGTAGAGTGAGGTATATGCCGGGCCATGAATAAAGAAAGACTTTTCATGACTACCAGACATCCAATGCACTACTTTTTGAGTGTAAACACAGTTGTAATGTAGGAAGTGCAGCAGCCAATTTGCGCACAGCAAGCTGCCACAAACAGCAATGTGATACTGACCAGATAATCTATTTTAGATGTTGATGGATAAATATTGGCTAGGACAGCGGGGATAACACCCTTGCTCTTCTTCAAAATAGTGCCTTAGGAACTTTTACGTCTACCAGAGAGAGCAGACGGGGCCTCGGTTTGATGTCTCATCCGAGAGATGGCACTTCCGACAGTGCAGCACTTCCCCAATACTGCATTGGAGTGTCAGCCTAGATTTTTGTGCTCAAGTCTCTGGAGTGGGAGTTAAATCCACAGCCTTCTGACTCAGAGGCAAGAATGCTGGCAACTGAGCCACAGTTGAGGTTACTGATTGTGGCGGACAGATCCCTTTGCTCTTCAGTTTTTTATTTTCTAAGGTGTACGTGATGTTTCTATTTTTCTGACCAAATTACATCACCTCATATTTATATGCTAAAGTTAATTTTCCATTTAACTGCCTAGTCTGCAAGTTTTCTACTGTCTTGAATTATGCTGCATTCTTCCTCAGTGTTAGCTGTATCCCTCAGTTTATTATCATCTGAAAATGTTGTTACTTATTCCCAAGTCAAAATCATTGAATTATGAATAACAGTGGTCCCAGCACTGATCCTTGTGGAACACTGTTTTGTACCATCCTCTAATCTGAATAATTATACTTTACCCCTACTCTCTGCATTCTAATTTTTAGGCAATTTGCTATCCATTCAGCTATTTGTTCCCTGACTCCACATGACGAAACCTTTGTCGTGAGTCCACTGTGTGGTACCTCATCAAAGGCCTTAAACTATTAAATTATAATAAAAAAGCTTATTAAAAAAACTATTAAATTATAATAAGAAAAGCTTACATTTATGTAGCGCCTTTCACAACCTCAGGGCATCCCAAAGTGCTTTACAGCTAATGAAGTGTAGTCACTGTTGAAATCTAGGAAACGCAGCAACCACTTTGCGCACAGCAAGCTCCCACAGCAATGTGATAATGGCCAGATAATCTATTTTAGTGGTGTTGTTGAGGGATAAATATTAGCCAAGACAGCAGGGGTGGGGGGATCTCCCATGCTCTTCTTTGAATAGCGCCATAGGATCTATTACATTCATCTGAGAGAGCAGACGGAGCCTCAGTTTAACATCTCATCCGAAAGATAGCACCTCTGATATTGCAGCACACTCTCAGTACTGCACTGGGATTGTCAGCCTAAATTTTGTGTTCAAGTCTCTGGAGTGGAGTGAGATTAATAAGCTGTTTTTGTTTCCCATGGTGTGTTCTGCTCTACATTCAGGAAACCAAGTAGACACTTGGTGAAAACTTTGCCAAACGTCTCTGTTCTGTCCATCTTTTATTATTCTTTTTCTAAAAAGGGTATGCATCAAAATCTCGACTGCCAGTTCTCTTCATAGATGTTGATTGCATCACTGAATAAGGTGACATCAGGGAAATATAGAAAAAAGTCAAAGTTAAAAGCACTATATCTGAATGCATTCACAACAAAATAGATGAATTAATAGTGCAGACAGAAATTAATAGGTTTGATCTAATAGCTATTACGGAGACGTGGTTGCAAAGTGATCAAGGTTAGGAAAATTCCAGGATATTTAACTTTTGGAAGAGATAGACAAACTGGAAAAGGAGGAGGGGTAGCCCTGATAATAAAGGATGGGATAAAGACAGTAGAAAGAAAGGATCTTAGCTCAGAAAATCAAGAAGTAGAATCAGTTTGGGTGGAGCTAAGAAACAGCAAGGGGCAGAAAACATTGGTGGGAGTTGTTTATAGGCCCCCAAACAGTAGTGGTAATGTAGGGCACAGTATAAATCAGAAAATTAGAGGTACATATAACAAAGATAATACAATAATCATGTGGGACTTTAATCTACATATAGACTGGGCAAACCAAATATGCAATAATAGTGTAAAGGATGAATTTATGGAGTATATACAAGATGGTTTTCTAGATCAGTATGTTGAGGAACCAACTAGGGAACAGGCTATTTTAGACCTAGTGTGCAATGAGAAAGGGTTAATTAATAACCTTGCAGTAAAGGGACCTTTACGGAAGTGACCATATGATAGATCTTATATGGAGTTTGAAAGTGATTTAGCTAAATCCAAAACTAGGATCTTACATCTAAAGAAAGGAAACTACGTAGGTATGAGGGGCGAGTTGGCTAAGGTAGATTGGGAAACTACATTAAAGGGTATGACGGTAGACAAGCAATGGCTAGCATTTAAAGAATTAATAGATAATTTACAACAAATATACATTCCTTTAAGGCACAAAACCCCCACAGGAAAGGTGGTCCAACCGTGGCTAACAAGAGAAGTTAAAGATAGTATTAGATCAAAGGAAGAGGCTTGTCATGTTGCCAGAAAGAACAATAAGCCTGAGGATTGGGAGGATTTTAGAATTCAGCAAAGGAGGACCAAAAAATTGATGATGAAAGGGAAATTAGAATACGAGAGTAAACTAGTGAGACACATAAAAACAGACGGTAAAAGCTTCTATAGGTATGTAAAAAGGAAAAGATTAGCGAAAGTAAATGTGGGACCCCTACAGGCTGTGACAGGAGAAATTATAATGGGGAATAAGGAAATGGCAGCGAAATTAAACAAATACTTTGTGTCTGTCTTAATGGAAGAAAGCACAAAAAACCTCCCGGAAATAGTAGAGAATCAAGGATCCAGCGAGAGTGAGGAACTGAAAGAAATGAGGATTAATCAAAAAATAGTACTGGAGAAATGAATGGGACTAAAAGCTGATAAATCCCCATGACTTGATAGCCTACATCTTCACGTTTTGAAAGAGGTGGCTATAGAGATGATGGATGCATTGGTTGTCATCTTCCAAAATTCCATAGATTCTAGAATGGTTCCTGTAGTTTGGAAGGTAGCTGATGTAACTCCGCTATTTAAGAAAGGAAGGAGAGAGAAAACGGGGAACTACAGACCAGTTAGCCTGACCTCAGTCGTGGGGAAAATGCTAGAATTTATTATTAAGGACGTGGTAACAGGGCACTTAGAAAATAATAGGATTGGGCAGAGTCAGCATGGATTTATAAAAGGGAAATCATGTTTGACAAATCTGTTAAGAGTTTATTGAGGTTGTAACTAGTAAAATAGATAAGGGAGAACCAGTGAATGTGGTACATTTGGATTTTCAGAAGGCATTCGATAAGGTGCCAGACAAGTGGTTATTAAACAAAATTAGGGCTCATGGGATTGGGGGTAATATACTAGCATGGATTGAGGATTGATTAATGGCCAGAAAACAGAGAGCAGGAATAAATGGGTAATTTTCGAGTTGGCAGGCTGTACTCGTGGGGTGCCGCAAGGATCGGTGCTTGGCCCCAGCTATTCATAATCTGTATCAATGATTTGGATGAGGGGACCAAATATAATACAGGTATATCCCAAGTTTGCTGATGATACAAAGCTAGGTGGGAATGTAAGTTGTGAGGAGGATGCAGAGAGGTTTCAAGGGGATATAGAAACACAGAAAATAGGCGCAGGAGTAGGCCATTCGGGCCATCGAGCCTGCACCGGCATTCAAATATGATCATGGCTGATCATGCAACTTCAGTACCCCATTCTCGCCTTCTCTCCATACCCCCTGATCCCCTTAGCTGTAAGGGCCACATCTAACTCCCTCTTGAATATATCCAACGATCTGGACTCAACAACTTTCTGTGGTAGAGAATTCCACAGGTTCACCACTTTCTGGGTTAAAAAGTTTCTCCTCATCTCAGTCCTATATGGCTTACCTCTTATCCTTAGACTGTGACCCCTGGTTCTGGACTTCCTCAACATCGGGAATATTCTTCCTGCATCTAACCTGTCCAACCCGTCATAATTTTATATGTTTCTATGAGAGGCCCTCTCAATCTTCTAAATTTCAGTGAGTATAAGCCTAGCCGATCGAGTCTTTCTTCATATGTCAGTCCTGCCATCCCGGGAATTAGTCTGATGAACCTTCGCTGCACTCCCTCAATAGCAAACACGTCCTTCCTCAGATTAGGAGCCCAAAACTGCACACAGTACTTAAGGTGTGGTCTCACTGCAGTAAGACCTCCCTGCTCCTATATTCAAATCCTCTCGCTATGAAGGCCAGCATGCCATTTGCTTTCTTTACTGCCTGCTGTACCTGCATGCCTACCTTCAGTGACTGATGTACCATGACACTCAGGTCTCGTTGCACCTCCCCTTTTACTAATCTGTCACCATTCAGATAATAATTTGCCTTCCTGTTTTTGGCACCAAAGTAGATAATCTCACATTTATCCACATTATACTGCATCTGCCATGCATTTGCCCATTCACCTAATCTGTCCAAGTCACCCTGTAGCCTCTTAGCATCCTCCTCACAGCTCACACTGCCACCTCGGTTAGTGTCATCTGCAAACTTGGAGATATTACATTCAATTCCTTCGTCTAAATCATTAATGTATATTGTAAATAGCTGGGGTCCCAGCACTGAACCTTGTAGCACCCCACTAGTCACTGCATGCCATTCTGAAAAGGACCCGTTTATTCCCACTCTTTGCTTCCTATCTGCCAACCAGTTCTCTGTCCACATCAATACATTACCCCCAATACCATGTGCCTTAATTTTGCACACTAATCTCTTGTGTGGGACCTTGTCAAAAGCCTTTTGAAAGTCCAAATACACCACATCTACTGGTTCTCCCTTATCCACTCTACTAGTTACATCCTCAAAAAAACTCTAGAAGATTTGTCAAGCATGATTTCCCTTTCATAAATCCATGCTGACTTGGACCGATCCTGTCACTGCTTTCCAAATGCGCTGCTATTACAGCTTTAATAATTGATTCCAGCATTGTCCCCATCACCGATGTCAGGCTAACCGGTCTATAATTCCCTGTTTTCTCTCTCCCTCCTTTTAAAAAAAAAAAAGTGGTGTTACATTGGCTACCCTCCAATCCATAGGTACTGATCCAGAGTCCATGGAATTTTGGAAAATGACCACCAATGCATCTACTATTTATAGGGCCACTTCCTTAAGTACTCTGCGATGCAGACTATCAGGCCCTGGGGATTTATCGGCCTTCAGTCCCATCAATTTCCTTTAACATTTCCTGACTAATAAGGATTTCCCTCAGTTCCTCCTTCTTGCTAGACCCTCGGTCCCTAGTATTTTCGGGAGGTTATTCGTGTCTTCCTTAGTGTAGACCGAACCAAAGTATTTTTTCAATTGGTCTGCCATTTCCTTGTTCCCCATTATGAATTCACCTGATTCTGACTGCAAGGGACCTATATTAGTCTTCACTAATCATCTTCTCTTCACATATCTATAGAAGCTTTTGCAGTCAGTTTTTATGTTCCCTGCAAGCTTACTCTCATACTCTTATTTTCTCCCTCCTAATTAAACCCTTCGTCCTCCTCTGCTGAATTCTAAGTTTCTCCCAGTCCTCAGGTTTGCTGCTTTTTCTGGCCAATTTATATGCCTCTTCCTTGAATATCACTAATTTCCCTTGTTAGTCACGGTTGAGCCACCTTTCCTGTAGGCAGGCTAAGTGAATGGGCAAGAACATATTAAATGGGAGGCTTTGAGGGTGCCCTTATAATGTTTCCGCTGCCCACCTTTGGCTCGTTTGTCGTGAAGGAGCTCCATATAGAGCACTTGCTTTGGGAGTCTTGTGTCTGGCATGCGAACATTGTGGCCTGCCCAGTGGAGCTGATCGAGTGTGGTCAGTGCTTCAGTGCTGGGAATGTTAGCCTGGACGAGGACGCTGATGTTGGTACGCCTTGCGGAGACATCATTGGTGATATATCTCCAGCGACTTGAAGGGTCTACTGTACATGGTCCATGTGCCTCTGAGCCATTTGGAGGGTGGGTATTACTACAGCCCTGTAGACCAAGAACTTGATGGTAGATTTGAGGGCCTGGTCTTCGAACACTCTTTTCCTCAGATGGCCGAAGGCTGCAATGGCGCACTGGAGGCGGTGTTGAATTTCGTTATCAACTTCTGCTTTTGTCGATAAGAGGCTCCCGAGGTATGGGAAATGGTCCACGCTGTCGAGGGCCGCGCTGTGGATCTTGATGACTGGGGGGCAGTGCTGTGCGGCGAGGACAGGCTGGTGGAGGACCTTTGACTTATGGATGTTTAGCATAAGGCCCATGCTTTCATATGCCCGGTGAATACATCGACTATATCCTGGAGTTCAGCCTCAGAATGTACGCAGACGCAGGCGTCGCCCGCGTACTGCAGCTCAATGACAGAGGTTGGGGCGAAGGTTAAACAGCTTCCCACTGGTTCTGTAGTTTAGTTCCACTCCAGCAGGGAGCTTGTTGACTGTGAGGTGGAGCATGGCAACGAGGAAGATTGAGAAGAGGGTTGGAGCAAGGGGCAGCCCTGTTTGACCCCGGACCGGTTGTGGATTGGATCTATAATGGATCCGTTGGTAAGGATCACGGCCTGGATGTCGTCGTGGAGCAGGCGAAGGATCTTTACAAACTTTTGGGGGCATCCGAAACGGAGGAGGACGCTCCATAGACCCTCGCGGTTGACAGTGTCAAAGGCCTTTGTAAGGTCGAAAAAGGCCATGTATAAGGGCTGGCGCTGCTCCCTGTATTTTTCCTGCAGCTGTCGCGCTGCAAAGATCATGTCCGTTGTGCCCCGTAGGGGACAAAATCCGCAATGTGACTCCGGGAGGAGATCCTCGGCCACAGGGAAGAAGACTGTTGAGGAGGACTCTAGCGATAACTTTCCCAGTGGCTGATAGGGAGATTCCCCTGTAATTGTCGCAGTCGGACTGGCCCCCTTTTTTAAAGATGGTCACGATCACTGCATCTCTCAGATCTCCCGGCATGCTCTCCTCCTCCAGATGAGAGAGATGAGGTCATGTATCCGCGCCAACAGCGCCTCTCCACCATACTTTAGCGCCTCAGCAGGGATTCCATCTGCTCCCGTAGCCTTGTTGCTCTTGAGCTGTCTTATGGCTTTTCCTACCTCGTGCAACGTTGGGGTTTCACTGAGTTGGTGGCGGGTGGCATGCTGCGGGATGGAATCGAGAACACTCGAGTCAAAGGCAGAATCTCGATTGAGGAGATCTTCGAAGTGCTCCTTCCACTGGGCCCTGACTGCCTCGGTGTCCTTGATGAGCGTTTCCCCGTTCTTGGTCAGCAGTGGGATGGGGTCTTGGGAGTTTGGACTGTAGGTGGCCTTGACTGTGATGAAGAATCCTCGCACATCATGGCTGTCGGCCAGCTGCTGTGTCTCCTGTGCTTTCTCCATCCACCACCTGTTCTTTAGGTCCCGGGTTTTTTGTTGGACCTCAGCCTTGAGCTGCCTGTAATGTTGCTTTGCTGCTCCCGAGTTGGGTTGTTGCTTGAGGCTCACAGATGCTCTGTGCTTGCGATTTATTAGTTCTTGGATCTCCTGATCATTCTCATCAAACCAGTCCTGGTGTTTTCTGGTTGAGTGACCAAGTGTCTCTTTGCAGGCACTGATTATGGAGGCCTGGAGGGCAGACCAAGCACTGTGGGCATTCAGCATCTTCGGGTCATCAAGGCACGTCAAGTTAGCTATGAGGTGCTGGCTGTATAGGGCTCTCTTAGCTGGGTTTTTAAGTGCCCCGGCATTGACTTTTTTGCGGCACTGCTTCTGCTGTCCCATCCGCTTTGGGGCTATGTTAATGTCAATGATGGATCGGGTTAGGCGATGGTCCGTTCAGCAATTGTTAGCTCCTGTCATGGCGCGGGTGATGCGCACATCCTTGCGCTCCATGGTTTGGACGATGACATAGTCGAGCAGGTGCCAGTGTTTGGAGCGAGGGTGTTGCCACGATGCTTTGTATTTGTCCCTCTGTCGGAACAGGATGTTGGTGATGAGAAGTTCATGTACTAGAAATTTTGTCAGAAGTAGGGTACCGCTGGAGTTGGCTTTCCCTAACCCCTCTCTGCCAGTCATGCCTCCCCAGAGGGCTGTGTCTTTGCCGACCCTGGCATTGAAGTCACCTAGGAGAATCAGTTTGTCGTCCGCGGGGACAAGGGACAGGGATGGTTCGAGGTTGGAACAAAAACCCTCTTTGGTCACACGTTGCATCGAGTGTTGGCGCGTAGGCACTGATGACTGTGGCACATTGGTTCCGGGATAGGGTGAGTTGAAGAGTCATGAGGCGTTCATTAACCCCGCAAGGGGAATCTTTGAGGCGGACAACCAGCTCATTTTTGATGGTGAAGCCGACTCCGTGAAGGCGCCGTTCTTCCTCTGGTTTTCCTTCCCAGAAAAAGGTGTAACCTCCATCTTGTTCCTTGAGTTGGCCTTCCCCTGCCCGCTGGGTCTCGCTTAGGGCGGCGATGTTGATGTCAAAGCGTCTTAAGTTCCCGGGTAACTATGGCGGTGTGGCATTCCGGCCTGTCGCTGTTGGAATTGTCCATGAGGGTCCAGACGTTCCAGGTCCTGAACTTCATGTTAATGGAGTGGAAGATGCCTGTGCGTGGATTCTTTTAATGTGGGGCGGCTGTTGCACACCGGCCACCACACGGGCTGAGCTGAGCAAGGTCTTGGTCCAGTGGCAAGGGGGTCCAAGACGACTGGAGACCAGGCACAGCTGTATGAGCCTAATTGCCTACGGTGAGATGTTGGCCCGAAGCTTGGTTGGGGGGCAGGCATTAGGAAGGTCAATTGTCCGCTGGAGTTCTGAATGGGAGGTCAACAAGGAGTGGGAGGGTGGAAGAGTCATAGCCGTGATGTCCACCAGTAGAAGAGGCCCGGTCACCAGTGGGGAAGGAGAGGTCCAGCCGTCGGCGAGGAGAGTGAAGTAGGCCCGCCGCGGGGGGGGGATGTCCTGGTCGGAGGCACACCTGCTCCGGTTTCAAACGACTGAAAATAATGCTAACAAAACACGGCAAACTATTTTCTTGTTAGATTGGGGTACAGTATTCAATTCCTTAATAAAAAATTTTAAAAGAAAATAATTCTTGAAAGTTCCTTCACGTTGTTTAAAAGTTTCTTCAGGAGTTTTAAAAGTTTCTCCAGAGGTTTTAAAAGTTTCTCCAAGTTGTTTACAAGTTTCTCCCGAAGTTTTAAAAGTTTTCCCAAGTTGTTTAAAAGTTTTCCAAGTTGATTAAAATTTTAAAATGAAAGTCAGTAGTAAGCTACCTTCCTTGGCACTGTTCCATGGATGCTGCCAGCCCTCTGCAGCTGCACAAAGCCCTGGCTAGATCACACCTGGAGCACTGCGGGGATGTAGAGGCCCTGTCGTCTCCGAAGGGGGCCAAACGCCTGGACGTCGCCGGGGAGAGGTCTGAACGCCGCTGGGGGCCCGAACAACTTTGTTCCCTGAATCGGCCATGGGATCTCCCCGGACAGTTATCAGCCGCTCCTTCTTCCTCTGCCTCTGGACCTATACCTGAATATTAAGGGAATCAAGGGATACGGGGACAGTGCAGGAAAGTGGAGTTGAGGTAGAAGATCAGCTATGATATTGAATGAACTTGAGGGGCAGAATGGCCTACTCCTGCTCCTAATTCTTATGTTCTTCTGTTCTTATACGAAATATTGAACGTGTAGTAGGGAGGTAAAGGGAGATTGGAAGAACTAATAGGAAAATAATAAGAACTTTGACAGCTTATTAAAAGTAAACTAATAGTTAAAGAGAGGGTAGGACCATTGAGGGGTGATCAGGGAGGGCAGGGGTGTTAGTTGTGAAAGATGGAAGAGATTATAAATAACTGCTCTATGTTGTTCTTAAAAAATGGTCAAAGAACATAGGTGTACCAGAGACGGATAGGGGACAATCTGGTTGGCATCACTTTGTAAATTTCTGTTTGTTCAGTGCCAGACACTATGGGGCTGAATTTGCCCCTCTCAGAAAGGCCAGTTAGTGCCTCCAGAGCACCCTCCACCCCCGGAATTGTCCCCGGGGCTCCGGCGGTGAAAAGTGGTCTGCGCCGCAATTAACGGACTGGCGCATGCACAGCGATAACCCCTTACCATCTTGCGCCGACCCCTTTGTGTCCCTAGAGGGAAATTGCCCCACGCGTCGCGAGGTCGGCTTGGGGCGATGCACCGACAGCTTCACGAGGCGAGAAGCTGTGATGGCTGAGGCGCCCCGGCCGCCTTAAAAGGGAGGTGGTAGCAACGTGGCTGCCATCTTTTTTCTGTCGGTTGTCGTTTTAGTTGACACTGTTGTGTATGGAGAAAGAGTCAGACTGAACACTGAGCTCAAAGTAAAGTGTGACCGTAGTCTTTTATTGCAGGTCTCCAGAGTGCCTCTCCAACCTGTGAAGCCTTCTTAAATACCTGTGCTCCCAAGGGATTATGGGATCCCTTGGGACTTTAGGGAATGAGCCCTCTGGTGGCTGCACAGAGTAAATACAAGTCCACATATATAACAACATTCCCCCCAAAGTCAGTAGTGTAACTATATACAATGTGAGTCGATCTGGGGCCCTTCTTGCCCTGGTTGATCGTCTCGGTGTGAAAGCTGGTGTTTTTGAATCATTTGTTGGGCCCTCACTGTGCAGCTGGCCTCGCTGGGCTGCCTGGTGTGTTGGGCCCTGCAGGGCTGCTGTGGATGATGGGTTCTGCTTTGTGGTCAACCGTGGTGTTGGTTGCCACTGGTGTGTGTGTTGGGGGATCAAAAAAGGTCGGGTCCAAGGTGGGTTGCTCAGGGTAGTCCTTGAATCTGAGTTTGATTTGGTCCAAGTGTTTCCGGTGAATGAGTCCATTTGAAAGTTTGACCCGAAACACCCTTTTCCCCTCTTTGGCCACGACAGTGACGGGAAGCCACTTGGGACTTTGTCCATAATTTGATACAAATACAGGATCATTGACTTCAATCTCGCGTGACACATTTGCGCGATCATGGTTGCACTTTGTTGATGCGGCCTGCTCTCTACCTGTTCATGTAGATCAGGGTGAACTAACGAGAGCATTGTCTTAAGTGCTCTTTCATGAGCAGTTCAGCAGGTGGGATCCCAGTGAGTGAGCGTGGTCTCGTGCGGTAGCTAAGCAGAACTCGGGATAGGCGAGTCTACAATGAGCCTTCAGTTACCCTCTTCAAGCCTTGCTTGATGGTTTGCACTGCTGTCTCTACCTGACCATTGGATGCTGGTTTAAACAGGGCAGATGTGATATTTTGATCCCATTACGGGTCAAGAATTCTTTGAACTCAGCACTGGTAAAACATGGCCCATTGTCGCTCACCAGGACATCGGGTAAGCCGTGTGTGGCGAACATGGCCCGCAGGCTTTCAGTGGTGGCAGCGGACGTGCTAGCCGACATTATCTCACTTTCATTCCACTTGGAGTATGCGTCTACAACCACAAGGAACATTTTACCCAAAAACGGGCCTGCATAGTCGACGTGTACCCTCGACCACAGTTTGGAGGGCCAAGACCATAAACTTAGCGGCGCATCCCTGGGTACATTGCTTAACTGTGAGCATGTATTACATCTGTGAACGCAGGACTCTAAGTCCGCATCGATACCGGGCTACCAGATGTGAGATCTGGCTATCGCTTTCATCATTACGATGCCTGGGTGGGTACTGTGGAGGTCATTGATGAAGGTGTCTCTGCCCTTCTTGGGGACCACTACTCGATTGCCCCACAGAAGGCAGTCTGCCTGTATAGACATTTCATCTTTGCGCTGCTAGAACGGCTTTATCTCTTCCTGCATTTCCACTGGGACACTGGACCAGCCCCATGAAGCACACAGCTTTTGACTAGAGATAGTAAGGAGTCCTGGCTTGTCCAGGTTTTGATCTGCCAGGCAGTGACGGGTGATTGCTCACTCTCAAATGCTTCCATAACCATGGCTAGATCTGCAGGCTGCGCCATTTCCACCCCCGTGGTGGGCAATGGCAGCCTACTGAGAGCATCGGCGCAGTTTTCTGTGCTTGGCTTGTGGCAGATGGCGTAGTTGTCTGCGGACAATGTGAGCGCCCATTTCTGGATGCAGGCCGATGCGTTGGTATTCATCCCTTTACTCTCGGAAAACAGGGATATAAGTGGCTTATGGTCAGTTTCCAATTCGAATTTTACCCCATAGACACACGCTAACACTTCTTTTTCAATCATGCTGTAGGCTCTCTCGGCCTTAGACAGATTCCTGGGTGCATAAGCAGTTGCAGTTTCCCGAAATCATTAGCTTGTTGCAATACACACCCGACGCCATATGACGACGCATCACATGCTAGTACCAAATGCTTACATGGATCATACAACACAAGCAATTTGTTTGAGCATAACAATTTTCTCGCTTTTACAAAGGCATTTTCTTGGCTTTTGCCCCAAACCCATTTGCCCCCTTTTCGTAGTAAGACATGTAGTGGTTCTAGAAGGGTGCTGAGACCCAGTAAGAAGTTACCAAAGTAGT
Organism: Pristiophorus japonicus; assembly: GCF_044704955.1. NCBI lineage: Eukaryota > Metazoa > Chordata > Chondrichthyes > Pristiophoridae > Pristiophorus > Pristiophorus japonicus. The sequence goes on along the minus strand of NC_091979.1, from coordinate 220,799,275 downwards.
TCAAGAGTCCCAGAAACGACCGCAGCTCCATCACGTTCTGTGGCATCGTTGCGTTCTCGATTGCCTCCGTCTTTGCATTGGTGGGCCTGATGCCGTCCGCCGCATTCCTCCTTCCCAGGAACTCCACTTCAGGCGCCAGGAAACCGCACTTCGAGTGTTTTAACCTGAGCGCCACACAGTTGAGTCGACTAAGAACCTCCTCCAGGTTCTGCAGGTGCTCGACTATGTTCCAACCTGTGACCAAGATGTCATCCTGGAAGACCACGGTGTGCGGGACCGACTTCAGTAAACTTTCCATGTTTCTCTGGAATATCGCCGCCGCTGATTAGATTCCAAATGGGCATCTGTTATAAACAAAAAGACCTTTGTGCGTGTTGATGCAGGTGAGGGCCTTCGATAATTTTTCCAGTTCCTGCGTCATGTAGGCTGAAGTCAGATCCAGCTTCGTGAACGTCTTTCCTCCCGCCGCGTTGCAAAGAGGTCGTTGGCTTTTAGTAGTGGAAATTGGTCCTGCAGGGAAAAATGATTGATAGTTACTTTGTAATCGCCACAAATTCTGACGGTGCTGTCTCCCTTGAGGACTGGGACAATAGGACTGGCCCACCCGCTGAACTCGATCAGCGAAATGATGCCCTCTCGTTGCTGCCGGTCTAGCTCATTCTCTACCCTTTCTCTCATCATGTACGGTACTGCTTTCGCCTTGTGATGGATGGGCCACGGCCCCAGAATTAGGTGGATCTGCACTTTTGCTCCTTGGAATTTCCTGATGCTTGGTTCGAACAGCGATGTCAGCGGGCGATAGCGCTCAGATGTTGTCCCAGTTCCAGCGTATCTTTCCCAGCCAGCTCCTGCCGAGCAGCGTGGGACCGTCACCCGGTACCACCCAGATTGGTAGCTTGTGCACCGCTCCATCGTAGGAGACCTTTACGGTAGCACTACCGATTACAGGAATCAGTTCTTTAGTGTAAGTTCTTAGTCTCGTGCGAACTGGAGTTAAGAGTGGCCTTGAGGCCTTGTTGCACCACAACCTTTCGAAAGTCTTTTTGCCCATGATGGACTGGCTCGCATCCGTGTCCAACTCCATTGACACCAGGAGTGCATTTAGTTCAACATTCAGCATTATTGGGGGACAATTCGTGGTGAACGTGTGCACCCCATGTACCTCTGCCTCCTCTATCTGAGGCTTTGGTTCGTAGTGATCCTCCGTGGATCCGTCCTCCTATGCAACGTGGTGGTTTGCATGTTTAACAGGCTTAGCTGCTCGCCTGCACACTCATTGAAGGTGTGCCATTGTTCCACAGCCCTTGCAAACGTACCCTTTGAATCGGCATGAATGGAAACAATGATCACCCCCGTAGCACCAACAAGGTGTTAATTCATCACCCTTGATGGTAGACTCTGAGACATCTGTGGACGTGTAGCTGCAGGTATGTGTGACCTGCCCTGTACGTTACGATTCGAAAACAACATCAATTTGTTCACAATACTTGTATGTCGTCGCCAGTTGTTGTGTATGGAGAAAGAGTCATACTGAACACTGTGAGCTCAAAGTAAAGTGTGACCTTAGTCTTTTATTGCAGGTCTCCAGAGTGCCTCTCCCACCTGTGAAGCCTCTTTAAATACCTGTGCTTCCAAGGGATTATGAGATCCCTTGGGACTCCGGGGAATGAGCCCTCTGGCGGCTGTACAGAGTAAATACAAGTCCACATATATAGCAGACCTGACAATGGCGGCCGTTGGTGTGGCCAGGTCACCAACATGCAGACCGACAGCTCCCTCTTAAGTGCCAGGCTGTTGGCCCGGCCGACATCCAATGGGCGCCATTAAAGAGGCTGCAGAGTTCACAGTGGCCCTCCCCTTTAAAAGAAGAGGAGGGATGTTGTGACACATTGTAGCATTGAGAGTCGCGGTCCACAAACGCCTGGTTACTGTCCCGCACCTTTTGTTGCCTCTTAAGAGGCAAATTCTGTGCCAGTGGCAGCGCTTCCCACCCAACCCTAAACTATCATTTAATTCAAAGTGACTGCCCCAAACCCAGCGCGGGGTAATTTCGGACCCTATAGTTTCACAGGTGGTAGGTGAAAATAAACTCCTATGATGTATCTCTCACATACATAGCAGCTGGAAACATAGAACTAAAAATTCCAGTACGCTAGAAGCCTGCCGGAAACAGCGCAGGCTGGTGATGCCTGCTAATTATTATCAGCAGTACCGAGATCTTGTGGTGTAACGCGCTCTTTCCAGCGCTAAGCTCAGCAGGAGGCTGCTTGAGTGAAGCAGAATGGGGAAGGCAGGAGCGAACCTGAGGGTCATGCACGGAGCAGTTGCCATATTTATTCCAACAATATTACCTGCCACCCAATTATTAACTGTTGATTTTTTAATAGTTCATAAAATGAATGCATCTGCTCTCTCTGTAACACTAATCTTTCCCTAATGGTTACTCTTGAAAATGTTTAAATGTGTATTAATCGTGCCAACTTTTAGTGTGTCTTGCATACTCGACAAAAAAATAATAATTTGATAAATAATTGGTTATGGAATTTTTAATAAATTAATTAGAATTCCTTAAAATCTTAAGCAGTTGAGTTCAGAATTGCTAGGGGGTGACATTCTTGTTGTGCTATCATAAAGATAAAAGAGATCTTATCAGAGATGATCTTAACATAAGAAATAGGAGCAGGAGTAGGCCATACGGCCCCTCGAGCCTGCTCCGCCATTCAATACGATCATGGCTGATCCGATCATGGACTCAGGTCCACTTCAAACGTTGCAATGGAGTTCTAGGCAATCTGATGTACTTTAGGAATTTGTTTATTTGCTGGAAATCTGCCAAGGGATTTGCAGTTTTCTACAGGTGTTCAGTTCTGAAGTAATAGCTTGTTCCACAAGGTTTTACACACAAACACTGTAGGCTTCCCAGAAAGCCACCAGAAAATGCTACAAGATGCCTGCTGGGCAAATTTTTGTATTCATCAAAGTGAGCCATGTTAGTGCACCTAAACATTCATCAAGCACTGATATGGATTGCTTACAGCCAGCAGACAGAGCAGACTTTCATTCCATCAGTCTGTGCTGGATTTGAACCCAGGTCACTACTAGCAGATTCATGTGCTATTACTCAGTCAATCAAGGATATGCTACTTTATAGTAATAGATAACATAACACATAATCTATAATCTATATATTTTATTCAAAATCTGTTATGGGCAAGCGCTCCATTGAAAACTACTTTGTAAATATTTTCTATAGAAATTACAATGTTACAAATGTTGACACTTAACCTGTAACCTTCATCTGTCATGCCACAAGATGATCTAATAGCTAAATGACAGGACAGATCTGTAATGTTTACCATCCACGCTACTAGGTGGTACTATATTATCTTTTCCGCACAATTTATAGTAACGGAGAGGTAGAATATTTGTTTTTGGAATCCTCATAATCAATCATAGGCAGTCCCTCGGAATCGAGGAAGACTTGCTTCCACTCTCAAAGTGAGTTCTTTGATGGCTGAACAGTCCGATACAAGAGTCACAGACCCCTATTATAGATGGGACAGACATTCGTCGAGGGAAGGGGGGTCGGTGGGGCTGGTTTGCCGTGCACTCCTTCCGCTGCCTGCTCTTGGCCTCTTAATGCTCTTTGCGTTGAGACTCGGAAGAGCTCAATGCCCTCCCAGATGGACTTTCTCCACCTCGGGCGGTCTGCGGCCAGGGTCTCCCAGGTATCAGTGGTGATGTCGCACTTTACCAGGGAGGCTTTGAGGGCGTCCTCATCACGTTTCCGCTGTCCTCCTTTGGCTCGTTTACCATGAAGGAGCTCCGCATAAAGCATTTGCTTAGGGAGTCTCGTATCTGGCATGCGAACTATGTGTCCTGTCCAGCGAAGCTGATCGAGTGTGGTCAGTGCTTCAATACTGGGGATGTTAGCCTGGTCGAGGACACTGATGTTGGTACGCCTGTCCTCCCAGGGGATTTGCAGGATCTTGCGGAGACATCGTTGGTGATATATCTCCAGCGACTTGAGGTGACTTCTATTCATCATCCATGCCTCAGATCCATACAGGAGGGCGGGTATTACTACAGCCCTGTAGACTATGAGTTTGGTGGTAAATTTGAGGGCCTGGTCTTTTCCTCAGACAGCCGAAGGCTGCGCTGGCGCACTGGAGGCGATGCTGAATCTCCGCATCAATGTCTGCCTTTGTTGATAAGAGACTCCCGAGATATGGGAAATGGTCCACGTTGTCCAGGGCCGCGTCGTGGATCTTGATGATTGGAGGGCAGCGCTGTGCGGCGGTGACAAGCTGGTGGAGGACCTTTGTCTTACGGATGTTAAGCGTAAGGCCCATGCTTTCATATGCCTCAGTGAATACATTGACTATATCCTGGAGTTCAGCCTCTGAATGTGCACAGACGCAGGCGTCGTCCGCATACTGCAGCTCAACGACAGACGACAGAAGTTGGGGTGATCTTGGACCAGGTCTGAGGCGGCATAGGTTAAACAGCTTCCCACTGGTTCTGTAGTTTAGTTCCACTCCAACGGGGAGCTTGTTGATTGTGAGGTGGAGCATGGCGGCGAGGAAGATTGAGAAGAGGGTTGGAGTGATAACGCAGCCCTGTTTGAACGACACTTGTGAGGCCACATTTATTGCCCATCCCAGGTTGCCATGAGATGGTGGCCTATCTCCTTAAACCACCACAGTCCTTAGAATGATGGAACTCTCACAGTGGCGTTCGGAAGGGAATTTCAGGATGTTGACCCAGTGACAATAAAGCAAGATATATTCAAGTGATTTGGAGGGGAAATTGGAGGTGATGGTGTTTCCATGAAATTGCTGCTCTCGTCCATCTGAATGGTAAAAGTCGCACGGGAGGGAAGTTTTACCACAGTAAGTTTGGCTGTTTGTTGCAGTGCATTCTATAGATAATATGTATGGCAGCCAGATTCCACCAGGGGTAGAGGAGGTGGAGATTGAGTTTATGGTGGGGCACTGATCAGATGGATCTGTCCTGGATGGTTCTAGATTCTTATGTATTGTTGCTGCTGCACCCATCTAGCCAAGTGGTTAGTGTTCCATCATGCGCCTGACTTGAGCCTTGTAGATGGTGGAGAGATACTGATGGGGCAAGGAGGTAAGCTACTCTTCATAGAGTATATAACCTCAGCACTGCTCCGATAGTCATGGTGTGGATATGAATGATATAGTTAAGCTTCTGGTCTAAGTTTCTGGTATGTTGATAGTGGATGAATTTGGAAATGATGATTACTTTGAAAGTCAGGGTTAAGTGATTCAGCTTTCTCTTACTGGCGAAGGTCATTGCTTGGCACTTATATTAACAAATGTTACCTGCAACTTGTCAACCCAGAGGAGTTCTGAATGCAGTTAAACATTGTGTAATCATCACTTATGATGGAGGGAAGGTCATTGATAAAGCAGTTGAAGATGTTTGGGCTGGGACACTGCCTGAGGAACTCAGCTGTGATGTCCTGGGGCTGCTGTGATTGGTCTCTGAGAACCCAAACCATTTTCAGCCACTGGAGAGTTTTTCCATTGACTCCCATTGACTTCAGTTTTGCGAGGGCTCTTTGGTGCCTAACTTGATACTTCACATGTCCCATTCTTGCTCTACTCTCACATTTCCTATTCTACCTCTCCGCTCACTGGTTGCATTCTATCTCTCCTCATATGTCCCATTCTCCCTCTCCTCACACGACCCAATCCACCTCTCCTATAACTGGTCCCATTATACTTGTAATCTCACACGTACCAATCCATCTTTCCTCCCACTGGTCCCATTCTACCTTTCCTCACACGATTCATTCTACCGCTTCTCACATGTCCCATTCTACCTCTACTCCCATGTCCCATTCTACCTCTACTCCCATGTCCCATTCTACCTCTACTCCCATGTCCCATTCTACCTCTCCTCCCATGTCCCATTCTACCTCTACTCCCATGTCCCATTCTACCTCTACTCCCATGTCCTATTCTACCTCTACTCCCATGTCCCAATCCACCTCTCCTCCCACTCCATTCTCACTCCCCTCTCTCTGGTCCCATTCTATCTCTCTTACTGGTCCCATTCTATCTCTCCTCATACATGCCACACCTGGGCTGTTAGCTATCTTTTCCCGACACAAAAACTTGCAATTTCAGGAGAAGTGATGAAATGCAAAAGGAGTGGGGACAATGCACACAGCTTGAAAGTCTGGGCTTCGATCATAAACAACCTTAAAAATCCATTAATCTCGCCAAAAGTGAAATGAAGTTCACATAGTCTAGTGTCGTATCCATAGCTATTAACTTAGACAGCTTCAATTAATCTGCAGTTTCCAGGTTGGTATCTGGCTCAGTCAATCCTAAAAACAGGTTTTCATTTGCCTTGCTCCCTATATATGATCAATAACGCAATCTGCATCATAAACCATCAGAAAACATTAAGTGCTCATTGAGACTAAATCCATTGATCAACTTCACCCCATACTGTGTGTATTTATCTGGCCAGGATAGGCCGTGCCCACTGTTTTTGTGACCTTTAGTTGCTGTGGGCTTTTCTGGGACCTTTGGCTTGTGGAGCAATCCCGAATCTCACTCTTAATCCAGGGATGTCATTTTCATCCAGTTCAACCACTACCCTCACAGGCTGACCAGCTACGGGAGAATTTTCCCGAGTCTCCTCCCACAGATCTTGACCAATGAATCTGGAGTGCTCTCACCTTCTGAAGCTCAGACTCTTTTGGGGCTCTGAGGCCAGGTTCGGCTCCTCACCTCCCGCCTTTCTTACGCTCTGCTCATTTCACACCTCCACCTCCCCCCTCTTGAACTCGCTGATCCTCCAATCACAGCTGCACTTTTTCCCGCTTTTGCCTTTGGGGTTTGATGCACAACCCCTCTTCTCTTACCCCCCTGCTCAAGCTCGAAGTTGTGAGCGGCCTATTTATTTCACTGCATAGTACATTCATGATTGCTGCGTGGCCGCACACACTTGCACCTTAGAGAGAACATTGGATGCAGGCCACATTTTCTCGACACCTTCTATTAGAAAATGCTGTCTGCAGCCTCAAGCCCTCGGTGACTCTTTTTGCTGCTGTCATCCATCACCTCCCACTTGAAAGAAAAGGAAAGAAATTGAAACACAAGATATTGGAGAGAGAATCAAAAATAAGTGTTCGGGAGAGGGAAGCAGAAGAATGAGAGAGAGAGAGACAAGCCAAAAAGGAGAGGCAAAGAGAGAAGGAACAACACGAGAAAAAAAAGTCAGGCAAGCGAGCGACCAAATTATCATAGAATCATAGAATGACACAGCACAGAAGGAGGCCATTCGGCCCATTGTGCCTGTACCAGCTCTTTGGTAGAGCTATTCATCAAGTCTCACTCCCCTGTTCTTTCCCCATAGCCCTGCAATTTTTCCCCTTCAAGTTTTTATCTAATTCCCTTTTAAAAGTTTCTATAGAATCTGCTTCCACCACCCTATCAGGAAGTGCATTCCCGATGTAAAAGTAGAATGTTTCCTTATGTCTCCTCCGATTCTTTTGCCAGTCGCCTTAAATCTGTATCCTCTGATTACCGCACCTTCTGGAAACAGTGTAAATAACCAGAAACTATCAAAACCGGTCATGATTTTGAACACCTTTATCAAATCTCCTCTTACCCCTCCATGCTCTCAGGAGAACAACCGCAACTTCTCCAATCTCTCCACATAACTGAAGTCCAACATCCCTGGTATCATTCTTCTCCAAGGCCTTGACATCTTTCTTAAACTGTGGTGCCCTGAATTGAACACAGTATTCCAGCTGGGGTCTAACCAATGTTTTATTAAAGGTTTAGCATAACGTCCTTGCTTCAAAGATTTGTATACATAGACCCTCAGGCCTCTCTGTTCCTGCACCCCCTTTACAATTGGACCATTTAGATTATATTGTGTCTCCTTCTTTTCCTCCCAAAATATATCACTTCATACATCTCTGTGGTAAATTTCATCTGCCATGTCTTCCCATTTCACCAGTCTGTCTATGTCTCCTGAAGTCTGTTATTGTCCTCCTCATTGTTTACATTTCCAAGTTTTGTGTTATCTGCAATCTTTGAGATTATGCCCTATACACCTAAATCGAGGTCATTAATATATATCTAAAAGAGCAGTGGACTTATTACCGACCCCTGGGGAACACCATTGCACACTTCTTTCCAATCTGAAAAACAACCGTACACCTCTACGTTCTGTCCCTTAGCCAATTTTGTACACACACTGCCACTATCCCTCTAATCCCATCGGCTTCACTTTTGCTAACAGGTCTATTATGTGGTACTTTGTCCATTGTCTTTTGAAAGTCCATTTACACAACATCAAATGCATTACTCTCATCATACCTCTCTGTTACTTCATCAAAGAAATCAGTCAAGTTAGTCAAACACGATTCATCTTCAACAAATCCATGCTGACTTTCATTTATCAGCCCATTTTTTAAATGCCAATTTTGTCCCGCATTATTGTCTCTAAATATTTCCCACCATCAACGTTAAAATGACTGGCCTGTAGCCATGTTTATCACTCCTTTTTTACACAGGAGTGTAACATTTGCAATTCCCCGGTCCTCTGGCAGCAACCCCATATCTAAGGAGCATTGGAAGATTGTGGCCAAAGCCACCACAATTTCAACCCTTCCTTCCCTCTAACCTAGGTTAGATCCCATCCAGACCACGTGACCTTTCTACTTTGAATACTGCCGACCTTTTAAGTACATCCCCTTTATCTATTTATAGCTTATACAATATCGCTACTACCTCCTTTACTGCTACATTGACAGCATCCATCTCTCCAGTGAAGACAGACACAAAGTACTAATTTAGTACCTCAGTCATGTCCTTTGTCTCCACAAGAAGATCTAATTTTTGGTTCCTAATTGGTCTTGCCCTTCATTTGACTATACTTTCACTATTTATGTTTATAAAAGACTTTTGCTTCCCTTTTATGTTACCCACTTAATCTATCCTCATACTATCTCATTACTCCCTTTTTCCCTTTATTCGATCGTCTCTGTACTTTCCATACTCAGCCTGGTTCCCTACTGTATTATGTACCGCACATTTATCATGAGCCTCCTTTATCTATCTCATTTTAATCTCATTGGGCCGTAATTTGCGGCCCCTCCAGACGCGTACGAGGCCTGCAAGTGCCATATAAGTTCCGGGTTTTCGCAATCGAAGCATTCCCGGATAGCATTCGCTGGGCAGAGTTGGACTATTTTCCCAAATTCTGCCCAGCGAATGCCCATGAAATTCTTACGCGTGGTAAAAGTAGGCATAAGGTTTGCAGTGTAAGCGTTTGATAACATTTTTTTTTTTTTTTTTTAATCATTTATACATTTAAAAAAAAACCTGTACAATAAGGTAGGTTATTTTTAACCTCTTTAAAACATGTAAATCTACTTTTCAAAAAATAAAAATTTGGTTTTAAATATTTGGGGCTAGACTTTTGGCACATCATTGCCCATTTAGTGCCCATATGAGAGCTGAGATGCGGGCTATAGCCCATATTTGCTGAAAAGTGGAAATTAGCACCCGATTATAGCCCATTTATTGCCGGCCCAACTTTCAGCACTGTTGAATGAGCTGCATCGTCCGGCCTACTTAAAATTAAAAATATGACGTCATCCTCGTACAAGGCCGAGAATAGTGCTCATAATGGAAACTTGCACCTGATTATGGCCCAGATTATGGGCGAGTGCTACTTTCGGCATTTCACTCAAATGATCGCTGGCCCAAAAATAGGCAGAAGAAAAGCTGTAATAACTCGGCACTACTCAGCACTACGGGGAGGATCTGTAGTAAAAGGCTGTCAGGAGAATCAATTTGTGAGTGATTATAAGGGCCTTTTTGACTCTTGCCAATCATCTAATCACTTTGTATTTGTTGAGGACAAATTAAGGGCATTTATAGCAATTTATAGTGACGGGGCCTGTAATTTCTCAACCAGTCTTGATCACTAATCACATGCTGCAGAATAGAGATGGGAGAAGAAAATGAGAAAAGTTACATACAAGTACATTGCTGTAATGCCAGGGTTAATATTAATCATGGATTTTTTTTCCCCTCTGGTCCACAGTACAAGTAGAAGCAGAACTAGGGTATGGCATCCCATGAGGAAAGAAATGGCGTTCACCTCAGTTGGCTGATAGATTTTATTTCATAAAGCAACAGGGGCTAGAATAAAAGAAAGGTTCTATAATGTTATTGATAGAAACCAGGTCCCCTGTTCTCTCTGCCAACCCCTGTGGGAAAAGTTATTTGCCTGAAAAAAAACGCGCATGCGCAGAACGGCCGTTGCTATGGACGCCAGCTTTGCACGACTGAACACATCGGTAAGGCCCATTTCACATCACTAAGGCTATTGCCCAAATTAAAAAGGCGAATCTAGCGGTTTTTAAAATTGGCGATATTCCAGCGATCCTGAAAAATAATAAAAGCACTAAGGCTGGAAATATTGCCCATTTTTGAGCGATAGCAACCATAGTGGACAGTCTAGCCCTTAATATCAATCAACTGGTCAGGTGGGCAAAACAGTGGCAAATGGAATTTAATCCAGAGAAGTGTGAGGTAATGCATTTTGTGAGGGCTAACAAGGAAAGGGAATACACATTAAATGATAGGATACTGAGAAGTGTAGAGGAACAAAGGGACCTTGGAGTGCACGTCCACAGATCCCTGAAAGTAGCAGGCCAGGTAGATAAGGTGGTTAAGAAGGCATATGGAATGCTTGCCTTTATTAGCCGAGGCATAGAATACAAGAACAGAAGGGTTATGCTTGAACGGTATAAAACACTGGTGAGGCCACAGCTGGAGTATTGTGTGCAGTTCTGGCCACTGCATTACAGGAAGGACGTGATTGCACTGGAGAGGGTACAGAGGAGATTTACGACGATGTTGCCAGGAGTGGAGAATCTAAGCTATGAAGACAGATTAGATCGGCTGGATTTGTTTGTTTGGAACAGAGGAGGCTGAGGGGAGACCTCATTGAGGTGTATAAAATTATGAGGGGCCTAGATATAGTGGATAGAAAGGGATTATTTCCCTTAGCAGAGGGGTCAACAACCAGGGGGCATAAATTTAAAGTAATTGGTAGAATGTTTAGAGGTGATTTGAGAGGAAATTTCTTCATGCAGAGGGTTGTGGGGGTCTGGAACGCACTGCCTGAAAGGATGGTAGAGGCAGAAACCCTCACCACATTTAAAAAGTACTTGGATGTGCACCTGAACTACAGGGCCGAAATGGCCTCCTTCCTTGTTGTAAACCTCTATGATTCTATGATATGATTCTATGATTTAAGATGTGCTTATTTGCACTGTGTTTCTGGCTGATTGGCACTCCATTATCACATGACCTGATTGCTGATTGGACCCCTTGGAGGATAAGCCACACTGAGAGTTTCTCTGGAGTGTGTAATTGGAACCGCCCTGACAAGTTCTGAGTGACTTTGCAAAACCTAATTCAAGCCATTCTGACTTCAGAACTCCCCTGCAGTCACAGAGAGGATAGAGCTTCCAGCAAAAGCCTCCCAAATCTCTGACCTCAGCCCAAGTTCATTGCCTCACCCACCCCGGGCCCAAGTTCCTTACCCACCCCAGCCCAAGTGCATTCCTTTCCAAGCCGGAGTACCTTACCCCATTGCAAGTGCTGCCACGCCCAACAGAACCCCCCCCCCCCGGGGCATTGTGTGCGGGCACAGGTTTATTGGGTATGAAGTGAATAGTCACAGTGTCGTGACTTCCGGATTTCATCCACTGTGGGTATAAAGGGGGTTGGAAGAACGTGATACGTCTTCCCTGAGTTCCCCCTCTCTCCTCCCGCTTCCCTACCTCTCTCTCTCACTCACCCCCCACATCTCCTTCTCTCACTCCCCGCCCCCCCCTCCCAGTGTTTCCCTCTCTCTCCACAACCCCTCGTGGGTCTCCCCCCACGTCACTCTCTCTTCCCCCTGCTCCCCATTGTATCTCTTCTCCCCCGCCCCCCCCCCCCGCCCCACGCCGTGTCTCTCGCTTTGGCCCCCCTGTATCTCTCTCTCCCTCCTTCCACCCCCCGTGTCTCTCTTCCACCCCCCCGTGTCTCTCTTCCACCCCCCCGTGTCTCTCTTCCACCCCCCCGTGTCTCTCTTCCACCCCCCCGTGTCTCTCTTCCACCCCCCCGTGTCTCTCTTCCACCCCCCGTGTCTCTCTTCCACCCCCCGTGTCTCTCTTCCACCCCCCGTGTCTCTCTTCCACCCCCCCGTGTCTCTCTTCCACCCCCCCGTGTCTCTCTTCCACCCCCCCGTGTCTCTCTTCCACCCCCCCGTGTCTCTCTTCCACCCCCCCGTGTCTCTCTTCCACCCCCCCGTGTCTCTCTTCCACCCCCCCGTGTCTCTCTTCCACCCCCCCGTGTCTCTCTTCCACCCCCCCGTGTCTCTCTTCCACCCCCCCGTGTCTCTCTTCCACCCCCCCGTGTCTCTCTTCCACCCCCCCGTGTCTCTCTTCCACCCCCCCGTGTCTCTCTTCCACCCCCCCGTGTCTCTCTTCCACCCCCCCGTGTCTCTCTTCCACCCCCCCGTGTCTCTCTTCCACCCCCCCGTGTCTCTCTTCCACCCCCCCGTGTCTCTCTTCCACCCCCCCGTGTCTCTCTTCCACCCCCCCGTGTCTCTCTTCCACCCCCCCGTGTCTCTCTTCCACCCCCCCGTGTCTCTCTTCCACCCCCCCGTGTCTCTCTTCCACCCCCCCGTGTCTCTCTTCCACCCCCCCGTGTCTCTCTTCCACCCCCCCGTGTCTCTCTTCCACCCCCCCGTGTCTCTCTTCCACCCCCCCGTGTCTCTCTTCCACCCCCCCGTGTCTCTCTTCCACCCCCCCGTGTCTCTCTTCCACCCCCCCGTGTCTCTCTTCCACCCCCCCGTGTCTCTCTTCCACCCCCCCGTGTCTCTCTTCCACCCCCCCGTGTCTCTCTTCCACCCCCCCGTGTCTCTCTTCCACCCCCCCGTGTCTCTCTTCCACCCCCCCGTGTCTCTCTTCCACCCCCCCGTGTCTCTCTTCCACCCCCCCGTGTCTCTCTTCCACCCCCCCGTGTCTCTCTTCCACCCCCCCGTGTCTCTCTTCCACCCCCCCGTGTCTCTCTTCCACCCCCCCGTGTCTCTCTTCCACCCCCCCGTGTCTCTCTTCCACCCCCCCGTGTCTCTCTTCCACCCCCCCGTGTCTCTCTTCCACCCCCCCGTGTCTCTCTTCCACCCCCCCGTGTCTCTCTTCCACCCCCCCGTGTCTCTCTTCCACCCCCCCGTGTCTCTCTTCCACCCCCCCGTGTCTCTCTTCCACCCCCCCGTGTCTCTCTTCCACCCCCCCGTGTCTCTCTTCCACCCCCCCGTGTCTCTCTTCCACCCCCCCGTGTCTCTCTTCCACCCCCCCGTGTCTCTCTTCCACCCCCCCGTGTCTCTCTTCCACCCCCCCGTGTCTCTCTTCCACCCCCCCGTGTCTCTCTTCCACCCCCCCGTGTCTCTCTTCCACCCCCCCGTGTCTCTCTTCCACCCCCCCGTGTCTCTCTTCCACCCCCCCGTGTCTCTCTTCCACCCCCCCGTGTCTCTCTTCCACCCCCCCGTGTCTCTCTTCCACCCCCCCGTGTCTCTCTTCCACCCCCCCGTGTCTCTCTTCCACCCCCCCGTGTCTCTCTTCCACCCCCCCGTGTCTCTCTTCCACCCCCCCGTGTCTCTCTTCCACCCCCCCGTGTCTCTCTTCCACCCCCCCGTGTCTCTCTTCCACCCCCCCGTGTCTCTCTTCCACCCCCCCGTGTCTCTCTTCCACCCCCCCGTGTCTCTCTTCCACCCCCCCGTGTCTCTCTTCCACCCCCCCGTGTCTCTCTTCCACCCCCCCGTGTCTCTCTTCCACCCCCCCGTGTCTCTCTTCCACCCCCCCGTGTCTCTCTTCCACCCCCCCGTGTCTCTCTTCCACCCCCCCGTGTCTCTCTTCCACCCCCCCGTGTCTCTCTTCCACCCCCCCGTGTCTCTCTTCCACCCCCCCGTGTCTCTCTTCCACCCCCCCGTGTCTCTCTTCCACCCCCCCGTGTCTCTCTTCCACCCCCCCGTGTCTCTCTTCCACCCCCCCGTGTCTCTCTTCCACCCCCCCGTGTCTCTCTTCCACCCCCCCGTGTCTCTCTTCCACCCCCCCGTGTCTCTCTTCCACCCCCCCGTGTCTCTCTTCCACCCCCCCGTGTCTCTCTTCCACCCCCCCGTGTCTCTCTTCCACCCCCCCGTGTCTCTCTTCCACCCCCCCGTGTCTCTCTTCCACCCCCCCGTGTCTCTCTTCCACCCCCCCGTGTCTCTCTTCCACCCCCCCGTGTCTCTCTTCCACCCCCCCGTGTCTCTCTTCCACCCCCCCGTGTCTCTCTTCCACCCCCCCGTGTCTCTCTTCCACCCCCCCGTGTCTCTCTTCCACCCCCCCGTGTCTCTCTTCCACCCCCCCGTGTCTCTCTTCCACCCCCCCGTGTCTCTCTTCCACCCCCCCGTGTCTCTCTTCCACCCCCCCGTGTCTCTCTTCCACCCCCCCGTGTCTCTCTTCCACCCCCCCGTGTCTCTCTTCCACCCCCCCGTGTCTCTCTTCCACCCCCCCGTGTCTCTCTTCCACCCCCCCGTGTCTCTCTTCCACCCCCCCGTGTCTCTCTTCCACCCCCCCGTGTCTCTCTTCCACCCCCCCGTGTCTCTCTTCCACCCCCCCGTGTCTCTCTTCCACCCCCCCGTGTCTCTCTTCCACCCCCCCGTGTCTCTCTTCCACCCCCCCGTGTCTCTCTTCCACCCCCCCGTGTCTCTCTTCCACCCCCCCGTGTCTCTCTTCCACCCCCCCGTGTCTCTCTTCCACCCCCCCGTGTCTCTCTTCCACCCCCCCGTGTCTCTCTTCCACCCCCCCGTGTCTCTCTTCCACCCCCCCGTGTCTCTCTTCCACCCCCCCGTGTCTCTCTTCCACCCCCCCGTGTCTCTCTTCCACCCCCCCGTGTCTCTCTTCCACCCCCCCGTGTCTCTCTTCCACCCCCCCGTGTCTCTCTTCCACCCCCCCGTGTCTCTCTTCCACCCCCCCGTGTCTCTCTTCCACCCCCCCGTGTCTCTCTTCCACCCCCCCGTGTCTCTCTTCCACCCCCCCGTGTCTCTCTTCCACCCCCCCGTGTCTCTCTTCCACCCCCCCGTGTCTCTCTTCCACCCCCCCGTGTCTCTCTTCCACCCCCCCGTGTCTCTCTTCCACCCCCCCGTGTCTCTCTTCCACCCCCCCGTGTCTCTCTTCCACCCCCCCGTGTCTCTCTTCCACCCCCCCGTGTCTCTCTTCCACCCCCCCGTGTCTCTCTTCCACCCCCCCGTGTCTCTCTTCCACCCCCCCGTGTCTCTCTTCCACCCCCCCGTGTCTCTCTTCCACCCCCCCGTGTCTCTCTTCCACCCCCCCGTGTCTCTCTTCCACCCCCCCGTGTCTCTCTTCCACCCCCCCGTGTCTCTCTTCCACCCCCCCGTGTCTCTCTTCCACCCCCCCGTGTCTCTCTTCCACCCCCCCGTGTCTCTCTTCCACCCCCCCGTGTCTCTCTTCCACCCCCCCGTGTCTCTCTTCCACCCCCCCGTGTCTCTCTTCCACCCCCCCGTGTCTCTCTTCCACCCCCCCGTGTCTCTCTTCCACCCCCCCGTGTCTCTCTTCCACCCCCCCGTGTCTCTCTTCCACCCCCCCGTGTCTCTCTTCCACCCCCCCGTGTCTCTCTTCCACCCCCCCGTGTCTCTCTTCCACCCCCCCGTGTCTCTCTTCCACCCCCCCGTGTCTCTCTTCCACCCCCCCGTGTCTCTCTTCCACCCCCCCGTGTCTCTCTTCCACCCCCCCGTGTCTCTCTTCCACCCCCCCGTGTCTCTCTTCCACCCCCCCGTGTCTCTCTTCCACCCCCCCGTGTCTCTCTTCCACCCCCCCGTGTCTCTCTTCCACCCCCCCGTGTCTCTCTTCCACCCCCCCGTGTCTCTCTTCCACCCCCCCGTGTCTCTCTTCCACCCCCCCGTGTCTCTCTTCCACCCCCCCGTGTCTCTCTTCCACCCCCCCGTGTCTCTCTTCCACCCCCCCGTGTCTCTCTTCCACCCCCCCGTGTCTCTCTTCCACCCCCCCGTGTCTCTCTTCCACCCCCCCGTGTCTCTCTTCCACCCCCCCGTGTCTCTCTTCCACCCCCCCGTGTCTCTCTTCCACCCCCCCGTGTCTCTCTTCCACCCCCCCGTGTCTCTCTTCCACCCCCCCGTGTCTCTCTTCCACCCCCCCGTGTCTCTCTTCCACCCCCCCGTGTCTCTCTTCCACCCCCCCGTGTCTCTCTTCCACCCCCCCGTGTCTCTCTTCCACCCCCCCGTGTCTCTCTTCCACCCCCCCGTGTCTCTCTTCCACCCCCCCGTGTCTCTCTTCCACCCCCCCGTGTCTCTCTTCCACCCCCCCGTGTCTCTCTTCCACCCCCCCGTGTCTCTCTTCCACCCCCCGTGTCTCCCTTCCACCCCCCGTCTCTCCCTTCCACCCCCCCGTCTCTCTCTTCCACCCCCCCCGTCTCTCCCTTCCACCCCCGTGTCTCCCTTCCACCCCCCCGTCTCTCTCTTCCACCCCCCCGTGTCTCCCTTCCACCCCCCCCCGTCTCTCTCTTCCACCTCCCCGTCTCTCTTCTGCCTCCCCCCTCCCCCCCCGTGTCTCTCTTCTCCCTCCCACCTCCCCCCCGTGTCTCTCTTCTCCCTCCCCCTCCCCCCTCCCGTGTCTCTCTTCTCCCTCCCCCCTCCCCCCTCCGTGTCTCTCTTCTCCCTCCCCCCCGTGTCTCTCTTCTCCCTCCCCTTACCCCCTCCCCCCCCGTGTCTCTCTTCTCCCTCCCCCTCCCCCCTCCCCCCCGTGTCTCTCTTCTCCCTCCCCTTACCCCCTCTCCCCCCGTGTCTCTCTTCTCCCTCCCCCCCGTGTCTCTCTTCTCCCTCCCCTTACCCCCTCCCTCCCGTGTCTCTCTTCTCCCTCCCCCTCCCCCCTCCCCCTCCCCCCTCCCCCCCGTGTCTCTCTTCTCCCTCCCTCCCCTTCCCCCCCGTGTCTCTCTTCTCCCTCCCCTTCCCCCCCGTGTCGCTCTTTTCCCTCCCCCCTTCCCCCCCCGTGTCTCTCTTCTCCCTCCCCCCTCCCCACTCGCCCCCCGTGTCTCTCTTCTCCCTCCCCCCTCCCCCCCCCGTGTCTCTCTTCTCCCTCCCCCCTTCCCCCCCCGTGTCTCTCTTCTGCCTCCCCCCTCCTGCCCCGCATCTCTCTTCTCCCTCCCCCCTCCCCCCCGTGTCTCTCTTTCCCTCCCCCCTTCCCCCCCCGTGTCTCTCTTCTCCCTCCCCCCTCCTGCCCCGCGTCTCTCTTCTCCCTCCCCCCTCCCCCCCATGTCTCTCTTCTCCCTCCCCCCCGTGTCTCTCTTCTCCCTCCCCCCTCCCCCCCGTGTCTCTCTTCTCCCTCCCCCCTCCTGCCCCGCGTCTCTCTTCTCCCTCCCCCCTCCCCCCCGTGTCTCTCTTCTCCCTCCCCCCCGTGTCTCTCTTCTCCCTCCCCCCTCCCCCCCCCCCGTGTCTCTCTTCTCCATCCCCCCTTCCCCCCCCGTGTCTCTCTTCTCCCTCCCCCCTCCTGCCCCGCGTCTCTCTTCTCCCTCCCCCCTCCCCCGTGTCTCTCTTCTCCCTCCCCCCCGTGTCTCTCTTCTCCCTCCCCCCTCCCCCCCCCCCCCCCCCGTGTCTCTCTTCTACCCCCACCCACCCACGGTCTCTCCTCTTCCCCCCAGCAACCCATGTCTCTATTCCCCCCCCACCGCCCCCCCTCCCCCGTGTCTCCAACCCCGCCGGGTTGAAATAATGAGTCAAATGTGTCCAGGATCTTTGAGCATAATACTCGCTCCACAGAGGAAATTGTATTGACATCGCCCCATTTCCAGTTCATGACAGCAAGCCAACTCCTCCCCAGTAGTGCGGGACCATCCCCCGGGACAACCCAGAGTGAACCTGTTCTCCGAATCTTTGTGGGTCACGACTACCGTGGCGCTGCCTAGCACCGGAATGATCTCCTTTGTGTATGTCCGTAGCTGTGCGTCAATCGCCGATAATTTTGGCCTCCTGGCCTTGGACGCCCACAACTTTTCGAACTGTTTGATACCCATCAGGGACTGGATGGCCCCCGTGTCTAGCTCCATTGATACTGGGATGCCATTGAGGAGCACTTTCATTATTATCGGTGGCGTCCTGGTGTATGAACTGTATCGGTGCTCCACATCAACTCGCTGAACTTCAGCTTCCAGCGATTTCCCCCAGCGTTCATTTCTGTAATTTCTGCAGGTATTTTGCTCATCTCTGCAAACTCCGGCTGAGTGTGTGCCTCCACGCCTCCAGCATGAGCTGCTGTTTGAAACAAAAGGTCCCTTGCCAGTCGATCATCCCTGACTGCCCCTGTGATTGCCCTTGAGTGCGTCATTAACAGGTGTTGATGGCCCCATTACTGGCCGCATTGTCCCTTGCAATGGCGTGAATCGCTGTTCAGCTTGCCATTGTCTCTGTCGAACTCCCCCTCTGGGTTCGACTACATGTTGGGGCATGCCCGATTGCTGTGTGCTGCTTTAACAATGTTAAATCTCTGTCCCAACCATTCCTTAACACAGTACCTCTCGTCTGTTCTGCTCGTGGCCATGCTCTCGTGGTTTAAATCCCAGTTTCTCGTCGCCATTGATACGTCCTTGCTATACAGTATAAATGCACATGAGGCTCATGCTTGAGAGAAGGTCAGTTTGTGATCTGTCCTTTATTCCATAGCGTTCAAGTGATGGAAGTGGGTGGAGCTTCCCCTTTTATACCTGAAGGTCCAGGTTAGGAGTGTCTCCCACAAGTTCACCACCTAGTGGTCATTGTTCTCACAGTGTACAACTTAGGTCAGATTATACATGGGTTACAATGCTGGTTGAATACATGACAACTTGTAGTTCACCATCATAGGCAGTCCCTCCGAATCGAAGACGACTTGCTTCCACTCCTGAAGTGAGTTCTTTGGTGGCTGAACAGTCCAATACGAGAGCCACAGACTCCTTCCCAAAGCTACAGTATGCTATATTTAAGTAAGCTGAGATATTGATTGTGCTAAACTTGCGAATCGATCTGTTTTTGTTTGCAGTTTAAATGCTGTGGTGCAGAAGATTTCATGGACTGGTCAACAAATATATACCATAGTTGTGAAGGCCGTGCAACTGGACCACTAGCTTGTGGTGTACCTTACTCATGCTGTATACGCAATAAGGTATGACTTGTTCACGAATGTTGTTTCTAACTAGATGGAAAAGTATTACATTGGCTACCATTCCAATGGAACATTTAGATTTCCGAAGGATCATTTGGTGGCGTAATATGTTGTATTTAAATAATGTCATGCAGTTGCAGTATTGTACAGCATATTAAGCATAACTGCAATGGGTTGATCCCTGGTTTGGTGGTAATTACGATTTTCAGTACTTACACATGAAAAAAGTTTCCGTCAGTACTAGAAGATAACAGTAATGATCACTTGCAGGAACAACCTTGCAACAAAAAAGTGATTACCATTTATATATTTGCTAGTCATCTTCCAGTAGCATTACATATGGGGAGTCAAGACTGGGGCACTTTTTTGGGAGGCGGGTAGAGGAGGAGAGGGAGCTAAGAGAGGAAAGAGTAATGCAGGGAAGAGGAAAGGAGAGGAGGTAGAGGGAAGGATGAGGAAAGAAAATGAGTACAGGGGATAGAATGAGGCAAAAGGAGGGGGAGAGGAAGGGAGAAGGTAAGAGGTGGTTTAGGGATGGGGTAATGCAAAGAGGAGGGGAGGAGGAGAAGAGAGAGGTAGAAGAGAGTGGAGAGGAGCATTTACAGGACACAGAAGAGAGCAGAGAGAAGGATGGGGAGATAGACTAGGGACAGGGTGAGGTGGAGAGAAACATAGAAAATAGGTGCAGGAGTAGGCCATTCAATAAGATCATGGCTGATCATTCCTTCACTATCCCTTTCCCGCCTTCTCTCCAGACCCCTTGATCCCCTTAACCGTAAGGGCCATATCTAACTCCCTCTTGAATATATCCATCGAATTGGCATCAACAACTCTCTGCGGCAGGGAATTCCATAGGTTAACAACTCTCTGAGTGAAGAAGTTTCTCCTCATCTCAGTCCTAAATGGCCTACCCCTTATCCCTAAGACTATGTGCCCTGGTTCTGGACTTTCCCAACATCAGGAACATTCTTCCCGCATCTAACTTGTCTAGTCCCGTCAGAATCTTCTATGTTTCTACGAGATCCCCTCTCATACTTCTAAACTCCAGTGTATAAAGGCCCAGTTGATCCAGTCTCTCCTCATATGACAGCTCAGCCATCCCTGGAATCAGTCTGGTGAACCTTCGCTGCACTCCCTCAATAGAAGAGGAGACAGCAGGGATGTGGAAGGAAAGGAAAGAGTCGAGGACATTGGTGAGGGGAGGCGTGGATAGGGGAGAGGGTGAAGACAAAGGAGAGAGACTGGAGATTAGGTGAGACAGGGAGAGGAGAGGGAGGGCGAGAAGGTGTGGATGCATTGAGGGGAAGGAAAGGAAAGAGATGGAGAGGAAGAAGGAAAGAGGCGTGAAAGGGGAGGACAGGAAATGGAGAGTAGGGATGAGATGAGAGGAAGGAGAGGAGATAGCAGGAGAGCAAAGAGAGAGAAAGACAGAAAAATTGTAAGGAAAGGGAGGGGCACTGAGGACATGGGGAGGGAGATATGTCTTGAAGTAGAAGGGTAGAGGGCAAAACAGGAGGAAAGAGGGTGAGATGGTGGAAGGGGATATTGGAACAGGAGGTGACCATTCAGCTCCCTGAGCCTGTTCCGCCATTTCAATTAGATCATAACTATTTTTATTAATGATCTGGATGTAGTTGTTTGAGCTGCGATCTGCAAATTTACAGATAATACAAAGATCTGTGCGAGTGTTCGGACTGTAGACAATGCTCGACAGCTTCACGTGAATCTTGATGTGTTGAGAGATTAGATCATGACTGGCAAATGATGTTAATTTGGATAAGTGCAGTGTTATTATGCATGTGGGTCGAAGGTGGAGAAAGAAAGGGACCTGGGTGTTCTAATGCATCAAACTCTCAAGGTATAAATTTATCAAGATATATGAGCAATGCCATGAAGTGATATGTAAGTTATAAGTGAGGCGGGTATGGGGACCCATGATGTAGTGATAGAGGATCCTCAGCCTTTGCTCTTGTCCAACAGCTACAAGGTTCTTACTCCCTGTGTGGACGAGTGCAAGGACTGCAGGGAGGATGAGCAAACTGACCACAGCACCGTGATACAGGAGGCAATTCAAATTGGGAGAGTGAAAAGCAATGTTGTAGTGGTAGGGGACAGTATAGTTAGAGGGATAGATACTGTTCTCTGCAGCCGAGAGCATGAGTCCCAAAGGCTGTATTGCCTGCCAGGGTTAAGGACGGCTCCTCTGGGCTGGAGAGGAACTTGGAAGGTGAGGGGAAAGATCCACTTTTAATGGTCCACATAGGTACCAACGACATAGGTAGGACAAAGAAAGAGGTTCTGCTAAGGGAGTATGAGCATCTAGGGGCTAAATTAAAAAGCAAAACCACAAAAGTAATCATCTCTGGAATACTACCTGAGCCACTAGAAAATTTGCATATGGTAAATAAGATCAGAGCTATGAACGCGTGGCTCAAAGATTGGTGTGGGAGAAATGGGTTTCGATTCATGGGGCACTGCAGGGTAGCGATAGGGGTAATGATAACCAAAGTGTGACAGGAAGGGACAGAGTGTATAAACGTAAGAGTGCATCAGAAAATGGGGTTAGAGTGGGGAAAAATGGTAAAAAGACTAAATTGAAAGCAAGAATGCACACAGCATTCATAACAAGATAGATGAGTTGACAGCACAAATAGAAATAAATGGGTACGCTCTGATAGCCATTACAGAGACGTGGTTGCAAGGTAACCAAGGTTGGGACCTGAATATTCAGGAGTATTTGCCATTTTGGAAGGATAGGCAGAAAGGAAAAGGAGGTGGGGTAGCTCTGCTAATAAAGGATGAGATCAGTGCAGTAATGGGAAATGGTATTGGCTCAGGAGATCAAGATGTAGAATCAGTTTTGGTGGAGATAAGAAATAATAAGGGAAATAAGTCACTGGTGGGAGTAGTCTATAGGCCCCCTAACAGTAGCTACACTGTAGCACAGAGTATAAATCAAGAAATAATGGAGGCTTGTAAGAAAGGTAAGGCAATAACCATGGGTGATTTTAATCTTCATATTGATTGGACAAATCAAATTGGCAAAGGTAGCTTTGAGGAAGAGTTCATACAGTGTATTCGGGATGGTTTCTTAGAACAATATGTTGTGGAACCAACCAGGGAGCAGACTATTTTAGATCTGGTAATGTGCAATGGGACTGGATTAATTCATGTTCTCATAGTGAAGGATCATCTTGGGAAGAGTGATCATAGCATGGCAGAATTTCAAATTCAGTTTGAGGGTGAGAAAGCTAGGTCTCAAAGAAGTGTCCTGAAATTAAATAAAGACAATTACAAAGGAACCATAGAAGTTTACAGCATGGACGGAGGCCATTTCGGTCCATGCTAGCCAGCAAGAGGCTATCCAGCCTAATCCCACTTTCCAGCTATGAAGGCTGAGTTGGCTAAAGTGGTCTGAGAAAATAGATTAAAGGGTAAGACGGTAGATGAGCAATGGCAATCATTTAAGGAGATATTTCTTAACTCTCAGCAAAGATATGTTCCAGTGAGAAAGAAAGACTGTAAAAGAAGGATGAACCATCCGTGGCTAACTAAGTAAAAGATGGTATCAAATTGAAAACAAAGGCATACAATGTTGCGAAGAATAGTGGAAGGCCAGAAGATTGGGAAATTTTTAGAAACCAGCAAAGGATGACTAAAACAAAATAAAGAGAGAGAAGATAGTTTATGAGAGTAAACTAGCAAGAAATATAAAAACAGACAGTAAGAACTTCTACAGGTATATAAAAAGGAACAGAGTAGCTAAAATAAACGTTGGTCCCTTAGAGGATGAGACTGGGGAATTAATAATGGGAACCAGGAAAATGGCAGAGACTTTGAACAAATATTTTGTATCGGTCTTCATGGTAGAAGACGCTAAAAGCATCCCAAAAATTGATAATCAAGAGGCTATTCGGAGGGAGGAACTTAAAAAAACAATCACTATCACAAGAGAAAAAGTACTAGACAAACTAATGGGACAAATGGTGGACAAGTCTCCTGGACCTGGTGGCCAGCATCCTAGGCTCTTAAAAGAAGTGGCTGCAGAGATAGTGGATGCATTGGTTGTAATCTACCAAAATTCCCTGGATTCTGGAGAGGTCCCAGCAAATTGGAAAATCAAATATATAACGCCCCTATTTGAGAAAGAATGGAGACAGAAAGCAGGAAACTACAGACCAGTTAGCCTAACATCTGTCATTGGGAAAATGCTGGAGTCCATTATTAAGGAAGTAGTAGCAGGATATTTAAAAAATCATAATACATTCAAGCAGAGTCAGCATGGTTTTATGAAAGGGAAATCATGTTGACAAATTTGCTGGAATTCCCTGAGGATGTAACGAGCAGGGTTGATAAAGGGGAACCAGCAGATGTAGTGTATTTGGATTTCCAGAAAACATTCGATAAGGTACCACGTAAAAGGTTACTGCACAAGATAAGAGATCACGCGGTTGGGGGGGTAATATATCCGCATGGATAGAGGATTGGCTAACTAACAGAAAACAGAGAGTCGGGATAAATGGGTCATTTTTTATCTTGGCAAACTGTAACTCATGGGTTGCCACAGAGATCAGTTATTTGCAATCTATATTAATAAGTTAGATGAAGGGACCGAGCCAAATTTGCTGATGATACAAAGATAGCTGGGAAAGCAAATTGTGAGGAGGATGCAAATAATCTACAAAGGGATAGAGATAAGCTGAGTGGGCAAAAATTTGGCAGATGGAGTATAATGTGGGAAACTGTGAGGTTATCCACTTTGGTAGGAAAAATAAAAAAGCAAATTATTATTTAAATGGGGGGAGATTACAAAATGCTGAGGTACAAAGGGATCTAGGGGTTCTTGTACATGAAACACAAAAAGTTAGCATGCAGGTACAGCAAGTAATCAGGACGGCAAATGGAATGTTGGCCTTTATTGCAAGGGGGATGGAGTATACGAGTAGGGAAATCCTACTACAATAGTACAGGGCATTGGTGAGACCACACCTGGAGTACTGCATACAGTTTTAGTCTCCTTATTTAAGGAGGAATATACTTGCATTGGAGACAGATCAGAAAAGGTTCACGAGGTTGATTCCTGAGATGAAGGGGTTGTCATATGAAGAAAGGTTGAGCAGGTTGGGCCTGTACTCATTGGATTTTAGAAGAGTGAGAGGTGATCTTATTGAAACATATAAGATTCTGAGGAGGCTTGACTGGGTAGATGCAGAGAGGATGTTTCCCCTCTTGGGGGAATCTAGAACTAGGGAGCATAGTTTCAAAATAAGGGGTCGCCCATTTAAAATGGAAATGAGGAGTAAATTCTTCTCTGAGGATTGTGCATCTTTGGAATTATCTACCCCAGAGAGCTGTGACGGCTGGATCATTGAATATATTTAAGGTGGAGATAGACAGAGTTTTGAATGATAAGGGAATCCAGGGTTATGGGGAATGGGCAGGGAAATGGAGTTGTGGCCAAGATCAAATCAGCCATGATCTTATTGAATGGTGGAGCAGGCTCGAGGGAGCCAAATGGCCTACTCCTGCTCCTATTTCTTATGTTCTTATATTCTTATGAGGAGGATGCAAAGAGACTTCAAGGGGCTAGAGACAGGTGAAGTGAATGGGCAAGGACATGGTTGATGGAATACAATGTGGAGAAAAGTTATCAACTTTGGTAGGAAAAATAGAAAAACAGAGTATTTTTTAAACAGTGAGAGCTTGGGAAATGTTGGTGTTCACAGGGACCTGAATGTCCTTGTACGCGAATCACTGAAAGTTAACATGCAGGTACAGCAAGCGATTAAGAAAGCAAATGATATGTTGGCCTTTATTACAAGAGGATTTGAGTATAAGAGTAAAGACGTCTTACTGCAATTATATAATGCCCTGGTCAGACCATACCTGGAGCAGGACCGTAAAAATGTCAGTGCCAGGGCACATAAGAACCCAGCTAAGAGAGCCCTATACAGCCAGCTAACCTGACACGTCTTGATGACCCTGAGGTGCAGAATGCCCACAATGCTTGGTCTGCCCTCCAGGCCTCCAGAACAAGTGCTCGGTCACTCAACCAGGAAACACCAGGATGGTTCGATGAAAATGATCAGGAGATCCAAGAGCTAATAGATCACAAGCGCAGGGCATTTCTGAGCCTTCAACAACAACCCAACTCGGGAGCAGCAAAGCAGCATTACAGACGACTCAAGACTGAGGTCCAACAAAAAACCCGGGACCTAAAGAACAGGTGGTGGATGGAGAAAGCGCTGGGGATACAGCAGCTGGCCAACAGCCATGATGTGCGAGGATTCTTCATCGCAGTCAAGGCCACCTATGGTCCAAACACCCAAGGTCCCACCCCACTGCTGGCCAAGAACGGGGAAACACTCATCAAGGACACCGAGGCAGTCAGGGCCCGCTGGAAGGAGTACTTCGAAGATCTCCTCAATCGAGACTCTGCCTTTGACCCGAGTATCCTCGACTCCATCCCGCAGCATGCCACCCGCCACCACCTCGGCAAAACCCCAACACTGCACGAGGTAGAAAAAGCCATAAGACAGCTTAAAAACAAGACTACGGGAGCAGATGGAATCCCCGCTGAGGCACTGAAATATGGCGGAGAGGCACTGTTGGTGCGAACACATGACCTCATCTCTCTCATCTGGAGGGAGGAGAGTATGCCAGGAGATCTCAGAGATGCAGTGATCGTGACCATCTTTAAAAAAGGGGACAAGTCCGACTGCGGCAACTACAGAGGAATCTCCCTGATATCAGCCACTGGGAAAGTTGTCGCTACAGTCCTCCTCAACCGTCTTCTCCCTGTGGCCGAGGAGCTCCTCCCAGAGTCGCAGATTTCATCCCCTACGGGGCACAACGGACATGATTTTTGCAGCGCGACAGCTGCAGGAAAAATGCAGGGAACAGCGCCAGCCCTTATACATGGCCTTCTTCAACCTTACAAAGGCCTTTGACACTGTCAACCGTGAGGGTCTATGGAGTGTCCTCCTCCGCTTCAGATGCCCCCAAAGGTTCATCACCATCCTCCGCCTGCTCCACAACGACATGCAGGCCGTGATCCTTACCAATGGATCCATAACAGACCCAATCCATGTCCGGACCGGGGTCAAACCGGGCTGCTTCATCGCCCCAACCCTCTTCTCAATCTTCCTCGCTGCCATGCTCCACCTCACAGTCAACAAGCTCCCCGCTGGAGTGGAACTAAACTACAGAACCAGTGGGAACCTGTTCAACCATTGCCGTTTCCAGGCCAGGTCCAAAACTACGCCAACCTCTGTCGTCGAGCTACAGAACGCCTGCGTCTGTGCACATACAGAGACTGAACTCCAGGACATAGTCGACGTATTTACTGAGGCGTACAAAAGCATGGGCCTTGCTCTAAACATCCGCAAGACAAAGGTCCTCCACCAGCCTGTCCTCGCCCCCCAGTCATCAAGATCCATGGCGCGACCCTGGACAACGTAGACCATTTCCCATACCTCGGGAGCCTCATCAACAAGAGCAGGCATTGACAACGAGATTCAACACTGCCTCCAGTGCGCCAGTGCAGCCTTCGGCCGCCTGAGGAAAAGAATGTTTGAAGACCAGACCCTCAAAACTGCCACCAAGCTCATGGTTTGCAAGGCTGTAGTAATACCCGCCCTCCTGTATGGCTCAGAGACATGGACCATTTACAGCAGACATCTCAAGTTGCTGGAGAGATACCATCAACGATGTCTCCACAAGATCCTACAAATCCCCTGGGAGGACAGACGCACCAACATAAGCATCCTCAGCCAGGCCAGCATTGAAGCACTGACCACACTTGATAAGCTCCGCTGGGCAGACCACATTGTCTGTATGCCTGACACAAGACTCCCAAAGCAAGCACTCTACTCTGAACTCCTTCACGGCAAATGAACCAAAGGTGGGCAGAGGAAACTTTACAAGGACACCCTCAAAGCCTCCCTGATAAAGTGCAACATCCCCACTGACACCTGGGGGGTCCCTGGCCAAAGACCGCCCTAAGTGGAGGAAATGCATCCGAGAGGGCGCTGAACACCTCTAGTCTCATTGCCGAGAGCATGCAGAAAACAAGCGCAGGCAATGGAAAGAGCATGCGGCAAACCAGTCCCACCCACCCCTTCCCTCAACTGCCCCAATGTGACAGAGACTGTGGTTCTTGTATTGGACTATTCAGCCACCTAAGAACTCATTTTAAGAGTGGAAGCAAATCCTCCACGATTTCGAGGGACTGCCCATGATGATGAGTATTGTGTACAGTTTTTTTTTCTCCTTACCTATGGAAGGATATACTTGCCATAGAGGGAGTGCAATGAAGGTTCACCACACTGGGAGTGCGATTAAACACGATCACTGGTGTGCGAATAAACACAATCACGCAGTGGGGGAAGAACCACTGTGTAAAGGCAGGTCTAATCCCAACGGTAAGTATGTAGACCTGCAAAAAAAAGGTTAGTAACATCTGTTATTTATTTTTTTCGCGAGTGAAAGTATTCAAGTGGGGGTTTTTTTGTTTATTTTTATTTTCACATGTTCCCCCTCCCTGGGCCCGAATCAATCCACTTTGGCAAGGATCGCATTTGCCGTCGAGATTCGGAGTTCCTGCTTGCTGCCGCCCAGATTTAAGGCGCAAGTCAGTATTTTGCTGCCAGGCGGTACTGGCAGTTCTTTAGAGGAATTTTCCTGCCAAAGTACGGCCCGGTCTCTCGGCGGTCCTTTGGGTGGCACTTGGACAGGCCTTGGATTTCACCAAGTTCGGGCCCATAATCACTGCGAGTACGATTAAACTTGACCACTGGAGTAAAGTTAAACACACAATCACTGGTAGTGCGATTAAATACACAATCATTGGGAGTGCGATTAAACACACAATCTCTGGGGGCCACTACTAAACACACAATCTCTGGCAGCACTACTAAACACACAATCTCTGGGGGCACTATTAAACACACAATCTCTGGGGGCACTATTAAACACACAATTTCTGGGGGCACTATTAAACACACAATCTCTGGGGGCACTATTAAAAACACAATCTCTGGGAGTGCGATTAAACACAATCTCTGGGAATGCGAATAAACACACAATCTCTGGGAGTGCGATTAACCACACAATCTGGGAGTGCGATTAAACCCACAATCTGGGAGTGCGATTAAACACACAATCTCTGGGAGTGCGATTAAACACACAATCTCTGGGAATACGATTAAACACACAATCTCTGGGAATACGATTAAACACACAATCTCCGGGGGCACTATTAAACACACAATCTCCAGGGGCGCTATTAAACGCACAATCTCTGGGAGTGCGATTAAACACACAGGCCCCAAGTTTCCACATGATTTGCTCCTGATTTTTAGGAGCAACTGGTGTAGAACGGAGTATCTTAGAAATCGGAATTCTCGTCATTTAGTTTGCTCCAGTTCTCGTCAGTTAGAACAGTTTCACTTTGGAAAAGAATTTTTTTTCAAAAGGGGGCGTGCCCGGCCACTTACACCTGATTTCAAAGTTTCGTGAGTGGAAACTTACTCCAAACTAACTTAGAATGGAGTAAGTGAAGATTTTTGTACGCTCAAAAAAACCTTGTCTGCACGTTAGAAAATCAGGCGTAGGTTACAAATCAGGCGTAGGGAATGGTGGGGTGGGGGGGGGGGGTTAAAGGTAAGTTTACAAACATTAAACACTTCAGTTTTACAAATAAAGAACCATCATCAATAATAAATGATAAATACATCAATAAATCAACCAATAAATCAATCAAAAAAAATTAATAAGAATTAATTTTTTTTTTAAATCAATAAATAAAACATTTTCTACTTACCAACTGCAGCACCGGGAGCCCTCCAACAGCGTGCTGGGATGCCCCCCCCCCCCCCCAGTGTGTCTCTGTCAGTGTCTCTATCTCTCTGTCTGTCTGTGTGTGTGTTTCTGACAGCGAGGGGAGGGGGAAGGGGGATGGATGGGGGAAGAAGGGGGAGGGATGGGGGGGAAGGAGATTGGGGGGGAGGAAGGAGATTGGGGGGGGGGGGAAGGAGATTGGGGGGAGGGGGGGGAGAAGGAGATTGGGGGGAGGGGGGGGAGAAGGAGGAGGGAGGCTGAACGGGCCGGGCCCGAGACTTCGGGCTGGGCCCGTCCCCAGCACCAGATTTACAGGTAGGTGGCGTCGGGTCGGGGGGGGTCGTGGGAGGGAGGTCGGTTCGGTTCGGGTCGGGGGGAGGGAGGTCAGGTCACGTCGGGGGGAGGGAGATCAGGTCGGATCCAGTCCGGGGGGGAGAGAGCGGGAGTCGGGTCCGGTCCGGGGGCGGGGGGACGCGGGAGTTGGGGCGGGATCAGTGTCGGGTCCGGTCCGGAGGCGGGGGGGAGCGGGTGTCAGGTCCGGTGCGGGGGCCGGGGGAGCGAGAGTCGGGGTGGGGGGGAGCGGGAGTCGGGTCGGGTCTGGGGGCGGGGGGGAAGCGGGAGTCAGGTCGGTGTCGGGTCCGGGGCGGGGTGGGGGGAGCGGGAGTCGTGTGGGTCCCGGGGCGGGGGGGAAGCAGGAGTCAGGTCGGTGTCGGATCCGGTCCGGAGGCGGGAAGCGGGAGTCGAGTCGGGTCCGGAGGAAGCAGGAGCTGGCCGTGGGAGGAGCCTTATGCACGCAGCCACAGTGAGGCCATTGGGCTAGGGGCTGCGTGCTTTGGCCCCTCCCACACAATTTTGGGCACCTGGAGCTACTGAACATGCGCGCCCACTGTAGCGCATGTGCCGAGGTCCCGGCACTGTTTTCAGCGCAGAGACCTGGCTCCGCCCCCTACAGCTCCTGCTGCGCTGTGCCGAGGGCAGAGGACCTGCAGCGAGGTGGAGAATCTGGAGGGATTTTTTAGGCGCACTTTGTGGTGCGAAAAACGGGCATCCAGGTCGGGACTGCGCCGTTCTAGGCGCCGCTCGAAACTTGGGCCCACAATCTCTGGGGACACTATTAAACACACAATCTCTGGGAGTGTGATTAAACACAATCACTGGGAAACATAGAAATTAGATGCAGGAGTAGGCCATTTAGGCCTGCGAGCCTGCACCACCATTCAATAAGATTGTGGCTGATCATTCAACCTCAGTACCCCTTTCCTGCTTTCTCTCCATACCCTTTGATCCCTTTAGCCGTAAGGGCCATATCTAAACACCCCTTTTGAATACATCTAACGAACTGACCTCAACAACTTTCTGTGGTAGAGAATTCCACAGGTTAACAACTCTGAGTGAAGAAGTTTCTCCTCATCTCGGTCCTAAATGGCTTACCCCTTATCCTTAGACTCTGACCTCTGGTTCTGGACTTCCCCAACATCGGGAACATTCTTCCTGCATCTAACCTGTCCAATCCCATCAGAATGTGATATGTTTCTATGAGATCCCCTCTCATTCATCCAAACTCCAGTGAATAAAAGCCCAGTCGATACAGTCTCTCTTCATATGTCAGTCCTGCCATCCCGGGAATCAGTCTGCTGAACCTTCGCTGCACTCCCTCAATAGCAACGTCTTTCCTCAGATTAGGAGATCAAAACTGAACACAGTATTCCAGGTGTGGCCTCATCCAAGGGTCTGTACAACTGCAGTAAGACCTCCCTGCTCCTATACTCCAATTCTCTTGCTATGAAGGCCATTTGCCTTCTTCACCGCTGCTTGCCAACTTTCAATGACAGATGTACCATGACACCCAGGTCTCGTTGCACCTCCCCTTTTCCTAATCTGCCGCCATTCAGATAATATTCTACCTTCGTGTTTTTGCCCCCAAAGTGGATAACCTCACATTTATCCACATTATACTGCATCTGCCATGCATTTGCCCACTCACCTAACCTGTTCAAGTCACCCTGCAGCCTCTTAGCATCCTCCTCACAACTCACACCGCCACTCAGCTTAGTGTCATCTGCAAACTTGGAGATATTACATTCAATTCCTTCATCTAAATCATTAACGTATATTGTAAATAGCTGGGCTCCCAGCACTGAACCATGCCTGCCATTCTGAAAAGGACCCATTTATTCCGACTCTCTGCTTCCTGTCTGCCAACCAGTTCTCTATCCACGTCAATACATTACCCCCAATACCATGTGCTTTAATTTTGCACGCTAATATCTTATGTGGTACCTTGTCAAAAGCCTTTTGAAAGTCCAAGATAGACTGGCAAATGATACTTAAAGGGTTGACGATGGATAGGCAATGGCAGACATTTATAGATCACATGGATGAACTTCAACAATTGTACATCCCTGTTTGGAGTAAAAATAAAACGGGGAAGGTGGCTCAACCGTGGCTAACAAGGGAAATTAGGGATAGTGTTAAATCCAAGGAAGAGGCATATAAATTGGCCGGAAAAAGCAACAAACCTGAGGACTGGGAGAAATTTAGAATTCAGCAGAGGAGGACAAAGGGTTTAATTAGGAGGGGGAAAATAGAGTATGAGAGTAAGTTTGCAGGGAACGTAATAACTGACTGCAAAGCTTCTTTAGATATGTGAAGAGGAATGCGATTCAACACACACTCACTTGGCATGCAACTAAACACCCAATTACTGCGAGTGCGATTAAACACAATCACTGGGAGTGCGATTAAACACACAATCACCGGAAGTGCTATTAAACACATTGGGCTAGATTTTACACTTTTGTGCAGATCACCCAAAAATGGGCGTTATTTCCGGCGTTGGGCGGTAAAAATGGGTTTTCAGATCGCCGGCTTGTCGCCCATTTTCAAAGCCCCTAGTCTCCATTTTAAGAATTGGGCATTACCGCGAGCGATCTGAAATGGGCGTTAGCGTTAAATCTCTCTGACCTTCTGCCGTAAAGTGTCGCCATCCTTAGCAATGGCATGGCAATGCTTGTTTCCTGTGATTCAGGAGGTCAGGGGTCATTATTACATGCGCAGAAGAGGATACAGAGAGAGAAGGAGCAGAGAGGGACTGAAGGCGTATGTGGCTGTGGTGTGTGTTTGTTTGCTGTTGTGGGAGGCACGAGGGAGATTCACCAGCAGCAAAAAGCCTACTAAGCACCCAGGAACATTGTTGGCACCGAGTTTATGTCCAAAAAATAATACATAACATGGAAGGGGTGGAGGAGGCCCTGGAGCTGTTAGCCAAGAACACTGGTGGCAAAGGGCTCCCAGTGGTCCCAGAGCACGGCACTGCACCCCGAAGTGCCGCACCCCTATTGCCAACGACACATGGGAGTCAGGAGTAACATCTTGCTTCTGGCTCGGAGCACGTTCCCACCTCGGGACCGTCCTCTCCCGTATCCGTCCAAGCAGCGGTTCTGTCGTTCCCAGCCGCTGGCCAGCCGCCCCGCGGGGCCCTCCACGGGGAACTCCGAGACATGCTCAGCATCTACATGCCCGGCAGCGACAGCCCGGAGCTGGCTAGCCCCCGGGGTTACCATCACCCCCACCACCCACTGCCCCAACACTACCAAAACATCTCCCTCAACGGCACCATCCGCCCCCAATGAAGCATCGCCTGAGGAGCTCCTCAGGCAGGCGGCTTGGAGTCAGGAGGGGAAGGGGTAGAGGTGGGGAGGAGAGGTGGGGGGCGGGGGCGGCGAGGAAAGTGAGGTGCATGGTCGCAGGTGTTGCCTGGGCCGTATTTTTAGGTTGCTACTGCTATTTTGGTGGGAGGGTTGGGGCAAGGGACGAGGGGGCTACCTTGTTGGTTTGCATTTGTGTTCTGTATTGCGGGAAATGGGGACCATTGTAATGATGTAAATGTGATAAATTTGTTGTGGCTGGGGGTGGGGTGGGGTGGTTTTTACAGATATACTTATGATTTCAAACAAATGGTCGGATTAAATGTTATTTAAAATAACCTTGTTGCGCATTGGCTCAGATAGTTGTACCGTTACACACTGGTGATTCCTTAACATCAAAGGGTATAATCACACTTAACTTGGATCAACTTAAACTTTAACTGTCACCAAGGTGATGCACACCATTGATGTATGACCTGCACACCCAGCAGTATTGCAGCTTTGTAAATACCACCAACATTCTTTCAAGCAAAGCGCTCATTGATGAGCTCCTGACGTAAGAATCTTGCAGCTAAGATGCCCCCACGGGCCCTTTCCTGCGTCTGCAGGGGGGGCGGGGGCATGGCTTCAGCTTCAGCCTGATTGTCTGGCCCGATGTCAGCGTCCATCTCCTCGTCCTCCCCTTCCTCTCTCTCCTGAGGTGGACCGTCAGAACCTTCTGGCAATTCTTGTTCCCTCCTGATAACCAAGTTGTGCAGCATGCAGCACACCACCACGCATTGAGCTACCTGCTCAGGGTGGTATTGGAGCTTTCCTCCTGAGTGGTCCAGGCATCTAAAGCGCTGCTTAAGCACTCCAATGCTTTTCTCGACGATATTGTGAGTGGCTCTGTGGCTCTCGTTTTATCGCTTCTCAGCTTCGGTGTGAGTGTCATGCAGGGGGTCATCAGCCAGGTGGCGAGGCCATATCCTTTGTTACCAAGCATTCAGCATTGACCTTGTGGCTGATTGTTAAACACGTCAGATACAGTGCTCTCACGCAGGATGTGAACATCATGGATGCTGCCTGGAAATTTAGCATTCACTGCCATAATAATTTGCTGGTGGTCGACAACGAGCTGCACATTCAGGGAGTGGAATCCCTTGCAGTTCCTAAAAACCTCTGCATCCTGAAAAGGTGCCCGCATTGCGATGTGTGTACAGTCTATTGCTCCCTGCACCTTGGGAAAGTTAGCAATTCGGTAGAATCCTAAGCACTCTCAGTCTGAGCTTCCCTGGTCATAGGGAAGCTGATAAAGTCCATCCTGCGTGCGTACAGGGCTTCAGTGACCTGTCTAATGCAGCAATGTGTGGCATGCTGAGATATACCGTAAATGTATCCAGCTGAGGCCTGAAAGGAACCCGACGCATAGAATGACAGTGCCATGGTGACCTTGACCTCGACGGACAACACGGTCCTGATGGTGCTGGCAGGCTGCAGATCTCCCCTTATGAGCTGGCATATCTCACTGATAACCTCTTTATGGAAGCGCAGTCTCCTAAGGCAGGTGGTGTCGCACAAGTTGAGGTAAGACTGCTTCTCCCTGTACTTGCAGGGGGTGTAACGTCTGGTCCTCCTCATCAGTCTGTCATCTCTTACATTGGGCACATGATGCTGTCGAATGTACCTTCTGCCATCTCGAGTCTGCAGCATGTGCTGGTCATCAAGAGAGGGTGAGAAATGACAGGCCCTATTCCAATAGCTATCTGTTTTCCACCGATTGTTCACAAAGAATGAATGTTTCCCACCAAGACACCTAAAGTAAATTCCAATCATCCACAGTATGAAAAGATGTTTGTTCAGATGTTCACATCACCTCCAGAGTACATCCGAACTCCCCCGAGGTTGAAGCAGAGCAGCCTTTTAAATGATGCAGCCTGCGATTTAGAACATGGCGTCCATACCGCTGTGAGTAGTTCCAGTTAGTTCAACTTTTTCCCAGTGTTTTTTTCAGCGAGTGATATTGTCGCTGATATGTAAGCAAGGTGCCGAAAGTAAGGATGGGCAATATACTGGGCGTTAGTATCGGCAAATGTGATCTTTACGACAAAAAACAGTGGACAGTCGGTATTAGGAGATCTCGGCATTAATTACATGCCGAAAGTAACGCTGGGCGATATTATGGGCGCTGGGGTTGCGCATTCTGATGATTCTGCACAAAAAAAGTGGGCAGGCGGTATTACTTTTTTTTGCGTTAGGCACATGCGGAAAGTAATGCTCAGCAATAAGTGACCGAGAAATGGGCGTCAGTTTCCATTTTGTGACTAAATGGGCGATATATGGGCGTTACACGTCATTTCAGCATTAAAATGGACGTTAAGTGGATGGTATGCGTGCAAAAATAATGGAAAATCTAGCCCAATCACTGGGAGCAAGATTAAACACACAATCACAGGGAGTGCGATTAAGCACATAATTACTGGGAATTCAATTAAATAAAATCACTGGGAACACGATTAAACACACAATCCCTAGGAGCATGATTAAACAGTCACTGGAAGCACAATTAAACACAGTCATGGGTGTTTGATTAAACACGCAATTGCTGCAAGTATGAATCAAAAGATACTAAGGCTACCATTTAATCACTGTTAACTTCTGAGAGGAATGTATTAATTTTTTGGCGATTGATTTTTTTTTTAAACATGTTATCACAGGGATCAGAACAGTACTCCCAAGTGTGGTGTACCAGTGCCCAGAATTGCGTTTATCTAGAATTATCTCTACACTATATCTGCATGCGCAAACCAATCGCAACAAAATAGATGAATTAATAGCGCCGATAGAATTAATATGTTTGGTCTAATAGTCATTACAGAGACGTGGTTACAAGTGACCAAGGTTAGGAACTAAATATTCCAGGATACTTAACTTTTAGAAGAGTTACCAAAATGGAAAAGGAGGAGGGGTAGCCCTGATAAGAAAGGATGGGATAAAGACAATAGAGAGAAAGAATCTTAGCTCGGAAAATCAAGAAGTACAATCAGTTTGGGTGGAGCTAAGAAACAGCAAGGGACAGAAAATATTGGTAGGAGTTGTTTATTGTCACCCAAACAGTAGTGGTAACTTAGGGCAGAGTATAAATCAGGAAATTAGAGGTGCTTGTAACAAGGGTAATACAGTAATCATGAGAGACTTTAATCTACATATAGACTGGGCAAACCAAATTTGCAGTAATAGTGTGGAGGACGAATTCATACAAGTGTATACAAGATGGTTTTCTAGATCAGTATGTTGAGGAGCCAACTAGGGAACAGGCTGTTTTAGATCTAGTATTGTGCAATAAGAACGGGTTAATTAATAACCTTGTAGTAAAGGGGCCTTTAGGGAAGAGTGACCATAATATGATAGCATTTTATATTTGAGTTTGAAAGTGATTTAGTTAAATCCAAAACTAGTGTCTTAAATCTAAACAAAGCAAACTACGTAAGTATGAGGGGAGAGTTGGCTAAGGTAGATTGGGAAACTGCATTAAAAGGTATGTATGACGGTAGACAAGCAAGAGCTAGCATTTAAAAAATTAATACATAATTTACAACAAACATACATTTCTTTAAGGCAAACAAGAGAAGTTAAAGATAGTATCAAAGGAAGAGGCTTATAATGTTGCGAGAAAGAGCAGTAAGCCTGAGATTTGGGAGGATTTTAGAATTCAGCAAAGGAGGACCAAGAAATTGATCAAGAAAGGGAAAATAGAATGAGAGTAAACTAGTGAGAGACATAAAAACAGACTGTAAAAAAAGCTTTTATCAGTATGTAAAAAGGAAAATATTAGCGGAAGTTAATATGTGTCCCCTACAGGCTGAGACAGGAGAAATTATAATGGGGAATAAGGAAATGGCCAAGAAATTAAACAAATACTTAGGGCTGGAAATTCGGTTGTGTAGCGCCTCCGTTAGCGCCCTGAGGGACAGTAATGCGTGTCGAATTGCTTACTGCCCGGCAGCACAGATTGCAGCGCCCCGCCGGGAAATTTGGTGCCAATTTTGCAGCGGCGCCAAACACCACCGCTTCGCTCAGTACTTTCATTCAGATCATGACATCAGTCGTCATGCAACGGCCCGCCCGCAAAATTAGGTGCATATGCCTCATCTAACCTCTGCCCCTAGTCACGCCAGAGAAACCAGTCGGTTCCACGGTCCGTTGACGCTTTCTGCTGCCTATTTAAAGGAAGGGAGGAGGATCATAAATTAGAGGCCACATTGAGCGCCATGTTTCCGCACAGCACGCTTCGTGAACCTCTGAGTTTAAATCGGAAGAATGATCTGCCATTACAGGGTTCTTACAGCGTCCTTACAGCTTGAAGGAAATAATGTAATGGGTGCATAGCCTACTCCACACTCTAGTTATGCGGCGTGAAGATACAAGGGCTTTTGGCCATGCAGGGTCATGAATGAGGAGAGGCCCCGGATGTCTGAACAGGAGTTTGCAGGCAACAACGCTCGTATCTCCACCTCTCTGAGGAGCAGTGTGTGAGAAGGATGCGCTTCCAAGAGGAAGTGCTGAGAGAGATTTGCCTTCTCATACAGACAAACGACGGCCTCACTTGGGGGGGGGGGGGGGAAAGGAAGGAGGAGAACGAGGCACAGGAACCTGGCGAGGCCCTGAATGGCCAGCCACACCAGGAGGAGCACCATCCATGGAGGAGGCTGCGTGGCAATGCTGCCGGTGCAAGAGCCACACGTCAGTGGCTCAAAATGCATCGGGTCTCTTGAATGGAGGAAACTGAGGAATGCAGCTAATACTGACTGTGCAATATGCCACCATAATGGCACAGCTCCGTTAAAGTCCACAATCAGACACAAGACGTCAATGTAAACCGGTCAAAGTAAAATTTTATTGACGACATCATCGTAATCGCCTCAAACACCACAAACAAACCCCTCCCCAGCAAGTAACAAAACAAAATGTCCTGTTGAAAGAGCATCAAACAAATAAAGTTTGGATAAAGGCCCCTTCTATTAGTTATCTCACAACAGCATCCATGTGGCATATTAGGCACAACAACTCTCAACAATACGTTGCGTCAAACAATTCAATGACATATTTAGAGCCGTTATTTACACGATGAGGACACCTGTCCATGGTGGGCAAAGTCCTCACTCAGAGTTCCAGTCACATTTTCCACCCCTTATTTTTACCCCCCTGCCAGCCTAGTGCTCCTCCTCAATGTTGCCTCTGTGCCTATGGCAAGGCTTGTTAAGGGCTGCTGTGTGTGAGGCTGCCAGTAGAGACAGCCTAGCAGGACGCCACGGACCTCGAAGGCTCAGCTGTGGACTCCTCCACCTCAGCATCAGCGGCGGCAATCTGAGATGGCTCGGGTGTAGAGGTGCGAAGGCGAAGTGGCAGTGATGGGAGCTGGAATGCTGTCATAAGGAAGGACAGGACCTTCCATTTCCAGCGGCCCACTGCCACTCACCCGGCGCGGAGCATCAGCATCCGGAGCAAGATGTGTGAGCACATATTGCTGGCTTGCTTCGTCACCGTCAGTTCCCTGTTGGACTGCGGGGAACACAGAGAGGATGGCAGCAGTCAGTGTGTGCACGGCATCATTTTGCGTCTGACTCAGAGCATGCTGAGCCTGAAACGCAGCAGTCTGCCAGTTCATGCCAGCAATCGCTGACAGCATCACATCACAAAGTCCTTGTGTGGCTTCGGCCTGTGATGTGATAGCTGCTGCCACGTCAACCATGGCAAGCGCCATTCCCTTTGGGACTCCACTATTGCTGGTTGGGCCCATCTCCTTCTAAACGGGCAAGGATGGGCTCGTTGGACTCCTGAGAGGCACAGGCATTGCTTGAGGCGGCCTCCCCCACACTCGGAGCAAGTCCCTCCATGCTCTACGGGGCCTTCTCCAATGCATCCATGAACTTGCGGTGCATTTGCATGGTCTCCCTGAACATAGCCTCCAAGTCCAGGTCCACGTCTGACTATCTGTCAGCGGGACTCCTGAGCCGACTTACCCTCCGGGAAGCCGGGAAGCTCACACTCTGCATTGCTGTACGCCACCGGGGCTAGGAGCCTCAGACTCCTCCAACCCCACAAATTCAGGCTCATCCACCGATGTGGTGTCCCCACTCGGTGGAACTGATGGAGTGTCCCGCTCAGTGATCCCTTCCCTCATCATCTTCCACCCCGGCTGATGTAGAAGATGAGGGGCAAGCTGCTGCGCTTCTGGCTGATCATCTGTAAGCTCAAAGCAACAGGCATGTGGTTAGCAGAAGGGGAGGGGGCAAAGAGATGAGAGGAAGGTGGCATTAAATATTTATATGTAAAGAGGGTAGGCCAATTGATATCAGGGGTCACGGAACTCGCAAACGCTATTCACATACTGTCACTCTCCATAGGGGGCTCTGCCTTGCTGCCCGCCACCACGCCAACTGGTGTGCCCAGGAGGGCAGACATGTGCCCCTCGCCCTGAGTGAGGTTCTGCAGATCAGGCTCGCCACCTCCGGTGCGCAACTGCTCCCGACGATTTTGCGCCAATTTCGCCTGCAATAAGAAAAAGGTGGTGGTGTGAGTGAGCGTACAACTCATCGTGTGGCACGTGTGCCTTCCATAGTAGAGTAACTCCTGCTGTCTGGATGTGTAAAGAAGTCCATAATAATCTGCGTGGCTGCTCACAGAGCATGTGGGAAGGGTGGGATGAGGTGAGAGCCACCTAGGATTGCGGTTCAGGGTGGCGTTTTGCAAAAGCATATCGAGAGTGAAAGGGTAATGCGAGGTGGTATGCAATTGAGTAGGTGCGTGACGCTTGCATGCGCCGGGCATGACTGGTGAACTGAGCCTCCACTTTTCAGGTCACTTGACCAACCAACACCATGGCCTGGAACAAGTAGAGAAGGGGTAGGTACTGCAAAGACTGTACATTGTGTGAGACAGTGAATTTCAAATCATGGCATTGGTGCATTAATATAAACGGTACTCACCCTGAC
Organism: Pristiophorus japonicus; assembly: GCF_044704955.1. NCBI lineage: Eukaryota > Metazoa > Chordata > Chondrichthyes > Pristiophoridae > Pristiophorus > Pristiophorus japonicus. The sequence continues at coordinate 220,759,544 of NC_091979.1, read as the reverse complement.
AACCTTCGTGAGGTCATTAAACTTCTTGCAACATTGTGTCGCAGTTCGCGGCACCGTGTCTCTAGCTGAGACGTCCTGTGCCACCTCCCTCAAAGTCTTCAATAAACTGGTAGCGCGGGCCTCCTTCCTCCAGGAAGATACAACACATGGGGCTGAGAAAGCGTGCACAATGGCAACCTTCCAGCTCCTCCATTTTCCCGCTCTGCTCAAAGCGCACATGCGTATACTTATAGTGCGCACCTTTAAGACTCGGCTGGGCCTGGGATCTATCGGGGGGGGCCCAGGGCCTGGGATCTATCGGGGGGGCCCAGGGCCTGTGATCTATCGGGGGGGCCCAGAGCCTGGGATCTATCGGGGGGGGGGGGCAGAGCCTGGGATCTATCGGGGGGGGGGGCTGGGATCTATCGGGGGGGGCCCCAGAGCCTGGGATCTATCGGGGGGAGCCCAGAGCCTGGGATCTATCGGTGGGCCCAGAGCCTGGGATCTATCGGGGGGGGGGGGGGGGCAGAGCCTGGGATCTATCGGGGGGCCCAGAGCCTGGGATCTATCGGGGGGGGGGGGGGGGGCAGGGCCTGGGATCTATCGGGGGGGCAGAGCCTGGGATCTATCGGGGGGGCCCAGAGCCTGGGATCTATCGGGGGGGCCAGGGCCTGGGATCTATCGGGGGGGGGGCAGAGCCTGGGATCTATCGGGGGGCCCAGGGCCTGGGATCTATCGGGGGGCCCAGAGCCTGGGATCTATCGGGGGGCCCAGAGCCTGGGATCTATCGGGGGGCCCAGAGCCTGGGATCTATCGGGGGGCAGAGCCTGGGATCTATTTGGGGGGCCCAGAGCCTGGGATCTATTTGGGGGGCCCAGAGCCTGGGATATATCGGGGGGGTCCAGGGCCTGGGATCTATTGGGGGGCCCAGGGCCTGGGATCTATCGGGGGGCCCAGGGCCTGGGATCTATCGGGGGGCCAGGGCCTGGGATCTATCGGGGGGCCCAGAGTCTGGGATCTATCGGGGGGGGCAGAGCCTGGGATCTATCGGGGGGGGGGGGCAGGGCCTGGGATCTATCGGGGGGGGCAGAGCCTGGGATCTATCGGGGGGGCCAGAGCCTGGGATCTATCGGGGGCAGAGCCTGGGATCTATTTGGGGGGCCCAGAGCCTGGGATCTATTTGGGGGGCCCAGAGCCTGGGATCTATCGGGGGGGCCCAGGGCCTGGGATCTATCGGGGGGGCCCAGGACCTGGGATCTATCGGGGGGCCCAGGGCCTGGGATCTATCGGGGGGCCCAGGGCCTGGGATCTATCGGGGGGGGGGGGGGGGGGCAGAGCCTGGGATCTATCGGGGGGGGGGGGGGGGGCAGAGCCTGGGATCTATCGGGGGGGGGGGGGGGGCAGGGCCTGGGATCTATCGGGGGGGGGGGAGGGCAGAGCCTGGGATCTATCGGGGGGGCCCAGAGCCTGGGATCTATCGGGGGGCCCCAGAGCCTGGGATCTATCGGGGGGCCCAGAGCCTGGGATCTATCGGGGGGGGGGGGGGGCAGAGCCTGGGATCTATCGGGGGGGGGGGGGGGCAGAGCCTGGGATCTATCGGGGGGGGCCCAGAGCATGTCCATTTCACTTCCCATTTTACCGCTGAGGTTTTCGGTTGTAGCGCCCGAGCACAGGTGTAGATCGCCTGATTTAGCACCCCCTTTCCCTCTTGCAGAGTTTCAACCAAATTTCCCGGTCGGAGGCGCAAACTTTTAGAGGCCGGTATACTTAGCACCCTGCCAGGAATAACTCCGCAAAGTGGCCGGAACCGAATTTCCAGCCCTTTGTGTCTGTCTTCACGGGAGAAGACACAAAAAAACCTCCGAGAAATAGTGAAGAACCAAGGGTCGAGCGAGGTTTAGGAAGTGAAAGAAATTAGTATTAGTAAAAAAAAAAGTACTGGAGAATTTAATTGGACTGAAAGCTGATAAATATCCTGGACCTGATGGCCTACATCCTAGGGTTTTGAAAGAGGTGGCTATAGAGATTGGTTGTCATCTTCCAAAATTATATAGATTCTAGAAAGGTTCCCGCAGATTGAAAGGTAGCTAATGTAACCCTGCTATTTAAGAAAGGAGGGAGAGAGAAAATGGGGATCTACAGACCAGTTAGCCTGACATCAGTAGTAGGGAAAATGATAGAATCTATTATTAAGGAAATGGTAACAGGGCACTTAGAAAATAATAATAGGATTGGGCAGAGTCAACACGGTATTATGAAATTATGTTTGACAAGCAAGTTTTTTTGAGGTTGGAATTAGTAAAATAGATAAGGGGGAACCAGTGGATGTGATGTATTTGGATCTACAGAAGGCATTCGATAAGGTGCCACACAAGAGGTTATTAAACAAATTTAGGACTCATGGAATTGTGGGTAATATACTGGCATGGATTGGCTAACGGACAGAAAACAGAGAGTAGGAATAAACGGGTCATTTTCAGATTGGCAGAGGTAACTAGTGGGGTGCCGCAAGGATCGGTGCTTAGGCCCCAGCTATTCACAATCTATATCAGTGATTTGAATGAGGGGACCAAATGTAATATAGGCAAGTTTGTTGATGATACAAAGCTAGGTGGGAATATAAGTTGTGACGAGGATGCAAAGAGACTTCAAGGGCATATAGACAGGCTAAGTGAATGGGCAAGAACATGGTAGATGGAATATAATGTGGAGAAGTGTGAAGTTATCTGCCACATGGCCGCCGCAAACGTGTGGTAACGGGCATTATTGGGGAGCTCAATTTTGGCCCCATAATCAAGAGTTTAGAAGAATGAGAGGTGATCTCATTGAAACATACAAATTTCTTGCAGGGCTTGACAGGGTAGATGCAGGGAGGATATTTCCTCTGGCTGGGGAGTCTGGAACGAGAGGTCATAGTCTCAGAATAAGGAGTCGGTCATTTAGGACTGAGATAAGAATAAACTTCTTCATTCAGAGGGTGGTGAATCTTTGTAATTCTCTACCCCAGAGGGCTGTGGATGCTCAGTGTTTGAGTATATTCAAGCGAGATCGATAGATTTTTAGATATTAAGGGAATCAAGGGATATGGGAATAGTGCAGCCCCCTCCACCCCATCGTCTCTCTTTCCCCCACTGCCCCCCGGTGGATATCTCTCTTCTTCCCCCCCCGTTGTCTCTCCACCCCCTGCCCATCGTCTCTCCATACCGCTCCTCCCACCCCCCCCCCCCCACCCCCAGCGTCGTCGCTCTCTTTTCCCCCCCCCCAGTCCATCACCTCACTCCCTCCCCAGTCACTCCTCTGCCACCTCCCTACCCAGTCTCGCCTCCCTCCCTAGTCTCTCCCTCCCCGTGTACGTGGTCTCTCCACCACCACCCTCTCCGTCATCATCGTCCCCTCATCATCTCTTCCCCCCTGCCCCCGGTCATCTTACCTCACTCCCTCCCTCCCTAGTTACTCCTCTTCCACCTCCCTACCCAGTACCTTACCCCCTCCCTCCCTAGTCACTGCTCTCCCACCCCCCCACCCACCCAATCTATCTTCCCCCTCCCTCCCCAGTCTCAACCCTCAATTCCTCCCATCGTCTCTCCACCAACCCTCCCCCTTCATCTCGCGCCCCATCCCCGTCGTCGTCTCTTCACTGCCCCCTCCCCGTCTCTCCACTCCGCCCCCCCACTAATCGTCTGTCTCTCCACTTCACCTGCCCACCCCCCCCCCCCCCCCCCATGTCGTCTCTCTCCCGTCCACCAACCCACCCCCCGTCTCTCACCCCATCATCGCTCCACCGCCCCCTCCCTCCCAGTGTCTGTCTTCCCCCCCCCCCCCCCCAATATCAGCTCTCTCCACTCCTCCGTCGTCATCTCCCCTCCCCCCGTCCTCTTTCCCCTCCCCCCGTCCTTGCTTTCCAACCTCCCCCCGTTGTCTCTCTCCGTGCCCCCTCCCCCACCCCCGGCAAATGCCTCCCTTCTCCCCCCACCGTTGTTGTCTCTCCACTCCACACCCCCCCCCCCGCCCGTCGTCTCTCCACCCCGCCCCCCATTATTTCTCTCTCTCCCCCGCCCCCCTACTGTTGTCTCTCTTTCCTTCCCTCACCCCCTCAGTCGTCTCACCTCACTCCCTCCCTCCCCAGTCACTCCTCTTCCCCTTCCCTACCCAATCTCTCTTCCCCTTCCCTACCCAGTCTTTCTTGCCCCTCCCTCCCCAGTCTCTTCTCCTCCTCTCTCCCCAGTGTCCACCGCTCCCTCCCCAGTCTTTCTCCCTCTCCCTCCCCCCCCACCCCATCTCTCTCCCCTCCGTCTCTCTCCCCCACCCTTTCCTGCCGTCATCTCTCTCTCTCTTCCTTCCTCCCCCCCCCCCCCCCCATCCTCCCCGTTGTCTCTCTCTCTCTCCCCCCGTCTCTCTCCCCCACCCTTTCCTGCCGTCATCTCTCTCTCTCTTCCTTCCTCCCCCCCCCCCCCCATCCTCCCCGTTGTCTCTCTCTCTCTCCCCCCACCTCTATCTCTCTGCCCCCCCCCCTGTTGTCATCTCTCTCCTCCCTTCCCCAGCTCCAGGTATTTCGAAACAGGATGGGGGTGGTTGTGGGGTTCTGACCCCGAAGCTGGATTTTTGAGCTGAATGCACTTTGGAAAAGTTTGTAGTGAACCGTCTATTCACTGTCATCTCCTTGGAGCAACCGCTCTCACCATTGACAGGGCGCTTCCGTCATTGCAACCTCACCTGCCATCTATTCCAGCAACATCAGTGCCCTTGAAAAAATCTCAGCTTGGTTCTTAGGGCTGATCATGGTTGGATTCTAACACCAACATCACTAAACACACCAGCATCTCTTCCAACAGCACCAACTTTCTCCACAATCACCTGATGCTGCACAGTACACAGGGCATCACCAACTGACCACATTGCTGCCCGGGAGGCCAGTGATGGCCTCACCATGGGCACATTTACTTCACTTCACGTTGTACACCCTGACTGCCACATGATGCGCCAGGTTGGCACCACCCCACACCATCTCCATAAAGTATCCCTGCAGTGCCCAACCCATTCTTTCACACTCATTACCATTGTGGGGGTTACCCTTATGTCTCACCATTCACTACAACTCACTGCGCCACTTCTAAAGGTGCCCACAAATCTGTCTAAGAACGCAATGTGCTGAAAGTAAAGATGTCTATGTTTGACAACACATCAACATTAACTGTACTTGAACATTGGCTAAAGGACCCAAGTGCCTATCCTTGTGTGTTGTTAGTTGGTATGATTGCACAAGGATGAGGGTGAGTGTGAAATGGGGAACTGATGAAGTAGATAGACAGAGAGAGAGAGCGAGAGAGGGATGGGTGGAGGTGCAAGATAAGTTGGTGTGAGTAAGGATGTGCAGGGGTGGAGTAGGGAAGGCAGAGTGATGGGGATGTGATGAGTGACACAGTAGGATGAGGTTGAGTATGGCTTTGCAGTAACGTTTCGTGATCTACTGAAATGATTGAAAGGTTTGCACCATTGCAGCCTGGTCCTCCTGACGACATCCCCGCTTGTGCCCTCCTGTGGAATGTGCAACCAGGCTGCGTTAGTGTCCTGGGGAGGTCCCTTTCGCCCTTAGGACCACCTCAACGCTGCAGAACACTGACAGAAGAACTGTCAAAATCATTGTGGCCATGGTCCCTTTAAGGAAACCGGCTGATGGTGCGTCATCAAATGGTGTCATCAGACTGGCTTCCTCTTAATTGGCTGGGAAGCCTGCAGGGCTTAACAAGCCCAATCATCGGCAGTTTCGCGACAGAGAGTGGGCTCGAGTTGGGAACGGGCTTACCATACGCCACCAATCCCAGCCACATCGATCCCGCTGCGTGTGGCAAAATCACGGTCACATAGTCTGAACCAGGAATTATATATTGAAATATTTAATTCAATGTAAAAGAAAGAAAGACTGACTTGCATTTATATAGCGCCTTTCACATCCAGCGGATGTCCCAAAGTGCAGTACTTTTTTTTTGAAGTGTAGTCACTGTTGTAATGTAGGAAACGTATGTACAGAAAGCGAAATAAAGAGAGGGAAAGAAAGATGGGGTTAGAGAGATAAAAAATAAAGAAAACATTTTTAAAGAAATATTTTGTTAATTTTTAATATTTTTTAAATCTCCAACAATAATTAAATTCTGAAAGAATGAGACTCCACACTTGGAAATTTAAATTTTCAGGGCCAGAGAAGTTGTTTGGCAGTAATCAAGACTTACCAGGCTGCTAAAAATTCACTTCCACCTGAATGCACCAGCCATAACTTTTTCTGTTGTGTTTAGTGGGTAACTAATGAGTAAGTACTGTGCATGGTGTAGTGAATCTTGTGGAGGAGCATGGCAAATCAGACAGCAACTTACGGATTTCCACATTTAACGCTGGAGGTTGCTGTCCAAATAACGGTATGCACTGAGAGCTTACTATTGCAAAATCTGGGCCATTTGCTGTTGGAGGAAAAGTATCTGTAAAACTAAACCAATTCCAGCCCCACCTTGGAATCTGAATCTGGTGCTGGAGGCACTCCTTTCTGCTATTGAGTTAGTAAGCTGCGGGTAGACCTGATCATCACAAGTTTTCATCTCGGGTCGTTTCTGAGTTTCACCTACAACAGACTTGCTCACCCTCTCTATACCCACCGCCTGACCCTTTGGAGTTTGACCAGCAGTTCCATATATTCTCTAGCACTCGTTGCCTACCGCGCGAGCACTGACATTGGCAGCAGACCTATTAACAATAGTGTGATGGTAATTAGTCAACAATGAGAAAATGGGGAGAAAGGATCTGTTTCGTTAAAAAATTCAATTTAAAAAGTTGATGGGGATCTTACAAATATAGTGGGGTGTGCTACAATTAGAAGGCGAGCTTTGTACGACTGTTTCTGTTAAACACTGCCTGATGATTATGATTGCACAGCAACTTTTAATATATTTTTGGATTAAGGTGTCTGGAGAGGTTCTCTGTTGGTGTCACTGTAGACAACACTAGACACTGCACAGGCGTACACTGGAAAATTGCTAAGATTATGCTTACTATATGGCTTCTTGAATCCTTCATAATGCCATAAATCCTTCTGCCTCTGTGTTACAGTGTAAAGTTACCAAAGATTAAAAATACCCAGTGCACATCACTGACAAAAATTATGAAGCAAACTTTTTAGCATTCCTTTATTTAAGGATAATTCATTGGGATTTTTATTTCATGATTTCAAAAAAAGAGCGTTTTTTAAATTCATTCAAGGGATATGGACGTCGTTGGCAAGGCCAGTATTTATTGTCCATTCCATATTGCCCTTGAGAAGGTGCTTGTAAGGCGTCGCCTTGAACCACTGCAGTCCGTTAGGTAGGAAGTTCCAGGATTTTGATCCAGCGATGATGAAGGAATGGCGATATACTTCTAGGTCAGGATGGTGTCTGACTTGGAGGTGGTGGAGTTCCCATGCGCCTTCTAGGTGCTAGAGGTCACGGGTTTGGGAGGTGCTGTCTAAGAAGCTTTGGTGAGTTGCATCTTGTAGATGGTAGACACTGCAGGCACAGTGCGCCGGTGGTGGAGGGAGTGAACGTTGAACGTGATGGATGGGGGTACCAATCAACTGGACTGCTTTGTCCTAGATGGCGTCAAGCTTATTGAGTGTTATTGAAGCTGCACTCATCCAGGCAAGTTGAGACTATTCCATCACACTCCTGACTTGTGCCTTGTAGATGATGGAAGGGCTTTGGGAGTCAGGAGATGAGTCACCTGCTGCAGAATACCCAGTCTCTGACATGTCCTTGCAGCGAAAGTATTTATGTGGCTGGTCCAGTTAAGTTTCTGGTCACTGGTGACCCCCCCCCCCACCGCAGGATGTTGATGGTGGAGAAATCGACTGGTTATTCCATTGAATGTCATGGGGAGGTGGTTAGACTCTTGTTGGAGATGGTTGTTGCCTCGCACTTGTATAGTGCAAATGTTACTTGCCATTTATCAGTCCAAACCTGAATGTTGTCCAGGTCTTGCTGCATGCGGGCACGGACTGCTTCATTATCTGAGGAGTTGCGAATGGAACTGAACACTGTGCTATCATTTGTGAACATCTCTACTTCTGACCTTATGATGGAGGGAAGGCTGTTGATGAAGCTGCTGAATATGGTTGGACCTAGGACGCTGCCCTGAGGAACTCCTGCTGCAATGTCCCAGGGCTGAGATGATTAGCCTCCAACAATCACAACTATCTTCCTTTGTGCTAGGTATGACTCCAGCCAGTAGAGAGCTTTCCCCCGATTCCCATTGACTTGAATTTTATTCGAGCTACTTGAATCACACTCGGTTAAATGATGCCATGATGTCAAGGGAAGTCATTCTCACCTCATCTCTGGAATTCAGCTCTTTTTGTCCAGGTTTGGACCAAGGCTATAATGTAGTCTGGAGCCGGGTGGTCCTGGTGGAATCCAAACTGAGCATCAGTGAGCAGGTTATTTGTAATGACTCAAGAGTCTGGTTACTGTAAATTCACTCAGGTGCAACCTGATCCATCTTTATTCCAGCCCAAGCATACAGCCTGATGACCTCTGACCGTGGCGCCCTCTGGTGTCTGGTGACCCCCAAGCATTAATACATAACAGCATCCCCCTTTTAAAATCTTAACAACAGTCTTTTTATAAATTAAGATGGTCTGGGGCTTTCCTCTCACGAGTTGATCGTTTCAGTTCAACTTTGGCTCTGGGCGAGCGTTCTGAGTCATGACCATATCAAAGACTGAAGGTTCAGAGTCAGTAACGTCAGCACAGTCCTCTGATGAGTGAACAATGGTTGGTTGATCACTGACTCGGTTCCAGTTCATCTGTGTGCCGCAGTTTAACCCGGTCAAGGTGTTTCCTGCATGTTTGCCCATTCTTGAGCACGACAATAAACACACTGTTACCCTCCTTGGATGTAACAGTGCCGGTGATCCACTTTGGACCTTGACCATAGTTCAGTACATAAACCGGATCATTGACCAAGATGTCACTTGACACGACAACATGATCATGACACCATTGCTGACTTTGACGTCTGTTTTCAACACGATCATTCAAATCAGGATGAACAAGAGAAAGCCTGGTCTTGAGATTTCTCTTCATCAGTAGTTCAGCAGGAGGAAACCCACTAAGCGTATGAGGTCTTGACCTGTAACTGAGCAATATACATGACAACCGCCTCGGCAATGAACCCTGAGTTACACGTTTCATACTTTGCTTGATCGTTTGAACGACACACTCTGCTTGACCATTAGAAATAGACTTCAATGGAGCTGATCTCATTGTCTGATGCCATTGAGTTTCATGAACTCCTGGAACTCAAGACTTGTGAAGCAAGATCCGTTGTCGCTCAAAACAATGTCAGGCAAACCATGAATAGCAAACATGATATGAAGGCTCTCAATGGTAGCTGTAGACGTGCTGGATGACATAATAACACACACTATCCACTTAGAATATGCATCCACTACGACAAAATACATCTTTCCTAGGAACGGGCCCGCAAAATCAATGTGGATCCTCGACCATAGTTTGGATGGCCACGACCAAAGACTCAGCGGAGATTCCACTGGTATTTTACTTAGCTGCATGCAAGTATTGCACTGATGCACACACGATTCCAGATCAGAGTCAATTTCAGGCCACCATACATGAGACCTAGCAATGGACTTCATGACAATATCAGGATGAGTGCTATGAAATTCATGTACAAATTTTTCTCTCCCTTTCTTAGGCATGATTACACAATTACCCCACAGTAAACAGTCTGACTGAATGGACAGCTCACCCTTGCGATGGTTGTAAGGTTTGGTCTCCTCACACATCTCCATAGGTATGGCAGACCAATCACCACTGCGTACACACCGTTTCACAACTGATAAAATAGGGTCATGGCTGGTCCAGATCCTAACTTGTTGAGCAGTGACAAGGGTTCCTTCACTCCAAAAGCATCCATTACTAACAGTAGATCTGCAGGTTGCGGCATCTCCATCTCAGTTGTGGGTAAGAGCAAACGACTCAGTGCATCGGCACAATTCTCAGTGCCAGGTCTATGACGGATGAAGTAATCATAGGCAGACAATGTCAGCGCCCACCTTTGAATACGGGACGATGCATTGGTATTAATACCTTTGTTTTCCAAAAAACAATGAAATGAGTGGCTTGTGATCCGTTTCTAGTTCAAAACGAAGACCAAACAGGTAATGGTGCATTTTTTTACCCCATACACACAGGCCAAAGCTTCTTTCTCTATCATATACTGTAAGCTCTTTCGTCTTTAGACAGACTTCTCGAAGCATACGTAACAGGTTGTAGCTTGCCCAATTCATTTGCTTGTTGGAGTACACAGCCAACCCCATATGATGAAGCGTCACAGGCCAATACAAGACGCTTACACGGATCATAATGAACATGCAACTTGTTTGAACATAGCAGATTCTTGACTTTCTCAAAGGCTCTATCTTGAGACGCACCCCAGAGCCAGTTGTCGTCTTTTCTTAGTAACACTAGTAAAGTGCTCCAGTAAAGTGCTTAATCTGGGTAAGAAATTACCAAAGTAATTGAGTAGCCCAAGGAACGAACACAGCTCCGTCACATTCTGCGGCCTGGGTGCATTTTTGATGGCCTCGATTTACGAATCAGTGGGCCTGATGCCATCAGCAGCAATCTTCCTCCCGAGGAATTTGACTTCAGGTGCCATGAATACACATTTCGAGCGTTTCAGCCTGAGTCCCACTTTGTCCAGACGCTGTAGGACTTCTTCAAGATTGTTCAGATGTTCAGCAGTGTCGCGACCTGTGACCAGAATGTCATCTTGAAACATGACTGTTCTAGGAACGGACTTCAGTAAACTCTCCATATTCCTCTGAACTATGGCTGCAGCCGAACGAATCCCAAAAGGACACCTGTTGTAGACAAACAGTCCTTTATGGGTGTTGATGCAAGTGAGTTTCTTTGAAGTGTCAACAAGGTCCTGTGTCATATAGGCCGATGTCAGATCCAGTTTCGTGAAACAGAGAAACATAGAAAATAGGTGCAGGAGTAGGCCATTCGGCCCTTCTAGCCTGCACCGCCATTCAATGAGTTCATGGCTGAACATGCAACTTCAGTACCCCATTCCTGCTTTCTCGCCATACCCCTTGAACCCCTTGGAGTAAGGATTACATCTAACTCCTTTTTGAATATATTTAGTGAATTGGCCTCAACAACTTTCTGTGATAGAGAATTCCACAGGTTCACAACTCTCGGTGAAGAAGTTTCTCCTCATCTCGGTCCTAAATGGCTTACCCCTTATCCTTAAACTGTGACCCCTGGTTCTGGACTTCCCCAACATTGGGAACATTCTTCCTGCATCTAGCCTGTCTAAACCCATCAGAATTTTAAATGTTTCTATGAGGTCCCCTCTCAGTCTTCTGAACTCCAGTGAATACAAGCCCAGTTGATCCAGTCTTTCTTGATAGGTCAGTCCCAGGAATCAGTCTGGTGAACCTTCGCTGCACTCCCTCAATAGCAAGAATGTCCTTCCTCAGGTTAGGAGACCAAAACTGTACACAATACTCCAGGTGTGGCCTCACCAAGGCCCTGTACAACTGTAGCAACACCTCCCTGCCCCTGTACTCAAATCCCCTCGCTATGAAGGCCAACATGCCATTTGCTTTCTTAACCGCCTGCTGTACCTGCATGCCAACCTTCAATGACTGATGTACCATGACACCCAGGTCTCGTTGCACCTCCCCTTTTCCTAATCTGTCACCATTCAGATAATAGTCTGTCTCTCTGTTTTTACCACCAAAGTGAATAACCTCACATTTATCCACATTATACTTCATCTGCCATGCATTTGCCCACTCACCTAACCTATCCAAGTCACTCTGCAGCCTCATAGCATCCTCCTCACAGCTCACACTGACACCCAACTTCTTGTCATCCGCAAATTTGGAGATACTACATTTAATCCCCTCGTCCAAATCATTAATGTACAATGCAAACCAGCACAGAACCTTGCGGTACCCCACTACTCACCGCCTGCCATTCTGAAAAGTACCCATTTACTCCTACTCTTTGCTTCCTGTCTGACAACCAGTTCTCAATCCATGTCAGCACACTACTCCCAATCCCATGTGCTTTAACTTTGCACATTAATCTCTTGTGTGGGACCTTGTCGAAAGCCTTCTGAAAATCCAAATATACCACATCAACTGGTTCTCCCTTGTCCACTCTACTGGAAACATCCTCAAAAAATTCCAGAAGATTTGTCAAGCATGATTTCCCTTTCACAAATCCATGCTGACTTGGACCTATCATGTCACCTCTTTCCAAATGCGCTGCTATGACATCCTTAATAATTGATTCCATCATTTTACCCACTAACGATGTCAGGCTGACCGGTCTATAATTCCCTGTTTTCTCTCTCCCTTTTTTAAAAAGTGGGGTTACATTGGCTACCCTCCACTCGATAGGAACTGATCCAGAGTCAATGGAATGTTGGAAAATGATTGTCAATGCATCCGCTATTTCCAAGGCCACCTCCTTAAGTACTCTGGGATGCAGTCAATCAGGCCCTGGGGATTTATCGGCCTTCAATCCCATCAATTTCCCCAACACAATTTCCCGACTCATAAAGATTTCCCTCAGTTCCTCCCCCTTACGAGACCCTCTGACCCTATTTATATCCGGAAGGTTGTTAGTGTTTGTTCAATTGGTCCGCCATTTCTTTGTTCCCCGTTATGACTTCCCCTGATTCTGACTGCAGGGGACCTATGTTTGTCTTTACCACCCTTTTTCTCTTTACATATCTATAGAAACATTTGCAATCCGTCTTAATGTACTCCATTTTCCCTGCCCGAATCAAACCCTTTGTCCTCCTCTGCTGAGTTCTAAATTTCTCCCAGTCTCCGGGTTTGCTGCTATTTCTGGCCAATTTGTATGCCACTTCCTTGGCTTTAATACTAACCCTGATTTCCCTTGATAGCCACGGTTGAGCCACCTTCCCTTTTTTATTTTTACACCAGACAGGAATGTACAATTGTTGTAGTTCATCCATGCGGTCTCTAAATGTCTGCCATTGCCCATCCACAGTCAACTCCTTAAGTATCATTCGCCATTCTATCCGAGCCAATTCACGCCTCATACCTTCAAAGTTACCCTTCTTTAAGTTCTGGACCATGGTCTCTGAATTAACTGTTTCATTCTCCATCCTAATGCAGAATTCCACCATATTATGGTCACTCTTCCCCAAGGGGCCTCGCACAACGAGATTGCTAATTAATCCTCTCTCATTACACAACACCCAGTCTAAGATGGCCTCCCCCCTAGTTGGTTCCTCGACATAGTGGTCTAGAAAACCATCCCTTATGCACTCCAGGAAATCCTCCTCCACCGTATTGCTTCCAGTTTGGTTAGCCCAATCTATGTGCATATTAAAGTCACCCATTATAACTGCTGCACCCTTATTGCATGCACCCCTAATTTCTTGTTTGATGCCCTCCCCAACATCACTATTACTGTTTGGAGGTCTGTACACAACTCCCACTAATGTTTTTTCCCCTTTGGTGTTCTGCAGCTCTACCCATATAGATTCCACAACATCCAAGCTAATGTCCTTCCTAACTATTGCATTAATCTCCTCTTTAACCAGCAATGCTACCCCACCTTCTTTTCCTTTTATTCTATCCTTCCTGAATGTTTAATACCCCTGGATGTTGAGTTCCCAGCCCTGATCATCCTGGAGCCACGTCTCCGTAATCCCAATCACATCATATTTGTTAACATCTATTTGCACAGTTAATTCATCCACCTTATTACGGATACTCCTTGCATTAAGACACAAAGCCTTCAGGCTTGTTTTTTTTAACGCCCTTTGTCCTTTTAGAATTTTGCTGTACAGTGGCCCTTTTTGTTCTTTGCCTTGGGTTTCTCTGCCCTCCACTTTTCCTCATCTCCTTTCTGTCTTTTGCTTTTGTCTCCTTTTTGTTTTCCTCTGTCTCCCTGCATTGGTTCCCATCCCCCTGCCGTATTAGTTTAACTCCTCCCCAACAGCACTAGCAAACACTCCCCCCCCCCAGGACATTGGTTCCGGTCCTGCCCAGGTGCAGACTGTCCGTTTTGTACTGGTCCCACCTCCCCCAGAACCGGTTCCAGTGCCCCAGGAATTTGAATCCCTCCCTGCTGCACCACTGCTCGAGCCACGTATTCATCTGTGCTATCCTGCGATTCCTACTCTGACTAGCACGTGGCACTGGTAGCAATCCCGAGATTACTACTTTTGAGGTCCTACTTTTTAATTTAGCTCCTAGCCCCTTAAATTTGTTTCGTAGGACCTCATCCCTTTTTTTACCTATGTCGTTGGTACCAATGTGCACCACGACAACTGGCTGTTCTCCCTCCCTTTTTAGAATGTCCTGCACCCGCTCCGAGACATCCTTGACCCTTGCACCAGGGAGGCAACATACCATCCTGGAGTCTCGGTTGCAGCCGCAGAAACGCCTATCAATTCCCCTTACAATTGAATCCCCCATCACTATCGCTCTCCCACTCTTTTTCCTGCCCTCCTGTGCAACAGAGCCAGCCACGGTGCCATGAACTTGGCTGCTGCTGCCCTCCCCTGATGAGTCATCCCCCTCAACAGTGCTCAAAGCAGTGCATCTATTTTGCAGGGGGATGACCACAGGGGACCCCTGCACTACCTTCCTTGCACTGCTCTTCCTGCTGGTCTTCCATTCCCTATCTGGCTGTGGACCATTCACCTGCGATAAGACCAACTCGCTACATGTGCTACTCACGTCATTCTCAGCATCGTGGATGCTACAGAGTGAATCCACCCTCAGCTCCAACTCCGCAACGCGGTCCGTCAGGAGCTGGAGGCGGATACACTTCCTGCACACGTAGTCGTCAGGAACACTGATGTCGTCCCTGAGTTCCCACATGGTACAGGAGGAGCATAACATGTTACCGAGCTGTCCTGCCATGACTTAACCCTTAGATAAGCAACAACAATGCTAAAGTTTACTCACTGTTATAGAAGAGAAAAAAGAAAAACTACTCACCAATCACCAGCCAATCACTTACCCCCTTGGCTGTGACGTCATCTTTCTGTTTCTTTCTACTTTTTTGTCTTCTCCCTGTAGCTGCACAAGCTGTGCCTTTTATAGGCCTCACCAACGAACTCCCGACACCTCTCCACGCACCTCTCGCTGACTCTGGGCCCCGGACTCCCTGCTGTGCCTTTTATAGGCCTCACCAACGGACTCCCGACGCCTCTCCACGCACCTCTCGCCGACTCTGGGCCCCGGACTCCCTGCTGTGCCTTTTATAGGCCTCACCAACGGACTCCCGACGCCTCTCCACGCACCTCTCGCCGACTCTGGGCCCCGGACTCCCTGCTGTGCCTTTTATAGGCCTCACCAACGGACTCCCGACGCTTCTCCACGCACCTCTCGCCGACTTTCCACCAGCTAGCATGGCGAACAGGTCATCAGTTCTTGGTAACGGATACTGATCCTGTTTCGAAAATCAATTAATTGTAACCTTGTAGTCTCCACAAATCCTGACAGTGTCATCACTCTTTAAACACAGGAACAATGGGACTAGCCCACTCGTTAAACTCGATCGGTGATATGATCCCTTCACGCTGGAGTCTGTCAAGCTCAATTTCAACCTTCTCCCTCATCATGTACGGAACAGACCGAGCTTTGTGATAGACAGGCCTTGCATTGGAGTCCATGTGAATCTGCACCATGGCTCCCGTAAAATTGTCAAACAAAGAAGGAAACTTTTTCAATACTTGAGCACACAAGTATCATCCACCGAGGATAACATCTTGACATCATTCCAGTTCAGCTTGATTTTCTCGAGCCAATTCCTGCTGAACAGCGTTGGACCATTACCTCGGTCGATCCATAATGGTAGGTTGTGAACCACACCATCATATGACACCTCGATTGCTGCACTGCTGAGCACCGGTATGAGTTCTTTAGTGTAAGTATGCAACCTGGCATTGACTGGACTCAGCTTCAGTTTCACGGCCTTAGTGTCCCACAGCTTGTCGAATGTCCTTTGGCTCATGATCGACTGGCTCGCACCCGTATCCAGTTCCATTGATACAGGTACGCTATTCAGCTTCACATTAACAACTATTGGCTGGTTCTTGCTCAGGAACGAATACAGTCCATTCACTTCCTCCTCTGGTTGCGTATCCGTGCCATCACTGAATTGGTCCTCATCAACCACGTGGTGAGCCGCATCACGCTTGCTCCGTTGTGGACACATCCTGTGAAGATGCCCCACTTTCGAACATCCGTTGCATGAGTATTGTCTAAACCGACACTGATGAGGCCCCCACAACGCCAACAGGGTGAAATCTGGTTCGAACCAGTTGGCGGGCTCTGAGCAGCGGCAGGTTTCGCGTAAGCAGCTCTGCCCGAAGACGACGCCATGTTGTTTACTGTACTTGCCGTAGAACTCCGACTCTTCGATGATATCTGCCTCCAATTATCATCCATCATCTTGCATGCCTGGGCAGTCGCGATGGCCTTTTTCAAATCCAGCGTCTCTGCAGCAAACAGCTTCCTTAAGATCGCATCACGAAGACATCACGCAGCATGTCTTCCAGCATGTTCCCGAACTTACACGGCTCAGCAAGACATCGCAGGTCGGCGACAAATCCAGCACGTCCTGGCCCTCAGCACAAACATGCATGTAGAAACGGTAGTGTGATATGATCCCCTCTTTTGGCTTCAGATGGTTGCCCACCAACGTACACAATTCCTCATACCCTTTTTCCGCCGGACATACAGGCGAGAGAAGACTCTTCATGAGGCCGTAAATTTTCGGACCACAAACGGTGAGGAGAACTGCCCTGCACTTAGCTGCGTAGGCCTCTGCCTCCATGCCGTTGGCCACAAAATACTGATCCAGGCGGTCGATAAAATCTGCCCAATCCTCGCCCTCCACGAATCTCTCCAGGATTCCAACAGTGCCCATTGTGCATGAGAAGGTTTTTAAATTACCTCGTCGTCAATTGTAATGACTCAAGAGTCTGGTTACTGTAAACTCACGCAGGTGCAACCTGATCCATCTTTATTCCAGCCCAAGAGTGCCAGCTTGACAAAGACACACAGCTTATATACAGGTGACCAAGCACACAGACCACATGCATACAGCCCGATGATCTCCGATCGCGGCACCCTCTGGTGTCTGGTGACCCCCAAGCATTAATACATAACATTATTGATGAGTAAGTGCCACTTGATAGCACTGTCGACGATACCTTCCATCACTTTGCTGTTGATTGAGATCAGACTGATGGGGCAATAATTGGCTGGATTGGATTTGCCCTGCTTTTGTGGACAGGACATACTTAGGCAGTTTTCCACTTTGTCGGGTAGATGCCAGTGTTGCAACTGTATGGAGCAGCTTGGCTAGAGGCGCAGCTGGTTCTGGAGCACAACTGTTCAGCACTACACCCTGGATGTTGTCAGGGCCCATAGCCTTTGCTGTATCCAGTGCGCTCGAACGTTTCTTGATATCACTTGGAGTGAATCGAATTGGCCTCAGTAGGAGACCGATATGGACTCATCCACTCGGCACTCTGGCTGAAGGTTGTGTAGACCGAGTGCAGAAAAATACTTTCTGCCTGTGTCCAATGAAAGAAGTGTTTGTGGCAAAGGGTGAATTCATTTTATTGGAGTGAGTGAATTGGTGAAATGCATGTGAAGTGGAGTTGAACTTATTTCATGTTTTACTTAACTTTTTTGAAGCTTTTTATTTTTGTTTTTCAAATGTTTTATCATATAACTATTATGCTGGTATTTAATGGGTTGCTTTAAAAAGAATGTGCAAGCTGTGGGTAGTATCATCCATTGACCACAAATTTCAGGGAATAGTGGCCACATCAAAATTAATGAATGGAAAATGGTGTGAAGTGCATCTTTGATTTCCTGTTGGTAGCACTAACTTGGAAAATAGGCCCTTAGTATACACAGTTTTCCCTATAGGTATACATTTTATATAAAGGTCGATGGAAAAGTCTGACCAGCAGCTAGCAATTATGGGGTGGTCTTTGGATGAACCAGGCACTTAATGCTGCTGTTATTTGTTTGTAGGCAGAGGAGTGGGAACATTACTGTATTCTGAAGGCTGAAAATGTACTGAACAGTTTGCAGTCTTGGCACAGTTCTAAGCATTCGAAGTGATTTATCCAGAGTTAGTATATTGTGTAGATGTGAGTACCGTGGCACCATCAATAAGTGTGAGTATCATGCCACACCATCAGTAAGTGTGAGTACCGCATCTACCCGAGAGGGCAGATGGGGCCTCGGCTTAATGTCTCATCTGAAAGACAGTAGGTTGTGCTTTCTTTATGAAATCAGATTTTGATAGATTATCGACAGTGAATGATTTGCAGGCAATAGAAAACTGCATTCAGTTGTTAATCACCTGTATTATTTGAACTTGCTGAAAGACTGTAGTGTCTCCATTAATGATTGTTCTGATCTTTGACCATTGTGCAGAGGAACTGTTGCCAAAGACCATTAGCCGAGTAATGAAAGCTTTATTAGCCGAGAACTGACAGAAAGATTCACTGTGCCCATAGGTAGAGCTTTGAGACTTTTGTGGTTTTTCAGATTTTGCATGTTGTCTGCTGAACCAAAGTAATGTGCATTACAAAATTAGAGGCTAGAAGTGACTAACAAGAGCTCAGAAATAACCCAAGTAGTTATGTTGATGTTCACTTTGGGTAATCATAGAGACTTCAGTATGATGTACTTGGGCACAGGGGTAGACTAGCCCCTCGAGCCTGTTCCCCCATTCAATTAGATCAAGGCTGATCTGCACCTCAACTACATTTACTCATTTACTACATTTGCTCCACATCACTTCTAAACACAACTCCATAGCAGTTCTTTAAAAAAAGACTTGGATTTATATCCTTACCTTGTAATGTGTTTCATTACATTACTAGGCTGAGCCACGGGCCTTTAATGAATTAAAATCATTAATTCAAAATTCAGAGACTTGAGCACAAGAATCTAGGCTGGCACTCTAGTGCAATACTGAGAGAGTGCAACACTGTCGGAGGTGCCTAATTTCAGATGAGACATTAAACCGAGGTCCTATCTGCCCTCTAAGGTGGACGTAAAAGATCCCATGGCACTATTTAGAAGAACAGGGGAGTTCTCCCCCGGTATCCTGGCTAATATTTATGACTCATTCAACATTACTAAAACAGATGATCTGGTCGTTATCATAGTGCTGTTTGTGGGACCTTGCTGTGCGCAAATTGACTGCCGCATTTCCTAAATTACAACAGTGACTACACATCAAAAGTACTTCATTGGCTGTAAAGCAATTTGAGACGTCCTGAGGTCGTGAAAGGCACCATATAAATCCAAGTCTTCCTTTATTTCTTTTTTAAAGAACTGCCATGGAGTTGTGTTTAAAAGTGATGTCAGTGATAATGAATTACATTACAAATATTTAAAACAGGTTGGAAACTTTAAAATCCCTTATACAGTCATTTCGAAGTAAAACCGTTGCTTCTTGCTTGCTTATTCTTCTGCTTGAAAAGTGAAGGTTTCAGATTGATGGCAATGAATTGGAAAATGAAAATCTTCCTACAGTATAAGATATGTAATTATTTCTGTTCTTTTGAAAATGAAGACAAAAATGTGTTGAACATCCAAAAAATAGGATAAGATTAGAACTTATCCCATAAGATACAAAGGACTGCAGGATTCCCTTTGCAATTGTGTCTGAGAGCCATATCACCTCTTCAATTTGAATCTGAAATGTTGCTAAACTCCTAGCATGTCACAGTCTCTGACATGCCACAGAGTCACTGGATTTTCTATATAAGCTCAAATACCTGCTGAAAGTTTTCATGCTGCATCAGATAGTACCATGATGACAGGAGAGAGTAAAGTTTTAATTGCACATGCATCTTAGGAGACTTTCTAGTTTCTTTCCCAATGGGAGAGTCCTATACTGTAAGACTAATTCCACTGCTTTCAGTGACAAAAGTGTGACTCAAGACACTGCAAAACTACTGAATAATAATCAGCCCATTCTCTCACCTATAAGCAGACTTTACTGAACAGTTCCATCATTATATGGAAACTAATTGGCCATCCTTTTGGAAAAATATAACTCTTGTCATAACCTAGAATTGTGACGTGTTTCAACATAAATCAAGTTAATTTTCAGTGAAGGAGGTCCTCAACCTCATATTTCCCATTGCATTTACAGATGTAACATGTTAAATATAGGATAACACACGTGATTGTGTGCTTGAAACAGGAAGGGGTTTTGGTATTAAACCTCAGCATGTAAGTAAGGGATATATACATACATTATCTATATAATATATTAAAATCTGTACGTGGGTTCACATTCCACTGAAAATACTATGTAAACATTTCCTATGGGCATTCTCGTGTTAAAATGTCTCCAGATGGTTTTTACTCTACCTGTCAATTTTTCCCTGTGATGGCAGTCGTTGGCACTGTAATACGAATTTCCCATATTAGTATTTGAGACAGGTAATATCTGGCTATAACACTACCACATGCTGCTGAGGAGCCAAAGATTTTGTTGAGCCCCATCTGTTGTTTCCACAGCAAGTATTATTAAATTTAAATGTTGATAATTTACATTTATTTTTAGTAGCTCCTTGGGTGTTGCTGCGAGGTGTTCCCCTCGTTTCCCATGATGCTGGCCCAGGACTGCAAGTGCAAAATGATACTGCTTTAAATTTGAATTTAGAAATATTATTAAAATGTTTATGGGCTCGAATTTGCCTTGGGTAATTACTGCGAATTAATCGTGTTCACTGTTACAACTCCTTTGAATCCCCACTGACACCTGGGAGTCCCTGGCCAAAGACCGCCCGAAGTGGAGGAAGTGCATCCGGGAGGGCGTTGAGCACCTCGAGCCTCATCATCGCGAGCATGCAGAAATCAAACGCAGGCGGCGGATAGAGCGTGCGTCAGACCAGTCCCACCCACCCTTTCCCTCAATGACTATCTGTCCCACCTGTGACAGAGACTGTGGCTCTCATATTGGACTGTTCAGCCACCTAAGGACTCATTTTTAGAATGGAAGCAAGTCTTCCTCGCTTCCGAGGGACTGCCTATGATGATGATGATGAGGAGGTTTCTATGTAACACCAGTAGGTGGCAATCTTTCGCTGTTAATCCAGTCACTGGCTTGTAGCAGTTCCCTATGGTACTGCCAGATGGTGCTCTATTATCTTTTCCCCATAAATCACAGAAAATTATTTCAAGAAATTTATTTGTACATTTTTCTCAGCAACTGAAATTTCTAATGTCCAAAATAAAGGTTGAAATCAAATAAAAAGTTCCCAAAACGATATACTTCACAATAATGTAGATGAATTTACCCACTGAATTGTATTTTGAGACTTTTACAGGGCGAAATTGCCCCTTTTATCGATGGCTGTTAGCGCCTCTGGGGCGCAAAATGGATTTCGCCCGGGCACAACGCAAAAATCGTCCCCCGCGAAATTGGGCAGGGGTTTTGCCAGGAGCGCCCCGCTGAGTCCCTTACCGCCTCGGAAGTCAAATTGCCTCGCGCAACCTACCTTAGCACCCGGCAATGATGATTGAACTGTCAACTTGCAGTCGGGAACCGGATGCAGCAGCGCTATTTATGGGCGCCATCTTGGAAACTATTTTCGGCCATTACCTTTTTCTGCTTTCCAACAGTTAAGCAGAGTGGACCAATAGTAGCGATTTTTAGCTCAAAGGATCTTCTGCCTCCCAACTTTTCCCCTGTATAACTCATGGCAGTTTTGAAGTTCAACCATTTTTGTTGCTTCATGAGGGCTGTGCTGACACTCGTCCTCTTGCTCTGATGTCACCGTCAGAGGATGCTTAGATGAAGACAAAGGCGCCGCCAATTACAGCGGGAAAGGCATAGAGAGAGGGAGCACCACAGGGGGAGACCCATAGAGCAAGCCACAAGGAGAGGAACAGGGAAAGGCAAAAGTACAGGCACAGACAAATACATGCAGCAGCACAGGGACAACCAGAGGCAGCAGCACATCTTGCCAGAGGAAGAAGGCGCCACGGGGCTGGCAACAGGAGGCCTTAATCTCCCAGGGTATTCCGGCAGCAGTTCTCCTACATCAATTTCACAGAGGAGCAGTGTGTGCGAAGGCGGCATTTCAGCAAGGACGTGGTCACAGAGCTTTGTCATTGACTGCAACCAGACCTCGAGCCTTATATCAGGGTGAAGACGATTCCCTCAGTGGCAGTCAAGCTCACCATTGCGCTCAATTTCTACACCAGTGGATCGTTCCAGGGAGCAACAGGAGACATCTTCAACATCTCCCCATTTGCCGTCCATTGCTCCATCTGCAAGGTCACAGATGCTTTGTACAGAAGGAGGAGGGACTACATCTCTTTCCCCATGAGCAGAGAAAACCAGCACGAGTGTTCTTGCCAGGATAGCGGGCTTCCCCATGGTGCATCATCATCATAGGCAGTCCCTTGGAATCGAGGAAGACTTGCTTCCACTTTTAACATGAGTTCTTAGGTGGCTGTACAATCCAATACGAGAACCACAGTCTCTGTCGCAGGTGGGACAGATAGTCGTTGAGGGAAAGTGTGGGCAGGGAGCCTGGTTTGCCGCAAACTCCTTCCGCTGCCTCCGCTTGATTTCTGCGTGCTCTCGGCGACGATACTCGAGGAGCTCCACGCCCTCCCGAATGCACTTCCTCCACTTAGAGCGGCCTATGGCCAGGGGCTCCCAGGTGTCAATGGGGATGTCGCACTTTATCAGGGAGGCTTTGAGGGTATCCTTGTAACGTTTCCTCTGCCCGCCTTTGGCTCGTTTGCCATGGATGAGTTCCGAGTAGAGCACTTGCTTTGGGAGTCTCATGTCTGGTATGCGAACTATGTGACCTGGCCAGCGGAGCTGATGAAGTGTGGTCAGTGCTTCAATGCTGGGGATGTTGGCCTGGACGAAGACGCTAATGTTTGTGCATCTGTCCTCCCAGGGGATTTGCAGGATCTTGCGGAGACATCGCTGGTGCTATTTCTCCAGCGACTTGAGGTGTCTACTGTACATGGTCCACGTCTCTAAGCCATACAGGAGGGCGGGTATTACTACGGCACTGTAGACCATGAGCTTGGTGACAGTTTTGAGGGCCTAGTCTTCAAACACACTTTTCCTCAGGCAGCTGAAGGCTGCACTAGCGCACTGGAGGCGGTGTTGGATCTCGTCATCAATGCCTGCTCTTGTTGATAGGAGACTCCCGAGATAGGGGAAGTGGTCCACGTTGTCCAGGGCCACGCCGTGGCTCTTGATGTCTGGGCGGCAGTGCTGTGCAGCGAGGACAGGCTGGTAGAGGACCTTTGTCTTACTAACATTTAGCGTAAGGCCCATGCTTTCATACACCTCGGTAAATGCTTCGACTATGTCCTGGAGTTCAGCCTCTGTGTATGCACAGACACAGGTGTTGTCCGCGTACTGTAGCTCGACAACAGAGGTTGGAGTGGTCTTGGACCTGGCCTGGAGACGGCGAAGGTTGAACAGCTTCCCACTGGTTCTGTAGTTTAGTTCCACTCCAGGGGGAAACTAATCAAGTGTGAGGTGGAGCATGGCAGCGAGGAAGATTGAGAAGAGGATTGGGGCGATGACACAGCCCTGCTTGACCCCGGTCCAGATGTGAATTGGGTCTATGATGGATCCATTGGTAAGGATCACAGCTTGCATATCGTCATGGAGCAGGCGGAGGATGGTGACGTACTTTTGGGGACATCCGAAACCCATGGTGCAGGATGCCATCGACTGCACGCATGTCGCTTTGAGGGCACCGCATCACAATCCTGAGGGCTCACTTTTCCCCAAAGCGTTTTTTTGGCATACTTGGAGTTGCACCCGTTTCTTGGGGGCCCAAGTATGCCAAAAAAAATGTCTATGTTTCCCCGTTTGATTTCTTCATTTTGGCGCAGCCTAACCTGAGCTTTAGTTTTGGGGGTGGAGCCTTGATCTGCGCCAAAAAGATTAGATTGCCACGGTAACCAGGGATACAATGCGGGCTGAGGCTGCAAAGTGAAACATACAGCCAGCTCGCAACACATTAAAATACATTGTAGCAACTTACCTCCAATTATTAAAGTCCCATTTCCCCCCCGCATCCTGATGCCGGTCGGATCCCGTCCCCATCCCAGGCCGAAGGGCCTTCCGGTCTGCTCCCCTAGCCCTGGCTGAGTGACCTGCCGGTCCACTCCCCCCTGCTTCGCCCAACCAAGTGACCTGCTAGTCTACCCCGCTGCCCCTAGCCCTGGCTGAAGGGCCTCCCGATCCACTCCCGCTCCTAGTCCCGAGTGTCATGCCGGTCTGCTCCCCCGCTCCTAGCCCCGAGTGCCTTGCCGGTTCGCTCCCCTAGCCCTGGTCAAAGGGGCTCCCGGTCCGCTCCCCCACCCTTAGCCCTGACCGAAGGGCGTCCCGATCTACTCCCCCGCCTCTAGCCCTGGCCGAGTGGCTTGCTGGTCCACTCCCCCACCCGCCTCGAGTGCCTTGCCGGTCCGCTCCCCCACCCACCCCTAGCCCCGAATGCCTTGCTGGTCTGCTCCCCTAGCCCTGGCCGAAGGGCTTGCCAGTCCGCTCCTCCATCCGCCCAGAGTGCCTTGCCAGTCTGCTCCCCTAGCCCAGGCCGAATGGCCTCACGGTCCGCTACCCCATCCCTAGCCCTGGCCGAGTGGCCTCCCAGTCCTATCCACTCCCTCTCCCCTGTCCCAGGCCTAATAGCCTCTTCCCTCCCATCCCCTCACCTAACTATACCCAAAAGGCTTCTCCACCCCGCCCCCCCATTCTCTTTACCCTCGCTCTACCTCTCCTGTTGCTGCTGTCCGGGCATCTGCTGCACTTACCTGCGCCGATTTCCTTAACTCTCCAGAAGGCTTTTCTGCAGAGGCCACATACGCCGGCCTAAGAAGAACTGGAGTAACTCTCAGCTGGCCAAACTTCCCTAAATGGCCAGAATTGGTGCAGGTGGCAGGTTATGTCCCCTTTGTCTGAAAAAAAAACGTACCTAAAAAATCGTAACTAACTGAGTTACTTTGGTGCAAATTGATCAGGGAAACTTGGATTTTTTAAACTTAGGCCAAAAAAAGTGTCCTACTCTTTTTAAAAAAAAAAAGGCGCAAATCACTGGGGAAAATTGAGCCCTCATCTTCTGTAACCGCAAAGGCTACCACTCACTGACTGTCCAGTTGGTGTGCGACCACACACGCAGAATAATGACCGTGAATGCTCTCTATTCTGGCAGCAGCCACGATGCCTTCATCCTGCGCCAGCCCCCCGAATAAAGGTCGCGGTTGGCACACTGGTCTGCTCTCAAGGCAAAGGATATGTTCTAATGGAGGAGTTCTAACTAACAGCAGCTGTGGAATGGAAATAAATTAGGCTGACTTTGTATTCAGGTGGGATTATATGGATGATGTGGGAACGAAAACAGATATTGTGACAGCCAATCCAAATATCATTACAAGGAGGTACCAAAGTCTGGATTTAAGGAGAAAACCTTTTGTGGACTATATATCTGCCTATAAAGATACATTTATTCTGCTGCCTGCATTTTCTTATTCAATGAACACGTCACCTTCATTTAAAGTTTCTTACACTCTGCAAGATTTTGGAATGAAACAGAAGGCAATATTTTTAAATCCATCATACATGAAAACTGTTGGTCCATTCTGGAAAGGTAAAGGTGTTAAAGAGAAACGTCTTTCTAGTGGTTTCATTATATTAAGCGCAGCAATGGAGCTGTGTGAGGAAGTATGGGTGTATGGATTCTGGCCCTTCTCTAAAGATGTGCATGGAAACCAGTTCCACCATCATTACTATGACAATATGATGCCAGGTAAAATTCACTCAATGCTGAATGAATTCTACAAACTTCTGCAGCTTCACATGAAAGGCATTGTGAAACTGCACGCCGATAAATGTGAATAAATATACGATTGATATACTGCAGGAGACCAACTTTATTAGTTTGTGAATCATAGTACAAAATATATTTTTATTAATTGATGCATGTTATTGTGGTGATAATTGTGGAGAGCGTTTTTAGATGATTCCGGTGAGGAGAGGCTTGAGATGCTCAGACTTTTTTCACTGATGTAGGGAAGGATGTGAGATAGGCCACAAATGAGGCCAGGACCCAGATATGCTGAGTCTCGGCCTTATGGCTGAATTCCACAATAGTCTTTTGGAGACATAAATAAGGATTAAACAGGGTCACGGCTGGGGGCATGGACTGACTATGTTAAGGGACCTGGCATTGGGTAACCAGAGATACGCCTAGTGAGACATATCTTGCCAATACCTTTGAATGTGGGGCACATCTGGGGGTTCAAGGCTGTTATCGTGTTCTGAGTTCCTGAAGAGAAACCAAATTTTATTTTTTAATTAAATGCAGCCCCTTATAAATGGGACCACTGAGAGCCTTCTGTTTCCGAGGTGAAGACACCTCCCCCGGCCTGATACTTTCCGGCTACATCCATCCACCTTGGCTCCATATCCCTTAATACCTTTGTCTAGCAAAAATCTATTGATCTCAGATTTATAATTATTATTTGAGCTAACATCTACTGCTTTTTGTGAGAGAGTTCCACACTTCTAGCACCCTTTGTGTGACGGAGTATTTCCTAACCTCTTCTGGCTGGCCTGACTCTGATTTTAAGGTTATGTTCCCTTGTCCTGGGCTTCCCCACCAGCAGAAAAGGTTTTTTATCTACTGTAACAATTCCTCTCAAATCCTAAAAATCTCAATCAAGTCACCTTCTATATTCCAGGGAAAACAAGCCTAGTTTATGTAATCTCTCCTCATAATTTAACTGTTGGTGCCCTGGTAACATTCTGGTACAGCTATGGAGAGAACCCAGGCATGGTATTCGTTTCGGATTGTTCTAGCAAATGCAATGTGCCGAATGGCTAACTTGTCTCAGGGACTGGAAAAGTTAGATGCGGGAAGAATGTTCCCGATGTTGGGGAAGTCCAGAACCAGGGGACACAGTCTTAGGATAAGGGGTAGGCCATTTAGGACTGAGATGAGGAGAAACTTCTTCACTCAGAGAATTGTTAACCTGTGGAATTCCCTGCCGCAGAGAGTTGATGATGCTAGTTCATTGGATATATTCAAGAGGGAGTTAGATGTGGCCCTTACGGCTAAAGGGGTATGGAGAGAAATCAGGAAAGGGGTACTGAGGGAATGATCAGCCATGATCTTATTGAATGGCCTACTCCTGCACCTATTTTCTATGTTTCTATGATATCCGCTATCCACCTGGCTCATGACGCCCCTCCGCATCCCCACCACTCCTGCCCAGCACTTGTACAATGAGAGCCATGCTGCCACCAGGAACATCATTGAGCAGCCCATCGGAGTGCTGAAGCAATGGTTCCACACGGGAGGAGTCCTGCAGTACTCGCCTGAGCGGGTGTCCCTTTTCGTCATCGTCTGCTGCATGCTGCACAATCTGACCATCATGAGGGCACAGCCATTGCCACCTCAGGAGGAGGAGCAGGAGCAACAGCAGGAGGAGGAGGAGGAGCAGCAACAGCTCGACAGAGGAGGCAGCAACTCCATCGCGATCCTGCAAGGGAGGTTCGCGACCATCTCATTGGAGCTCG
Source organism: Pristiophorus japonicus (assembly GCF_044704955.1). NCBI lineage: Eukaryota > Metazoa > Chordata > Chondrichthyes > Pristiophoridae > Pristiophorus > Pristiophorus japonicus. The sequence continues at coordinate 220,731,903 of NC_091979.1, read as the reverse complement.
TTTCCACTGATTTCCATCCCACTTCCTGTGGACATCCCCATTATCACATCAATTTGCCCTTCCATACCAAAACCCCAAGACTGAAATGAGAGACAACAGCAAACATCAATATTGATCAAACAATAAAATATATAATTGTGTACTTATTCATCACCCTTGTGCATTTTCTTATAGCCCCTTTTTCGTTGACCTATTCAAATATTCCTCTGCGGTGTGTCCTCTGTGGCTGCAGCATGACTGGTGGAAGGCTGCTGTGTGTCAGGGCCAGAGACGACAGATGGCCTTGCAGGACGCCCTCGACCAACTCTGGGCCTGGAAGGCCCGGCTGCATACTGCACCACCTTAGGCTGCGCAGCGGCAGTCTGGGCTGGCTGGGTGACAGGCAGCGCCAAGTGCAATGGCGGAGTGGCAGTGGTGGGATCAGGAATGCTGAGAGAGGACAGCAGGTTCCTGCTCCACTGACCCACTGCAACTCCCCCAGGGCAGCACCTCAGCATCCCCACCAATCTGCTGGAGCACAGATTGCTGGACTGCGACACCGTGTGATCCCCGGTCGACTGCGTGGCATGCTGCTGAGATTGCATGACATCACCAAGATGTTGAGTGGCATGAAGCTTAGACTGCATGAGAGCAATCTGAGCATCCATGCAAGCAACCATTGACTCTATTGCAGCACCAGGACATTGCGTTGCTTCCGCCTGTGTCGCAACGGAAGCTGTCACATCGCCCATGACACATGTCATGAGGTCTGGATCTGGATGGTCTCTCTGGGAGTCCACCATCATCTGCACACTGGCAATGATGGGCTCCATGATGTATGCAGAGATGTGTACAATGCAGGAGGTGCACTCTTCCATGCTCCTTACCACTTTCGAAGTGCATGGCCATCACCCTTTGTGTGAACACTTCTCCATCGAGGTCCTCATCTGAATCCTGTGCAACAGAACTCGCGTGTGAACTCGCCCTCTGGGGAGGTGGCTCCTGAGGTTCCCTTTCCCCTTGAACGTGCTGCAGTCCGCTGGGATCACCCAGTGCAGAACCATGTACTAAGCTAATCTCTGAGGAGTGGGTAGTGTCTAAGCTGGTGCCTGCAGGTGAGAGCAGCAATGACACCGTGCTTGGCTCCTCCTTCTCCCCTCTTCATCCTCGTGACTCAGTTAGAGGGGGCTCAGGCACAGGCTGCTCATCTGCTGCATGGTTATTTAAAAGCATAAATGGCACAAGCTTCGCGTTAAGGTTAGGGCAGGGTGGTAGGAATGGAGCAAGAAAGGCAGACAGAATGAGGAGCTGGAAAGTGATAAGGAGGCCTTCTGGTTTAATGGGGAAGTGGGATGAGATAAAGATACCATTGTTACCCCTAGCGGGCTCGACGTCTCCGCCGGCCATGGTGTCCACCACCTACAGGCCAATGAGCCACAGCACTCACTCCTCCAGGTCAGTCAGCTGGTGCAGTTCAGCTTCCCCCCCCCTCTAGTCTGCTGCTGCTCTATTCTGTTGTGTGCCATCTTGGCCTGCAAAAGAAAGGAATTTGTGTGAGTAGGAGTCCAGTTATGTATGTGGAAGAAATGCCTGCCGTGGTTAAATAGCTGTGAATGTAGGCAAGGCGTGCAACGAGGCTGTGACTGTGAGTAGGCACAGATGGTTGGTGGCTGCATGCTGGGTGAAGTGCTGGTTTGCAGTGTGTCCACAGACAGAGGATCAGAGGCTGATATACAAGAGTTATGCAAACGTACTCGCGTTGACCACCCGACTGAGGTCGTTGAATTTCTTGCGGCATTATGTTGGGCTTCTGTCGACCAACATGCTGGCCGACACCTCCACGGCCACCTCTTCCCACATGGCCCTAAAAACCTGTGGAGTTTGCCTTCTCCCAGATGGAGGGAACAGTGCATCCATCCTTCTCTCCACTGCCCCCACCAATGTCTCCAATGCCAGGTCATTGAAACAAGTGGCCCTTCTATGAGGTATTGGAGCAGCCATTGCAGACCTTCCTTGAAGTTCTCGGTCAACTCCAGCAATAATGAAAATGACCAGGTGCTGCCTGAAACGGCATCCCCTTTAAGAACTGGATTGAGCAGCAGGCCGATTATCACTGAATGAAAGTCAGCTGAAATTGGGTGCAGCTCTGGTAATAGCACCCCATTGAGGCCATTAACGTCTCAGATACCGCCCCCCATAATTTCTGAGGGAAAAGTGCCCAATTTCCCACAATTTTGCAGCCCATCTCGCCAGGCGCTAAATTTTCAAACAGATAAAACTTAGCACCCAAACGTGGCGCTACCCAATTTCGCCCCATTAATGCCTTCATCAGCATTTTAACTTGAAGGGCTCAGCACCTCCATACACATGGGGCTCAATTTTCCCAAGTATTTGCTCTTTTTTTTTGGAGTACACTGCTTTTTCTGGTCTAACTTAAAAATCCCCAGTTTCCCCAATCAATTTGCACCAGTGTAACTGACTTAGTTACGTTTTTTTTAGGTAAGTTTTTTTCTCAATAGGGACGTTACCAGCCACCTACGCCAATTCTGGCCATTTAGGCAACTTTGGCCAGCTAATAGTTACTCCATTTCTCTTAGGCCAGCATATGTGGCCACTCGAGAAAACCCTTGCGGAATGTAAGAGAATCAGCGCAGGTAAGTACATCGGAGACCATTCGGCCTGGGCTAGGGGCGGGAAGCGGAGTGGACCTGGACCGGCATGAAATCGGGGGCCAGAGAGCGGCGGGAAGGCACCTGAGAGGCTCGGGGTGAAGGGAGCGACCTTGGCCGGCACAAAATCAGGGGCCACAGACAGGTCCTCACCACAGCGGACCAGGAAGACACCTCACTTGGGAACCGGAGAGGGTCGCAGACAGCCGATCTGAAGGCTTGGTGCCTGGGGAGGGGGAAGGGAGAGAGAGGTCACAAGACTCAAGGGGGGTGGGGGGGGGGGGCGGTGGAGGGAGAGAGGAGAGGACAAAAGATCTTTGGGTGTGGTCCATTCATACAGACCTTGGGGAGAGAGAGAACTGCAAACCTATGCTGCCTGCTTTCCTGCCGTTTTGAGCTTTGAAAGTTTAACTTTAAGTATGGGGGCAATACTGACAATGCCATACCTTGTGCGAGCGTTCTGCATCATTGTGCTACGTAGGAGACAATTGATTAGAGCTCATCACGTCAGGAACATCAGAACCGGTACGGTGCTGGGCAGGAGTCCTTACTCACCTCGGGAATATCGAGACAGGCATTCGTACCTGCACCTGAGTGATGCAGACTGTGTCAGAAGGCTGTGTTTCCGCAGAGAAGTTGTCCGTGAGATCTGTGAGTTGCTGAGACCTGACCTGCAGCCGAGAAGCATCAGGAGGACTGCTTTGTCAGTTGAAGTGAAGATTACAGCTGCACTTTCATTTTATGCCTCTGGATTGTTTCAAGCTACAACTGGAGATGTGTGCGCCATCTCTCAACATGCAATACATGTCTCCATTCGCCAGGTCACGGCTGCACTGTATGCAAGGAGGAATGACTTCAAGTTCCCAATGACCGCCCTAGCAATCCATGACAGGGCTGTGGGGTTCTCAAGGATTACTGGCTTCCCAAAAGTACAGGGCTGCATTGATTGCACCCACATCGCCTTGCGAGCATTTTTGGAGGATTCCGAGATGTTCAGGAACAGAAAAGGCTTCCACTCCATTAATGTGCAGCTCGTGTGTGACGACATGCATCGCATCATGTCAATCGATACAAGATACCGTGGGAGCACCCATGATGCGTTCATCCTACACGACAATGTTATATCTGCCATGTTTCAGCAGCAGCCAGAAGGGCGGAGCTGGTTACTGGGAGACAAAGGGTACGGCCTCGCCACCTGGCTCATGACGCCCCTACGCGTAACCCAGATGGAAGCTGACCGTGAATACAACATGTCGCACATTGCCGCGCGCAGCATCATAGAGAGGACCATTGGCATCTTGAAACAGCATTTCCGATGCCTGGACCATTCCGGAGGCTACTTGCAATACTCCCCTGAGATTGTCGGTCAGTTCACTGTTGTGTGCTGCATAACTTAGCCATCATGAGACAGCAGCAGCTGGTAGTGGAAGACCCACCTGCAGTGAGAGTGGCTGAAGATAATGATGTGGAAGATGCAGGTGATGAGCAGGAGGAGGAGGATGATGACGAGGATGAGGAAACCATGTAAGTGCCTGAGGCCGGAGCACAACGGCCGAGGAGGGCGGACCATCGTGCTCCCTTAACGATTGCTCGAGCCTCACGCCAGCAGTTCATCCATGAATGCTTTACTGATGCCTGAGGGCTCAGCGACAACTATTGCACGTGGACATGTTTATTGTTTGGAGCTGTTCCGTAATGTTGTGTTATGTTAATGGAACATGATTCAGTTTTAATGTAAAATATATTTTATTCAAAAGTTTACAATGTACTTAACTTTACTGTAATAAAATAATTCTTATCAAACTTTACTTTAGTATGACTCTTTAAGATCTCTTAAAAACTTTAAGATCACTTATAAACTTGTAAATTTACATAACTTACAAAACACTTTTAATGTGAGAACAGTAACAACATCAACAACAACAGCAGCAAAGAAAGGCTGCACCCATCTCTCATCCCCCTCAGTCTAACACCACCCGCTGCTCTTGGTCTTGGACTCTCCACCACCCCTGCCCGCAGGCGGTGGCACAGTGATTTTGGGCTTGGTACCAAGCTTATTCCTTCTAACATCTCTGGTAATGCGCACTTCTTGATGGGGAGGTGGGGGGAGTCAGGTAGTAATGTGGAGGGCCCGGCTTGGGGCTCTTCAGAGGCTGGTGTGGGGATTGCAGTGGGAGTGGCAGTCGATTCTGTCATTGGGCGCGGGGTCTGGGCGTGTTCCCTTATTGCAGCAGCTAATTCTCACATGCTGTCCCTCATGCACCCTGACAGTGTCTCAGCGGACTGAAACATTCCCTCCCTCTACTACCCCTGACATTCCCTCCCTCATGGCCACTGCCGTGCTTTACACTACCTCTGACACTCCCTCCCTCATGGCCATTGACATGGTTTGCACTACCTCTGACATTCCTTCCTTCATGGACACTATTCCTCGCTGATGGTCCTGGCGAGTGTTGTTACTTCTCCCGACAGTCCCGCTACCTCATCACTCACCCCACTGATGGTGTCCAGGAGTGATCGGGTAAGGTCAGTGCTCTCCGCACTCAATGACATCATTTGAACCACATCTGTTACATCCTGCATCTCAGGAGAGCATGGTCGAGTTCGCCTTCCCCTCACCCTGGGTCTGCCTCGCTGCATACCACGGGACCCGCAGCCTTGGACGGTGGGGCCCTGGGTGTGTCTCACTGCATCCCACTGGGACCCGCAACCTGGGACAATGGGGCCCTGGATGTGACTTGTTGCACCCCAACAATGGAACCCGCAGCCTCGGAAGGTGGGAAACCATAGAATGTCCCACCGGCACTCAATCCGCTAGTCACGGAAGGGGCTGTCAACTCCATGACCACCACCTCCTCAAGATTCAGTAGAGCAATGTGGCCTTCATCCATCTCCATCCCCTCCCTCTCTCTCACCCCCATGTTGGTCTGAAGGGTTGGATTGGAAGATGTTCTCCTCGTCAGGCTCGTCCGTGTCTGAATCTTCTGCATCTTCAGGATTGGCCTCAGATTCTTCAAAATATAACAGAACAGTCAACTGGTTAGCAGCAGAGGAGGGGGCAGGATGAGTGACATGAGTAGGCTCACACATAGCAGGCCAGGCAGCAAGTTGATTTGAAGGGCCATGATGAATTTTCAGGACTTACCTTTCCCTCGAGTGTGGGCCCAGCTTGTGCAGTACTGATTGTTTTTCTCCAGGCAGGACTCATCAAAGCAGCGACCCACTCTTCCAAGGGTATCAGTGGGTGCAGATTTGGCAGGCCTCCTCCTGTTCGAGTTCTTTCCCTTTTGTTGTGGGCCAATTTCCTCAGCAAAGATGAAAATGCAACTATTTAGAGAGGGTGTCTTTCTGCTGAGTGGGACATATACAGCTGGTCACATTTACAATTGCATTGAATAAATGAATATATTACTTACACTAACTACTTGACCAAGGTCCTGCCATTTCTTTTTACACTGGCTTCCAGATCTCTTGATGTTCACCACTGCACAGTAATCTTCTGCAACTTGGTTTCTTCATTCATTTTGGTGGCACTTTTATGTGACCTCTGCTGGTGTCCAGCTCCTGCCATCTGTTTTTAATCACAGTAACTAGTGTCTCTACTTCTTCCACCAAGAAATTCTTTGTCCTTGGTCTACATTGCTATATTGCTGCAGCTGCTCTCAGACACACACAGCACTTTTTCAAAAGCTCTCAGACGCACAGTACTGCTTCTGCATGCAGTTTGCAATTTTTCAAAACACAGCACTCCTTCTGGCACACACACAAAGTTGCTCTTTAAAAATGGCCAATTGCTAACTCGGAGCTCTACTGCGCATGCACGGCCATTTCAAAAACGGCACTTTTTCCCCCGCGCATGCGCAGAAGGCCTGGCTCTTTTTTTCCAGCACAAGCCGCAGGTTCCACCCCCCGAGGTGACTGGCCACGCAGCACGGCTGCAGATTAGAGGCCAAATATTGGGGAAACTACGAAGATTCTTTCCTGGCGCATCTATTCACATAATTAAGCGGCGCAACTCAGGCAAGTACGCCAGAAAACAGGCTCGGGGAAAATTAAGCCCATGGACTTGGACTTGATATATTTGTTAAGTGCTGTGACTGTTAACTGAATCCAGAATTTACAGACTAAACATATGTAGTGCACCAAATTTCCCAGCACACATAAGCTGAAATACTGACCTATATTTTGTTAGTCTCTAGAGGTTCTTGCTCAGTTGTTTACCAGAATTATTTGAAGAAAGGTTAAAGGACAAATTTTAAAAGCTTTGTTCAGGTGCAGTTTATTTAGTGATTTTTCTAAAGATACACTGTGATCTGGGTGGATGTGTGTGAAAGAACGGGGCAGATTATATTGATTACATACCTGCTGTCCTGTTTGTTTCATGTTCTGTGAAAGCATATTAAACTGAGAGATTACGCGAGCACAGTAGTGTAGTGATTAATAATCCAGAGAACCTGAATTCAAATCTCATTGTGGTAGTTTAAGGATTTAAATCCAGATCTGGAAATAAAAAGATGGTATTAGTAAAAGTGACCATAATACTGTTGGATTTTCCTAAAAAGCCACAGGCTCACTAATGTCCTTTAGGGAAGGACACTTGCTGCCTTTACCTGGTCTGGCCTATATGTGACTCCAGTCCCAACCAATGTGGTTGACTGTTAAGTACCCTTTGAAGTGGCCTAGCAAACCACTCAGTTGTATCAAATCACTACAGAGAATAAAATGGGGTGCATCACTCAGCTGCAACCTGGGCATTGGATTCGGACATGACAAAGACACACCCAGCCCAGTCGACCCTCCAAAATCCTGCTCACTAACATCTGGGCAGTGATGCCAAAAGTTGAAAGACCCACAGATTAGTTAAGCAACAGCCTGACATAGTCACATTCACAGAATCATATATATCACCCAACATCCCAGACTCCTCCATGACCATCCCTGGGTTTATCCTGTTCCACCGACAGGATAGACCCTCCAGACAATATGGGAGGGTGGGGGGGGAGGTGAGGCCCTGGAAGTCTTCAACATTAACTCCGGACGCTATGGGCAAGGAAACTTCCTGCTGATTCACCTATCTCCCTCTTTCAGCTGATAAATTTGTATTCCTCCATGTTAAACACCACTTTGAGGAAGCACTGAGGGTAGCAAGGGTGTACTCTGGGTGGGGGACTTCAATGTCCATCACCAAGAATAGCTCGCTACTACCACCACTGACCGAGCTGGCCGAATCCTGAAGGACATAGGTGGTTAGAGAACCAACACAAGAAAATAACCTACTTGAACTTGTCCTCACCAATCAAACTGTCGTAGGTGCGTCTGTCCATGATAGCATTGGCAGAAATGACCACTGCACAGTCCTCATGGAGAACAGGTTCTGTCTTCACACCGAGGACACCCTCCATCGTGTTGTGTGGCACTTACCACCGTATTTAGTGGGATAGAAACATAGAAACATAGAAACATAGAAAATAGGTGCAGGAGCAGGCCATTCAGCCCTTCTAGCCTGCACCGCCATTCAACGAGTTCATGGCTGAACATGAAACTTCAGTACCCACTTCCTGCTTTCACGCCATACCCCTTGATCCCCCGAGTAGTAAGGACTTCATCTAACTCCCTTTTGAATATATTTAGTGAATTGGCCTCAACTACTTCCTGTGGTAGAGAATTCCACAGGTTCACCACTCTCTGGGTGAAGAAGTTTCTCCTTATCTCGGTCCTAAATGGCTTACCCCTTATCCTTAGACTGTGACCCCTGGTTCTGGACTTCCCCAACATTGGGAACATTCTTCCTGCATCCAACCTGTCCAAACCCGTCAGAATTTTAAACGTTTCTATGAGGTCCCCTCTCACTCTTCTGAACTCCAGTGAATACAAGCCCAGTTGATTCAGTCTTTCTTGATACGTCAGTCCCACCATCCCGGGAATCAGTCTGGTGAATCTTCGCTGCACTCCCTCAACAGCAAGTATGTCCTTCCTCAAGTTAGGAGACCAAAACTGTACACAATACTCCAGGTGTGGCCTCACCAAGGCCCTGTACAACTGTAGCAACACCTCCCTGCCCCTGTACTCAAATCCCCTCGCTATGAAGGCCAACATGCCATTTGCTTTCTTAACCGCCTGCTGTACCTGCATGCCAACCTTCAATGACTGATGTACCATGACACCCAGGTCTCGTTGCACCTTCCCTTTTCCTAATCTGTCACCATTCAGATAATAGTCTGTCTCTCTGTTTTTACCACCAAAGTGGATAACCTCACATTTATCCACATTATACTTCATCTGCCACGCATTTGCCCACTCACCTAACCTATCCAAGTCACTCTGTAGCCTCATAGCATCCTCCCCGCAGCTCACACTGCCACCCAACTTAGTGTCATCCGCAAATTTGGAGATACTACATTTAATCCCTTCGTCTAAATCATTAATGTATAATGTAAACAGCTGGGGCCCCAGCACAGAACCCTGCGGTACCCCACTAGTCACTGCCTGCCATTCCGAAAAGTACCCATTTACTCCTACTCTTTGCTTCCTGTCTGACAACCAGTTCTCAATCCACGTCAGCACACTACCCCCAATCCCATGTGCTTTAACTTTGCACATTAATCTCCTGTGTGGGACCTTGTCGAAAGCCTTCTGAAAGTCCAAATATACCACATCAACTGGTACTCCTTTGTCCACTTTATTGGAAACATCCTCAAAAAATTCCAGAAGATTTGTCAAGCATGATCTCCCTTTTACAAATCCATGCTGACTTGGACCTATCATGTCACCATTTTCCAAATGCGCTGCTATGACATCCTTAATAATTGATTCCATCATTTTACCCACTACTGAGGTCAGGCTGACCGGTCTATAATTCCCTGCTTTCTCTCTCCCTCCTTTTTTAAAAAGTGGGGTTACATTGGCTACCCTCCACTCGATAGGAACTGATCCAGAGTCAATGGAATGTTGGAAAATGACTGTCAATGCATCCGCTATTTCCAAGGCCACCTCCTTAAGTACTCTGGGATGCAGTCCATCAGGCCCTGGGGATTTATCGGCCTTCAATCCCATCAATTTCCCCAACACAATTTCCCGACTAATAAAGATTTCCCTCAGTTCCTCCTCTTTAATAGACCCTCTGACCACTTTTATATCCGGAAGGTTGTTTGTGTCCTCCTTAGTGAATACTGAACCAAAGTACTTGTTCAATTGGTCTGCCATTTCTTTGTTCCCCGTTATGACTTCCCCTGATTCTGACTGCAGGGGACCTACATTTGTCTTTACTAACCTCTTTCTCTTTACATACCTATAGAAACTTTTGCAATCCGCCTTAATGTTCCCTGCAAGCTTCTTCTCGTACTCCATTTTCCCTGCCCTAATCAAACCCTTTGTCCTCCTCTGCTGAGTTCTAAATTTCTCCCAGTCCTCAGGTTCGCTGCTATTTCTGGCCAATTTGTATGCCACTTCCTTGGCTTTAATACTATCCCTGATTTCCCTAGATAGCCACGGTTGAGCCACCTTCCCTTTTTTATTTTTACGTCAGACAGGAATGTACAATTGTTGTAATTCATCCATGCGTTCTCTAAATGTCTGCCATTGCCCATCCACAGTCAACCCCTTAAGTATCATTAGCCAATCTATCTTAGCCAATTCATGCCTCATACCTTCAAAGTTACCCTTCTTTAAGTTCTGGACCATGGTCTCTGAATTAACTGTTTCATTCTCCATCCTAATGCAGAATTCCACCATATTATGGTCACTCTTCCCCAAGGGGCCTCGCACAATGAGATTGCTAATTAATCCTCTCTCATTACACAACACCCAGTCTAAGATGGCCTCCCCCCTAGTTGGTTCCTCGACATATTGGTCTAGAAAACCATCCCTTATGCATTCCAGGAAATCCTCCTCCACCGTATTGCTTCCAGTTTGGCTAGCCCAATCTATGTGCATATTAAAGTCACCCATTATAACTGCTGCACCTTTATTGCATGCACTCCTAATTTCCTGTTTGATGCCCTCCCCAACATCACTACTACTGTTTGGAGGTCTGTACACAACTCCCACTAACGATTTTTGCCCTTTAGTGTTCTGCAGCTCCACCCATATAGATTCCACATCATCCAAGCTAATGTCTTTCCTAACTATTGCATTAATCTCCTCTTTAACCAGTAATGCTACCCCACCTCCTTTTCCTTTTATTCTATCCTTCCTGAATGTTGAATACCCCTGGATGTTGAGTTCCCAGCCCTGATCATCCTGGAGCCACGTCTCCGTAATCCCAATCACATCATATTTGTTAACATCTATTTGCACAATTAATTCATCCACCTTATTGCGGATACTCCTTGCATTAAGACACAAAGCCTTCAGGCTTGTTTTTTTAACACCCTTTGTCCTTTTAGAATTTTGCTGTACAGTGGCCCTTTTTGTTCTTTGCCTTGGGTTTCTCTGCCCTCCACTTTTCCTCATCTCCTTTCTGTCTTTTGCTTTTGCCTCCTTTTTGTCTCCCTCTGTCTCCCTGTATAGGTTCCCATCCCCCTGCAATATTAGTTTAACTCCTCCCCAACAGCACTAGCAAACACTCCCCCTAGGACATTGGTTCCGGACCTGCCCAGGTGCAGACCGTCCGGTTTGTACTGGTCCCACCTCCCCCAGAACCGGTTCCAATGCCCCAAGAATTTGAATCCCTCCCTGCTGCACCATTGTTATTAGATTTAATCCCCTATTACTATGTTTCTATGTTTCTATGACAAGGACAGTAGATACATGAGAATACAATCGTGACTTGGACATATATCACCATTCCTTCATCGTCGCTTGGTCAACTCCCTACCTAACAGCACTCCTGGGAATACCATCACCACATGGATTGCAGCGGTTCAAGAAGAACACACATCACCACCTTCTCAAGGGCAACTAGAGACGGGCAACAAATGCCAGTGACACCCATATCCCGAGAATGAATAATACATTTTTAAAATCCTTTTTCCAAAAATCTCTATTAAATTGGGAAAACACAGCTTACTTTAAAAAATTCCATGCTGGCTGCTTTTCATTAACCTGTACATTTCTAAAAGCTCACTAATTTTACTTCACATAACAGATTTTAGGGTTTGCCTATAACTGACAGACTAATTGTTCTACAGTTTCCTGGTGTAACTGACATTAGACTAATTGGTCTATAGCTACCTGGTTTAACTGACATTAGACTAACTGGGCTATAGTTACTCGGTTTTTCCTCTCTTCTTGAACAAAGGTGCTAAATTGGCTGTTCTCCAGTCGTAAAGCATAGAATCATAGAAGTTTACAGCATGGAAGGAGGCCATTTCGGCCCATCGTGGCCAACAAGAGGCTATCCAGCCTAATCCCACTTCCATCACTAGATCCATAACCCTGCAAGTGCACATCCGAGTACTTTTTAAATGTGGTGAGGGTTTCTGCCTCTACCATCCTTCCGGGCAGTGAGTTCCAGACTCCCACACCCTCTGCATGAAGAAATTTCTCCTCAAATCCCCTCTAAACCTTCTACCAATTACTTTAAATTTATGCCCCCTAGTTGTTGATCCCTCTTAAGGGAAACAGGCCCTTTCTATCCACTATATCTAGGCCCCTCATAATTTTATACACTTCAATGAGGTCTGCCCTTAGCCTACAGGAAAACAAACCCAGCCTATCCAATCTGTCCTCATAGCTAAGATTCTCCACTCCTGGCAACATCCTCGTAAATATCCTCTGTACCCTCTCCAGTGCAATCACGTCCTTCCTGTAATGCGGTGACCAGAACTGCACACAGTACTCCAGCTACGGCCCAACCAGTGTTTTATACAGTTCAAGCATAATCCACCTGCTCTTATATTCTATGCCTCAGCTAAAAAAGGCAAGCATATTCTGTATGCCTTCTTAGTCTCCTTATCCACCTGGCCTGCTACCTTCAGGGATCTGTGGACATGCACTCCTAGGTCCCTTTGTTCCTCTACACTTCTCAGTGTCCTACCATTTAATGTGTATTCCCTTTCCTTGTTAGCCCTCCCCAAATGCATGACCTCACACTTCTCCGGATTAAATTCCATTTGCCACTGTTCTGCCCACCTGACCAGTAGATTTATATCTTCCTGCAGTCTGCGATTTCTTCTTCATTATCAACCACACAGCCTATTTTTATATCATCTGCAAACTTATTAATCATACTCCCTATATTCAAGTCTAGATCATTGATGTATACCATAAAAAGCAAGTGACCTAGTGCTGTAACAAAAACACCCATCAAACATTACCCTTTACTTCCTGCCTCTGAGCCAATTTTGGATCCAACTTGCCACTTTGCTTTGGGTCCCATCGGCTTTTACTTTCGTGACCAGTCTGCCATGTGGGACCTTATCGAAAGCTTTGCTAAAATCCATATACACGACATCATATTTGTTATGTATGCAACCCTAGGTAACCTGTATCATAGTGCCACCAGAGGGCATACCTGTTAGAGTCCCAAGGATCCCAGCATCCCTTGGGAGCACTGTATATAAGCAGGCCTCCCATGCTATACAGGCACTCTGGAGTTTGAATAAAGGAGCTAAGGTCACACTTACTCATGTCCACAGTACTTTGTTACATTACTTTATTATGAGCATAACAACTGGCGACGAGACAACAAACAATCACGCGAAAATGCAGAGAACTGTTGGTATCCTGGAAAAATTCTCAGAAGGGGACGATTGGGAGACCTTCGTGGAGAGACTCGACCAATACTTCGCGGCCAACGAGCTAGAAGGGAACGAAAACGCTGCCAACGAAGGGCGATCCTCCTCACCATCTGTGGGGCAACAACCTATGGCCACATGAAGAATCTTCTAGCTCCGGTGAAACCAACAACCAAATCGTATGAAGAACTGTGTGCACTGGTCCAGGAGCACCTAAATCCAAAGGAAAGCGTTCTGATGGCAAGGTATCGATTTTACATGTGTCTGAAGGCCAGGAAGTGGCGAGCTACGTCGCTGAACTAAGGCGCCTTGCAAGACATTGCAAATTCGATGGATTTCTTGAGCAAATGCTAAGAGAATTCTTTGTGCTTGCCACTGGCCATGAGGTCATCCTTCACAAACTATTGACCGTTGAAACACTGAACCTGAGCAAAGCCATAACGATAGCCCAGGCATTTATGTCCACCAGCGATAACACCAAACAAATTTTGCAGCATAAAGAGGTTTCGGCAAGTACGGTACACAAAATAACGACGTTTTCAGGCAGGAATGCATATGGCAGAACGTACACGCCTGCAGCTGCACGACCTCAGATGACCCAGAGTCCGCCATCAATCGTTAATGCGAGGCAGTTAACACCTTGTTGGTGCTGCGGAGGTGATCATCGAGCCCATCAGTGCCGCTTCAAACACTGTGTGGAAAGGCTGTGGAACAATGGGACACCTCCAGCAAATGTGCAGACGAGCTGCAAACCCTGCAAACCACCACGTTGCAGAGGAGGATCGATCCATGGCGGATCAAACTGAACTAGAGACTCGAACCGAGGAGGCAGAAGTATACGGGGTGCACACCTTCACCACGAAATGTCCACCGATCATGCTAAAAGTCGAACTGGACAGAATTCCAGTATCCATGGAATTGGACATGGGAGCGAGTCAGTCTATCATGAGCAAAAAGGCCTTCGACAGGCTGCAGTGCAACAAGGCACACAGGCCCAAGCTTAGCCCCATTCATACCAAGCTAAGAACTTACACTAAAGAGCTGATCCCTGTAATTGGCAGCGCAGCAGTAAAAGTCTCCTATGATGGAGCAGTGCACGAACTCCCACTGTGGATTGTACCAGGAGATAGCCCCACACTGTTTGGCAGAAGCTGGCTGGGAAAAATCCGCTGGAACTGGGATGACATCTGAGCGCTTTCGTCCGTCGACGCCGCCTCATGTGCCCAGGTTCTGAGCAAGTTCCCGTCGTTGAGCCAGGCATCAGAAGTTTCTCGGGGGCGAAGGTGCAGATCCACTTGGTTTTCAGTACACGACCCACCCACCACAAGGCATGGGCGGTGCCAAATATGATGCGAGAGAAAGTGGAAATTGAGCTGGACAGGCTGCAGCGAGAAGACATCATCGCGCCGGTGGAGTTCAACGAGTGGGCCAGTCCGATTGTTCCGGTTCTCAAAGGCGATGGCATGGTCAGAATTTGTGGGGACTATAAAGTAACGATTAACCGTTTTTTGCTACAGTACCAGTACCCGCCACCCAAGGCAGACGACCTATTTGCGACCCTGGCTGGAGGAAAGACGTTCCCCCAGTTGGTCCTGACCTCGGCCTACATGACGCAGGAGCTGGCAGAATCTTCGAAAGGCCTCACCTGCATCAACACACACAAAGGTCTGTTCATCTACAATAGATGCCTGTTTGAGATTCAGTCGGCCGTGGCAATCTTTCAAAGGAACATGGAGAGCCTGCTAAAGTCGGTTCCGCGCACTTTTTCCAGGTTTTCCAGGACTGGTCACAGGTTGAAGAACCTGGAAGAGGTTCTAAGTCGGCTAGATCACGTGGGACTCAGGTTGAAACGCTCAAAGTGTGTTTTCCTGGCGCCAGAGGTCGAGTTCTTAGGGAGAAGAATCGCGGCAGATGGCATCAGACCGCAGACGGCATCAGACCCACCGACATCAGGACGGAGGCCATCAAGAACGTGCCGAGACCACAGAATGTAACGGAGCTGCGGTCGTTCCTGGGACTCCTCAACTATTTTGGTAATTTCCTATCCGGGTTAAGCATCGTGCTAGAACCTCTACATGTGTTGCTACGCAAGGGAGATGCCTGGGTATGGGGGAAATCATAAGAGACTGCTTTTGAGAAAGCCAGAAATCTCTTAAATTCCAACAAACTGCTTGTTTTGTATAACCCATGTAAATATTTAGTGCTAGCTTGCGATGCGTCTTCATACGGGGCTGTACAAGCTAACGACGCGGAAACATTGCAACCGGTCGCCTATGCATCCAGGAGTTTGTTCAAGGCCGAAAGGGCCTACAGCATGATTGAAAAAGAAGCTCTGGTATGCGTTTACGGGGTGAAAAAAATGCACTAGTATCTGTTTGGTCTCAAGTTTGAGTTAGAAACTGACCATAAGCCAATCATATCGCTATTCTCAGAGAGTAAAGGGATTAATACCAATGCCTCTGCCTGCATTTAAAAATAGGCGCTCACGCTGTCTGCATATAACTATGTAATCTGCCAAAGACCAGGCTCGGAGAATGCTCTGATGCTCTCAGTCAGTTACCATTGCCCACCACCGGGGTGGAAATGGCACAGCCTACAGACTTGCTCTTGGTGATGGATGCATCACCCGTTATGGCCCACCAGATCAGGACCTGGACCAGCCAGAATCCTTTACTGTCCCTTGTAAAAAACTGTGTCCTCCATAGGAGCTGGTCCAGCGTCCCAGCGGAGATGCATGAAGAGATCAAGCCGTTCCAGCGGCGCAAAGACGAAATGTCCATACAGGTGGACTGTCATTTGTGGGGCAATCGCGTGGTTTTGCCTAAGAAAGGCAGGGAAACGTTCATGCGTGACCTACACAGTACCCACCCAGGCATAGTAATGATGAAAGCTATAGCCAGATCCCATGTGTGGTGGCCCGGCATCGACTCAGATTTGGAGCCAATGCAACACTTGCTCTCAACTGAGCAATGCACCCAGAGAAGCACCGCTAAGTTTGTGGTCATGGCCCTCCAAACCGTGGTATAGGATCCACGTTGCCTTTGCGGGCCCGTTTCTAGACAAAATGTTTTTGGTTGTTGTGGATGCTTATTCAAAATGGATTGAATGTGTAATAAGTCTGTAAGCACGTCCATTGCCACCATCGAGAGCCTACGAGCCATATTCGCCATGCACTGCCTGCCTGATGTCCTTGTCAGTGACAGTGGGCCATGCTTCACCAGCGCTGAATTCAAGGAATTCATGACCTGCAATGGGATCAAGCACATCACATCTGCCCCGTTCAAATCGCATCCAACGGCCAGGCAGAATGGGCAGTCCAAACCATCAAGCAAAGCTTGAAACGTGTGTCTGAAGGCTCCTTGCAGACCCGCCTGTCCCGAGTCCTGCTCAGCTACCGCACCAGACCCCACTCGCAGACAGGGGTTTCCCCAGCCGAGCTGCTCATGAAAAGGGCACTCAAAACAAGGCTCTCTCTTGTCCACCCTGATCTCCATGATCACGTCGAGGGCAGGCGGCATCAACAAACCATGCACCATGATCGCACAAACTTGTCACGCGATATTGAAGTCAATGACCCTGCATTTGTACTCAACTCTGGACACGGTCCCAAATGGCTTGCTAACACCTTCATAGCCAAAGAAGGGAGTAGGGTGTTTCAGGTCAAACTTGCTAATGGACTAACTTGCAGAAAGCATTTGGACCAAACCAAACTGCGATTTACAAACAGCCACGAGCAACCCGAAGAGCAACCACCAACTTTGACCCTCCAACACACACACAAGTGGCAACCGACATCACGGTCGACCATGAAGCTGAACTCACCATCCCCAGCAACCCGGCAAGGCCAGCTGCCCAACAGCCCAGCGAAGAACCAACCAACTCACCCACACCTACATTTATACCGAGACAATCGACAAGGGAGCGAAAAGCCCCAGATCGTCTCGCCCTGTAAATAAGTGTACTGTTGACTTTGGGAGGGAGTGATGTTATGTATGCAACTCTAGGTAACCTGTATCATACTGCCACCAGAGGGCATACCTGTTGGAGTCCCAAGGATCCTTGGGAACACTGTTTATTAGCAGGCCTCCCATGCTGTACAGGCACTCTGGAGTTTGAATAAAGGAGCTAAGGTCACACTTACTCATGTTCACAGTACTTCGTTACATTACTTTATTATGAGCATAACAATACGCACTGCCCTCATCGACCCTCCTGGTTGCTTCCTTGAAAAATTCAATCAAGTTAATCAGACACGACCTTCCCTTAACAAATCCGTGCTGACTGTCTCTGATTAACCCGTGTCTTTCTAAATGTAGATTTATCCTGTCGTTCAGGATTTTTTCCAATAATTTTTCCACAACTGAGCATGATAAGGAGGAGTGAATATTGTTCCCAGAGTCTGTTTTCTCCTCTCTGACTTGTTTGAACAGCCTAAGGTGGAACCATCTGATCCACTTTGAGTTCTGCTCATTTTTTCAGAACTAATTCCTTTTCTCCAGTTATCTTGAACAGTTGTCCCATGAATCAGTCTCACTCTCACATGCTCGACACTTTCACTCCCACCAGCATTTATAAAAACCAATGCAAAATATTTAGTTAATATCTCTGCCATACCTTCATTTTTCACAGTTAGCTGCCCTCAACCTGAATGGTCGCACCCTCTCTTAACTATTCTTTCACTTTTCAAATGTTTATATCCAGACCCCATGAAGTCTCTTGGTATCAGGTCAAGCATGGGCAAGGAAACCTCCTGCTGATTACCACCTACTGCCCTCCCTCAGCCGAGCCCCGAGCCAGGGGGAGAGTGGCAGACAGAGAGAACCGGCAGGCAACTGAGGGGGGGAGAGAGAGAGTCTGGTTTGGGGCAGGGGTGGGGGGGAAGAGAGCCTGGATTGGGCAGGGGGGGGGGTTGGGGAAAGAGAGGCTGGTTTGGGGGGATGGGGGGGGGGGGGGGGAAGAGAGCCTTGTTTTGGGGGGGGGGGGCGAGAAAGCCTGGTTTTGTTGGGGTGGAGGGGGGGGGGAAAGAGAGCCTGGTTTTGTGGAGGAGAGGAAAGCCTGGCTCGGGGTGGGGGGGGCGGACAGGGGGAGAGAGAGAGACGGGAGGAGAGGGAATTCAGGGAAGACAAATCATGTTCTTCCAACCCCCTTAATACCCAAACCCGTCATCGTTGGAATGGATGAAATCCAGAAGTCACGACACTGACACTTCGTACCCAATAAACCTATTAACAATCCGCACACGATGCCCCATTTATGGCGGGGAGTGAGTGGGTGGGGGTTAAGGTCATACAATTGCACTTGGGTAACGGACTTAGGCTGGTGGAGGGATACACTTGCTCTGGGGTAAGGAGGGACTTCGGCTGGGAGAGGCAGCACTTGTGCTGGGGTTAGAGACTTTGACTTGGGGAGGGATGCACTTGCGCTGGGGTAAGGAAGGACTTCGGCTGGGGGAGGGATGTGTCCTTTCTGACTTCTGAAGTCAAAATGGATCATGTTATAATGTGCAAAGTTAGGCTGGACAGTTCTATTTACACATTCCAGAGAAACTTCTGGGTGTGGCTTATCCTCCAAGGGAACCAATCCGCAATAGGCCATATGATAATGGAGAGTCAATCAGCGAAACGGCTGCAATTCAGTTAGTACAAATAAACGCATCCTATTAGTTATGTCTCCCTAATGTGACATTACAACATAAACATGTTCCATCTACATGCGGATATGTATTGCCTGATATGTCACTACGCCAAATGAGGTTACTGCTCCCTTCCCCAAGCGCACATGCGTACTACTACTATTCTCTGTTCATTGACTGTCAGATATGACCAATTTCTCTTTGATTCTAATTACAGAACGAGTTATTTATCTCTTACACGCCCCCTCTACATCCAAACTAGCTGACACTATTTCTGCTCATTAAAATTCCTTTCTTACATCTTCCCACAATTGATTCCTGTTTGTTTCAAAACTCAGGGACTGATGTCACTCCATAATCACAACACGAGTTAGCTTATAAATATATATATATTTACATATATTCTACCTATTGCCCCTGATATTTACAGGGAGGGAGTGTGTTTGGAAAGGGACCCAGAAATCCTTGTTACACGGAGGTCCTGCAGAATTTAATGGTAGGACTGCGTTGTCATTTTTTAATTCTGTTCCACAATTGGTAGTTGGCTAGATTGAAAGATTGGCCAGCTGCCAGGCAGGAAAGCCTGTGATAGAAGCCCGTAGCCAAGAACAGTTGGGGATGGTTCCCGCCAATTGACAAAGATTGTGGGGCATAACAGGGAGTTGGAAAAGATCGTGGAGAAAAAGCGGGGGGTCGGACTCACAATCTGGAGGAACAGAAAGATTGCATGGATTTGGAAGGGGGGAGGTTGACCCACTCCTGCCCGTTGTGGGGGAGGAAGGGGTTTTAAAATTCCTCCCATTGTGTTTACATTTACATTCAACACAGGTTCACTCCTTCCATTTGCAATCTCATTCCTCCCACATCTTCACCTCCCAGATACACATTGGGAATCAGTGCTATTTTGTTGATTAAATCCATAATGGATTGGGTTGTAAGTACTGTCATTGAGCTACTTTATGTGGAATCATGGCCTGTATTTTAGACACAGGCTCTGCTTCCTTCAGGTTGAAGACTTGACGAAACTTGGTTACAGAATAAAGATTGAGCAGATAGAAAGTTGAGAATATTTAGACAAAATGGTGATCCAGAAATTCCCATTCTGTTCTTTAGAAGGCAGAAAATGTAGCTTGGAATGCACCATGTAATCTCATAAGGGCAAACAAGGAAACGGCGATTATATATCCAAGAAATTGGAAATAAATAAAGAATTTGAAAGCTGAGTAGAGGCAAAACCACAATCACATTTACAACAAATTAAGAATGACTAAAATGTTCTCAATTATATTTTGGGACATGCCCTTTGTAGCTCTAGAGCAAGGTGATTGTTTAGTGTTTGTGAGAAGCAATCCAGTAAGGTTATTTCTACTGTAAGACAAGAAGATGCAGGTGGCTATAAATGTATAAAGTTTCTGTTCCAAAGTTTTCTTAGAATTTATGTAACTCTTGAATTTACCCTTTCCGAATTGGAATTGATTAAGAACATAAGAAATAGGAGCAGGAGAAGGCCATTTGGCCCCTTGAACCTGCTCCGCCACTTAATAAGATCATGGCTGATCTGATCATGGACTCAGCTCCACTTCCATGCTCTCTCCTCTTAACCCTTTATTCCCTTCTTGCTCACAATTCTGTCTATCTCCGCCTTAAATATATTCAATGACCCAGTCTCCACAGCTTTCTGAGGCAGAGAATTCCACAGATATACAATCCTCTGAGAGAAGAAATTCTTCCTCATCTCAGTTTTAAATGGGCGGCCCCTTATTCTGAGACTAGTTTGCCCTATGAGTGGAACTATCATCTCTGCATCCACCTTGTCGAGCCCCCTCATTAGCTTATATGTTTCTATAAGATCACCTCTCATTCTTCTGAACTCCAATGATTATAGGCCCAACCTACTCAACTTATCCTTATAAATCAACCCCCTCAGGAATCAACCTAGTGAAGCTTCTCTGAACAGCTTCCAATGCAAGCATATCCATCCTTAAATACGGAGACCAAAACAGTATGCAGTACTCTCGGTGTGGCCTCACCAATACCCTGTACAGTTGTAGCAGGACTTCTCTGCTTTTATACTCCAACCCCTTGCAATAAAGGCCAACATTCCTTTTGCCTTCCTGATTACTTGATGTCCCTGCATACTAACTTTTTGTGTTTCATGTACAAGGACTCCAGGTCCCTTATACTGCAACACTTTACAATTTTTCTCCGTTTAAATGATAATTTGCTTTTCTATTTTTTTCTGCCAAAGTGGATAACCTCACATTTTCCCACATTATACTCCATCTGCCAAATTTTTGCCCACTCACTTAGCGTCTTTATATCCCTTTGCAGATTTTTTGTGTCCTCCTCACAATTTGCTTTCCCACCCATCTTTGTATCATCAGCAAATTTGGTTACATTGCACTCGGTTCCTTCATCCAAGTCATTAATATAGATTGTAAATAGTTGCGGCCCCAGCACTGATCCCTGCGGCATCCCACTTGTTACTCTTTGCCAACCAGAAAATGACCCATTTATCCCGACTCTCTGTCTCTGTTAGTTAGCCAATCCTCTATCCATATTAATATATTACCCCCAACACTATGAACTTTTGTGCAGTAACCTTTTATGTGGCACCTTATCGAATGCCTTCTGGAAATCCAAATACACCACATCCACTGGTTCCCCCTTATCCACCCTGCTCATTACATTCTGAAAAAACTCCAGCAAATTTGTCAAAGATGATTTCCCTTTCATAAAACCATGCTGACTCTGCTTGATTGAATTATGCTTTTCCAAATGTCTTGCTACTACTTCTTTAATAATGAACTCCAGCATTTCCCCAACGACAGATGTTAGGTGAACTGGTCTATAGTTTCCTGCTTTCTGTCTGCCTCCTTTTTTAAATAGGGGCGTTACATTTGCGATTTTTCAATCCGCTGGGACCTCCCCAGAATCCAAGGAATTTTGGTAGATTACAACCAATGCATCCACTATCCACCCACTATTGTAGCAAAAGTCGTTGGGCCGGATTTTCGGTCTTTTGCTGCCCCTCTTAGCACCCCGGAGGGGCGGCAATGACGGCAGTATTCACTTCCGGGCTGGCGGCCAGCCTCCAGCGCCCAGCCGGGACATTCGGTGGCAGTTTTGAGGGGGCGCAGCGCGCTACTGCCTGGAAGAGGCGAGCCAGTGTGCAACACCCCTGGTTGCAACGCCGGCTCGATTTTTGGCTGCCGCCCGATCCATAGTACTCTGTAGAGCACCCTAATGGGAACATCTGTGAAAGCGACCGGTGCGAGCTGTAGCGGCCGCAGTGAGGTAAATAATGTCGACCTCAGGTAAGTGTGATTGTTTTTTTTCGGTTTTTTTTGCAACTTATGTTGTGGTGGCGTGAGTTATGTATTGGGAAAGTTTTTGGTGGATTTTTTTCAGAGTTCCCCCCCCCCCCCCCCCCCCCCCCCGAGGCTGTTGAGCTCAGGATTTTCACTTGCTCAGCCAGCCTAGCTCCCTAAAAGAGGTGTGCAATGCCTCCCTTAGCGCTCTGCTCCAATCTCTGGGCCCAGCTGATGAATTTTGCAATGGCAGACGTAATCCATTTGCCGGCACAAAATTTACCGCTCCGCCCGGATTAATGCCGCAACAAAGACACTGCCAAATAAAGGGAGTATCTAAACAGCCATTTTTATGGGAAGTTTTCTGTGCCTGTCGAACCGAATTGTAAGTGTTTCTTTTCTGTGTCTTGTGGGCCGGGCTGTAAGAGATAGTTAAGATGAAGCTCAATCTTTTAATAGAGATATGTCGTGTAAAACATATGATATAGAGCTCAATTACAAGCATGCAAGAAATTTCAAAGAGGAGAACCATAACCAGATCTCTCAGCGGCATTCATCTTGCCTTTGGTGTGTCCTGCTGATCAGTCATGCTGGCTGTCAGCCCATCACTCCAATACATCTGCATAATAAGGTAACTCCAGGCTCCACACTCACTTCATTCCTAATGTCCTGCTTTAAAGTTCTATCAGTGTGCACTCATCTCAGTCAGCACAGAACTGATCAGTTAGCAAAACATCACATCCAAGTGATCAGTGTTTTGGCAGAATTTTAAAAACCACAATCTCGTCGGAGATAGAGGGAATTAACTGTTTGAAAATGACAGCTGTTAATGGGAAGAGGCTGAAAATCGAGCAAACAGGATTGAGGGCAGGTTTGATTTGTGCAACTGTTTAGTCCACAGTGGTTTAAAACAAAGGCAGCAAAATCAGTGGCGGATTGTGAGGAAAATCAGATGGTTGCCGAGGAAGATAGATTGGAGAAATTACTAAGTTTTGTTGGCAAACACTCAAATAGGCTCCAGTGCAGGGCGAGAGTTCTTCACACTTGGTCCAGTAAAGTGTGTACCTGTGCTTTATAAACATGCTTACAACTTTGGTATGCCAAGTGCACAGAGGAAGTAATTGTTTCAATTCCCCCTCCCATATCTCAAAAATATATACATTGCACTGATAATAAAAAGCTGCCAAAATTATGCTGCATTTGAATTAGAAGTATTTGGTGTTTGTATTAGGGTTCAGAAGTATGTATGTAGTGTTTGTATTAGGAGTCAGAAGTATGTATGTAGTGTTTGTATTAGAGGTTAGGAGTATGTGATGTTTGTTTCAGGTGTCACGATAGTCATCCAGGTGAAACAACGATTTACCAGTACTTCTTTCAATTTACTATACTGGGAACAGTTTGCTCTTTGTAAAAGTTAATAGTGTGTTTTCTTCTTCTTTCAGACGGATGTTGCCAATACAATGTGTGGCTATAAAACTCTTGATCAACAAGTATGTATTTTTTTAAAGATTTGATTTTATTTACCCTTCATTTCCAGCTAACGTTTCCCTTTCCCTTCTTCCTCTCCTAAAAGTGTTGTGCTGGATACACCCCAAAGCAGCCACCCTTCATGTGTGATTAGTTTGGGTTTCACCAGCATCACTTAGCTCCAAAACTCATTATAGCCTTGGTCCCAACATAAAAGAGGTGAGTGTGACTGCCCTTGACATCAAGGCAGCAAGTAAACGTGAAGTCAGTGGGGATCGGGGGAGACGTCTCCAGTGGCGGGAGTCATACCTGACACAAAGGAAATGTGGTTGTTGGAGGCGCTGCGGGAGTACCTTACCTTCACCACATGGACTATAGTGATTCAAAAAGATGGCCCTCCACCGCCTTCTCAATGGCAACTAGGGATGGGCAATAAATGCTGGCCTTGCTAGCGATGCCCATATGCTGGCAGGCTATACCAACTCTAAGCACATTGAGACCTAAATTAAACAATGTTACGCCTGTATAGAACGGGCACAATGATGACAATCAAGCAGAGTGACAGCCTGATTTGTGCAGGCATCCGGACCGCCGCTGAATTTTAAAAGTTATAATTCTTGTATACAGATTGGCTAGGAGTACTGTGCACAGGCTGGTTACAATTCCTGTATACAGATTGATTCCGAGTCCTGTGCGCAGGCTGGTTTTGGCCCCTACATGGAAACTTCACTAAAAATTGTCTTGACACTTGTTTGATTGCTGGAGAATGTTCTGATATGCAGCCCAGTAAATGTGTATAAGGAGATATATTTCATGGTGTCAGCACTACCATCAAACTTTTAAGAGAAAGGTAACTCTTCAGTGATCCATATTTTACATTTTATCCACAGCGTTTAACTCTCCTTCACACTATCTATGTCGGTGGGTGTACAAATGCGGTGCTGAATTGGTTCTTGGGACATTATGCAGCCATGGCTGGCCTTCTGTTGGGTATAATAGTACCACAGGTAAACCTTTGCTTTATTATAGGCTTATTTAATGACCAAAGCATAGAGAGAATCATCAGGATTTTCTCAATGATGTTTGTATAGATTTGGCATGGTATTTATTCCTTGTGCATGCATATGCACTAATTAATAATGTTTCCCTCTGACACTCATCGGCCTTAATCCACAAGTGAATGAGCCGGGTGACCTGCTCACAGAATATGATGATGGTGCTGCGAACTGGAGGGAACCATGGTGATTTCCTCTTGATTGCTATGTGAAGGTGGCAAGCAATGTTCCCCTTAATTTTTGGGGGGTGCAGGGGCTGCGTGGCCCATTCAATATACCACGCATGTGTAGTTTTCCCCATTGAAAAGCCGGCAAGCTGGCTACCCGGGAGGTCCAGAGAGCTGCACAGCTGCACAGCTTAAAGCAAACATTGGTGGCAAACTTCTGTTCAGACTTAGGCAGTTGCCGTGGGATGGGGAAGGAATGACTGAAAGTGTAAGCAGGATAGCACTAGTGTTTTGCCTCTTGCTGTTATTCAGCACACAGGAAGAAACTAATTAGAAAACAACACTGAAGCAAAAGGGAAGCAAGCACGTTAAAATACAAAATAAATCCTGATGGGAAAGCCATTCGTTTTTGCTATTGTCACATTGTGAATATCAGAGTCCAGAATTAAAGAAATACCAGTAAGATCAGAAGTGTGAAAAATAAGTACATTCCAGGCTCCTTTATTCCATGATTCCATCTTTTGTCTGGATCCTGATAACTGAGTTAAAAGCGGGCACTGTATTGCCAAACACTTAATAATTTTGATTTTAAGTAGAAACAGGAGGAGAAAGATGTGTTCGTCTGTAATACTTGCTCACGAGAATTACCACTTGGCTTACCAGCACAGTGTTAACACTCAGGTTCTCCTTCGATTTGAATTGATTACACTAGTTCTGTTTCACGAGAGCATATGATATATCTGCTGCAATATATAGAGCAGGCTTACTCTTGAAATATATTTTTAACAATTTGTTTGACAAGACTATCCCAGGAGAAGTGTATTCAGTAATAAAATCATTGCAAGTAAATATTAAAACATTTTTATTGTACTTTTGAAAACTCTTGAGACTAAAGAAGCAATTAAATGTGAGCCTCTGACAGGAAACTTCTTTACTTTTCTTGTATTATTGCAGTGTTAGAATAGTGCGATTGTCCTGTACTTTAGAGACAAAATTACAAAGCTCTGCTGCTGGTGTGGAAACTCATGAAAGACGCTGGCAGGGCATAAAACCAGGCTGTATGTCTGTTGCAGAGCCTCCGTTTCAGCCAGTCTGCTGTAAAATTGGGAGTTGCTGATCTCAGCTGTGCGATAAGGAGGACATACAGGGACCTTAGTCCTATTTCCCTGCACTTTCCCCATTCGGCCCATCGTGCTTGTGCCCTCTTTCTGAGAGAGCTATCCCATTCTCCTTTCCTTTTCATTTTTCTTTTATAAATGTTTATCCACATCCTCTTTAAAAGCTGATCAGGTTTCTATTTTACGAATCAACCTCCAATGGGCCCCTGGGAGAACAGAGGTGCAGTTTGCTATATAAATGTGAGTGCGCAGCACACACACACACATCTCTGGCATTGTCCTCCCAACACCTGGGAAAACGGTACTGCAACTTTAAAGTATCTTTAGTGGGCCAGAATATTGTTCCTCTTGAGTAGTGATTGCTGGACCTATTCATGGGTATTTGCTAATTCAAGGCTGAATTGTGTGCTGATGTGGCAGTTTCAGTTGGCTGCCTGAGATACCGTATACCAGAGAAACCAATTAAAGATAAGTTTATGTGGAGAGTGATGGGAAATGACATTTTTGGGGAATTCTCATTTGTACATCAAATGGATTGATGCATAAAACCGTACAGTGTCAAATAACTCTCACCATGGTCATACTCTAGATCTTTTCTTTTAGTGTATAAATGATCTTGCATCAAGGAGAAAATAAGACACTCTACACGAAGCTAGCTACTATTCAGTTGACCCCAAGGAGAGGCAGTTACACCGTTGGCCCTGGCCATTGCTTTATAAGTAGGAGGAATTGGGTAGGCCATACAGCCCCTTGAGCCTACTTATGGTCGTTGAATAAGGTAGAGCTGCTGATTGGCAAATCTCCAGGTGAATGCTGAATGTGCTTATACTATATTCTAATGCGCACCATTTTTATACAGGCAGTAAACCTACTTAAAACAAAAGGGTCAACACATGTGTACAAACAGCAATCACAGGACTGCAGTCCGAGCATGTTCAATGTTCATGCGTGAGCGACATTAATTTGAAGTTCTACCCAAATAATGTGTGTCCTCCAGTAACCTCTGACATTCCTCCTCACCATTTCCATTCCCCTCATCTGTGTCCTCCTACAGTCGCCCTCAGTTTGAGTCCCCCCTCAGATACTCCAACATTCCCACTCCCCCCTCAGATACTCCAACATTCCCACTCCCCCCTCAGATACTCCAACATTCCCACTCCCCCCTCAGATACTCCAACATTTCTTTCAGTTATTATGCAGTGCCTTTTTGAATGCTGTACTTGAATTAACATCAATCATTACATGTGTCACGAACATTCACCACTGTGAGAAAATGTTCACTCTAATCTGTCCTTTATATTTCGAGTGCGTAACTTTAAAACCTGTCTTCGATGTGCCCACCAATTGACTATTCTGAGTGCTTTTATCATCTTGAACATGTTTTTCAAATGCTTAATTGAGCTCCTCAGTTCAAGAGAAGTTTCCCTCGTTCACTGATTTTAGTAAAATAGTCAGTGCGGGTTAGTTGGTCTGCGGTATACTCACTCTGATGTTTTGACTAATCGCACCTACATACTAGTAACTGCTATTGAAAGCTGGAAAGGACAGTCAGATTAACAGGAGATGTGTTTTTAATTCATATGGATTTCCTCACTCAGCTCATGAAAGGTGCTGCAGTTCATTCCATACAAGGAAATGATGCACATGTACTAACAAACCAGATTCCAAGATTTTCTTGAAGCCAGCTAAATGATGCTGGAATGAATTCTGAATTAATTTTCGTATCAAATAACAGAATCGGTGCACGTGAAATTGCTGTTTTAATATATATACACTCTGAAATGATTTATTAGAATAAGCAGTGCAGTAAGCCAGAAACAGACTTCCTTTTTTGGTATTTAAAATGGTTTCCCTCGGTTACAATGCTGAAGTAGGCTCTTGAAGAATCGGATCAGAGACAAAGGGTGGAGATTTTCAAGTCAGTCCCAAACCAGGCAGTAATATCAGCACAGCCATCGCCAGTCAGAAAGCCTGAAACATTTTCAGTTACATTTTACCAACAACCAGTGGGCACCAAATGGATGCCTACTGCAGCTTGCCAGTTAGGAGCAGCGGAAAATCGACATCCTTCTACACAGTGCAGACTGGTAATGGATGGGTTGAGGGTCAGAACGGGCTGGCAGGGGAGAGGAAGGAGGGAGAATGGGTTGGCAATGGGCCTGTTCGAGGGAGGAGAGAGAATGGGCTGCCAGTGAGCCTGTTGGAGGGGAGGAGGGAGCACAGTCTGGCAGTGGCTCTCTTGGAGGGGAGGAGGGAGCACGGTCTGGCAGTGGCTCTCTTGGAGGGGAGGAGGGAGCACGGTCTGGCAGTAGCTCTCTTGGAGGGGCGGAGGGAGGCGGGAGTACGGGCTGTCACTGGGCCTTTGGACGGGAGGATGAGAATGCGCTGGCAGTGGGTCTGTTGGAGGGCAGGAGGGAGAACGGGCTGGCAGTGGGCCTGTTGGACGGGAGGAGGGAGATCGCATTGGTAGTGGGTCTGTTGGAGGGTAGATGGAGGAGGGCGAATGGGCTGGCAGTGGGTCTGTTGGAGGGGAGAGAGAGGAGGGAGAAGGGGCTGGCAATGGGTCTGTTGGAGACGAGGGTGAGAACGGCCCGGCCGTGGGTCTGTTGGAGGGGAAAGGGAGGAGGGAGAACAAGCTGGCAAGTGGCTCTCTTGGAGGGGCGGAGGGAGGCGGGGAGCAGGCTGGCTGTGAGCCTCTTGGAGGGGAGGAGAGTGAACAGGGTGGCAGTGGGCCTTTGGATGGGAGGGTGAAAAGAGGGCCTGTTGGAGGGGAGAGGGAGGAGGGAGAACGTGCTGACAGTGGGCCTGCTAGAGGGGCGGGTGAGAATGGGCTGGCAGCGGGCCTGTTGGAGGGAAGGGGGAGCAGAGAGAGAACAGGCTGGTTCTGGCTCTGTTGGAGGGGAGAGGGAGAACAGGCTGGCTTTGGCCTGTTGGAGGGGAGAGGAGAGGAGAGTGAACAGGGTGGCAGTGGGTCTTTGGACAGGAGGGTGAAAAGTGGGCCTGTTGGAGGGGAGAGGGAGGAGGAAGAACGTGCTGACAGTGGGCTTGTTGGAGGGGAGAGGGAGGAGGGAGAATGGGCTGGCAGTGGGTCTGTTGGAGGGAGGAAGGAGAACGTGCTGCCAGTGAGCCTGTTGGAGGGGGGAGATGGGAGAACTGGGAGTGGGACTGTTTGACGGGAGAAGGAGGAGGGAGAACAGGCTGGCAGTGGGTCTCTGTTGGAGGCGAGCATGAGAACGGGCTGGCAGTGGGCCTGTTGGAGGGAAGGAGGGAGATCGGATTGGTAGTGGGTTTGTTGGAGGGGAGATGGAGGAGGGCGAATAGGCTGGCAGTGGGTTTGTTGGAGGGGAGATGGGGGAGGGCAAATGGGCTGGCAGTGGGTCTGTTGGAGGGGAGAGGGAGGAGAGAGAGAACGGGCTGGCAGTGGGCCTCTTGGAGGGGAGGGTGAGAACGGGCTGGCAATAGGCGAGTTGAAGGGGAGGAGGGAGAACGGCCTGCCAGTGGGTCTGTTGGTGGTGAGGTTGAGAACAGGGTGGCAGTGGGCCTGTTGGAGGGGAGAGGGAGGAGGGAGAACAAGCTGGCTGTGGGCCTGTTGGAGGGGAGAGTGAGAACATGCTGGCAGTGGGCTTGTTGGAGCGGAGTGTGAGAACATGCTGGCAGTGGGCCTGTTGGAGCGGAGAGGGAAGAGGGAGAACGGCCTGGCAATGGGCCTGTTGGAGGGGAGAGGGAGGAGGGAGAACAGGCTGCTGTGGGCCTGTTGGAGGGGAGAGGGGGAGGAGAACGGCCTGGCAGTGAGCCTGTTGGAGGGGCGGAGGGAGGAGGGAGAATGGGCTGCCAGTGGGCCTATTGGAGGGGAGGGTGAGAACGGGCTGGCAGTGGCCCTGTTGGAGGGGAGGGGGAGAATGGGCTGGCAGTGGGTCGATTGTGGGGGGTGGATGGAGAACGGGCTGGCAGTGGGCCTGTTGGAGGTGAGAGCGAGGAGGAAGAATGAACTGGCAGTAGGCCTGTTGGAGGGGAGGGGGAGAACGGGCTGGCAGTGGGTCGATTGTGGGGGGTAATGGAGAACGGGCTGGCAGTGGGCCTGTTGGAGGTGAGAGCGAGGAGGGAGAATGAACTGGCAGTAGGCCTGTTGAAGTGAAGGGGAGAGTATGACAACTTCTCCTCACCCTACAAAAATCATAAAAATGAAGCAAAAACTTTCATTTTTTGAGTGACCTGCACAGCGGTCTCTGTCAGAGACCCTGGTTAGGATGTTTAACTCCTGATAAAACTGAATAATACACACTTTGCATGCTTCACCCATTTCTCCATACAACTTGCAATACGACTCCTACAAATGGCATAGGACTCTGATTTGCATATTTAAACAATCTCCCACCTTTATGGGCGGGAGTTATGAGCGCCCATTTGAGAACTCCCTGAAAATTGAATAAAGTGGGAAAATGACTGCACAACGTATTCTCTAGATTTTTCGCTGCCGGTTGTCCGGTTTTCAGGGAAAAACAGACAGCTGGTAGATGGAGCCCCTAGATTTTAAATTTATCTTGCTATATGAGGCATTCAGCATTAACTTTTGAGTATACACTTTAGAGCTATGGTTTGGTTAGAATTTGTAAGATTTCAAGTAATGTTAGACAAAGCCAATTTTCCATGTTACTGTGGATGGATGGGGGTGGGTATTTATAAATGTATTGAGGGAGTGCAGCGAAGGTTCACCAGACTGATTCCAGGGATGGCTGGACTGACATATGAGGAGAGACTGGATCAACTGGGCCTTTATACACTGGAGTTTAGAAGGATGAGAGGGGATCTCATAGAAACGTATAAGATTCTGATGGGACGGGACAGGTTAGATGCGGGAAGAATGTTCCCGATGTTGGGGAAGTCCAGAACCAGGGGGTAGGCCATTTAGGACTGAGATGAGGAGAAACTTCTTCACTCAGAGAGTTGTTAACCTGTGGAATTCCCTGCCGCAGAGAGTTGTTGATGACAGTTCATTGGACGTATTCAAGAGGGAGTTAGATATGGCCCTTACGGCTAAAGGGATCAAGGGGTATGGAGAGAAAGCGGGAAAGGGATACTGAGGTGAAGGATCAGCCATGATCTTATTGAATGGTGGTGCAGGCTCGAAGGGCCGAATGGCCTACTCCTGCACCTATTTTCTATGTTTCTATTTCCGCTCTCCCACACATTACCAGTTCTGTTGGTCAGGTTAGTGAGTGAAATCACTCCATCCCTGAGCTCATCACTTTGTGCTTTCTAGTCCCTCGTCCTTTCCAACCTCTCTCTTCCATGATGCCTATCTCCTGCTCCCACATAATCCTCTCCCCACTCCACTCCTGATTACTTATTTTCTGTGCCCCGTGTCAACCGACATTGTTAACACTATCCTTTCCTCATGTACTGCCTCCTCGCTTACAAAACTGCCTTTTAAAAGTCTTCTCAAATCCCATTTCTTTTGACCTAACCTTCAGTAACCTCTTCCTAAATTTATGGCTTGGCGTCCTTACCTCTTTTCATTTATCTATAAAGCACCTTAAGTCAATGTGTACATTAAATTTACTGTATAAATACAAGTTGTTGTTCTCTAGCCAATTGTATGCTATTGCCTTTCTCTGTCTCCTTACATTGTTCCAGTTCTGGAGCATTTTAAAGCAGCACCTGCACTAATATGAGCATATTATTGCAATATAACCACAACATTTTAACATCTCAGACTTTGGAAACAAATGTATTATTAAGTTACCATTAGATTTTAATGGTCACTGGAGGTAACCATTTACAGCGAGCTCACAGACTGTAAATTGTTACTCGCAGTCTAGCTTCAGTGATTATTACAAACAGAAGAGGATCACTTCAGCTCTTCAATCTACATTTGTTGGCACAAAGATTGTGCAGTGGATTCAGTATTTGTACTCTAACTATCCTGTGGGCCTATTAATGGTGTGCAAAAGGGGGACAGTACGAGGAGAAAAAACAGTGCGACTGTAAACTCAACATCTGTCATCTATTGCACAGACACAATGTCAAATGGTTCATAATTTCCATTGCGTTAGGTATTTGTTCTAATGAGGATTAATATTTATTAATGTACTATTTTTAAACAGGAGTTAACCAAGCACACAGCCTTCATTTGCCGAGCTTCCACTATTGCTTCTGTTAGCATGGTAACTGGGTTCTCTGACTGTTATTAATCTCCTCCAGAGGAACCTCTGGAGATAGTTGACTGCTGTCTGCGGCACAGTGCTCCTGCTGCCAGCAACACATGATTAATTTAAAGGTAATGCACTTCCTTTCTCTGACAGCACTCAGGATCCAAATTCTCCTTGGTCTTAGGAGTTACCATCAGAGACAGCACAAAGTTATAGGCATCTAGTGAGCTCAGGAACACTGTGGCCAAGGAAACCATCTTGAGCTTTTGACTTCCCCCATGCTATAGAATTTCCAATTACACGTGAAAATGGCTAATAAAGAGCTGGTGTAAATTTGGAGAAACCTACCTTATTAGGTTCTACACTCCAGTATAGTGAATGAACTGGTTGCAGTGCAGCAGATGGTCATTTTTTTAAAAGTCTGGGCTGTAAGCGTCACTGAAGAGAGGAATTATTTTTGGTTATCAAAACTATTGAGTTTTTATATTCACATAGCACTTCATATATTTTTGTTTTTTGAAGTATCCTTGAACAATCAATAAATGTCATCATCATCATAGGCAGTCCCTCGGTATCGAGGAAGACTTGCTTCCACTCCTGAAGTGAGTTCTTTGGTGGCTGAACAGTCCAATACGAGAGCCACAGACTCTGTCACAAGTGGGACAGATAGTCGTTGAGGGGAGGGGTGGGTGGGACAGGTTTGCCGCATGCTCTTTCTGCTGCCTGCGCTTGATTTCTGCATGCTCTCAGCGTTGAGACTCGAGGTGCTCAGCGTCCTCTCAGATGCGCTTCCTCCACTTAGGGCGGTCTTGGGCCGGGGACTCCCAGGTGTCAGTGGGAATGTCGCACTTTATCAGGGAGGCTTTGAGGGTGTCCTTGTAGCGTTTAATATAACCCTGCAATGTAATTACATTACTGAGGTACCAGCGACTCATGCAGATCGGTTAAGAATTAGAAATTGGTCTCTTCTCGAATATATTTTAAAAATCATACATCTGCATGTATTTCTTGTCAAAACTTCACACTTTACATCTGCGGTAAGGGAGGTGTTACACAAGCATTCGCGGCGCAAAATGCGATCCTCGCCAACTATAGTGCGGGGTTGTTTGCGCTGCGAAAGAGGCCTTGGGATGGGGGGGGGGTGGGAAATTCAAAAAAAAACATTCCAAAAAGATTTACAAGACCCTTAAGTAATCGCTGCAAAAATATTAATAAAAACTTTAACTTACCTTTTTTGCAGGTTTTCTGACTTACCGCTGCTGGCAGTGCTGCACCGACAGGTTTGACCTGTCGCTATTCTGGGCGCGACGTATGGGTCGGGAGAGTGCCGAAACTCGATCGCAAACGCAATCGAAGTCATTGCACGTCGGCGCACCTCTCCCCGGCGGTACTTGGAAGCACCGCCGCAAACAGATACCCGAGGATCCCTTCCAGGCTTTGCGACCAGGTTTTCGCCGCAGAGGGTCAAATCGCAAACCCGGTCGCAAACCTCTCGAATATCCGGCCCTACTTATTTTTGTCACATTTCTTGTCACATTTTCCATTATAAATTCCTTTGTGCATATTTATAATTCAAATTGCCTCTGTAAATTGTCATGCTGTAATTACACCTTCCCAGCGTCTGTCCATTTTGTAGCGCTCAACTATTCAGCCTTTACTACATAGAAATTGCTCTGCTCCAAACAACTACTACTCTGCTTCCCAAATTGCCTAAGTTTTGCTATCTCCCTAGCCAATTTTTATCCCTCAACCAATATCACTAAATATAGATTATCCATAGATTATTGAGATAATAATTATCTCATTGCTGTTGGTTGGGACATTGCTGTGTGCAAATTAGCTGTTGCGTTTCCAACACTGACGACGCTTCAAAAGTACTTAATTGGCTGTAAAGCTCATTGGGAATTCCTGAGGCCGTGAAAGGCGCTATAGGAATGTAAGACTTTCTTTGTTATATAAATAATGATATAAAATCAAAGTATTATATAAAAGTAAGGACAGAATGTATGGCTTTAACAACAGCTACAACTTGCATTTATACAGCTATGTTAACGTTATAAAACATTATAGGACCATTATCAGACAAAAATTGACACCGAGCCAAAGGAGGAAACATTTGGACAGATAACTAAAAGCAGAGGGACAGCATGTAGATGAGAAATTGGAGGCGGCCAAGAATAGACCCTGGGGGAATCCAAATGTAACGGTGCGGGAGTGGGAATGGAAGCCATTGCAGGAGATTCTTTGGCTGCGACTAGATAGATAACAGTGGAACCAGGCAAGTGCAATCCCACCCAGCTCGACAATGGAGAAGAGGTGTTGGAGGAATGGTGGGGTTAACTGGGTCAAAGGCTCCAAGAAGGTCTAGAAGGATGAGGAGGGATAGTTTACTCCAGTCACATTCATTTGTGACTCTGATGAGCAGTATCAGTACTGTGGCAGAGACTAAAACCTCATTGGAGAGGTTCAAACATAGAGTTGTGAGAAAGATGGGTATGGATTTGGAAGGTGATATCGCATTCAAGGAATCTGGAGATGAAAGGGAGGTTGGAGATGGGGTGATAGTTAGCAACAGAGGAGTCAAGGGTAGATTTTGTGAGGATGACGGCATACACAGTCTAAGGATAAGGGGTAAGCCATTTAGAACCGAGATGAGGAGAAACTTCTTCACCCAGAGAGTGGTGAACCTGTGGAATTCTCTACCACAGAAAGTAGTTGAGGCCAATTCACTAAATATATTCAAAAGGGAGTTAGATGAAGTCCTTACTACTAGGGGGATCAAGGGGTATGGCGAGAAAGCAGGAAGGGGGTACTGAAGTTGCATGTTCAGCCATGAACTCATTGAATGGCGGTGCAGGCTAGAAGGGCCGAATGGCCTACTCCTGCACCTATTTTCTATGTTTCTATGTTACTTGAAAAGGAGGACAACAGCACCCAAGGAGGGAGAACCGTTTACCATATCAGCTAGCATGGGGGCCAGGAAGGGAAATTGGGTTGTCAGCAGTTAAGTGGGAATAGGGTCAAGAGAGCAGGAGGTGGGTCTCCCAGACAAAATTAGATCAGACAGTGTATGAGGGGAGAGGATAGAAACATGCGAGTTTAGGGCTAGGGCAGGGGGGAACAATGGGGGAAGTTTGGCTTGGTGAGCTAGGGGAAAGGACGGATGCAGCAAAGGCATGGTCTCAATTTTAGTGACAACATAGAAACATAGAAAATAGGTGCAGGAGTAGGTCATTCAGCCCTTCTAGCCTGCACCGCCATTCAATGAGTTCATGGCTGAACATGCAAATTCAGCACCGCCTTCCTGCTTTCTCGCCATACCCCTTGATCCCCCTAGTAGTAAGGACTTCATCTAACTCCCTTTTGAATATATTTAGTGAATTGGCCTCAACTACTTTCTGTGGTAGAGAATTCCACAGGTTCACCACTCTCTGGGTGAAGAGGTTTCTCCTCATCTCGGTCCTAAATGGCTTACCCCTTATCCTTAGACTGTGACCCCTGGTTCTGGACTTCCCCAACATTGGGAACATTCTTCCTGCATCCAACCTGTCCAAACCCATCAGAATTTTAAACGTTTCTATGAGGTCCCCTCTCATTCTTCTGAACTCCAATGAATACAAGCCCAGTTGATCCAGTCTTTCTTGATAGGTCAGTCCCACCATCCCGGGAATCAGTCTGGTGAACCTTCGCTGCACTCCCTCAATAGCAAGAATGTCCTTCCTCAAGTTAGGAGACCAAAACTGTACACAATACTCCAGGTGTGGCCTCACCAAGGCCCTGTACAACTGTAGCAACACCTCCCTGCCCCTGTACTCAAATCCCCTTGCTATGAAGGCCAACATGCCATTTGCTTTCTTAACCGCCTGCTGTACCTGCATGTCAACCTTCAATGACTAATGTACCATGACACCCAGGTCTTGTTGCACCTCTCCTTTTCCTAATCTGTCACCATTCAGATAATAGTCTGTCTCTCTGTTTTTACCACCAAAGTGGATAACCTCACATTTATCCACATTATACTTCATCTGCCATGCATTTGCCCACTCACCTAACCTATCCAAGTCACTCTGCAGCCTCATTGCATCCTCCTCGCAGCTCACACTGCCACCCAACTTAGTGTCATCCGCAAAGAAGTTTATGAGCTCCACGCACTTGTTGTTGGAGATAAGGGTGGAGGGGGCAGGGGAAAGAGGTTTAAGACAACGGTTTGTAGTGGAGAAATGAAGCGGAGGGTTATCTTTGTTCTTGGAATAGTATGAAATGTTGGCAGATAGCTCAATAGTGCTTTATGTGGTCCAGCCAGATGGCGATGAATGGCTAAACCAGTTGTGCGGCATAAACATTCAAATCTGCACTCCTTGCACTTAAGGAAGCGAAGATGGGGGCGTGTCAAATGGAACAAGCAGAGTGGGAGATGTAATGTATTTGCTTCATGGTTTCTTTGCTTAAGAATTCATAGCAACACATTGCTATTAAGAACTACTTGGTTCATTAGCAAAGGCTTAACAATCACAGTACACATTACCAGTTCATCCACCAGGCTCACAACCACATGCCTCATCGTGGATCCCCTAAACCCAACTGGCTGGGGTTTTATTTAGTCTTGTGAACATCACATGACTGCATAAGCCACTCAACTCAACTATTTTAAACATACAATTAACCAAGTGGCACAACTATTTTAATTAAATATAAATCAAGTGCCCCCTAAAAAAGGGGCATTAGAACCGACAAATTAACAAATGAAACTTTAGACATTAAACAGTCAAATTAAAATTTGGTTGCCGGGGGTGATGATGCACACCAGTCCCTCCGGCGCCCACGTCTCGCGGAAGGCCGCGAGCTTACATCGTGCTCCATCTCCAGGGACACCCTGGCTCAAATGTAACCGCAGAAGAGAGAGGCAGGCATTTGGGCTGAATAACTCTCTCGACCGCCCGCTGGCTGGACCGGTTAATGGCCACCTTGGCTATGGCCAGTCCTACGAGGAGGCCTTCTGACCTGCCCGCTCCCCTCCGCACAAGGTGCCCAAAGATCAGGAGTGTGGGACTGAAGTGCAACCAGAATTTGAGGAGCAGCCCCTTCAAAAACTAGAACGGGCTGCAACCTCACACACTCCACACAAACATGGAACACGGACTCCTCCAGACCGCAGAAATTACAGACAGCTTGGGAGTCCGTGAACCGACTTAAAAACCGATTGCATGGGACTGCCCCATGCAACACCAGGCCAGTCCCCAATAAATAAAAGGGAGGACTCCTGCATAGAGAGCACTCTATTAGCGATCTCCGCCTCCTCCGGACGGCAAGATGGTGCACCTTGATGTGTCCGGATGGCAAAGTGGATAGTGCGCAAGAGCAGCCCGTACAGGAATCCCCTCCGCTCAGAACTGAAAGGCACGGAGGGGATTTCCCGGAAGAGGCTCAAGTTGTGAGGCGCTGGCTCCCGAGGGAGGTTTCAAGGCTTGGCGCGATGGGGAACTCCGTCCGTACGGGGGTCAGTTCAGACGGGATCGCCCCATGTGCTTGAGCCTCCTCGACGCACCTAATGGAGTCACGGCCCAGTGCCGTTTTTAGTGACTTGATGGCATTGGCCGCGCACCGGACGTCGGCGCCGTGTCAGCTCCTCTGATGCCATCCAGCTCGCTCCTCCGCCATCCATTAGGTCCCTCACCCTGGTCGCCTTGCCAAACACAGCCCTCTCGACCGCGCTCGTGGAGGTACGGATTCCTGAGCACCGTCTCCTGAAGGACAACCGCCACTCCATACGGGGGGAGAACTGCGCTTGGTGGCGACTTTGTTGCAGACCCTGATGAGTTCCTGGTAAAAGACAGGCAGCCCCCACATGGCAGTCCAGATGGCCCCCAGGTTCACAAACAGGAGCCGCGTGTCATAATTGAGGCAGTACTGTTGGCGGAAGAAATACATCGCCAGCACACACCATCTAGGCGGATGCTCGATGTACAGGTATCTCTGCAGGGTCTGAAGACAGAAAGTCGCAGCCTGGGTGCTCACGCACACCAACGCCTGACCGTCCTCCCTAAGCGGGAGACTCAGAGCTGCAACAGAGACCCAATGCTTCCTGTTCCAGAAGTTAACCAGCTGCTTCTGTATCTTGGTGACAAACGCAGAGGGAGGGGGTAAAGGGACCAACCGGTACCACAGCATAGTGACCACCAGTTGGTTTATGACTAGTGCTCAACCCCTGTAGGTCAGCACTCAGAGCAGTCCTGTCCAACGCCCTAGGTGAGCGGCGACTTTGGCCACCAGCGCTTGCCAGTACGCCGGCCAGGCTTCCTCGTCAGAGGCAGACTCCCAGATAGAGGAGATGGGTTGTGCTCCAGGCAAAAGTATGAACTCCTCCACCCGCTACTGATCCGCTAGGAGTCCGGAACATTTCTCCCAGTTGATCCTGGCGGAGAATGCAGCCGAATAAATCTTCTGGCACTCACGCATCCTCCGCAGGTCAACGGGATCCTCGACCATGAGGAGCACATCATCGGCATAAGCAGAGAGGACGATCTCCACGCCCGGCCCTTGCAGAGCCAGTCCCGTCATCCTCTTCCGCAAGAGGTGCGGGAAAGGCTGCGTACATATGGCATATAACTGGCCGTACATGGGGCAACTCTGGCACACCCCTCTCCCAAAAGCGGAGGGGTGCTGTCAAAGACCCGTTAACATTAATCAGACACACCGCAGCAGCGTACAAAAGTCGGATCCGGGCGACAAAATGCATCCTGAACCCGAAAGCGCGCAGAGTCCCAAAACGTTACTCGTGATCCACCCTGTCGAATGCCTTCTCCTGATCTAGGGAAAGGAAGATGACCAACTGACCAGCCCTCTGGGAATGGTGGATCAGGTCCCGGACCAGATAGATGTTATTGTGGATTGTCCGGCCCGGGACATTGTCGGACTGGTCGGGGTGGATCATGTGGTCCAGCACAGCGCCAAGGCGAGCAGACATAGCCCTGGCAAAAATTGTGTAATCCGTGCTGAGAAGGGAGACCGGGCGCCAATTCTTAAGTAGGTGGAGATCGCCCTTCTTAGGCAGCAGGACGATGACTGCCCTGCGCCAAGAGAGGGGCATCTTCTCAATCGCCAAACTTTCCCCCAGGACATCCCAGAATGCCCTGCAGAACTCCATGGTCAGCCCGTCCAGCCCCGGGGACTTTCCCCTCGAGAGCTGGTCGAGGGCACCGGTCAGTTCTGCAAAGCCTAGCTGAGCATTCACATTTTCAGCGCTCTCCGGGCCAACCTTCAGCAGGTCCTCCCACAAAACTCTACGCCCTTACTCGCTGGATGGATCCGGAGAGAACAGAGCCCCGTAATAGTCTTGGGCCCTGTTACTGATGCCCTCCAGATCAGAGACCAGAGATTTGTCGTCGGCCAGCAGCGTCAAGAGCTGCTTATGGACCTCCCGTCTTTTTTCCAGCGAGTAGAAGGAGGAACCGGATGCGCGACCTCATGAACACGCCTCAGGACCCGACAAGCTGCAGGTCCTTCAGCGCGCCCTTCTTCTCTTCATACACCGTCCGCAGGGCCGGGTCCTCGACGACTTGACTCAGACGGCATTCCAGGTTGAGCACCTCCTTTTCCAGGCGCCCTGTAAGTGGTTTTGCCCCTGGTGGTTTCAAATCACCCCTCTTACAATAGTTCTAGACACCAGAATTATAGTCATGAACAGTAATGTACAGTCATAGACAGATCTTTTCGGTCTCTACCATCACAATGCTTTTAATCAAGTTAAAACACACCTGCACCCAGTAAAAGCACACCCTGGTAGTGTAATACAAACAAAAAAAGTACAACACACAGTCTGGCCTGTCTAAACAGGTCCTTAACGCGAACTACCCACATCTAAAACACCCCTACTTGGATTCAAAATTGCAGCACTGGATCTGTTCAACAGAATATGCGTACGCAGAATGATCCTTGCAAAAACCTCCCCACTAAAACACCTAAGGCTTGTTGGGATACGCGACACCCTTTCACACTATGCGGTGGTCTTAAAGATGCGTGGGCTGTGATAAATGCTCGTCAATTCCCCCTCTGGCTTACTCGCTGCTTCTCCCGATGAGGCGTATCTTCTGGGTCTTCAATTCCAGTCTCAAGGTCACCTTCCCAGTCGACGTAGCAAGGCTCTCTGGTGTTTCTTCTCTTCGTCCCAGATGGAGTGTTCAGTCCTTGTGCGTTGCTAGCAGGTGTAGAAGAGGGGGGAGAGAGAGAGATGGCAGCCAAGACTGCCTCTTTTATACTTGCAAAAATGCATCTTCTCGAAAGTCCAACTGTACTACCCCCTGAGGCTGTCGAACTGAAAAGCAAAATCAAGTCTCTGGCTTGTTCCTTTGTCAACTGGGCTGTACCTCGATGTGTGGCTCCGATTAGTCTATGGTCGAATCGCTTTCCTTTGTCTTTCGATGGCCTGAAACCCCGGCCACTTAACTTAATGTCTCACTGATTGCTTCCCATTCCATCAACCATGATGTTCCTGCTTTCATTTATTGGACCGAGTTAATTGGTGCATAGTAACACAAGATCCTTTCTCCTGTGATTACAGAGTTTGGTGCCATATTCTCCAATACTGAAAATAACACCAAGGGGGATTAGTTCAACGTCAACCTCACTGTTGCTGTAACTATATCCGACTATCTGTAAACCGTTGAAAATGTAATATGCAACTCCCAGAGCTGCTTCTTTCATAGATTTTTCTTATAGACGTCACCAAAAGTTAAGATTGACTTTTACTTGAAAAGGGAGTGATTTTACTTCGATAGATGAAAGTATTCGGAAGCTGAACGTCACATTGAAGACAGTGTAGTATGCAAATGTGTGAGATGGGTCGGAGCTGGAACATCCCAGATTGAGATTCCTGATCTTGGACATTCCCACCACTGGGGAGGAGGTGGACAGTGGGGTGCTGCAGCACAGGCAAGGAGGCAGCATCAGCCCAGACTGCTCCAGTGCACCCCCTCACAACTTGGTTACAGAAAGACACGGACAAGAGACTTGGGGTGAGATCATCTTCATGAATGGGAATTGTATGGGGTGCATTAGACCCAAAGAGTGAGAATAAACTCACAACTCACAAAAGAGACAGACAACTGCAAAGATAAATTATGAATCCTCATGTACACTCAACACAACCACCAGATATGAAATATGTCTACATGTATTTCACAAAATAAAATAGATCAGCATTATTTTCTATTCAACCAGACCCACCATCTTGAATATTTGTAGACCAGATATCCAGATGATTCAGCTGAGGGCTATGTCTCCGTTCCATCAGTCTTTGGCTGATGAATAATATATTCATGCAATTCCTACAGCGGTGATATCCATCAGGTACAGGCCTCACAGATAGACGGAAGAGGGCAGTCAGCAGCCTTTCGTGTGCTTCAGAACAGAATTCTACGATACGTGGTTTTTGTTGGGATATCTCTGGAGCAACTTCAGGGCTTGTTTGGGAGTCAACCTACCAGTCTGTTCCATACTGTCCGAACTTGCTTCTGCTTTACGCTCAGCCTCCGCTTTGGCTATGCATGTGTAGAAAGCCTGGATCTGCTTGGCACAGGCACTCTCGCTTTAGTCGTTTTGCTTCCAGCAGGCCATCATCACCGACATCTCCATGATGCATGTTGTCTCGCCCAGCCGTCTCCTGCGGGTCGCCATCCTGTCGGCCAGAGCCAGCGGCCTGCTGGGCTTCAGCACCAGCCGCCCGCGCTGAAGAATTCAGGTTTTACCAAGATTTGAACTCGGATCGCTGGATTCAGAGTCCAGAGTGCTCACCATTACACCATGGAATCAACCATTCTCATTCCCGCCCAGCTGATGTGTATTCAAGTTAAACATGTTTGGACCTGCCCCAGTCAGCTCTTCTGCTATACAGTGAATATCGTAGCAATGTCCAAAATGTCCCCAAAAAATGTTGCCGAATTCTTACAGTTGCCTCTGATATTTCAAGAATCCTTCTGGAATATCAAATGTCCGCTGGTGAAAACACGTCGTGGTCCAACCAACCCTATATACTTTACTTTTAAACAACCCGAATACATCTCTTAAAATACAACACGAAACACATTCGTACAACATATTTACAGAGAAAAACATTCAGGTCAACTAACCAAAACACTTTAAAAGAAAACTATGTACAGTACCACCCCGCTAGGGCGCCTCTTGCCCGAGCCTTTTACGGCTCCTGGTCGGCGTGTAAGGAGGCGTCCACGGCGCCTTTGGCCATGGGATCCTGCTGCTTCTTCTCACAGCCCCCACCACAGAATTCTCGCTGTCCCACACTACGGGAGGAAGACCCACATCCACCATGCTGTTTACAGTGCCTTGGTGTTTCCTTTCCTTACCCTTCCCCCGGGTTAAACAATTTACACTGGTTCACGTGGAACCACTTTGTGCGCCTTGGAAGTTTAACCGCGTAAACCATGGAGCTTGCCTTATCCACTATACTGTAAGGTCCCATATACAGTAGCTCAAACGTCACTACACGAGCGTAGTTTCGGATCATCACCTGATCTCCTTCCTTCCACTCGTGCGTTCTCTGGGGCTCAAGCGGCAACCGATTACTCCGGTGCTGCATCCCCATGTTACTGGCTGCCTGCCGATGAATCTGCTTCAACCTCTCATACAGATTCTTGACAAACTTATCCCCGGTTTACTTTTCTCACTTGACCTTCGGTGAGAACCGGTACCAGAACATGGGTGGGCGTGCGCATGACTTTCCCGGTCATGAGCTCATGCGGGGAGTACCCGGTGCTCCAAAAATGGTGTGAAACATACCAAGGTTTCACCGTACCACCCTGCTTCAAATGGTGCAGCAGAGTGCACTGTACAAATTGTAAAACGTGCCCTCATCAAACAGATGTTGGATCCAAATCCAAAGAAATGACAGTTGTCAGTGGACCACAAATTGGCTAATTTTCTAATTACGTATCGTAATATTCCTCACACAACTACTGGTAGAACACCAGCAGAGTTGTTTCTCAAACGACAGCCACGAACCAGATTCTCGTTGTTAAAACCAAACTTGGCACAGTCCGTAGAAGAGACACCATTAAGACTGAAAGAGATTCATGATAGAGGTAGAGTAAAAGAGAGAAGTGTGAAATTAAATCAGAAGGTGAGAGTGAAGAATCATCACCATAAATGGTTAAAGTGATTACTAGGAAGAGAGGTGAAGATGTGTGGTCCTCGCACATATTTGGTCAAGTTGTTTGATCATGGACAGGTTAGGTTTGTTCACATTGATCATATTTTACCTACAGATATGGAATTAGTTGAAGGTGG
Organism: Pristiophorus japonicus; assembly: GCF_044704955.1. Lineage (NCBI taxonomy): Eukaryota > Metazoa > Chordata > Chondrichthyes > Pristiophoridae > Pristiophorus > Pristiophorus japonicus. The sequence continues at coordinate 220,688,382 of NC_091979.1, read as the reverse complement.
GAATGATTCAATTATTTCTGACTCATCAGATAGTTTTGATGCACCAGTAGCATATCCTACATCCAATGTACTGGAAGCAAATCCAAGAGAAAGTCAGAATTTAAGTCAGTCCGAGTCAAGCAAACAAACAGTCTGAAGTTAGAGAGAGTTTAAAGTGGAAATCAAGGGCATCCCTTGGGGGAAAACTTCCCTCAGGATCAGCCTGGAATGAGCTTAAATTCGACGGCATGTTTGGAAGGTTCTGTTCGAGAGTGAAGGTATCCTTTTCGAAACAGAAAACAAGTGGTTAAGCTTGATTTGTAACTATGGCAAAAAAAGTCCGTATCTTTTGTTATGTAAAACCATGCAAGTTATGTATGATGATTGTTATAATAACTTCGTTAAGGAGGGAACAGCGTCATGTCTGTAGCTCCACACTGTGGACTCTTGTGTTACTGCAGCCAGTGCTGTTAATAATGCAGCCAGTGCTGTTAGTAATAAACAGACCAGTTCACCTGACAGGTGACTTCTGGAACCTTCTGCCATCTTAGGCTGTGTACACGCTGTGTGCTCTCTAGAAATATCACAGGCGTGTGCATGACCCTCCTGGTTATGAGCTCATGCGGGGAGGCTCCTGGAGAGGCTGGCTCAGACCCCCATCAAAACTAACGGCAGGACCTCATCCCACCTTTTCGGGGACTGTCCTGTTTCCTTCCGCAGCCTTTCTTTGATGGTCCAATTAAGTCGCTCCACAACCCCTGATGACTGTGGGTTGTGAGCCACATGCCATTTACCCTCTATCCCCAGAACCTTCAAGGTGGCCTGCGTGACTTGCCCGGTGAAGTGGCTCCCTTGGTTGGACTCCGCGATCTGTGACAGTCCCCACCTGGAGAATACTTCCCTTACCAAAATTCTTGCCGTCGCCAACGCCGTGGTTGATCAGCAAAGGAAGGCTTCCACCCACTTGGAGAACACGTCTACTAGGACCAAACAGTACTTGTAACCCATGACAAAAGGTGCCCATCAACCATGATGTTCCTGCTTTCAGCCATTCTCATTCCCGCCCAGCTGATAGGTATTCACGTTAAACATGTTTGGACCTGCCCCAGCCAGCTCTTCTGCTCTACAGTGAATATAGTAGCAATGTCCAAAAAGTCCCCAAAAAATTGTCGGTGAATTCTTACAGCCCCACCCTGGCATCCCACCTCTTGGTCGACCCCTTTGCATACTCCTGACAGAAGAGACAGACTTGCCCACGTTCCACGTCCCACCATAACCTCAAGGAGGGGAAGCCCCTTGATTCCTTCTCCAGTCGGCCCAGAATCGAATCCCGGAATCGCTTGTCCTCCAGCAGCAGGTTATTAAAATGCCAGAACACAGATCCCACCCACGTGCAGAGCGAAGCAAGCTCTGCCCACGCCATCATCATCATCATAGGTAGTCCTTCAGAATCGAGGAAGACTCTTAGAATGAGTCCTTAGGTGGTTGAACAGTCCCTGCCACTGGTGGGGCAGACAGTCGTTGAGGGTAAGGGAGGGTGGGACAGGTTTGCCAAACGTTCTTTTCGATGCCTGCACTTGATTTCTGCATGCACTCGGCGATGAGACTCGAGGCGCTCAGCGCCCTCCTGGATACACTTCCTCCACTTAAGGCCAGGGACTCCCAGGTGATGGTGGGGATGTTGCACTTTATCAGGGAGGCTTTGAGGGTGTCCTTGTAACGTTTCCTCTGTTCACCTTTGGCTCGTTTGCCATGAAGGAGTTCGAAGTAGAGCACTTGCTTTGGGAGGCTTGTATCTGGCATGTGGGCAATGTGGCCTGCCCAGCGGAGCTGATCAAGTGTGGTCAGTGCTTCAATGCTGGGGATGTTGGCCTGGACGAGGACGCTAATGTTGGTGCGTCTGTTCTCCCAGGGGATTTGTATGCTCTTGCGGAGACATCGCTGGTGGTATTTCTCCAACTTGAGGTGTCTACTATACATGGTCCACATCTCTGAGCCATACAGGAGGGCGGGTATTACTACAGCCCTGTAGACCATGAGCTTGGTGGTAGATTTGAGGGCCTGGTCTTCGAACACTCTTTTCCTCAGGTCGAAGGCTGCGCTGATGCACTGGAGGCAGGGTTGAATCAATGTCTGCTTTTGTTGATAAGAGGCTCCCGAGGGAAATGGTCCACGTTGTCCAGGGCCGTGCCGTGGATCTTGATGACTGGGGGGGGCAGTGCTGTGCGACGAGGACAGGCTGGTGGAGGATCTTTGTCTCACGGAAGTTTAGCGTAAGGCCCAGGCTTTCATACGCCTCAGTAAATACGTCGACTATGTCCTGGAGTTCAGCCTCTGAATGTGCACAGACGCAGGCATTGTCCACGAACTGTAGCTCGATGACAGAGGTTGGGGTGGTCTTGGACCTGGCCTGGAGACGGCGAAGGTTGAACAGCTTCCCACTGGTTCTGTAGTTTAGTTACACTCCAGCGGGGAGCTTGTTGTCTGTGAGGTGGAGCATGGCAGCAAGGAAGATTGAGAATAGGGTTGGGGCAATGACGCAGCCCTGTTTGACCCCGGTCCGGATGTTGATTGGGTCTGTAATGGATCCACTGGTAAGGATCACGGCCTGCATGTCATCGTGGAGCAGGTGGAGGAAGTTGACGAACTTTTGGGGGCATCCAAAATGGAGGACGACGCTCCATAGACCCTCGCGGTTGACAGTGTTAAAGGCCTTTGTAAGGTCGAAGAAGGCCATGTATAAGGGCTAGCACTGCTCTCTGCATTTTTCCTGCAGCTATCGCTGCAAGGAGCGGAAGTTCCCCTGCTTCTTTCGCCAGTCGGCCCAGAATCGACGGAATGAATCCTGGAACCGCTTGTCCACCAGCAGCAGATTGTTAAAATGCCAATACGCGGACCCCACCTGCGCGCAGAGCGAAGCAAACTTCGCCCACACCAGGTGGTGGTCCGAGCACAGCACCGGCCGCTGGAAAGCAGGAGACGTACGCCCGGGATATATACAGACGGTCAATTCTGGACCATCCGCTTCCAGGCCTCACCCAAGTGAAGGCGCTGGAGTCGGGATGGAGATTTCGCCAGACGTCCACCAAGTCAAAGGACCCGACCAGGTATCTCAATTCCTCCATCGCCGTCAAGCTCTGCAGGGCACTGGAGTGGTCCCTCGCCTCGAGGGTGGAGGTGCAGTTAAAATCCCCCCTCCCCTTCTTGAGGATAATGCAGTCGTCGACGTCGATGGAGCCTAAAAGAGTGGACACTTCTTCGAAGAAGCGCACTTGCTGCGCACCGGGGCTGAGGGGCGTACACATTTACTAAATGGAGCGGTATGTCCCCCAGGTGAATAGTGACACGGAGCAAGTGGCCTGGCTTAGGCTTCTCGACCGCCAAGATCTCCGGCTAAAAATGTGGGGCCAGCAAGATAGCCACCCGACAAAAAGTGGGGGTGAGGTGGCTCATGCGGACCTCCCCTTGCCATTCCAGGAGCCACGTGGCCTCATCTCCCGGAACGGTATGGGTTTCTTGCAGGAAGCACACCGCATATTTCCACCCCCCCCCCCCCCCCCTTAGGAGCAAAAAGTTATTACATTTGCTACGCACCTCTCTGCCACTATTGATGTTGAGGCTGGCTACGGTTATCTTCATGACAAGAGCACAGTGCAACCTCTAATTAACCCTACTGTGGGGAGGGAGCAGAGTCATGTCATGTCATGACATGCACTCCATCAGCAACCCAGCGAGGATCGTTATGAGCTAGCGCAGCTCAAGATTGTCTTTTTTGGATAAGGCCCCACCCGCGCCTATGATTTTGATGGCGGCATGGACTGACCTGATGTGCAACGCCGGCTCGGACCATGTGTTCAGGGCCAGCTGGACTTTATGGCGGCGACCCTGGCATTCCGCCATAAAGTCCCGAAATTCCTTGGCAGGAAGGAGGGGGGACTCAGCGGCGGGCACGAGGCGATCCACCACCTCACTGGCGATGGATTCTAAATCCTCTCCTGTGCCCACCACCGAGCCCCCGTCCTCCTCCAGGAGGTCACCACGAACAGACAGTCCATCGACCACACAGGGTGCAGTGAACGGTTCGGCCCACCATCCGGCCCTACCTCCATCACGATCCCACCCCCAGGATCAATGGCAGGATGAGTCCTTCCTGGGCTCCTCCTGGGGTGCCGGGTCGGGAAGCGGCAGTGAACGAGGGATCCCCTTTGCCCCATGCACCGGGTGTATGAAGAAACAGGGCCAAAAAAGACCTCCAGTTCCTCCAACTCCCCAGGCGCCAACGTCATGGACGGAGATTGTGGTTCCTCACCCTCCCCGCCACCACCCTCTGACCCAGCAGGTGAGGGTTCTTGGGAATGTTCTTCGACCAGGTCGAGCAGATCCTTGGAGATGTTGAAGTTTGACTGGGTGGGCTCAGACTCGGCCTCTTCAGCTTCGCCCGCCTCAGTCCCCAGGGTGCTCGACCTGGCGGCCATATTTTCTTTTGGCGCAACAAGCAGGTCTTCTTCCCCATCCCCGGGAGGCTCAGGCTGGACAGCCTTGGCTGTCTCACCCTCCCGAGGGACAGACCACCCCCCCCTCAACCTATGGCACATATTGGGACTGGTGGCAGGTCCTCCAGCACGGAGGGACCTTGATCCTCCTCTGTTTCCCCGGAATGGCGCCTCCTTTTGTGTCCGGAAGGATACGGAGGCAGGGGGACCTCCATGTCTGCCTCCGCCTCCACTCCCTCCTTCTGATTTGCTTTCCCGTGCCTGAGCCCGACTGTCATCCGCAGGAGCAGGTGTGGTCAAGGGCTCGGGCACGGAATGCCCCCGCGCTCGCCGGCGGTGTGTTGGGACCAAGCGCAGTGATGGGACTGTTTGGCTGTGCAGATTCTCTCCCTCCCCCCCCCCCCGACGCCGGAGGCCTCCGACGATGCCGCGCATCTATGACTCCCGACACACGGGCGGAAAGGGGGGGGGAGGAGTGGCGGCGGCACCAGCCTTGGCCGCTTTTGATGTTTTTGCGGCTTCGGAAGCAGGGCAGTTCTTGCAAACAGGCGTGGCACTGCACACCGTCCAACGGCAGTAGGCTGTCCCCTCGTGGACCCCATTAAAGACCCCTTTCATTATCTCCTCCCGCGCCAGCTGAACGAAAAGCTGTCGCCGGAAGGATGACGGAGGCTGGCCTCCCTGAAGCTGAGCGGTATCGGATTTATCCCAACCTCACCTCCCCAAGTTGACGTAGGTGGGGAAGGAGGAGCTCACCGGGGACAAAGGACGGGACGTTTGAGATGACAATTCTCTGCGCGGTGGCCTCGAGGGGATCCATCGGCAAGAAGGTCCCACCCACCGTGAGCCCCTTATTAAGGGCCAGGGACACCGCCCGCTCCGACCCCAGGAAGAACACAGTCTTCCCGTACATCTTGGAGGCGGCGACAATGGCCAAGGGGCCGACTACCCCAGTCATTGCCCTCACACTCCTCAATGGCCATGTTGGGGTGAGTGTAGCTCTTGACCCCATTCTTTTTGATAATAAGTCTAAATCATGGTGGAGCAGCAGAAGCCGCCGTGGCCTTTGCTGCCACGCGTGCATAAGTCTGCACTGGCCTCGTCACTGGCCAAGATGGACTCGCCATAACAGGGTCTCTTTAAGGGCTACACTCACCCCAAGTCTCGGGCCTTAAGGTCTTATTTGAGCAGAGGGAGCGCTTAATGAGGCACACCTCTCCCCTGCTTGTTAACAATGGGGAAGGAGCCTTTTCCCTCTGCTCAGTAGTTTTAATTATTAAAAGGAGGAAGGGGGGCCTCTGAGTGAGAGAGAGAGAGAAGGAGGTGGGGTGGAAAGGAGGGAGGCTGTGAGGGCAGGGTCACGATATTGGGTGGGTGTTCGCAGGGGTGCACTCCGATGGTAAATAAAAAGTCTTTATAGAAGGTCCGGAGCGGGGAGGTAAAAGATGTCTTCACCCGGGACAGTTGGAACTACCCAGGCACAGTCCTCCACCGGGTCTTAACGATGGTAATTTAAGTGAATTAACTTCACCCAGGCAGCTCCAGCTGTTCCAGGCCAGGCAATGGGGGAGGGATGGTTTTAGTAGTATGTGGGGCCTAGTTATTAATAAGAACCCCACACACTCACCCCCCCCCCCCCCCCGATGTTCCAGCCTTCTTTATCTTCTTTCCTCCCCCCACCTAAAAATGAAAGTATTTTGTGGACCGTGCACCAAAACACCCACCTGTAGATTTTGAAAAGATGGCTCTCCCTCCTTCCACATAGATGATGGTGTTCTTTTCTGCAGCTTGTTCTTTTATCCTCTCTCCAACTCTGTAGCAGCAGTGAAGTGGCAGCTCTGTCCTCCTCTCTCCAAGCAGCTCTGTGGAAGTGATAGCAGCTTCTCCTCCGGGTCTCACAGCAATGGAACAGCTCAACCATCAGGCTCACAACTGCCGAGTGGCTAAGCCACTCAATTCAACAGCTTTGCAACTATTTTAATTACAGATAAAGCCAAGTGCCCACTTATTAAAGGGACACTAGAACCCACAAATTAACAATAAAACTTTAAAGGAACCTAACAGATCAACAGCTCGACAACTATTTTCTTGTAAACTAATAATCAAGTGCCTCCTGATTAAAAGGCAGGGGACACACATGCCAAAAACTTTTCAAGTGCCACCTTGTTTTTTTGGGGAGGGGCACGAAGAACACAAATTATACAAGTGCCCCCTGGCTAAAAGGGGGGGGGGCACTAAAACCGACAAATTTAAACAAATTAAACTTTAGACACTAAAGGTTCAAATTAAAATTTGGTTGCTGGGGGTGATGATGCACTTCAGTCCTTCCGGTGCCCACCTCTCGCAGAAGGCCGCGAGCGTACCGGTGGACACCGCGTGCTCCATCCCCAGTGACACCCTGGCTCGGATGTAACCGCGGAAGAGAGGCAGGCAGTCAGGCTGACCGACCCCCTCGACCGCCCCCTGCCTGGACCAGCTGATGGCCCCCTTGGCCATGCCCAGAAGCAGTCTTACGAGGAGGCCTTCCGACCTGTCCCCTCCCCTCCGCACATGATGCCCAAAGATCAGGAGTGTGGGACTGAAGTGCAACCAGAATTTGAGGAGCAGCCTCTTCAGATATTGGAAGAGGGGCTGCAACCTCGCACATTCAATACATACATGGAACACGGACACCTCTAGACCACAGAGATTACAGGCGGCCTGGGAGCCCGTGAACCGACAAAAACTTATTGCATGGTACTGCTCCGTGCAACACTCTCCAGGCCAATAAAGGGAGGACTCCCACGTAGTGAGCACTCCATTGGGGACCCTCGCCTCCTCAGGATGGTAAGATGGTGCGCCATGGCGTGTCCGGACGGCAGACGAGGATGGCAAGGTGGAGAGTGTGCAAGAACAGCCCGTACAGGAACTGAAAGGCACGGAGGTGATTTCCCGGAAAAGGTTCAAGTTGTGAGGCGGTGGCTCCCGGGGGAGGTTTCGGGGCTTGGCGCCAATGAGGAATTCCGTCCGGACGGGAGTCAGTTCGGACAGGATCTCCCCACGTGCTTGAGCCTCCTCGACACACCTAACGGAGTTAGGACCCAGTGCTGGTTTTAGCGACTCGATGGCATTGGCCACACGCCGGACATTGGCCCAGGATAGATGCCGTGCCAGCTCATCTGGCGCCATCCAGCCCGCTCCTCTTCCATCGAGCAGGTCCCTGACCCTGGTCATCTTGCCAGACACAGCCCTCTCAGCCGCCTGCCCCCTAAAACCGCGGAGGTACAGATTTCTGAGCAGCGACTCCCGAAGGACAGCCGTCACTCCAGACGGGGGAGAACTGCGCTTGGTGGCAACTCTTACCAGGAACTCATCAGGGTCTGGAACAAAGACAGGCAGCCCCCGCATGGCGATCCTGATGGCCCCCAGACTCACAAACAGGAGTTGCGTGTCATAATTGAGGCTGTACTGCTAGCAGAAGAAATACGTCGCCAGCGCACGCCACCTAGGAGGGGGCTCAACGTAAAGGTATCTCTGCAGGGTCTGAAGACGGAAAGTCGCGAGCTGGGCGCCGACGCACACCAACGTCTGATCGCCCTCCCTAAGTGGGAGACTCAAGACCACAGCAGAGACCCAGTGCTTCCTGTTGTTCCAGAAGAAGTCCATCAGCTTCTTCTGTATCTTGGCGACAAACGCAGGGGGTGGGGTCAAAGTGACCAGCCGGTACCACAGCATAGCGGCCACCAGCTGGTTTATGACTAGCGCTCGATCCCTGTAGGACAGCACTCGGAGCAGTCCTGTCCAGCGCCCTAGGCGAGCGGCAACCTTGGCCACCAGCTCTTGCCAGTTCGCCGGCCAGGCTTCCTCATCGGGGTGAAGGTAGACTCCCAGATAGAGGAGATGGATCGTGCTCTAGGCAAAAGGCCTGAGCTCCTCCGGCAGGGAGTCCACCCGCCATTGACCCACCAGGAGTCCGGAACATTTCTCCCAGTTGATCCTGGCAGAGGATGCGGCCGAGTAAATCTCCTGGCACTCACGCATCCTCCGCAGGTCAACGGGATCCTCGACCGGCGTAAGCCAGCCCTTGCAGAGCTAGTCCCGTCAACCTCGTCCGCAGAAAAGACTCCACGCAGATGGCGTATAACTGGCCGGACATGGGGCATCCCTGGTGCACCCCTCTCCCAAAGAGAAGGGGCGCCATCAAAGACCCGTGAACCTGAATCAGACACTCCGCGGCGGCGTACAAAAGTCGGATCCGGGCGACGAAATGCGTCCCGAACCCGAAAGCGCGCGGAGTTACGAACAGATACTCGTGGTCCACCCTGTCGAACACCTTCTCTTGGTCTAGGGATAGGAAGGCGACCGACAGACCAGCCTCCTGGGAATGATGGATGAGGTCCCGGACCAGATGGATGTTATCATGGATTGTCCGGCCCGGGACCGTGTAGGACTGGTCGGGGTGGATCATGTGGTCCAGCACCGCACCAGGGCGAGCAGACATCGCCCTGGCGAAGATTTTATAGTCCGTGCTGAGGAGGGAGATCGGGCGCCAGTTCTTAAGTAGGCAGAGATCACCCTTCTTAGTCAGCTGCCCTGTGCCAAGAGAGGGGCATCTCCCCGGTCGCCAGACTGTCCCCCAGGACCCACGCGTAGTCGCCCCCCCCCCGCCCCCGCCCCCCCCCAAGACGTCCTAGAACGCCCTGTGGAACTCCATGGTCAGCCTATCCAGCCCCGGGGCTTTTCCCCTCGAGAGCTGGTCGAGGGCGCTGGTCAGCTCCATCAAGCTTAGCGGAGCTTCCAGATTTTCGGCGCCCTCCGGGCCGACCTTCAGCAAGTCTTCCCACAAAACTCTACGTGCTTCCTCGCTGGACGGATCCGGAGAGAACAGAGCCCCGTAATTTTCTCGGGGCCCTGTTGCTGATGCCCTCCGGATCCGAGACAAGAGACCCGTCGTCGGCCAGCAGCGTCAAGAGCTGCTTATGGACCCCCTGTCTTTTTTCCAGTGAGTAGAAGAAGGGGGAGCCGCGGTCCAGGTCCCGCAGGATCCGCAACCTCACGAACGCACCTCGGGACCCAACAAGCCGCAGGACCTTCAGCGCGGCCTCCTTCGCTTCGTACACTGTTCGCAAAGCCGAGTCCTCGACGACTTGACCGAGACGGGATTCCAGGTCGAGCACCTCCTTTTCTAGGCGACCCACCCTGGCTGCTCGCCTCTTGGTCGACCCCCTCGCATACTCTTGACAGAAGACACGGACGTGAGCCTTGCCCACGTCCCACCATAGCCTCAAGGAGGGGAAGCCCCCCTGCTTCCTTCTCCAGTCGGCCCAGAAACAACGGAACGAGTCCTGGAACCGCTCGTCCTCCAGCAGCAGATTGTTAAAGTGCCAGTATGCGGACCCCGTCCTCGCACGGAGCGAAATGAGCTCCGCCCACACCAGGTGGTGGTCCGAGCACGGCGCCGGCCGCATTGAGGCCGCCGGAATGCAGAAGACGTACACCCGAGACACGTAAAGGTGGTCGATTCTGGACCATCCTCTTCCAGGCTTCACCCAAGTAAAGGCGCTGGAGTCGGGATGGAGATTTCGCCAGTCGTCCACCAAGTTAACTTCTCTATCGCCGTCATGCTCTGTGGGGCACCGGAGCGGTCCCTCGCTTCGAGGGTGCAGTTAAAATCCCCCCCGAGGACAAGGCTCTGTCGACGTCGGCGACTGCAAAGAAGACTGGACACTTCTTCAAAGAAGCGCATTTGCTGCGGGCCGGGTTGAGGGGCGTACACGTTCATGAGATGGAGCGGCACGTCCCCCAGGCGAACCGTGATGTGCAGCAAATGGCCTGGCACAGGCTCCTCGACCCCCAAGATCCCCGGCTGAAAATGTAGGGCCAGCAAGATAGCCAACCCACAAGAAGTGGCGGTGAGGTGGCTCAAGCGGATCTCTCCTTGCCATTCCAGGAGCCACGTGGCCTCGTCTCCCGGAACGGTATGGGTTTCTTGCAGGTAGCACACCGCATATTTCCCCTCCCGCAGGAGCGAAAAATTGTTAAATCTATGACGTGCCTCTCTGCCGCCGTTGATGTTGAGGCTGGCTATGATTATCTTCATGGCAAAAGCATAGTGCAACCTCTACCTAACCTATTGTGGGTGGGGGAGCAGAGTCGTTTGTTGATCTCCACTCCCTCAGCAACCCAGTGAGGAACGTTTTGAGCCGGCGCAGCTCAAAGCTTTGTGATTTTGATAAGGGCCCGCCTGCGGCCATGGTTTTAGCGGCGGCGCAGACGGACGTGATGAGCAGCGCCGGCTCGGACCATTTGTCCAGGGCCAGATGGGCTCGGTTGCAACGACCCTGGCTTTGGACCATAAAGTCACAGCGTTCCTTTACAGGAATGAGGGGATCTCAGCAGCGGGCACGAGGAGATCCACCACCTCAATGGCGATGGACTCCAGATCTTCTCCCGCGCCCTCCACCGAGTCCCCGTCCCCCTCTGGGAGGTCGCCGCCAGCAGTCAGCCCGTCGACCGCACGAGGTACAGCAAATGGCACGGCCGCGCACCATCCGGCCCTAGCTCTGTCCTGATTCCACCCCCAGGATCAGCGGCAGAGGAGTCCCCCCTGGGCTCTTTTACTTGTGATGCCTGGTCAGAAAGCGGCAGCGGACGGGGGTCCCCCTCCGCCCCAGGCACCGGGGAACACGGAGAAACTGGACCAAAGTACTGCTCCAGTTCCTCCAAGTCCCCCGGCTCCAAAGTTAGGGGCGGAGGTTGGGATTCTTCACCCTCCCCGCCACCACCCCTCGGCCCAGCGGGTGGATGTTCAGCATTTATTTTTTCATTTTGTTTTTCTGCCAGGTCGAGCAAATCCTGGGGATGTTGGATGTTGGCTGGGCAGGCTCAGACTCGGCCTTTTCAGCCCAGCCCGCCTCAGTCCCCAGGATGCTCGACCCGGCGGCGATGCATTCTTCCGGCAGCCCCACGCCCCCCACAACGGCAGATCTTCTTCCCTACCCCCCAGGAGGCAGAGGCTGGGCAGCCTCAACTGTCTCACCCTCCCCGGGGACAGATTCCCCCCCCCCCCCCCCGCCTACGGCGTGGTTTGAGAGCGCTGGTGGGGGATGTGGGACACGCGGTGGGCACCAACTCTTGCGTTGTTGTTCCTCCTCCGCCTCGTTGGAGCGCTGCCTCCATTTTTGACTGGGGGGGCGCGGAGGCAGGGATACCTCCATGTCTGCCGAGGCCTCCACTTTGATTTGTTTTGCCCACGCCTGACCGTGGGTGGTAAGCGCTCCGCGGTAGTGATCAAGGGCACGGGCTCGGGATACCCCGCGCTTGCCGGTGACAGGTTAGCCGAGCGCGGTGATGGGGCTGTCTGGCACACTGAGGGGACCCGCCTCGAGGTGTTTATTATTCCGACTGGACGCACTCCCTCCCCGCCGCCGGAGGCCATGAAGACAAAGGCCCCAACGATGCCCGCGCACCTACGGCTCCCGGCACGTGGACGCTACTGGGGGAGGAGTGGCGGCTGCGCCAACCTTGGCCACCATAGGCGTTTTGGCGGCCCTGGAGGCGAGGCGGGGCAGTTCTTGCGAACGTACCCCACCTCCCTACGGGCGTGGCACCGCACGCCATCCGGCGTCCAGAAGACGCGGTAGGCAGTCCCCTCGTGGACCACATTGAAGGCTCCCTCTGTCGTCTCTTCCCGCGGCAGCCGAACAAAAAGCTGGCGGCGGAAGAGGAACACGTGACGGAGGCTGGCCTCCCTGAGGCCGAGCGGTATGGGGTTGATCCCCGAGCTTACCTCCCCCAGTTGATGTAGCTGGGGGGGGGAGGAGCTCAGCGGGAACAAAGGGCGGGACGTTGGAAATGATGACCCTCTGCGCGGTGGCCTCGAGAGGGTCCATCGGCAGGAACGTCCCGCCCACCGTGAGCCCCTTTTCAAGGGCCAGGGACACCACCCACTCAGACCCCAGGAAGAACACAGCCTTGCCGGACATCTTGGAGGCTGCGACAATGGCCGAGAGACCGACTACCCCAGCCATTGCCCGCACGCACTCCTCGATGCTCATGTTGGGGTGAGTGTAGCTCTTGACCCAATGTGTTTTTGTCATAAGTTTGAATGGTGGCAGGGCAGCAGGAGGCGCCGTGGCTGCGGACGCCATGTCCTTGCTGACCCTGCCACGGGCATAGATGGGGTCGCTATTATGGGGTCCCTTTAAGGGCTACACTCACCCCAAAGTCACAGGCCTGAAAGATCTTAAATTGGCCTTGTTAATATTTGAGCAGAGGGAGCTCTTAAAGGGGCACACCTCTCCCCTACTTAACGATTTGGGGAGATTCCTTGCTCCCTCTGCTCAGTTGTCTTAGAATTGTTTTTAATTAAGAGGAGAAAGGGGCTCTCAGAGAGGGAGGGGAGAGACAGAGAGAGAGAGAGAGAGAGAGAGGGGTGGGAAAGAGGGAAGCTGTGAGAGCAGGTCTCCCCTCACAGCGTTGGGTGGGTCTTGCAGGGGTTCACCCCCCAGATGGTAAACACAAAACACAGTCTTATTTGATGGTCTTCGTGTGGGGGGAGAAGATGTCTTCACCCGGGATAGCTGGAACTACCCAGGCACAGCATTCCCAACGATGTTAAATAGGGTGTTAACGAAGTCTTCACCCAGGCAGCTACAGCTAACCTGGGCCAGGCAATGGGGGAGGGGTGCTTTAGTGGCGTGTGGGGCCTAGTTTTTAGCAAGAGCCCCACACACACTTCCACACACACACACACACACACACACACTCCCCCCCCCGCAATGTTCTGGCCTTCGAATTAATCTTCTTTCCTCCCCCCACCGATAAAACAAAGTCTTTTTGGGGAGCTCTCCCTCCTTCCACACTCGATGTTGATGTTCTTTCCCCCTCTCTCCAACTCTCTGTAGTAGTGGTGTTGAAGTAGTTTCTGCTCTCCTCCTCTCCCTCAAGGTGTTTTGTATTCAGTCAGCCCCTTCCTCCTCTTAGAAACATAGAAACATAGAAAATAGGTGCAGGAGTAGGCCATTCGGCCCTTCTAGCCTGCACCGCCATTCAATGAGTTCATGGCTGAACATTCAACTTCAGTACCCCATTCCTGCTTTCTCGCCATACCCCTTGATCCCCCTAGTAGTAAGGACCTCATCTTCCTGGGGTGTACACACAGGTCTCCACAGGCAAGCAAGCAAGAGCTCCTCTCTCCACCAGCTCACTGCTCCAAGTGAATAGGCCATGCCTCCAACAGCTCTACCTCTTTTGTTGTGAACAAAAAGAACAATTAAATCAAGTGTCCCCTGATTAAAGGGGAGGATACTCCAAAACTTTCAAACAAGTGCCTTTTTTGGGTTTTTTTTTGTTGTTTTTTTTTGTTTTTTCAACAGCTCTACCAACCTGTGAGCATACTCACAGTTGCATACTTTACAGGAGAGAGTAAAGGTTTTGCTGGGGACAGGGGCATCAAAGGTGTAGGTGAGTGTGTGATTGAGCAGATCGGTGCCGCAGAATTATCGTGGTGAATACAGACCCAAAGGCTAGACATTTGGGAGTTTTAAAGTGCTATTGTAATGGGGACTGAATTATATCTGTGCACACTGGCCCAATCAGACCTACCCTCCAGCCCTGCTTCATTTTCACGTGGTCTTGATTCCCCATGTGTATTCCCACATGAGACCGGCATGTTGGCTGATACTGATAACGGCTCCCTCTCCTCAGGTACTGTGCCCCTCCCCTGTAAATCTGTTGTCATCAACCGCTCCTCAAAAAATCCACCCTTGACCCCTCAGTCCTTGCAAATTACAACCCCATCTCCAATCTCCCTTTCGTCTCCAAAGTCCTTGAGAGTGTTGCCATCTCCCAAATCTGAGCCCATCTTTCCCACAACTCCATGTTTGAATCCCGCCAATCAGGTTTCCACCCCTGCTGCAGTACTGAGCCTGCCCTTAACAAAGTCACAAATTACATTCTCTGTGCACTAACCATCCTCATTCTTCACCTGCAATTTTGACACAGTTGACCACATCATCCTCCTTCAATGCCTCTCCTCCATTGTCCAGTTGGGTGGATCTGCACTTGCCTGGTTCCATCTTTATCTATCCAGTCATAACCAGAGAATCAACTGCAATGGCTTCTCTTCCTGCTCTTGCACCGACCGTTACCTCTGGAGTCCCCCAAAGGTCTATCGTATTTCTCATCTACATGCTGTTCCCTCCTATTTCTCATCTATATGCTGCCTCTCAGTGACATCATCCGAAAACACAATGTTGGTTCCACGTGTATGTTGACGACACACAGCTCTACCTCACCACCACCTTTCTCGACCCCCCTCCATTGTCTCTCATTTGTCACACTGCTTATCGAACATCCAGTACTGCATGAGCAGAAATATTGGGAAAACCGAAGCTGATTGGGCAGAATTTTCTGTTGTCCGGATGGGAATCGAGGCGGGTCGGGTGGGAAAGTTGATATTTTTGGGAGCGGATCAGGAACCTGCCGTCATCCCACCTCCACCCGTCTTTCCTTCGGGCTCGCTTGTTAGTGCAGCAACAACCCGACTAGCAGAGGTGGGTGACCTAATTGAAATTATTATAACCTTATTTTCAGACAGTTAAGTGCCTTTTACTCATTACATTTTAAGTTTACTTGCATGTCAATGGGAACCACACTGCTCGGAAACCACATCTGTCAACCTAAAGCGGGAGTTGAGTGGCCATTGCTCCAGCTGATTAGTTGATAGCATGAAATGTACGATAAAAGTTCCCACCTGACAGTTGATCACTTTCCTCAGGCAGAAGCTGTTGCTCACTGCATTCCCAGCACAGATTGAGCTTTCTGCAGGTTGCAAGTCTTTCCAGCAAAGTCTCCTTCCAGTGTCATCTCATTGGAAGAACCACTGACAGATTGCTTCTGTCATCTCTACTTCACCTCCCATCTATTCCATCAACATGGGTATCGTTTATACTGTCTCACCTTGGTCCTCACAATGAACTCCAACACCAGCAGCTCCAGACACACCAGCAGAAACATAGAAACATAGAAAATAGGTGCAGGAGTAGGCTATTTGGCCCTTCGAGCCTGCACCACCATTCAAGTAAGATCATGGCTGATCATTCCTCAGTACCCCTTTCCTGCTTTCTCTCCATACCCCTTGATCCCCTTAGCCGTAAGGGCCATATCTAACTCCCTCTTGACTATATCCAATGAACTGGCATCAACAACTCTCAGCGGCAGGGAATTCCACAGGTTAACAATGCTCTGAGTGAAGAAGTTTCTCCTCATCTCAGTCCTAAATGGCTTACCCCTTATCCTAAGACTATGTCCCTTGGTTCTGGACTTCCCCAACATCGGGAACATTCTACCTGCATCTGACCTGTCCCGTCCCGTCAGAATCTTATATGTTTCTATGAGATCCCCTCTCATCCTTCTAAACTCCAATGTATAAAGGCCCAGTTGATCCAGTCTCTCCTCATATGTCAGTCCTGCCATCCCGGGAATCAGTCTGGTGAACCTTCGCTGCAGTCCCTCAATAGCAAGAACTCAGATTAGGAGACCAAAACTGAACACAATGTTCCAGGTGAGGCCTCACCAACAACAACAACACCACCAACCTTCTCCACAATCACCTGATGCTGCACAGGACAGAGAGCATCAGCACCCGAGCACATTGATGCCAGGGAGGCTACAGATTTACTTCACTTGGCGTTGTGCTCCCATAAAGCCGCTACATGATGCGCCAGGTTGGCACCACCCCACACCAACACCATAAAGCATCCCTGCAATGACCAAGCCATTCCTTTCACACTCACCACCATTGCTGGAGGTACCGTTATGTTTCACCATTCACTGCAACTCACTGAGCCACTTCCAAAGGTGCACACAAATGTGTCCAAGACGGGAAAGTGGTGAAAATAAAGATTTTTATGTTTGACAGCACATTAACGAAAACGTTACATAAACATTGAAAAAAACACCTAAGCGGCTACCCTTGTGAATCTTTCATCTTTCTCTTCCACGTACTTTTACGAGATGCTAGCCCTTTGGCTTCAGCAGAGGTAGAGGCAGCCTGCTCACTTTCCTGCTGTCAAAGAACTGGAGGGCACCTTGCTGCACATCAGTGGGGCCATGAGGACGCACGTCTACCCTAACATCCCTCCTAGAGAGGAGGTGTATGAGCCTCTGCCATCTATTCCCCATACAGAGCCATCTATCCTCTATAGAGACCATGTGCACCTATGAGTGGCGCATTAACTACTCCATGTAGGTGGCCGTGGATGAGCCTACAGTCGCCATTGCCTGCGATACGGTGCTCATGTTGGAGATGGACTCCTCCATTCTCTAAGCATTTTCAGACATTGCGCTCGTAAAACCTGTCAGAGCCCCCTGTACTTGGAATCATAGAAAGCATAGAAGGAGGCCATTCAGCTCATCTAGCTATCCAGCCTAATCCCACTTTCCAGCTCTTGGTCTATAGCTTTGTAGGTTACGGCACTTCAAGTGCATATCCAAGTATTTTTAAATGCTGTGAGGATTTCTGCCTCTACCACCCTTTCAGGCAGAGAGTTTCAGACCTTCACCACCCTCTGGGTGAAAAAAATGATCTCTATCTAGGCCCCTCATAATTTTATACACCTCAATTAGCTCTCCCCGCAGCCTCCTCTGTTCCAAAGAAAACAAACCCAGCTTATCCAATCTTTCCTCTTAGCTAAAATTCTACAGACCAGGCAACATCGTCGTAAATCTCCTCTGTACTCTCTCTAGTGCAATCATATCTTTCCTGTAATGTGGTGACCAGAACTGGATGCAGTACTCTAGCTGTGGCCTAACTAGTGTTTTATACAGTTCAAGCATAACCTCCCTACTCTTATATTCTATGTCTCGGCTAATAAAGGCAAGTATCCCGTATGCCTTCTTAACCACCTTATCTACCAGTCCTGCTACCTTCAGGGATCTGTGGAGATGCATTCCCAGGTCCCTTTGTTCCTCTACACTTCTTAATGTCCTCCCATTTATTGTGTATTCCCTTACCTTGTTAGCCCTCCCCAAATGCATTACCTCACACTGCTTCAGATTGAATTCCATTTGCCCACTTAACAAGTCCATTCATATCTTCCAGCAGTCTACAGCTTTCTTCTTCATTATCAAACACTCGGCCAATTTTTGTATCATCTGCAAACTTCTTAATCATAGCCCCTACATTCAAGTCTAAATCATTGATTATATACTACAAAAAGCAAGGGACCTAGTACTGAGCCCTGCGGAACCCCACTGGCATCAGCCTTCCAGCCACAAAAACACACATGAACCATTACCTTTTGCTTCCTGCCTCTGAACCAATTTTGGATCCAACTTGCCACTTTTCCTTGGATCCCATTGGCTTTTACTTTCGTGACCAGTCTGCCATGTGGGACCTTATCCAAAGCCTTGCTAAAATCCATATACACTACATCAAACACACTACCTTCATCAACCCTCCTTGTTACCTCCTCAAAAATGCAATCAAGTTAGTCAGACACAATCTTCCCTCAACAAATTCATGCTGACTATCCTTGATTAATCCATGTCTATCTAAATGAAAATTTATCATGTCCCTCAGACTTCTTCCTGCACCTCCAGGATCGCTCTCTTTCTGGGTGGCAGCCGAGGCTCAGCATCTGCATGCAGCTGAGCAGAGCTAGGAGTGGCCTGTGCCCTTCAGCGAGGACTCTCCAATGCTAAGAGACTGCAGGGTGACTTGGACAGGTTAGGTGAGTGGGCAAATGCATGGCAGATGCAGTATAATGTGGATAAATGTGAGGTTATCCACTTTTGTGGCAAAAACAGGAAGACAGAATATTATCTGAATGGTGACAGATTAGGAAAAGGGGAGGTGCAACGAGACCTGGGTGTCATGGTACATCAGTCATTGAAAGCTGGCATGCAGAATCAGCAGGCGGTAAAGAAGGCAAATGGCATGTTGGCCTTCATAGCTAGAGGATTTGAGTATAGGAGCAGGGAGGACTTGCTGCAGTTGTACAGAGCCTTGGTGAAACCACATCTGGAATATTGTGTTCAGTTTTGGTCCCCTAATCTGAGGAAGGACGTTCTTGCTATTGAGGGAGTACACCGAAGGTTCACCAGATT
Organism: Pristiophorus japonicus; assembly: GCF_044704955.1. Classification (NCBI taxonomy): domain Eukaryota; kingdom Metazoa; phylum Chordata; class Chondrichthyes; family Pristiophoridae; genus Pristiophorus; species Pristiophorus japonicus. The sequence goes on along the minus strand of NC_091979.1, from coordinate 220,669,819 downwards.
GATTCCTGGGATGACAGGACTGACATTTGAGGAGAGATTGGATCAACTTGGCTTGTATCCATTGGAGTTTAGAAGAATGAGAGGGGATCTCATAGAAACATATAAAATTCTGACGGGATTGGATAGGTTAGAGGCAGGAAGAATGTTCCCGTTGCTGGGATGTTCCAGAACTAGGGGTCACAGTCTAAGAATAAGAGGTAAGCCATTTAGGACCGAGATGAGGAGAAACTTCTTCACTCAAAAGAGTGGTTAACCTGTGGAATTCTTTACTGCAGAAAGCTGTTGAGGCCAGTTCATTAGATATATTCAAAAGCGAGTTAGATATGGCCCTTACGGCCAAAGGGATCAAGGGGTATGGACAGAAAACAGGAAAGTGGTACTGAGGTTGAATGATGAGCCATGATCTTATTGAATGGCGGTGCAGGCTCGAAGTGCCAAATGATCTGCTCCTGCACCTAATTTCTATGTTTCTATGTCTCCACCATGTGCTCTTGCGCACTTGTGAGTTGTGAAACACCAGGTGACAACACTCCTCTATCTCGTGTGGGACCTGCTAGGTGCACTTATGTCTGGTGGCAATGCGCCCTCAGAGGCTGAAGGCTCCTTTGAGGAGTCATCTTCCTCTTCCTCCTGGGCAGGGGTGGGGGGGTGGAGGGAGGAGTGCTCTTGATGGACCTATGGGAGAGTAAAGAGATAAGTTAGATCTGTCATATGAAGAATACTACTGATACCATTAAGCACACAATGACCATTCACTGGCTGCTGATATCAGTCCCCATTTGAGTGATTGATGTATGTCATGTAACTATATGATTATGTAATTTTGTCACCAAGTTGCTGAGCTGTCCCCTTCTCTCCGTCTCCCACCTCCAGTTGCTCGGCGATTCCAGATATTTCTAAAGCAGCCTCCTCTGCTGTTGTAAGGTTTGCAAATGATGGAGGGCCACCACCGGTTCTCCCCCTCAACCTCTCCTTTCCTAGGAGGGAAAAACGAGAAGATTAAGTGAGAGTGATGGAATGAGTGTAAGGAATGGATGGATTAAATCTTTAGAGGGAGACTATGATTGAATAAGGTGCCAAAGCCAAGTGGCCTCCTTGAGTGTTAGTTGGTGTGATTGCACTAGGATGAGGGTGAGTGTGAGGGGTGGCTAGTGAGATAGGGATGTGATAATGTAGATAGAGAGAGGGAGGGATAGGTGGAGGTGCATGGTATGTTGATGTGAGTAACTATGTGCAGGAGTAGGGTTGGAAAGGCAGAGTGATGGGGATGTGATGAGAGGCACAGCAGGCTGAAGTTAAGTGTGACTTTGTAATCACGTTTCCAGAATTAATATGATCAATGACATGTTTGCAGCACTGCACCCAGGTCCTGACCACATACCTTCTGGTGCCCTCCTCTGCAATCTGCAATCAGTCTGTTTTGGTCTCCTGGGGATGTCTCTTCCACCTATTGGAAGGGAAGAGGACCTCCCTGCGTGCTCGGACTCCCTCTATAAGCATATGGAGAGAGTCAGCGGAGAACTTGGGCACAGCCCTCTGCTTCTGTGCAATCATTGACCAAGTGTTTGCAGCACTCCAATACTATAGTGCACTGACAGCACTATGTTACATTAACCTTCAAATCTAATATGGCCATAGACCCTTTAAAGATCCCGGCTGAAAACGCATCATGAATGACGTCATCAGACCCGCATCATTTAATTGGACCGAGTAATGCGTGGTTGGGCTTAATAGGCCCTATTAATGTAAAGTCATTCTGTGGAGTAGGATTGAGCCAGCAATGGGGTCACCGCCCGCACCCGGACCCGCCCAGGAAAAGAATATTCCGGCCATTGTCTTCGATACCCGCCACAAACTCCGTTCCCTAGCCACCAACTCTATCCCTCTCATTGGCAACTGTCTGAGGTTGAATCACATATTCACAACCTTGTGTCATATTTGATTCTGAAATGAGCTTCCGATCACACATCTGCAGCATAACTAAGGACCACCTATTTCCACCTCTGTAACATCACCCGTCTCTGCCCCTGCCTCAGCTCATCTGCTGCTGAAACCCTCATCCATGCCTTTGTTACCTCTAGACTTGACTATTCCAATGCACTCCGTGGGCTGGTCTCCCACGTTCTACTCTATGTAAACTTCAGGTCATCATCCAAAACTTGGCTGCCCGTGTCCTAACTCACACCAATCACCCCTGTGTTCGTTGACCTACATTGGCTCCCAGTTAAGCAACACCACAACTTTAAAATTCTCATCCTTGTTTTCAAATCCCTCCATGGCCTCACCCCTCCCTATATCTGTAATCTCCTCCAGCTCCACAACGTCCCCGAGATATGTGAGATATCTGTGCTCTTCTAATTTTGCCCTCTTGAACATCCCCAATTTTAATCGATCCACTATTGTCAGGTGTGCGTTCAGCTGCCAAGGCCCTAAGCTCTGGATTCCGTCCCTAAACCTCTCCGCCTGTCTTCCTCTCCCACCTCCTTTAAGACGCTCCTTAAAACCTACCGCTTTGACCAGGCTTTTGGTCATCTGACCTAATATCTCCTTATGTGGCTTGGTTTCCAGCAAAGATTGCCATGGTAAAATTTCAACGACTACCCGTGACATTCTCTTTTGATGACAGTGGATGGTGCTCAAATTATTCATCACTTGCACGTCATGGTTGACTGTCAAACCTCAATGTGACACTGTTATTTCTATCTTCCCCCCCCCCCCCCCCCCCCGCCTCAACAAATCATTCAAATGATTTCTGGAAAGATTTTCAGCTACCTATTTTTCTCTCGTTATTTGAAATTTCTACTGCCAAAATAAGGTTTTAAATAACATTTTAGATTTCAAAAATTGAAATATTTCACAACAATCTGATTCAATTGATTCAGTTATTTATCTATTTGAGCCTTCATGAATAGTTTTACACGAAAGCTTCAGCCTCTCCCAAAAGCCTTGGACTTGATATTTTTGCCCAGTAATGTGATTCTGTTAGCTGAATGCACTTTGTGCAATCTGAGCATTTGCAGTGTACCCACCTTTCCAGGATGCCCCAATACCATTTCATCAGCTGAACTGCTAGAATATTTTCCTTTAGATTCTAGCTAAATTTCTGCTCATTTGTTTTTCAAAAATATGGGAAGAAAACTAGAGGACAATTGTTTTTATATTTTAATGTTTATTTTACTTTTTTGTAAGACAGGCTATGTGTATCAGAGAGAGACATGATCGTGTTTACTTAAACTTCAGGACACATATTAGCTGGGAGAGATTAGCTCCCCGCAGCTTCATGTGTAAATGGGATCCTGACAAACTTCTGCCAAGTTTGTGGGGGCAGAATGGGAACTGTTTGAAGGAAATGTACTTCACTACATTTAGGGTTAGGGTTTTTCTTCATCCTAACTTTATAAATTTTCTTCGTAAAAAAATTGAAGCCTCTGATTATTTTGATGACAGAAAATGTAATCATTCTAATTACTGAGATCATTGAGGCAGAGAAAGGCAAAGTATCTTTCCTCATCGTTATTTAGTTTACTTTCTTAAAACAGAAGTAAATTAAATTTTGAAAGTAAATAAAGTCTCTGAGGAAATTAAAGGGAAGGGAGGCACCCTCCTTTGGGAGGAGTCAGGTGTGATTGGATGCAGGGTTAAGAATTGGACAACTGATAACGGAGCAAAGGGGAGGGCAGGATACAGGGCTTGAGAGAAGAGGTCAAGGCGTAGAAATTCACCTCCGCCCGAAACGGGGCGCACCTTCCGCTTTTTGAAGTTTTTCTCTGCCGCAGTTGCGGCGGAGATGCCATTGATATTCGGCACTTGGATGGTTTTTTTGGTCGGGCAAATGTAGTTGCGGCTGAGTGGTGGAAGTGCCCTTGTAGCGGATTGGCCGCTCCAATCACTCATCAGCGACACGCTAATGACGTCAGCGCGACGCGGACGTGCCACATCACGCTGACACCTCACAACGTCTCTCTCTTTCAGTTAAAGGGGAGAGCCGCTGCAAGCTCTGCATATTTTTAAGTTAGGTCCACTGGGTTTTGGCCATGCCAGCGGCTTGGCATCCAAGAGGAGGTGCTAGGCTGCCTGTTGGTGGCCCAGCCAAACCCGGGGGCATAATTGTTGAGCCGACTTGGCAAACGGCCGACAATGAAAAATAAAATGGCATCACCAGCAGCACCACCTCGCCTTTAAGGGCAGCCACGCCACCGACCAACAAGGTGTGCACCGACATAAAAAACTGTCGGGGGCACTGACCAGCGGTGCCGCCGCTCCCGCAGGGCAATTACGCAAATGGGATATTTCCCACGGGGCAATTTTGGGAAGGGGTCGCCGCTGGTTGGTAAGGGGTCGCGCCGCGGGGGGAAAACGGGTGGAGCGGCCCCCTACACCGCTCCGGCCCTGATGAAGTGCAATTTGCAAAATGGCGGACCCTCCGTAGAGACTCGGCAGCCATCCCAGGCCGCCCCATGGCGGCCGCTTTCAGGCGGCCAGAGGCCTTATTGGGAGGGGCAAAGTTGGCCCCCAGGTGTAGTGTTGTGAGTGAGGGGTGGCAGGAAGGGGAAAGAGCAGCAGGATGGCAAAGGGATAGAAGACACAATATAAGTGAGGGGGTGTGGAAAGTGCAAATGATGGAGGAAGGGGTTGGGAAAGGGTGCATTTTCCCTGCAATTCCAACCAGAAAATGCAGCCAACAGCTGTTCGAGTTCTTTTCTCCATAACACTATGCCATTCAGTACCTCCCACCTTCAAGGAAAGAAAAGGAAGAAAGCTAGAAGCAGATGAGGACAGAGAAAGCTGAAAAAATGAGTTAGGGAGAGGGAGACAGAATCGAAAAATAAGAGAGAATAAACACGTCACCTGACTCATTTTTCGCTTCATTTTGCCTTCTCAGAAGGTACATATTTGTCTTTTTTTAATATAGTAATAATTGAAAGCCTCTTGCTACCTCCCCATCTAAGCCAAACTTGCTACCTCCCCATCTATGCATCAACCTTCCACTGTTCCTGCCCCACTCTTCCACCCTCACCCCAATGCCAGCCTTCACAGCCTCTACCAACCTTTGATTCTACAGCCCCTTTCAGTTTTGTTCCTGCCATTCCCAGCCCTACACCGCTCCCATCTCACACCTAGACTTGGCTTCTGTTGCCTCTGGCCCTGTCCCACTCCTTCTAGCACCCCTGGCTCTGCCACACACCCCACAAGCACCCTGGCCATGTTCTTCTCCCCTCCCTCGCCCCTGGCCTTTGTTTCTGTTGTCCTTAGCCCTGCTCGAGCACCTCTCCCTCTCCCTCTGACCACTGGCCCTGCCATGAATCCCACCTAGTTGCTGGCCTTAATTGCTTCTGTGCTTTGTCCGACCTCCTGAAGAAAACAGACTGTGTTGGCCTCGAGGACCTCGCTCTTTCCTTTAAAATAGAAAATAATCTTTAAAAAAAAAGAAACAATATTTGAGCCTGAGCCTCTGGCCACCATCCCAACTTTCAGCCCACTCGTCCCTATTCATTATCCCCACTACTCCGATCTCAAATGGATTTCTCCAATCCCACTTCCCTTTAATAGTCTTTGGGGTTGAAATTTAGTTATACCCCGTTTGGGGGTGGTAACCGAGGTGGGGCGGCACTTTATGCGACTGGCGTGGAAGTCTCGGCCCAGCGTTAAAATTCCGGTTACTACCCCTCACAGGAAGCGGAGCACAATGTCACGCACTCTACTTCCTTTTGGGCCGGATCGGGGATGCTACCCGGGCGCATCGCGGAACGCTACATGGCCTCTCCGCGTCGCACTGACGCATTTCAACACCCCTCCTCTTCCGTTAAAGGGGAGGGATACTGCGAGCTCAACAGGCCCTTTGATAGCCTCCATTGGGCCACGAGGACTAAGGGGTGAATAAAATGCTTTCAGCCATTATCTTGGTTCTCAGTAACCCAAAGGTATAGTGCTAACAATTATCACTGAACATTAGAATTTTTTTTACTTAAACTTATCTTTTTCAGAATTTTCATTTCAGATGTCTCCTTTCAGATGAGACAGTAAACATAATAAGAACAGAACAAATAGGAGCAGGAGTAGGTCACCTTGCCCCTCGAGCCTGCTCCACCATTTAATAAGATCATAGCTGATCTGATCATGGACTCAGCTCCACTTCCTTGCCCGCTCCCCATAACCATTATCGCTCAAAAATCTGTCTATCTCCGCCTTAAATATATTCAATGACCCAGTCTCCATAGGTCTCTGGGGCAGAGAATTCCACAGACTTACAACCCCCTGAGAGAAGAAATTCCTCCTCATCTCAGTTTTAAATGGGCAGCCCCTTATTCTGAGACTATGTCCCCTAATTTTAGTTTCCCCTATGAGTGGAAATATCCTCTCTGCATCCACCTTGTCGAGCCCCCTCATTATCTTATGTTTCGATAAGATCACCTCTCATTCTTCTGAATGCCAATGAGTATAGGCCCAACTTACTCAGCCTATCTTCATAAGTCAAGCCCCTCATCTCCAGAATCAACCTAGTGAACCTTCTCTGAACAGCCTCCAATGCAAGTATATCCTTCCTTAAATACGGAGACCAAAACTGTATGCAGTATTCCAGGTGTGGTCTCACCAATATCCTGTACAGTTGTAGCAGGACTTCTCTGCTTTTATACTCTATCCCCCTTTGCAATAAAGGCCAACATTCCATTTTCCTTCCTGATTACTTGCTGTACCTGCATACTAACGTTTTGTGTTTCATGCACAAGGACCTCCAGGTCCCTCTGTACTGCAGCACTTTGCAATTTTTCTCCATTTAAATTATAACTGAGGCCCTGTCTGCCCATTCAGGTGCATTAAAGATGCCCAGGCACTTTTTGAAGAGTAGGTAGTTCTCCTGTTATCCTAGCCAACATTTCTATCTCAACCAACACCACCAGAAATGACATTAACTGGTCATTCATCTGATTTGCTCTTGGTGTCTTGCTTTACACAAATTGAGCACCACCAAACAGTCCAGATAATTTGAGGGTGTGGTTGCCAAACAGTTGGGTGACTGTACTCATCATTTTGTGGCCTTGCGAGCCCCAAGAAACTGTTGAATGGTGGGACTTTGAATGTTCCCATGCTGTTTATCATCCACTGTTTAAACCAGTGAACAGCTTAAGTATGGCTTTGCATAGTAACCAAGGTAAGCTATGGGGCAGGACTTTCGGCCAATTTGCGCCTCGTTTAGCGACACGGCGGGGTGGCAAATGGCGTTTCAGGGTGTCAAACGGGGCGTCCAGGATTTCACGCAAAGGCGGAACTTTCGGCATAGGTTTAGGGTTAGGGTTAAAAGTTGCGGCGTTAAAAGTTACCACTACAACCTCCATTTGGACCGTCAGGATGATGTAAATTGTTATGCAACACTGCGCTAGTGTCCCGGGTGAAATTTTCAGGCCTGATTTAACGTCCGGCCGAAAAGCCGACAGAAAAATGCTGCCGTTCCCATTGTGCAGCAGGCACTATAGTGGCATCTTTGAAATTAAGTCGGACCATTTCATATCGGAGTAGTCACACACTCCTATGGTTTAGCGCCGACGGCTGCTTGAATCTACAGTAGCCTTTCATGTGAGTTAACGCTTTGACAGCCAGGTCGCAAGGGCACAGTACGCACGGCGACTGGAATTTAGTGTTCCCAATAAGCAGGGACTGCCAGACTGAGAGGACTATAGGCTCTGAGCACTTTGCTTGAACGGGGAAGGGGGGGTTTGAACGAAGCCTCGTGAATCAATGCCACCATGCTGGCAATTCCCCCACTTACTCTGCAAATGAGACACAAGACAGCAATGGTTAAGGGGAAGGAAATATTTTATCAAAGATTCAACCAGTATCAACCACCCCCCCCACCCCTCCAGTAAAGCCCACAATAATTCAACGGATACACACATATAAAAACACAGATCTGCATCCTGCAGTCAACAACATGAATAGCAAAAGAAAATCTGCATCCTGCAGTGAAGAACATTAATATAAAAATAAAATATGCATCCTGCAGTCAACAACATGAATATAGAAATAAAATCTTATTCCTGCAGTCAACAACATGAATTGAAAAAAACAACTGCATCCTGGCCAATATCCAGCATTAATTAACAAGACATACTGCAGTGCTCTACATTTTTGGGACGCCCTACTGATTATGGCTAATGTTTTTACTCCCCCTTCCCTTCATCCTCCTCCCATGCCTGCTGCTCCTCCTCAATGTTGCGTCAGGGATTGCAGCAAGGCTGCTAGAGGGCTGCTGTCTTGGAGGCTGAGACAATGGAGACAGCGTCAGAGGACACACTGGAGCAGCTCCTGGCCTGGAAGACCCGGCTTCTGACTGGCTCACCACTTCCTCAGCGTTGCCAGTCACAGGTGGTCAACCGTCATTGGTACTTGGTTGGCGAGTGAGTGGGGGGAAGACGGAATGCTGTCACTCTGAGGAATGCCAGCACCTCCCATCTCCCTGGAGCCACTCCGTTGCCGACAGAGCTGTGCCTTAGCAACCGGAGAATGATGTAAAGGAGCACCTTGCTGGGCTGCTTTAGCACCATCACTTCCCTACTGTTCTGCCACAGAACGTATGGAGGCAGACATGGACTGCATCACTTGCCCAAGCTGAAGCAGAGCTTGTATCTAAGATGTGCCTGAGTCTGTGACGTGCTCAAGGGCACACGCCACACTCTCTGGAACTCCACTATCACTGCTCGAGGCCACCAGTCTCTGTATGTGGGCAATGATGGCCTCGCTGGACTCATAGCTCGCAGCGACAATCTGCAATCCAACCTCGTAACTGTCGCAGTGGGGATCCGTCCCAGTGCAGCAATAATCTCAACAGTTGATTTCTGTATTTGCCCTGGACACTGCCACCAGGTCCAGTTCTAGTTCTGCCTGTCTGTTAGCAGCCCAACTTTGCCGAGGAGAGCTGGCCTGCGGGATTCCACCCCAGCACTGCGTTACTGCACGCCACTTGGCCCAGGGGCCTCCGAGTCCTCAAACCTGGGAACGCAGGCTCGTCCCCAGATGAACACAGTCCCGATGTTTTAAGTCGCGCGATTCATTGACTTACCCTCAGTATCCGAAGGGGGCTCAGCAACCCCACCGGCAGCTGTCCGACCTGTGGCGCCGACAGGGGTTGACACTCTCCTCCACATCAGTGAGTTGAAGTGTCTGAGGCGGTCCCCCGCTTGTCCACCGTTGCTCCCTGCGGTTGTGGGAGTGCTTCGACTGAAAAGATAAAAATGGGAATGGTTAAAAAAAGGTCCATCTGCTGTTGTGGCACAGATGGCCACCAAAATAATTTAGGCCATACTGTATGAATATTCTAGGGGCCTCTGTTTAATGCACTTGGATCTTGCATGTGCTTCATCAGGAGTTTATCAAAGTCTACAGGCATCTAACATGAGGTGTGTAAGAGATCTTTCAGAAAGCGATAGGAGCAGTTGCAGTGCATTGCGATGAACAATGTTAATTATGTGCATAGATCATTCAACACAAATAGGGTGCCAAACTAAGCCTTCCTTTCTGTTATGCATTGCGGGAGTCAACCCACAGAGTGTAGAGAGGCACAAAAAGCATGAGAACAATCACATAGTGTCTCAGATTAATCCTTGAAGTCATGGAGGACTGCATAGATGAAAATGTTACTCACCCTGATGACTCTCGTGAGGTCGTTAAACTTTTTTCGTCACTATGTGCCAGTCCTGGACACCGTGGCTGTAGCAGAGCTATCTCCTTCCAGATCTGCTTGAAGATGCAGTGCCGCCCACCTCCTCTCCACTGCACCCACCAACGCTTCATTGGCCTCATGAGTGAAGCGCCTGGCGCACTGCCTTCTCTCCTCCTCCTCCATCGCAGCAGAAGTGGGTTATTTCTAAAGAGAAAGGACTAATTAGCAATCTTGTGTGAGGCCCCTTGGGAAAGAATGACCATAATATGGTAGAATTCTTTATTGTGTGTTGGCCGTTGCACACCAGCCACCATACGGGCTTGACAGAGCTAGGTCTTGGTCCAGTGGCAAGGATTATCCAAGACGACTGAAGATCTGCTCTGCTGCATGCACGACCTAGTGTGCACACATATCACAGTGAGCTGGCCCGTGCTGCCCCTGGCCCCAAACTCACGCCTCTCCTGGGCCCCGATCATGTCCCTCTACAGTCTCTTGCCGCTCTTGCTGTGTCTGCCCAAGCTCCAATCACCGACCTGGACCTTGATGACATCAGTCTTTACTACCATTGCCCTCCTGCACCAGATCGCACTGCTTCCTGAAGTAGTATGCCTCCACGCTGCACCTTTTATAGCCCCGACCTGCCGCTGGTGTTCTCACGCAGGTCGGGGCCTCCACACCGCTCCCGAGGCCTCCACGCTGCTCCTTTATGGCTCCGACCTGCCGCTGGTGTTCTCACGCAGGTTGGCACTACAACTGTGTTAAATGGGATAGATTCAGAACAGATCTAGCAGCTCAAAACTGGGCATCCATGAGGCGCTGTGGGCCATCAGCACATGGCTCGGCATATCCCTCACTCTATGTGGAATCTTTATGGGTAGAGCTGCGGAATACCAAAGGGCAGAAAACGCTAGTGGGAGTTGTGTACAGACCACCAAACAGTAGTAGTGAAGTTGGGGACACCATCAAACAAGAAATTAGGGATGCGTGCAATAAAGGTACAGCAGTTATCATGAGCAACTTTATATATAGATTGGGCTAACCAAACTGGTAGCAGTACAGTAGAGGAGGATTTCCTGGAGTGTATTAGGGATGGTTTTCCAGACCAATATGTCAAGGAACCAATTAGAGGGCTGGCCATCCTAGACTGGGTGATGTGTAACGAGAAAGGACTAATTAGCCATCTTGTTGTGCGAGGTCCCTTGGGGAAGAGTGACCATAGTATGGTAAAATTCTTTATTAAGATGGAAAATGACACAGTTAATTCAGAGACTAGGGTCCTGAACTTAAGGAAAGGTAACTTCGTGAATTGGCTAGAATAGACTGACGAATGATACTTAAAGGTTGACGGTGGATAGGCAATGGCAAACATTTAAAGATTACATGGATGAACATCAACAATTGTACATCCCTGCCTGGAGTAAAAATAAAACGGGGAAGGTGGCTCAACCGTGGCTAACATGGGAAATTAAGAGTGTTAAATCCAAAGAAGAGGTATATAAATTGGCCAGAAAAAGCAGCAAACTTAAGGACTGGGAGAAATTTAGAATTCAGCAGAGGAGAACAAAGGGTTTAATTAGGAGGGGGAAAATAAAATATGAGAGGAAGCTTGCTGGGAACATAAAAACTGACTGCAAAAGCTTGGAAAGATATGTGAAGAGAAAGAGATTAGTGAAGACAAACGTAAGTCCCTTGCAGTCAGAATCAGGTGAATTTATAATGGGGAACAAAGAAATGGCAGACCAGTTGAACAAATACTTTGGTTCTGTCTTCACAAAGGAAGACACAAATAGCGTTCTGGAAATACTAGGGGACCGAGAGTCTAGTGAGAAGGAGGAACTGAAAGAAATTCTTATTAGTCAGGAAATTGTGTTAGGGAAATTGATGGGATTGAAGGCCGATAAATCCCCAGGGCCTGATAGTCTGCATCCCAGTGTACTTAAGGAAGTGGCCCCAGAAATAGTGGATGCATTGGTGATCATTTTCCAACAGTCTATCGACTCTGGATCAGTTCCTATGGACTGGAGGGTAGCGAATGTAACACCACTTTTTAAAAAAGGAAGGAGAGAGAAAACGGGTAACTATAGACCGGTTAGCCTGACATCAGTAATGGGGAAAATGTTGGAATCAATTATTAAAGATGAAATAGCAGCGCATTTGGAAAGCAGTGACAGGATCGGTCCAAGTCCGCATGCATTTATGAAAGGGAAATCATGCTTGACAAATCTGCTAGAATTTTTTGAGGAAATAACTAGTAGAGTGGACAAGGGAGAACCAGTGGATGTGGTGTATTTGGACTTTCAAAAGGCTTTTGGCAAGGTCCCACACAAGAGATTGGTGTGCAAAATTAAAGCACATGGTATTGGGAGTAATGTATTGACATTGATAGAGAATTGGTTGGCAGACAGGAAGCAGAGAGTCGGGATAAACAGGTCCTTTTCAGAATGGCAGGCAGTGACTAGTGGGATGCCGCAGGGCTCAGTGCTGGGACCCCAGCTCTTTACAATATACATCAATGATTTAGATGAAGGAATTGAGTGTAATATCTCCAAGTTTGCAAATGACACTAAGCTGGGTGGCTGTGTGAGCTGTGAGGAGGATGCTAAGAGGCTGCAGGGTGACTTGGACAGATTAGGTGAGTGGGCAAATGCATGGCAGATGCAGTATAATGTGGATAAATGTGAGGTTATCCACTTTGGTGGCAAAAACACGAAGGCAGAATATTATCTGAATGGCGGCAGATTAGGAAAAGGGGAGGTGCAACGAAACCTGGGTGTCATGGTTCATCAGTCATTGAAGGTTGGCATGCAGGTACAGCAGGTGGTGAAGAAGGCAAATGGTATGTTGGCCTTCATGGCGAGAGGATTTAAGTATAGGAGCAAGGAGGTCTTACTGCAGTTGTACAGGGCCTTAGTGAGGCCTCACCTGGAATATTGTGTTCAGTTTTGGTCTCCTAATCTGAGGAAGGACGTTCTTGCTATTGATGGAGTGCAGCGAAGGTTCACCAGACTAATTCCAGTGATGGCTGGACTGTCATATGATGAGAGACTGGATCAACTGGGCCTTTATTCACTGGAGTTTAGAACGATGAGAGGGGATCTCATAGAAACGTATAAGATTCTGACGGGACTGGACAGGTTAGATGCGGGAAGAATGATCCCGATGTTGGGGACGTCCAGAACCAGGGGACATAGTCTTAGGATAAGGGGTAGGCCATTTAGGACTGAGATGAGGAGAAACTTCTTCACTCAGAGAGTTGTTAACCTGTGGAATTCCCTGCCGCAGAGAGTTGTTGAGACCAGTTCATTGGATATATTCAAGAGGGAGTTAGATTTGGCCCTTACGGCTAAAGGGATCAAGGGGTATGGAGAGAAAGCAGGAAAGGGGTACTGAGGGAATGATCAGCCATGATCTTATTGAATGGCGGTGCAGGCTCGAAGGGCCGAATGGACTACTCCTGCATCTATTTTCTATGTTTCTATGAGTGCAGCTCCAACAACACTCAAGAAGCTCGGCACCATCCAGGATAAAGCAGCACGTTTGATTGGCACCCCATCCACCACCTTAAACATTCACTCCCTCCACCACCAACATACCGTGGCTGCAGTGTGTACCATATACAAGATGCACTGCAGCAACTCGCCAAAGTTTCTTTGGCAGCACCTCCCAAACCTGCGACCTCTACCGCCTAGAAGGACAAGTGCAGCAGGCGCATGGGACCACCACCACCTCCACGTTCCCCTCCAAGTCACACACCATCCTGACTTGGAAGTATATCGCCATTCCTTCATCATCGCTGAGTTAAAATGCTGGAACTCCCTAATAGCACTGTGGGAGTACCTTCACTACAGGGACTGCAGTGGTTCAAGAAGGTGGCTCACCACCATCTTCTCAAGAGTAGTTAAAAATAGGCAATAAATGCCAGTGACACCCACATCCCATGAACAAATTGTTTAAAAATACAGACGCCCTTAATATATATCAAAAAGAGCAATGGTCCTAATACTGACCCCGGGGGACACCACCGTACACTTCCCTCCAGTCTGAAAAATAACATTCACCATTACTTTCTGCTTTCAGTCTCTTAGCCAATTGCCACTTTAATCTCAAGGGCGTCAATTTTGGCTAACAAGTCTCTGTTATGGTATTTTATCAAACGCATTTTGCAAGCTTCATATAAGACAATTTTATTTTGTATTATTGTCTCTACAAGTTTCCCCACCACCGACGTTAGGCTGACTTGCCTGTAGTTGCCGAGTTTATTATTTTGATATTATTTTGTGCACCACTTGCTCAGTGGGGCGAGGCGGGAGCGGGGCAGTGGAATGCACAATGCTGCCGAGTATAAAGGGCCCCCCTCCCCTTCATTAAAGGGCAGGGCCAAGCTGCCGACTGCGGGTGGGAAAAGGGGCCATCCCTGGATCAGCAGGGAGCAGGGTGCTGTGGCAACAGCCCGGCACACACAGGGCTGCAAGATCATGGCACGGACCCCACGATCGAGGACGAAGAAGGCCGTTATTTTTTCTTTACATTCCCCACCTCCCATTTAATTATACAACCCGGTATGCATCGCCCGCGTCATCTTCGGAGGGCCCTACCGAATTTGCGTTCCAGGATGAAAGTGGGTTGCTGCACCCGGTGATGACACATCATCGCCAGCGGGGTGCTATAGGTTACCGCCACTGCTAAACCCCCGTTGAATATCGTGGGAGACGGTACCAGCGCCGCACCTGGGCGAAAAGTCGTTTGCATCCTGTTAGCGTCAATGGGAGGTGTAAATGCCCAAATTTCTCCCCCGGGGTTCCGCAGGGCTCAGTACTAAGTCCCTTGCTTTTTGTGGTATATATCAATGATTTAGACTTGAATGTAGGGGCTATGATTAAGAAGTTTGCAGATGATACTAAAATCGGATGTGTGGTTGATAATGAAGAAGAAAGCTGCGGACTGCAGGAAGATATCAATGAACTGGTCAGGTGGGCAGAACAGTGGCAAATGGAATTCAATCTGGAGAAGTGTGCGGGAATGTATTTGGGGAGGGCAAACAAGACAAGGGAATACACATTAAATGGTTGGACACAAAGGTGTAGAGGAACAAAGGGACCTTGGAGTGCATGTCCACAGATCCCTGAAGGTAGCAGGCCAGGTAGATAAGGTGGTGAAGATGGCATATGGAATGCTTGCCTTTATTAACCGAGGCATAGAATACAAGAGCAGGGAGGTTATGCTTGAACTGAAAAAACACTAGTTAGGCCACAGCTAGAGTACTATGTACAGTTCTCTTCACCACATTATAGGAAAGATGTGATTGCACTAGTTACAGAGGAGATTTACGAGGATGTTGCCTGGACTGGAGAAGTTACCTATGAGGAAAGATTGGATAGGCTGGGTTTGTTTTCTTTGGAGCAGAGGAGGCTGAGGGGAGACCTTAACGAGGTGTATAAAATTATGACGGGCCTAGATAGACTGAATGGGAATGACCTATTTCCCTTAGAGGGGGCAAAAACCAGGGGGCATAGATTTAAAGTAATTGGTAGGAAAGGTTTAGAAGGGATTAGAGGGGAAATTTCTTCACCCAGAGGGTGGTGGGAGTCTGGAACTCACTGCCTGAAAGGGTGGTAGAGGCAGAAAACCTCACTACATTTAAAAAGTACTTGGATATATACTTGATATGCCGTAACCTATAGGGCTACGGACCAAGAGCTGGAAAGTAGGATTAAGCGGGATAGATCTTTGTTGGCCAGCGCGGGCACAATGGGCCGAAATGGCCTCTTTCCATGCTGTAAATTTCTATAATTCTATATCTTTAGTCAACCAGGGAGCTCTAGCTTTGGATGCCCTTCCTTTGCCTCTTGTGGGAATGTATCTAGTCTGTACTCGAACTATCTCCTCTTTGAACACCTCCCATTGCTCATTTACTGTTCTACCTACCAATCTTTGATTCCATTCCACCTAGGCCAGATCCCCTTTCAACTCACTGAAATTTGCCCGACTCCAGTTGAGTATCTTTACCTTTGATTGTTCCATGACCCTTTCTACACCAAATGATACTGTGATCACTGTTTCCAAAATGCTCTACTTGTAGACATTTTAAGAATTCCTCCCCTCTTTGCCCTTTACACTTTTATTTTCCCAGTCTATATTAGGATAATTGAAGTCCCCCATTATCACTACTTTCTGAAATTTGCTCCTTCATCTCCTTCCAACTATTTGGTGGCCTTTTGTATGAACCCAACAACGTAAGCGCTTCTCTATTGTTCCTTAATTCTAACCAAATAGATTCTGTCTTTGAACTCTCAAGTATATCAACACTTCCAGGTCTGTAATAGAATCTTTGATTAAAACTGATACCCCTCCTTTTTTTCCTTGCAACTAGGAATATTAACAACAACAACAACAACTTGTATTTATATAGTGCCTTTAACTTAGTAAAATATTCCAAGGCACTTCACAAGAGTATTATAAGACAAAAAAATTGAAGTTTCCAATCCTCCCCTTATTTGAGCCAGGTCTCTGTTATTGTCACTATATCATAATCTCATGTGGCTACTTGTGCCTGCTACTCACCAACCTTATTTACCATGCTCCGTGCATTTACACACATGCACTCCAAACCCATCCTAGTCTGCCTTGCGTTTCCACCCATCTGATCCTTCTTATTTCTGAACTAATTTTTATTGTAATGTTATTTGTCTCTCCCAGTCCTCTTTGCACCTTATTTCTCCTCTCTAATCCTTCATCCTGATGTCCCTCCCCCTGCCAAATTAGTTTAAACACTTCCTCACAGCGCTAGTTAACCTCCCTGCGAGATCATTGGTCCAAACTCTTGAGGTGCAACCCATCCATCTTGTACAGGTTCCTCCTGCCCCAGAACCGATCCCAATATCCCTGAAATCTGAAGGCCTCCCTCCTGCACCATTTCTGCAGACATGCATTAACCTGTCTTGTCTTACTGCTCCTATACTCACTAGCACGTGGCACTAGGAATAATTCAGAGATTACCACCTTTGAGGTCCTGCTCTTTAGTCTCATCCTGAGTTCCGAAAACTCTGAATGCAGTTCTTCAACCCTTTCCTCCTTACGTCATTGGTTCCACCGTGGACCACAACTTCTGGCTGTTCCCATTACCCCAGCTGAATGTTCTGCACTCTTTCTGTGATATCCTTTACCCTGGCACCAGGGAGGAAACACACCATGGAAAACTCACGTCGGCAGTTGTAGAAATATCTGTCTTATCCCTCTGACTATTGAATCCTCTATTGAATTTCTGCGGCCCCCGTGCAGTCCTTGCCCCACGGTGCCATGGATTTGCTATGGACTGAACCTTCTGGTTGTTGTCACCCTCACTGAAAAACGGTTTGTGAGCACACACGGAGGATTCCTGCACTGCCGGGTGGCCACCCCACTTTCTATTCTGAACTCTCTATGGGTGCGGGGAGACCACCTCCTGGAATGAGGATATTTTCAGCTTACCGTATGCCCTGTAGTGAATCCAGCCACTCTCAAGTTTAAAAACCTTGATCTCAAGCTCGAGCAGCGGGAGGCACTTCCTAGACACGTGATTGTCCAGAACACATGATGCATCCTGGAGTTCCCACATGGCACAGGAATTGCAGGCAACAGATCTGGTTGGTAAGTTTTTGTCACCGCCGCTTGTCAGCGTAATTAGAGTGTACCATCTTTTTCCATATCTATTCCCAGAATCTGGAAGTGCTTCTGCCCCAGAGTTTTCCCATAAAGACCCTGCAAATACTGCCACTCTATTCTTTACCCACAGAGGCCCTGCAAATAGGACCACTCCATTACATACCCACAGAGGCCATGCAGATATGGCCACTCCATTATTTACCCACAGAGGCAAGGTCAGGATTTATTGCCCATTCCTAATTGCCCTTCAAAGAGTGGTGGTGAGCCGCCGCCTTGAACTGCTGCAGTGCATGTGTTCAAGGTATTCCTACAGTGCTGTGGGGACCTCAGGAGGAGGCCGAGATGGATCATCCACTTGGCACTCTGGCTGAAGGTTGTGTAGACCGAGTGCAAAATAAATATTTTCTGCCTGAGTCCAATTAAAGAAGTGTTCGTGCCAAAGGGTGAATTTATCTTATTGGAGTGAGCTGGTAAAATATCTGGGCAGGGGAGTTGAACTTATTTCATGTTTTATTTTAACTTTTTTGAAGCTTTTTATTTTTGTTTTTCAAATGTTTTACAATTTGACTTTTTTGCCGATATTTAAGGGGTTGTTTTAAAAAGAATGTGCAAGCTATTGAAAGTCTCACTTATTGGCCACAAATATCAGAGAATAGTGTCCACATCAAAATTTTGCACTTATCTGCTGGGTTCCACCATCATTGAGAATGGGAATGTTCATGGAGCCTCCTCCTCTCGTTAGTTGTTTAATTGTCCACCAGCATTCATGCCTGAAAGTGGCAGGACTGCAGAGCTTTGATCTGATCCGTTGGTTGTGGGATCGCTTAGCTCTGTCTATAGCATGCCGCTTCTGCTGTTTAGCATCCATGTAGTCCTGTATTGTAGCTTCACCAGCTTGGCACCTCATTTTTAGGTATGGCTGGTGCTACTCCTGGCATGCTCTTCTACACTCTTTATTGTACCAGGGTTGGTCCCTTGGCTTGATGGTAATGTGAAAGTGAGGGATATGCTGGGCCATGAGGTTACACATTGTGGTGGAATACAATTCTGCTGCTGCTGCTGATGGTCCACAGCGCCTCATGAATGCCCAGTTTTGAATTGCTTGATCTGTTCTGAATCTATCCCATTTGGCACGGTGGTAGTGCCACACAACACGATGGACGGTGTCTTCATTGTGAAGATATGATTTTGTCTCCACATGAACTGTGTAATGGTCACTCCTAACAATACTGTCATAGACAGATGCGTCCGTGACAGGCAGATTGGTGAGGACGAGGTCAAATCATTTTTTCCCTCGTGTTGGTTCTCTCACCACCTGCTGCAGGCCCAGTCTGGCAGTTGTGTCCTTCAGGATTCGGTTGAAGTCCCCCACCCAGAGTACATTCTGTACCCTCAGTGCTTCTTCCAAGTGGTGTTCAAAATGGAGGAGTACTGATTCATCAGCTGAGGATGGCGGTAGGGGTAATCTACCATCTACCAGATTTCTTTGTTCATGTTTGACCTGATGCCCTGAGACTTCATGGGGTCCTAAGTCAATGTTTAGGACTCGCAGGGTCACTCTCTCCCGACTGTATAACACTATGCCACGACCTCTGGTGGGTCTGTCCTGAGGGTGGGACGATACATACCATGGGATGGTGATGGAAGAATCTGGGACATTGGCTGAAAGGTATTATTCTGTGACTATGTCAGGCTGTTGCTTGCCTATTCTGTGGGACAGTTCTCCCAATTTTGGCACAAGTCCCCAGATGTTAGTGAGGAGGACTCCACAGGGCCGACTGAGCTGCATGTGCCTTTGTCGTGTCAGAATCCGATGCCTAGGTCGATGCTGGGTGGTCCATCTTATACTTTTTCATAGTGGTTTGATACAACTGATTGGCTTGTTAGGCTATTTCAGAGGGCTGTTAAAAGTCAACCATATTGCTGTGAGTCTGAAGTTATTTACCCACAGAGGCCCTGCAAAGAAAGAGGACCAGAAAATGTACCCCTGTTTTGCCAAAAAGTTCTGCTTAAATCAGAACTTTATTCAGAACTTTTCTGCAAACTTGAATAATGGCATTTAGCACGGTGGTAATGCCACAGAAAACAATGGAGGGTGTCCTCCCTGTGATGACTGTGTCGTGGTCACTGTTTGCTTTTGAATAATGGCACAATCCTTCCAAAACTAGGTACTATTTATGAGATTAATTTTGATTTCCTGGTTATTTTTGGAGTTCTGAGATAAATAAAAGAAATGAAGCTAAGTCCTTCCCCACTGGTCAGTTTTCTCTTCAGCTGGCCCTGTTAAAGAAAGAAAGAATTGCATTTATATAGTGTGTATCATGCCCTCAGCACATCCCAACCACTTCACAGCCATTGCATTACCTTTGAAGTGCAGTCCCTGTTGTAATGTAAGCAAACATGCAGCCAATTTGTGCACAGCAAAGTCACACAAACAACAATGAGATAAATGGCCAAATCATATGCCATATTAGTGTTGGTTCAGGGATAAATGTTGGCCTTGTCTCTCTTACTGTTTTTGCTGTCTGTAGTTGGGTGAGATCACAGTATATATCATTTTCACTTTCAAAGTTTCCTTAGAAAAAGTTAATGTTTCCATTAAGAGCAGATAATATTTCAAAATCTTATTCTTTATTGTTACGATTCTTACACAAAATCAGGTCCATTAGGTGTCGTATTTCAGGATCTGCGAGATATGTCCATAAATCAAATCTCTGAAAACATTTAACCTTTCAGAAATAAACCAGAGAGCTTAAGTAAAAAGAGAGAATGCTGGAAGTACATAGGGCCCAAGTTTCCACATGATTTGCGCCTGATTTTTAGGAGCAACTGGTGGAGAACGGACTATCTTAGAAATCGCAATTCTCCACATTTTTTTTTCTGCAGTTCTAGTCAGGTAGAACAGTTCTACTTTGGAACAGAATTTTTTCTTCAAAAGGGGGTGTGTCCGGCCACTGACGCCTGATTTGAAAGTTTCCACAGTGAAAACGTACTCCAAACTAAAGTAGAATGGAGCAAGTGAAGATTTTTGTAGAACTGAAAAAACCTGTTCTACACATTAAAAAATCAGGCGCAGGTTACAAATTAGGCGTCCAGAACGAGGGGGGGGAAGGGAACTCATTAAATTCTACAATAAATCCTTATTTATACTTCTACAAATATTATACAAATAAATCCAACCTGAATAAACATTTATAAGCAAAGAAAAGATTAAATAAACCATCTTCCTACCTGTGTGAAAGTGCTTCAGCCAGGGAGAATTCTGCAGCCGTTCGTTGCCACTGAGCGGGAGGGGGGGGGGGCGGGGGAGAAAGCCGTTCGTGCCGCTGAGCAGGGGGGGGGGAGGAGAAAGCGGTTTGTTGTTGTGGAGGGGAGGGAGGGGAAGGAGACAGCGGTTTGTTGCCGCGGAGGGGAGGGAAGGGAAGGAGACAGCGGGTTGTTGTTGTGGAGGGGAGGGAGGGGAAGGAGACAGCGGGTTGTTGTTGTGGAGGGGAAGGAGACAGCGGGTTGTTGTTGTGGAGGGGAGGGAGGGAAAGGAGACAGCCGTTTGTTGCCGCAGAGGGGAGGGAGGGGAAGGAGACAGTGAGAAGGGTAGCCTCAGTGCTGATGTGCTGATGGCAATGTGATTTTATTAAAAAATGTTCAAAAATTAAACAACTACAAAGAACTACAAAAATGGCCGAGTGCCAATGTATATTTTCACACTGAGCATGCGCGACCGCTCCAACGCGCAGCGTTGCCGGCAGGAAAAAAACTAATTTAAATAGTACCCGCCCCCTCCCACTTACAAAATCGGCGCGAGTGTAGGCTCCGCCCCCCTGGGCGCCATGCCAAACAGACAAGGAGCTGCAAAGCGCTCGAGAATAGCGCGTTTTTTTTCTGACGCCGTTTTAGGCGCGAAAAACGGGCGCCCAGCTCGGAGGGGCGCCCGTTTTTTATCCTGTGGAAACTTGGGCCCATAGTAACTACTCTAGTAACTAATTGACAAAAGATAGCTTAACATTCTTGATGGAATTAGTTGTGCCAATCCATCTTTTCTATTTTCAGAGGCTGACAGATCTGTGTATTTCTAGCATATTCTGAACTTTTTTACCCATATTCACGACCACCCCCTCCACCTTGCCAGTCCTGTGGATTGCGCATCCTTTGTGGCATGTGGAAAGTCTTCGCGCAGCAGGAGCAACCATGTGTGTGGGAGGTGTCTCCAGCTGCACCAACTCGAGCTCCGTGTTTTGGAGCTTGAACGGCAGCTGGGGTCACTGCGGTGCATCCGTGAGACTGAGAGTTACGTGGATAGCACGCTTCTAGACGCGGTCACCCCACAGCTTAAGAGTGTGCAGGCAGTGAGGGAGTGGGTGACCACCGGACAGAAGTGGAGGACTAGGCAGGTAGTTCAGGAGTCCCCTAAGTCCATCTCGTTCTCCAACCGGTACTCTGTTCTGAGTACCGGTGGGGGTGGTGGTGGCTCTGGGGAGTGCAGCCAGAGCCAAGTCCACGGCACCACAGTGGTTCAGCTGCACAGCGGGGGAGGAAGAAGAATGGAAGAGCTATAGTGGTAGGGGATTCAATAGTCAGGGGAGCAGACAGGCGTTTCTGCAGACGTGACTCCAGGATGGTATGTTGCCTCCCTTATGGTCAAGGATGTCACCGAGTGGTCTGCGGGGAGAGGGTGAACAGCCAGAGGTCGTGGTCCACATCGGTACCAATGACATAGGTAGGAAGAGTGATGAGGTCCCGCAGGCAGATTTTAGGAAGCTAGGAGAGAGATTAAAAAACAGGACCTCAAAGGTAGTAATCTCTGGATTACTCCCAGTGCCACGAGCTAGTGAGTACAGAAATAGGAGGTTAGAGCAGATGAATACGTGGCTGGAGAGATGGTGCAGGCGGGAGGGCTTTAGTTTCCTGAGGCATTGGGACTGCTTCTGGGGGAGGTGGGACCTGTACAAGTCGGACGGGTTGCACCTCAACAGAGCCAGGACCAATATCCTCGTGAGGGGTGGAGGGAGGGTGGGGGTTTGCGAGTGCTGTTGGGAAGGGTTTAAACTAGCTTGGCAGGGGGATGGGAACCTGAAAATAGATTCAGTAGGGAGGGGAGTAAAGCTGAAATTAGCAAGCAAAAATAAAGAAAGTGAGTTTGAAGCAGCGAGGAAACAAGCAGGAAAGAAAGGTAAAAAAACAAACTTAAAGGCACTTTGTCTAAATGCACGTAGCATTTGTAACAAAATAGATGAGTTGACAGCACAAATTGAGACAAACGGGTATGATCTGATAACCATTACAGAGACGTGGTTGCAAGGTGACCAGGACTGAGAATTAAATATTCAGGGGTACTTGACAATCCGGAAGGACAGACAGAAAGGAAAAGGAGGTGGGGTAGCTCTATTGATTAAGGATGGAATCACTGCAATAGTAATAAACGATATTGGCTCAAATGATAAGGGTGTTGAAACAGTTTGAGTGGAGATAAGGAACAATTAGGGGAAAAAGTCACTGGTGGGCGTAGTCTATCGGCCCCCTAACAATTGGTCGGAGCATAAACCAGGAAATAGTGGGGGCTTGTAAAAAGTGAACAGCAATAATCATGGGTGATTTTAACCTCCATATTGATTGGACAAATCAAAATTGGTCAGGGTAGCCTTGAGGAGTTCATAAAGTGCATAAGGGTGGGGTTCCTTGAGCTGTATGTAACGGAACTAACCAAGGGGCAGGCTATCTTAGATCTGGTCCTATGTAATGAGACAGGATTAATAAACAATCTCCTAGTAAAGGATCCTCTCGGAATGAGTGATCATAGCATGATTGAATTTCAAATTCAGATGGAGGGTGAGAAAGTTGGATCTCAAACCAGCGTACTAAGCTTAAATAAAGGAGACTATGAAGGTATGAGGGCAGAGTTGGCTAAAGTGGACTGGAAAAATAGATTAAAGTGTAGGACGGTTGATGAACAGTGGTGTACATTTAAGGAGATATTCCACAATTCTCAAGAAAAATATGTTCCAGTGAAGAGGAAAGGGTATAAGAGAAAGGGAAGATACACTATGAAAGTAAACTAGCACAAAATATAAAAACAGATAACAAGAGTTTCTATAGGTATATAAAAAGGAAAAGAGTGGCTAAAGTAAATAAAGGGCGGTATCCAATTAAAAACAAGGGCATACAAAGTGACCAAAACTAGTAGGAGGACAGAAGACTGGGAAGCTTTTAAAAGCCATCAAAGAACGACTAAAAAAATGATTAAGAAAGGGAAGATAGCACAAAATATAAAAAGATAGTTCGAGCAGCGCGAGTCCGGGGTGCGTGGAGAGGCCTATAAAGGCCCAACGTCGGAGGAAGAGCGGCAGTTCGAGCAGCGCGAGTCCAGGGTGCGTGGAGAGGCCTATAAAGGCCCAACGTTGGAGGAGGAACAGCAGTTCGAGCAGCGCGAGTCCGGGGTGCGTGGAGAGGCCTATAAAGGCCCAGCTTGTACATCTCCAGCCGGGAGAAAAAGCAAAAAAGAAGTAGAAAGAAATCAAAAGGTGACGTCACAGCCAAAGGGGTAAGTGATTGGCTGGTGATTGATGAGTAGCTTTTCTTTTTATTTTTATATCAGTAAGGAATCTGTTAACAGTGTTGTCGCCAAATTAAGTGTATCTAAAGGTTAAGTCATGGCAGGAGAGCTCGGTCACATGATATGCTCCTCCTGTACCATGTGGGAACGGAGACACTTCCGGTGTCACTGACGACTACGTGTGCAGGAAGTGTATCCGCCTCCAGCGCCTGAGAGACCGCGTTGCGGAATTGGAGCTGAGGGTGGATTCACTCTGGAGCATTCACGATGCTGAGAATGACGTGAGTAGCACCTGTAGCGAGTTGGTCTTACCGCAGGTGAAGGGTCCACAGCCAGATAGGGAATGGAAGACCAGCAGAAAGAGCAGTGCAAGGAAAGTAGTGCAGGGGTCCCCTGTGGTCATCCCCCTGCAAAACAGATGCACCGCTTTGAGTACTATTGAGGGGGATGACTCATCAGGGGAGGGCAGCAGCAGCCAAGTTCATGGCACCGTGGCTGGCTCTGCTGTACAGGAGGGCAGGAAAAAGAGTGGGAGAGCGATAGTGATAGGGGATTCAATTGTAAGGGGAATAGATAGGCATTTCTGCGGCCGCAACCAAGACTCCAGGATGGTATGTTGCCACCCTGGTGCAAGGGTTAAGATGTCTCGGAGCGGGTGCAGGACATTCTGAAAAGGGAGAGTGAACAGCCAGTTGTCGTGGTGCACATTGGTAACAACGATATAGGTAAAAAAAGGGATGAGGTCCTACGAGACGAATTTAAGGAGCTAGGAGCTAAATTTAAAAAGTAGGACCTCAAAAGAAGTAATCTCGGGATTGCTACCAGTGCCACGTGCGAGTCAGGGTAGGAATCGCAGGATAGCTCAGATGAATACGTGGCTTGAGCAGTGGTGCAGCAGGGAGGGATTCAAATTCCTGGGGCATTGGAACCGGTTCTGGGGGAGGTGGGACCAGTACAAACCGGACGATCTGCACCTGAGCAGGACCGGAACCAATGTCCGAGGGGGAGTGTTTGCTGGTGCTGTTGGGGAAGAGTTAAACTAATATGGCAGGGGGATGGGAACCAATGCAGGGAGATAGAGGGAAACAAAATGGAGACAGAAGCAAAAGACAGAAAGGAGATGAGTAAAAGTGGAGGGCAGAGAAACCCAAGGCAAAAAACAAAAAGGGCCACTGTACAAAATTCTAAAGGGTCAAAGTGTAATAAAAAGGCAAGCCTGAAAGCTCGGTGCCTCAATGCAAGGAGTATTCGGAACCCAGGAGAGGGCTCTGAGCTAGTTAGAGTGGTGAGAGCTCAGATGAACAGGACCCCAAGAAAGAATGCAAAAGGCAGGAGGCAACAGGGCAGATTAGCACTGGGGCAAATGTAAACCACAAGGTGATAGGAAGGGACAATATGTATAAATATAAAGGGGCTGCAGGAGGGGTCAAAACTAAAAATCATGGTTTAAAAACTAGTATTAAAACACTCCACCTAAAAGCACGCAGCATTCGAAATAAAGTAAATGATTTGACGGCACAAATCATGACAAATGGATATGATTTGGTGGTCATTACAGAAACGTGGTTGCAGGGTGGCCAAGACTGGGAATTAAACATACAGGGCTATCTGACAATTCGGAAAGATAGACAAGAAGGGAAAGGAGGTGGGGTAGCTCAGTTAATAAAGGATGATATCAGGGCAGTTGTGAGAGCCGATATTGGCTCTAATGAACAAAATGTTGAATCATTGTGGGTAGAGATTAGAGATAGTAAGGGGAAATAGTCACTGGTGGGCATAGTTTATAGGCCCCCAAATAATAACTTCACGGTGGGGTGGACAATAATCATGGGAATAATGGAGGCATGTGAAAAAGGAACGGCAGTAATCATGGGGGATTTTAACCTACATATCGATTGGTCAAATCAAATCGCACGGGATAGCTTTGAGGAGGAATTCATAGAATGCATAAGGAATTGTTTCTTAGAACAGTATGGTACAGAACCTACAAGGGAGCAAGCTATCTTAGATCTGGTCCTGTGTAATGAGACAGGAATAATAAACGATCTCCTAGTAAAAGATCCTCTCGGAATGAGTGATCACAGTATGGTTGAATTTGTAATACAGATTGAGGGTGAAGAAGTAGTGTCTCAAACGAGCGTACTATGCTTAAACAAAGGGGACTACAGTGGGATGAGGGCAGAGTTTGCTAAAGTAGACTGGGAACACAGACTAAACGGTGGCACAATTGAGGAACAGTGGAGGACTTTTAAGGAGCTTTTTCATAGTGCTCAACAAAAATATATTCCAGTGAAAAAGAAGGGCGGTAAGAGAAGGGATAACCAGCCGTGGATAACCAAGGAAATAAAGGAGAGTATCAAATTAAAAACCAATGCGTATAAGGTGGCCAAGGTTAGTGGGAAACTAGAAGATTGGTAAAATTTTAAACGGCAGCAAAGAATGACCACGAAAGCAATAAAGAAGGGGAAGATAGATTACGAAAGTAAACTTGCGCAAAACATAAAAACAGATAGTAAAAGCTTTTACCGATATATAAAACGGAAAAGAGTGACGAAAGTAAATATTGGTCCCTTAGAAGATGAGAAGGGGGATTTAAAAATGGGAAATGTGGAAATGGCTGAGACCTTAAACAATTATTTTGCTTCGGTCTTCACAGTGGAAGACACAAAAACCATGCCAAAAATTGCTGGTCACGGGAATGTGGGAAGGGAGGACCTTGAGATAATCACTATCACTAGGGGGGTAGTGCTGGACAGGCTAATGGGACTCAAGGTAGACAAGTCCCCTGGTCCTGATGAAATGCATCCCAGGGTATTAAAAGAGATGGCGGAAGTTATAGCAGATGCATTTGTTATAATCTACCAAAATTCTCTGGACTCTGGGGAGGTACCATCGGATTGGAAAGCAGCTAATGTAACTATGTTTAAAAAAGGGTCAGACAAAAGGCAGGTAACTATAGGCCGGTTAGTTTAACATCTGTAGTGGGGCAAATGTTTGAAGCTATCATTAAGGAAGAAATAGTGGGACATCTAGATAGGAATAGTGCAATCAAGCAGACACAACATGGATTCATGAAGGGGAAATCATGTTTAACTAATTTACAGGAATTCTTTGAGGATATAACGAGCATGGTGGATAGAGGTGTACCGATGAATGTGGTGTATTTAGATTTTCAAAAGGCATTCGATAAGGTGCCACACAAAAGGTTACTGCAGAAGATAAAGATACGCGGAGTCAGTGGAAATGTATTAGCATGGATCGAGAATTGGCTGGCTAACAGAAAGCAGAGAGTCGGGATAAATGGGTCCTTTTCGGGTTGGAAATCGGTGGTTAGTGGTGTGCCACAGGGATCGGTGCTGGGACCACAACTGTTTGCAATATACATAGATGACCTGGAAGAGGGGACAGAGTGTAGTGTAACAAAATTTGCAGATGACACAAAGATTAGTGGGAAAGTGGGTTGTGTAGAGGACACAGAGAGGCTGCAAAGAGATTTAGATAGGTTGAGCGAATGGGCTAAGGTTTGGCAGATGGAATACAATGTCGGCAAATGTGAGGTCATCCACCTTGAAAAAAAAAACAGTAAAAGGGAATATTATTTGATGGGGAGAAATTACAACATGCTGCAGTGCAGAGGGACCTGGGATCCTTGTGCATGAATCCCAAAAAGTTAGTTTGCAAGTGCAGCATGTAATCAGGAAGGCGAATGGAATGTTGGCCTTCATTGCGAGAGGGATGGAGTACAAAAGCAGGGAGGTCCTGCTGCAACTGTACAGGGTATTGGTGAGGCCGTACCTAGAGTACTGCGTGCAGTTTTGGTCACCTTACTTAAGGAAGGATATACTAGCTTTGGAGGGGGTACAGAGACGATTCACTAGGCTGATTCCGGAGATGAGGGGGTTACCTTATGATGATAGATTGAGTAGACTGGGTCTTTACTCGTTGGAGTTCAGAAGGATGAGGGGTGATCTTATAGAAACATTTAAAATAATGAAAGGGATAGACAAGATAGAGGTAGAGAGGTTGTTTCCACTGGTCGGGGAGACTAGAATTAGGGGGCACAGCCTCAAACTACAGGGGAACCAATTTAAAACCGAGTTGAGAAGGAATTTCTTCTCCCAGAGGGTTGTGAATCTGTGGAATTCTCTGCCCAAGGAAGCCGTTGAGGCTAGCTCATTGAATGTATTCAAATCACAGATAGATGGATTTTCAACCAGAGAAGTAGCGGCAGGGATTGTGGATGAATTGGTTGTAATTTACCAAAATTCCCTGGATTCTGGGGATGTCCCAGCAGATTGGAAAACTGCAAGTGTAATGCCCCTATTTAAAAAAAGGAGGCAGACAAAAAGCAGGAAACTATAGACCAGTTAGCCTAACATCTGTGGTTTGGAAAATGTTGGAGTCCATTATTAAAAAAGCAGTAGCAGGACATTTGGATAAGCAAAATTTGGTCAGTCAGAGTCAGCATGGATTTATGAAGGGGAAGTCATGTTTGACAAATTTGCTGGAGTTCTTTGAGGATGTAATGAACAGGGTGGATAAAGGGGAACCAGTGGATGTGTATTTGGACTTCCAGAAGGCATTTGACAAGGTGCCACATAAAAGGTTACTGCACAAGATAAAAGTTCACTGGGTTGGGGGTAATATATTAGCATGGATAGAGGATTGGCTAACTAACAGAAAACAGAGAGTCGGGATAAATAGTTAATTCTCTGGTTGGCAACCAGTAACTAACTAGTGGGGTGCCGCAGGGATCAGTGCTGGGACCCCAACTATTTACAATCTTTATTAACGACTTGGAAGTTTGCTGACGATACAAAGATGGGAGGAAACGCAATGCGTGAGGAGGACACAAAAAATCTGCAAAAGGACATAGACATGCTAAATGAGTGGGCAAAAATTTGGCAGATGGAGTATAATGTTGGAAAGTGTGAGGTCATGCACTTTGGCAGAAAAAAAAATCAAAGAGCAAGTTATTATTTAAATGGAGAAAGATTGCAAAGTGCCGCAGTACAGCGGGACCTGGGGGTAATTGTGCATGAAACACAAAAGGATAGAATGCAGTTGTAGCAAGTGATCAGGAAGGCCAATGAAATCTTGGCCTTTATTGCAAAGGGATGGAGTATAAAAGCAGGGAAGTCTTACTACAGCTATACAAGGTATTGGTGAGGCCACACCTGCGTGCAGTTTTGGTTTCCATATTTACTTGTTTGGAGGTAGTTCGAGAAGGCTCACTCGGTTGATTCCGGGGATGAGGGGGGTGACTTATGAGGAAAGGTGGAGTAGGTTGGGCCTCTACTCATTGGAATTCAGAAGAATGAGAGGTGATCTTATCGAAACATATAAGATTATGAGGGGGCTTGACAAGGTGGATACAGAGAGGATGTTTCCACTGATGGGAGAGACTAGAACTAGAGGGCATAATCTTAGAATAAGGGGCCGCCCATTTAAAACACAAGAGGAGGAATTTCTTCTCTCAGAGGGTTATAAATCTGTGGAATTTGCTGCCTTGGAGAGCGGTGGAAGCTGGGACATTGAATAAATTTAAGACAGAAATAGTTTCTTGAGCGATAAAGAGATAAGGGGCTATGGGGAGCGGGTGGGGAAGTGGACCTGAGTCCATGATCAGATCAGCCGTGATCTTATTGAATAGTGGAGCAGGCTCGAGGGGCCATATGGCCTACTCCTCTTCCTATTTCTTATGTTCTTATGTGGCCTCTCCATTGCCATTGCCTCAATCACAGACAGGCAATCTCTGATTACTTCCTTGTATTCCTCACCACTCACATTTTCTTTTCTCCATTCCAACCCCACTTGCTTCCGTGTCCGATGGTGGAAAAATACTCTTTCCCGCCCGCCAAGTCACTTACAATAGCACTTTCAAACTCTCAACTGTCTTGCCATTTGCCCTCCATTCACCACAATACTTCTGCAGCTACCGATCTGCTCACTCACACCTTCATTTACACCTTTGATGCTCTTGTCCCCAATAAAACTCCTTGGGGCCGAATGTGATGGCCTGACCACCAACTGCGCCGAGATCCACCAACATTCCTCTTCGGGTTCCGTCCTGTGCCAGTTTGCACTTGGGCTGGAGCGGGTGGGAGGGGAGAACCGCCGGAAACCCCACGCTGACATCAGCGGACGGCCAAGTGGCGCAAGTAACCTGCCCGCCGAGATGCCACATTGGTGCGGGCGGGAGTCGGCGCTAGAACGGGGAAGGACCGCTGTGTGTAGGCTGGTCTACCCCGACGATAGGTATGAAGACCTGCAAAAAAAAGGTTAGTGAACATTTAAAAAAAAATGTTCTTACAGCGACTTACCTGCATGGGGTCGCCTGAAGGTGTTCCGTTTTTTTTTTGCATTGATTTTTCTTTTCAGCTCTTTGACCCTCCGTGGGCCCAACTCCATCCTCGGCGGCACTTGGACGGCAAGAACCTTTACTGCCGAGATCGGGAACTCCCGCCCGCTGCCGCCCAGATTGACGGCTTAAGTCCCTCTTTTGCTGCCGGGCGCCCGTTCAAGGACCTTTTTTCCGAAACTCCCGCCCAAAATACCATCAGGTATCTCAGCGGCCATATGCTGCCTGTCCTTTGGGTGGTCCTTGGCCGTCACTAATTTTGGCCCCTTAGGGGCCAAAATTCCCTATCACCCCGGTTGGGGGCGCTAACTTCTCCAGGGCGGGGCAGAAGTCCCACCCCGGAAGTGAAATTCGGGTTACCGCCCCTCACAGGGCGGGATCGGGGGCGCTACCCGGGCACATTGCGGAGTGCTACGCGGGGTCTCCGCATAGCGCTGATGCGTTTCAACGCCCCTCCCCTTCCGTTAAAGGGGAGAGACGCTGCGAGCTCTGCAGGCCCTTTGATGGCCTCCACGGGGTCACCAGCGCTAAGGGGTGCCGTGGCCGCAGCCCGGTACCGAAACGGAGTGCCGGGCTGCACAATTGTGGCCCAGACTAGGCGAAAGGAGCGGACAACGGCCCACCGTTAAGGGGGGTAAAAGAAAATATGGCAGCCCGCGGCACAGTGTACCTCTTTAAGTTTCGCCCTGCGATGGGTGTGCGACCTGGTTCGCGATGCACAAGGCTGACATGGACATCGCCCGCGGCAGCCTCACGGGGAGCTAGCCAATTTCCACCACGGGGCAGAAAGTGGCCACCGAAGCAGCGGCCCGGGGCGCCACCAGCGGTGCGCAGTTCTAATGCATTTGCGCCATCGCTAACTCCCATGCAAATTCACGGGAGATTGTAGCCTCCCCGCCCCAGCAAAAGCACTTCCGCACTCCCCGGAGGCGCTAATGGGAGGCTCACAACAGGGGTAATTTGGCCTCTTAATCTCTTCCACCCTGGTCGTTCTCCTCGGTACAGCTCCCATCTTCGCTACTTTAAGTCCAAGACTTGCAGATTTGGATGTTTATGACGCACTAGTTTCACAACTACTCCAGGTCATCCTGATATTTTTTTTATTCGTTCATGGGATGTGGGCGTCGCTAAAAGCCAGCATTTATTGCTCATCCCTAATGGCCGTTGAGAAGGTGGTGGTGAGCCACCTTTTTGAACTACTATAGTCCATGCTTTTGTAGCAGCTTTGGTATAACTGAGTGGCTTGCTCGGCCATTTCAGAGGGCTCTTCACTACAAACCATTTTCTTAAACCCTTCTCCCCTGTCCACTCCACTCTTACCTCCAATAAGTACGAGGAACTAATGGATTTCTTTGTCACTAAGATTGAGACCATCTGTTCCTTCCCCCAGCCCACCAACCCAAACTTCCCCCAAAGTTCCCCCCGGCCTAACCTTGAACTCGCATCTTTCTCTAGTAAGATCCACTTCCCTAAATCTCTCCGACACTCTCCTTCTTTATCCTCCTTTTAGATGCTCCTTAAAACCTACTTTGACCAAGCTTTTAGGTCACCTGTCCTAATGTCTCCTCCTTTAGCTCGGTGGCAGTTTTTGTCTGATTATCTCTGGTAAAATGCCTTGGGACATTTTACTGTGTTAACCACACTATATAAATGCAAGTTGTTGCTTAAATGAGTGGAGGGAAAGTCGGACAGGGTCCCTCATGGATGAGTGGATCTCCCAGCCCGATCCCCCTGTGATCATGGGATATTTTGTTAAGTTAAAGGCGCTATATAAATGCACATTGTTATATGTTCCAACATCTATTCTGTGGAAGACAATAGAAACCATTATAAAACACTGTCTAGTCCTGCAGCTTTATATTGCAATTTTGAACATTATTTCTGCTTTTCACTCACTGTTCATTTGTTCGCTGTCTTTCAGTTTTTTGGTGTTGTGATAACTTGGCTGTATACCACCCGACTGGAGGATATCATCTACGAGTATGATGCAGTGGATGTTGGCCTGATGAGTGGAAGTGGACAGCCTTACAGACATCACTGTGAAGATGTCAGCACATCGGGGACAGGATGCTGCTGGTGTTTACCGACTCTTGATGCTACTATGTGAAATTTGTTGTGTGGGGTAATTATACAGAATGACAGATACCTGGGGGAGCACTCCAATGCTGTAACACAATCCAGGAGTACTGATAATGATTAAAGCATGAGATTAATGCTGCAGCAATTTAAGAACACAATCCATATCTGTCGGATAGTTCAGGGATAAAAAGAAAAACAGAATTTTGGAACTACACAGCATGTTTCTCAGTATTTGAACAGAGGGAAGACAGAGCCCGGTTTTGGGTGGAGATCAGAGGTAACAGAGTCTGCACCCGAATTGTTAATCCATCTATTCAGTTTTCAGATTCTGATAGACCTGCAGTGTATTACAGCATTTTCTGCACTTTTCCCCTAGGTTTCTTGCAGCCTTGTAATATTCCCAAACTCTTGTTCTTTCCATTTACTATATATGAAGCACTATATCCCACTGCACTTTCTAAAAGTGATTTCCTGTGAACAGCACATTTTAGTATCAGAGCGAGCATGCTTCCCTGTCATGCTGTAACCTGATGTTTGCTGCCTTTCCATCTCGTTACTGCTCCTTGGACATAATATGACCAATGTTTCCTCTAAGGTGCACTTTGTTTATTTCACTGTGTGGTTCCTTTAAATTTCTGCGCATATGCGATATTTCTAATGGAAAAGCTTGTGAGTGGCCTGCGCCGCACACACACGCAGCTTAGCTTATTGAGTACGACCATTCTCTAGTAACGATGGCTGCTTCATTTGCTGCACTGCACCTCGCAAATTGAGAGAAGAATCAGGAAGAACCTTTTATACATTGTGGTCAGGGATGAATTGCAGATGTGGCCCCTCCTTAGATTTGGACTTGTATACACAGATAGCTGTATTCTACCCATTCCTTCTGTACAAACCATGAGCTTATATAGTTCATCCCATACCGATTTATCTATTCTATTCTATCAGGTGATTTTGCAGAATTTTAAGCTGTAATAATATAATACTGTACTGCTACTGACAGGCAACCTGCTGATTTTTTAATGTTTTTTTTGTTTAATTTTTTTCTTTAATTTGACTGCAGTATGTGTCTAATTGTTAAAAGGATGCGAAGCGATTTTGCGAACGTGAGCTGTACGTAGGGAGTGTGCTGGAAGTACACATCGGGAAATCTCAGGCTGTGATTTTCTTTTCATTTAAATGAATGGTAAATTTCCCGATACGTACAGCTGGCGGGAGGCTCCCTACAGGTTCATGAAATCACACCGGGTAAGGGCAACAGTTAACAAACCGGCTGTATCTGGCAAACATGTCAGAAGTTTGGCGTGATTTCACTTTTTTTTTTGCAAAATTAATTTTGATGTAACAAAATTGTATGTTTTTTAACTGAAAGTTTACATTGTTTAGTACACCCTCCTGAGATTCCTGGTGCACAGGCATTTTAAATTTCATTTCAAAGTTTGTAAATTTCTTAAATATTGGCAGGTTTTTTTACTACTGATTGAAGATGTTAATGGAAGGTTTTACTTGAATAAGAATAGGTGGTTTTCTGTTCATTTTTAGAGTTTAATGCAAGTTTCACATTTTTATACTGGTTAAATTATATAATTTAATTTACAATGTATGATTTAGCTAATCATCAAACATATACTTTGGGAGTCTTGTGTTGGTTCATTGATCTGTGGTGAGCAAATCCTTACCACTAAATTGCCCAAAGCACTTGGTGCAGGAAGACTGCCGATTGGAGCCGGTTGCTGTGATCGCATTGTTGGGCAGTGTGCGAAGTGCTTCTAGTGTTAACACACAAGTGCTTCGCCAGAGGCACATTCCTCACTTGTTGAGTGCAATAGCTTGTTTTCTGCAAAAGATTCATAATAAAGGGTTGATTTTTAGGCATTTCAAGTCAGTTAGTATAGTCAATTAACATTTTAATACAGTTTAGTTGATTAAAAAGTCTTTATTATGGGCCTTTATTATATGGCACTAGCTAGTTGTTTAATAATGTGTTTATTGTGGCACAGTTTGATCAGCCTATCAAGCAATTACTAATCTTGTGTTTTAAATGCAGTGTAGTGAGATGAGTTGTTTGTACAGAGTGTGGTGACTGTTGCACAGAATTCATCCTGCTCTCTGCCCATGGGATGTAGTGTATCATCCATATTTTTTAAAGATTTACAAGTGGAGAGTGAGCCACGGTCTCACCAAAAGGTGGAAGAAATTTTGTTGCACTTCTTTCAAACTTCTTACATATACTGGGGTCAAATTCAATCTCCATTACACCCCAAAAACAGGTGGCTACAGAGTATAACAGAGTGCTGTCCAAGAGATGGGCCAACAATAGAGAAATAGAAAACAAGAGGCTCTATAGAGAGACAAAAGAGAAAAAAACATTCCATTTATTGGTCACCCCTCTTGAACGACATAGCAATCTGCCCAAGAAGACCTGGGACTTGTGATGACCTGCCCTCAGGCCTTCACAATCCCGCCGGCTAGGAAGTGCAGAGCAGCTAGGATGTCTGCACTATAGTTCCCTTTTTGTGAGGCAGTACAGCCTCTCCACTCTCAAATTCCCTACAGCAGCTCTCCATGTGTTTATCAAGGCAATCATTCATCACTGCATAGAGCAGTATATTGTATTATTCACTGCGAGGCCCTCAAGCAGGACGGTACCAGGGCTTAGTAACACTGCTATAATCTCATAGCTTTCACAATGGGAGCAGTATTGTAACAATTATAGTTCCATCTCTGCTTCAGCAGAGAGGCTCATGTACCCTGGAACCTCAACTTTATACCCAATCTTGACTCATTTGTAAAATCAGTATGTCACTGTACTTGTTCCACTCCAGGGGGCTGAAATTGCCCCCGGCCAAAACAGGGCACATGCACCCCATTTCTATGGTTTTTACCGCCGTGGTGATTGAGATGGCCTCTTGAGCAAAATTCCGCTCTTTGTATTTTTTTCACTCAGATCCGGAAGTCACTCTTAATGGAGGCGGATATGCGGTGGTGACACCACTAGCGGGGCAGAAGTTGGGGCGGTGCGGAGTGGCCGCCACGATGACATCATCACAGCGCCACATCACTATGGCAGGCTCTCCACTTAAAGGGGAGAGCCTGCACGATCTTTAAACTTCGGTCCACTAGGCCACCAGGGAGGGTTTCGGCCCAAGAGAGGGTGCCAGGCTGCCTGTTGGCGGCCCGGCTGAACCCGGGGGCATAATTGTCGGGCTGACATGGCAGTCGGACGAAAAATAAAAACATGGCGGCAGTGGCAGTAGGTCCTCCCCTTTAAATGCCGTCACGCCGCCATTGTAGAGGGCCTTACCCTCACTGGACCGCCGCTAAAAAGCTTGTTTTGGCACCGCCAGGTAGGCCGAAGATTTTCATGGCGGAGTTTTGCCATCGGGGGTGGGGGGTGTAGGCCGGCAGTGCGCACTGTGATGACACGCTTAGCATGATTGGCAGCAACGGAGCGGGGTGGGGGGGTGCGTAGCGGGACACCGCCGGGATAACACGGGAGCGGAACTTTGATAATGGCAGCCATTATACAAAAAGTCGGCGACCATTGCACTCCGCAGCAAGGCCGCCGCTTTCCGATATTAAGAGGCCTTAAGGAAAGTGGCAATTTCGGCTCCCCGATTTGTCATCACTTTGTTGCAAAGGGAAGACAAACTTCAAAATCCAATGATTTAACAATGTCTGTTTCTAACCTGCACTTATAATGATGAGCACAATTCCCTGACCAAACGATCATTAAGTTCTGATTCACAACAGACTTTGTTTACTTAACAGTTGTACTTTGTGGCCTTAAACACGTTAAACTAGAATGAAATTGATCTCTCTCTGACACATCTATTGATTCAGGCCAAGCACAACTTGTAGCGTTAAAGCCACACACAGTTGCACTTTAGCAGCAATCTAATGCACTGTGCTTTTCATGTGCAGAGCCACTGATTTACCGTAAGCAACACCACAAGACCCATCAGTCATATGTTAGGAGTTAGTGCTGCTGCTTCATGTTGCTCCAACCGACTGCTACGTCATCAAAGGTGCTGCCCTTTGGTTGATATTTTAAACCAAAGCTCTGTCTACCTGTTCTGATGGTTTCAGATTGTGGTTAAAATCCCTTAACACTATTTGAAGAAGTACAAGAAATTCCTCTGGTGTCATGGTCAAACTTTCTCCCTCAACCAATATCACCAAGAACTGAGTAACTGGTCATTCATTTAATTTCTGCTTGTGGGATCTTGCTGTGTGCAAAATGGCTGATGCATTTTTCTACATAACCGTATTCACTGCACTTCAAAGTAATTCACTGAATGAGAAGCGGTTTGAGATTTTTCTGAGCCATGAGCCTGAATCTAAAGTGAAAGTCATTCTTTCCTGGAACAATCAGATGTTGAAAGCAGTGCAGTGGGCTGAATAACGCAGGTTATAATCGATAAGAAGTCGGAGAAAATGTACAGACATTTTCTCCTTGAAAGCGATACTTGTGGTTATTCTCTTCTCATGATAGGTTTTCCAACCAGCGGAATTAATCCATTGGTGTGAAACATAACTAAAGAGGCAAGGAAATCAGGCAGAGAATCAATTTAGCTATGAATGAGAATCTATACTACACCTGATTGAGTGCTGTCTCCAGCTCCCGGCCTGCGCACGTCTCCACGTGTACATGCTGCGACACGCAGTCACGAGAGGCCTCAGGCTCAGAAGTTCCAACGGGCACAGCAGCAAAAGGTAAATGCGCATCTTTTTTCTCTTTTTCTGTTGTTTGCCCGCAGGAAGAGCTCAACCGGAATTTAAGGGACATTATTATTGAACATACTATAAATACCTTCCAGTGGCGACCCAGATGCTTGTCAACCTTGGTGTCGTATTTGACCTCAAGATGAGCTTCCGACCACATATCCGCTCCATCAACAAGACCGCCTATTACCACGTCTGTAAAATCGCCCGACTCCGCGCCTGCCTCAGCTCATCTACTGCTGAAACCCTCATCCATGCCTTTGTTACCTCTAGACTTGACTAGCCTCCCATCTTCCACCCTACATAAACTTGAGCTCATCCAAAACTCAGCTGCCTGTTTCCTAACTCGCACCAAGTCCCCGTTCACCCCTGTGCTCACAGATCTACATTGGCTACCCACAAGGAATACTGTCATGGACACAGTTTATCCATGTCAACCGTAACAGAAGCACCTGTTAGCAGTCACTCAGCCCTGAGGTATTGGTGCACTCACCCACCCCACTCTCGGGGTTACAATTTCACCGTGGAGCATTTCATCACACCAACCATTTTTGTTAGGTAAGGGTATTAAGGTTACGGGACCAAGGCAGGTAGTTGGAATTAAGATACAGATCAACCATGATTTCATTGAATAGCCGAACAGACTCGACGGACTGAATAACCTACTCCTGTACCTATGTTCCAAAGAGGAGGATCATATTTTTCACAACCTAATTTAGTACATAAATTCTTTTTTTTTAAATTGTGGTGTATAAAAATCATTTTCAAAACTTGTCCAGTTTGACAGATATAACTGGCACTTTCTTTTGAAAGATCCATCTAATTATTGGTTATCTTTGGCAACACTCATAAGTTGTAGTGTTCAGAGAGATAATTTAATTGCATTTTATGTCTCTTCTACTGTTGTTTAATATGCTGGCCAAACAGCAAAAGTAATTTTATGTGAGTCTGCACTGTATTTAGATAGCCTGGTGATTCTGACTACTACTACAAAGGCCTTTTAATTAATGTTTACTTATGGGTATTTGATTTTAATCTTTTGTGATATTGAAATGAAAAATTATTTTTTTTTGTTGAAAATGTTTTTTCTGTATAACAGTTTAATAATAAATTCTGAGTGCTAATATTTTAACAACAAGACTTCAATTGTGTGCACAAAGGGATGTGCGTTCTCACTGTGTAACACACCTGTGGCTCCAGCAGTGACTGACACCTCAATGTCTCAGTAAATTGGAAGTTAGGTCACAGATAGCAAAGGAGCTGTTTAACATGGCACTCCAGGATTAACAGATGTTGAGCCTTTGGATATCACTGCAGTCCCACTGACTTCAGCCACTAAAGGAAGCATTAGAGGTGTGACTTCCATTATAGTGTAGACATGTTTCAGGGT
The DNA here is from genome assembly GCF_044704955.1 of Pristiophorus japonicus. NCBI lineage: Eukaryota > Metazoa > Chordata > Chondrichthyes > Pristiophoridae > Pristiophorus > Pristiophorus japonicus. The sequence goes on along the minus strand of NC_091979.1, from coordinate 220,631,421 downwards.
CACCAATAGTCATCATGGAATTAATGGCGAAATACACTTTTTCAACATATGACTGTAAAATATCCTGTAAGTCCCGAAGCGTACGAGAGCATGGGCCACACAGTACTGCCCCCCGATTATCAAAATTCACGATGAAGCCTTGGACAACGTGGACCATTTTCCATACCTCGGGAGCCTACTGTCAACAAAGGCAGATGTCGATGACGAAGTCCACCACCGCCTTCAGTGTGCCAATGCAGCCTTCAGTTGCCTGAGGAAGAGAGTGTTTGAAGACCAGGACCTCAAATCCGGCACCAAGCTCATGGTCTACAGAGCAGCAGTGATACCCGACCTCCTATATGCTTCAGAGACATAGACCATGTACAGCAGGCACTTCAAAGCACTGGAGAAGTATTAGCAACGCTGCCTCCGCAAGATCCTACAAATCTATTGGCAGAATAGGCACACCAACGTCAGTGTTCTCGCTCAGGTCAACATCCCCAGCATCGAAGCATTGACCACACTTGATCAGCTCCGATGGACGGGCCACAGCGTTCGCATGCCGAATTCGAGACTCCCAAAACAAGCACTCTACTCGGAGCTCCAACACGGCAAGCGATCCCAAGGTGGGCAGAGGAAACGTTTCAAGGCACCCTCAAAGCCTCCTTGAAAAAGTGCAATGACCCCACCGACACCTGGAAATCCCTGGCCCAAGACCGCTCAAAGTGGAGGAGAAGCATCCGGAAAGGCTCTGAAAACCTCGAGTCTCTTCGCTGGAAGCCAAGCGCAAACAGCGGAAGGACAACCCAAGCACCCATCCCTTCAACCACCATCTGTCCTACCTGTGACAGAGACTGTAAGTCCCGCATTGGACTCATCAGTCACCTGAGAACTCATATTAGTGTGGCAGCAAGTCATCCTCAACTCCAAGGGACTGCCTAAGAAGAAGTGATCACAAATTATTCCAGAGTGCTCATGTAGTGACAAAACCCATGTATTTACAGTGAATATGCAATACTGAGTCCACCGGACCAAGGAATTTGAGTTCTTAGTGGATTGAATTTCTGATGCTCTTAATTCCTGACTTGGTACAAGTCCTTATGCTGCAGAAGTTGCTGAAGATCAATAGAAGTCAAAGTGGATAGGCAGTCACAAGGAAACTATTCAAGTAATCAAGCCAAGAGATATTAAAAGTATGTGTAAGGATTTCATGTGTGCAGGGGCGGAAGCGGGCAGTGTTGTGGAGGTGGAAGTAAGCAATCTCTGAGAGGTAGGATATGTTACTTAACACAGCACAGGAGTGACAAGATGGCAAGATTACAAATGGTTTTGGCTGAGCCTGACTGAGTAGTCGTGACAGTGGTGAGTGACTGAAGATGGCTTCAGTTTTCTCAACGTGAAGCTAGAGGAAGTTGTGACTTATTCAAGACTAGATGTCGGAACAAGTAGTCAGTCAGCATAGAAGGAGTCGAGGGTTTGAGAGAAGTGGTGGAGCTGGGTATCATCAGTGTGCACGTGGAAGCTGACCCCATGAGGCACAGAGTCATTTGAGGGTCAGCCTATAGAGCGTGGTGGCTGGTGTGCAACAGCCATCACACATTTTTAAAAATCCATGCACAGGCATCTCCCGCTCCCCCCCCCCACCTTCAACATGTAGTTCGGAACCTGGAATAATAGATCCTTCATTGAAACACCTATGAACTCATCTCTTTTTGGTGTGAAAGCAAGTCATCCTCGATACGAGGGACTGCCTAAGAAGAAGAAGAGCGGGATGGCTCCTTGGGCAACCCCAGAGGTGATGGTGTGAAGGAGGGAAGAGAAATTATTGCTGGAGATGCACTCCACCAGTGGCTGTAAAGATTTTAACCAATAAGGGAATAAGAGATTATAGGGAATGGACAGGGAAGTGGACTTGAGTCCATGATCGTATCAAATGGCGGAGCAGGCTCGAGGGGCCGTATGATATTCTCCTGCTCCTATTTCTTATGTTCTTATCAGCAATGCCCTGAATTCCCACAATCAGCAGCAGCATGACATCTCTGCAATTTTACCGAATTCCAGGGGACCCTAAAATATAAGGAGTGGTTGATTGCACCCATGGGGCCCATTCATCAACACCATTGCCTGCATCAAAGGAATATGATTCCACGCGGTCAATGTCCAGCTTGTTTCTCATCAGGGGCACTGCATTATTTAGTGAAATGCTCCTTTCCCTTGCAGCTGACACAATGAGGGAAAAATTGGTCATCATTGCACCCATCTTCCAGTGGGCTATGCCCTGTGCCCCAAGGATGCCTGAAATATGTCCCGTGTCATATTGGCATCAGACAATATTCAAGTGTCCCCAGCTGTCATCTTAAATGGCATTAGGCCATTTTCACATGTTAATGAGGGGCTCAACGCCTGTTTTCGGACCCCTTCAAGAAAGTGAGCAACATTAAGAATATTCCACTCGGGTTTTCCATCATTTGCAGCAGCCTAACCAGCTGCCACTAACAAGCAGGTACAGTTGGTTTTTAAAACTTTAATGAGGAATACGCATCCCACACAGCACTACTGCAGGCTGCTGAGTGTGAATCTCACATCTACAGCAGGCTATTGAGTGCGACTCTCACCCACAGCACTACTACAGGCTGCTGAGTGTGAATCTCACACCTACAGCACTACAACAGCAGGCTGCTGCCAACCCGAGTTTACCTTCCCCCCCCCCCCCCCCACCCACATCCATCTCCCAGGATTTGCTGCTGTCCACACTATTGGAATATCAAGTACATCCTTCAGGTATCTGGATTGGTCTCTAGGGAGCTCTGCAATATGGTCCAGTTAGAGTCTCAAGGATAGTGATGGTGTGTTGCATGCTGAACCCTGTATCTTTATAAAGAGATCTCTGCATAAAGCCCATGGAGGGAAAAAAAATACTTAAGGGCAGCAGGAAAATCAAGCAGGTGAGCACAGCAGCAGCCTGAGGAGGATATAAATGACAACCTGTTGCCATCTGATGTGGGAGAGCCCTTGACCACATATCTCCTCCTTTCCATCTCACAGATGTCATCATCTGCACAACCTTTTCTGCTTCTTTGGCTCATATGGCTTTCCAATAACAATGGGGGGAATTTGAACCTAAAAAATGGGTGGATTTGGGGTGTGGGGGTAGTTAAATTGTTGAATATTGGATTCCCGACCTGAACCCACCTACTTCCGATTTTAATGGAAGTGGGATGGGAAGCAGGACGGGGCAGTGACCAACCTGCTCCACAAAGGCGGGACGTCAATTTAAATATGAGGCTGGAAGCCTCTTTTTTAACCTCCATTTTGGTTTTAACTGCATGGGGAATATACAGCAAGTCAAGGATTGCAGGATCCAAGAGGTAAGTGCCTCCTATATGCAAGGTCCCTACCTAACCCAGATCACCCTCACAGGCCACCAATCACACCCCGCCCCCAGGCCTCGGATGCCCCCATGAGCCCCCCCGCCCCCCTCTCCTCCAGCCTTCCCCATGCTGCTTCTGGCCTCTGACCTTCGGAAGATTGCACCCCCGCAACTTCTTCCGGCCCGCAATCTTGGTGAGAGCCCCGCCCCCATCTGTGGCCATTTCCCATTTCTATGGCCAGAGGATGATCGAGGGGGGTGAATCAGAATCGGAGGAGGATGAAGGGGGCAGAAACGGGACCAGAGGGGTTAATCGGGGCCGGTGGAAGATTGGGGTCCGGGGGAGGTAGTTGGGGAGCGGAGTAGCATTGGGCCAGAAGGGGGAGGCCAAGATGGCGACCGGCGGTGGGGTGGGGAGGAGGGGGGGGGGGGGGAGAGGTCGGAGGCCTCGGGGAGAGGGGCGTCGGAGGGTTGGGGGAAATCAGAAAGGTTGGGGGGGGGGGTGCGTGTCCGATTGTAGTGGGTGGCAGGGACACTGTAAAGGCACTTACCTCCTGCATCCAGCAGTCCCTGCCTTCCTTTAGCTGGTGGGATTCCCGAGCCCCAGGAAACCCGACCAGCCAGAGTTAAATTTGAAATGGTGAAGTGGACCAAGCTCACGGGATTAATTATAAGTAATTGTTCAGCCCCCAGATCAGACATTTGAACATGAGTTATTTTAGAAACAGATCACTAATGCTTTTAATATAAAATGCAACCTTTGTCTGGTGGGTGATTTTAATTTTCCTGGCATTCAGAGGCACGATGGTTACCTGCTATTGTGGTGGTATTTGCAGCTGAAAAATATATTCAAAATATACAAGACTGTTTCCTGACGCAACATGTTAATAAAGTAACTAGGGACAATCATATCTTGGATCTGGTGGTTAGTAGTGAGCCTGACCTCGTTATCAGGCCTCCATGTGGGGGAACATCTGGGCAACAGTGCCCGCAACATTATACGATTGCAGACCAGGCTCTGCTGCATGGGCCTAGCACACATACACACACACACACACACACATATTCCTACTGTTCCCCTCCCTCCTTCCCACATGTCCTCTTACTATGTTTCAGAGAATGCAGTGAGCCTCGCTGTGAACCCGTGCTGCTCCTTCCCTGGGCCCCGACCCTGCTACTGGTCCACGTTGTGCCACTCCTGGGCCTCGACCTCGCTGCTGAGCCTCGGGCATGGCAAGCAAACGGCAGAAAATGGGAGAGGATTAATTTCTCATTTCCATTAGGGCTGATGATTGTTTCAAAGTAGTCTTTACAAGGCAGATGTCTTGCCTATATTAGCAAATGAACGTTCACCGTGTGTGTGCGAGACGTTGCTTGATTTGATCTTTTTCATCAAGGGCAACTGCTCAACATAAAAGGTAATCCAATAATCTTCTATCGGCATATAAATAGTAAACGAGTAGTAACAGGAGGGGTGGGGCTGATTCGGGTCCAAAAAGGAAATCTACGCATGGAGGCAGAGGGTATGGCGGAAGTACTAAATGCATCCGTCTTCACCAAGGAAAAAGATGCTGCCATAAACGTAGTAAAGGAGGAGGTAGAGGAGATACTGGATGGGATAAGAATTGATAAAGATGAGGTACTAGAGGGCTGGTTGTATCTAAAGTAGATAAGTCACCAGAACCCGATGGGATGCTTCCTAGGACACTGAGGGAAGTGAAGGAAGAAATCGCAGAGGAACTGGCCATAATCTTCCACTCCTCCTTAGAAATGGGAGTGGTGCCAGAGGACTGGAAAATTGCAAATGTTATACCCTTCTTCAAAAAAGGGTGTATAGGCCGGTCAATTTATCCTCGGTAGTAGGGAACCTTTTAAAAACAATAATCAGGGATAAAATTAATAGTCACTTGGACAAGTGCGGATTAATTAAAGAAAGCTATCGTGAACTTGTTAAAGGCAAAACATGTTTAATCAACTTGATCGGGTTTTTTGATGAGGTGACAGAGAGGGTTGATGAGGGCAATACAGTTGACGTGGTGTACATGGATTTCCAAAAGGCATTCGACAAAGTGCCACATAATAAGCTTGCCAGCAACGTTGAAGCCCATGGAATAAAAGGGACAGTGGCAGCATGGATACAAAATTGGCTAAGTGACGGGAAACAGAGTCGTGGTGAACGGTTTTTCAACAAGAGGTGTTTCCCAGGGGTCAGTACTAGGACCACTGCTTTTGATATATATTAATGACTTGGATGTGGGTGTATAGGGCATAAATTCAAAATTTGCAGACGACACCAAACTTGGAAGTATAGTGAACAGTGAGAAGGATAGTGATAGACTTCAAGAGGACATAGACAGGCTTGTGGAATGGGCGAACTGTTAAGTATGGAAGAACTCCACAAGACTGAGTACTGTGAGATAAAACTGATGTGACCTTCATCTCTTTAATACAACTCCAGAGTGCCTAAGCAGCAGGTGACCCTCTGGTGGCAAGTCTTACACAGTTACAATGTTTACATACATAACATCACTCCCCCCCCCCCCCACCAAAGTCTTTGATACAAATTATTTACAAGTTGAGACAATCCGGGCCCCTACCCTCCCTGGTTGATCATCTGAGTTCAAACTCTGGTATGGGTGAGTTGATCAGACCATTGCTGCACTGCGGCGCAGCTGGTCTGACAGGACTGTTGGGAATGATGGGTTCATCCTCTTGATTAACAGCGAGGTAGATTGCTGGTTGGGTGTGTTGTGGGTCGATGATGGTGATGTCCTCTTCAGGTTGTTCCTGGTTGTCGCTGAACTGCAGTTTGGTCTGATCCAAATGCTTTCTTCAGGTTTGTCCATTCAGTAGTTTGATTATAAACACTCTATTCCCCTCCTTGGCCAAGACAGTGCCAGTGACCCATTTAGGACCATGACCGTAATTAAGGACAAACACAGGGTCGTTAACATCAATGTCACACGATACAGCCGCTCTATCGTGGTACATGTTTTGCCAGTGACGCCGAGTTTCCACGTGATCATTTAGATCCGGGTGGACTAGGGAGAACCTGCTTTTGAGTGCTCTCTTCATTAACAATTCTGCAGAGGGAACCCCAGTGAGCGAGTGAGGTCGTGTCCGGTAGCTGAGCAGAACCCGAGATAAGCGGTCTGCAAGGACCCTTCCGTCATGCGTTTCAAGCTCTGCTTGATAGTTTGGATTGCCCGTTCCGCTTGATAGTTGGATGCGGGCTTAAACGGGGCAGACCTGACACGCTTGATGCCATTGAATGGTCATAAACTCGTTGAATTCTGAGCTGGTGAAACACGGTCCATTGTCACTGACAAGGACGTCGGGCAAGCCATGAGTGGCGAACATAGCCCGGAGGCTTTCAATGGTGGCAGTGGATGTGCTGGATGACATTATTACGCATTTAATCCATTTAGAGTAAGTGTCCACTACAACTAAAAACATCTTTCCGAGAAAGGGGCCAGCAAAATCTACGTGGATCCTGGACCACGGTTTGGAGGGCCATGACCACAGACTCAGTGGAGCCTCCCTTGGTGCATTGCTCAATTGTGAGCACGTGTTGCACTGGTGTACGCATGACTCTAAGTCTGCAATGCCGGGCCACCAAACATGCGACCTGGCTATAGCCTTCATCATGACTATGCCTGGATGGGTATTGTGTAGGTCACATATAAACGTTTCCCTGCCTTTTTTTTGCAAAACCACCCAATTACCTCATAAGAGACAATCCGACTGGATGGACATTTCATCTTTGCGTCGGTGAAACGGCTTAATTTCATCTTGCAATTTCCCCGGGAATGACCGACCAGCTCCCATTGAGGACACAACTTTTTACAAGTGATAGTACAGGATCCTGGCTGATCCAAGTCCTGATCTGGCAAGCAGTGACGGGTGACCCCTTGCTCTCAAAAGCATCCATGACCAGAAGCAAGTCTGCGGGCTGTGCCACTTGCCCATCAGTGGGCAATGGTAGCCGATTGAGGGCATCAGGACAGTTCTCCGTGCCTGATCTGTGGCAGATAACATAGTCATAGGCGGACAATGTTAGTGCCCATCTTTGGATGGGGGACAAAGCATTGGTGTTTATACCTTTGCTTTCTGAAAACAGCGAAATGAGCGGTTTGTGGTCGGTTTCAAGCTCAAACCGAAGTCCAACTAGGTATTGGTGCATGACCTTAACCCCATATACACATGCTAACGCCTCTTTCTCTACCATACTATAGGCTTTTTCAGCCTTAGACAGACTTCTAGACGCGTATGCAACCAGTTGAAGTTTGCCCGATACATTGGTTTGCTGTAACATAGCCGACCCTGCACGAAGATGCATCACAAGCTAGAAACATAGAAAATAGGTGCAGGAGCAGGCCATTCAGCCCTTCTAGCCGGTTCCAGTAAAGTGCTTAACCCAGGAACGAATGCAGCTCCATCACATTCTTTGGTCTGGGTGCATTCTTGATGGCCTCTGTCTTTGAGTCCGTGGGTCTGATGCCATCTGCCGCAATCTTTCTCCCCAAAAGTTTGAACTCTGGCGCCAGGAAAACACACTTGGAGCGTTTCAGCCTAAGTCCCACTCTGTCTAGTCGACTTAGAACCTCTTCCAGGTTGTGCAGGTGTCACAACCGGTGATCAGAATGTCGTCTTGAAACACAACGGTGCGCAGAACCGATTTCAGCAGACTCTCCATGTTCGTCTGGAAGGTGGCAGCAGCCGAGCGAATCCTAAAAGGGCACCTGTGGTATATAAACAGTCCTTTGTGCGTGTTAATGCACGTCAATCTTGTCATGTAGGCAGCGGTTAGGTCCAACTTGGTGAACGACTTCCTCCCCGCTAACGTGCAAACAGGTCATCTGCCTTGGGTAGCGCATACTGGTCTTGTAACGAGACTCGGTTGATCGTTACCTTGTAGCCGCTGCAGATTCTGACCGTGCCATCGCTTTTCAACACCGGAACAATCGCACTGGCCCACTGGTTGAACTTGACTGGTGATATGATTCACTCTCATTGAAGTATGTCCAGTTCGATCTTGACTTTCTCCCTCATCATATATGGAACCACTCGAGCCTTGTGATGAACGGGCCTTACATCGGGGACTAGATGGATCTGCACCTTGGTGCCTGTGAAGTAGTCGATGCCTGGTTCAAATAGCGATGGAAACTTGCTCAGCACTTGGGCCCACGAGGCATCATCCATTGAAGATAGTGCTTTGATTTCATCCCAGTTCCATCGAATCTTTCCCAGCCAGCTTCTGCCGAATAGCGTTGGGCCATCGCCTGGTACAATCCACAGTGATAAATCATGCACAGGTCCGTCGTACGATACCTTAACTGGCGCACTGCCAATGACTGGTATGAGCTCTTTGGTGTATGTGCGCAGCTTTGTCTGAATCGGGCTCAGTTTGGGCCTTTGTGCCTTGTTGCCCCACAGTTTCTGAAAAGCCTTCTGGCTCATAATTGACTGACTCGCCCCCTTGTCCACCTCCATTGATACTGGATTACCATTCAATTTGACTTTCAGCATGATAGGAGGGCTCTTGATGGTGAAGGTGTGTACCCCTTACACTTCTTCCTCAGGTTGAGTTGCCACTCTTGTTTGTTCTGCGTGATCCACGCCGGATCGATCATCCTCTGCCGACTCTGCCATGTGGTGAGTCACAGCACTCTCGCACATTCACTGGAGGTACCCCATTGTTTCGCAGCCTTTGCACACGTAGTGCTTGAATCGACATTGATGGGCTGGACGATTACCCCCGCAGCGCCAACATGGTGCTAATGGATTTGCATTCACGCCCGATAGTGGACTCTGAGTCATCCTAAGTCTTGCAGCTGCAGACATGGAGGCCTTGCCATATGCAGTTCTACCTCCTAGTGATGAAATTTTATTCTCAGTACTTGCTGGTGAGCTTCGATGCTGGGAAGATATCTGTCTGGTATTATCGCTCGTGGAAATGAGTGTCTGGGCTATCGAGATGGCCTTGCTCAGGTCTAGGGATTCGGCGGACAGCAGCTCGCGAAGAATGACCTCGTGGCCGATCCCAAGCACAAAAAAGTCACACAGCGTTTCCCCCAAAAATCCAGAAAATTCACAAGTTCCCGCAACGCGTCTCAGGTCAACGACATAACTCACCACGTCCTGGCCCTCGGAGCGATGGTGCGTATCGAAGCGATACCTGGCCATTCAGACGCTCTCCTTCAGCTTGGGGTAATTCCAAACCAGTGTACGCAACTCTGTGTATATCTTCTCCACTGGTTTCTCCGGTGCTAGCAGATTCTTGATGAGGCCGTATATTGTGGACCCACACACGGTGAGGAGAATCGCCCTGCGCTTGATCGCTTTATCATCCCCATCAAGCTCGTTGGCCAGGAAGTACTGGCTGAGATGCTCAATGAAGACGTCCCAATCATCACCCAGGCCTGTGCATCGGAAAGTTGAGCGGGCGCGGCATCTTCAGGTAGGTGCGTATTTTTTCCCTAAAATCTAGTCGAACACCCATGGGAAGGAGAAAGTGGAATTTCTGGGCCAATATAATCTAAATATAAATTAAAGGGTACAATCCCGGGGGAGGCCCATAAAAGGACCAATGTCAGAGGAGGAGCAGCAGTCCGGGAGAGGCCCATAAAAGGCCCAACGTCGGATGAGGAACGGCAGTCCAAGCAGCGGGAGTCCGGGGGAGGTTTATGAAAGACCCAACATCGGAGGAGGAGCCAGCTGGTGCAGCTGCAGGCGGGAGCGAAGGCAAAAAAGAAGTAAAAAGAAATCGAAGGGTGACGTCACATCCAAGGGGGTAAGTGATTGGCTGGTGATTGGTGAGTAATTTTTCTTCTTTTTCTTTTCCTTTATCAGTAAGAAACCTTTGGCATTGTTGCCACCTTAAATTAATTCAGGGTTAAGTCATGGCAGGAGAGCCCAAACCCATGTCATGCTCCTCCTGTGCTATGTGGGAAGCCAGGGACGCTTCCAGTGTCCCTGACGGCTAAATGTACGGGAAGTGTATCCATCTGCAGCTCCTGACAGACAGCATTGCGGCATTGGAGCTATGCATGAATTCACTCTGGAGCATCCGCAATGCTGAGGATGTCGTGAATAGCACGTTTAGTGAGTTGGTCATACCTCAGGTAAAGATTACTCAGGTAGATAGGGAATGGGTGACCATCAGGCAGAGCAGTGGAAGGAAGGTAGTGCAGGGGTCCCCTGCGATCATCCCCCTCTAAAACAGATACACCGCCTTGGGTGCTGTTGGGGGGATGACTCACCAGGGGAGAGCAGCAGCAGCCATGTTCATGACACCATGGAAGGCTCTGCTGCACAGGAGGGCAGGAAAAAGAGTGGGAGAGCGATAGTGGTAGGGGATTATATTGTAAGGGGAATAGAAAGACGTTTCTGCGACTGCAATTGAGACTCCAGGATGGTATGTTGCCTCACTGGTGCAAGGGTCAAGGATGTCTCGGAGTGGCTGCAGGGGGAGCGTGAACAGCCTGTTGTCATGGTGCATGTAGGTACCAACGATATAAGTAAAAAATGGGATGAGGTTCTACAAGCTGAATTTAGGGAGCTAAGAGTTAAATTTAAAAAGTAGGATCTCAGGATTGCTACCAGTGCCACATGCTAGTCAGAATAGGAATTGCAGGATAGCTCAGATGAATACGTGGCATGAAGAATGGTGCAAGAGGGAGGGATTAAAATTCCTGGGACATTGGAACTAGTTCTGGGGGAGGTGGGACCAGTACAAACCAGACAGTCTGCACCTGGACAAAACCGGAACCAATGTCCTAGGGGGAGTGTTTGCTAGTGCTGTTAAACTAATATGGCAGAGGGATGGGAACCTATGCAGGGAGACAGGGAAGTAGAATGGGGGCAGAAGCAAAAGATAGAAAGAAGAAAAGTAAAAGTGGAGGCCAAAGAAACCCAAGGCAAAAATCAAAAAGGGCCACATTAGAGCAAAATTCTTAAGGGCCAAATTGTGTTAAAAAGATAAGCCTGAAGGCTCAATGCGAGGAGTATTCGTAATAAGGTGAACGAATTAACTACGCAAGCAGCTATGAACGAATAAGATATAATTGGCATTACGGCGACATGGCTTCAGGGTGACCAAGGCTGGGAACTCAACATCCAGGGGTATTCAACATTCAGGAAGGATAGACAGAAAGGAAAAGGAGGTGGGGTAGCATTGCTGGTTAAAGAGGAAATTAATGCAATAGTAAGGAAGGACATTAGCTTGGGTGATGTGGAATCTGTATGGGTAGAGCTACGGAATACCAAAGGGCAGAAAACGCTAGTGGGAGTTGTGTACAGACCACCAAAAAGTAGTAGTGAAGTTGGGGACAGCATCAAACAAGAAATTAGGGATGCTTGCAATAAAGGTACAGCAGTTATCATGGGTGACTTTAATTTACATATTGATTGGGCTAACCAAACTGGTAGCAATACGGTGGAGGAGGATTTCCTGGAGTGTATTAGGGATGGTTTTCTAGACCAATATGTCGAGGAACCAACTGGAGGGCTCGCCATCCTAGATTGGGTGCTGTGTAATGAGAAAGGACTAATGAGCAATCTTATTGTGCGAGGTCCCTTGGGGAAGAGTGACCATAATATGGTACAATTCTTTATTAACATGGAGAGTGACACAGTTAATTCAGAGACTAGGGCCCTGAACTTAAAGAAAGGTAACTTCGATGGTATCAGTTGGCTAGAATAGACTGGCGAATGATACTTAAAGGTTTGACGGTGGATAGGCAATGGCAAATATTTAAAGATCACATGGATGAACTTCAACAATTGTACATCCCGGTCTGGAGTAAAAATAAAACGGGGAAGGTGGCTCAACCGTGGCTAACAAGGGAAATTAAGCATAGTGTTAAATCCAAGGAAGTGGCATATAAATTGCCAGAAAAAGCAGAAAACCTGAGGACTGGGAGAAATTTAGAATTCAGCAGAGGAGGGCAAAGGGTTTAATTAGGAGGGGGAAAATAGAGCATGAGAGGAAGCTTGCTGGGAACATAAAAACTGACTGCAAACGCTTCGAAAGATATGTGAAGAGAAAAAGTTTAGTGAAGACAAACGTAGGTCCTTTGCAGTCAGAATCAGATGAATTTATAATGGGGAACAAAGAAATGGCAGACTAATTGAACAAATACTTTGGTTCTGTCTTCACGAAGGAAGACACAAATAACCTTCCGGAAATACTAGGGGACCGAGGGTCTAGTGAGAAGGAGGAACAGGAATTTGTGTTAGAGAAATTGATGGGATTGAAGGCCGATAAATCTCAGGGCCTGATAGTCTGCATCCCAGAGTACTTAAGGAAGTGGCCCTAGAAATAGTGGATGCATTGGTGATCATTTTCCAACAGTCTATCGACTCTGGATCAATTCCAATGCACTGGAGTGTAGCTAATGTAACCCCACTTTTTAAGAAAGGAGGGAGAGAGAAAATGGGGAATTATAGACCAGTTAGCCTGACATCGGTAGTCGGGAAAATGTTGGAATCAATTATTAAAGATGAAATAGCAGCGCATTTGGAAAGCAGTGACAGATCAGTCCAAGTCAGCATGGATTTATGAAAGGGAAATCATGCTTGACAAATCTTCTAGAATTTTTTGAGGATGTAACTAATAGAGTGGACAAGGGAGAACCAGTGGATGTGGTGTATTTTGACTTTCAACAGGCTTTTGACAAAGTCCCACACAAGAGATTAGTGTGCAAAATTAAAGCACATGGTATTGGGGGTAATGTATTGACGTGGATAGAGAACTGGTTGGCAGACAGGAAGCAAAGAGTCGGGATAAATGGGTCCTTTTCAGAATGGCAGGCAGTGACTAGTGGGGTGCCGCAGGGCTAAGTGCTGGGGCCCCAGCTATTTACAATATACATCAATGATTTAGACAAAGGAATTGAGTGTAATATCTCCAAGTTTGCAGATGACACTAAGCTGGGTGGCGGTGTGAACTGTGAGGAGGATGCTAAGAGGCTGCAGGGTGACTTGGACAGGTTAGGTGAGTGGGCAAATGCATGGCAGATGCAATATAATGTGGATCACTTTGGTGGCAAAAACACGAAGTTAGAATATTATGTGAATAGCGGCAGATTAGGAAAAGGGGAGGTGCAATGCGACCTGGGTGTCATGGCACATCAGTCATTGAAAGTTGGCATGCAGGTACAGCAGGTGGTGAAGAAGGCAAATGGCATGTTGGCCTTCATAGCTAGGGCATTTGAGTATAGGAGCAGGGAGGTCTTACTGCAGTTGTACAGGGCCTTGGTGAAGAATATTGTGTTCAGTTTTGGTCTCCTAATCTGACGAAGGACGTTTTTGCTATTGAGGGAGTGCAGCGAAGGTTCGCCAGACTGATTCTCGGGATGGCAGGACTGACATAAGAGGAGAGACTGGATCGACTGGGCCTGTATTCACTGGAATTTAGAAGGATGAGAGGGGATCTCATAGAAACATATAAAATTCTGACGGGACTGGACAGGTTAGATGCAGGAAGAATGTTCCCAATGTTGGGGAAGTCCAGAACCAGGGGACACAGTCTAAGGATAAGGGGTAAGCTATTTAAGATCGAGATGAAGAGAAACATCGTCACTCAGAGAGTTGTTAACCTGTGGATTTCTCTACCGCAGAGAGTTATTGATGCCAGTTTGTTGGATATATTCAAGAGGGAGTTTGATATGGCCTTTCGTCTAAAGGGATCAACGGGTATGGAGAGAAAGCAGGAAAGGGGTACTGAGATGAATGATCAGCCATGATCTTATTGAATGGTGGTGCAGGCTTGAAGGGCCGAATGGCCTACTCCACTTATTTTCTATGTTTCTATCCTAGCTCTAATTTTAAAGTCAAACCTCCTTGTTCTGGACTCCTCCGCCAGAGGAAATTGTTTTTATTGATCTACCCTACCAACCCTTTGATCATCTTAAATGCCTCAATTATATCACCGTTTAATATTCTCTAGAATATTAAAGACTGGTCCATGCAAAGACTGTCCTCATAATTTAACCCTCTAGAAGTCCACATAGATAGAGCATCCATACACACTTCCTTGTCCATGTTAGTGACCACCTGCAAAATGTTATTAGATTAGTCAGACATGACCGACGCTGCATAAATCCATGATGACTCTCATTGACTACCTATGAGCAATGGCATGGGAGGTCTACCAATGATAAGTAGTTGTTCACATTTCCCGATCAGGGAGTGAGCACCAAACTCATCATCTGGGAGGAGCCGGTCAGTGAGGGTCAACAGTGAGGGACCTGAGACTGGTGCCCAGTATCCATCAGTAGCCAGGCTCCAGGCTCAGAAGGCCTATGAACAATGGCCTGGAAGATCTACCAATAACAACAAAGTATTCCATGCGACTGTGCAGCAAAATTACTGTTATCTGTTAAACTATTATGTCCTCATTATGACCTTCACAAATGATAATACAAGACCAACAGGTTAAGACAAACCGTTCCAAGTTCACTACCTTCTGTCCAATCTGCTGGTTGATGATGTTTTCCTTGTTTGTGTTCCCTTCACAAAGCAAAGTTGTTCAGATGTTCTTGCTGACCACATTCACTCCTAGGTAGATCAGCCAGTTGGTCACAGTCTGTCCTGCTCCCTTTCCTTCACTTAAACTGGTTTGCAGCCTCCTCTGCCTCAAATTTACCAAGTTTACAAACCTATTGTGATGTCTGATGGCAATGTGAGGGTGAGGTTTGACCTGTGATGTAATGGTGTGACTCATCCAGTTAAAGGGGCCTCACCTTGATGAAACACCCTTTTAGGCAGAGCAATCCAGATCATCATAATTTGCAGCATAATAAAAATTCTCCTCATTTCCCCCTTGATTCTTTTGTCAGTTATCTTGAATCTGTGTTCTCTGGTTACTGATCCCCTCCTGCCAATGAAAACTGTTTCTCCTCATCTACTTTATCAAATTCCCTGATGGATTTGTGCACCTCTATTGAATTCCCCCTTCATCTTCTGAGCTCTGGGGAGAACAATCCCAACTTCTCTAGTCCCTCCACATAACTGAAGTCCTTCTGGTATTCTGTTAAATCCCTGCTCCATCTCCAAAGCCTCTGTTCCAAATATTAACAGCTTTTCTAGGTAGTTGAAGGAGACGAGGATGCTAAGCTTTTGCAGTATTTTGCTAAGGGATGGATAGCTAAAGACTAATCAAACACTTTATGACTGCCTTTGGGTCTGACTGGCAGAAAATAAAAACATAAAAATTAGGAGCAGGATACGGCCCATCGAGCCTGCTCCGCCAGTCAACAAGATCATGGATGATCCTCCACCCCAATTCCACCCTCCCGCCCAATCCTCACATCCCTTGATTCCCCCAGCGACCAAAAATCCATCAATCCCAGCCCCGAATACACTCAACTACAGAGCATCCGGGACAGAGAATTCCAAAGTCTCACAACCCTATGAGTGAAGAAATTCAGTCCTAAATGGCCGACGCCTTATCCTGAGACTATGACCCCCTAGTTGTAGACTCTCCAGCCAAAGGAAACAACCTCTCACCATCGTCTTGGATCCCCTTGCCATTGGACCAAGACCTTGCTCTGTCAAGCCCATATAGTAATTGGTGTGCAACGGCCACCCCACGTAAAAATAATTAATGCACAGATTTCTTCCACACTTTAAAATGAAGTTTGGGACCTGGAACGTCAGGACTCTCATGGACAACTCCAACAGCGACAGACCGGACAGCTGAGAACTAATATTAATGTGGAAGCAAGTCATCCTCGACTCTGAGGGACTGCCGAAGAAGAAGAAGAATACGATCCCAATTGGCTAGTAGAACTAAATGTACTGAGAACCTGCAACTCATACCGTATTTCAGAAGTGCAAGCATCTACAAAATGGCAAATGATTTGGAATGGGTAAATAGGCTCACCCTCCTCGATGGTGATGAGACTGGTGTTGCATATAAATGGAAAGTTTTAAGAACAAGATTGAAAATGTGGAAAAAACATGTACCCAAAATCAAAAGAAGGAAATATGGTAAGAACAAACCAAGGTGGCTGACTAGCTATGTACAAAGGCAAATAAGATGTAAACAGAAATGTTTCTAGAAATTTAAAACATTTAATACTCAAATAAACAGGGTTGAATACAAGGAGCAACTAAATAAAACAAAGGTTGTTATTAGATCAGCAAAAAGGATAATGGAAAAAAGGATTGTAGACAACTGTGGCAGTAATGGGAAGACCTTTTTTAGTTATGTGAAGAGTCAAAACTATCAAAGACTGTATTGGGCCACTCAAGGGTGTTCAAGTACAGGTTACAAAGGACTCACTGAGTATGGCGGAAATATTAAATGAGTACTTTGCATCAGTCTTCACCCTTGAAGATGATGCTCGAATATTAGAATTTAATAATAATAGTTTTGTTATTAACATTGACATTGATTAACATATTGTTTTAGAAAAAATTAAGAACTTGAAAATAGATAGCACAGCAGGGCTGGATGAAATCAACCCAAGGATCCTCCGGGAGATGGGACATAGACTCATAGAAATTTACAGCACGGAAGGAGGCCATTTCAGCCCATCGTGTCTGCGCGGCTGACAACGAGCTATCCAGCCTGATCCCACTTTTCAGCTCTTGATCCGTAGCCCTGTTGGTTACGGCACTTCAAGTGCATATGCAAATACTTTTTAAATGTGGTGAGGATTTCTACCTCTACCACCCTTTCAGGCAGTGAGTTCTGGACCCTCACCACCCTCTGGGTGAAAATATTTCCCCTCAAATCCACTCTAAACCTTCTACCAATTACTTTAAATCTATGCCCCCTGGTTGTTGACCTCTCTACTAAGGGAAATAAGTCCTTCCTATACAAGCTATCTAGGCCCCTCATAATTTTATACATCTCAATAATGTCTCCCCTCAGCCTCCTCAGTTCCAAAGAAAACAAACCCAGCCTAGCCAATCTTTCCTCATAGCTAAAATTCTCCAGTTTAGGCATCATCCTCGTAAATCTCCTCTGTACCCTCTCCAGTGCAATCCCATCTTTCCTGTAATATGGTGACTAGAACTGCACACAATACTTTATCTGTGGCCTAACTAGTGTTTTAAACAGTTCAAGCATAACTTCCCTGCTCTTGTATTCTCTGCCTCGGCTAATAAAGGCAAGTATTCCATATGCCTTCTTAACCACCTTATCTACCTGGCCTGCTATCTTCAGAGAACATAGAACATAAGAACATAAGAATTAGGAACAGGAGTAGGCCATCTAGCCCCTCGAGCCTGCTCCGCCATTCAACAAGATCATGGCTGATCTGGCCGTGGACTCAGCTCCACTTACTCGCCCGCTCCCCATAACTCTTAATTCTCTTATTGGTTAAAAATCTATCTATCTGTGATGACTAGCCTCAACTGCTTCCTTGGGCAGAGAATTCCACAGATTCACAACCCTCCGGGAGAAGAAATTTCTTCTCAACTCGGTTTTAAATTGGCTCCCCCGTATTTTGAGGCTGTGCCCCCTAGTTCTAGTCTCCCCGACCAGTGGAAAGAACCTCTCTGCCTCTATCTTGTCTATCCCTTTCATTAATTTAAAATGTTTCTTTAAGATCACCCTTCATCCTTCTGAACTCCAACGACCCAGTCTACTCAATCTATCATCATAAGATAACCCCCTCATCTCCGGAATCAGCCTAGTGAATCGTCTCTGTACCGCCTCCAAAGCTAGTATATCCTTCCTTAAGTAAGGTGACCAAAACTGCATGCAGTACTCCAGGTGCGGCCTCACCAATACCCTGTACAGTTGCAGCAGGACCTCCCTGCTTTTGTACTCCATCCCTCTCGCAATGAAGGCCAACATTCCATTCGCCTTCCTGATTACTTGCTGCACCTGCAAACTAACTTTTTGGGATTCATGCACAAGGACCCCCAGGTCCCTCTGCACCGCAGCATGTTGTAATTTCTCCCCATTCAAATAATATTCCCTTTTACTGGTTTTTTTTTCAAGGTGGATGACCTCACATTTTCCGACATTGTATTCCATCTGCCAAACCTTAGCCCATTCGCTTAACCTATCTAAATCTCTTTGCAGCCTCTCTGTGTCCTCTACACAACTCGCTTTCCCACTAATCTTTGTGTCATCTGCAAATTTTGTTACACCTCACTCTGTCCCCTCTTCCAGGTCATCTATGTATATTGTAAACAGTTGTGGTCCCAGCACCGATTCCTGTGGCACACCACTAACCATCGATTTCCAACCCGAAAAGGACCCATTTATCCCGACTCTCTGCTTTCTGTTAGCCAGCCAATTCTCGATCCATGCTAATACATTTCCTCTGACTCCGCGTACCTTTATCTTCTGCAGTAACCTTTTGTGTGGCACCTTATCGAATGCCTTTTGGAAATCTAAATACACCCCATCCATCGATACACCTCTATCCACCATGCTCGTTATATCCTCAAAGAATTCCAGTAAATTAGTTAAACATGATTTCCCCTTCATGAATCCATGTTGTGTCTGCTTGATTGCACTATTCCTATCTAGATGTCCTGCTATTTCTTCCTTAATGATAGTTTCAAGCATTTTCCCCACTACAGATGTTAAACTAACCGGCCTATAGTTACCTGCCTTTTGTCTGCCCCCTTTTTTAAACAGAGGCGTTACATTAGCTGCTTTCCAATCCGCTGGTACCTCCCCAGAGTCCAGAGAATTTTGGTAGATTTATAATGAATCTGTGATCATGCACTCCAAGGTCCCTTTGTTCCTCTACACTTCTCAGTGTCCTACCATTTAATGTGTATATCCTTGCCTTGTTATCCCTCCCCAAATAGTTACCTCACAATTATCTGGATTGATTCCATTTGCCACTGTTCTGTCCACCTGACCAGTTCATTGATATCTTCCTGCAGTTTACAGCCTTCTTCTTCATTATCAACCACACAGCCAATTCTGGTATCATCTGCAAACTTCTTAATCATAGCCCCTACATTCAAGTATAAATCATTGATATATACCACAAAAAGCAAGGGACCTATTACTGAGCCCTGTGGACCCCCACTGGATACAGCCTTCCAATCTGACTAAAACACCTATCAACCATTAGCTTTTGCTTCCTGACTTTGAGCCAATTTTGGATCCAACTTGCCACTTTGCCCTGGATCCCGTGGGCTTTTACTTTCGTGACCAGTCTGTCATGGGGGACTTTATCAAAAGCCTTGCTAAAATCCATATACACTACATCAAACACACCACCCTCCTTATTACCCCCTCAAAAAATTCAATCTAGTTAGTCAGACACGACCTTCCCTTAACAAATCCATGCTGACTGTCCTTGATTAATCTGTGTCTTTCTACATGAAGATTTATCCTGTCCTTCAGAATTTTTTCCAATAACTGTCCCACCACCGAGGTTAGGCTAACTGGCCTGTAATTACTCGGTCTATCCCTTTCTCCCTTTTTAAGTAAATGTACAATGTTAGCAGTCCTCCAGTCCTCCGGTACCACACCTGTAGCCAAAGAGGATTGGAAAATGATGGTCAGAGCCTCTGCTATTTCCTCTTTTGCTTCTCTTAACAGCCTGGGATACATTTCATCCGGACCTGGGGATTTATACACTTTCAAAGCTGCTAAACCGCTCTTTGACTATGTTTATTTCATCTACTATTTCACACTCCTCCTCCCTGATTGCAGAGTCTGCATTTCCCCTCTCTTTTGTGAAAACAGACGCTCTAAGTATTCATGAAGAACCATAGCCACGTCTTCCGCCTCCACACACAGATTATTATCTTTATGGTCTCTAATAGGCCCTAATCTATCTTTAGTTATCCTCTTGCTCTTAATGTATTTATAAAACATTTTGGGATTTTCCTTGATTTTACTTGCTAAAATGTTTTCATGCTCTATCTTTGCTTTCCTAATTTTCTTTTTAATTACACCCCTGCACTTTCTACACTCCTCTAGAGTTTCTACAGTATTGAGCTCTCTGTATCTGTCATAAGCCACACTTTTTTTCTTTATCCTACATTTGTTAGTTCCACCCTTTTTCTTTAAGGGAACATACTTGCTCTGAACTCTCCGGATCTCCTTGAATGCCTGCCACTGCTCTGACTCTGATTTATCTTCAAGTAGCTTTTTCCAGTCCACCTTGGCTAAATCCCATCTCAGCTTGGTAAAACTGACTTTTCACCAATTGAGAACTTTCATTCCTGGTCTATCTTTGTCCTTTTCCATAACTACCTAAATCTAACTGAATTATGATCACTAGCACCAAAATGCTCTCCCACTGACACTCCTTCCACCTGCCCAGCTTCATTCCCTAAAATTAAGTCCAGAACCGCCCCCTCCCTTGTTAGGCTTGCTACATACTGGCTAAAAAGTTCTTCTGAATGCATTTTAGGAATTCTGCACCCTCTATACCTTTCACACTAATTTTATCTCAATTAATATTAGGGTAGTTGAAATCTTCTACTATTACAGCCCTGTATTTTTTGCACTTCTCAGAAATTTGCCTACATATTTGTTCTTATATCTCTCTCTGACTGCTTGGGGGTCTATAGTTCGCTCCCATCAATGTGATCGCTCCCACATGTGGTGTGCGAGCCCCTGCCCTGTATTTTTAATAGATCACTGCATTCTGGAATGGTTCCTACAGATTGGAAGGAGGCTAATGTAGTCCCTATTTTTAGAAAAGGTGACAAGACAGTCCTGGGTAACTATAGGCCCATCAGTTTAACATCAGTAATAGGCAAGATGCTTGAAGGAATCATAAGGGATGCAATATATGAATACTTGGATAGGAATGGACATATTAGGGACACCCAACATGGCTTCATAAAAACGAGGTCATGTCTCACAAATCTCATTTTATTTTTTGAAAAAGTTACAAAGTTGGTGGATGAGGGAATCCCAGTAGATATTGTCTACTTAGATCTCCAAAAAGCTTTTGACAAAGTACCATATAAGAGGCTTCTCTATAAGATCGGAGCCTCTGGCATTAGCGGAAATATATTGATTTGAATTCAGAACGAGCTGACAGGAGCAGGCAAAGAGTAATTATAGATGGATTTGGATCTGTTTGGAGACTGATCACCAGTGGTGTCCCGCAGGGATCAGTGTTGGGACCGTTACTTTTTACTATTTTTATTAGTGATCTGGATTTTGAGCTTGGGGGCACAATTTGAAAATTTTCAGATGGTACCAAGATCTGTGCAAGTGTTAGAACTGTAGAAGATGCTCGTCTGCTTTAGGCTGATAATATGTTGGGAAATTGGGCTCAAGCCTGGAAATCGATGCATAATTTAGATAAATGGAGTGTTATACATGTGGGCAGGGCAAATGCTGAACATTCATACACCCTCCAGGAAAAGGCATTAAAGATGGTGGAGATAGAAAATGATTTTTGCATTCTAGTGCATACAATCTTAAAGGTATATGAGCAATGTCGTGCAGCGATAGCTAGACCAAATAGGGTGTTGGGGTGTATCCATAGGACAATTGAGTATAAGACGAGGTGTACTATTTTGTCCTTGTACAAGATCTTAGTCAGGTCGCACTTGGGATACTGTGTCCAGTTTTGGTCTCCTCACATGGTGGGTGACATTGAGGCTCTGGAAAGTGTGCAGAAGAGGGCCACTAGACTAATTCCAAGTCTAAAGCACCTTCGTTATCAAGATAGACTAAAAGAGCTGGGACTTTATACCTTAGAGCAGCGTAGACTTAGGGGGGATCTGATTGAAGTTTATAAGATAATGAAGGGAATAGATGGTGTTCCAGGTTACTTCAATTAAATAGTTTAGGCAGGACCAGGGATCACAAATTTAGGGCTCGATCTAGATTAGATGTCAGGAGGTGGTTCTTTTCCCAGAGAATAGTAGACATCTGTAACCTGCTGCCATTTCAAGTGGTGGATGCAGACTCGCTGAGTTCCTTCAAGCGAAAGCTGGATTTGTTTCTGGATGTGGCGGCGATCACCTCTTACAGAAGGTAAGTACTGCAGAGAATTCAAGGCCAGAGTGATCTCCTGGACTAATTTCGATCGCTTAGATGGGTCGAAGAGGAATTTCCCTGATTTCTTTACCCAAATTGACTTGGGTTTTTAATCTCTTTTTTTGCTTCTCCCCGGAGATCACATAGTTTCGGGTAGGGAGGAGTGTATGAGGTCGAAATTCCGTTTCTAACACCACCCGTTACCACCAGAGAGGGGCGGCAAAGACCTCCCGTGGGCGGTAAACAGCGTCCACGCCTCCAGAGAAATTCAGTTGGGTCTTTGGTTAAGGCGGCAAGAGGTAACACAGCGCCCTCTAACGCCACACACGTGGTGTTGTCATCCAGCGCCGTTGTCCCGATATTTGGTTTCCAAGGCGACCTTACAGCCTACAAAAAGTGGTGAGTACGTAGCGGATCTCGTGCGGAATCGCCCAGAGAGCAAGGTAAGTTTTTTTAAAAATTGATTTATGCATTTTTTCATTAGTTGTAACAGTGTGTGTGGGTCGGAGAAGTTTTAGTTTATTTTTCTCCTCTTGTTCTTTCACCTAGCATGCCAGCAGCCTCCCGTTGTGAAATTGAGTAGGCCTCCTGAACTCCCGCCCCGTTGGCACCGAGGATGAGTGCAATGCCACTTTTTAGCACTGCTCTCATCTTTGGGTGTAAAAATTCAATTTGGCAGTTTGAGCCTGCACCTAACACCTGGCGGTAAAATCAGCACTCAGGCGGTGAAACCACCTCAAAATGGCAATACCAAATTTCAACCCCTATATGTAGTGATACACAATGTATCACAATTATGTGGGATAGGCTCGAAGGACCAGATGGTCTTTACCTGTCCATCATTGTTCATATTCGTATTTAAATAGGCGACCTGCATCCTGGGAGCGAGTTGGCAAGCATCCCCTGTCCCACATTCATTAAAACCGTAAGGGGGCTGGTTGGGGTTGGGATTGCCCGAGGGACAGTATTAATCATCATTTTGAAAGGCACGACATTAATCAATGACAGTCAGCAAGATTGGTTGAAGGAAGGGATTCATTTGATTGAATTTTTTGAGGAGGTAACAAGGAGGGTTGATGAGGGTAGTGCATTTGATGTAGTCTACGTGGATTTTAGCAAGGCTTTTGACAAGGTCCCACATGGCAGACAGATCAGAAATGTAAAAGCTCATGGGATCCAAGGAAAAGTGGAAAGTTGGATCCAATATTGGTTCAGTGGCAGGAAGCAAAGGGTAATAGTCGACAGATGTTTTTTTGACTGGAAGGCTGTTTCCAGTGGAGTTTTGCAGGGCTCAGTACTAGGTCCCTTGCTTTTTGTGATATATCAATGATTTAGACTTCAATGTAGAGGGCATGATTAAGAAGTTTGCAGATGATACAAAAATTGTAGTTTGGTTGATAGTCAGGAAGAAAGCTGTCGACTGAAGGAAGATATCAATGGACTGGTCAGGTGGGGAGAAAAGAATGAGAAAGGGTTCAGTAATAACCTTGTAGTAAAGGGGCCTTTAGGGAAGAGTGACCATAATATGATAGAATTTTATATTGAGTTTGAAAGTGGTTAAGTTAAATTCAAAACTAGGGTCTTAAATCTAAACAAAGCAAACTACATAGGTATGAGGACTAAGGTAGATTGGGAAACGATATCAAAAGGTATAACGGTAGACAAGCAACGTAAGAACATAAGAAATAGGAACAGGAGTAGGCCATTTGGCCCCTCGAGCCAACTCTGCCATTTAATAAGATCATGGCTGATCTGATCATGGACTCAACTCCACTCAACTAGCAGTTTAAGAATTAATACATAATTTACAACAAACATTGCATTCCTTTAAGGCACACAAACCCCACGGGAAAAGTGGTCCAACCATGGCTAACAAGAGAAGTTAAAGATACTATTAAATCAAGGAAGAGACTGATAATGTTTCCAAAAGGAGCAGTAAGCCTGAGAATTTGGGGGATTTTAGAATTCAGCAAAGGAGGACCAAGAAATTGATATAGAAAGGGAAAATAGAATACGAAAGTAAACTAGCAAGAGATATAAAAACAGACTGTAAAAGCTTCTAAAGGTATGTAAAAAGGAAACGATTAGCGGAAGTAAATGTGGGTCCCTTACAGTCTGAGACAGGAGAAATTATACTGGGGAATAAGGAAATGTTATGGAAATTAAACAAATACTTTGTGTCTGTCTTCACGGAAGAAGACACAAAAACCTCTCGGAAATAGTAAAGAACCAAAAGTCTAGCGAGAATGAGGAACTGAAATAAATTAGTATTAGAGAAATGAATGGGACTGAAAGCTGATAAATCCCCTGAAACTGATGCCTACATCCTAGGGTTTTGAAAAGGGTGGCGATAGAGATAGTGGATGCATTGGCTGTCACCTTCCAAAATTCCATAGATTCTTGAACGGTTCCCACAGATTGGAAGGTAGCTAATGTAACCCCACTATTTAAGAAAGGAGAGAGAGAGAAAACCTGTTAGCCTGACATCAGTAGTAGGGAAAATGCTAGAATCTATTAGTAAGGATGTGGTAACAGTGCACTTAGAAAATAATACTAGGAATGGGCAGAGTGAATACACCTTTATGAAAAGGAAATCATGTTTGGTGAATCTGTTAGAATTTTTCGAGGTTGTAACGAGTAGAATAGATAAGAGGGAACCAATGGATTTGGTGTATTCGGATTTTCAGAAGGCATTTCGATAAGATGCCACACAAGAGGTTATTAAACAAAATTAGGGTTCATGGGATTGGGGGTAATATACTAGCATAGATTGAGGATTGGTTAACGGACAGAAAACAGAGAGTAGGAATAAGCGGGTCATTTTCGGGTTGGCTGGCTGTAACTAGTGGGGTATCGCAAGTCATGGAGGCATGCATAGATGCAAATGGTACTCACCCTGACGAAAGGTCATTGAACATTTTTCTACACTCTGTACCGGTCCTGGGCACACTGTCTGCAGCAGACATCTTCCGTGTAATGTCCTATATTCCTTTTTACTTTAATTTCAATCCCTATGACAGGTAACAGTGTATTTAACTCTATATTTTAAAAAAGTCAGTTTTGCTATGGAGTATAAGTCAGTGCCTTGATTAAAAGTTGTCTTACTCCCCTGAGCCATGTTAACCATTTCATGGCATGCTGTTGTCAAGTAACTGAGCATGTCTGAGACCCATTCTTCAGTGCATCTTCACCATGCATTTCTGCATGTCAGTTGCCTCATGTGCAACATATCACATCAGCACACACATATATCCCAAGACCATATCTTACTTGACCAGATACAAGCCATTCCTGGGCTTTTAAGTTATCTTATCAAAAGATTCGAGATCATTTATCATCTCTCCCTGCATGGTCCCAATGTCTAGGGTAGTGGCCAGCCTATCAAATATATTTCACTCATTGTTCAGTATAGGCAAAGGCACAAACATCTCCAAGAGAAATCATTAATTAATTATTCTCACCTACACTTGCCTGACTTTCAATAGAATGGAAATCAATACCAAATTGAATTCTTTTCAGGAATCATGCCCACGTGATTTATGTTACTCAGGGATGCACTCACACATCTTCTCCTAACCTCTGTTTGGATTCCTGAAATTCACCCATAATCACAGAGGAAAATGGTTTTAGAAAAATTCCCATTATATTACTATTTCATCTCATTCATGACCCCTGGGGAAACTTTACTATCCAATAAAATATGATCATATGTAAACCTGTAAATACCTTGTTTAATCACCAGAGGGCTCATCCCCTGGAGTCCAAAGGGATCCCACAATCCCTTCGGAGCACCTGTATTTAAGGAGGCCTCACAGACTGGAGAGGCACTCTGGAGACCTGTAGTAAAAGACTACAGTCACACTTTACTTTGAGCTCACAGTATGGTCAGACACTTTATTCACACATAACAACTGGCAACGACATATAGATGACGAACCCCACCGCAATGATGCAGAGAACAGTGGGCACCCTGGAGAAATTTTCAGAGAGAGATGATTGGGAGACCTTCGTGGAGCGACTCGACCAATACTTCATGGCCAACGAGCTGGAAGGAGAAGCGAACACTGCCAAACGAAGGGCGATCCTCCTCACCGTTTGCGGGGCACCAATGTATGGCCTCATGAAAAATCTGCTCGCTCCAGCAAAACCCACAGAGACGTCATATGATGAGTTGTTTACACTGGTCCGGGAGCATCTTAACCTGAAGGAAAGCGTTCTGATGGCGAGGTGCCGGTTCTACACATACAAGAGGTCTGAAGGCCAGGAAGTGGCGAGCTATGTCGCCGAGCTAAGACGCCTTGCAGGACATTGTGAATTTGAAGGACATTTGGAGCACATGCTCAGGGACTTCTTTGTATTTGGCATTGGCCTTGGACATGAAATAATACTTTGCAAACTTTTGACTGTAGAGATCCCAACCTTGAGTAAAGCCATAGCAATAGCCCAGGCGTTCATCACCACCAGTGACAATACCAAGCAAATATCTCAGCACACGAGTGCTGCTACAAGTACTGTGAACAAAGTAATGTTGTTTTCGAATCGCAATGTACAGGGCAGACCTCACATGCCTGCAGCTGCACATCCGCAGATGTCTCAGAGTCCACCACTAAGGGCCATAGCGATAGCCCAGGCGTTCATCGCCACCAGTGACAATACCAAGCAAATCTCTCAGCACACAAGTGCTGCTCTCAAGGGTGATGAATGCAAGGCCATTAACACCTTGTTGGCACTGCGGGAGTAATCATCGTTTCCATTCATGCCGCTTCAAAGGGTGCATTTGCAAGGGCTGTGGAACAATGGGACACCTCCAACATATGTCCAGGCAAGCTGCAAACCCCGCTAATCCTGCAAACCACCATGTTGCAGAGGAGGACAGATCCACGGCAGATCACGACGAACCAGAGCCTCAGACCGAGGAGGCAGAGGTATATGGGGTGCACACATTTACCACAAAGTGTACCCCGATAATGCTGAAGGTTGAATTAAATGGACTCCGGGTGTCAATGGAGCTGGACACGGGCGTGAGCCAGTCCATTATGAGCAAAAAGACTTTCGATAAATTGTGGTGCAGCAAGGCCTCAAGACCAGTCCTGACTCCCATTCACACTAAATTGAGAACTTACACAAAAGAACTGATTCCCGTAATCGGCAGTGCTATCATAAAGGTCTCCTACAATGGAGCGGTGCACAAGTTACCACTCTGGGTGGTACCGGGCTACCACACTGCTCAGCAGGAGTTGGCTGGGGAAGATACGCTGAAATTGGGATGACGTCCGAGCGCTCTCGTTGGTCAACAACACTTCGTGTGCCCAGATCCTAAAAATGTTCCCTTCGCTGTTCAAATCAGGCATCGGGATGTTCCAAGGAGCAAAAGTGCAGATCCACCTAATTCCGGGGGCGCGACCCATCCATCACAAGACGAGAGCAGTACCGTACATGATGAGAGAGAGGGTGGAGATCGAGCTGGACCAGCTGCAATGAGAGGGCATCATTTCGCTGATTGAATTCAAAGAGTGGGCCAGTCTGATTGTTCCAGTCCTTAAGGGAGACGGCACCATCAGAATCTGTGGTGATTACAAAGAAACTATCAGTTGTTTCTCCCTGCAGGTTCAATACCCACTACCAAAGGCAGAAGACCTTTTTGCAACGCTGGCAGGAGGAAAGACGTTCACGAAGCTGGACTTGACCTCGGCCTACATGACGCAGGAGCTGGAGGAATCATCAAAGGGCCTCACCTGCATCAACACGCACAAAGGTTTCTTCATTTACAACAGATGCCCATTTGGGATTCGATCAGCCGCAGCGATATTCCAGAGAAATATGGAAAGCTTACTGAAGTCGGTCCCGTGCACCATGGTCTTCCAGGACGACATCTTGGTTACCGATTCGAAGACGGAGGCAATCGAGGACGTACCGAGGCCGCAGAATGTGACGGAGCTGCAGTGGTTTCTAGGACTCCTGAACTCTTTTGGTAACTTCTTACTGGGTCTCAGCACACTGTTAGAACCACTGCATGCCTTACTGCATAAAGGAGATGAATGGGTATGGGGTAAAAGCCAAGAAAATGCCTTTGTAAAAGCTGGAAAACTGTTATGCTCAAACAAACTGCTTGTGTTGTATGATCCATGTAAGCCTTTGGTACTAGCATGCAATGCGTTGTCATGCGGTGTCAGGTGTGTATTGCAACAAGCTAATGAACCTGGGAAATTGCAACCGGTTGCTTATGCATCCAGAAGTCTGTCTAAGGCTGAGAGGGCCTACAATATGATTGAAAAAGAAGCGTTAGCGTGTGTTTATGGGGTAAAGAAAATGCCTCAATATCTGTGTGGGCTCAAATTTGAATTGGAAACTGACCATAAGCTACTGATATCCCTCTTTTCTGAAAGTAAGGGGATAAATACGAATACCTCGGCCCGCATCCAGAGATGGGCGCTCACGTTGTCCGCACACAACTATGCCATTCGCCACAGGCCAGGCACAGAAAACTGTGCCGATGCTCTCAGTAGGCTGCCTTTGCCCACCACGGGGGTGGAAATGGCACAGCCCGTAGATTTAGTCATGGTAATGGAAGCATTCGAGAGTGAGCAATCACCCTTACCGCCCGACAGATTAGAACCTGGACGAGCCAGGACCCCTTACTGTCCCTAGTAAAAAAAACTGTGTGCTTCACGGGAGTTGGTCCAGTGTCCCATTAGAAATGCAGGAAGAAATAAAGCCGTACCAGCGGCGCAAAAATGAAATGTCTATACAGGCAGACTGCCTTCTGTGGGGTAATCGGGTAGTGGTCCCCAAGAAGATCTCCACAGTACTCACCCAGGCATTATAATGATGAAAGCGATAGCCAGATCCCACGTGTGGTGGCCCGGTATCGATGCGGACTTAGAGTCCTACGTGCACAAATGTAACACATGTTCACAGTTAAGCAATGCACCCAGGGAGGCGCCACTAAATTTATGGTCTTGGCCCTCCAAACCGTGGTCTAGGGTCCATGTCGACTATGCAGGCCCGTTCTTGGGTAAAATGTTCCTAGTTGTCATAGATGCGTACTCCAAATGGATTGCATGTGAGATAATGTCGGCAAGCACGTCTGCTGCCACCACTGAAAGCCTGCGGGCCATGTTTGCCACGCACGCCCTACCTGATGTCCTTGTGAGTGACAACGGGCCGTGTTTCATCAGTGCCAAGTTCAAAGAGTTCATGACCCGCAATAGGATCAAACATGTTACATCTGCCCCATTCAAACCAGCATCCAATGGTCAGGCAGAGAGAGCAGTGCAAACAATCAAGCAGAGCTTGAAGAGGGTAACTGAAGGCTCACTGCAGACTCGCCTATCCCGAGTCCTGCTTAGTTACCGCACGAGACCCCACTCGTTCACTGGGATCCCACCCGCTGAACTGCTCATGAAAAGGGCACTTAAGACAAGGCTCTAGTTAGTCCACCCTGATCTACACAAACAGGTAAAGAGCAGGCGGCATCAACAAAGTATATATCATGATAGTGCAAATGTGTTGAGCAAAATTGAGATTAATGGTCCTGTATTTGTGTTGGACTATGGACAAGTGGCTTCCTGGCACTGTCGTGGCCAAAGATGGGAGTAGGGTGTTTCGGGTCAAACTTTCAAATGGACTCATCTACAGGAAATACTTGGACCAAACCAAACTCAGATTCACGGACTATCCAGAGCAACCCACATTACACCCTACCTTTTTTGACCCCCCAACACACACACCAGTGGCAACCGAAACAGCAATTGACCACGAAGCAGAACCCATCACCCACAGCAGCCCAGCAGGACTCATCACACCAGGCAGCCCAGCAAAGCCAACTGCACAGCAGCCCAACGAGAGCCCAACAAATGACTCACCAAAACCAGCATTTGCACCAAGACAATCAACCAGGGAAAGAAAGGCCCCAGATCAACTCACCTTGTAAATAGTTACACTACTGACTTTGGGGGAGTGTGTTGTTATATATGTAAACCTGTAAATACCTTGTTTAACCACCAGAGGGCTCATCCCCTGGAGTCCCAAGGGATCCCACAATCCCTTGGGAGCACCTGTACTTAAGGAGGTCTCAGGCTGGAGAGGCACTCTGGAGACCTGTAATAAAAGACTACGGTCACACTTTACTTTGAGCTCACAGTATCTGGTGAGACTCTTTATTCATACATAACAATTACCATTTAACAAAGTTCCCAAATCAATCCAATTATCAACACATTTTTGTTCATTCTACTTAAATTCTTATTGTATATTTTATTTCTCAAGATAAGTGCCTGAGTACATTCTATCATTTCACATCATTCCAGTTCCAGAGAGCAATTCCATTTGCAAGATGAGGGATGTTAGTTGCCTTTAACATAGCAGTCTGTCTCCCCACAAATGTATTTCTTAATATATGGTTTGGATGGAACCACTCAGATTGGACCTGTTCAAAAATAAAATTTGATCATCTGCTTAAGCTTCAGAAAAATGTGCCTGTCCGAGTGCTTGAACAGCTATTCATATCAATTTATCAAATCAATTTTAATTTCACAAACAAAATATACCCAGGCTTGGTGTTTTTACAAAAGAGACAGAAAAAGTTGTACTTGCGTTTGGATGTAAGTCTTTTATTTTCGCCCTCGAACAATGTAGTTTGGCAAATAACAAATGACTGCAAATAGGTTAAATTTGAAAGGCAAAGTCTTCAATTTATTTTTTGGCACCACATTCCGACATTTGAGATCCATCAATGTCTGCAGATAAGAACTTAAAGTATGCAAAGAATCACTCTTGGTAATCTTCCACCATCAACACCCATATAATCCTCAGCTTAAAAGAAAAAACAGAACATCCATTTTAGCTTTTCTTATGACCACAATGGGTTAATTCATCAATTCCTGATACGATAAGCACATAAAAAAATAGGAGCAGGAGTAGGCCATACGGCCTCTCGAGCCTACTCTGCCATTTAATACGAACATGGCTGACCTGATCATGGACTCAGGTCCACTTCCCTGCCCTCTCCCCATAACCCCTTATTCCCTTATTAGGTTAAGAAACTGTCTATCTCTGTCTTAAATTTATTCAATGACCCAGCTTCCTCAGCTCTCTGAGGCAGCGAATTCCATAGATTTACAACCCTCTGAGAGAAGAAATTCCTCCTCATCTCAGTTTTAAATGTGCGGCCCCTTATTCTAAGATTATGCCCTCTAGTTCTAGTTTCCCCTATCAGTGGAAACATCCTTTCTGCATCCACCTTGTCAAGCCCCCTCATAATCTTATACATTTTGATAAGATCACCACTCATTCTTCTAAATTCCAATGAGTAGAGGCCCAACCTACTCAACCTTTCCTCATAAGTCAACCCCCTCATGTCCAGAATCAACCTAGTGAACCTTCTCTGAACTGCCTCCAAAGCAAGTATATCCTTTCATAAATATGGAAACCAAAACTGTACACAGTATTCCAGGTGTGGCCTCACCAATACCCTGTATAACTGTAGCAAGACTTCCTTACTTTTATACTCCATCCCCTTTGCAATAAAGGCCAAGATTCCATTGGTCTTCCTGATCACTTGCTGTACCTGCATACTAACATTTTGTGTTTCATGCACAAGTCCCGCTGTACTACAGCACTTTGCAATTTTTCTCCATTTAAATAATAACTTGCTCTTTGATTTTTTTCTGCCAAAGTGCATAACCTCACACTTTAGAACATTATACTCCATCTGCCAAATTTTTGCCCACTCACTTAGCCAGTCTATGTCCTTTTACAGATTTTTTGTGTCCTTCTCACACATTGCTTTTCCTCCCATCTTTGTATTGTCAGCAAACTTGGCTACGTTACACTCGGTCCCTTCTTCCAAGTCATTAATTAATATAGATTGTAAATAGTTGAGGTCCCAGCACTGATCCTTGCGGCACCCCACTAGTTACTAATTGCCAACCCAAGAATGAACCATTTATCCCAATTCTCTGTTTTCTGTTATTTAGCCAATCCTCTATCCATGCTAATATATTACCCCCAACCCCGTGAACTTTTATCTTATGCAGTAACCTTTTATGTGGCACCTTGTCTTCTGGAAGTCCAAATACACCACATCCACTGGTTCCTCTTTATCCACCCTGTTTGTTACATCCTCAAAGAATTCCAGCAAATTTGTCAAACATGATTTCCCCTTCATAAATCCATGCTGACTCTGCCTGACTGAATTATGTTTTTCCAAATGTCCTGCCACTGCTTCTTTAATAATGGACTCCAATATTTTCTCAACCACAAATGTTGGCTAACTGGTTTATAGTTTCCTGCTTTTTGTCTGCCTCCTTTTTTAAATAGAGGCGTTACATTTGCAGTTTTCCAATCTGCTAGGACCTCCCCAGAATCCAGGGAATTTTGGTAAAGTACAACCAATGCATCCACTATCCCTGCCGCTACTTCTCTTAAGACCCTAGGATGCAAGCCATCAGGTTCGGGGGATTTATCTGCCTTTAATCCAATTATCTTCCTGAGTACCACCTCCTTAGTGATTGTGATTGTGTTAAGTTCCTCCCCCGCTATAGCCCCTTGACTATCCACTGTTGGGATAATGTTAGTGTTGGAATAATGTTAGTGCTGTGCGGCGAGGACAGGCTGGTGGAGGACATTTGTCTTACTGATGTTTAGCGTAAGGCTCATGCTTTCATACACCTCGGTAAATACGTCGACTATGTCCTGGAGTTCAGCCTCTGTGTGTGCACAGACGCAGGCGTTGTCCGTGTACTGTAGCTCGATGACAGAGGTTGGAGTGGTCTTGGACCTGACCTGGAGATGGCGAAGGTTGAACAGCTTCCCACTGTTTCTGTAGTTTAGTTCCACTCCAGCGGGGAGCTTGTCAACTGTGAGGTGGAGCATGGCAGCGAGGAAGATTGAGAAGAGGGTTGAGACAATGACGCAGCCCTGCTTGACCCCGGTCCGGGCATAGATTGGGTCTGTGATGGATCCGCTGGTAAGGATCACGGCCTGCATGTCGTCGTGGAGCAGGCGGAGGATAGTGACATACTTTTGGGGGCATCCGAAACGGAGGAGGACGCTCCATTAACCCTCGCGGTTGGCAGTGCCAAAGGCCTTTGTAAGGTCGAAAAAGACCATGTATAAGGTCTGGCCCTGTTCCCTGCATTTTTCCTGCAGCTGTCGAGCTGCAAAAATCATGTCCGTTGTGCCCCGGAGGGGACGAAATCCGCACTGCGACTCCGGGAGGAACTCCTCGGCCACGGGGAGAAGACGGTTGAGGAGGACTCTAGCGACGACTTTCCCTGTGGCCTTATCTTGGGAGCCTCCTATCAACGAGCAGACATTGACGACGAGATCCAACACCGCCTCCAGTGCAGCCTGAGGAAAAGAGTGTTTGAAGACCAGGACCTCAAAACTGTCACCAAGCTCATGGTCTAGTGACGTAGTAATACCCGCCCTCCTGTATGGCTCAGAGACGTGGACCATGTACAGTAGACACCTCAAGTTACTGGAGAAATAGCACCAGCGATGTCTCCGCAAGAGCATACAAATCCCCTGGGAGAACAGACGCACCAACATTAGCGTCCTCGTCCAGGCCAACATCCCCAGCATTGAAGCACTGACCATACTTGATCAGCTCCGCTGGGCAGGCCACATAGTTTGCAAGCGCTCTACTTGGAACTCGTCCACGGCAAACAAGCCAAAGGGAACAGAGGAATCGTTACAAGGACACCGTCAAAGCCTCCCTGATAAAGTGCGACATACCCACTGACACCTGGGAGTCCCTGGCCAAAGACCGCCCGAAGTGGAGGAAGTGCATCCGGGAGGGTGCTGAGCTCCTCGAGTATCATCGCCGAGATCATGCAGAAATTAAGCACAGGCAGCGGAAGGAGCGTGCGGCAAACCGGGCTCCCCGCCCATCCTTCCCTTCAACCACTGTCTGTCCCAGCTGTGACAGAGACTGTGGTTCTCGTATTGGACTGTTCAGCCACCTAAGAACTCATGCTAAGAGTGGAAGCAAGTCTTCCTCGATTCTGAGGGACTGCCTATGATGATGAGTGTTAGTGTCCTCTATTGTAAAGACTGATACAAAATATTTGTTCAGAGTTTCTGCCATCTCCGTGTTCCCCATTACTAATTCCCGGGTCTCATCCTCTAAGGGACCAACATTTACTTTACCCTTTCTGTTAATGTGAGGAAACATCCACTCAAATTAAAACTTAAAATTGAATAGGGGCCAAAATGTTTACATTCAGCAATGCAAAAGTTGTCACTTAGTGAATTAGAAACAGAGTTAATCTGATACTAGAAACCAAAAATCAACACACAGCTGCTTGTGGAAAGAGTTCACTTTTCTTTTCCATTTCAAAAGTAGACAAACCCAGACATCATCAATCAACGCCAGCTTGTGTCACACAACTTCTTGCAGCCTTCAAGTAAATTTAAGAACCGTTTGTCAAATAAAAAAATCTGTTACTTCTGCAAAGTCTTTGGGGGAGAAATTCGGGTTGCTTGTGCCTCCCTAGGCGCGGCGCCACTAATGACTCCTGCTAAATTCCACGGGAGTTTAGCGGCGGTCGTAATCGGTAGCGCCCCGCTTCACTGCGGGTCTGTGTATGGGGAGACCCGGGACTGTGTGTCTGTGTATGGGGAGACCCGGGACTGTGGGTCTGTGTATGGGGAGACCCAGGACTGTGGGTATGTGTGGAAACCTGGGCTTGTGGGACTGTATGTGATGTCCCAGAACTGTGGTTCTGTGTGTGGAGAGCAAGGAATGTGTGCCTGTGTGTGGGGACCCGGGACTGTGGGTCTGTATGCGGGGTCCTGGGTCTGTGTGTAATATGGGACTGTATGCTGGGATATGGAACTGTGTGCTGGGATATGGGACTGTGTGCTGGGATATGGGACTGTGTGCTGGGATCTGCCACTGTGTACTGGGATATGGGACTGTGTGCTGGGATCTGCCACTGTATACTGGGATATGCCACTGTATGCTGGGATATAGGATGGAATGCTGGGATATGGGACTGTGTGCTAGGATATGGGATACGTGCTGGGACATGGGACTGCGCCGGATATGGGAATGTGAGATGGATATGGGACTTTGAGCTACGATATGAACTGTATGTTGGGAAAAGGGACTGTGAGCTCAGACATGGGACTGAGCTGGGATATGGGATATGGGAGTTTGAGCT
Organism: Pristiophorus japonicus; assembly: GCF_044704955.1. Taxonomy (NCBI): domain Eukaryota; kingdom Metazoa; phylum Chordata; class Chondrichthyes; family Pristiophoridae; genus Pristiophorus; species Pristiophorus japonicus. The sequence goes on along the minus strand of NC_091979.1, from coordinate 220,595,963 downwards.
GGGATATGGGACTTTGAGCTGGGATACGGGAATGTGCTGGGATGAGGCATTGTGTGCTGGGATGAGGGACTGCGAGCTGGAATATGGGACAGTGTGCTGGGATATGAGATTGTGTGCTGGGATATGAGATTGTGTGCTGGGATATGGGAGTGTGTGCTGGGTTATGGGAGTGTGTGCTGGGTTATGGGAGTGTGTGCTGGGATATGGGAGTGTGTGCTGGGATACGGGATTGTGTGCTGGGATACGGGATTGTGTGCTGGGATACGGGATTGTGTGCTGGGATATGGGACTATAGCTTGGGAAAAGGGACTGTGAGCTGGGATATGGAACTGTGAGCTGGGATATGGGACTGTGAGCTGGGATATGGGATTGTGTGGTTGGATGTGGGAGTCTTTTGGGAAATAGGACTCTGCTGGGATATGAGACGTTGTGCTGGGATATGGGACTTTGAGCTGGGATATGGGACTGTGTGTGGGGATATAGGATTGTGTGCTGGGATATGGGACTGTATGCTGGGATATGGGTTTGTACGCTAGGATATGCGACTTTCTGTTGGGATATTGGACTGTGTGCTGGGCTTATGGGAATGTGCGTTGGGATATGGGACTGTGTTTTGCTATATGGGACTGTGTGTTGGGATATGGGATTGTGTGCTTGGACATGGGGCTCTGTTGGGAAATAGGACTCTGCTGGGATATGGGACTTTGAGCTGGGATACGGGACTGTGTGCTTAGATATGGGACGGTGTATTGGGAAAACGGACCCTGTGCTGGCAAATGGAACTGCGCTGGGATATGAGAATGTGAGATGGGATATGGGATTTGAGCTGGGTATTGGACTTTGAGCTGGGATACGGGAGTGTGTGCCGGGATGAGGCACTGTGTGCTGGGATGAAGGACTGCGAGCTGGGATATGGGTCTGTGTGTTGGGATATGGGACTGTGTGTTGCGATATCGGTTTGTGAGCTGGGATATGGGAATATCTGTTGGGAAAAGGGATTGTGAGCTGAGTTATGGGACTGTAAGCTGGGATATGGGACTGTGAGGTGGGATATGGGACAGTGTGCTGGGATATCAGATTGTGAGCTGGGACATCAGACTGTGAGCTGGGATATGGGACTGTGAGCTGGGATAATGGACTGTGAGCAGGGATATGGGACATTTTGCTGGGATATGGGACTGTCTGTTGAGAAAAGGGATTGTGAGCTGAGATATGGGACACTGGGCTGCGATATGGAACTGTGTGTTGGGATATGGGACTGTGAATTGGGAGATTCAAATGTGAGTTGGGATATGGGAATGTTAGCTGGCATATGGGACTGTGTGCTGGGATATGGAACTGGGAAATGGGACTGTGTGTTGGGATATGGAAATGTGAGCTGGGATTTGGGACTGTGAGCTGGGATATGGGAATTTGTGCTGAGATATTGGAATTTGTGCTGGAACATGGGAATGTGTGCTGGGATATGGGACTGTGAGCTGGAATATGGGACTGTGAGCAGGGATATGGAAATGTGAGTTGGTATATGGGACTGTGCTGGGATATGGGAATGTGTGTTGGGATATGGGACTCTGAGCTGGGATATGGGACTGTGTGCTGGGACTTGGGAATGTGTGCTGGGATATGGGACTCTGAGCTGGAATATGGGACTGTGTGCTGGGATATGGGACCCTGAGCTGGGATTTGGGACTGTGTGCTGGGATGAAGGACTGTGAGCTGGGATATGGGACTGTGTGCTGGGATATGGGACTGTGTGCTGGGATATGGGAATTTGTGCTGTGATAATGGACTGTGTGCTGGATATGGGACTGTGAGCTGGAAAATGGGTCTGTGAGCTGGGATTTTGGACCGCGTGCTGTGATATGGGTCTGTGCGTTGGGATATGGGTCTGTGTGCTGGGTTATGGGTCTGTGTGCTGTAAAATGGGACCTTGGGCTGGGATTTGGGACCATGTGGTGGGATATGGTACTGTGTGTTGGGATATCGGTCTGTGTGTTGCTATATGGGACTCTGTGTTGGGATATGGGGCTCCGTGTTAGTATATGGGACTATGTTGGGCTATGGGACTGTGTGCTGGGATATGGGAATGTGAGCCAGCATATGGGAGTGTCAGCTGGGATATCGGAGTGCAAGCTGGGATATGGGAATGTGAGTTGGGATATGGGAATGTCTGCTGGGATATGGGAATTTGTGCTGGGATATGGTAATTTGTGCTGGTATAGGGGACTGTATGCTGGGATATGTGACTGTGTGTTGGGAAATGGAACTGTGTGCTGGAATATTAGAATTTGTGCTGGGATTATGCGACGGTATTGTGTATCTGTAAAGCATGCACTCCCATGTTCCGCCACCAGGGAGCGCATCCCCTGAGGTCCCAAGGGATCCCAGCATCCCTTGGGAGCACTGTATATAAGCCGGCCCCTAAGGCCTTTTCCAGGCTCTGGAGTGTCTTAATAAAGACTGAGGTCACTGATACTTTAACCTCCCTGTGTGCAGTCTCATCTGTGTTAGGAACATAATAACTGGCGACGAGTATATGAATCCAACGCAAAGATGCAGCAAACTGTGGGCATTCTGGAGAAGTTCTCAGAGGGTGAGGGCTGGAGAGCCTATGTCGAACGGCTAGACCAGTACTTTGCAGCCAACAAGCTGGGCGGAGAAGGAAGTGCTGCAAAAAGGAGAGCCATCCTCCTCACGGTCTTCGGGGCACCGATCTACAACCTCATGAAGAATCTTCTGGCTCCAGTGAAACCCACAGATAAGTCATATGAGGAGCTGTGTACACTGGTTCTGGAGTATGTTAACCCGAGGGAGAGCGTACTGATGGCAAGGTATCGGTTCGACACGTGCCAGCGATCTGATGGTCAGGAGTGGCGAGCTATGTCTCCGAGCTAAGGCGACTTGCAGGACAATGTGCGTTTGATGGCTACCTGGAGCAAATGCTCAGAGACTTTTTTGTACTGGGCATTGGCCATGAGACCATCCGATGAAAACTTTTCACTGTAGAGACACCGACCCTCAGCAAGGCCATTGCGATAGCACAGGCGTTTATGTCCATCACTGATAACACCAAACAAATCTCTCAGCACACAAGTGCTAGCAATGTTCATAAATTAACTGGAACTGTGTTTGCGAGTAGAAATGTAAAGGGCAGAAACCACGAATCTGCAACTGCCAGCAGGCCTCAGGTGACCCAGATGACTCAGAGTCCGCAACAAAGGATGAATGCAAATCAATTCACACCTTGTTGGCGTTGTGGAGGCTTCCATTCAGCCTATTCATGCCGCTTCAAAGGGTATGTTTGCAAGAGCTGTGGAACAATGGGGCACCTCCAACGGCAAGCTCTGCAAAACCTGCTAACCACCACATGGCAGAGGAAAATCGGCCCATGATGGATCAAAGCAATTTCGAGCCACAGAGAGAGGAGGCAAATGCGGAAGTACACGGGGTGCACACATTTTCGACGAAATGTCCACCTATAATGCTAAATGTAAAATTGAATGGCTTACCCGTAGCCATGGAACTGGACACTGTTGCTAGCCAATCCATCATGAGTAAAAAGATGTTTGAGAGACTGTGGTGCAACAAAGCAATCAGACCAGCCATGAGCCCCATCCAGACGAAACTGAGAACGTACACCAAAGAACTCATCACTGTCCTGGGCAGCGCCATGGTCAAGGTCACCTACGAGGGCACGGTGCATGAACTGCCACTCTGGATTGTCCCAGGCGATGGCCCCACACTCTTTGGAAGGAGCTGGCTGGGCAAAATCCGCTGGAACTGGGATGACATCCGAGCGCTATCACAGGTCGATGAGGCCTCATGTACCCAGGTTCTTAACAAATTTCCTTTCCTTTTTGAGCCAGGCATTGGAAACTTTTCTGGGGCGAAGGTGCAGATCCACTTTGTCCCAGAGGCACGACCCATTCACCACAAGGTGCGAGCGGTACCTCACATGATGAGGGAGAGAGTGGAAATCGAGCTGGACAGGCTGCAACGCAAGGGCATCATCTCCCCAGTGGAATTCAGCGAGTGGGCCAGTCCAATTGTTCCAGTACTCAAAAGTGATGGCACGGTCAGGATTTGCGGCGATTATAAAGTAACTATTAATCGTTTCTCGCTACAGGACCAATACCCGCTACCTAAGGCAGACGACCTATTTGCAATGCTGGCAGGAGGCAAGACGTTCTCCAAGCTCGACCTAACTTCGGCCTACCTGATGCAGGAGCTGGCGGAGTCTTCGAAGGGCGTCACCTGCATCAACACGCACAAGGGACTGTTCATCTACAACAGATGCCCGTTTGGAATTCAATTGGCTGCAGCGATCTTCCAGAGAAACAAGTAGGTATCACGTACGGTGGTTTTTCAGGACGACATATTGATCAGGGATCGGGACACCGTCGAGCACCTACACAACCTGGAGGAGGTCCTCTAGCGACTGGATCGCGTAGGGCTGCGACTGAAGAGGTCGAAATGCGTCTTCATGGCAACAGAAGTGGAATTTTTGGGGAGAAAGATCGCGGCGGACAGCATTCGGCCCACAGACGCCAAGACAGAAGCTATCAGGAACGTGCCCAGGCCATAGAACGTCACGGAGCTGCGGTCTTTCCTGGGACTCCTCAACTATTTTGGTAACTTCCTACCAGGGTTAAGCATAAAGGTGAGAATTGGGTTTGGGGAAAAAACCAACTCATTGCTTTTGAGAAAGCCAGAAACATTTTATGCTCCAACAAGCTGCTTGCATTGTATAACCCGTGTAAAAGACTCATGCCAGCATGTGATGCGCCATTGTACGGAGTCTGGTGTGTATTACAACAAGCTAGCATTGCGGGGAAGTTGCAACCTGTCGCCTATGCTTCCAGGAGCTTGTCTAAGGCCGAGAGAGCCTACAGCATGATTGAGAAAGAGGCATTAGCATGTGTGTTCGGGGTAAAGAAAATGCATCACCTGTTTGGCCTCAAATTTGAGCTGGAAACCGATCACAAGCCCCTCATATCCCTGTTCGCTGAAAACAAGGGGTTAAATACCAATCCCTCAGCCTGCATACAAAGGTAGGCACTCGCGCTATCAGGGTATAACGATACCATCCGCCACAGGCCAGGCACCGAGAACTGTGCGGATGCTCTCAGTCGGCTACCATTGCCCACCACAGGGGTGGAAATGGTGCAGCCTGAAAACTTGTTGATGGTGGTGCAGCCCGCAGACTTGTTGATGGTCATGGAAGCGTTTGAAAATGATAAATCACCTGTCACGGCCCGCCAGATTAGGACTTGGACCAGCCAAGATCCTCTGCTGTCCCTAGTAAAAAACTGTGTGCTGCATGGGAGCTGGGCCAGCATCCCCATTGAAATGCAAGAGCTAATCAAGCCGTTCCAGCGGCGAAAGGACGAGCTGTCCATTCAGGCAGACTGCCTGTTGTGGGGTAACCGCGTTGTGCTACCCAAAAAGGACAGGGAGACGTTCATCTCGGATCTCCACAGCACACACCTGGTATAGTAATGATGAAAGCGATAGCCAGATCCCATGTTTGGTGGCCAGGTATCGACTCTGACTTAGAGTCCTGTGTACGGCAATGCAGCGTATGTGCTCAGTCGAGCAACGCGCCCAGAGAGGCACCAGTAAGTTTGTGGTCCTGGCCCTCCAGCCCATAGTCGAGGATCCATGTCGACTATGCGGGCCGTTTCTCGGTAAAATGTTCCTGGTGGTGATGGATGCTTTTTCAAAATGGATTGAATGTGAAATAATGTCGGGAAGCACCGCCACCGCCACCATTGAAAGCCTGAGGGCCATGTTTGCCACCCACGGCCTGCCTGACATACTGGTCAGTGACAACGGGCCATGTTTCACCAGTGCCGAATTTAAAGAATTCATGACCAGCAATGGGATCAAACATGTCACCTTGGCCCCGTTTAAACCAGCCTCCAATGGGCAGGCAGAGTGGGCAGTACAAACCATCAAACAGAGCCTTAAACAAGTCACAGAAGGCTCACTCCAAACCCGCCTGTCCCGAGTACTGCTCAGCTACCGCACGAGACCCCACTCCCTCACAGGGGCGCCCCCAGCTGAGCTACTCATGAAAAGGACACTTAAAACCAGACTCTCGCTGGTTCACCCCAACCTGCATGATCAGATAGAGAGCAGGCAGCAGCAACAAAATGTGAACGATGGTCGCGCCACTGTGTCACGGGAAATTGATCTGAATGACCATGTGTATGTGCTAAACTATGGACATGGTCCCAAGTGGATCGTGGGCACGGTGATAGCTAAAGAAGGGAGTAGAGTGTTTGTATTCAAACTAGACAATGGGCAAATTTGCAGAAAGCACCTGGACCAAACGAGGCTGCGGTTCACAGACTGCCCTGAACAACCCACAGCAGACACCACCTTTTTCGAGCTCACAACACACACCCAAAGGATGAACGACACCACCCCGGACCAGGAAATCAAACCCATCACGCCCAACAGCCCAGCAGCCCTGCAGGGCCAACAACACGCCAGCCCAGCGAGGGCACAGCCAACACACCAGAACAGACATTTGTACCGAGGCGGTCCACCAGGGAAAGAAAGGCTCCCGACCTCCTCACCTTGTAAATAGTTTTCACTTTGACTTTGGCGGGGAGTGATGTTGTGTCTCTGTAAAGCATACACTCCCATGTTCCGCCACCAGGGAGCGCATCCCCTGAAGTCCCAAGGGATCCCAGCATCCCTTGGGAGAACTGTATATAAGCCGGCCCCTAAGGCCTGTTCCTGACTCTGGAGTGTCTTAATAAAGACTGAGGTCACTGTTACTTTAACCTCCCTGTGTGCAGTCTCATCTGTGTTAGGAACACAATAGGTATGTTGGGATATGGGACTGTGTGCTGGGATATGGGACTGTGTGCTGGGATATGGGACTGTGTGCTAGAACATGGGACTGTGTGCCAGGATATGGGACTGTGAGCTGGGATAATGGACTGTGAGCAGGGATATGGGACATTTTGCTGTGATGAGGGACTGCGAGCTGGGATATGGAACTGTGTGTTGGGATATAGGACTGTGAGCAGGGCTATAGGACTTTGAGCAGGGACTTGGGACTGTGTGCTGGGATATGGGTCTGTGTGCTGTGATATTGGACTCCGTGCTGGGAAGTGGGACTGTGTGCTGTGATTTTGAACTGCGAGCTTGGATTTGGGACTGTTGGGATTTGGGATCGTGTGGTGGGATATGGAACTGTATGTTGTGATATGGGTCTGTGTGTTGCTATATGGGACTCTGTATTGTGATATGGGGCTGCGTGTTGGTATATGGGACTATGTTGGGCTATGGGACAGCGTGCTGGAATATGGGAATGTGAGCCGGGATATGGGAGTGTCAGCTGGGATATGGGAATGTGAGTTGGGATATGGGAATGTGAGCTAGGATATGGGACTGTGTGCTGGGGTATGGGAATGTGTGATGGGACTTGGGACTGTGTGCTGGGACTTGGGACTCTGAGCTGGGATTTGGGACTGTAAGCTTGGATTTGGGACGGTGTGCTGGGATGAGGGACTGCGAGCTGGGATTTGGGACTGTGTGCTGGGATATGGGAATTTGTGCTGGGATATTGGAATTTGTGCTGGAACATGGGAATGTGTGCTGGAAATTGGGAATGTGTGCAAGGATATTGGGATTTGGGACCGTCAGCAGGGATTTGGAACTGTTTGTTGGGATATGGTACTGTGAGTTGGGAGGTGGAAATGTGAGCTGGGATATGGGACTGTGCGCTGGGATATGGGACTATGTGTTGGTATCTGGGACTGTATTGGGCTATGGGATGTGTGCTGGGATATGGGAGTGTGAGCCGGGATATGGGAGTGTGAGCTGGGATATGGGAGTGTGAGCTAGGATATGGGAGTGCAAGCTAGGATATGGGAATGTGAGTTGGGATTCAGGACGGTGAGCTGGGAAATCAGACCATGTGGTGGGATATGGAACTGTATGTTGGGATATGGGACTTTGTGCTGGGATATGCAACTTTGTGTTGGGATATTGGACTGTGTGTTGGGATATCGGTTTGTGAGCTGGGATATGGGACTGTCTGTTGAGAGAAGAGATTGTGAGCTGAGATATGGGACTGTGAGCTGGGGTATGGAACTGGGTGCTGGGAAATGGGACCGTGTGGTGGGATATGGAACTGTATGTTGGGATATGGAATGTGAGCTGGGATTTGGGACTGTGAGCTGCGATATGTGAATTTGTGCTGGGATATTCAAATTTTTGCTGGAACATGGGAATGTGTTCAGGGATATTGGACAGTGAGCTGGAATATGGGACTGTGAGCAGGGATATGGGTCTGTGTGTTGGGAAATGGGACCGTGAGCTGGGATTTGGGACCATGTGGTGGGATATGGAACTGTACGTTGGGATATGGGACTGTGAGTTGGAAGATGGAAATGTGATCTGAAATATGGAAAAATGAGCTGCAATAAGGAACTGTGTGCTGGGATGAGAGACTGCGAACTGGGATATGGAACTGTGTGCAGGGATATGGGCCTCTGCACTGGGACTTGGGACTGTGTGCTGGGACTTGGGACTGTTCTGGGATATGGGAATGTGAGATGGGATATGGGAATGTGAGCTGAAATATGGAAAAATGAACTGGAATCAGGAGCTGTGTGCTGCGATGAGGGACTGTGAGCTGGGATATGGGACTGTGTGCTGGGATATGGGACTGTGTGTTGGGAAAAGGGACTGGGAGCTGAGATATACGACTTTGAGCTGGGATATGGGACCATGTGCTGGGATATGGGACTGTGTGCTGGGATATGGGACCTTGTGCTGGGATATGCAACTTTGTGTTGGGATATTAGACTGTGCTGGGATGTGGGCCTGTGTGCTGGGATATGGGAATGTGAGCCGGGTATGGGAGTCTGAGCTAGGATATGGGAGTGCAAGCTGGAATATGGGAATGTGAGCCAGGATAGGTGACTGTGTGCTGGGATATGGGATTGTGAACTGGGGCTTGGGACTGTATGTTGGGATATGGGACTGTGGGTTGGGAGATTCAAACGTGAGTTGAGATATGGGAATGTGAACTGGGATATGGGTCTCTGCGCTGGGACTTGGGACTATGTGCTGGGATTTGGGATTGTATTCTGGGATATGGGACTGTGAGCCGGGATAATGGAGTGTCAAATTCTAAAAGGACAAAGGGTGTTAAAAAAACAAGCCTGAAGGCTTTGTGTCTTAATGCAAGGAGTATCCGCAATAAGGTGGATGAATTAATTGTGCAAATAGATGTTAACAAATATGATGTGATTGGGATTACGGAGACGTGGCTCTAGGATGATCAGGGCTGGGAACTCAACATTCAGGGATATTCAACATTCAGGAAGGATAGAATAAAAGGAAAAGGAGGTGGGGTAGCATGCTGGTTAAAGAGGAGATTAATGAAATAGTAAGGAAAGACATTAGCTTGGATGATGTGGAATCTGTATGGGTAGAGCTGCAGAACACCAAAGGGCAAAAAACGTTAGTAGGAGTTGTGTACAGACCTCCAAACAGTAATAGGGATGTTGGGGAGGGCATCAAACAGGAAATTAGGGGTGCATGCAATAAAGGTGTAGCAGTTATAATGGGTGACTTTAATATGCACATAGATTGGGCTAGCCAAACTGGAAGCAATACGGTGGAGGAGGATTTCCTGGAGTGCATAAGGGATGGTTTTCTAGACCAATATGTTGAGGAACCAACTAGGGGGGAGGCCATCTTAGACTGGGTGTTGTGTAATGAGAGAGGATTAATTAGCAATCTCATTGTGCGAGGCCCCTTGGGGAAGAGTGACCATAATATGGTGGAATTCTGCATTAGGATGGAGAATGAAACAGTTAATTCAGAGACCATGGTCCAGAACTTAAAGAAGGGTAACTTTGAAGGTATGAGGCGTGAATTGGCTAGGATAGATTGGCGAATGATACTTAGGGGGTTGACTGTGGATGGGCAATGGCAGACATTTAGAGACCGCATGGATGAATTACAACAATTGTACATTCCTGTCTGGCGTAAAAATAAAAAAGGGAAGGTGGCTCAACCGTGGCTATCTAGGGAAATCAGGGATAGTATTAAAGCCAAGGAAGTGGCATACAAATTAGCCAGAAATAGCAGCGAACCTGGGGACTGGGAGAAATTTAGAACTCAGCAGAGGAGGACAAAGGGTTTGATTAGGGCAGGGAAAATGGAGTACGAGAAGAAGCTTGCAGGGAACATTAAGGCGGATTGCAAAAGTTTCTATAGGTATGTAAAGAGAAAAAGGTTAGTAAAGACAAACGTAGGTCCCCTGCAGTCAGAATCAGGGGAAGTCATAACGGGGAACAAAGAAATGGCAGACCAATTGAACAAGTACTTTGGTTCGGTATTCACTAAGGAGGATACAAACAACCTTCCGGATATAAAGGGGGTCAGAGGGTCTAGTAAGGAGGGGGAACTGAGGGAAATCTTTATTAGTCGGGAAATTGTGTTGGGGAAATTGATGGGATTGAAGGCCGATAAATCCCCAGGGCCTGATGGACTGCATCCCAGAGTACTTAAGGAGGTGGCCTTGGAAATAGCGGATGCATTGACAGTCATTTTCCAACATTCCATTGACTCTGGATCAGTTCCTATGGAGTGGAGGGTAGCCAATGTAACCCCACTTTTTAAAAAAGGAGGGAGAGAGAAAACAGGGAATTATAGACCGGTCAGCCTGACCTCAGTAGTGGGTAAAATGATGGAATCAATTATTAAGGATGTCATAGCAGTGCATCTGGAAAATGGTGACATGATAGGTCCAAGTCAGCATGGATTTGTGAAAGGGAAATCATGCTTGACAAATCTTCTGGAATTTTTTGAGGATGTTTCCAGTAAAGTGGACAAAGGAGAACCAGTTGATGTGGTATATTTGGACTTTCAGAAGGCTTTCGACAAGGTCCCACACAAGAGATTAATGTGCAAAGTTAAAGCACATGGGATTGGGGGTAGTGTGCTGACGTGGATTGAGAACTGGTTGTCAGACAGGAAGCAAAGAGTAGGAGTAAACGGGTACTTTTCAGAATGGCAGGCAGTGACTAGTGGGGTGCCGCAAGGTTCTGTGCTGGGGCCCCAGCTGTTTACATTGTACACTAATGATTTAGACGAGGGGATTAAATGCAGTATCTCCAAATTTGCGGATGACACTAAGTTGGGTGGCAGTGTGAGCTGCGAGGAGGATGCTATTAGGCTGCAGATTGACTTGGATAGGTTAGGTGAGTGGGCAAATGCATGGCAGATGAAGTATAATGTGGATAAATGTGAGGTTATCCACTTTGGTGGTAAAAACAGAGAGACAGACTATTATCTGAATGGTGACAGATTAGGAAAAGGGAAGGTGCAACGAGACCTGGGTGTCATGGTACATCAGTCATTGAAGGTTAGCATGCAGGTACAGCAGGCGGTTAAGAAAGCAAATGGCATGTTGGCCTTCATAGCGAGGGGATTTGAATACAGGGGCAGGGAGGTGTTGCTACAGTTGTACAGGGCCTTGGTGAGGCCACACCTGGAGTATTGTGTACAGTTTTGGTCTCCTAACTTGAGGAAGGACATTCTTGCTATTGAGGGAGTGCAGCGAAGATTCACCAGACTGATTCCTGGGATGGCGGGACTGACCTATCAAGAAAGACTGGATCAACTGGGCTTGTATTCACTGGAGTTCAGAAGAATGAGAGGGGACCTCATGGAAACGTTTAAAATTCTGACGGGTTTAGACAGGTTAGATGCAGGAAGAATGTTCCCAATGTTGGGGAAGTCCAGAACCAGGGGTCACAGTCTGAGGATAAGGGGTAAGCCATTTAGGACCGAGATGAGGAGAAACTTCTTCACCCAGAGAGTGGTGAACCTGTGGAATTCTCTACCACAGAAAGTAGTTGAGGCCAATTCACTAAATATATTCAAAAGGGAGTTAGATGAAGTCCTTACTACTCGGGGGATCAAGGGGTATGGCGAGAAAGCAGGAAGGGGGTACTGAAGTTGCATGTTCAGCCATGAACTCATTGAATGGCGGTGCAGGCTAGAAGGGCTGAATGGCCTGCTCCTGCACCTATGTTTCTATGTTTCTATGTTTCTATGTCAGCTGGGATATGGGAGTGCAAGCTGGAATATGGGAATGTGAGTTGGAATATGGGAATATGAGTTAGGATACGGGAATGTGAGCTAGGATATGGGAATTTGTGCTGGGATATGGGAATTTGTGCTGGGATATGGGACTGTGTGCTGGGATATGGCACTGTGTGCTGGGAAATGCAAATGTGAGTTGGGATTTGGGACTGCGAGCTGGGATTTGGGACTGTGCTGGGATATGTGAATTTGTGCTAGGATAAGGGACTGTGTGCTGGGATATGGGTCCGTGGGTTTTGATTTGTGACCGTGTGGTGGGATATGGAACTGTATGTTGGGATATGGTACTGTGAGTTGGGAGATGGAAATGTGAGTTGGGATATGGGGATGTGAACTGGGATATGGGAATGTGAGCTGGGATATGGAACTGGGTGCTGGGAAATGGAACTGGGTGCTGGGAAATGGGACCGTGTGCTGGGATACGGGTTTGTGTGCTGGGAAATGGGACCGTGAGCTGGGATTTGGGACCATGTGGTGGCAAATGGAACTGTATGTTGGGATATGGTACTGTGTTGTGGTATATGGAACTGTGAGTTGGGATAAGGGAATGTGAGCTGGGATATGGGTCTCTGTGCTGGGACTTGTGACTATGTGCTGGGACTTGGGACTGTGTGTTGGTATATGGGAATGTGAGGTGGGATTTGGGACCATGTGGTGGGATATGGAACTGTATGCTGGGATATGGGAATGTGAGCTGAAATATGGAAAAATGAGCTGGAACAAGGGGCTGCGTGCCGGGATGTGGGGCTGCGAGCTGGGACATGGGAGTGTGTGCAGGGATAAGGGATTGTGTGCTGGGTTATGGGACTGTGTGTTGGGAAAAGTGACTGTGAGCCGAGATATGGTACTTTGAGCTGGGATATGGGACCATGTGCTGAGATATGGGACCGTGTGCTTGGATATGGGACTGTGTGTTGGGATATGGGACTTTGTGCTGGGATATGAGACCGTGTGCTGGGATATGGGAATGTGAGACAGGATATGGGACAGTGTGCTGGGATATGGGAATGTGTGCTGGGACTTGGGACTGTGAGGTGTGATGATGGACTGCGGGGTGGGATTTGGGACTGTGTGCTGGGATATGGAAATTTGTGCTGGGATATGGGAACTTGTGCTGGGATATGGGAATTTGTGCTGGGATCTGGCTCTGTGTGTTGTGATATGGGACCATGGGCTGGGATTTGGAACCACGTGGTGGGATATGGAACTGTATGTTGGGATATGGGACTGTGAGTTGGGAGTTGGAAATGTGAGTTGGGAGTTGGAAATGTGAGTTGGGATATGGAACTGGGTCCTGGGAAATGGGACTCTGTGCTGGGACGTGGGGCTGTGTGCTGGGACTTGGGGCTGTGTGCTGGGACTTGGGACTATGTGCTGGGACTTGGGACTGTGTGCTGGGATATGGGATTGTGAGATGGGATATGGGATGTAAGCTGGGATATGGAAATGTGAGCTGAAATATGGAAAAATGAGCTGGAATAAGGGGCTGTGCTGGGATGAGGGACTGCGAGCTGGGATATGGGACTGTGTGCTTGGATATGGGACAGTTTGTTGGGAATCAGATTGTGAGCTGGGATATGGAACTGTGCGCAGGGATAATGAACTGTGTGCAGGGATATGGGACTTTGTGCTTGGATATGCGACTTTGTGTTGGAATATTGGACTGTGCGTTGGGATATGGGTCTGCACGTTGCTATATGGGACTGTGTGTTGGTATATGGGATATGTGCTGGGATATGGGAATGTGAGCCAGGATATCGGAGTGTGAGCTGAATATGGGACCATGTGCTGGGATATAGGCCATTGTGCTGGGATATGCGACTTTGTGCTGGGATATGGGACTGTGTGCTGGGATATGGGACTGTGTGCTGGGAAATGCAACTGTGTGCTGGGAAATGCAACTGTGTGCTGGGACATGGGACTGTGCGATGGGACTTGCAACTGTCTGCTGGGATATGGGAATGTGAGCTGGAATTTGGTACCGTGCGGTGCGATATGGGACTGCGTGCTGGTATATGGAACTGTATATTGGGATATGGGACTGTGTACTGGTATATGGAAATGTGAGTTGGGATATGGAACTGTATATTGGGATATGGGACTGTGTACTGGTATATGGAAATGTGAGTTGGGATATGGGAATGTGAACTGGGATATGGGAATGTGAGCTGGCATATGGGACTGTGTGCTGGGATATGGAAATGTGTGATGGGATATGGGGGTGTAAGCTGGGATATGGAAATGTGAGCTGAAATATGGAAAAATGAGCTGGGATGAGGGGCTGTGAGCTAGGATATGGGACTGTGTGCTTGGATATGGGACAGTTTGTTGGGAATCAGATTGTGAGCTGGGATATGGAACTGTGCGCAGGGATAATGAACTGTGTGCTGGGATATGGGACTGTGTGTTGGGAAAAGGGACTGTGAGCCGAGATATGGGACTTTGAGCTGGGATATGGGACTATGTGCTGGGATGTGGGACCGTGTGCTGGGATATAGGACTTTGTGTTGGTATATGGGACTATATTGGGCTATGGGATGTGTGCTCGGATATGGGAATGTGAGACGGGATATGGGACTGTGTGCTTGGACTTGGGACTGTGAGCTGGGATGAGGGACTGCGAGGTGGGATTTGGGACTGTGTTCTGGGACATGTGAATTTGTGCTGGGATATTGGAATTTGTGCTGGAACATGGGAATGTGTGCTAGAAATTGGGAATGTGTGCTGGGATATGGGACTGTGTGCTGGGATATGGGACTGTGTGCTGGGATATGGGACTGTGAGCTGGGATATGGGACCATGTGGTGGGATATGGAACTGCATGTTGGGATATGGAACTGTGAGTTGGGAAATGGAAATGTGAGTTGGTATATGGGAATGTGATCTGGAATAAGGGAATGTGAGCTGGCATATGGGACTGTGCGCTGGGATATGGGGATGTGAGATGGGATATGGGAGTGTAAGCTGGGATATGGGAATGTGAGCTGAAATATGAAAAAGTGAGATGGAATAAGGGGCTGTGTGCTGGGATGAGGGACTGTAAGCTGGGATATGGAACTGGTGCAGGGATATGGGACTGTGTGCTGGGATATGGGACTGTGTGCTGGGATATGGGAATGTGTGATGGGATATGGGAGTGTAAGCTGGGATATGGGAATGTGAGCTGAAATCTGGAAAAATGAGCTGGAATAAGGGGCTGCGAGCTGGGATATGGGACTGTGTGCTTGGATATGGGACAGTTTGTTGGGAATCAGATTGTGAGCTGGGATATGGAACTGTGCGCAGGGATAATGAACTGTGTGCTGGGATATGGGACTGTGTGTTGGGAAAAGGGACTGTGAGCCGAGATATGGGACTTTGAGCTGGGATGTGGGACTGTGTGCTGGGATATGGGACTGTGAGCTGGGATATGGGACTGTGAGCAGGGATATGGGACTGTGTGCTGGGATATGGGACTGTGTGCTTCGATATGGGAATGTGTGATGGGATATGGGAGTGTAAGCTGGGATATGGGAATGTGAGCTGAAATATGGAAAAATGAGCTGGGATGAGGGGCTGTGAGCTGGGATATGGGACTGTGTGCTTGGATATGGGACAGTTTGTTGGGAATCAGATTGTGAGCTGGGATATGGAACTGTGCGCAGGGATAATGAACTGTGTGCTGGGATATGGGACTGTGTGTTGGGAAAAGGGACTGTGAGCCGAGATATGGGACTTTGAGCTGGGATATGGGACTATGTGCTGGCATGTGGGACCGTGTGCTGGGATATAGGACTTTGTGTTGGTATATGGGACTATATTGGGCTATGGGATGTGTGCTTGGATATGGTAATGTGAGACGGGATATGGGAGTGTCAGCTGGGATATGGGAACATGAGTTGGGATATGGGAATGTGAGATGGGATATGGGACTGTGTGCTTGGACTTGGGACTGTGAGCTGGGATGAGGGACTGCGAGCTGGGATGAGGGACTGCGAGCTGGGATTTGGGACTGTGTTCTGGGACATGGGAATTTGTGCTGGGATATTGGAATTTGTGTTGGAACATGGGAATGTGTGCTGGGATATGGGACTGAGAGCTGGAATTTGGGACTGTGAGCAGGGGTATGGGACCATGTGCTGGGATATGGGACTGTGAGCTGGGATTTGGGACCGTGTGGTGCGATATGGAACTGTATGTTGAGATATGAAACTGTGAGTTGGGAGATGGAAATGTGAGTTGGTATATGGGTATGTGATCTGGGATAAGGGAATGTGAGCTGGCATATGGGACTGTTCGCTGGGATATGGGAATGTGAGATGGGATATGGGAGTGTAAGCTGGGATATGGGAATGTGAGCTGAAATATGGAAAAGTGAGATGGAATAAGGGGCTGTGTGCTGGGATGAGGGACTGTGAGCTGGGATATGGAACCAGTGCAGGGATAAGGGACTGTGTGCTGGGATATGGGACTGTGTGCTGGGATATGGGACTTTGAACTGGGATATGGGACCATGTGCTGGGATATGGAACCATGGGCTGGGATATGGGACCGTGAGTAGGGATACGAGACCATGTGTTGATAAATGGGACTGTGAGCTGTGATTTGGTACCGTTTGCTGGGATATGGGACTGCGAGCTGGGATTTGGGACTGTGCTGGGATATGGGAATTTATGCTGGGATATGGGAATTTGTGCTGGGATTTATGACTCTGTGCTGGGATAATGGACTGTGTGCTGGATATGGGACTGTGTGTTGGGATATCGGATTGTGAGCTGAGATATGAGACTTTGAGCTGGGAAATGGGTCTGTGAGCTGGGATTTGGGATCGCGTGCTGTGATATGGGTCTGTGCGTTGGGATATGGGAATGTGAGCTACGATATGGGACTGTGTGCTGGGATATGGTACTGTGTGCTGGGACTTGGGACTCTGAGCTTGGATTTGGGACTGTGTGCTGGGATTTGGGACTGTGTGCTGAGATGAGGGACTGCGAGCTGGGATATGGAAATTTGTGCTGGGATGTAAGAATTTGTGCTGGGATATGGGACTGTGTGTTGGGATATGGGACTGTGTGCTGGGATAGGGGACTGTGAGTTGGGATATGGGATTGTGAGCTGAGATATGGGACTGTGGGCTGGGATTTGGGACTGTGTGCTGCATTATGGAAATTTGTGCTCGGATATGGAACTGTGTGCTGTGATATGGGACCATGCGCTGGGATTTGGGACCATGTGGTGGGATATGGAACTGTATGTTGGGATATGGGACTGTGAGTTGGGAGATGGAAATGTGAGTTGGGAGTTGGAAATATGAACTAGGATATGGGAATGTGAGCTGGGATATGGGAATTTGTGCTGGGAAATTGGAATTTGTGCTGGAACATTGAAATGTGCGCTGGAAATTGGGAATGTGTGCAGGAATATGGGATTGTGAGCTGGAATATGGGACTGTGAGCAGGGATATGGGACCATGTGTTGGTATATGGGACTGTGTGCTTGGATATGGGAATGTGAGATGGGATATGGGAGTGTAAGTTGGGATATGGGATTGTGAGCTGAAATATGGGATTGTGGGCTGGAATAAGGGGCTGTGTACTGGGATAAGATACTGCGAGCGAAGATATGGGACCTTGAGCTAGGATGTGGGACTGTGTGCTGGGATATGGGACCTTGTGCTAGGATATGGGACTTTGTGCTTGGATATGCGACATTGTGTTGGGATATTGGACTGTGTGCTGGGATATGGGAGTGTAAGCTGGGATATGGTCATGTGAGTTGGGATATGGGAATGTGAGCTAGGATATGGGATATGGGAATGTGTGCTGGGACTTGGGACTGTCAGCTGGGATGAGGGACTACAAGCTTGCGTTTCGGACTGTGTGCTGGAATATGGAAATTTGTGCTGGGATATGGGAACTTGTGCTGGGATATGGGACTGTGTGCTGGGATAAGGGAATTTTTGCTGGGAAATGGGACTGTGTGCTGGGAAATGGGACTGTGTGCTGGGATATAGGAATTTGTGCTGGGAATGCGACTGTGTGCTGGGAAATGCGACTGTGTGCTGTGATATGGGACTGTGTGCTAGGATATGGGTCTGTGTGCTGTGAAATGGGACCGTGGGCCGGGATTTGGGACAATGTGGTGGGATATGGAACTGTACGTTGGGATATTGGACCGTGTGCTGGGAGATTCAAATGTGAGTTGGGATATGGGAATGTGAACTTTGGATATGGGTCTCTGCACTGGGACTTGGGACTATGTGATGGGAGTTGGGACTGTATGAAACATAGAAACATAGAAACATAGAAAATAGGTGCAGGAGCAGGCCATTCAGCCCTTCTAGCCTGCACCACCATTCAATGAGTTCATGGCTGAACATGAAACTTCAGTACCCCATTCCTGCTTTCTCGCCATACCCCTTGATCCCCTGAGTAGTAAGGACTTCATCTAACTCCCTTTTGAATATATTTAGTGAATTGGCCTCAACTACTTTCTGTGGTAGAGAATTCCACAGGTTCACCACTCTCTGGGTGAAGAAGTTTCTCCTCATCTCGGTCCTAAATGGCTTACCCCTTATCCTTAGACTGTGACCCCTGGTTCTGGACTTCCCCAACATTGGGAACATTCTTCCTGCATCTAACCTGTCTAAACCCGTCAGAATTTTAAACGTTTCTATGAAGTCCCCTCTCATTCTTCTGAACTCCAGTGAATACAAGCCCAGTTGATCCAGTCTTTCTTGATAGGTCAGTCCCACCATTCCAGGAATCAGTCTGGTGAATCTTTGCTGCACTCCCTCAATAGCAAGAATGTCCTTCCTCAAGTTAGGAGACCAAAACTGTACACAATACTCCAGGTGTGGCCTCACCAAGGCCCTGTACAACTGTAGCAACACCTCCCTGCCCCTGTACTCAAATCCCCTCGATATGGGACTTTGAGCTGGGATGTGGGATTGTATGCTGGGATATGGGAATGTGAGATGGGATATGGATCTGTGTGCTGTGAAATGGGACCGTGGGCCGGGATTTGGGACCATGTGGTGGGATATGGAACTGTATGTTGGGATATTGGACTGTGTGCTGGGAGATTGAAATGTGAGTTGGGATATGGGAATGTGAACTTTGGATATGGGTCTCTGCACTGGGACTTGGGACTATGTGATGGGAGATGGGACTGTATGCTGGGATATGGGAATGTGAGATGGGATATGACGCTGTAAGCTGGGATATGGGAATATGCGCTGAAATATGGAAAAATGAGCTGGAATAAGGGGCTGTGTACTGGGATGAGGTATTGCGAGCTGGGACATGGGACTATGTGCTTGGATATGGGACAGTGTATTGGGAATCAGATTGTGAGCTGGGATATGGAACTGTGTGCAGGGATAATGGACTGTGTGTTGGAAAAAGGGACTGTGAGCCGAGATATGGGACTTTGAGCTGGGATGTGGGATTGTGTGCTGGGATATGGGACCATGTGCTGGGATATAGGACCTTGTGCAGGGATGTTGAACCGTCTGTTGGGATATGGTATTGTGTGTTTGGATATGGGACTATATTGGGCTATGGGATGTGTGCTGGGATATGGAAATGTGAGACGGGATATGTGAATGTGAGTTGGGATATGAGAATGTGAGCCAGGAAATGGGACTGTGTGCTGGGATATGGGAATGTGTGCTGGCATTTGGGAATTTGTGCTGAGATATTGGAATTTGTGCTGGAACATGGGAATGTGTGCTGGTAATTGGGAATGTGTGAAGGAATATGGGATTGTGAGCTGGAATATGGCACCGTGAGCTGGGATTTGGGACCGTGTGGTGGAATATGGAACTGTACGTTGGGATATGGAACTGTGAGTTGGGAGATGGAAATGTGAGTTGGGAGATGGAAATGTGAGCTGGCATATGGGACTGCGTGCTGGGATATGGGTCTCTGTACTGGGACTTGGGACTGTGTGCTGGGATATGGGAATGTGAGATGGGATATGGGATATAGGAGTGTAAGCTGGAATATGGGAATGTGAGCTGAAATATGGAAATAGGGGGTTGCGTGCTGGGATGAGGTATTGCGAGCTGGGATATGGGACTGCGTGCATGGATATGGGACTGTGTGTTAGGGAAAGAGATTGTGAGCTGGGATATGGGACTTTGAGCTAGGATGTGGGGCCATGTGCTGGGATATGGGGCCGTGTGCTGCGAAATGGGACTGTAAGCTGTGATTTGGGTTTGTGTGCTTGGATATGGGACTTTGTGTTGGGATATGGGACTGTGAGATGGGATATGGGAGTGTCAGCTGGTATATGGGAATGTGAGTTGGGATATAGGAATGTGAGTTGGGATATGGGACTGTGAGACGGGATATGGGAGTGCAAGCTGGGATATGGGAATGTGAGTTGGGATATGGGAATGTGAGTTGGGATATGGGAATGTGTGCTGGGATGAGGGACAGTGAGTTTGGATTTGGGACTGTATGCTGGGATGAGGAACTGCGAGCTGGGATTTGGGACTGTGTGTTGGGATATGGGAATTTGTGCTGGGAAATGGGACTGTGTGCTAGGATATGGGACTGTTTGCTGGGATTTAGGACTGTGTGCTGGGATATGGAAATTTGTGCTGGGATATGGGAATTTGTGTTGGAACATGGGAATGTGTACTGGGAAATGACAATGCGTGCAGGGATGTGGGACAGTGAGCTGGAATATGGGACTGTGAACAGGGATATGGGACTGTGTGCTGGCATATGGACATTTGTGCTGGGATATGGGACTGTGTGCTTGGATTTGGGACTGTGTGCTGGGATTTGGGACTGTGTGCTGGGATATGGAAATTTGTGCTGGGATATGGGAACTTGTGCTGGGATATGGGACTGTATGCTGGGATTTGGGACTGTGTGTTGGGATATGGGGACTGTGTGCTGGGATATGGGACTGTGAGCTGGGATATGGGACTGTGAGCTGGGATATGGGACAGTGTGTTGGAATATGGGAATTTGTGCTGGAATATGGGACTGTGTGTTGGGATATGGGAATTTGTGCTGGGAAATGGGACTGTGTGCTGGAATATGGGACTGTGTGTTGGGGTATGGGAATTTGTGCTGGGAAATGGGACTGTGTGCTGGAATATGGGACTGTGTGCTGGGATATGGGACTGTGTGCTGGGATTAGAGTCTGCGAGCTGGGATTAGGGACTGCGAGCTGGGATTTGGGACTGTGTGCTGGGATATGGAAATTTGTGCTGGGATATGGGACTGTGTGCTGGGATATGGGAATTTGTGCTGAGAAATGGGACTGTGTGCTGGGATATGGCAATGTGTGTTGGGAAATGTGACTGTGTGCTGGGACTTGTGACTGTGTGCTGGGATATGGGACTGTGTGCTTGGATTTGGGACTGTGTGCTTGGATTTGGGACTGTGTGCTGGGATTTGGGACTGTGTGCTGGGGTATGGGAATTTGTGCTGGGATATTGGAATTTGTGCTGGAACATGGGAATGTGTGCTGGAAATTGGGAATGTGTGCGGGGATATGGGGCAGTGAGCTGGAATATGGGACTGTGAGCAGGGATATGGTACCGTGTGCTGGAATATGGTACCGTGTGCTGGAATATGGTACCGTGTGCTGGGATATGGGTCTGTGTGCTGGGATATGGGTCTGTGTGCTGGGATATGTGTATGTGTGCTGGGATATTGGTCTATGTGCTGGCATATGGGACAATGTGCTGGTATATGAGCTATTGTGCTGGGATATGCGACTTTGTGTTGGGATATTGGACTGCCCGTTGCTATATGGGACCGTGAGCTGGGATTTGGAACTATGTTGGGCTATGGGACTGTGTGCTGGGATATGGGAGTGCAAGCTGGGATATGGGAATGTGAGTTGGGATATGAGAATTTGAGCTAGGAAATGAGACTGTGTGCTGGGATATGGAAATGTGTGCTGGGATTTGGGACTGTGTGCTCGGACAAGGGACTGCGAGCTGGGATTCGGGAAGGTGTGTTGGGATATGGACATTTGTGCTGGGATATGGGATTGTGTGCTGGGATTTGGAACTGTGTGCTGGGATGAGGGACTGCGAGCTGTGAAATGGAACTGTGTGCTGGGAAATGCGACTGTGTGCTGGGACTTTGGACTGTGTGCTGGGACTTGCGACTGTGTGCTGGGATATGGGAATGTGAGCTGGGATTTTGGACCGTGTGGTAGGATATGGAACTGTATGTTGGAATATGGGACTGTGTGCTGATATATGGAACTGCATCTTGGGATATGGGACTGTGAGTTGGTAGATGGAAATGTGACTTGGGATAAGGGAATGTGATCTGGCATATGAGACTGTGTGCTGAGATGAGGGTCTCCACGCTGGGACTTGGGACTATATGCTGGGACTTGGGACTGTATGCTGGGATATGGGAATGTGAGATGGGATATGAGAGTGTAAGCTGGGATATGAGAATGTGAGCTGAAAAATGAGCTGGAATAAGGGGCTGTATATTGGGATGAGGTATTGCGAGCTGGGACATGGGACTGTGTGCTTGGATATGGGACAGTGTATTGGGAATCAGATTGTGAGCTGGGATATGGAACTGTGTGCAGGGATAATGGACTGTGTGCTGGGATATGGGACTGTATGTTGGGAAAAGGGTCTGTGAGCCGAGATATGGGACTTTGAGCTGGGATATGGGACTGTGTGCTGGGATATGGGACCATGTGCTCGTATATGGGACCGTGTGCAGGGATATGAAACTGTGTGTTGCAAAATGTGACTGTGATTTGGGATCGTGTGCTGGGATATGGGACTTTGAGCTGGGATATGCTACTTTGTGTTGGGATATTGGACAGTGTGCTGGGATATGAGACTGCGCGTTGCTATGTGGGACTGCGCATTGTAATATGGGACTGTGTGTTGATTATTGGGACTGTGTGTTGGTATATGGGACCATGTTGGGCTATGGGACTGTGTGCCGGGATATGGGAATGTGAGCCGGGATATGGGAGTGTCAGCTGGGATATGGGACTGCAAGCTGTGATATGGGAATGTGCGTTGGGATATGGGAATGTGAATTGGGATATGGGACTGTGAGCTAGGAAATGGGACTGTGTGCTGGGATATGGGAATGTGTGCTGGGACTTGGGACTGTGTTCTGGGACATGGTACTATGTGCTGAGATTTGGGACTGTGTGCTGGGCTGAGGAACTGCGGGCTGGGATTTGGGAAGGTGTGCTGGGATATGGAAATTTGTGCTGGGATATGGGACTGTGTGCTGGGATTTGGGAACGTGAGATGGGACATGGGAGTGTAAGCTGGGATATGGGAATGTGAGCTGAAATATGGAAAAATGAGTTGGAATAAGGGGCTGTGGACTGGGATGAGGTACTACGAGTTGGGATATGGGACTGTGTGCTGGGATATGGGACTGTGTGCTGGGATATTGGACTGTGTGTTGGGAAAAGGGACTGTGAGCTGGGATATGGGACCATGTGCTGGGATATGGGACCATGTGCTGGGATATGGGACTGTGTGCTGGGATATGGGACCATGTGCTGCAAAATGTGACTGTGATTTAGGACCGTGTGCTGGGATGTGGGACTGTGTGCTTGGATATGCTGCTTTGTGTTGGGATATTGGAATATGTGCTGGGATGTGGGACTGCGCGTTGTAATTTGGGACTGTGTATTGATATATGGGACTATGTTGGGCTATAGGACTGTGTGTTTGGATATGGGATTGTGAGCCGGGATATGGGATTGTGAGCTGAGATATGGGGGTGTGTGCTGGGATATGGGACCGTGTGCTGGGATATGGGCCTTTGTGCTGGGATATTGGACTGCGCGTTGTAATATGGGACTGTGTGTTCGTTATTGGGACTGTGTGTTGGCATATAGGACTATGTTGGACTATGGGACTGTGCACTGGGATATGGGAATGTGAGCCGGGATATGGGAGTGTGAGCTGGGATATGGGTGTGTGAGCTGGGATATGGGTGTGTGAGCTGGGATATGGGAATGTGAGTTGGGATATGGGACTGTGTTCTGGAACTTGGGATTGTGTTCTGCGACATGGTACTGTGTGCTGGGATATGGAAATGTGTGCTGGGACTTTGAACTGTGTTGTGGGGACATGGTACTGTGTGCTGGGACTTGGGACTCGGAGCTGCAATTTGGGACTGTGAGCTGAGATTTGGGACTGTGTGCTGCGATATGGGAATTTGCGCTAGGATATGAGAATTTGTGCTGGGATATGGGAATTTGTGCTGGAATATGGTACTGTGTTCTGGGATATGAGACTCTTTGCTCAGATATGGGACTGTGTGCTGAGATATGGGACTGTGTGTTGCGATATTGGTTTGTGAGCTGGGATATGGGACTATCTGTTCGGAAAAGGGATTGTTAGCTGAGATTTGGGACTGATTGACGGATTGATTGACGGGGCGACTGATGGGGTGATTGATGGAGCGAATGACGGATTGATTAAAGGGGTGATTGACAGGGTGATTGACAGCATGATTGATGGGGCAATTGACGGGGCGATTGATGGATTGATTGATGGAACAACTGACAGGGCTGCTGACAGGGCGATTGAAGGGGTGAATGATGGGACAATTGACAGGGTGATTGACGGATTGATTGACAGGGCGATTGATGGGGTGATTGATGGAGCGAATGACGGATTGATTAAAGGGATGATTGACGGGGTGATTGACGGGGTGATTGACAGCATGATTGACGGGGCAATTGACGGGGCGATTGACGGATTGATTGATGGAACACTTGACATGGCAGTTGACATGGGGCGATTGATGGGGTGAATGACGGGGCGATTGATGGAGCGACTGACGGAGCGATTGACGGGGCTGCTGACAGGTTGGTTGACGGACCAGCTGACGGGATGACTGACGGGGCGACTGATGATGCGATTGACGGATTGATTGACAGGACGACTGACGGGGTGATTGATGGAGCGAATGATGGATTGATTGAAGGTGTGATAGACGGGGTGATTGACAGGGTGTTTGATAGCCTGATTGACAGATTGATTGACAGAGCGATTAACAGGGTGATTGATGGGGCAACTGACAGGTCGACTGACAGTTCAATTGACATGGGTGGTTGACAGGGTGAGTGATGGGGCAACTGATGTGGCGATTGACGGATTGATTAACAGGACGATTACGGATTGATTGATGGGGCAACAGACGGGGTGATTGATGGAACGAATGATGGGGTGATTGACAGGGCGATTGACGGGGCGGTTGACGGATTGATTGATGGGCCGACTGATGGGGCAACTGACGGATTGATTAATGGAGCGATTAACGAGATGATTGATGGGGTGACTGACGGGCCGATTGATGGGGTGATTGATGGGATGATTGACAGGGTGACTGACAGGGCGGTTGACGGGGCGGTTGACGGATTGATTGATGGGACGATGATGGGACGACTGATGGGATGACTGATGGGGCGACTGACGGGGTGATTGACGGGGCGACCGACGGATTGATTGACTGGCGGTATGTTTGATGGATTGATTGGTGACTGATGGGCCAACTGATGGGCCGATTGACAGGGCGATTGATGGATTGATTGACGGGGTGATTCACAGGGCGATTGATGGAGTGATTGACGGGTCGACTGGCAGGGAAACTGATGGGGTAATTGAAGGATTGATTGACGGGGCGATTGGCGTATTGATTGACAAGACGACTGACGGGGTGATTGATGGAGCGAATGATGGATTGATTGAAGGTGTGATAGACGGGGTGATTGACAGGGTGTTTGTTAGCCTGATTGACAGATTGATTGACAGAGCGATTAACAGGGTGATTGATGGGGCAACTGACAGGTCGACTGACAGTTCAATTGACATGGGTGGTTGACAGGATGATTGATGGGGCAACTGATGTGGCGATTGACAGATTGATTAACAGGACGATTACGGATTGATTGATGGGGCAACAGACAGGGTGATTGATGGAGCGACTGACTGGACGAATGACGGGGTGATTGACAGGGCGATTGACGGGGCGGTTGATGGATTGATTGATGGGCCGACTGACAGATTGATTAATGGAGCGATTAACGGGATGATTGATGGGGTGACTGACGGGCCGATTGATGGGGTGATTGATGGGATGATTGACAGGATGACTGACTGGGCAGTTAACGGGGCGGTTGACGGATTGATTGATGGGACGATGATGGGACGACTGATGGGATGACTGATTGGGCGACTGATGGGGTGATTGACGGGGCGACCGACGGATTGATTGACTGGCGGTATGTTTGATGGATTGATTGATTGGTGACTGATGGGCCAACTGATGGGCCGATTGACGGGGCGATTGATGGATTGATTGACGGGGTGATTCACAGGGCGATTGATGGAGTGATTGACGGGCCGACTGGCAGGGAAACCGATGGGGTAATTGAAGGATTGATTGACGGGGCGATTGGCGTATTGATTGACAAGACGACTGACGGGATGATTAATAGGCCAACTGAAGGGGTGATGCATGGGGTGATGGCATGATTGATGGATTGATTGACGGGGGTCTGATCGGCCAACTAAAGGGGTGACTGATGGATTGATCGATGCAACGATTAATGGGGAGACTGATGGGCCGACCAACGGGCCGATTGACAGGGTGATTGATGGGTTGACTGACAGTGTGATTGACGGGGAGTTTGACAGGGTGATTGAGAGCTGTTTCACAGGATGATTGACGGGTTGAATGAGGGTCTGATTGAAGGGCTGATTGACGGGCCGACTGACAGGGTGATTGATGGGTTGATTGACAGTGTGATAGGTGACTGACGGATTCATTGGTGGGGCGACTGATGGGGAGGTAAAGGGATTAATTGACAGGGTGACTGATGGCGTGATTGATGGGGCGACTGACGGGGTGATTGATGGGGCAACTGACGGATTGATTGATAGGGTGATAGACCGGGTGATTGATGGCATGATTGACGGGGCAATTGACGGGGCAATTGAAGGGATGACTGACGGGGTAATTGATGGGGCGACTGATGATTGATTGACGGACTGGCTGACGGGGCGACTGACGGATTGATTGATGGGTCATAGATGGGGTGATTATGGGGGTGATTGACGGGGCGATGGATGGGGCAATTGACGGGGCGGTTGATGGATTGATTGATGGGACAATTGATGGGGCGACTGACAGGGCAACTGAAGGGACGACTGACGGGATGACTGATGGGGCGAGTGACGGGGTAATTGACGGAGCAATGGATGGGGCAACTGACGGGGTGATTGACGGGGCGATTGATGGATTTATTGGCTGGGTGATTAACAGGGTGATTGATGGGGTGATTCACAGGGTGATTCACTTATTGATTAACAGGGCGACTAAAGGGGTGATTGACGGACCAACTGATGGTTCGATTGACGGGGTGACTGAAGGGGTGATTGACTGGGCGATTCACGGGGTGACTAACGGGACGACTGATGGGGTGATTGACGGGGCGATTGACGAGGTGATTGACTTGGCGATTGATGGGGCAACTGATGGGAGGACTGACAGATTAATTGACAGGCCGGCTGACGGGGTGACTGACGGGGCGACTGATGGTGCGATTGACAGATTGATTGATGGGGCGACTGACAGGGTGATTGATGGAGCGAATGACGGATTGAATGACGGAGCGATTAATGGGGTGATTGACGGGGCATCTCACAGGCCAACTGATTGGCCGATTGATGGGGTGATTGATGGGGTGATTGATGGGGGACTGATGAAGTGATTGACGGGGCGACTGACAGTGTGATTGATGGAGGGAATGACGGATTGATTGAAGGGGTGATGGCCGGGGTGATTGACAGGGTGTTTGATGGCGTGATTGATGAATTGATTGATAGAGCGATTAATGGGTTGATTGACTGGGCAACTGACAGGCCGACTGACGGGACGATTGACAGGGGTGTTTGACAGGGTGATTGACGGGGTGATTGACAGATTCATTGACGGGGCGACTGACGGGATGATTGACTGGGGGGACTGACAGCATGACTGATGGGGTGATTGATGGAGGACTGATGAAGCGATTGACGGGGCGACTGACAGTGTGATTGATGGAGCGAATGATGGATTGATTGAAGGGGTGATGGCCGGGGTGATTGACAGGGTGTTTGATGGCGTGATTGATGAATTGATTGACGGAGCGATTAATGGGTTGAGTGACTGGGCAACTGACAGGCCGACTGACGGGACGATTGACAGGGGTGGTTGACAGGGTGATTGACGGGGTGATTGACAGATTCATTGACGGGGCGACTGAAGGGATGATTGACTGGGGGGACTGACAGCATGACTGATGGGGTGATTGATGGACTATCTGACAGTTCGAATGACGAGGTGGTTGAAGGGGTGATTGACAAGGCGATTGACAGGAGTGACTGATGGAACTACTGATGGGGTGATTCACGCATTGATTGACGGGGCGACTGACGGGATGATTGACATGGTGACTCAGGGCTGATAGACAGGATGATTGACTGGCTGGTTGAGGGGATGATTGAGGGACTGATTGATGGGGTGATTGATAGGGTGATTGACAGGTTGATTGACAGCGTGGTCGATGATTGACGGGATGATTGACTGATTCATTGACAGGGCGACTGACGGGGTGATCGATGGGGCGATTGACAATGCGATTGATGTGGCAACTTGATGGGGCATCTGACGGGGTGATTGACTGGGTAACTGATGGATTGATTAATGGGGTGATTGACAGGGTGATTGATGGGT
Organism: Pristiophorus japonicus; assembly: GCF_044704955.1. Lineage (NCBI taxonomy): Eukaryota > Metazoa > Chordata > Chondrichthyes > Pristiophoridae > Pristiophorus > Pristiophorus japonicus. Next base: position 220,567,080 of record NC_091979.1, on the reverse strand, counting down.
TGATTGGCAGCGTGATAGGTGATTGACAGATTCATTGGCGGGATGACTGACGGGGTGATAGATGTGGTGATTGACGGGGTGACTGACAGGATGATTGACGGGTTGATTGACAGCGTGACAGGTTATTTATAGGGTGATTGACAGATTCATTGACGGGGTGACAGGGAGTGATGGGACAGGGTGATTGATGGGATGACTGATGGGCGGATTAATGGGGCGACTGATGGGGCGATTCACTGGGCTACTGACAGAGCGATTGAGGTGCCAATTGACGGGCCGACTAACAGGGTGATTGACGGATTAATTGACAGGGTGATTGATGGATTTATTAATGGGGTGATTGCACACCAAGCTCTTATGTAGGACCTTGTCAAAAACCTTTTGGAAGTCCAAATACACCACATCCACTGGCTCCCCCTTGTCCACTCTACTAGTTACATCTTCTTGCTGCTTTTTTGGCCAATTTATATGCCTCTTCCTTGGATTTAACACTATCCCTAATTTCCTTTGTAAGCCACGGTTGAGCTACCTTCCCCGTTTTATTTTTACGCCAGACAGAAATACCAAAGGGCAGAAAACGCTAGTGGGAGTTGTATACAGACCACCAAACAGTAGTAGTGAGGTTGGGGACAGCATCAAACAAGAAATTAGTGATGAGTGCAATCATGGGCGACTTTAATCTACACATTGATTGGGCTAACTAAACTGGTAGCAATGCGGTGGAGGAGGATTTCCTGGAGTGTATAAGGGATGGTTTTTGTTGGGGGAAAACCCCGAGGTAGAAATAAATCTACTCCGAGACTACGTTAGAGAGTTGAAAACACACACAGCTTATTAATACAAGGTACCAGGGGAGTTGTATGTAGGTCCCTCAACCAGGCAACAACTCAATTTGGGGTTGGATAAAATGAGTATTTAAAGTCGTAAACCGCAAAGGTCACATGTCACTGCTTCTACATCTGGCATTGCAAAAAGTGTCGACACAGCGAGTTTTTCTTTGTCTTTGTCCGGCTTACTTCCTTATCTTCAGCCAGCGTCTGGTGGGGTTGGTTTCTTTCTTGCTCAGCGTCTTGTGACCTTTTCGCAATTGCTTATCTCATTCTGTCATATAGTATATTTTCTAAAGCACAGCAATTTCACACTAACGCTATTAACCCTTCAGTTTTCTAGACCAATATGTCGAGGAACCAACTAGAGGGCTGGCCATCCTAGAGTGGGTGATGTGTAATGAGAAAGGACTAATTAGCAATCTTGTTGTGCGAGGCCCCTTGGGGAAGAGTGACCATAATATGCTGGAGTTCTTTATTAAGATGGAGATTGACACAGTTAATTCAGAGACTAGAATCCTGAACTTAAGGAAAGGTAACTTCAATGATATGAGATGTGAATTGGCTAGAATAGACTGGCGAGTGATACTTAAAGGGTTGACGGTGGATAGGCAATGGCAAACATTTAAAGATCACACGGATGAACTTCAACAATTGTACATCCCTGTCTGGAATAAAAATAAAATAGAGAAGGTGGCTTAAGCATAGCTAACAAGGGAAATTAAATCCAAGGAAGAGGCATATAAATTGGTCAGAAAAAGCAACAAACCTGAGGACTGGGAGAATTTTATAATTCTGCAGAGGAGGACAAAGGGTTTAATTAGGAGGGGGAAAATAGAATATGAGAGTAAGCTTGCAGGGAACATAAAAACTGACGACAAAAGCTTCTACAGATACGTGAAGATAAAAAGATTAGTGAAGTCAAACGTAGGTCCCTTACAGCCAGAATCAGGTGAATTTACAATGGGGAACAAAGAAATGGCAGACCAATTGAACAAATACTTTGGTTCTGTCTTCACGAAGGAAGACACGAATAACCTTCCGGAAGTGCTAAGGGACCGAGTGTCTAGTGGGAAGGAGGAACTGAAGGAAATCCTAATCAGGCAGAAAATTGTGTTAGGGAAATTGATGGGATGGAAGGCCGATACCTCCCCGGGGCCTGATAGTCTGCATCCCAGAGTACTTAAGGAAATGGCCCTAGAAATAGTGGATGCATTGGTGGTCATTTTCCAACATTCTATAGACTCTGGATCAGTTCCTATGGGCTGGAGGATAGCTAATGTAACCCCACTTTAAGAAAGGAGGGAGAGAGAAAACGGGTAATTATAGACCGGTTAGCCTGACATCAGTAGTGGGGAAAATGTTGGAATCAATTATTAAAGATAAAATAGCAGTGCATTTGGAAAGCAGTGACAGGATCAGTCCAAGTCAGCATGGATTTATGAAAGGGAAATCATGCTTGGCAAATCTTCTAGAATTTTTTGAGGACGTAACTAGTTGAGTGAACAAGGGAGAACCAGTGGATGTGGTGTATTTGGGCTTTCAAAAGGCTTTTGACAAGGTCACACACAAGAGATTAGTGTGCAAAATTAAAGCACATGGTATAGGGGGTAATGTACTGATGTGGATAGAGAACTGGTTGGCAGACAGGAAGCAGAGAGTCAGGATAAACGGGTCCTTTTCAGAATGGCAGGCAGTGACTAGTGGAGTGCTGCAGGGCCCAGTGCTAGGACCCCAGCTATTTACAATATACATTAATGATTCAGATGAAAGAATTGAGTGTAATATTTCCAAGTTTGCAGATGACACTAAGCTGGGTGGCGGTGTGAGCTGTGAGGAAGATGCTAAGAGGCTGCAAGGTGACTTGGACAGGTTAGGTGAGTGGGCAAACGCATGGCAAATGCAATATAATGTAGATAAATGTGAGGTTATCTACTTTGATGGCAAAAACACGAAGGCAGAATATTATCTGAATGGCGGCAGATTAGGAAAAGGGGAGGTGCAACGAGACCTGGGTGTCATGGTACATCAGTCATTGAAAGCTGGCATGCAGGTACAGCAGGCGGTGAAGGCAAATGGTATGTTGGCCTTCATAGCTAGGGGATTTGAGTATAGGAGCAGGGAGGTCATACTGCAGTTGTACAAGGCCTTAATGAGGCCTCACCTGGAATATTGTGTTCAGTTTTGGTCTCCTAATCTAAGGAAGGACGTTCTTGCTATTGAGGGAGTGCAGCGAAAGTTCACCAGACTGATTCCCGGGATGGCACGACTGACATATGAGAGACTGGATCAACTGGGCCTGTATTCACTGGAGTTTAGAAGGATGAGAGGGGATCTCATCGAAACATATAAAATTCTGACGGGACTGGACAGGTTAGATGCAGGAAGAATGTTCCCGATATTGGGGAAGTCCAGAACCAGGGGACATAGTTTAAGGATAAGGGGTAAACCATTTAGGACTGAGATGAGGAGAAATTTCTTCACTCAGAGAGTTGTTAACCTGTGGAATTCCCTACCGCAGAGAGTTGTTGATGCCAGTTCATTGGATATTTTCAAGAGGGAGTTAGATATGGTCCTTACGGCTAACGTGATCAAGGGGTATGGAGAGAAAGCAGGAAAGGGGTACTGAGGTGAATGATCAGCCATGATCTTATTGAATGGTGGTGCAGGCTCGAAGGGCTGAATGGCCTACTCCTGCACCTATTTTCCTATGTTTCTATGTACAATTGTTGAAGTTCATCCATGTGATCTTTAATTGTCTGCCATTGCCTATCCACTGTCAACCCTTTAAGTATCAATCGCCAGTCTATCCTAGCCAGTTCACGTCTCATACCATTGAAGTTATCTTTCTTTAAGTTCAAGACTCTAGTCTCTGTATTAACTGTGTCACTCTCCATCTTAATGAAGAATTCTACCATATTATGGTCACTCTTCCTCAAGGGGCCTCGCACAACAAGATTGCTAATTAATCCTCTCTCATTACACATCACCCAGTCTAGGATGGCCAGTTCTCTCGTTGGTTCCTCGACATATTGGTCTAGAAAACCATCCCTTATACACTCCAGGAAATCCTCCTCCACCATATTGCTACCAGTTTGGTTAGCCCAATCTATATGTGGATTAAACAGGAAATTCCTAATTTCCTGTTTGATGCCATCCCCAACCTCACTATGACTGTTTGGTGGTCTGTACACAATTCCCACTCGCGTTTTCTGCCCTTTGGTGTTCCGCAGCTCTACCAATACAGAATCCACATCATCGAAGCTAATGTCCTTCCTTACTATTGCGTTAATCTCCTCTTTAACCAGCAACGCTATCCCACCTCCTTTTCCTTTCTGTCTATGCTTCCTGAATATTGAATACCCCTGGATATTGAGTTCCCAGCCTTGGTCACCCTGGAGCCATGTCTCTGTAATTCCAATTACATCATATCCGTTTACCGCAATCTGCACAGTTAATTCATCCACCTTATTACGAATGCTCCTCGCATTGAGACACAGAGTCTTCAGGCTTGTTTTTTTTAACACTCTTTGTCCTTTTAGAATTATTCTGTAATGTGGCCTTTTTTGATCTTTGTCTTTGATTTTTCTGCCCTCCACTTTTACTTTTCTCCCTTCTACCTGATGGATTGATTGACGGGGCGACTGATGGGCCAACTGAGGGGGCGACTGACAGATTGATTGATGGAGCAATTAACGGGTTGATTGACGGGGCAACTGACAGGTTGATTGACGGTTCGATTGATAAGGGTGGTTGACAGGATGATTGATGGAGTGGCTGACGGGGCGATTAACGGGGCAACTGACGGGCCGATTGATGGGGCGATTGATGGATTTATTGGCGGGGTGATTGACAGGGTGATTCATGGGGTGATTGACAGGATGATTCACTGTGTGATTGATGTATTGTTTCACGGGGCGACTGATGGAGTGATTGACGGGCTAACTGATGGTTCAATTGATGGAGTGGCTGAAGGTGTGATTGACCGGGTGATTGGCGGGGTGACTGACGGGACGACTGATGGGGTGATTGACGGATTGATCGATGGGATGACTGACGGGGTGATTGACATGGTGATTGGCGGGCTGATTGACGAGTTGATCGGCGGGCTGACGGTCGGGCTGATTGACAGGGTGATTAACGGGTTGATGGACAGCATCACAGATGATTGACAGATTCATTGACTGGATGGGGGTAATTGATGGGGTGATTGATGGGATGACTGATGAGTGGATTGATGGGGCGACTGCTGGGGTGATTCATGGGGCTACTGACAGGGCGATTGAGGGTGCAATTAACGGGGTGACTGATGGGGTGATAGACGGATTGATTGACGGTGTGATTGATGGGTTGATTGATGGAGCGAATGACAGATTGATTGAAGCAGTGGACGGGGTCATTGACAGGGTGTTTGACGGCATGATTGACGGATTGATTGATGTGGCGACTGATGGGTGAACTGAAAGGTTGACTGACGAATTGATTGATGGAGCGATTAATGGGGCGATTGATGGGTCGACTGATGGGCCAATTGACCGGGTGGTTGACAGGGTGATTGATGGGCCGATTGACGGGGTGATTGACGGGGTTAGTGTTGTGGCGACTGATGGGGTGATTCACGGATTGATTGACGGGGTGCCTGACGGGGTGATTGACAGGGTGATTGAGGGTGACTGACAGGATGATTGCCGGCTGATTGACAGGTTGAATGAGGGGCTGATTGATGGACTGATTGACTGGGTGATTGACAGAGCGATAGACGGGTTGATTGACAGTGTGATAGCTTATTGACGGATTCATTGGCGGGGTGACTGACGGATTGGTTGACGGATTGATTGACAGGATGACTGACGGGGTGATTGATGGGGCGCTTGACGTGGTGATTGACGGATTGACTGACGTGGCGACTGATGGGGCGATTGACGGGGTGATTGATGGGGCAACTAAGGGATTGATTGATGGGATGATAGACGGGGTGATTGACGGATTGATTGACATGGCAACTGATGGAGCGACTGGTGGGTGATTGATGGGGCAACTGAGGAACTGATTGATGGAGCGATTGACAAGGCGATTGATGGGGCGACTGACAGAGTGACTGACAGATTAATTGATGGGCCAGCTGACGCGGTGACTGACGGGGTGATTGATGGTGCAATTGACAGATTGATTGGCAGGGGTGATTGATGGAGCGAATGACGGATTGATTGACGGAGCGATTAACGGGGTGATTGACGGGGCAACGGACAGGCCAACTGACGGGCCGATTGACGGGGTGATTGATGGAGCGACTGATGGGTGATTGACAGGGCGATTGAAAAAGTGATTGTTTGAGTGAATTACAGATTGAATGAAGATGTGATTGGCAGGGTGTTTGATGGCATGATTAATGAATTGATTGACGCAGCGATTAACGGGGTAATTGACGGGGCAACTGACAGGCCGACTGATGGGCCGATTGACAGGGGTGGTGGACAGATTGATTGACAGGGCGATTAATGGGATGCTTGACGGGGCGACTGATTGATTTATTGGCGGGGCGATTGACAGGGTGATTGACAGGGTGTTTGAAGGGTTGATTGACAGTGTGACAGGTTCTTGACAGGGTGATTGATCGATTCATTGAGGGGGCGACTTAAGGGGTGATTGACAGGGCAACTGACAGTGTGACTGATGGGACGACTGATGGGGTGATTCACGCATTGATTGATGGGGCGACTGACGGGTGTTTGACATGGTGATTGAGGGCTGATAGACAGGATGATTGATGGGCTGATTGAGGGGATGATTGAGGGGCTGATTGACGGGGTGATGGACAGGTTTATTGGCAGCATGACAGCTGATTGACAAGGTGATTGACGGATTCATTGACAAGGCGACTGAAGGGGTGATTGACAGGGCAACTGATAGCGTGACTGATGGGGTGATTGATGAGCTATCTGACAGTTCGAATGACGAGGTGGTTGAAGGGGTGATTGACCGAGCAATTGACGGGGGTGACTGATGGGATGACTGATAGGACGATTGATGGGACGACTGACGGGGTAACGGACAGATTGATTGATGGGGTGACTGATGGGGTGATTAACGAGGCGATTCATGGATTGATTTGCAGGGCGATTGACCGGGTGATTGATGGGGTGATTGACAGTGCGACTGATGAGGCGATTGATGAATTGATTGATGGGGCAATTGACGCGGCGATTGATGGGGCGACTGACCGGGTTATTGATGGGGAGCTGATGGGGTGTTTGACGGGGTGATTGAAGGGGTGACTGATGGCACGATTATTGGATTGATTGACGGGGTGACTGACGGAGTGATTGACAGGGTAATCGATGGGGTGATTGACGGGCCGACTGAAGGGGCGACTGATGTGGTGATTGACAGATTGATTGACGGGCTGGCTGACTGGGCAAGTGACGGGGTGACTGACTGGGCGATTGATGGCGTGATTGACAGGGAAATTGACTGATTGATTGATGGGGTGATGGACGGGGCAACTGATGGGGAGATTGACAGGGCAATTGACGGTGCAACTGATGTGGTGATTGACAGGGTGACTGATGGGGCGACAGACGAGACAATTGATGGGGCGATTGACAGGGTGTTTAACAGGGTGATTGACGGAACGATTGATGCGGCGCTTGTCGGATTGATTGATGGGGTGACTGATGGGGCGTACTGTTGGGGCAGTTGATGGGGTGACTAACGGCATGACTGATGGGGTGATTGACTGATTGATTGACGGGGCGACTGATGCCGTGATTGATGGGGTGATTGACAGGGCGATTGATGGGCCGATTGACAGGGCGACCGCTGGGGCGATTGATGAATTGATTGATGGGGCGATTGATGGGGCAGCTGACGGGACGACTGACCGGGTGATTGATGGGGCAAGTGATGGGGTGATTGATGGGGCGATTGATGGGGTAATTGATGGGACAACTGACGGGGAGATTGACGGGGCGATTGTCTGATTGTTTGCTGTGGCGACTGACGGGATGTTTGACAGGGCGATTGACAGGGTGATTGACGGATTGATTGACCGGGTGACTGTTGGAGCAACTGATGGCCAACTGACAGGGTAATAGATGGGGCGACTGATGGGGCAATTGATGAGGCGACTGACACGGCGATTGACAGATAGATTGATGGTACAATTGATGGGGTGATTGACGGGCCAATTGATGGGGTGAGTGATGAGGTGATTGATGGAGTGATTGATGGGGTGACTGATGGCCCAACTGACAGGGTGATTGATGGGGCAACATATGGGTCAATTGACGGGGCGATTGACAGATTGATTGAAGGGGTGATTGATGGGCTGACTGATGGGACAACTGACGAACTGACTGATGGGACGATTGACGGGCCGACTGATGGTGTGATTGATGGCCTAACTGATGGGGCAATTGCTGGGGTTATTGAGCGGGCGATTGACTGGACGACTGACGGGGTGACTGACAGATTGATTGACGGGGCAATTGATACCGTGATTGATGGGTTGATTGACAAGATTGATTGAAGGGGCGACTGTGGGGGCGACTGATGGAGTGATTAATGGGGTGACTGATGGCCCAACTGACAGGGTGATTGACGGGGTGACTAATGGGGCAATTGACGGGGCGACTGACACAGTGATTGACAGGGCAATTGATGGAGCAACTGACAGAGTGATTGATCGAATGATTGACAGGGCGATTGATGGGGTAACTGACGCAACAACTGACGGGATGATTAATGGGTAGATTGACAGGGCGACTGACAGGGCGATTATCCGATTGATTGCTGTGGCGACTGATGGGGTGTTTGACGGGTGATTGACGGGGTGATTGAAGGATTGATTCACCGGGTGACTGATGGAGCAACTGATGGGGCAGCTTATTGGGTGGTTGACAGATTGATTGATGGGGCGATTGATGGGGTGATTAACGGGCCGACTGATGGGGCAATTGACAGGCTGACAGGGTGATTGATGGGCCGACTGACGTGGTGATTGATGGCTCAACTGACGGGGCAATTGACCAGGTGATTGACAGATTGATTGATGGGGCGACTGTTGGGGTGCTTGACGAGGCGTTTTATGGATTGATTGATGGGGCGACTGACATTGTGATTGACGATGCAATTGATGGGGCGACTGCCGGGGTGATTGACGGGGCGACCGACGGATTGATTGACATGGTGATTGATGGATTGATTGACGGGGCGGCTGACGGCGTGATTGATGGGGCGATTGATGGGGTGATTAATGGATCGATTGACGGGGTGACTGATGGGGTGATTGACAGGTTGATTGACGGGCTGATTGACAGGATGATTGATGAGCTGATTGAGGGGCTGATTGACCGGCTAATTTATGGGTTGATTGACAGGGTGATTGCCCATCATCATCATAGGCGGTTCCACGAGTTCACAGGTGTTTCGATGAAGGACCCGATGTTCCAGTCCTGAACTTCAATTGACGGGGTGGAACTGTGCCGGGTTAATTGACAGCGTGACAAGTGATTGACGGTGTGATTGACGGGCTGATTGATGGGCTGATTGACAGGGTGAATTGACGAGCTGATTGAGGCGCTGATTGAGGTGCTGATTGAGGAGCTGATTGATCGGCTGATTGACGGGTTCATTGACAGATTGATTGACTGGGTGATTGATGGAATGATTGACAGGCGACTGACGGTGCAACTGATGGGGTGAATAATTGGGCGACCGACGGATTGATTGACGGCGCGATCGACGGGGCGACTGACGGGACGACTGATGGGGTGATTAATGAGGCGACTGACGGGGTGACTGATGAATTCATTGATGGGGCGATTGACGGGGCGATTGATGGGGCAACTGACTGGATGATTGACGAGGTGATCGACGGCGTGATTAATGGATTTATTGACGGGACGACTGATGGGATGATTGATGGGCCGATTAACGGGGTGATTGATAGTGTGATTGTCAGGGTGATTGATGATGTGTGACAGGATGATTGACAGGGTGATTGACAGGGTGATTGACCGGCTGATTGAGGAGCTGATTGACCAGCTGATTTATAGGTTGATTGACATGGTGATTGCCCATCACATAGGTGGTCCCTCGAACGAGGATGAATTGCTTCCACAAGTTCACAGGTGTTTCGATGAAGGACCCGATGTTCCAGTCCTGAACTCCAATTGAGGGATTGGAACTGTGCCGGGTTGATTGACAGCGTGACGGGTGATTGACAGGCTGATTGACAGGCTGATTGACGGGCTGATTGATGGGCTGATTACAGGGTGATTGACAGGATGACTGACAGGGTGATTGTCGAGCTGATTGACAGGGTGATTGACAGTCTGGCTGCCTGTCAGGTGGGAAGACCTGCAGCAGAGGGCGCAGTTGAAGAGTCATCGAAGCTGCGATGTTCGCCGGTCACACATCTGGGCCACTCGATGCCAGCCACAGTATAAGAACCACTGTCCTGTGGTTAATGAGGTTCACACACAGATAAAACATGGTACGTTAGGTGCTCAGGCAGCAAGTGCCTTATTCTCCGTATCTCCTCATTTACAGCCAATTCAGGAACTGTACCTGGGCTTGTGGAGGGTGAGGAAGCCCAAGAGCTGCTGCAACATGCTTGGCTGAAAGCCAGCATTTATTGCCCATCCCTAATTGCCCTTGGGAAGGTGGTAGTGAGCCACCTTCTTGAGTACTCCCACAGTGCTGTTAGGGAGGGAGTTCCAGGATTTTGACCCAGTGACGATGAAGGAACGGCGATATACTTCCAAGTCAGGATGATGTGTGACTTGGAGGAGAACTTGGAGGTGATGGTGTTCCCATGCGCCTGCTGCCCTTATCTTTCTTGGCAGTAGAGGTCACAGGTTTGGGAGATGCACCCGAAGAAACCTTGTCAAGTTGCTGCAGTGCATCTTGTAGATGGTACACACTGCAGCCACGGTACGTCGGTGATGGAGGGAGTGAATGTTTAAGGTGGTGGATGGGCTGCCAATCAAGTAGACTGCTTTGTCCTGGATGGTGTCGAGCTTCTTGGATGTTGGTAGAGCTGCACTCATCTAGGTAAGTGGAGAGTATTCCATCACACTCCTGACTTGTGCCTTGTAGATGGTGGAAAAGCTTTGGGGAGTCAGGAGGTGAGACAAGCGCCACAAAATACCCAGCTTCTGACCTGCTCTGGTTGCCACAGTGTTTATGTGGCTAGTCCAGTTAAGTTTCTTGTCAATGGTGACCACCAGGATGTTGATTATGGGGGATTCATAGATGGTAATGCCATTGAATGTCAAGGGGCGGTGGTTAGATTCTCGTTTGTTGGAGATAGTCATTGCCAGGCACTTGTGTGGCACAAATGTTACTTGCCACTTATCAGCCCAAGCCTGAATGTCGTCCAGTTCTTGTTGCATGCGGGCATGGACTGCTCCATTGTGTGACGAGTTGCGAATGAAACAGCACTGTGCAGTCATCAGCGAGCATCCCCACTTCTGACCTTATGATGGAGGTAAGGTCATCGATGAAGCAGCTGAAGATGGTTGGGCCCAGGACACTGCCCTGAGGAATTCCTGCAGTGATGTCCTGGGGCTGTGATCTCTAACCACCACAACCATCTTCCTTTGTGCTAGGTATGACTCCAGCTAGTGGAGAGTATTCCCCCTGATTCCCATTGACTTCAGTTTTACTATTGTGCTAGTGGGCTCAGGTTGAGTGTAGGTGGCAGCAGCTGGGGCCAGGAGATGGTGAGGAGCTGGGAGGGAGCTGGCAATCTGGGACTGGAGCCATGCTTTGTGGGGATTGCAGGCCCAGAGAACTCCATAGACGGTTAAAGCACAGGAGGAGGCATTTCAGCCCACTAGATCTGTGCCAGCATTTTTCTAGAACACTCCAAAACTAATCCCAGTGACCTAATCTCTCCCCATCCCTTTATATCTTCCTTTGCTTCAGGTTTTATTTTCCCTTACAAGTTGTCTGTCCATCCCACTGACCCGTCTGTCCATCCCACTGACCCGTCTGTTCATCCCACTGACCCCTCTGTCCATCTCACTGACCCTTCTGTCCATCCCACTGACTCCTCTGTCCATCCCACTGACCCGTCTGTCCATCCCACTGACCCGTCTGTCCATCCCACTGACCCGTCTGTCCATCCCACTGAACACTCTGTCCATCCCACTGACCCGTCTGTCCATCCCACTGACCCGTCTGTCCATCCCACTGACCCCTCTATCCATCCACTGACCCATCTGTCCATCCCACTGACCCGTCTGTCCATCCCACTGACCCCTCTGTCCATCCCACTGACCCCTCTGTCCATCCCAGTAACCTTCTACTTCTATGTCCTGATTACATGTGGAAGAACTTTAGTTCACGATATAGGAAGGGGTTAAATTTCTCTCTTCCTTTTAGTAAGTTTAATTCTGTGCTGAGACTGCAGAATCCTGCAAGGCCAGAAAATACTTGATGTCTCTTCTTTGTTAGAAAAGAACAGATAACATGAAAGCTGTACATCTGGTATTTGTATATGTTAAGATACCCCCATTGCCTGGACAAACTGATTTCTCTGATAAGAGGGGCTTTTAGTGATGATCCTGCTGACCCTCGAAAAGATTGAATAATGACGTGACAAGATACTGTTGGGCTGTGTAAACTGACCTTTGTGCCCTGTTTAGAATTGGTAATGTTCCTGAATAATGTAGTTGTCAATTGTAGAGATAAAATTCCTTTTTTTCTGTATAAAGATGGAACAAGTTTCTATAGAATTTCAGAGTATTGCCTTGGTAAGGACCAAGCAGCTCTCCGAGATATCTCGCCTGTACATATTAAAGAATCTCTTGAAGCAAGACTCTGAAATCTCCGCTTGAGTTACTTTAACTTAGAAATTTCCTCGACATTACATTTCGATGTCATGTTCCCTGTGCATCAGTGCAAGTCATCGATATACAACAGTAGACCCAGCACTGACACCTGGAATACAGCACTCCAACCCTTCCCTAGACCCAGCAACTCTCTGTCTCATCTCCTCTTATACAATATACCCCTCAGGGAAGGGAGCCTGGTGGGGTGGGGGGTACAGAGAACAGGCTAGCTGTAGGAATATCACGGTGGGAGGGGAGACCCTGGGAGCACATCAGTTGGGTTTGAGGAGCATTCGGGGGGTGCGGGGGGGTGCGGTGATCTGGAAGCAATGTCAACCTGTATGAGGCCCGTCACACATGAACCGCACTCTCTCCAGACGTGCCTGCCCATCGACAGGAGCTGTGACCCTCTGACCTTCTGCCTGCATAAACGAAGCTGATTGGACAGATGGGATGCCCGGACAATTTTAACTCCCGGGCCCTATTTCAATATGATGGGCAGACTGTCCATTCAATCTCATTGGGAGACAGGCAGCCTGCCCACTTTCTCTGCATCATTTAAAGAAGGCATTTCGAGATCGATTTAAAGGGGTTGCATCTCTTAAAGCAAGGCGCATTCTCTGAATCGGATTTCATTCAGACACCTCAGGCACAATTTTGGTAGCTTTAATGAGTCAGAGGGCTGTTTCCTTGTCTTCCAATGCCTCCCTAGAGGTCCCTGTGGAGGAGGTTAGGCCAAGGATAGAGATGCTGTTCCCCAGCACCTGCAGGAGCATTCCAAGGGTCACTATTCAGCAGGCCTGGACAGGGGTTGCTGGCACGATCAGTGCCAGTGCAATCACCCTCAGGATTCAGTGTAGGAAGAGGTTCAATGGCCTCACAACAACAGCAGGTGTGAGTACAACTGTTCCATTAGAGCTACAACACTGCGTCTACCCAAAAGTGTGGAAAACTTCCCAGGTATGTCCTGTTCGCAAAAAGCAGGACAAATCCAATCCGGCCAATTACCACCCCATCAGTCTACTCTCAATCATCAGCAAAGTGATGGAAGGTGTAGTCGACAACTCCAGACCTCATCACAGCCTTGGTCCAAACATGGACAAAAGAATTGAATTCCAGAGGTGAAGTGAGAGTGACTGCCCTTGACATCAAGGCAGCATTTGACCGAGTGTGGCATCAAGGAGCCCGTTGTCAGGGAGACACTGATGTTTAAATCTCCCTCCAACTGTTCCAGGCTCAAGCTACCTCCGTTGTCAGGGAGACGCTTATGTTTAAATCTCCCTCCAGCTGCTCCAGGCTCGTGCTGCCTCTGTTGTCAGGGAGATGCTGATGTTTAAATCTCCCTCCAGCTACTCCAGGCTCATGCTGCCTCCGTTGTCAGGGAGATGCTGATGTTTAAATCTCCCTCCAGCTACTCCAGGCTCGCGCTGCCTCTGTTGTCAGGGAGACGCTGATGTTTAAATCTCCCTCCAGCTACTCCAGGCTGATGCAGCCTCTGAATGGAAGCAGGAGAAGGTCAGTGGAGGGCTTGTGACATTTCCAGTGAAGAAAGTTCAGTAATGAGGAGTTCTGTTCAATCCTGGCCAACACTACATTGTGTAAAGGTGGTCACCAGTTCAGTGGAGCTCACTGACGTGGTGAGCAGTCCTTTAGAGTGAAAACTGGAACGGCTGACAACTTTAATGGGCATTGACTGCCGGTCAGTAGGACTTCTTTCAATAAACTCATCCAACTCAACTTTTCATGCACCAAAATAACATAATGTGAACTTTAACTAGGGCAATGGCTGACATGGAAGCCATCACAGCCTTGCCCAACCCTGTCCTTGCTCTTGCTGCAGTGATTGAGGACAGGATCTTTGTTGACTATAGTGTCCCTATCACCTCCTTGGCTAAAAGCAGCTGGTGAAGCTCCAGCTCTCTGACAATACCAGAAACGTCGAGTACAGAAAAGGCGAATGGGCAATTGATTCTCATCGTTCTTACACCCCAACAACCCCATTTCAATATCCAATTGCATTTTGAACACCCCTAACTTGTCCTCCATCACGTGTGTCAGATTTTCCAAACTTTTCTCAATCTTTGAGTAAAGACGTTTTCCCTGATATCAGTGGAAATGTTATTGAAATGTCAGTCCCCTGTTCCCACTTTCCTGGTTTACTGTGAATAATATGCTGTGTTTCCCTGTTAATCTCATTTAATATTGTTTGTACATTGATGAGGTCTCCCGCTAACCTGCATCTTTCTAGACTGCAGAATATGACCCTGTCTAACTGTCCCGTTTACTCTGGGGACAGTCTGCTTGCACTCTGCACCCTCCCCGGTGTAGGTATGTCCTCATTTAGACCGGGGTTGAACAAGTGCTGTGGGTGTGACGTGTTACAGAAATAGTGATGTTTCATAAGTGCTAATATATCTACTCACTGCGATACATCTTTCAAGGCCCAAACAAATGGATGTATCAGAATTAACTGGGTATTTCTCGACTCACAAGTTTGAAGGGGTTGAGACTTTCAAAGCTTGATTTTCTTGATGGGTGTTGAGGTGGAATGTCGAAGGTCTTTTGCGGGTTTGGTCGAAGTTGCCATCGGCTGAGGTAGCTCTCCTTCTGTAAATCATTGGTCAGCGTCTCCTGGGTGATGCACAGATTCGTGTTTTGCGTGGCTAAGGCAATGTCATCAGCGTTTACGAACTTGTGGGACTCTGTTTCGGGTAGGTCACTCGTGCAAATGTTGAATAATATGGATACCAGGACAGAATCCTGTTGGAGTCCATTGTTCAGTGCCCTGTTTTCTGGGTGCCAGAGTACACACGGAAGCGGCGGTTGCTAAGCTTGGAGTTGAGAAACTGGATTGTTGTTCTGCAGGGTCAAATGGATGAAAGGCTTAAAACGCAGTCCATGCTTCCATACTGTGTCATACGCCACTGACAAGTCCACGAGTGCTGGCACTGGAAGCCTGCTTCAATGTGCGGTGTTAAAGCTACCACTTGGTCGCAGCAGTTACAGCCCCTCCGGAAGCCTGCTTGCTCCTTAGGGATGGCTCGATGATGGGGCCAGTCTGTGGAGTAGTAGCCTCTCCAGCACTTTATAACAAGTACAAAGTAAGGAGATCAGGTGGTAGCTGGAGGCTTCACAAGCATTCTTCGCCTGCTTCGAGAGGGTAATTATTTTAGTCTCCCTTCAAATAGAAGGAATTTTACTGGTTGCCAGTACCTCGGAGAAGAAGGAAGTCAACCATCTCTTCGCTTTGGGTCCCAGTACTTTTAAGAATTCTGGATAAACACTATCTGGACTAGCAGCTTTTCCAAATTTGGTTATCGACAGGGCTGCATTTAGTTTGTCCAAGGTAAATGGATCAGACATAGTTGATAATCATAGTGCCACCATTAAGTTTGTCAAAAGCTGCCGCTTCATCTGGCATCGAAATTCTTTGTCCACCGGAGCCTTTGATGTTTGTATCAAGTGGGATGCAATGGCGTCCGCTCTGATGTGTTTATAGGCGGGATTTGCCCCGCCAAGTTGATGGAGCAGGGTCCATCCTTTCCTGCTGGAGTGAGTGAAGTTAGTCTTCTCCACAAGGCTCCTCCACCTATCATGTCTCACCAAGTTCAAGGACTCCAGCATTGTGGTGGCTGTGGCTGGGTTCTTATTCAGTGGTAGAGAGCTTTGCTTTCTTCCATACAACAAGGAATATATGTCTTTCTAAACCTCTGAGGTATATTGCGTTTGCGGCAGCTTTAATATTTCCCATAAATCTGTTGAAGGCATTGGTGGTTGGCGGAATTCACCTGATGTTAGTGTCAATTGACCTTTGGAAGGTTTCCCAGTCTGCTTTTTTGAAGTTCTATTGTGTTTCCGGTGTTGATGTAATGACAGGAATTTCGATGCCAGCGTTGATTAATGAGGGCCTGTGTTGACTGTTGGGGAAGTCATCAAGTACAGTTCTGGAGGCGATGAGTCAACATTTCTGTCTTCAGAGAGGAAACATTCAACATTCCACCTCAACACCCATCAAGCAAACCAAAGTCTCCTTTTGCAGTCAAAAAACTTCTTATTTAGCAGTGACCCTCGATCGTACCTGTCGTATAGACAGTATTTCCAGAACCTTTGGGTAGAAGTTAAAGAGCAGGGTCAACTTGATCCAGAAACTCACCAGATCCACAAGGGGAACAGATGCTCAAACCTTCCGTGCAGCAGCAATCGCCCTGGTGTACTCTACAGCGGAGTACTGCTCTCTGACATGGCTATCAAGTCCGCATGTCAAATCCGTTAATATCCAGCTAAACTTTACCATGAGAATTATCACCGGTACGCTTTTATCGACACCAACACCTTGGTTGCCTGTGCTTGCAAACATCACACTACCACACCTATGCATTGAATATGCAGTCTCCAGAGAATACCACTGCTACACCAGCAAAGACATACCAATCCAGGCCGACTTGAACAACCTACCACCAACCCATCTCAAATCTATAAGGCCATTTTGGACCGTCGCTGAAGCCCTTCAGCGATCTCCCCTCAGCTTTGATGACCAATGGTGAAATGCTTGGACGAACTGTGAAATATGGAATGGATTCCTCATAGAGGACCCCACAGTGCAACCTGAAGGATCAAACGTTTCTCACAAACAGTGGACAATCATCAACTGCCTCAGAACTGATCATGGTAGATACTGCCACCTTCTCCATAGATGGAAGATTAAAGCATCTCCATCATGGTTTGAATTAAACTTCATACGTCATCGTCCAAACGAGGGACTGCAAGTATGTCCACATCACATCCCATGACAGGAGCTGACGACTGCTAGACTGACCACTGCCTAATCGTTCTGTTATTTCCATCAATGTAGCCTCAAAATGGCAGCGGCAACAGAAACACTGCCGCAGAAAAATTAACGCTGAAGCACTCAAAGACCCTGCAAAGAAAGCCCTATTCAGTTAACGCCTCACAACCAACCTGACAACTCCCATTGAACCAGAGCCACAGAGTGCCCATAGTACCTGGTCTACCCTCAAATCCACCACAATTAGCACCTGTGAAGAGACTTTTGTTACTTTACCAGAAAACATCAAGACTGGTTCGATGAGAACGACCAGGAGATTCAGGAGCTAATAAACTGTAAATACAAGACATTCTTGAATTGGAAAAATCATTCTCAACTCGAGAGAAAGAAAACAAATCTACAGACAACTGCAGGCTGAGGTTCAACAAAAAACTCGTGACCTAAAGAACAGATGGTGGGTGGAAAGAGCGCAGGAGATCCAACAACTAGCCGACAATCATGACATGTGTGGATTTTTTACCATAGTCAAGACCACTTACGGCCCAAGCACTCAAGGTCCTATCCCACTGAGAGCTAAGAACGGAGAGCTGCTCATCAAGGACAGAGACGCAGTGAGCGCCCACTGGAAGGAGCAATTTGAGGATCTCCTCAACCAAGACTCTATCTTTGATGTGAGTATCCTCGACTCTATCCCACAGCATGCTACCCACCACCATCCCGGCACAATACCAGCCCGGCATGAGGATGAAAAGGCCAGCCGACAGCTGGAAAAAAACAAGACCTCAGAAGCAGATGGAATCCCCGGCGATGTACTAAAGCATGGTGGAGAAGTACTCTTGGCGCGAATCCATGACCTCATCTCTCTTATCTGGAAGGAGGAGAGCATGCCAGGGGATTTCAGAGATGCCGTACATGTGACCATCTTCAAGAAAGGTGACAAGTCCGATTGCGGTAATTACAGAGGAGTTTCCCTGTGTCTGCCACAGGGAAAATTATTGCAAGAATCCTCCTCAATCGTCTCCTCCCAGTGGCTGAAGAGCTCTTCCCAGAATTGCAATGCGGATTTCACCCACTAAGAGGCACAACGGACATGATCTTCACCACGCAACAAATCCAAGAAAAATGTAGGGAGCAGCATCAACCTCTGTACATGGCCTTATTTGACCTCACAAAGGCCTTTAACTCATCAACCGACAGGAATTATGGAGTGTCCTTCTCAAATTCGGCTGTCTTCAAACATTTGTCACCATCCTCCGCCTGTCACCAATGCTCTTCTCAATCTTTCTCGCTGCAATGCTTCATTTTACCTTTAACACGTTCTCTGCTGGCATGGAGCTAATCTACAGGACAAACAGGATATTGTTCAACCTCCGTCGCCTCCAGTCCAGAACCAAGGTTGTTCCAACCTGTCACTGAATTATAGTATGCAGACAACGCTTGTGTTTGTGCACACTCGGAGGCTGAACACCAAACCACCATTAACAACTTCACTGAAGCGTACGAGAGTCTGGGCCTTACATTAAACATCCGTAAGACAAAGGTTCTCTACCAACCTGACCCCGCCACACGAGTACTGCCTCCCCGATTATCAAGATCCATGACAAGGCCCTGGACAGCGTGGACCACTTTCCATACCTTGGGAGCCTTCTATCAGCAAGGACAGACATCGATGACAAAATCCAACACTGCCTTCAGTACACCAGTGCAGTCTTTGGTTGCCTGAGGAAAAGAGTGTTTGAAGACCAAGATCTCAAACCCGGCACCCAGCTCATGGTCTACAGAGCAGCAGTGATATAGTAGGTGTTATGTCTTGAATAAAGAGTCAGACTAGACACTGCAAGCTCAAAGTAAGGTGTGACCGTAGTCCTTTATTACAGGTCTCAGAGTGCCTCTCCAGCCTGTGAGGCCTCCTTATATACAGGTGCTCCCAAGGGATTGTGGGATCCCTTGGGATTCCAGGGGATAAGACCTCTGTTGGTTAGACATGGTATTTACAGGTTTACATACATAACAACACTCCCTACCTCCCCAAAAGTCAATGGTGTAACTATTTACAATGTGAGTCAATCTGGGGCCTTCCTTTCTCTGGTTGATCGTCTCGGTGCAAATGCTGGTTTTGGTGAGTCGTTTGTTGGGCCCTCGTTGGGCTGCTGTGCAGCTGGTCCTGCTGGGCTGCTGGATGTGGTGAGTCCTGCAGGGCTGCTGCGGGTGATGGGTTCTGCTTCGTGGTCAACCGCTGGGTGTGTGTTGGAGTGGAGGGTCGAAAAAGGTAGAGTCTATTGTGGGTTGTTCTGGATAGTCCGTAAATCTGAGTTTGGTTTGGTCCAAGTGTTTCCTGCAGGTGAGTCCATTTGAAAGTTTGACCCTACTCCCCTCTTTGGCCAAAACAGTGCCAGGAAGCCACTTGGGACCTTGTACATAAGTTCAACACAAATACAGGATCATTTATCTCAATTTCGCGTGACACATTTGCGCGATCATGATATGTATTCTGTTGAAGCCGCCTGCTCTCTACCTGTTCGTGTAGATCAGGGTGGACTAACGAGAGCCTTGTCTTAAATGCTCTTTTCATGAGCAGTTCAGCGGGAGGGATCCCAGTGAGCGAGTGGGGTCTTGTGCGGTAACTAAACAGGACTCAGGATAGGCGAGTCTGCAGTGAGCTTTCAGTTACCCTTTTCAAGCTCTGCTTGATTGTTTGAACTGCTCGTTCTGCCTGACCGTTGGCTGCTGGTTTAAACGGGGCAGATGTGACATGTTTGATCCCATTTCGGGTCATGAATTCCTTGAACTCGGCACTGGTAAAGCATGGCCCATTGTCACTTACAAGGACATCAGGCACGCCATGCGTGGCAAACATGGCCCGTAGGCTTTCAATGGTGGAAGCGGACGTGCTTGCCGACATTATCACACATTCATTCCATTTGGAGTACGCATCTACAACCACTAAGAACATTTTTCCCAAGAATGGGCCTGCATAGTCAGCATGGACCCTGGACCACGGTTTGAAGGGCCAGGACCATAAATTTAGTGGCGCCTCCCTGGGTGCATTGCTTAACTGTGAACATGTATTACATTTGTGCATGCAGGACTTTAAGTTTGCGTCGATACCGGGCCACCACACATGGAATCTGGCTATCGCTTTCATCATTACGATGCCTGGCTGGGTGCTGTGGCAATCACTAATGAAAGTGTCCCTTCCCTTTATTGGCACCACTACCCAATTACCCCATAGTTGGCAGTCTGCCTGTATAGACATTTCATCTCTGCACCGCTGGTACTGCTTTATTTCTTCCTGGATCTCTAACGGGACACTAGACCAAATCCCATGGAGCGCACAGTTTTTTTTACTAAGGACGTAAGGGCTCCTGGTTCGTCCAGGTTCTAATCTGTCGGGCGGTAACAGGTGATTGCTCACTCTCGAATGCTTCCATTACCATAACTAAATCTGCGGTCTCGTGGTGGGCAATGGCAGCCTACTGAGAGCATCGGCACAATTTTCTGTGCCTCGCCTGTGGCGGATGGCGTAGTTGTATGTGGACAATGTGAGCGCCCATCTCTGGGATGCGGGCCAATGCATTCGTATTTATCCCCTTGCTTTCCGAAATGAGGGATATCAGTGGGTTATGGTCAGTTTCCAATTCAAATTTGAGCCCAAACAGATATTGATGCATTTTCTTTACCCCATAAATACACGCTAACGCTTCTTTTTCAATCATGCTGTAGGCTCTCTCAGCCTTAGACAGACTTCTGGATGCATAAGCAACCGGTTGCAATTTCCCAGATTCATTAGCTTGTTGCAATACACACCCGACACCGTATGATGACGCATCACATGCTAGTACAAAAGGCTTACATGGATCATACAACACAAGCAATTTGTTTGAGCATAACAGTTTTCTAGCTTTTACAAAGGGATTTTCTTGTCTTTTACCCCATACCCATTCATCTCCTTTATGCAGTAAAGAGTGCAGTGGTTCTAATAGTGTGCTGAGATCCGGAAAGAAGTTTCCAAAGTAGTTCAGGAGTCCTAGAAATGACCGCAGCTCCATCACGTTCTGTGGTCTCAGTGCGTTCTCGATTGCCTCTGTCTTCGAATCGGTGGGCCTGATGCCGTCCGCCGCGATTCTTCTCCCCAGGAACTCCACTTCAGGCGCCAGAAAAACGCACTTCGAGCGTTTTAACCTGAGCCCCACTTGATTAAGTCGACTAAGAACTTCCTCCAGGTTCTGCAGATGCTCGACTGTGTCTCGACCTGTAACCAAGATGTCGTCCTGGAAGACCACAGTGCACGGGACCGACTTCAGTAAGCTTTCCATATTTCTCTGAAATATCGCCGCGGCTGATCGAATCCCAAATGGGCATCTGTTGTAAATGAAGAGACCTTTGTGCGTGTTGATGCAGGTGAGGCCCTTCGATGATTCCTCCAGCTCCTGCGTCATGTAGGTCGAGCTCAAGTCCAGCTTTGTGAATGTCTTTCCTCCTGCCAGCGTCGCAAATAGGTCCTCTGCCTTTGGTAGTGGGTATTGATCCTGCAGGGAGAAACGATTGATAGTTACTTTGTAATCACCACAGATTCTGATGATGCCATCTCCTTTGAGGACTGGGACAATCGGACTGGCCCACTCGTTGAATTTGATCGGCGAAATGACGCCCTCTCGTTGCAGCCGGTCCAGTTCGATCTCCACCCTTTCTCTCATCATGTACAATACTACTCTCGCCTTGTGATAGATGGGTCGCGCCCCCGGAATTAAGTGAATCTGCACTTTTGCTCCTTGGAACTTCCCGATGCCTGGTTCGAACAGCGAGGGGAACTTGTTTAGGACCTGGACACACGAAGTGTCGTCGATGGGCGAGAGCACTCGGATGTCATCTCAGTTCCAGCGTATCTTCCCCAGTCAGCTCCTGCCGAGCATCGCCTGAGTGGTAACTTGTGCACCGCTCCATCGTAGGAGACCTTTACGGTAGCACTGCCAATTACGGGAATCAGTTCCTTTGTATAAGTTCTCAGGTTAGTGTGAATGGGATTGGCTTTGAGGCCTTGCTGCACCACAATTTATCGAAAGTCTTTTTGCTCATAATGGACTGGCTCGCGCCCGTATCCAGCTCCATTGAAACTGGGAGTCCATTTAATTTAACCTCCAGCATTATCGGGGGACACTTTGTGGCAAATGTGTGCACCCCATATACCTCGGCCTCCTCGATCTGTGGCTCTGTTTCATCGTGATCCGCCGTGGATCTGTCCTCCTCTGCACCATGGTGGTTTGCAGGATTAGTAGGATTTGCAGCTCGCCTGCACATACGTTGGAGGTGTCCCATTGTTCCACAGCCCTTGCAAACGTATCCTTTGAAGCGGCATGAATGGAAACTATGATCACCCCCGTAGCGCCAACAAGGTGTTAATGGCCTAGCATTCATCACCCTTGATGGTGGACTCTGAGACATCTGTGGACATGCAGCTACAGGCATGTGAGGCCTGCCCTGTACGTTATGATTCAACAACAACATTACTTTGTTCACAGTACTTGTAGCAGCACTCGTGTGCTGAGAGATTTGCTTGGTATTGTCACTGGTCGTGATGAACGCCTGGGCTATCGCTATGGCTTTACTCAGGTTGGGGTGTCTACAGTCAAAAGTTTGCGAAGTATTACTTCCTGGCCAATGCCAAGTACAAAGAAGTCCCTGAGCATCTGCTCCAAATGTCCTTCAAATTCGCAATGTCCTGCAAGGTGTCTTAGCTCGGCGACATAGCTCGCCACTTCCTGGCCTTCAGACCTCTTGCACGTGTAGAACCGATACCTCGCCATCAAAATACTTTCCTTCGGGTTAAGATACTCACGGACAGTGTGCACAAATCATCATACAATTTCTCTGTGGATTTCGCTGGAGCAAGCAGATTTTTCATGAAGCCATATGTTAGTGCCCCGCAAACGGTGAGGAGAATCACCCTTCGTTTGGCAGCATTCGCTTCTCATTCCAGCTCGTTGGCCACGAAATATTGGTTGAGTCGCTCCATGAAGGTTTCCCAATCATCTCCCTCTGAAAATTTCTCCAGGATCCCCATTGTTCTCTGCATCGTTGCGGTGGGGTTTGTTATCTGTATCTCGTCGCCAGTTGTAGTGTATGAATAAAGAGTCTGACCAGATACTCTGAGCTCAAAGTAAAGTGTGACCTTAGTCTTTTATTGCAGGTCTCCAGATTTCCTCTCCAGCCTGTGAGGCCTCCTTAAGTACAGGTGCTTCCAAGGGATTGTGGGATCCCTTGGGACTCCAGGGGATGAGCCCTCTGATGGTTAAACAAGGTATTTACAGATTTACATATATAACATGCGGGACCGACTTCAGCAAGCTTTCCATGTTCCTCTGGAATATCGCTGCGGCTGATCGAATCCCAAACAGGCATCTGTTGTAAATGAAGAGACCTTTGTGCATGTTGATGCAGGTGAGGCCTTTTGATGATTCCTCCAGCTCCTGCGTCATGTAGGCTGAGGTCAAGTCCAGCTTTGTGAACGTCTTTCCCTCCCGCCAGCGTCGCAAATAAGTTGTCTGCCTATGGTAGTGGGTATTGATCCTGCAGTGAGAAACGATTGATAGTTACTTTGTAATCACCACAGATTCTGACGGTGCCGTCTTCCTTGAGGACTGGAACAATCAGACTGGCCCACTCATTGAATTCAATCGGCTAAATGATGCCCTCTCATTGCAGCCTGTCCAGCTCGATCTATACCCTTTCTCTCATTATGTAAGGTACCGCTCTCGCCTTGTGATAGATGGGTCGCTCCCCCGGAATCAAACGAATTTGCACTTTTGCTCCTTGGAACTTCCCGATGCCTGGTTCGAACAGCGAGGGGAACTTCTTTAGGACCTGGGCACATGAGGTGTCGTCAACGGACAAAAGCGCTCGGACGTTGTCCCAGTTCCAGCGTATCCTTCCCAGCCAGCTCCTGCCGAACAACATGGGGCCATCGCCCGGTACCATCAGGAGTGGTAACTCATGCACCGCTCCATTGTAGGAGACCTTTACGGTAGCATTGCTGATTATGGGAATCAGTTCCTTTGTGTGTGTTCTCAGTTTAGTACAAATGGGAGTCAGGACTGGCCTTGAGGCCTTGCTGCACCACAATTTATCGAAAGTCTTTTTGCTCATTATGGACTGGCTTGCGCCCGTGTCCAGCTCCATGGACACCGGGAGTCCATTTAATTCAACCTTCAGCATTATCGGGGGACACTTTGTGGTAAATACCACTGGTCTGAGGCTCTGGTTCGTCGTGATCCACCGTGGATCTGACCTCCTCTGCAACATGGTGGTTTGCAGGATTAGCAGTGTTTGCAGCTCACCTGCACATGCGTTGGAGGTGTCCCATTGTTCCGCAGCCCTTGCAAATGTATCCTTTGAAGCGGCATGAATGGAAACGATGATCACCCCCGCAGCGCCAACAAGTTGTTAATAGCCTTGTATTCACCACCCTTGATGGCGGACTCTGAGTCATCTGCGGACGTGCAGCTGCAGGCGTATAAGTCCTGCCCTGTATATTTCGATTCGAAAACAACGTTACTTTGTTCACAATACTTGCAGCAGCACTCGTGTGCTGAGAAATTTGTTTGGTATTGTCACTGGTGGTGATAAACGCCTGGGCTATCGCTATGGCTTTACTCAGATCGGGGTCTCTACAGTCAAAAGTTTGCAAAGTATTACTTCCTGGCCAATGCCAAGTACAAAGAAGTCCCTGAGCATGTACTCCAACTGTCCTTCAAATTCACAATGTCCTGCAAGGCGCCTTAGCTCGGCGATGTAGCTCACCACTTCCTGGCCTTCAGACCTCTTGTATGTGTAGAACCAATGCCTCGCCATCAGAACGCTTTCCTTCGGGTTTAGATGCTCCCGGACCAGTGTGCACAACTCATCGTACGACTTGTCTGTGGGTTTCACTGGAGCGAACAGATTTTTCATGAGGCCATACGTTGGTGCCCCACAAACGGTGAAGAGGATCGCCCTTCGTTTGGGATCGTTCGCTTCTCCTGCCAGCTCGTTGGCCACGAAGTATTGGTTGAGTCGCAGCATGAAGGTTTCCCAATCATCTCCCTCTGAAAATTTCTACAGGATGCCCACGGTTCTCTGTATTGTTGCGGTGGGGTTCGTCATCTGTATCTCGTCACCGGTTGTTATGTCCTAAATAAAGAGTCAGACTAGATACTGTAAGCTCAAAGTAAGTCATTTAGTACAGATCTCAGAGTGTGTCTCCAGCCTGTGAGGCCTCCTTATATACAGGTGCTCCCAAGGGATTGTGGGATCCCTTGGGACGCCAGGGGATAAGCCCTCTGGTGATTAGACATGGTATTTACAGGTTTACATAACAGTAGGCACATCAAAGCACTGGAGAAGCACCACCAACGCTGCCTCCGCAAAATCCTGCAAATCCAGCGAGAGAGTCGGAAGGAGCGGCAAGCAGCAAAAAGGCAGCGCGAGTGGGTAAGTCGGAGCTAAAACAGTGTTCGAGTCGGGAGGAGCAGCAAGCAGGATAAACATAAGAACATAAGAAATAGGAGCAGGGTGCGACATTTGGCCCTTCGAGGCTGCTCCGCCATTTAATAAGATCATGGCTGATCTGATCATGGACTCAGCTCCACTTCCCTGCCCGTTCCCCATAACATTTTATTACCTTATCGCTCAAAAATCTGTCTATCTCCGCCTTAAATATATTCAATGACCCAGCCTCCACAACTCTCTGGGGCAGAGAATTCCACAGATTTACAAACCTCTGAGGAAAGAAATTCCTCCTCGTCTCAGTTTTAAATGGGCGATCCCTTATTCTGAAACTATGCCCCCTAGTTCTAGATTCCCCTATAAGTGGAAATATCCTCTCTGCGTCTTGTCGAGCCCCCTCATTATCTTATGTTTCAATTAAGATCACCTCTCATTCTTCTAAACTCCATTGTGTATCGGCCCAACCTTCTCAACCTATCTTCATAAGTCAACTCCCTCATCTCCAGAATCAACCTAGTGAACCTTCTCTGAACTGCCTCCAATGCAATTATATCCTTCCTTAAATACGGAGACCAAAACTATGCGCAGTACTCCAGGTGTGGCCTCACCAATACCCTGCACCATTGTAGCAGGACTTCTCTGCTTTTATACTCCATCCCCATTCCATTTGCCTTTGTGATTACTTGCTGTACCTGCATACTAACTTTTTGTGTTTCATGCACAAGGACCCCCAGGTCCCTCTGTACTGCAGCATTTTGTAATTTTCTCCATTTAAATAATAATTTGCTTTTTTATTTTTTCTGCCAAAGTGGATAACCTCACATTTTCCCACATTATACGCCATCTGAAAAATGTTTGCCCATTCACTTAGCCTTCCTATATTCCTTTGCAGATTTTTTGTGTCCTCACAACTTGCTTTCCCACCCATCTTTGTAATCATCAGCAAACTTGGCTCCATTACATAAGAATTAGGAACAGGAGTAGGCCATCTAGCCCCTCGAGCCTGCTCCACCATTCAAAAAGATCATGGCTGATCTGGCCGTGGACTCAGCTCCACTTACCTGCCCGCTCCCCATAACCCTTAATTCCCTTATTGGTTAAAAATTTATCTACCTGTGATTTGAATACATTCAATGAGCTAGCCTCAACTGCTTCCCTGGGCAGAGAATTCCACAGATTCACAACCGTCTGGGAGAAGAAATTCCTTCTCAACTCGGTTTTAAATTGGCTCCCCCGTATTTTGAGGCTGTGCCCCCTAGTTCTAGTCTCCCCGACCAGTGGAAACAACCTCTCTGCCTCTATCTTGTCTATCCCTTTCATTATTTTAAATGTTTCTATAAGATCACCCCTCATCCTGCTGAACTCCAACGAGTAAAGACCCAGTCTATTCAATCTATCATCATAAGGTAACCCCCTCATCTCCGGAATCAGCCTAGTGAATCGTCTCTGTACCCCCTCCAAAGCTAGTATATCCTTCCTTAAGTAAGGTGACCAAAACTGCACGCAGTACTCCAGGTGCGGCCTCACCAATACCCTGTACAGTTGCAGCAGGACCTCCCTGCTTTTGTACTCCATCACTCTCGCAATGAAGGCCAACATTCCATTCGCTTTCCTGATTACCTGCTGCACCTGCAAACTAACTTTTTGGGATTCATGCACCCAAAAAGAGTTTCATGCACAAGGATCCCCAGTCCCTCTGCACCGCACTCGGTCCCTTCATCCAAGTCATTAATATAGATTGTAAATAGTTGAGGCCCCAGCACCGATCTCTGTGGCATCCACTAGTTACTGTTTGCCAACTGCAAAATTACTCATTTATTCCGACTCTCTGTCTTCTATTAGTTAGCCAATCCTCTATCCATGCTAATATATTACCCCCAACCCTGTGAACTTTTATCTTGTGCAGTAACCTTTTATGTGGTACTTTATCGAATGCTTTCTGGAAATCCAATTACACCACATGCACTGGTTCCCCCTTATCATCATCATAGGCAGTCCCTCAAACCAAGGATGACTTGCTGCCACGTCAAAAAGTTCACAGATGTTTCAATGATGGACCTAAAATTTCAGATACAAACTAAATCATGAAGGGTGGAAGATGCCTGTGCGTGGATTTTTTTAACGTGTGGTGACCGTTGCACACCAGCCACCACACGGGCTTGACAGAGCTAGGTCTTGGTCCAGTAGCAAGGATTAACCAAGACGACTGGAGATCTGTTCTGCTGCATGGACCTAGTGCACACACATATCGCAGTGTGGGCTGGTCCATGCTGCCCCTTGGCCCTCGCTTCTTCTGGGCCCCGAACTCGCACCTCTCCTGGGCCCCAATCACAAACCTCTACAATCTCTCGCCGGTCCTTCGCCCCGATCTCGCCGCTCCTGATGTACCTGCCCATGCTCCAATCACTGACCTGGACCTTGGTGACGTCCCTTTTCGCCGCCGTTGCTCTCCTGCTCCAGCACATGCTGCTCCCTGCAGTGGTACGCTGCCATCCTGCTCCTTCTGCTCCCCGGCCTGCTCCGATGGTGCTCGCAGGCCGGGGGCCGCACAGACTGCTGGGCTAGGCTGCCTTAGCCACCTTGCTCGTTATATCCTCAAAGAACTCCAGCAAATTTGTCAAGCATGATTTCCCTTTCATAAAACCATGCTGACTCTGCTTGACTAAATTATGCTTTTCCAAATGTCCTGCTACTGCTTCCTTAATAATGGACTCCAGCATTTTCCCAATGACAGATGTTAGGCTAACTGGTCTATAGTTTCCTGCTTTCTGTCTGCCTCCTTTTATAAATAGGGGCGTTACATTTGCGGTTTTCCAATCTGCTGGGTCCTCCCCTGAAACAAGGGAATTTTGGTGGATCACAACCAATGCATCCACTATCTCTGCAGCCACTTCTTTTAAGATCCTAGGATGCAGGCCACCAGATCCAGGGGACTTTCCATCTTTAGTCCCATTATTTTACCGAGTACTTCTTCTTGAGTGATAGTGATTTTTTTAAGTTCCTCCCTCCCCATAGCCACTTGATTATCCATTATTGGGATGTTTTTAGTGTCTCCTACCTTGAAGACCAATACAAAATATTTGTTCAATGTCTCTGCCATTTCCCTGTTCCCATTATTAATTCCCTGGTCTCATCCTCTAAGGCCCAACATTTACTTTAGCCACTCTTTTCCTTTTTATATACCTGTAGAAACTCTTACCATCTGTTTTTATATTTCTTGCTAGTTTACTGACATAATCTATCTTTCCTCACTTTATTATTTTTTTAGTTCTTTGCTGGTTTTTAAAAGTATTCCAATCCTCTGGCCTCCCACTAATCTTGCCCACTTTTATGCCATTGTTTTCAATTCGATACCATCCTTTATTACCTTAGTTAGCCATGGATGGTTATCCCTTCTCTTAAAGTCTTTCCTTCTCACTGGAATATATTTTTGTTCAGAGTTATGAAATATCTCCTTAAATGTCCTCCACTGTTCATCAACCATCCCACACGTTAATTTATTTTCCCAGTCCACTTTAGCCAACTCTGCTTTCATTCCTTTGTAGTCACCCTAATTTAAGCTTAGGACACTGGTTTGAGATCCAACTTTCTCACCCTCCAACTGAATTTGAAATTCAACCATGCTATGATCACTCTTTCCTAAAGGATCCTATACTAGGAGATAATTTATTAATCCTGTCTCATCCAGATCTAAGCTCGCCTGCTCTTTGGTTGGTTCCGCAACATACTGTTCCAGGAAACTATCCCGGATACACTCTATGAACTCTTCCTCAAGTCAACCTTGGCCAATTTGATTTGTCCAATCAATATGAAGATTAAAATCACCCATTATTATTGCCGTTTCTTTTTTACAAGCGTCCATTATTTCTTGATTTATACTCCGTCCAACAGTGTAGCTATAGACTACACCCACCAGTGAGTTATTCCCCTTATTATTCCTTATCTCCACCCAAACTGATTCTACATCTTGATCTTCTGACCAAATATAATTTCTCATTACCGCACTGATCTCGTCCTTTATTATCAGAGCTACCCCACCTCCTTTTCCTTTCTGTTTATCCTTCCGAATTGTCAAATACCCCTGAATATTTAGTTCCCAGCCTTGGTTATCTTGCATCCATGTCTCTGCAATGGCTATCAGATCATACCCATTTATATCTATTTGTGCCGTCAACTCATCTATTTTGTTACGAATGCTGCATGCATTCAGATAAAGAGCTTTTAAATTTGTTTTTTTTACCATTTTTCCCTGCTTTGACCCAACTTTCTGATACACTCTTATGTTTATACATTCTGTCCCTTCCTGTCACGCTCTGGTTATCATTTCCCACAGTGCTACCCTGCTCTATTGCCTTCTCGAAACATATAAAATGAGGGGGCTCAACAAGGTGGATGTAGAGAGAATATTTCCACTCATAAGGGAAAATAAATCGAGGGGACATAGTCTCAGAATAAGGGGCTGTCTGTTGTGTACGTGTAAATAACTCACAAACTGAGCCAAGAAAAAAGTAACTTAAACCGTGTGCTTTATGGTGTCCCCAAACTGGCATGAACCAGCATGAGTACAGCAACCGTGAATAGCTCCCGCAGGGTCCTAATGCCGTCCAGTGAGCAGTAACAAATAAATAAAGTATGAACACAACATATTTCCCCCTTTTTAAAACCACAGTCTATGTACAAACAAAGTCCTTGAGATGGCCAGGTCGTGTTCTGATATGCTGAGACCAGCGTGGAGCTTGTGATGTTTGATCTATGGAAAATTAAGTGCGAAGTCTGTGGAATGTTTTCAGCTCTTCTGGAATTTGCTTCGGCCACTCAGTCTGGGGGAAGTGGCTCACATGTTGGAGCGTGGTATCACTCTGTGATTTCAGTTTTCAGTTCGCTGCAGGAGACAAGGTTTCTGATGGACTGAGTGATGATCGACATGACATATGTGTCGTCATCTGTGAACAATTCAGCACCAGAGTCCGAAACAGGTGTCGAGTGGCTGAGCATGTCAGCTACGTGGTTGCGACTACCAGCGATGTACTGTATATCAAAGTTATACTGATGAAGGCGATCTGACCATCGGCTGATTCATAGTGATCTGTGCCCAGATCCAGTTGTAGCCAATAGCGTAGTTAGCAATTGGTGATCCGTACGGAGGGTAAATTTCCTGCCATAGACACAGATATGCCAGCGTTCACATGCGTAGATGCAAGTGAGTGCTACGCGTTCCCCTGCAGAGTATTTACGTTCTGCAGATGAGAGCGTGCAAGAGATGAAGGCTACTGGGCGTTCCAGGCTGTCAATCCATTGCGAGCACAGCACCCATGGCGGTGCCTGATGAATCCGTGGTGACATACGTAGTGGCATTCGGATCAAAGTGCGCAAGGATGGGAGGGAATGTGATTTTCTCCTTTAGCATGGCGAATGCCTGAGCCTGGGAATCTGTCCATTCCCAAGGGACGTCCTTGCGCAGCAACTTGTGAAGTGGTTCGGCAATGTGCGCGTAGTGCGCGACAAACTTCAGATTGAAGTTGTGTGTGCCGAGGAATGATGAAAGTTCTTTGACATTGATAGTCTCCTGCATTCACTGGATTGCGTCAATGTTGTCAAGTGGGAAACTTTGTAGCTCAGAAAGTTTATTTCTCCAGCAGTGAATGCACACTTATCGGCATTAAGTGTAATGTTATGTGTAGCAAGTCTAGCCATAACTGCGTGAAGTCAAGAAAGGGAAGATGGACTATGAAAGTAAACTAGCACAAAATATAAAAACAGATAGCAAGAGTTGCTATAGGTATATAAAAAGGAAAAGAGTGGCTAAAGTAAATGTTAGTCCCTTAGTCCCATGGATGTCAGGGATCAGTAAAGGAACATGCCAGGATAATCCTGCACGTGTTACTTCATAAGAATTACATTTAAAAGAATATATTTTAGTAGCAACAGCATCAAATGAAGTAACCTGGGTACGTTAAATAGATGATGGCTGGGACTGCTGCAGGTGTTGAGCAGACTAGCAACTGGATTGAGGCGGCTGCTGGGGAGAGGTCTGGATGCCGCCAAAGGCCTTGTACATCGTGGGAGCAGCTTCTATCCCTGACCGAAGGGACCCCATACTGGCCGCTTCTGTCCCTGGCCGAAGGTACCCCGTACCGACCGCTTCTATCCCAGGCCGAAAGGACTCTGCACTGGCCCGGGCCAAAAGGACTCTGCACCGGATTCGGGGGATGTCTAACCAGCCGAAGGGATTCCGGGACGACCTGTCAAAGGGACCCGAGGACGTGGAACTGGCTGAAGGGACTCCGAAACCGGCGCTGAACCGGCTGAAGGGACTCCGAGACCGGCGCTGAACCAGCTGAAGGGACTCCGAGACCGGCGCTGAACCGGCTGAAGGGACTCCGAGACCGGCGCTGAACCGGCTGAAGGGACTCCGAGACCGGCGCTGAACCGGCTGAAGGGACTCCGAGACCGGCGCTGAACCGGCTGAACGTGGCGTCGTCTTATACCCTCAACTAACTTTTAATTAATTTTTAAACTTTTAACCAACTTTTAAACTTATTAAACAATTTGGGAGAACTTTTAAAACTTACATTTTAGACTCTCAATCAAAATACTTTTAAATATCTTTTATTAATCTGCATCTTTGACTTTTAACAACTTTTAGAAACTTTTTAAATTGGGGAAACTTTTATAATCTATTATTGATTTACATCTTAGACTTTTAACAACTCTTGGAAACTTTTAAAAACTTTTTAACAACCTTTAGAAATTCTTGAAATAAATTGGGAATCTTTACCAACTTTTAACTTTTAAAATAACTTTGGAAGTCACCTTCCTAATGCCTGCTCCCCAACCTAGCCTTGGGCCCTCTACCATCAATGGCGCTACCCAGCACCGAGCTCACGGCCAACACTTCGCTGTAGGCAATTAGGCTTATCGAGCTGTGCCTGGTCTCCAGTTGTCTTGGAGCCCCTTGCCACTGGACCAAGACCTTGCTCAGCTAAGCCCGTGTAGTTGCCGATGTGCAGCGGCCACCCCACGTTAAAAGAACTCACGCACCGGCATCTTCCACTTTGTCAGTATGAAGTTCGGGACCTGGAACGTCAGGACCCTCATGGACAATCCCAACAGCAACAGGCCGGAACGCCGCACCGCCATAGTTGCCCGGGAACTCAGATGTTTTGACATTGACATCGCCGCCCTAAGCGAGACCA
Source organism: Pristiophorus japonicus (assembly GCF_044704955.1). Taxonomy (NCBI): domain Eukaryota; kingdom Metazoa; phylum Chordata; class Chondrichthyes; family Pristiophoridae; genus Pristiophorus; species Pristiophorus japonicus. The sequence continues at coordinate 220,533,950 of NC_091979.1, read as the reverse complement.
GACGGGCAGGGGAAGGCCAGTTGAAGGAACATGATGAAGGTTATACCTTCTTCTGGAAAGGGAAACCAGAGGCAGAACGCCACGTTCATGGAGTCGGCTTTGCCGTCAAGAATGAGCTGGTCGACTGCCTCAAAGACTCCCCCTATGGGGTTAACGAACGCCTCATGACTCTCCGTATCAGCCTATCTCAGAACCAATGTGCCACAGTCATCAGTGTGTATGCCCCTACACTCGATGCAATGAATGTGGCTAAAGAGACCTCGAGACATCCTTGTCCCACGTCCCCACGGATGACAAATTGATTCTCCTGGGTGATTTTAATGCCAGGGTTGGCAAAGACACAGCCCTCTGGGGAGGCGTGATTGGCAGAGAGGGGGTAGGGAAAGCCAACTCCAGCGGTACCCTACTCCTGACAAAATGTCTAGAACATGAACTCCTCATCACCAACACCCTGTTCCGCCAGAGGGACAAATACAAGGCATCGTGGCAACACCCTCGCTCCAAACACTGGCACCTGCTGGACTATGTCATCGTCCGAGCCAGGGATCGCAAGAATGTGCACATCACCCGCGCCATGACAGGAGCTGACGACTGCTGGACGGACCACCGCCTAATCCGATCCATCATCAACATAACATTGCCCCAAAGCAGAGGGGACAGCAGAAACAACTCCGCAAAAAAATTCACGCTGGGGCACTTAGAGACCCAGCTTAAAGAGCCCTATACAGCGAATGCCTCACAGCCAATCTGGCGTGCCTTGATGAACCTGAGATGCTGAATCCCCATAGCGCTTGGTCTGCCCTCCAGGCCTCTATAACCAGTGCCTGTGAAAAGACACTTGGTCACTCAACCAGAAAACATCAGGACTGGTTTGATGAAAATGATCAGGAGATTGAAGAACTAATAGATTGCAAGCGCAAAGCATTTCTGAGCCTCAAGCAACAGCCCAATTTGGGAGCTGCAAAACAACATTACAGACGGCTCAAGGCTCAGGTCCAACAAAAAACTCGGAACCTAAAGAACAGGTAGTGGATGGAGAAAGCACAGGAGATACAACAACTGGTCGACAGCCACGATATGCGAGGATTCTTCATTGCAGTCAAGGCCACCTACGGTCCAAACTCCCAAGGCCCCACCCCACTCCTGGCCAAGAACGGGGAAACACTCATCAAGGACACCGAGGCTGTCAGGGCCTGATGGAAGGAGCACTTTGAAGATCTCCTCAATCGAAACTCTGCCTTTGACTCGAATGTTCTCGACTCCATCCCGCAGTATGCCACTCGCCATCAACTCGGTGAAACTCCAACATTGCACGAGGTAGGCAAAGTCATAAAACAGCTTAAGAATAACAAGGCTACGGGTGCAGATGGAATCCCTGCTGAGGCGCTAAAATATGGCGGAGAGGCGCTGTTGGCGTGGATACATGACCTCATCTCTCTCATCTGGAGGGAGGGGAGCATGCCGGGAGATCTGAGAGATGCAGTGATTGTGACCATTTTTTAAAAGGGGGACAAGTCCAACTGCGGCAACTACAGAGGAATCTCCCTGCTTTCAGCCACTGGGAAAGTTGTTGCTCAAGTTCTCCTCAATTGTCTTCTACCTGTTGCCGAGGAGCTCCTCCCGGAATCACAATGCGGATTTCATCCCCTATGGGGCACAACAGACATGATCTTTGCAGCGCGCCAGCTGCAGGAAAAATGCAGGGAGCAGCGCCAGCCCTTATACATGGCCCTTTTCGATCTTATAAAGGCCTTTGACACTGTCAACCATGAGGGTCTATGGAGCGTCCTCCTCCATTTCGGATGCCCCCAAAAGTTTGTCAACATCGTTCGCCTGCCTCACGATGATCCTTACCAACGGATCCATTACAGACCCAATCCACATCCGACCAGGGTCAAACAGGGCTGCATTATCGCTCCAACCCTCTTCTCAATCTTCCTCGCCGCCATGCTCCACCTCACAATCAACAAGCTTACCCGCTGGAGTGGAATTAAACTACAGAACCAGTGGGAAGCTGTTTAACCGACGCCGCCTCCAGACCAGGTCCAAGATCATCCCAACCTCTGTCGTTGAGCTGCAGTACGCGGACGACGTCTGCGTCTGTGCACATTCAGAGGCTGAACTCCAGGATATAGTCAATGTATTCACTGAGGCATATGAAAGCATGGGCCTTACGCTTAACATCCGTAAGACAAAGGTCCTCCATCAGCCTGTCACCGCTGCACAGCACTGCCCTCCAATCATCAAGATCCACGGCGTGGCCCTGGACAACGTGGACCATTTCCCATATCTCGGGAGCTTCTTATCAACAAAGGTAGACATTGATGCGGAGATTCAACATCGCCTCCAATGTGCCAGCACAGCCTTCGGCCGTCTGAGGAAAAGAGTGTTTGAAGACCAGACCCTCAAATCTACCACCAAACTCATGGACTACAAGGCTGTAGTAATACCCGCCCTCCTGGTTGGATCTGAGGCATGGACGATGTATCGAAGACACTTCAAGTCGCTGGAGATGTGTCAGCAAGATCCTGCAAATCCCCTGGGAAGACAGGAGCACCAACATCAGTGTCCTCGACCAGGCTAACATCCCCAGTATTGAAGCACTGACCACACTCAATCAGCTTCGCTGGGCAGGCCACATGGTACGCATGCCAGATACAAGGCTCCCTAAGCAAATGCTTTATGCGGAGCTCCTTCATGGTAAACGAGCCAAAGGAGGACAGCGGAAATGTTATAAGGGCACCCTCAAAGCCTCGCTGGTGAAGTGCGACATCAGCACTGACACCTGGGAGAATCTGGCTGCAGACCACCCAAGGTGGAGAAAGTCCATCCGGGAGAGCATGAAGAGGCCAAGCGCAGGCAGCGGAAGGAGCGCTTGAGAAACCAGCCCCACCGACCCCTTCCTTCGACGAATGTCTGTGCCACCTGTAACAGGGTCTGTGGCTCTCATATCGGACTGTTCAGCCATCAAAGAACTCACTTAGGGAGTGGAAGCAAGTCTTCCTCGATTCCAAGGGACTGCCTATGATGATGAGTCCCTTAGAGGATGAGACCGGGGAATTAGTAATGGCGAACATGGAGATAGCAGAAACTCTGAACAAATATATTCTATCAGTCTTTATTGTAGAGGACCCTAACAATATCCCAACAGTGGATAATCAAGGGGCTATAGCGAGGGAGGAACTTAACACAATCACAATCACTAAGGAGGTGGTACTCAGTAAGATAATGGGACGAAAGGCGGATAAATCTGCTGGACCTGATGGCTTGCATCCTAAGGTCTTAAGAGAAGTAACGACAGGGATAGTGGATGCATTGGTTGTAATTTACCAAAATTCCCTGGATTCTGGGGAGGTCCCAGCAGATTGGAAAATTGCAAATGTACTGCCCCTATTTAAAAAAGGAGGCAGACAAAAAGCAGGAAACTATAGACCAGTTAGCCTAACATCTGTGGTTGGGAAAATGTTGGAGTCCATTATTAAAGAATCAGTAGCAGGACATTTGGAAAAAAACATAATTCAGTCAGGCAGAGTCAGCATGGATTTCTGAAAGGGAAATCATGTTTGAAAAATTTGCTGGAATTCTTTGAGGATGTAACAAACAGGGTGGATAAAGGGGAACCAGTGGATGTGGTATATTTGGACTCCCAGAAGGCATTTGACAAAGTGCCACATAAAAGGTTACCGGACAAGATAAAAGTTCATGGGGTTGGGGGTAATATATTAGCATGGATAGAGGATTGGCTAACTAACAGAAAACAGAGAGTCGGGATAAATGGTTCATTCTCGAGTTGGCAATCAGTAACTAGTGGGGTGCCGCAGGGATCAGTGCTTGGACCCCAACTATTTATAATCTATATTAATGACTTCGAACAAGGGACCGAGTGTAACGTAGCCAAGTTTGCTGATGATACAAAGCTGGGAGGAAAAACAATGTGTGAGGAAGACACAAAAAATCTGCAAAAGGACATAGACAGGCTAAGTGAGTGGGCAAAAATTTGGCAGATGGAGTATAATGTTGGAAAGTGTGAGGTTATGCACTTTGGCGGAAAAAAATTGAAGAGCAAGTTGTTATTTAAATGGAGAGAAATTGCAAAGTGCTGCAGTACAGCAGGACCTGGGGGTACTTGTGCATGAAACACAAAAGGTTAGTATGCAGGTACAGCAAGTGATCAGGAAGGCCAATGGAATCTTGGCCTTTATTGCAAAGGGGATGGAGTATAAAAGTAAGGAAGTTTTGCTACAGTTATACACCTGAGGCCACACCTGAAATACTGTGTACAGTTTTGGTTTCCATATTTGCAAAAGGATAGACTTGCTTTGGAGGCAGTTCAGAGAAGGTTCACTAGGTTGTTTCCGGAGATGAGGGGGTTGACTTAAGAGGAAAGATTGAGTAGGTTGGGCCTCTACTCATTGGAATTCAGAAGAATGAGAGGTGATCTTATTGAAACATATAAGATTATGAGGGGGCTTGACAAGGTGGATGCAGAGAGAATGTTTCCACTGATAGGGGAGACTCGAACTAGGGGGCATAATCTTAGAATAAGAGGCCACCCATTTAAAACGGAGATGAGGAGGAATTTCTTCTCTCAGAGGATTGTAAATCTGTGGAATTCGCTGCCTCAGAGAGCTGTGGAAGCTGGGTCATTGAATAGATTTAAGACAGAGATAGACAGTTTCTTAACCGATAAGGAAATAAGGGGTTATGGGGAGAAGGTAGGGTAGTAAATCTGAGTCCATGATCGGATCAGCCATGATCGTATTAAATGGTGGAGCAGGCTCAAGGGGCTTTATGGCCTACTCCTGCTCCTATTTCTTATGTCATGTTCTTGCATTGTCCTTCCATGGATGACGATATCGTCAAGCAGATTGAGGGCTCCCTCTATGCCTGCTAGCATAATAGTAACAATCTTTTGAAATGCACTTGGTGCAGAAGATAGTTCGTAGGGCATGCGTCGATACTGATACAGACCATCATGCGTTGTCAATGTCGTGAGTGCTTTGCTGTCCTCCGCTAGGGGTATTTACAGGTAACAACTGCGCATGTCGAGTTTCGTAAAAACTATTGAGCTGTGGAATTTTGAAGTCAGTTCGTCGATGGTACTTGTTAGGGATGATGGCCTTGTTGACCTCTTTCAGGTCGATGCATAGGCGGATCTCCCCATTTTTTCGTCAAGCAATGACTAAGTTCGAGATCCAGGGTGAGGAGTCGATACTCTCAATAATTCCCTGAGATTCGACTCGCGTTAATTCTGCGGATACTTGGTCGCGAACTGCGAATGGGAGACGGCAAATTCGCTGCGGAACCAGTTTGGTGGAAGGGTCAACGTGGGGACGATGGCAGAATTTTGTTGTCACTCCAAACCCTTTCAATGTCCACCGTGTACACAGGTGTGCCGGTTGGGTCATTAACTTTCAACCCAAGCATGTCAATAAGTTCAACACTTCGCGACATGAAAGGAAAAGTTCTCCAATGCTATGTCCTTGTAGTATATCAGGACAGATATGACCCCAAGTACCTCAATTTTAGAGTCGGAGTACACTAGGTTGATTCCGGAGATGAGGGGGTTGACTTATGAGGGTAGGTTAAGTAGGTTGGGCCTATACACATTGGAGTTCAGAAGAATGAGAGGTGATCTTGTGAAACTTATAAGATAATGAGGGGGCTCGACAAGGTGGACACAGAGAGGATATTTCCACTCATAGGGGAAACTAAAACTAGTCTTAGAATAAGGGGCTGCCCATTTAAAACTGAGATGAGGAGAAATTTCTTCTCTCAGAGGGTTGTAAACCGATGGAATTCTCTGCCCAAGAGAGCTGTGGAGGCTGGGTCATTGAATATATTTAAGGCAGAGATAGTGAGATTTTTGAGCGATAAGGGAGTAGAGGGTTATGGGGAATGGACAGGGAAGTGGAGCTGAGTCCATGGTCAGACCAGCCATGATCTTATTGAATGGCGGAGCAAGCTCTTATTTCTTATGTTCTTATGCATGTAGAGTAGAAGTCGCGGGCTGCAGTTGACTGTACATGAAGTGAGTTTTGTACACAGCCTTGCTCAATATGGAGACAGGCAGATGGGCGTGCCATCAATGTTTACCTCACAGTCCTTGAATTTTCCCAAACCGATGTGCGAAATGTCACTGACGGTGTAAACCAGACTAGATTTATCACTATTGGGGTTGTTCCCATGTCAAATATGCTGCGATGAGCAACAGACACTCGCAAATGGTTCATTTTACCACATGCAGAGCATTTCTTCCCACGTGCAGGGCAGTTAGGACTCTTTGCTGAGTGTGATTTGTCCCCACAGTTAAAGCAATGGAAGTTAGGCCCATGATCAGTAGTGGGTGGCTTATTACTAGCCCTGGGTCACTGCTGTGATTTCCGCTTTGGACAAACGCCTTGCACATGGGCTGTAGTTGCAGCCTGCTGCACAGGGGAAGCAGGGGATCTGATCGCGTTTGAATCGGAAAGTGTTTATTCGATTTGGATAGCCAAATTAGTTGCTTTGTCTAATATCAATTTATCATCCTCCATTAGCAAGCATTCCCGGATGCAGGATGTTATGTATGTAAACATTGTAACTGTGTAAGACTTGCCATTAGAGGGCGCAATTGTTGGAGGCCCAAGGGTCACCTGCACACCTCGTGAAAGGGAGTATAAAAGCTTGTCTGCCATGCTGCTTAGGCACTCTGGAGTTGTATTAAAGAGACTAAGGTCACATCAGTTTTAGCTCACAGTACTCAGTCTTGTGGAGTTCTTCCATACTAACAATTGGCGACGAGTAACAGATTACGAACTTTCACGCGGTCATGGCTGCCGTACGTATTTTAGAGAGATTTGTAGAGGGTGATGATTGGGAATTCTTCATTGAGTCTCGACCGTACTTCGTGGCCAACTTCCTGGATGGAGACGATAAAGCGATCAAGTGCAGGGCGATTCTCCTCACCGTGTGTGGGTCCACAATATACGGCCTCATCAAGAATCTGCTAGCATCGGAGAAACCAGCGGAGAAGACATAAACAGAGTTGTATACGCTGGTTCAGAACCACCTCAAGCCGAAGGAGAGCGTCTTAATGGCCAGGTATCGCTTCTACACGCACCACAGCTCCGAGGGCCAGGACATGGCAAGTTATGTCGCCGACCTGAGATGCCTTGCGGGAACTTGCGAATTTGCTGGATTTTGGGGGGAAATGCTGCAGGACTTTTTTGTGCTTGGCATCGGCCATGAGGTCATTCTTCGCAAGCTGCTGTCCGCCGAATTCCTAGTACTGAGCAAGGCCATCACGGTAGCCCAGGCATTCATATCCACGAGCGATAATACCAGACAGATATCTTCCCAGCATTGAAGCTCATCGGCAAGTACTGTGCATAAAATAATGTCGCCAGCAGGCAGAACTGCATATGGCAGGGCCTACACATCTACAGCTGCAAGACCTAGGATGACTCAGAGTCCGCCATCGGGTATGAATGCAAATCCATTAGCACTATGTTGGCACTGCGGGAGTAATCATCAAGCCCATCAATGTCGATTCAAGCACTACGTGTGCAAAGGCTGCGAAACAATGGGGCACCTCAAGTGAATGTGCAAGAGTGCTACGACTCACCACGTGGCAGATTCGGCAGAGGATGATCGATCTGGCGCGGATCACGCGGAACAAACAAGAGAGGCAACTCAAACCGAGGAAGAAGTGTATGGGGTACACACCTTCGCCACCAAGAGGTCTCCTATCATGCTGAAAGTCAAATTGAATGGTATTCCGATATCAATGGAGTTGGACACAGAGATGAATCAGTCAATTATGAGCCAGAAGGCTTTTTGAGAAACTGCAGGGCAACAAGGCACAAAGGCCCAAACTGAGCCCGATTCAGACAAAGCTGTGCACCTACACCAAAGAGCTCATACCAGTCATTGGCAGTGTGGCAGTTAAGGTATCGTACGATGGAGCTATGCATGATTTATCACTGTGGATTGTACCAGGCGATGGCCCAACGTTATTCAGCAGAAGTTGGCTTGGAAAGATTCGATGGAACTGGAACGACATCAAAGCACTATCTTCAGTGGATGATGCCTCGTGCGCCCAAGTGCTGAGCAAGTTTGCATCGCTATTTGAACCAGGCATTGGCAACTTCACAGGCGCCAAGGTGCAGATCCATCTAGTCCCCGATGCAAGGCCCGTTCATCACAAGGCTCGAGCAGTTCCATATATGATGAGGCAGAACTGGACAGACTTCAATGAGAAGAAATCATATCATCAGTCGAGTTCAATGAGTGGGCTAGTCCAATTGTTCAGGTGTTGAAAAGCGATGGCACAGTCAGAATCTGTGGAGATTACAAGGTAACGATCAACCGAGTCTCGTTACAAGACCAGTCCCCTCTACCCAAGGCTGATGACCTGTTCGCAACGTTAGCGCGGGGGGTGTGGGGGGAAGTCATTCACCAAGTTGGACTTAACATCTACCTGCATGACACAGGAGCTGGCTGAATCTTCGAAAAGATTGTGCATCAACACGCAAAAAGGACTGTTTATATACCACAGGTGCCCTTTTGGGATTCGCTCGGCTGCTGCCATCTTCCGGAGGAACATGGAGATTCTGCTGAAATCGGTTCCGTGCACTGTTGTGTTTCAAGACGGCAACCTGATCACTGGTCGTGACACCACCGAACACCTGCACAACCTGGAAGAGGTTCTAAGTTGACTAGACAGAGTGGGCCTCAGGCTGAAATGTTCCAAGTGTGTTTTCCTGGCACCAGAAGTCAAATTTTTGGAGAGAAAGATTGTGGCAGACAGCATCAGACCCACGGACTCAAAGACAGAGGCCATCAAGAAAGCATCCAGACCAAAGAATGTGACGGATGCTGCGTTCGTTCCTGGGACTCCTCAACTATTTTGGTAACTTTCTACCGGGGTTAATCACTTTGCTGGAACCGTTGCACATGTTGCTACGTAAGGGTGACGACTGGGTTTGGGGTAAATCTCAAGAGACAGCCTTTGAGAAGGCCAGAAACCTACTTTGTTCTTAAAAGTTACTTGTACTGTATGACACGTGTAAACGATTAGTGCTAGCTTGTGATGCATCTTCGTACGGGGTCGGCTGTGTGTTACAGCAAACCAATGTATCAGGCAAACTTTAACCGGTTGCGTATGCATCGAGAAGTCTGTCTAAGGCTGAAAGAGCCTCCAATATGGTCGAGAAAGACGTGTTAGCATGTGTCTATGGGGTTAAGAAAATGCACCAATACTTATTTGGACTTCGGTTTGAGCTTGAAACTGACCACAAACCGCTCATTTCGCTGTTTTCAGAAAGCAAAGGTATAAACACCAATACTTCGTCCCGCATCCAAAGATGGGCACTAACATTGTCCGCCTATAACTATGTCATCCGCCACAGACCAGGCACGGAGAACTGTGCTGATGCCCTCAGTCGGCTACCATTGCCCACTATGGGGTGGAAATGGCACAGCCCGCAGACTTGCTTCTGGTCATGGATGCTTTTGAAAGCGAGGGGTCACCCGTCACTGCTCGACCAGCCAGGATCCTATGCTATCGCTTGTAAAAGGTTACGTCCTCAATGGGAGCTGGTCGGCCGTTCCCGGGGAAATGCAAGATGAAATTAAGCCATTTCACCGATGCAAAGATGAAATGTCCATCCAGTCGGATTGTATCTTATGGGGTAATCGGGTGGTTTCGCAAAAAAAAGGCAGGGAAACGTTTATACGCGACCTACACAATACCCACCCAGGCATAGTCATGATGAAGGCTATAGCTAGGTCCATGTTTGGTGGCCCGGCATTGTGGACTTAGAGTCACGCGTACACCAGTGCAACACGTGTTCACAATTGAGCAATGCATCAAGGAAGGCTCCATTGAGTCTGTGGTCATGGCCCTCCAAATCGTGGTCCAGGATCCACGTAGATTTTTCTGGCCCCTTTCTTGGAAAGATGTTTTTAGTTGTAGTGGACGCTTACTCTAAATGGATTGAATGCGTAATCATGTCATCCAGCACATCCACTGCCACCATTGAAAGCCTCCGGGTTATGTTCGCCACCCATGGCTTGCCTGACGTCCTTGTCAGTGACAATAGACCATGTTCCATCAGCTTGGAATTCAACGAGTTTATGACCCGCAATGGCATCAAGCATGTCAGGTCTGCCCCGTTTAAGCCCGCATCCAATGGTCAAGCAGAACGGGCAGTCCAAACTATCAAGCAGGGCTTGAAACACGCGACGGAAGGCTCCTTGCAGACCCGCTTATCTCGGGTTCTGCTCAGCTACCAGACGCAACCCCACTTGCTCACTGGGGTTCCCCCTGCAGAATTGTTAATGACGAGAGCAGTCAAAACCAGGCTCTCTCTAGTCCACCCGGATCTAAATGATCATGTGGAAACCCGGCATCACCGGCAAAACATGTACCACGATCGCGCGGCTGTATCGCGTGACATTGATGTTAAGACCCTGTGTTTGTCCTGAATTACGGTCACAGTCCTAAATGGGTCGCTGGTATTGTCTTGGCCAAGGAGGGGAATAGTGTTTATAGTCAGGCCCAGGATCGTCTCAACTTGTAAATAACTTGTATCAAAAACTTTGGGGGGGAGTGATGTTATGTATGTAAACATTGTAACTGCATTACTCTTGCCACCAGAGGGTGCAACTGTTGGAGGCCCAAGGGTCACCTGCACACCTCATGCAAGGGAGTATAAAAGGTTGTCTGCCATGCTGCTTAGACACTCTGGAGTTGCATTAAAGAGACTAAGGTCACATCAGTTTTGGCTCACAGTACTCAGTCTTGTGGAGTTCTTTCATACTTAACACACGGGATCGCCGGAATATTGCCGATTTTAAAACACGCTAGTTTCCATTTCTTGGGCATTAGCTGTAGCGATGTGAAATGGGCATTAGCGATTTATTCCATCGTGCAAGGCCGGCGTCCATAGCAACGGCCGTTCTGCGCATGCGTGGGTTTTTTTTGGTGATGAACTTTTCCCGCGATTCGGTAGGTCATGCGCAGAACAGAGAGAGAGAGAGTGTCGAGTGTAGTTATGGGTGGAAAGCTGGTTTGGAGATTAATAGAGATTGATAGAGATTAATAGATTGTTTGATGAAACAAATTGAAAATACTTTTATTAGAAATAATGGAGCATGTAGATGAGATGATGGCTGATGTCGTAGAGGTGGAGGAGGTGGCTGAAGGGAGTGATCTGGGTGGGGTGGGAGAGGAGATGGGTGGTAGAAGTCACGCAAAATGTTTCTCTGAGGAGGCCAATGCTGCCCTCGTACAAGAGGTAGAAAGTCGTTGGGCCCAATTGACCCGGGATGGTCATGGGAAACCACCCCCCAGGGTTTATCAACGTATATGGTCGGAGATCACCAAAGTGGTCTCGTCTGTAACACATGAGGTCCGTGAGCCGAACCAATGGCGCAAGTGACCTTGTTGGTTCCGGAAGAATAAACAAAACATTTATAAATTGTAATGATGCAATGACTCATTAATTCAAATGTAGATCTGCTGGATTGTAATTAGGCTGGTAATCTTGGTGTCATGCGTTAGTTACTTATTAAATTTATTCTCAGACCGTATAAATAACCATGCATTCAATTGCATGCAAAACGTATTAGCATATAATGTTAACGACGAATAGCAAGGGCGATGACTAATTGGGGATTATCTGTGTGTTCTGTGTGTTGTGTTGTGTGTGTTGTGTAATAATAATAGTATCTAGTAATATATGTAATAGTACTTAAGCAATGAGCTTATGTCGTGCTCTTGTCATCTTTGCAGAAGATACTGTCGAAAAACCAGGCCGAGCAGAGGCGGACTGGAGGAGGACCCTCGAGGATCGGACGTGGCGTTAGTAGGGGTCCACAATCGGTCAGCCACCTGGTGCTGAACCTGTTGTAAGTGGTTTCCCTTAGGTGTTTTCGACGCACCCCCAGGTTACATAGAAACATAGAAACATAGAAAATAGGAGCAGGAGTAGGCCATTCGGCCCTTCGAGCCTGCACCACCATTCAATAAGGTCATGCTGATCTTTCACCTCAGTACCCCTTTCCTGCTTTCTCTCCATACCCCTTCATCCCTTTAGCCATTACGGCCACATCTAACTCCCTCTTGAGATATTACACTCAATTCCTTCATCTAAATCTTTAATGTATATTGTAAATAGCTGGGGTCCCAGCTCTGAGCCCTGCGGCACCCCACTAGTCACTGCCTGCCATTCTGAAAAGGACCCATTTATCCCGACTCTCTGCTTCCTGTCTGCCAACCAGTTCTCTATCCACGTCAGTACATTACCCCCAATACCATGTGCTTTAATTTTGCACACCAATCTCTTGTGTGGGACCTTGTCAAAAGCCTTTTGAAAGTCCAAATACACCACATCCATTGGTTCTCCCTTGTCCACTCTACTATTACATCCTCAAAAAATTCTAGAGTATTTGTCAAGCATGATTTCCCTTTCATAAATCCATGTTGACTTGGACCGATCCTGTCACTGCTTTCCAAATGCGCGGTTATTTCATCTTTAATAATTGATTCCAACATTTTCCCCACTACTGATGTTAGGCTAATGGTTTATAATTACCCATTTTTTCTCTCCCTCCTTTTTTAAAAAGTGGTGTTACATTAGCTACCCTCCAGTGCATTGGAACTTGATCCAGAGTCGATAGACTGTTGGAAAATGATCACCAATGCATCCACTACTTCTAGGGCCACTTCCTTAAGTACTCTGGGATGCAGACTATCAGGCCCCGGGGATTTATCGGCCTTCAATCCCATCAATTTTCCTAACACAATTTCCCGCCTAATAAGGATATCCTTCAGTTCCTCCTTCTCACTAGACCCTCAGTCCCCTAGTACTTCCGGAAGGTTATTTGTGTCTTCCTTCGTGAAGACAGAACCAAAGTATTTGTTCCACTGGTCTGCCATTTCTTTGTTCCCCATTATAAATTCACCTGAATCTGTCTTCACTAATTTTTTTCACTTCACATAGTTATAGAAGCTTTTACAGTCAGTTTTTATGTTCCCGGCAAGCTTTCTCTCATACTCTATTTTCCCCTCCTATTTAAACCCTTTGTTCTCCTCTGCTGAATTCTAAATTTCTCCCAGTCCTCAGGTTTTCTGCTTTTTCTGGCTAATTTATATGCCTCTTTCTTGGATTTAACACTATCCTTAATTTCCCTTGTTAGCCTCGGTTGAGCCACCTTTTCCGTTTTATTTTTACTCCAGACAGGGATGTACAATTGTTGAAGTTCATCCATGTGATCTTTAAATGTTTGCCATTGCCTATCCACTGTCAACCCACTAAGTATCATTTGCCAGTCTATTCGAGCCAATTGACGTCTCATACCATCAAAGTTACCTTTCCTTAAGTTCAGGACCCGAGTCTCTGAATTAACTGTGTCACTCTCCATCTTAATAAGGAATTCTACCATATTATGGTCACTCTTCTCCAAGGGGCCTTGCACAACAAGATTGCAAATGAGTCCTTTCTCATTACACATCACCCAGTCTAGGATGGCCAGCCCTCTAGTTGGTTCCTTGACATATTGGTCCAGAAAACCATCCCTAATACACTCCAGGAAATCCTCCTCCATCGTATTGCTACCAGTTTGGTTCGCCCAATTTATATGTAGATTAAAGTCGCCCATGATAACTGCTGTACCTTTATTGCATGCATCCCTAATTTCTTGTTTGATGCTGTCCCCAACCTCACTACTACTATTTGGTGGTCTGTCCACAACTCCCACTAGAGTTTTCTGCCCTTTGGTATTCCGCAGCTCCACCCATACAGATTCCACATCATCCAAGCTAATGTCCTTCCTTACAATTGCGTTAATTTCTTCTTTAATCAGCAACGCTACACCACCTCCTTTTCCTTTCTGTCTATTCTTCCTGAATGTTGAATACCCCTGGATGTTGAGTTCCCAGCCTTGGTCACCCTGGAGCCATGTTTCCGTGATGCCAATGATATTATATTCATTAATTGCTGCCTGTGCAGTTAATTTGTCCACCTTATTATGAATACTCCTCACATTGAGGCACAGAGCCTTCAGGCTTGTCTTTTTAACACATTTTTCCCTTTTAGAATTTTGCTGCAATGTGGCCCTTTTTGATTTTTGCCTTGGGTTTCTCTGCCCTCCACTTTTACTTTTCTTCTTTCTATCTTTTGCTTCTGCCCCTATTTTACTTCCCTCTGTCTCTCTGCATAGGTTCCCATCCCCCTGCCATATTAGTTTAACCCCTCCCCAACAGCACTAGCAAACACTCCCCCTAGGACATTGGTTCCGGTCCTGCCCAGGTGCAGACAGTCCTGTTTGTACTGGTCCCACCTCCCCCAGAACCGGTTCCAATGTCCCAGGAATTTGAATCCCTCCTTTCTGCACCACTCCTCAAGCCACGTATTCATCTGAGCTGTCCTGCGATTCCTACTCTGACTAGCACGTAGCAATACAACAGTTCTCGACCTGGGAGTGAACAGATGAATGAGTCATGGACAAATACCTCAGTCTCAACTGGCAATGCTTTATTAAAGCTAGCTCAACACAGCAAAACAAATAAATACAGTGACGATGTAGTACAATCCAATACCCTGGCATGTCTAAACCACCCCTATCGCGAAGTACCCAACGTCTAAACCCTTTGCTCGGATCCACAGTGTACTCCTATGGTCCGTGCAGCAAAACTTTCTCACTAAAACCCTTACTAAGGCTTGGTTGGGAGAACACACGACACCTTCTCACACAGTGGCTGTGATCTTAAAGATGCATGGGCAGGGATGATGCTCACCGATCGTTGGCTTACTTGCTACTTCTCCCGGTGAAAACGTGTCTCTCCTGGTTCCGTACTGATTTCTTCTCTCAGTCCCAGATGAAGTGCGAGGTCCTTGTGGAGGTGAAGCAGGCGAGTGCAAGAGAGAGAGAGAGATGTGGCCACATGACCCCTTTTATATTCCCAGTCTGTTGCCCTTTCTGGCCCAATAAAGTTTTTCTTGTTCCGAGGATCCTGTTTGTTTGCCTTTTCTGGCCCAATAAAGTTTTTTCCTTGTTTCGAGGCTTCCTGTTTTGAGTCTAGTGATGGGTTTTCTGGGCTTAATGGCTTTCTTTTGTTCTGGTTTCCCGCCTCTCGGGGTTATCTCATCCAGGTAATGGCTCTCTTAAGAGTTCACATTGCTTAACAATGGACCCTCCAGACCCATTACCTGTGCTGAGTTGCCTTATCCTGGCCATTGTCTTCCCAGATCACCCCCGCCCATCAGGTGTGGATTTCAAGTACAATATGGAAAAGTACCTGGGCCCCTCCCACAAACAAGCTTCCAGTTTTTTCCTGCAGTGAGAAATATTAAAACGTAATGTCCAGATAATGTCCAAATAATGTCCAACAATCCTTGGGGAGCCGATGCCTGCACTGTTCTTGTGCCATGTGAGTAATGTATAAACCATTGGTGATTTAAAGTAATTTAATGCCATTTCAGTACATCATATGATTAATGTAATGTTATGTAATTAATGATGGGATCATGAAATATCATTGTAATGCAATGCAGATTCTGTACAATCATGATGTTAATTATATGTGACGTCTGTCAGTAATATTTATAGCAGTAGTGTTGCTCCTCGTACATATTACTGTGTAGCGTAAGCATTCTCATGTCACCCTGGAATCCCCTTCTCTTCTACTCACCTTATTTATGTTTTCTAGGTCACCAGGCTTCACAGGCTACCTAGGCTTCGCAGGCTACCCAGGCTTCGCAGGCTACCTAGGCTTCGCAGGCTCCCCAGGCTCAGCAGGCTCCCAAGTTCAGCAGGCTTCCCAGGTTCCCCACGTTCTGCAGGCTGTATCTGGAGGTGAGGAGGCAAGAGCCTCTCCTCTACTGGTGCAGGTCCCCTTGTCCACTGAGGACAGTGAGGAGGTGGAGGAAGAGCATCCACCGAGGAAGCAGTGGGGCGAAGTTTCTTGCAGCAGGGCATCCCGAGTGGTTCAATGTCTGCACCAACCCCACGGAGGTTGGTTCGGTGAGGTCAGATTGCTCCAAGACTGGCAGATGTCAGCATGGACATGGTGCAACTGTCTAGGACGAGCGTCGAAGTTGGTTGAGAGCTCCTCCAGGCAATGGGCGGGCTAACTGGGCACATTGCTGCTCTGACTGCGACAGTCTCGGAGATGTCGCAGATGGTTGCGGTAATGGAGAGAATAGCCGGATCCATGGATGCCAGACGGCAGCCTTTGGTCTCAGAATATGACATTGCAACCCAAGGTGCCATATCGCCATTGCCGACGCATGTGAGTCAGGAGTAAGCAGTTGTTTCTGACTCAGAGGACAATTCTTTGCAAACGTCCTCTCCATCTTTTCCAGCCCCATCTTTGACTCTGCTGTCAGCCCCCACACAGCAGCAGCACTCGGGGTGCCCTGCTACAAGGCGGCTTGGTGTGGGTACAAGGGGAAGAGGTGGGGTTCAGGCCGAGGGGGGGTGGGTAAAGGCAAGGGTGAGGCATGGCTGCAAGTAGGGGGGGGGGGGGGTGGGCTGGAATGTATTTTGTTGTATTCTTCTAATTCTTGTTATTAATAAATTTGTTGACTGTTGGGTGGGTGTTTGTTGTATTTATAATTGTTTTTGAAAATTTATTGTCATTTTTGTTGTCATACTATTATATAATTATGCTACTGTTAATGTTGTTATTGTTATTTTTTAAATTTTCACTGTTGGGGTGGGGGTGAGGGGGTAGATGGGTTTTATTGTTTAAAAAAATTCTTTAAAACTTTTGTATTCATTTAAAAAAAAATTATTTAACTTAACATTGTTGTGCAGTGTCTTCCAATAACAGAAACGTTACTCATCAATACAAAGTTTGCAAACAATGGCAAGGCCAGGCCAAGCAAGAATGTAACGTAACACAACTGTAACTGTCACCAACGTAACTTCATGCAAAGCGTTCATTTATAAACTGCTGACGCAACAGTCTTGCAGCTGCATAACTACCACGGGGCTGGCAAGGCCATATCCTTTATCCCCTAGCATTCAACCGTGCACTTGTGGCTGACTCTTAATCAGGCCAGACACAGTGCTCTCATACAAGATGTGCGCATCATGGATGCTCCCTGGAAATTTTGCATTTACTGCCATTATTATTTGCCTGTGGTCGACAACGAGTTGCACATTCGGGGAGTGGAATCCCTTTTGGTTTTGAAACACCTCTGCATCCTGAAAAGGTGCTCACAGGGCAATGTGAGTACAGTCTATTGCTCCCTGTACCTTGGGGAAGTTTGCTATTCTCGAGAAACCCAGAGCCCTCTCGGTCTGTGCTTTCCTGGTCATAGGGAAGCTTATAAAGTCCATCCTGTGAGCATAAAGGGCTTCGGTCACCTTCGAATGCAGCAATGTGTGGCGTGCTGAGAGATACTGCAAATGTCACCAGCTGAGGCCTGAAAGGAGCCCGATGCATAGAAGGAAAGTGCTGCGGTAACCTTGACCTCGGCGGGCAGTGCGGTCCTGATGGTGCTGTTAGGCTGCAGATCTCCCTTAATTAGCTGACATATCTCACTGATGACCTCCGTTCGGAAGCACAGCCTCCTAAGGCACGTGCTATCGGATAAGTCCAGGTTTGATCGCTTATCCTTGTAAGTGCATTGGGTATAAAGTCTTCTCCTCCTCGGCAGTCTGCCACCTCTTTGATTGGGCACATTATGCTCTTCGATAAACCTTCCCCCATCTCTAGTCTGCAGCATGTGAGTTGTCATCAATACTGGCTGAGAAATTACAGTCCCCATTACTATAAATGCCCTATTTATATGTCTTCAAAATTATTAAATTGTCCTCTAAAAATGCAATAAAAACTCAAAATTCAGCACAATGTGATTAGATGGTTGTCAAGAGATTTTAAAACCACCTTAAAAGCATTCACGAATTAATTCAAAGCTCCCATGAACTTGAAGCAGCCTTTTATGAAAAGTCCTACGAATTACAAAATGGCGTCCAAAATGGCGAGTTAAGGTCAGGTGAGTGCAGCTTTTCGTGAGCGTTTTTTTGGGCGAGTGATCATTGGGGCGGTATGTGGGCGAGATGCCGAAAGTAATGCTCGGCGATAATCTGGGCGGTATTTGGGCGATGGTTTCCATTATAAACAGTCTTCTGGGCGGTGCACGACTGATGACATCAGATTTTGAAAAAAAGAATATGGATGGGTGGTTCAGTTAATTCCCGGCGTTAACTGTGTGCCGAAAGTTACGCCAGCGATAAATGGGCAATAATTGGGTGTTAGTTTCCATTTTGAATCAAATGTGGGCGTTAAACTCAATCTCAGCGGTTAAATGGGTGGTAACTGGGTGATCCCGATGGAAAGTCTAGCCCCATTGTCACAGACTCCACATTAGACAAGTATGTATGAATGGTGAATTTACTACATTGTTTTTATTCATTCAATAGCCACTCTGTTGGCAATGAATAAGTAACCAGTTGAAATGTATATATAAAAAATATAATTGAATCTCGTAAAAATGTCGCATTTCAAGAAAAAATAATTTTAAAATTGTAGAGAAACATTAAATTTACTCTTGGAAAAAAGTAACAGTTTTCTACAGAGACTGCATCATGTGTAAATTAACAGGCATTTAGGAATGGTCATACTGTTCTCAGTACTGTGTTGTGAGTGGTGAAGCTGACGGTATTTTCCTGAACCCTCTTCTGCTTCCACAGTGACGGACTCTGAGATCGGTACAGCAGAGAGAGAAAAAAAACATATCTTTGAAAGCACCGATTTTTCAAAATTTGACGTGCATTGTGAGAAATCGGGATGTTAATCTTGCCACTATTATTTTATTTTAACAATAACCAAAACAAATGCAAGCTTCAGACTGCTGGCTGAGTTTGGGCTGGATTAGAGGATTTCTTCAGCCTCACCAGCAGAAATCTGATCAATCAGGACTCGCCTGCAATTACACTCATTTAACATTCTTAAGTGGTTTGATGGCCACTTAACTATTGCAGTAAGGGCCAAGAATGTTCGAAATATCAGGAAATAAATTAAACGCAGCACTGAAATTGCACAGCATGGTTTACTAACAATGTTATTACCTCAGGTGCTAGACCCTAAGCAAGGAGTGTAAGCAATGTCTGAGTTTTGAAATCAGAAACCAAGATTAAACTACAATCCAAGCTTTACCAATTGAATGCATCTGCGTAGGTTGTATTAAAAACTGTGGGGCAATAATGCAATAACAGTTGCAAACTGTGTCATGTCATGTGATTTGACGTGAATGGGAAATGTGAGGTTATTCACTTTGGTCGAAAGAATAGAAATACAGAATATTTTTTAAATGGTGAGAAACTTTTAAATGTTGGTGTTCAGAGAGATTTGGGTGTCCTTGTGCAAGAAACCCAGAAAGCTAGCATGCAGTTACAGCAAGCAATAAGGAAGGCAAATAGTATGTTGTCCTTTATTGCAAGGGGTTTGGAGTATAAGAGTAAGGAAGTCTTGCTACAATTGTACAGGGCCTTGGTGAGACTACACCTGGAATGCTGTGTATAGTTTTGGACCTGTATCTAAGGAAGGATATACTTGCCTTGGAGGTGGTACAATGGAGGTTCACAAGATTGATTCCTGGGATGAGAGATTGTGTAGAATGGGCCTATATTCTCTGGAGTTTTGAAGAATGAGAGGTGATCTCATTCAAACATACAAGGTTCTGAAGGGGATTGACAGGATACTGAGAGGTTGTTTCCCCTGGCTGGAGTGTCTACAACTAGGGGGCACAGTCTCAGGATAAGATGTATGTCATGTATTCAACCAGCATTGTAACCCATGTATAAACTGACCTAAGTTGTACACCGTGAGAACAATGACCATTAGGTGGTGAACTTGTGGGAGACACTCCTAACCTAGACCTTCAGATATAAAAGGGGAAGCTCCACCCACTTCCTGCACTTGAGTGCTATGAAATAAAGGACAGGTCACAGACTGACCTCTCAAGCATGGACCTCGTGTGCATTTATACTGTATAGTAAGGATGTATCAATGGCGACAAGAAATTGGGATTTAAACCACGCGAGCATGGCCACTAGCAATAACAGGGGCAGTCAGGGATGATCGACTGGCAAGGGACCTTTTGTTTCAAACCGCAGCTCATGCTGGAGGCGTGGAGGCACACACTCAGCCGGAGTTTGCAGAGGTGAGCAAAATGCCTGCAGAAATTGCAGAAATGAACGCTGGGGAAAATCGCTGGAAGCTGAAGTTCAGCGAGCTCATGTGGAGCACGTATACAGTTCATACACCGGGACGCCACCGATAATGATGAAAGTGCTCCTCAATGGCATCCCAGTATCAATGGAGCTAGACACGGGGGGCCAGCCAGTCCCTGATGGGTATCAAACAGTTCAAAAAGTTGTGGGCGTCCAAGGCCAGGAGGCCAAAATTATCGCCGATTGACGCACAGCTACGGACTTACACAAAGCAGATCATTCCGGTGCTAGGCAGCGCCACTGTAGTCGTGACCCACAAAGATTCGGAGAACAGACTGCCACTCTGGATTGTCCCGGGGGACGGTCCCGCACTACTGGGGAGGAGTTGGCTTGCTGTCATGAACTGGAAATGGAGCGATGTCAATGCAATTTCCTCTGTGGAACGAGTATCATGCTCACCGATCCTGACAAATTTGACTCATTATTTCAACCCGGCATTGGCACTTTCATGGGGGCCAAGGTAGTGATTCACATAAAACCGGATGCCAGGCCAGTACACCACAAGGCCAGAGCGGTGCTGTATGTGATGCGGGAAAAGATAGAAGGCGAATTGGACCGCCTGCTGAGGGAAGGCAGCATCTCGACAGTCGAATTCAGTGACTGGGCGAGCCCGATTGTGCCGGTGCTCAAGGTGGATGGGTCGGTCAGGATATGTGATGATTACAAGGCCACCATCAATCGGGTGTCACTCCAAGACCAGTACCCGCTACCGAGAGCGGAGGACCTCTTTGCGACGCTATCCGGTGGCAAACTTTTTTCAAAATTGGATCTGACCTCAGCTTACATGACTCAGGAGCTGGCGAGTGAGTCGAAGAAGCTGACCACCATCACGACACACAAGGGGTTGTTTGAGTACAACAGATGTCCGTTCGGGATTCGCTCGGCCGCCGCGATCTTCCAACGAAATATGGAAAGCCTCCTCAAGTCGATTCCAGGGACGGTGGTTTTTCAGGACGACATCCTTATTATGGGTTACGATCCTGAAGAACACCTCCACAACCTGGAGGAGGTGCTATGCAGACTGGACCGGGTAGGGCTGCGACTGAAAAAGGCGAAGTGCGTCTTCCTAGCTCCAGAGGTAGAATTCCTGGGGATGAGGGTAGCAGCAGACGGGATCAGCCTTACTGCATCCAAGACGGAAGTGATCCAGAGAGCACCCAGACCCCGTAACACGATGGAACTGCGTTTATTCCTGGGGCTCCTGAACTATTTTGGTAACTTTCTTCCTAAATTGAGCATGCTGCTAGAGCCGCTACACGTGCTCCTCCGCAAAGGTCGCGAATGCATCTGGGGGGACAGCCAGGAAAGGGCTTTTAATAGAGCACGCAAATTGTTATGTTCCAACAATCTGTTAACGCTATATGACCCATGCAAGAAACTTGTGTTAACGTGCGATGCGTCGTCCTATGGTGTCGGGTGTGTGTTGCAGCATGTCAATGCCAAGGGTCAGTTACAGCCGGTAGCTTATGCCTCCAGAAGTCTGTCCCAGGCAGAAAGGGGCTACGGGACGGTAGAAAAGGAGGCGCTCGCATGTGTATATGTGGTAAAGAAAATGCACCAGTACCTGTTTGGCAGGAAATTTGAGCTGGAGACAGATCACAAACCCCTAACGCCCCTTTTGGCCGACAACAAGGCCAAAAATGCAAACGCATCGGCCCGCATACAGAGGTGGGCACTCACGTTAGCCGCCTATGACTACACAATTCGGCACAGGCCGGGCACCGAAAACTGCGCCGATGCACTCAGCAGGCTCCCACTAGCCACCACTGAGGGGGCTACCGAGCATGCTGCTGAGATGGTCATGGCTGTTGAAGCTTTCGGAAGCGAAGGCTCACCCGTGACAGCCCGTCAGATTAAAGTCTGGCCAAATAGAGACCCACTATTGTCTCTAGTCAAGAAATGTGTCCTGAATGGGGACTGGGCAGCCACGTACAGGGCATGCCCTGAGGAATTTACACCATTTCATAGGCGCAGGGATGAACTCTCGATTCAGGCCGATTGCCCACTGTGGGGAAACCACATAGTCATGCCCCAGATGGGCAGAGAGGTGTTCATCAGAGAACTCCACAATGGGCACCCGGGCATTGTCACAATGAAGGCAATTGCCAGGTCACACGTTTGGTGGCCAGGGATAGACGCAGATCTGGAACTTTATGTTTGCAGGTGCAACACGTGTGCCCAGCTGGGCAATGCACCCAGGGAAGCCCCCCTTAGCCCCTGGCCATGGCCCGCCAAGCCTTGGTCACGCATCCATGAGGACTACGCAGGTCCTTTCATGGGGAAAATGTTTTTGGTTGTAGTAGACGCCTACTCCAAATGGATCGAGTGTGACATTTGAAATTCAAGCACATCCTCTGCCACGGTAGAAAGCCTACGGGCAATGTTCGCCGCCCACGGTCTACCGGACATCTTGGTCAGCGACAATGGCCCGTGCTTCACAAGCACTGAATTCCAGGACCTCATGGCAGGCAATGGAATTAACCATGTTAGAACGGCACCGTTCAAGCCGGCCTCAAACGGCCAGGCAGAACGAGCAGTGCAGATAATCAAACAGGGGATGCTCAGAATCCAAGGGGGTTCCCTACAATGCCGCTTATCACGCCTCCTGTTGGCCTACAGATCCTGACCACACTCGCTCACAGGGGTTCCACCCGCAGAACTACTAATGAAAAGGACGCTCAAAACCCGGTTATCCCTTATACACCCCACCATGAAACAAATTGTCGAGAGCAGGCGCCAGTCACAATATGACTACCATGGCAGGAATGCGAGGGCGCGATGTAGTGATGTAAATGACCCTGTTTTTGTCCTCAACTACGCTGCAGGGCCCAAATGGCTCGCAGGTACTGTGGTTGCCAAAGAGGGAAATATGATTCTGGTAGTTAAACTTACCAATGGACAAATCTGACGCAAACATGTGGATCAAACAAAAAGGAGGTTCAGCAATCCCATAGAAGAAGCAGAGGAAGAACACGATGTAGAGTTCACTCCACCACAGGTGACCGAACACAGGAACCAAAGGGAGGAGAGCCCAGTCACTGTGGGCAGTCCGGACAGGCCTGAGGCACTGCAAACAGCAGACACTCAGGCCAGCGCCCAACAACCGGAGCCCCAACTCAGGCGCTCTACAAGGGAGCGTAAACCACCAGAGAGACTCAACCTGTGATCCCAATAAGACTTTGGGGGGGGAGGTGATGTCATGTATTCAACCAGCATTGTAACCCATGTATAAACTGACCTAAGTTGTCCACCGTGAGAACAATGACCACTAGGTGAACTTGTGGGAGACACTCCTAACCTAGACCTTCAAATATAAAAGGGGAAGCTCCACCCACTTCCTGAACTTGAGTGCTATGAAATAAAAGACAGGTCACAGACTGACCTTCTCTCAAGCATCGGCCTCGTGTGCATTTATACTGTATAGTAAGGACGTATCAGTGTAGGCCATTTAAGACAGAGATTAGGAGGAATGTTTTCATTCAGAGGGTTGTGAATCTTTGGAATTCTCTTCCCCATAGGGCTGTGGATGCTGAGTCTCTGAATATATTCAAGGCTGAGAAAGATAGATTTTTGGAGTCTAGGGGAATCAAGACAAATGGAGATCGGGCAGGAAAGTGGAGTTGAGATCGATGATCAGCCATGATCTTATTGAATGACGGAACAGGCTCGAGGGGCCATATGGCCTACTCCTGCTCCTAGTTCTTATGTTCTTATGATACATGATCAGACCTCCAAGAATACTTCAAATCAGAGTTGCAAACCTACCTTCTCCAAAGGCAGGTTTGGTCTGGTTCCACCTATGGTCCAAGCACTGTACAGTGTGGCAAATAGTCTGTGTTAACGGCACAAATCATTACAAATGGGTATGATTTGGTGGCCATTACAGAAACGTGGTTGCAGGGTGGCCAAGACTGGGAATTAAACATACAGGGGTATCTGACGATTTGGAAAGATAGACAAGAAGGGAAAGGAGGTGGGGTAGCTCTGTTAATAAAGGATGATATCAGGGCAGTTGTGAGAGATGATATTGGCACTAATGAACAAAATGTTGAATCACTGTAGGTGGAGATTAGAGATAGTAAGGGGAAAAAGTCACTGGTGGGCGTAGTTTATAGGCCCCCAAATAATAACTTCACGGTGGGGCGGGCAATAATCAAGGGAATAATGGAGGCATGTGAAAAAGGAACGGCAGTAATCATGGGGGATTTTAACCGACATATCGATTGGTCAAATCAAATCGCACGGGGTAGCCTGGAGGAGGAATTCATAGAATGCATACGGGATTGTTTCTTAGAACAGTATGTTACAGAACCTACAAGGGAGCAAGCTATCTTAGATCTGGTCCTGTGTAATGAGACAGGAATAATAAACGATCTCCGAGTAAAAGATCCTCTCGGAATGAGTGATCACAGTATGGTTGAATTTGTAATACAGATTGAGGTGAGGAAGTAGTGTCTCAAACGAGCGTACGATGCTTAAACAAAGGGGACTACAGTGGGATGAGGGCAGAGTTGGCTAAAGTAGACTGGAAACACAGACTAAATGGTGGCACAATTGAGGAACAGTGGAGGACTTTTAAGGAGCTCTTTCATAGTGCTCAACAAAAATATATTCCAGTGAAAAAGAAGGGCGGTAAGAGAAGGGATAAACAGCCGTGGATAACCAAGGAAATAAAGGAGAGTATCAAATTAAAAACCAATGCGTATAAGGTGGCCAAGGTTAGTGGGAAAATAGAAGATTGGGAAAATTTTAAACGACAGCAAAGAATGACGAAGAAAGCAATAAAGAAAGGAAAGATAGATTACGAAGGTAAACTTGCGCAAAACATAAAAACAGATAGTAAAAGCTTTTACAGATATATAAAACGGAAAAGAGTGACTAAAGTAAATGTTGGTCCCTTAGAAGATGAGAAGGGGGATTTAATAATGGGAAATGTGGAAATGGCTGAGACCTTAAACAATTATTTTGCTTCGGTCTTCACAATGGAAGACACAGAAACCATGACAGAAATTGCTGGTCACAGGAATGTGGGAAGGGAGGACCTTGAGACAATCACTATCACTAGGGGGGGTAGTGCTGGACAGGCTAATGGGACTCAAGGTAGACAAGTCCCCTGGTCCTGATGAAATGCATCCCAGGGTATTAAAAGAGATGGCGGAAGTTATAGCAGATGCAATCGTTATAATCTACCAAAATTCTCTGGACTCTGGTGAGGTACCAGCGGATTGGAAAGCAACTAATGTAACGCCTCTGTTTAAAAAAGGGGGCAGACAAAAGGCAGGTAACTATAGGCCGGTTAGTTTAACATCTGTAGTGGGGAAAATGCTTGAAACTATCATTAAGGAAGAAATAGCGGGACATCTAGATAGGAATAGTACAATCAAGCAGACACAACATGGATTCATGAAGGGGAAATCATGTTTAACTAATTTACTGGAATTCTTTGAGGATATAACGAGCATGGTGGATAGAGGTGTACCGATGGATGTGGTGTATTTAGATTTTCAAAAGGCATTCGATAAGGTGCCACACAAAAGGTTACTGCAGAAGATAAAGATACGCGGAGTCAGTGGAAATGTATTAGCATGGATAGAGAATTGACTGGCTAACAGAAAGCAGAGAGTCGGGATAAATGGGTCCTTTTCGGGTTGGAAATCGGTGGTTAGTGGTGTGCCACAGGGATCGATGCTGGGACCACAACTGTTTACAATATACATAGATGACCTGGAAGAGGGGACAGAGTGTAGTGTAACAAAATTTGCAGATGACACAAAGATTAGTGGGAAAGCGGGTTGTGTAGAGGACACAGAGAGGCTGCAAAGAGATTGAGATAGGTTTAGCAAATGGGCTAAGGTTTGGCTGATGGAATACAATGTCGGAAAGTGTGAGATCATCCACCTTGGGAAAAAAAACAGTCAAAGGGAATATTATTTGAATGGGGAGAAATTACAACATGCTGTGGTGCAGAGGGACCTGGGGGTCCTTGTGCATGAATCGCAAAAAGTTAGTTTGCAGGTGCAGCAGGTAATCAGGAAGGCGAATGGAATGTTGGCCTTCATTGCGAGAGGGATGGAGTACAAAAGCAGGGAGGTCCTGCTGCAACTGTACAGGGTATTGGTGAGGCCGCACCTGGAGTACTGCATGCAGTTTTGGTCGCCTTACTTAAGGAAGGATATACTAGCTTTGGAGGGGGTACAGAGACGATTCACTAGGCTGATTCCGGAGATGAGGGGGTTACCTTATGATGATAGATTGAGTAGACTGGGTCTTTACTCGTTGGAGTTCAGAAGGATGAGGGGTGATCTTATAGAAACATTTAAAATAATGAAAGGGATAGACAAGATAGAGGCAGAGAGGTTGTTTCCATTGGTCGGGGAGACTAGAACTAGGGGGCACAGCCTCAAAATACGGGGGAGCTAATTTAAAACCGAGTTGAGAAGGAATTTCTTCTCCCAGAGGGTTGTGAATCTGTGGAATTCTCTGCCCAAGGCAGTTGAGGCTAGCTCATTGAATGTATTCAAATCACAGATAGATAGATTTTTAACCAATAAAGGAATTAAGGGTTATGGGGAGTGGGCGGGTAAGTGGAGCTGAGTCCACGGCCAGATCAGCCAAGATCTTGTTGAATGGCGGAGCAGGCTCGAGGGGCTATACCATCCGCCACAGGCCAGGCACTGAGAACTGTGCGGATGCTCTCAGTCGGCTACCATTGTCCACCATGGGGGTGGAAATGGCACAGCCTGCAAATTTGTTGATGGTGGCACAGCCCGCAGATTTGTTGACGGTCATGGATCGTTTGAAAATGATAAATCACCTGTCACGGCCCGCCAGATTAGGACTTGGACCAGCCAAGATCCTCTGCTGTCCCTAGTAAAAAAACTATATACTGCATGGGAGCTGGGCCAGCATCCCCGTTGAAATGCAAGAGCTAATCAAGCCATTCCAGCAGTGAAAGGATGAGCTGTCCATTCAGGCAGACTGCCTGTTGTCGGGTAACCGTGTAGTGCTACCCAAAAAGGGCAGGGAGACGTTCATCTCGGATCTCCACAGCACACACCCGGGTATAGTAATGATGAAAGTGATAGCCAGATCCCATGTGTGGTGGCCCGGTATCGACTCTGACTTAGAGTCCTGTGTACGGCAATGCAGCATGTGTGCTCAGTTGAGCAACGTGCCCAGAGTGGCACTACTAAGTTTGTGGTTCTGGCCCTCCAGACCATGGTCAAGGATCCATGTCGACTATGCGGGTCCGTTTCTTGGTAAAATGTTCCTGGCGGTGGTGGATGCTTTTTCAAAATGGATTGAATGTGAAATAATGTCGGGAAGCATCGCTACCACCACCATTGAAAGCCTGAGGGCCATGTTTGCCACCCACAGCCTGCCTGTCATACTGGTCAGTGACAACGGGCCATGTTTCACCAGTGCCGAATTTAAAGAATTCATGACCCGCAATGGGATCAAACATGTCACCTCGGCTCCCGTTTAAACCAGCCTCCAATGGGCAGGCAGAGTGGGCAGTACAAACAATCAAACAGAGCCTTAAACGAGTCACAGAAGGATCACTCCAAACCCACCAGTCCCGAGCACTGCTCAGCTACCGCACGAGACCCCACTCGCTCACAGGGTTGCCCCCGGCTGAGCTACTCATGAAAAGGACACTTAAAACCAGACTCTCGCTGGTTCACCCCAACCTGCATGATCAGGTAGAGAGCAGGCAGCAGCAACGAAATGTAAACAATGGTCGCGCCACTGTGCCACGGGAAATTGACCTGAATGACCCTGTGTATGTGTTAAACTATGGACATGGTCCCAAGTGGATCGCGGGCACAGTGATAGCTAAAGAAGGGAGTAGGGTGTTTGTCGTCAAACTAGACAACGGGCAAATTTGCAGAAAGCACCTGAACCAAACGTGGCTGCAGTTCACAGACTGCCCTGGAATCATTCTTGTAAATCTTTTCTGCACCCTCTCTAAGACCTTCACATCCTTCCTAAAATGCGGTCCCCAGAATTGGACACAATAGTTCAGTTAAGGCCGAACCAGTGTATTATACAGGTTCATCATAATTTCCACGCTTTTGGACTCTGTACCTCTATTCATTAAGCCCAGGATCCCGTAAGCTTTTTTGCCGCCTTCCACCTTCCAAGGATTTATGCTCATTTACCCTCAGGTTATACCCTCTCTGTTCATGCACCCTCTTTAGGATTGTATCCTTTAGTTTATATTTCCTCTCATTCTTACTACTAAAATGTATCACTTTGCACATTTCTGCATTAAATTTCATCTGCGACGTGTCCGCCCATTCCACCAGCCTGTTTATGTTCTCTTAAAATTTATCACTATCCTCCTCACTGTTCACTATACTTCCAAGAATTAATTTTTTAAAATGTTGGCAACAACTAAGGCTCAACGAGCCCCAAGAGCATGCAGGATACTACTGGAGTTTAACCCACTGCTTGTCCAGTTAGAGCAACAATACCTGATAGGATTAGCTGTGCCAGGTTTATGGCCCAGCTCTCGTCAAAGAACTGTTAATTCTTGTGATATGGGCATCACTCACAAGGCCAGCCCTGAGAAGGTGGTGATACAGCTGAGTCACTTCATTGGGAAGAGTCAACTATGTTGGTGTGGGACTGGAGTTACATATAGGCTAGACAGGGTAAGTACATTAGTGAAGCAGTTTGGTTTTTGTGACAATCCAACAACTTCATGATCACTTTTACTGATACCAGATTTTTAATTTAAAAAAAAACAAAGAAATGGCATAGGTATGGTTATTTGAGATCAATGCCTTGAAGTATGGCAGAATATCTGAATAAGGGGACACAAGATAAAACACAATGGGATGTTTGGGAGAGATGTCACTCAGAGTGATGGAAACTTGGAACGGTGTCAGGGGTCGGGTGGAGGAGAATTGTGGGTCTTTTATTCTGGATGCATGAATTAAAGGAAAGTGGCCTTTTTTCATTCATTCTTAGGATATGGGTGTCATTGGCATGACCGGCTTTTATTGTCCATCACTAGATGCCCTTGAGAAGTTGGTGATGAGCCATTTCCTTGAACCGCTGCAGTCCATGTGGTGAAGACATTATCACAGAGCTGTTAGAGAGGGAATTCCAGGATTTTGACCCGGTGACAATGAATGAATGACGATAAATGTCCAAGTCAGGATGGTGTGTCACTTAGAGGGGAACATGGAGATGATAGTGTTCCCATGCTCCCGCTCCGCCTAGGTGGTGGTGGTTGCAGGTTTGTGAGGTGCTGCCGAAGAAGCCTTGGTGAGTTGCTGCAGTGCATCTTGTAGATGGTACACACTGCAGCCACGGTACGCCAGTGGTGGAGACAGCGAATGTTTTAAGGATGGTGGATAGAGTGAATGTTTTAAGGTGGTGGAAGGTCTGCCAGCTATGTCCTTCAGTACTTGGTCAATAATGGTGCTACCGAGCTACTCTGAGTGATGGATATTGAAGTCCCCCACCCAGAGTACATTCTGTGCCCTTACTACCCTCAGTGATACCTCAAGGGGGTGTCTAACATGGAGGAGTACTGATTCATCAACTGAGGGAGGGCGGTAGGTGGTAATCATCAGGTAGTTTTCTTGCCCATGTTTGCCCTGAGACCTCATTGGGTCCTGAGTAAATGTTGAGGACTCCCAGGGCCACTGCCATCCGACAGTATACCACTGTAGCGCCACCTGTAGCGGGTTTTTCCTGTCCCATCAATGGTGATGGAGGGACGTTAGTAGAAAGGTATGATTTTGTGAGCATGACTATGTCATGCTGTTGCTGGACTAGTCTGTGGAACAGGATAAACCCAAAGCTTTCAACTTTGACACGTCCCCAGATTTTAGTGAGGAGCACAGGGTTAACTGGGCTTGGTGTGCTGAACAGCTTACATGCCAATTGAACAACTGATCCGCCTGAGGCTGAACCTTGCTGCGTGGGGATCAGGGACTGACTGGTCAGTCTGAACCATAGGGACTAGGAAATGAATGGTTAGGTATGGGGGTAACTAACCGGTGGGGTGAAGGGGGGGTAACTAACCGGTGGGGTGAGGGGGGGAACTGACCAGTGGGGTGAGGGGACGGGGAACTGACCAGTGGGGTGAGGGGGGGGGGGAACTGAGCGGTGGGGTGAGGGAGAGTAACTAACCGGTGGGGTGAGGGGGGGGAAACTAACCTGTGGGGTGAGGGGGGGGAACTGACCAGTGGGGTGAGGGGGGGGGAACTGAGCGGAGGGGTGAGGGAGGGTAACTGACCAGTGGGTGAGGGGGAGAACTGACCGGTGGGGTGAGGGGACTGACAGGTGGGGTGAGGGAGGGTAACTAACCGGTGGGGTGAGGGAGGTTAACTAACTGGTGGGGTGAGGGGGGGAAACTAACCTGTGGGGTGAGGGGGGGGAAACTGACCAGTGGGGTGAGGGTGGGGAACTGACCGGTGGGGTGAAGGGGGGAACTGACCAGTGGGATGAGGGGAACTGACCATTGGGGTGAGGGGGAGAACTGACTGGTGGGGTGAGGGGACTGACAGGTGGGGTGAGGGGGGGGAACTGACAGGTGGGGTGAGGGGGGGAACTGACCGGTGGGGTGAGGGGGGGAACTGACCGGTGGGATGAGGGGACTGACAGGTGGGGTGAGGGGACTGACAGGTGGGGTGAGGGGGGAACTGACCAGTGAGGTGAGGCGGGGGAACTGACCGGTGGGGCGAAGGGGGGAACTGACCGGTGGGATGAGGGGGGGAACTGACCGGTGGGATGAGGGGGGGAACTGACCGGTGGGGTGAGGGGGGGAACTGACCGGTAGGGTGAGGGGACTGACAGGTGGGGTGAGGGGACTGACAGGTGGGGTGAGGAGGGAAACTGACCAGTGAGGTGAGGCGGGGGAACTGACCGGTGGGGTGAGGGGGGGAACTGACCAGAGGGTGAGGGGGGGTACTGACCAGTGGGATGAGGGGAACTGACTGGTGGGGGGATCTGGCGGTGGGGTGAGGTGGGGGGAGAGAATTTACTGGTGGGGGTGGGGGAACTGACTGGTGAGGTGACGGGGGGGTGGAAAGGGACTGACTGGTGGGGTGATCGTGGGCCACCCCGACCTGTGTGAGGTCACGACCGCAGGTCGGGGCTATAAATAGAGCTGGAGCGCCGGGCCCTGGGACATCGTGGCGGAGGTGTGGCGAATGAGGGTACGGGATCCAGAAGAGCCGAGGGCCCAGGGGCAGCACGGACCAGCCCACACTGCAATATGTGTGCGCACTAGTTCTGTGCAGCAGAGCAAGTCTCCAGTAGTCTTGGTTAATCCTTGCCACTGGATAAAGGCCTAGCTCTGTCAAGCCCGTGTGGTGGCTAATGTGCAACGGTCACCACATGTTAAAAAAAAAATTCATGCACAGGCATCTTCTACCCCCTCAACTGGAGTTCAGGACTGGAACATCGGGTCCTTCATTGAAACATCTGTGAACTCTCGTGGAAGCAAGTTGTTGGAGCAGATTTTTGGACATAATAAAGCCTGGGGGGATACATGACTAGTATACCAAACATTTGTCCCCCTTGAATGAAATTTGTAAGAGACAATACTGATGCATTATTGTATGCTTGCCTTTACTGGTTATAGGAAGCCTGCCACTTGTTTTTTCTGTGATAACAGGGGAATTAGTTCTCTTGTATGTGTATACTGGCCTGTCACAATGCGAGGCTGGCTTATATCAAGAGCCCAGTCTTGAACGGTAATTGTATGAAAAGCTTTGTAAACCTAGTAATGCGATAATTGGATATAAGGACTGTTGCTAAGGCACATGTAATGTAAAGTGACGTAATTTGTAAGATAAAGGAACCTCACAGGCGATTTCAAATTGAGAAGGTGGTTCAGCAGGCGTGGGTCTCCAACACTTCTCCCAAAGCTTTGTCTCCGATTTAATAAACCTCTCTTTAAATACAGTCTCGGAAATATTTTTCCACAACATAATGGCGTCACGAACAGGATACTGTCTGATCAGACGTGATCAATTAAGACAGTATCTGGAATCTGGTGTTAGAGACTGAAAGAGAGGCGTACGGGCACGACGGGATAGTGTATAAGGTACGAGTAGGTAGATAGCGGGAGGAGGCTGACTAACCAGTTTGATTTTTTCCCTTTAGTAAATAAGGTCGGTGCGGTAGGGAGCTGATCACTCCAACCTAGAGCTGAGACTCCAGTGGTAAGGAAACACGCTAGCTTTGTTGCGAAGACAAAGGGTTCCCACAGAGTAGTCGTGGGCGTGAGTATTACAGGAACAAAGGGAAATGTCCGAGACTGGCGAACATGGAAGGTAAGGAAGGGAACGTAAAACGCGGGCCGCCCGGGTCGTTAATTAATTAATTGTAACTTGCGTAATTACGTAATGCCATAAAAAGCTGATAGTGACTATCTTAAGCAACATATGGATCCAAAAATAGAGCCGGCCAACCAATTAATATGCTTTGTTGAATGAAGAGAGACTTTTGTGAATGTCTGTCTTGAGTGAGAGTCCTGTGTTATTTTTTGACTGCTGAATGAATGTTTCTGAAAGTCTGTTCGGAAAATTAGTGCAGCTCTACCCACTTTTCCAAACAGAGTGAAAGTTTATTTAACCCTTTGTAGTGTTGTCCTGTATGTGGGAAGTTTTAAGACATTTTAAGTTAGGAACGCAGGTGTGGATATATTCGGATGATAAGTTACGGAACTAGGAAATGCACAAAGGATAGGTTTGTTGAGTAAAAGATAAAAAATACATGGTCCCTGTGGTTGAAAAAAAAAGAATTTATTTGACACGCTCACTTACTTGTCGAAAGAAAACATGCAATGATTGATTACATTGGGGGTTAAAAGACATAAATTTAGTCTAGGAATGAGGTAAAGAATGCCTTTTAAAACGCTCCCATTTTCCTTTGTGTAAAACCTTGACACGAAAGCTTCTAGCTCAGTAAAAAAAAAGGGTTTTAAATAAAGATTGGCATTACAAAATTTGAAGTGGGATTCGGAGATATTAAGAGAAGGCATAGCAAAATACTGAGATGGATTCTAAACTAAAAAAAAAAATTAATTAAATTAAATCTGGTCTCTTAAAGAAAAAAGGAGGAAATAAAACTAAAAGGTTTGGAAACAATCTAGAAATACCTTCAGGGATCAGGTCAAACTCCTGAGCGAGTGGCGAACTATCTGCGAAGGTGTAAAAGGGACTTTTGAAAAAAGGTTAAAACAGCAAGCTTTGGCAGTTTAGAAAAGACATTTTAACGACCTTGCAACTGGAATTTGTGATAACGAAAAGCAGCCCTCAAAGCCTACGTGCTAGACTCTGTTCTAGTTATAAAGAAAAGAAAAAGATAAAGACGCAACTTTGAAAGTAAACAAATTGAACGATTGGAAAGAAAAAGTGTCTTCGATTGTCTGATGATTTTAAATTAACAAATTTACGGAGTTACGAGCCCTCCGTGGAAAATACAAAACCTAATTTGAAGAAAGGTGATCTGAAAAAAAAAAGACGTAATGCACTAATTAGGTGCTGGAAAAATAAAAAGGGGTGTTTGCGATGGAAAAAGACATAACTTACTAAATACCAGTTGACATCAGCTGAGAATAGAAGCTCTTTTAGCAGCCAGTAATAAACCAAAACAGGTAGCAGTTACTAAAATTAAAGCCCACAAGAGGAAGCCGGACCGAACCAGTCCAGATTGGCTGAGTCACCAGGGAAATAAAGCTGCACACGTAGCTGCACAGAAGGCATTAGAACAGGAAGAGTGTGAGGAAGCCTCAGTCAGTGCCGCTGGGGCCCGAGACGAATAGATAAGTATTGAGAAACTACACCAGGACACTTCTGAGGAAGAAATAGGTATGTGGCCAAAGCAAGGCACAACGCAAGGGAAGGATAACGTTTGGAGACGAAACGACAAGGTAATGGCGCCTGAATGCATACAGAATACCTTATTGGAGTTGCATCATGACCTGTCTCATTCAGGATGAGAGGCCATGACCGGGAGTCTTGGGAGAGATTGGTGGTGGAAAGGGATGGGGAGTGCCTCTTCAAATAGATTCTGACCAAGGCACCCACTTCACCGGGAAGATTGTAAAAACAATATGCCAGCTGATGGGCATAAAACAAAAATTCCACATCCCCTACCACCCGCAGAGTTCTGGAATGGTAGAGTGCATGAACCGTACCCTCAAAAGCGCCCTGGCAAAGGCCATGCAAATGTCAGGAAAAACGTGGACGGAAGTATTACCCATTATATTGATGAAGTTAAGAGCCACAACAAACCGGACAACCGGATTAACCCCTTATGAACTAATGACAGGAAGGGCGATGCAATTACCAGAGAACATCATAACAGGTGGAGCCGATGTAGGCCCATTAAAAGACAAAATAAAACGGTATGTTTTGGAACTAAGTACTCAATTAAAAGGGATGCGTAAATTAGTTAGGGACAATCAGGAAGAAAGAGACGCGGAAGCAGAGCTTACAAAGCTCCCTGAAGTCCCGTTGGCGGGAAGTCGCGTTATGGTAAGGGTCCTCCCAGGAAAACCAGGGTTTGCTCCAAAATGGATAGGACCATATGAGGTTATAATCAGTGGGGATACTTGTGCCTGCATCGATATTAAAGGGAACGGGCAATGGAAGCATTGGACCCAGCTAAAGGTTTTTGAACCAGCCGTTTACCACACGTATTAGTTGTTGTTGTTGTCCATTTACAGATTGACAGCGAGAGATTCTTCAAGCAAGCCATACGGCCATTTTGCCTTTGACTATTTGTTAAATATAGAGTAATAAGATGAAATTATATGTTACGATCGATGCGATTATCATAGTTCGTGTTAGGTCCGGCCTGCTAGCTAGACCGAAGCGAGAGTTACATGTGAATACCTTTTTGTACATGTCTTATATTTATACGCAAATTGGGAACCTTTCTAGTTGCTGGGTATGTTCACGCATCCCCATACATAGCAAAGGAGGCATCCCCTTGAGGTCAATCTCCCTTAACATTTCGGAAGTAGCGGAGTGGGTAATGCGACAAAACGGTACAGAAGTAAATGATACTTGGAATCAGAGTGGGGATAAAGAAACGTGGAGATCGGGGTGTTACCTTTTGGATGCATTTGACGGATGGTACCAGCCAGAATATAATAGGTCGGTACGACTCCCGTTCCTGGTTTTGACCAACACCTCAGGAGTTGGAAGGCCCACTGCTGACATTTGTTTCACTAGAAACCTGACTGGTGAGAAAACAGGTTTTGTAGCAGGATATAGCAATTGTATGCAATACTTTAACCTCACCAGCTGGAACATAACAGACAGCGAAACAACAAACCAGGGGTTCTTTGAAATGAAGGGTTTGAAGAATCAGACAAGTAGCCAGGACTGGGAGCCTAAAATTAGGTGGTGAAGGGGGCTGAGAGAGAGAGATTGGGATCGAATCTAACAGCATACAATGGCACTTATTTTGTGTGTGGGCACAAGGCCTACCCCTGGTTGCCTCAGGACTGGAGGGGGTCGTTATTTGGGATATGTGGTCCCCTTCATCAGACGGGTACGTACTTTAGCAGAAGTACAAACGCCAGATCGACTAAGACGAGATCTTACCCCGGTAGAGAGGCTATTTGGGGTCATGATGCTCCCATTCGGGATAGGACGCACCATGGATGAATTACGTAACCTAGAGAGAGTACTGGAACAGATAGTTAACGACACTGCTGAAGCAATGGAGGGCATAACTGCTGAAATGGTAGCCATATGCACAATGGTACTCCAGAACCGAATGGCTCTAGATTATATACTAGCACAAAGTGGGGGCACATGCGCCTTAATTGGAGCTGAATGTTGCACTTACATTCCCGATAAGTCAGAAAACATAACCAACCTCGCTGATCACATAAGAAGGGAGGTAAAGAAGTTATCCACGCCAGTAGGAGGACCTGGCTGGTTTGACTGGCTATTCGGGGAATCCTGGGGGTCCTATCTTATGCAAGGAGTAATTATTCTGATTGTAATAATAATTACTTGCTGTCTGATTATCGGGTGTTTTAATATCTGCTGTAAAGTTATGATGGCCCGACTGATGCCAGTAGCCAGTGTAATCGCCGAAGAAGAAGCACACCTGATGGAAATACCTGAAGACACAAAGGATGAAGAAACAGACGACGTTGACACCGACCACTATCTTTGAAGGGTATCCTAGAGCTACGGGCAAGGTGGACATATGGAACACCAGGGAAGTAACATACCCCAAAGGCTGTATATATATATATAACACCATGCTACCATTATTGTGGTCATCTGGATTTCGTGAACATCCTCCAGGACCAAAAGGGGAAACTGTTGGAGCAGATTTTTGGACATAATAAAGCCTAGGGGGACACTTGACTAGTATACCAAACATTTGTCCCCCTCGAATGAATTTTGTAAGAGACAATACTGATGCATTATTGTATGCTTGACTTTACTGGTTATAGGAAGCCTGCCACTTGTTTTTTATGTGTATACAGGCCTGTCACAATGCGAGGCTGGCTTATATCAAGAGCCCAGCCTTGAACGGTAATTGTATGAAAAGCTTTGTAAACGTAGTAATGCGATGATTCGATATAAGGACTGTTGCTAAGGCACGTGATGTAAAGTGACGTAATTTGTAAGATAAAGGAACCTCACAGGCGATTTCAAATTGAGAAGGTGGTTCAGCAGGCGTGGGTCTCTAACACTTCTCCCAAAGCTTTGTCTCCGATTTAATAAACCTCTCTTTAAATACAGTCTCGGAAATATTTTTCCACAACAAAGTCATCCTCGTTCGAGGGACCGCCTATTAGATGAGAGTGGAGGAAACATAGAAAATAGGTACAGGAGTAGGCCATTCGGCCCTTTGAGCCTGCACCACCATTCAATAAGATCATGGCTGATCATTCACCTCAGTACCCCTTTCTTGCTTTCTCTCCATACCCCTTGATCCCTTTAGCTGTAAGGGCCATATCTAACTCCCTCTTGAATGTAGCCAATGAACTGGCATCAACAACTCTCTGCGGTAGGGAATTCCACAGGTTAACAACGCTCTGAATGAAGAAGTTTCTCCTCATCTCAGTCCTAAATGGCTTACCCCTTATCCTTAGACTGTGTCCCCTGCTTCTGAACTTCCCCAACATCGGGAACATTCTTCCTGCATCTAACCTGTCCAGTTCCATCAGAATTTTATATGTTTCTATGAGATCCCCTCTTATCCTTCTAAACTCCAGTGAATACAGGCCCCATCGATCCAGTCTCTCCCCATTTGTCAGTCCTGCCATCCTGGGAATCAGTCTGGTGAACCTTCGCTGCACTCCCTCAATACCAAGAACGTCCTTCCTCAGATTAGAAGACCAAAACTGAACACAATATTCCAGGTGAGGCCTCACCAAGGCCCTGTACAATTGCAGTAAGACCTCCCTGCTCCTATACTCAAATCCCCTAGCTATGAAGGCCAACATACCATTTGCATTCTTCACCGCCTACTGTACCTGCATGCCAACTTTCAATGACTGATGTACCATGACACCCAGGTCCCGTTGCACCTCCCCTTTTCCTAATCTGCTGCCATTCAGATAATATTCTACCTTCATATTTTTGCCCCCAAAGTGGATAACCTCATATTTATCCACATTATACTGCATCTGCCATGCATTTGCCCACTCACCTAACCTGTCCAAGTCACCCTGCAGCCTTTTAGCGTCCTCCTCACAGCTCACACCCAGCTTAGTGTCATCTGCAAACTTGGAGATATTACACTCAATTCCTTCATCTAAATCATTAACGTATATTGTAAATAGCTGGGGTGCCAGCTCTGAGCCCTGTGGCACTCCACTACTCACTGCCTGCCATTCTGAAAAGGAACCGTTTATCCTGACTCTCTGCTTCCTGTCTGCCAACGAGTTCTCTATCCACGTCAATACATCACCCCCAATACCATGTGCTTTAATTTTGCACACCAATCTCTTGTGTGGGACTTTGTCAAAAGCCTTTTGAAAGTCCAAATACACCACATCCACTGGTTCTCCCTTGTCCACTCAAAAAATTACAGGAGATTTGTCAAGCATGATTTCCCTTTCATAAATTCATGCTGACTTGGACCGATCCCATCACTGCTTTCCAAATGCGCTATTTCATTTTTAATAATTGATTCCAACATTTTCCCCACTACTTATGTCAGGCTAATTACCCGTTTTCTCTCTCCCTCCTTTTTAAAAAAGGGACTGACCGGTGGGGTGAGGGACCTACCGGTGGGGTAAAGGAGAAAATGGACTGACCGGTGGGGTGAGGGGGGACTTACCATTGGAATGGGGGGTGGGGAACTGTCCATTGGATGAGGACTGACCAATGGGGTGAGGGACGGGGACTGGCTGGTGGGCGGTTGGGAGGAGGGGAGGGAGTGTGATCGGTGGCGGGGGGAGGGGCCGGATGGGGGAAGGTTCGGGAAGCCGGAGCCGGGACACACCCACCGGGGGAGGAGCGGAGCCGGTGCCGAAACTCAGGGCAGTAGCGCGGCTGAGAGACTGAAGCCAAGCATCGGACTGAGGGCGGGCCCAAGGCCGGTGAATGTCAAGTTCCGAGCAGGAGCAGGAGCAGGAACGGGAGCTGCCCCCGGGTTTAGGCCTGGCGGACGGAGAGGCCCGGGATGGGGAGCGGCCTTTCGGCATCCTGCGGCTCCAGGAGGAGCGAGGCCCTGGGGCAGGCTGGCAGGCTCCCATCTTCGCCTTCGCCCGCAAAGCGTCGGAAACCTTCTCGGCCGCGGCTCAGAGCCGGGCCCCGGGGTGCGAGGAGGGCCCGCAGGCCGGGAGCGGTGAGTGAGGGGAGGGAGCGGTCCCGTCTCTCCCGTTGGCCCCGGCGACCCGTCTCTCCCGTTGGCCCCGCGTCCCATCCCTCTCGTTGGTCCCGCGTCCCATCCCTCCCGGCCCCATACTGCGCCGCTTCCCTGCCCAGTCACAGTGAGAGCCAATGCTTTTATTCATGTTAAAGCATACACTTGCAACCAGTAAGACACATCCTGCTGGTGTAAAACAAACAAACATAGTACAACACACAACTCTGGCCCGCCTGGCCCCTAACGCAAAGTGCCCACGACTAAAACACCCCTGCTTGGATTCAAAAGTGCACCACCGAATCTGTCCAACAGAATTGTGCGTACGCTTACGATCCGAGCAAAAACCTCTTCACTGAAACCCCTAAGGATTGGTTGGGACACACGACACCCCTTCACACTATGCGGTGGTCTTAAAGATGTGAGGGCTGGGATAAATGCTCACCAGTTATCCCGCTGGCTTACTCGCTACTTCTCCCGATGAGGGTTCTGGACCAATCTGTGGTATTCAAGTGCAGTCTCAAGGTCAGCTTCCCAGCCGAAATAGCGAAGCTCTCTTTGCTCGTAGATGGTGTTTCTTCTCTCTGTCCCAGACAGAGTGCTCAGTCCCTGTGCATTGAATAACGCAAGCAGGCATAGAAGAGGGGAGAGAGAGAGATGACAGCCGAAACCTACCACTCTTATATCTGCAAAAATGCTGCTTCTCGTGCCAAAAGTTCAACTGTCCTTCGCCTGAGGCAGTATAACTGACAGAGCAAAATCATGTCTTTGGCCTGTTCCTTTGTTACTGGGCTGTTTCCTCGATAAGGCTCAACAAGTCTGGCTGGTCGAAGAGCTTCCCTTGTGTCTTGAACACCGACCAATCTCTGTTGATTGCTCACTGATTACATGACAAAGGGCCCCTTCCTGCCTTTCCTGCGTCCCCCCTGATATGGATTCCTGTGGGGCATGTTTGGAGCTGTCCCACATCAGGCTGCCTGCCCTTCTGCAGTAACAGCCAAATTCCAAAACTTAAAGTCCAAAAGTACAATTCCAAAAGTTTATGCTTTTTCTGTCGATGTTTTCGCCAAATTCTTAGTCGCCCCTATGATATTTCAAGAATCCTTCTGGAATATCAAACGTCTGCTGGTGAAAACATGTCGTAGCCTCCAACCAACCCTATATACTTTACGTTTAAACACCCCGAATGCATCCCTTAAAATACAACACAAACACATTCATACAACATATTTAAAGAGAAAAACATTCAGGTTCAACCTTTAACCAAGGCCTCCCACCAACTTTGGAGCGCCTTGCTTTGCCTTTTGCAAGACAGCTGCAACAAATACATTACAATGAGAAACTGTACAATTACAAGTGTGTGAGCAAATCCGGACCCACGGAGGAACTTCTACAGTCAAACCAATGTCCCACCAGGGTGGGGAATTTATCCCTTTAATTTCCTGTCTTGTGTTCCGGTTTGTCTGTTCCTCTACTATTGACGAGAGATGTACCCGCGCTAAATGCCGTAGCGACATCATTGAGCACCCCTCGCCTCTGCCTCCCCGGTCTAACGTTATCGTACACTCCTAGGTCATACAACTTTTCCCGACTCACATCCCCGTAACTGAGTTCAAAGAACTGGCGGAACATTTCTTTAATGAGCACCTCATACAGCTGCTCAATTTCTTTTGGATACCACTCGGGCAAATGTACCCCAGTTAAGTTTAAAATGACCGAAGCGACCGCATAATGCACCCCCGGAATAGAACCTTCTCGGTCGAGACTAAAACTAAACCATTCCCTGGGCCTAGTGTGGTGGCGGGACACCTAACTTCTCTCGCCTGTACTGGTGGGGCTGTGGGCAGGGGCTTCCTCTTGTGTGCGACAAGCTCCGTGGAATTATTGTGTTTGGAGGGTCTGGGATCACGCAGGAGTCCATACTCCGATCCCAGCCCCGGTGTCCTGCCATTGCCTCGAAAAGGCAATCGACACACCCACTGGGCAGATCCGTTCCGATCCCCCCCCCCTGCGCGCGCACACACACACACACACACACACACACACACACACACACACACATTCCCTGTTCCTCCTTCCATCACTTGTCCCAGCACACTTCCACTCCCCCCTGTGTACCCGCAATCTGTCGGTATGAATTGTTCCCTAATCTCTCCCAGTCAGCTGTCTGGTTCCCCATGTCCTGAGCCACCACTACAGTCCCAGGGGAATGTGTCCCTTGCACTTCAAGCATGCGCGTTTGCCCTCGGTCACCCCAACTCGTGTGGCTGTGACCTTCAGTCTGGGACACAGTATGGAAGCCTCCCCGTATGTGAACCCGGCGTGGCTGGAGTATTTTGTCAAATTCGATCCCAGCCACCCTGGCCACCTTCCCTCGTGGAAGTAGGCTGCCATCCCGTCCGTGTCCCCTGTCCTCCTATTCCTCTGCGTCATGGTGGGTCCGTTCCCCTCCTAGTACAGCCGTAGAGGAAGGACAACTTGGTGTCTCCTCTCCTGCTGTGCCCCATTCCGGCCAGCATCCAAATCAGGCTCAGTCTCAGGGCTGTCTCCATTCCATCCTCGACTTCATGCAAAACAAAACTAACAGGCACCTTGCTGTGAGAGGGTCGACCTCCACAGGTCTGGCTTCATTACAACTAACCAAAACACTTTTAAAAAGAAACTATGTACAATACCACCCGTACCGCCAGGTGGCCCTGCTAGGGCGCCTCTTTCCTGGGCCTTTTACGGCTCCTGGTCGGCGTGTAAGGAGGCGTCCACGACGCACTTGGCCGTGAGATCCTGCTGCTCCTTCTTACAGCCCCCACCATGGGATCCTCGCTGTCCCAAACTACGGGAGGAAGACCCGCGTCCACCATGCTGTTTACAGCGCTCTGGTCTTTCCTTTCCTTACCCTTTCCCCCGGGTTAAACAACTTACACTGGTTCACGTGGAATCACTTTGTGTACCATGGAAGTTTAACTGCGTAAACCATGGGGCTTGCCTTATCCACTATACCATATACAGTGGCTCAAACGTCCCGACCCGAGCGTAGTTTCGAACCATCACCTGATCCCCTACCTTCCACTCGTGCGTTCTCTGGGACTCGAGCAGCAACCGATTACTCTGGTGCTGCTTCCCCATGTTGCTGGCTGCCTGCCAATGAATCTGTTTCAACCTCTCGTACACATTCTTGACAAATTTATCCCGGTTTACTTCTCTCACTTGACCTTCATTGAGAACAGGTGCCAGAACATGGGTGGGCGTGCGCATGACCCTCCCGGTCATGAGCTCATGCGGGGAGTACCCTGTGCTCCTGGAGAGGCTGGCTCGGACCCCAATCAAAACTTACGGGGACGGCCCTGTTTCATAGAAACATAAAAATTTACAGTGCAGAAGGCGGCCATTTCGGCCCACCGTGTCCTTGCCAGCCAAAAAAGAGCCGCACAGACCTTGGTCAGCATCCCTATAGGTTACATATAAACCTATGAACAATGACGGAAAGGCAAAGAGCACCCAGCCCAACCAGTCCGCCTCACAGAACTGCGACACCCCTTATACTGAAACACTCCACACTCCACCCTAACTGGAGCCATGTGATCTCCTGGGAGAGGCAAAAACCAGATAAAAACCCAGGCCAATTTAGGGAGAAAAAATCTGGGAAAATTTCTCTCCGACCCATCCAGGTGATCGAAACTAGTCCTGGCTGTATTCTATTCGCTGTACTTACCATTATATCTGCGCCGTCCAACAAAAGGTCATCCAGTCTAATTCCAATTACCAGCTCTAGATCTGTAATCCTGCAGGTTACAGCACTTCCAGGCAATGAGTTCCAGATCTCAGACCCATATGGCCGCATTTGATGATCCCTTTAACATATCATCCCTCGTCACCACTGTAATATTTTCTTTAATCAGTACCACAACCCCCTTTTTACCCCCCTCTGTATCTTGTCTAAAAATCCTGTAGCCAGGAATATTGATCTGCCAAACTTGCCCCTCTTTCAGCCATGTTTCTGTAATGGCTATAATGTCATTATCTCAAGTGTCTACCTGTGCTTTTAGCTCATCCGCCTTATTTGCTATACTCCTTGCTTTAAAATATATACCATTCAGCACAGGATGACCTCCTTGCTTACTACATACTAAGCCCTGTTTCCTCTGTCTTACAGATTCGCTTTCTAGATTCTTGCTATCCAGTTTCTGCTTTACTTCCTTCTCTTTTGAATTCGTTCTCTGGTTCTCATCCCCCTGCCTTCCTCAGCCTTTCTTTGATGGTCCGATTAAGTCACTCCACAACCTCCGATGACTGTGGCTTGTGAGCCACATGCCATTTACCCTCTATTCCCAGAACCTTCAAGGTGGCCTGCAGGACTTGCTCTGTGAAGTGGCTCCCTTGGTCGGACTCCACGATCTGTGGCAGTCCCCACCCGGAGAATACTTCCCTTACCAAAATCCTTGCTGTCGCCAACGCCGTGGCTGATCGGCAAGGGAAGGCTTCCACCCACTTGGAGAACACGTCTACTAGGACCAAACAGTAATTTTAACCCCCTTTTGTGGTGGGCAATGGCTCGATGTAATTGACCTGTACTGACTGCCATGGTCCCTCTACCCTTCTCGTGTGCCCCATGGGAACCTTCCTACATTGCGGATCGGGGTTGTTCGCTGCGCACACCAGACAGTCTGCGCAAAAATCGTGGACATCCTCCCTCAGTTGCGGCCACTACCCTGCCTGTTCTACCCTTTGCCAGGTAGTCTCCAGCCCTGGGTGTCCTGCTCCTGAGCCCTGGGTGTCCTGCTCCTGGGCCCCGTGGGCCAATTGGAGGAATTCCCTCTGATGCACCTCGGGAACTATTCACTGATTCCCCTTAAAGAGCATCCCCTCCTTTGCGGTGATGTCCGGTAACCCGAACGGACCTTCTACCTTCTTGCCCTGAGCTAGCTGCTCTAGGACGACCTTGAGGACGGGATCCTGTGCCTGGATTTGCCTCAAGTCTGGGGCCAATGCTACCCCTGCACTTCCTGGTATCCCCCATTTTGTCCCGGATCGCTGCTGCTGGTCTGGACCCGTATGGATGCCAAAAAACTCCTTCCCTGGCTCCCTCCTTTGCTAACTCGTCTGCCCTTTGGTTGTCTTCTCCTCTGGGCTCTATCTTAGAGTGAGCCTTTACTTTATG
Organism: Pristiophorus japonicus; assembly: GCF_044704955.1. NCBI lineage: Eukaryota > Metazoa > Chordata > Chondrichthyes > Pristiophoridae > Pristiophorus > Pristiophorus japonicus. The sequence continues at coordinate 220,489,744 of NC_091979.1, read as the reverse complement.
GATGTAATGACATCCCGGGGTACCTGTGGCCTCCAAGACCTTTCTCAGCAACGGTGCTGTTGCTAAGGACTTCCCGTCTGCGGATGTGAAACCGTGACGAGCCCAGGTGGCCAAATATTCAGTACACGAATTGCACGTAAACATGGAATCCGAGCAGATGGTGTATGGGGCCGGGAACTCATCAGCGTGTGTAACGACATACACCACTGCCGACAGTTCGGCATGCTGGGCGTTCAGGGTGCTCAGGAGTTTAATGGCCCTTGCTATCCCAGCCGTAGGGTCATAAATCCCACACCCGGTGAAACGCTCCCCGTTCGCTACCGAACTAGATCCGTTGACGTAGATCTCGCAGCCCGTTGGGTGTAAGCTGGCCCAGAATCCTACATTGACATTCCATACCCCTTCCATCATACACTTGTGGGCCGTCCCTGGGTAGATCATGTTGGCGACCAACTTGAGCTCACTCAGTCCTTGCACTCTCAGATGCATTTGTGAGAGCAATAAAGTCCAGCGGGCAATGCGAGCACTGCTCACCATGCCGTCCTTTATCCTCCCATCTAATAACATCTGGTGGTGTGGTGGGTTAGTAGAACGATGAGGGATGATCCTGTAAAGAGCTGTGAGCACTTCACCGCCCAAAGCGTGGCTAGGAGCTGCCTCTCGCAATTGAAATATCCCCATTTTACATCCGTGAGGACTCTTGACAAGTACACCACGGGCCTCAGTTTGCCATGCCACTCCTGGAGCAGCACCGCGCTCAACTGTCCCCACTGGTTGCTACTTCCGAAAAGAAGTCCTCCTCACCATTAATCGCCCCTAATGCGGATACCATCGGCAGGTCTTCCTTGAGGCGATTAAAATGCTGTGATGCAGTCCCCATCCGACTCCCTTGCGGAGGTGCTGAAGCAGAGGGGCTGCCGTGGTGGCGTAATCTTCAATAAAATCCCTGCAGTACCCTGTGAGCCCCAGGAAGGCTCTCACCCCCGTCACGGTTGTGGAGAGCTGGTAACTCCTGTACCGCCTTCCGTTTGGCCTTGTCTATAACCTTTTCCTCAGCTCTCAGGGTCAGCCCGAGGAATTTTACTTCCCTCTTACCAATCTGAGCTTTCTTAGGATTGACCTTGAACCCTGTCTCTCTCAGCAGCTCCAGCAGCGGACCATGCTCCTCCCCCTCATTGGAGAACAAAAGCAAATCGTCCACATACTGTACCAACTGCTGGGGTCTGCTGAAACCCTTTAAGGCGTCTGCCATGCATTGGTGGAATATGATGGGGCTGTTCTGAAATCCCTGGGGAAGGCATGTCCATGTGTACTGCTGTCCTTTAAAAGTGAAGGCAAACTTGTACTGCTCTTCCCGTTTCAGGGGCACCGTTTGAAATGTCCAGCACTGTAAATGTGGTTGCGGTTGCTGGAATACTCCCTATCAGATCAGCTACGGTCGCGACTGTGGGCACGCAGGCTGGGATGTTTTTGTTGAGCACCCGATAGTCCATGGTAGCTCTCCATGACTGGTCCGGTTTCCTAACTGGCCAAAGTGGCGAGTTCACGTGTGTGGCTATGGGCCTCAACGCTTCCTGTGCTACCAGGGATCCCAGTGCCGTCTCCAAGTCAGCCTCTGCCTCTCTGGGGAAACTCTATTGCTTCTGCGGCCGTGATATGGGGCCCCCTGTACTTGGACTTCCACCCCCATCACCCTACCACAGTCGTGCTTGTGTGTGGCGAACGATGTGAGGTTGTCCCGCACGTACTCTTGGCCGGGGTAGTATTGACTAATTGCTCTAGGTTGTAACACCCCTACGGCTTCATGGTACACATGTTGCCTTTTCCTTCCCCTTTCCTTGGGATCGCTACAACTTCATTCTCCTTATCGGAACCCACTGCTCCACAAAGGCAGTGACTCCTCAAATCCACTATAACCCTGTGGGCTAACATAAAGTCGGCCCCTAGGACTCCTGACCCTGGCTGTTCCCACTTTATTAGGATACATTCCCACCTGGTGTGGAGCGATCCTAAATCTATGGCTAACGTCCTGGACATCGCCCCCGCCTGCTCATTCCCGGTGAACCTCACGAGATTGAATGGAACCTTGCTGGACCAGGGTGAATCGGTCGGGCTACTCGCATGGATCACTGTGCTCGAAGCTCCGGTGTCCACCAAGTACTTCCCCTCTACCTTCTCCATCCCCATCCTCACGCATGGTCTGCTCCACTCATCGTACGTGAGCAAACACAGGTAGTCAGGCTGGGTGCGTGCTAGTCACGGTGTTGGGTTTACTGGAGTGGTTGGGATTTCCTTGCTCACGGCAGCGTCTACCCTTCCCTGCTCTGGCACAAAAGCTGTCTGAAGGGCAGCCACCAGAACATCAAATTGTTCTGCGGTCAGTCCCTTCGCCTTAGGCACTGGAGGGTCCCCTTTGCCTTTCCCCCTCCTCCTTTAAGCCGGCTGTGGTCCCCTGTTTGGTCTCAGCGGACAGGGCCTGATACAGTTTCCCATCCAGGGAAAACAGCAACAGCTTGTGAGCCTCGGCCTCACTACACCCATTAATCCCCCCAATCTGGTCCACCTCGCTGAAGTGAACTGAGGGGTCCCCTTCTTTCTTTAACTTGGGCACCCCCGAGATCATATTCTGCAGCTGCGAGGTGGTGAATGGAACCACAAAATCGCCTAACTTCTGCTGCCGCGGTCTCTTTGGCGCTTCATGCGGTGGTCGGACGTCCCTACCCTGTCCCCAATCCTCGCTATCATCTTCCTCTTCCCAGTCCACCTGAGCTTTCCCCAGGGCCATCAAGCAAACCATGCCTTTGGCTAGAGCTAGTTAAGCTTTGGATTTTTTCTTGGCAAGGCCCGTGATTCCCAATCTCAAACCCCCTACTGCTAGCTACCTTGTAAGCTGTCTTAATATCTCTCAGTTGCCCTCCAGCCCGTCAACTTTAGCCATTAAGCGGATGTTCTCCTCCCATACAGCCTGCTTGTTGAGCTTGGCCTCGGTGACCTGACATTACAGGTATTCTCCTGTGTTACGGGAAGTTTCCTCCTGAGTACGTCTTTCCTGCCTCTCCTCGCGTAACTTATCCACTAATCTGTTCCCCACTGTGGCCCTTGCGGCTGACTGCTCCTCTGACACTTGGAGCTCTGCCTTAAGCTTACCAACCTACTCCCTGAGCAGCTGGACTTTCTTCTGCAAATACAGGAGCCAAATGGCCTTTTCTTTTGCCTTTTTGTATTCCTTGCCCTCTGTCCACTCAGCAGCTTTGTCCTCAGGACTCTTAGCCCACAACAGGTCTAACACCCACTGTTGTGTTATTTTAACTTTACCGAATACGTACGAGGAAATTCTATCCCCCATTGCCGTTCTCTTGATCTTGATATCTTCCTTAACTGTCTGTTCACTCAAATACAAGGTTCTGCGCGCCGGCTTCCCGCCTCTCCCGGTCCCGACTGCGCGCCGGCTTCCCGCCTCTCCCGGTCCCGACTGCGCGCCGGCTTCCTGCCTCTCCCGGTCCCGACTGCGCCCGCCCCGACTGCGCCCGGGACTTAATGGCAGTTCTTTGCTCGGTTTCCTGTCTTTCGGGGCTGTCTCATCTAGGTAATGGCATAAATGGTCGTTGATGGGTTTCTGCTTCGTACCTGATCTTGGGCTAAGTGGTTTCCCATTACTGAACAATCCTGCCAATCGCTTGGGATGAGTTTTCTCTCCTGGCCATTGTTACCTCGGTCTGCTCCAGCAAACAATGAAACACAATATGTCCAAAACTCCCAATCTTTGGGAAACAGTAGTGTCCAGCATGTTCTTTAATAAAAACCTCTGGCGTAAGCACTTTATTCAATATCCTTTAATAACTTCCTGGGGCCTGCGTCGATGCTTACAGACCCCACTTTGATATTTCAAAAGGTCCCCACTGGAATAGCAAACGTCTTCAATGTGGAGAAGCATCGTGGTCCCCAAACCAAACCGAATTCTTTACTTTTTAAACAACCTCAAATTCTGTCTTTTTAGAAGCAAACATACATGCAATAACATATTTACACACAACAAACTCGTGGTCACCCTTTAACCAAAGACTCCCAATGACTTCAGAGTACCTTGCTTCTCTTTTTACAGGACAGCCATAACAAATACAATACGAGCAGACTTTGTACAACTACAAAAGCATGTGAGCATATCCGGATCCACGGAGGGATCTCTCGTATGCCCCCATGTCATACAGTTTCTCCCGACTCGCATCCCCGTAACTGAGTTCGAAAAACTGTTGGAACATCTCTTTTTAATTAAAGCTTCATAAAGCTGCTCAATCTCCTTCGGACACCACTCGGGTAGCTGCACCCGGGTTAAATTCAAAATGACTGAAGCCGCGTAATGCACCTCCTGGAATAAAATCTTCCCAGTCGGGACTAAAACCAAACCATTCCCTAGGCCTGATGTGGTGGCAGGACACTTAACCTCTGTCTCCCATACTGGTGGGGCTGTGAGCAGGGACTTCCTCTTGTACGCGACAAGCTCCGTGGAATTTATTGTGTTGTGAGGGTCTGGGACCACGCAGGATCCCATCTGATCCCAGCCCCGGAATCCTGCCATTGCCGCAAAAAGGCAGTCGACACACCCGCTGGGCAGATCTGTTCTGACACGCACACGCACACGCGCACACACACACACATTCTCTGCTCTTCGTTCCACCACTTGTCCCAGCACACTTCCACTCCCCCTTCGTCCCTGTGATCTGTCGGTACGTATCGTTTCCCAGTCCTATTCCCCTTGTCTTGACTCGGCTTCCTAAACCACCACCATCGTCCCAGGGAAATGTGTCCCTTACATGTCAGGCACACGTGCTTGCCCTTGGTCACCCCAACCCATGTAGCCGTGATCTTCAGCTGAGGACACGGTACCGAAGCCTCCCCATATGTGAACCCGGCGTGGTTGGAGTATTTCGTCAAATTCGACCCCAGCCACCCTGGCCACCTTCCCTCGTGGAAGTAGGCTGCTGTCCCGTCTGTGCCCTCATTGCTACACCACTTAGTCACTGTGGGTTCGTTCCCCCCAGTACAGCTGTAAAGAAAGGACAACTCGGTGTTCCCTCTCCTGCCGTACCCTGCTCCGGCCAACACAAACATCATGCTCAGCTTGAGGGCTGCCTCCATGCTTTCCTTGGCTTCTTGTAAAACAAAAATTAACAAGCACCTTGCTGTGAGAGGGTCTACCTCCACAGGTCTGTCTTCATTAACAACAATATGAACATAAGAAATAGGAGCAGGAGTCTGGTCCCTCGAGCCTGCTCCGCCATTTAATACGATCATGGCTGATCCGATCATGGGCTCGGGTCCATTTCCCTGCCCGCTCCCCATAACCCCTTATTCCCTTATCGGTTAAGGAACTGTCTATCTCTGTCTTAAATTTATTCAATGTCCCAGCTTCCACAGCTCTTGGAGGCAGCGAAATCCACAGATTTACAACCCTCTGAGAGAAGAAATTTCTCCTCATCTCAGTTTTAAATGGGCGGCCCCTTATTCTAAGATTATGCCCCCTAGTTCTCGTCTTCCCTATCAGTGGAAACATCTTCTCTGCATCCACCTTGTCAAGCCCCCTCATAATCTTATATGTTTCGATAAGATCACCTCTCATTCTTCTGAATTTCAATGAGTAGAGGTCCAACCTACTCAACTTTTCCTCTTAAGTCAACCCCCTCATCTCCAGAATCAACCTAATGAACCTTTCTGAACTGCCTCCAAAGCAAGTATATCCTTTCATAAATATGGAAACCAAAACTGCACACAGTATTCCAGGTGTGGCCTCACCAATACCCTGTATAACTGTAGCAGGACTTCTCTGCTTTTATACTCCATCCCCCTTGCAATAAAGGCCAAGATTCCATTGGCCTTCCTGATCACTTGCTGTACCTGCATACTAACCTTTTGTGTTTCATGCACAAGTACCCCCAGGTCCTGCTGTACTGCAATTTTTCTCCATTTAAATAATAGCTTGCTCTTTGATTTTTCTCTACCAAAGTGCATGACCTCATACTTTCCAATATTATACTCCATCTGCAAAATTTTTGCCCACTCACTTAGCCTGTCTATGTCCTTTTTGCAGATTTTTTTGTCCCCCTCACACATTGCTTTTTCTCCCATCTTTGTATTGTTTGCAAACTTGGCTACATTATCCTCGGTCCCGTCTTCCAAGTCATTAATATAGATTGTAAATAGTTGGGGTCCCAGCACTGATCCCTGCGGCACCCCACTAGTTACTGATTGCCAACCCGAGAATGAGCCATTTATCTCGACTCGCTGTTTTCTGTTAGTTAGCCAATCCTCTATCCATGCAAATATATTACCTCCAACCCCGTGAACTTTTATCTTGTACAGTAACCTTTTATGTTGGACCTTGTCAAATGCCTTCTGGAAGTCCACATCCACTGGTTCCCCTGTGGATAAAGGGGAACAATCGAAATCACTTTAAAAGAAAACTATGTACAATGCCACCCGTGTTGCTTCCGTGAAGGCTCCTCTTGCTGAGGCCTCTTGCTGAGCTCATGGTCAGCATGTAAGGAGGCGTCCACGGCTGTGGGACCCTACTGCTCCTCCTTATTGCCCTGACCACTGGGTCATTGTGTCCCAAATCATGAGAGGAAGACCCGTGTCCATCATGGTCATGACGGTCCCTTGGCGTTTCTTCGCCGCCTTTTTCCTTTCTCCTGGGTTAAACATCTTGCACTGGTTTATGTGAAACCACTTTGTGCGCCTTGGAAGTCTAACCGCGTACACCATGGAGCTTGCCTTTTCCACTATGCTATACGGCCCCATGTACAGTGGCTCAAAATCTCCTACCCGAGCATAGTTTGAGACCATCACCCGGTCCCCCGCCTTCCAGTCTGTTGACCTCTGGGGCTCGGGCATCAACCGATTTCTCCGGTGCTGCTTTCCCATTTTACTGGCTGCCCGACAGTGAATCTGTTTCAACCATTCATACAGATTCTGGACAAACTTATCCCAAGTCACTTTCCTAACTTGGCCTTCTGTGAGTACCGGTGCCAAAACGTGGGTGGGAATGCGCATGACCCTCCCGGTCATAAGCTCATGCGGGGAGTACCCTGTGCTTCTGGAGAGGCTGGCCCAAGCATTCATTAAAATTAACAGCAGGACCTCATCCCTCTTTTTCGGGGACGGCCCTGTCTCTTTCCACAGCTTTTCTGTAATGGTCCGATTAAGACGTTCCACCATCCCCGATGACTGGGTTGTGAGCCACATGCCATTTCCCCTCTATTCCCAGAATCTTCAAGGTGGCCTGCATTGCCTGCCCCATGAAGTGGCTCCCCTGATTGGACTCCACGATCTGTGGCAGTCCCCACCTGGAGAACACATCCGTTACAAAAATCCGCGCCGTGGCTGTTTGGCAAGGAAAGGCTTCCACCCACTTTGAAAACACATCCACGAGGACCAGGCAGTACTTGTGACCCCCCTTTGTGGTGGGCAGTGGCCCGATGTAACCTACCTGGACGGACAGCCATGGTCCCGCTACCCTCCTCATATGATCTATGGGGACCTTCCTTCGTTGAGGATCGGGGTTATTCGTCGCACACACCAAACAGTCTGCGCAAAAATCGCAGACATCCTCCCTCAGTTGAAGCCACCACCCTGCCTGTTCCACCCTCTACCAGGTAGTCTCTGGCCCTGGGTGGCCCACTCCAGGCCCCCGTGGGCCAACTGGAGGAATTCCCTCTGGTGCAACCTGGGAACTACCCACCGATCCCGTTTAAACAACATCCCCTCTTTTACAGTAACGTCCACTGCCCCAAATGGACCCTCTACCTGCTCGCCTTTCTCTTTCTTCCCCAGGATGTCCTTAAGGACAGTATCCTGAGTTTGGACTTGCCTTAAGTCTGGGGCCAAAGCTACCCCTAGTACCCCTAATGTTCCTCCCTTGTCCCGGATCGCTTTAACCGGGCCTGACCCGTATGGGTCCCAGAACTCTCCTGCCCTGGCCCCCCCTCTTGCCAATTTGTCTGCCCTTTGGTTGCCTTCCCCTCTGGGCGCTGTCTTAGAGTGGGCCTTAACCTTGTTAATGTAAAAGTCCCCCTGTGTGCTCTTGACCTCTAGGATTTCCCTCAGTTGCTAGGGGCTTCGTGTCTATGGATTTGAAACCGCGCCAGGCCCAGATAGCCAAGTATTCGGTGAACGAATTGCATGTAAACATGGAATCCGAGCAGATGGTATATGGGGTGAGAAACTTGCCGTGGTGGGTAACCACGTACACCACTGCCAACAATTTGGCATGCTGAGCGCTCGGGGTGCTGGTGAGTTTAATGACCCTCGAGATACTAGCCGTAGGGTCATAAATCCCGCACCCGGTGAGACGTTCCTCGTTCACGACTGAACTGGACCAGTCTATGTAAATCTCCCAGTCTGTTGGGTGTATCCTGGCCCGGGATCCTATGTCTACGTCCCACACCCCTTCCACCATACACTTGTGGGCCATCCCTGGGTAGATCATGTTGGCGGTCAATATTCTCTGCACTTTCAGATTTATCTGCGAGAGCAATAAAGTCCAGTGAGCAATGCGGGCACTGCTCACTATCCCGTCCTTTATTCTCTCGTCTAACTGCATCTGAGTGAGAGTATGGTGGGTTAGTAGAACTACCAGGGATAATCCTGTAAAAAGCTGGGAGCATTTTACGGCCCAATGCGTGGTCAAGAGATGCCTCTCGCAATTTGAGTATCCCCGTTCTGCATCCGTGAGAACCCTTGAGGAGTAGACCATGGGTCGCAGCTTGCCGCTCCAGGAGCAGTACCGTGCTCAAGCTGTCCCCGCTGGCTGCTACCTCCAAAAATAATTCTTCCTCACCATTTATCGCCCCTCGTGTGGGTGCCTTCTACAGGTTTTCTTTGAGGTGGATAAATGCTGTCTTGCAGTTCTCATCCCATTCCCATCCCTTGCAGAGGAGCCGAAGCAAAGGGGCTGCCGTGGTTGCATAATCCTCAATGAAATCCCTGCAGTACCCAAAAAGGATTTCACCCCGGTCACGCTTGTGGGAGCTCGTAACTCATAGCACCATCCTCTTGGCCTCATCTATAGCCCTTTCTCCAGCCCTCGCATTTCACTTCCTCGCATCTGCCCTGAGCTTTCTTTGGGTTCACCTTGCACCCTGTCTCTTTCAGCAACTGCAGCAGCTCGACAAGCAGTGGCCCATGCTCCTCCCCCTCGTCGGAGAACAAAAGCAAACGTCCACATACTGGACTAGCTGCTGAGGTCTGCAATGCACTGGTGGAATATAAAGGGGCTATTATGGAATCCCTGGGGAAGGCATGTCCATGTGTATTGCTGTCCCTTGAATGTAAAAGCAAACTTATACTGGTCTTCCCTTTTTAGTGGAATCGACCAAAGCCCATTGAAAATATCCAGCACCGTAAAAGTGGGTGCGGACGCTGGAATGCACCCTATCAGATCAGCAACAGCCACGACTGTGGGCGCGCAGGCTGGGATGTTTTTATTGAGCACTCGCTAGTCCACCATGGCTTTCCATAACTGGTCGGGTTTCTTAACCGGCTAAAGTGGTGAATTAACGTGGGTGGCTATTGGCCTCAATACCTCCTGTTCTACCAGGGGTCTCAGTGCCATTTCCAAGTCGGCTTCTGCCTCTCTGAGGAAACTGTACTACTTCTGTGGCCGTGACATGGGGACGCTCTGTACGCTGACTTCAACCCCTGTCACCCTACCACAGTTGTGCTTGTGTGTGGCGAACGATACGAGATTGTCCCGCACGTCCGCCTGGTACTTTTCTGGGGTATTACGAACCAATTGCTCCAGGTTGTAACTCCTCTTGGATTTCATCATACACATGCTACCCTTTCCTCCGTCGTTCTTAGGAATTACCATAACTTCTCCCTCCTACCGATCCAAACTGTATGGCTTCCCGTCTCTCGCGGTCCCGACTGTATGGCTTCCCGTCTCTCGCGGTCCCGACTGTACGGCTTCCCGTCTCTCGTGTCCCGACTGTACAGCTTCCCATACAGAAAGGAAAAGGAGGTGGGGTGGCATTGCTGGTTAAAGAGGAAATTAATGCAATAGTAAGAAAGGAACTGAGCTTGGATGATGGGAATCGGTATGGGTGGAGCTACGGAATATCAAGGGGCAGAAAATGCTAGTGGGAGTTGTGTACAGACCACCAAACAGTAGTAGTAAGGTTGGGGACAGCATCAAACAAGAAATTAGGGATGCAGGCAGTTAAGGTACAGCAGTTATCATGGGTGACTTTAATCTACATATTGATTGGGCAAACCAAACTGGTAGCAATGCGGTGGAGGAGGATTTCCTGGAGTGTATTAGGGATGGTTTTCTAGACCAATATGTCGAGGAAACAACTAGGGAGCTGGCCATCCTAGACTGGGTGATATGTAATGAGAAAGGACTAATTAGCAATCTTGTTGTGCGAGACCCCTTGGGGTAGAGTGACCATAACATGGTAGAATTCTTTATTAAGATGGAGAGTGACACAGTTAATTCAGAAACTAGGGTCCTGAACTTAAGGAAAGGTAACTTTGATGGTTTGAGGCGTGAATTGGCTAGAATAGACTGCGAATGATACTTAAAGGGTTGACGGTGGATAGGTACTGGCAAACATTTAAAGATCACATGGTTGAACTTCAGCAATTGTACATCCCTGTCTGGAGTAAAAATAAAACGGGGAAGGTGGCTCAACCGTGACTAACAAGGGAAATTAAGGATAGTGTTAAATCCAAGGAAGAAGCACATAAATTGGCCAGAAAAAGCAACAAACCTGAGGATTGGGAGAAATTTAGAATTCAGCAGAGGAGAACAAAGGGTTTAATTAAGAGGGGGAAAATAGAGGACAAGAAGAAGCTTGCCGGGAACATAAAAACAGACTGCAAAAGCTTCTATAGCTATGTGAAGAGAAAAAGATTAGTGAAGAGAAAAAGATTAGTGAAGACAAACGTAGGTCCCTTGCAGTCGGATTCTGGTGAATTTATAACGGGGAACAAAGAAATGGCAGACCAATTCAACAAATACTTTGGTTTCCTTCTTCACGAGGAAGACACAAATAACCTTCCGGAAGTACTAGGGGACCAAGGGTCGAGTGAGAAGGAGGAACTGAAGGATATCCTTATTAGGTGGGAAATTGTGTTGGGGAAATTGATGGGATTGAAGGCCGATAAATCGCCGGGGCCTGATAGTCTGCATCCCAGAGTACTTAAGAAAGTGGCCCTAGAAATAGTGGATGTATTGGTGATCATTTTCCAACAGTCTATCGACTCTGGATCAGTTCCTATGGACTGGAGGGTAGCTAATGTAACTCCACTTTTTAAAAAGGGAGGGAGAGAGAAAGCAGGTAATTATAGACTGGTTAGCCTGACATCAGTAGTGGGGAAAATGTTGGAATCAATTATTAAGGATGAAATAGCAGCGCATTTGGAAAGCAGTGACAGGATCGGTCCAAGTCAGCATGGATTTATGAAGGGGAAATCATGCTTGACAAATCTTCTGGAATTTTTTGAGGATATAACTAGTGGAGTGGATAAGGGAGAACCAGTGGATGTGGTGTATTTAGACTTTCAAAAGGCTTTTGACAAGGTCCCACACAAGAGCTTGGTATGCAAAATCAAAGCACATGGTATTGGGGGTAATATACTGACGTGGATAGAGAACTGGTTGGCAGACAGGAAGCAGAGTCGGGATAAACGGCTCATTTTCAGAATGGCAGGCAGTGACTAGTGGAGTGCCGCGGGGCTCAGTGCTGGGACCCCAACTCTTTACAATATACATCAATGATTTGGATGAAGAAATTGAGTGTAATATCTCCAAGTTTTCAGATGACACTAAGCTGGGTGGCGGTGTGAGCTATGAGGGGGACGCTAGGAGGCTGCAGGGTGACTTGGACAGGTTAGGTGAGTGGGCAAATGCATAGCAAATGCAGTATAATGTGGATAAATGTGAGGTTATCCACTTTGGGGGCAAAAACGCGAAGACAGAATATTATCTGAATGGCGGCAGATTAGGAAAAGGGGAGGTGCAACGAGACCTGGGGTGTCATGGTTCATCAGTCATTGAAAGTTGGCATACAGGTACAGCATTCAGGTGAAGAAGGCAAATAGCTAGGGGATTTGAGTATAGGAGCAGGGAGGTCTTAATGCAGTTGTACAGGGCCTTGGTGAGGCCTCACCTGGAATATTGTGTTCAGTTTTGGTCTTCTAATCTGAGGAAGGACGTTCTTGCTATTGAGGGAGTGCAGCGAAGATTCACGAGACTCATTCCCGGGATGGCAGGACTGACATATGAGGAGAGACTGGATCAACTGGGCCTTTATACATTGGAGTTTAGAAGGATGAGAGGGGATCTCATAGAAACATATAAGATTCTGATGGGACGGGACAGGTTAGATGCGGGTAGAATGTTCCCGATGTTGGGGAAGTCCAGAACCAGGGGACACAGTCTTCGGCTAAGGGGTAAGCCATTTAGGACTGAGATGAGGAGAAACTTCTTCACTCAGAGAGTTGTTAACCTGTGGAATTCCCTACTGCAGAGAGTTGTTGATGCCAGTTCATTGGATATATTCAAGAGAGAGTTGGATATGGCCCTTACGGCTAAAGGGATCAAGGGATATGGAGAGAAAGCAGGAAAGAGGTACTGAGGGAATGATCAGCCATGATCTTATTGAATGGTGGTGCAGGCTCGAAGGACCGAATGGCCTACTCCTGCACCTATTTTCTATATTTCCCAGTCCGTACTGTACGGCTTCCTGTCTCTCCCGGTCTGTACTGCACGGCTTCCCGGTCGCTCTCGGTCCGTACTGCACCGCTACCCGTCGCTCCCGGTCCCCACTGCCCCGACTCCTGCTCCCGGCGGCGCTGCCTCCCGCTCCCGGCGCCGCCGTTTTCTCCCGCCCCTCCCATGCCCCTACCCCTAGTCCCGACTGCACCGCTTCCCGTCCCTCCCGGTCCTGTATTGTGCCGTGGGTTCGGGGGGTGGGGGGGCGGTGTGGGTGGTTTCGGGATGCTGGGCCTGGGGGGATTTCGTGAGATTAGGTCTGGGTCTTCGGGAGGCTGGGCCTGGGGGAGCTCGGGAGGCTGGGACTGGGGGAGCTCGGGAGGCTGGGACTGGGGGAGCTCGGGAGTGGGCGTCCGGGTGACTGGGACTTGGGATTGACATGGTGAGTTTTTGGTGCTAATGTGGTGTGTGTTTTTCTGGTTGCCCAGTGCTGAGAGACCCGATGGCCATTGAACGAACGAACCTGTTGAACATGGCGAATCTGAGTATCAAAGGGCTGATTGAATCCGCCCTGAGCTTTGGACGGACTTTGGATTCGGATTATGCCCCATTGCAGCAGTTCTTTGTTGTGATGGAGCACTGTCTCAAACATGGACTGAAAGGTAAAATGTAACTTGCTCTCAGTGATGCATGTTCTCTTGCTGCTCCTCGTGCTGTATAAACAGTCCAACTGAGAGGGATTGTATGATGTTCTTCCTACATCTTTGGCCTGCTGAGCCATGGCCCTTTCATCAGCACCGTAAAATTTCATTGGGATCCTGCTGACGTTATAGGACCTCATTTTGCACAGACCAATGAAGCATCTGCGCTTTTTCTGGGGGCACCTTGGTCGCTCTTTTCAAGGACCCCCACCAAGGTGGAAAATGGTGGTAATTTCTGCGCTCCCATTTTCCTTGTGCTATTGCCCCATTCATGCCCCAAAATGGGCACTTTTGATTACATCACTGAGTGGGGTCTCTCGAATGGTGGGGTCTTTCCATGGGCTGCTGATAGACTATTTGTCCACGGGGGGCATCGCAGCCACGCCTGATCCTGTTCTCGCCCAACATTCACAATTGTGTTTTCCAGAAGCAGGAACTCAGATAGCAGTGCTGTTTATAACATGACTTTCCCCTCTCTTATGCTGCAGTGAAGAAGTCTTTCCTGGGTCACAACAAGTCGCTGTGGGGCCCACTGGAGCTTGTGGAAAAACTCTGTCCTGAGGCTGGGGAGATTGCAGCCAGCGTCCGAGACCTGCCTGGGTTAAAGTAAGGATTTGGGTTTTGCATGCTGCAGGAAATGGACACAGCTATTTGCACTAGCAAAAAGCTCTGATTGTCTCTGATAGGCTCACATGATCACATGACCTGATTGCTGATTGGTCCCCTTGGAGGATAAGCCACACCCAGAAGTTTCTCTGGAATGCGTAATTAGAACCGCCCAGCCCAGGTTCTGAGTGACTTTACAAAGTGTAATTCAAGCCATTCTGCCTTCAGACCTCAGATAGCATAGAGCTCCCCCCATGCCAGCCCCGCGTCCTGACCCCATGCCAGCCCCAGGTCCTGACCTTGCCCCCCCCCCCTCCCTGCCCTGCCATAGATGAGACATTGGGCTCAATTTTCCAGGGTCATTTGCGCTGGTTTTTGACGCGCGCTGTTTTTTCTGACGTAATTATTTAATTCAAAGTATCCCCCTGGAATCTGCGCGGCGTAACTAGTTTGGTTAAGATTTTTCTACGTTCAGTTTTTTTGTTGTCACAGGGGGCATTTCCTCATGTCTGTGCCAGTTTTCAGCATTTTTCGCAGTTTGCCCAAAATTTTTTTTATCCTCGGTCGGCCTATCTGGCCACTCCCGAAAAACCTTCTGGTGAGTTAACAGAAAGCAGCGCACATTGAAAAATCGGTGCTGAAAGACGGCATTGTTTTTCATCAAAGTTTTTGGAGGGAGTCTCTAACACTTGAAATATCCATAATAAAGTTCAACTTTTTTTAACCTTTCAATGGAGTACATGGAAGTTTCTTGGATTTCTGAAGTTTTCATTTTTTTTTTTACTCACGCCACCACCAGAATGTCTTCAAACAGGGCTGGAGGGGGGGTTGTAGCGTCAGCTGTCAGAATCGGCCCCGGACACGGGCTCGGGGCTCGGCTGGAAAACAAGTCCCGGGGCAGGGGGAAAGGAGAGGTAGCGATCAGAAGGCTTCTGCACTGAACCCGGTGGGGAGGGAGGTGACGATTGGAAGGCTGCTGCAATGAGTTTGGGGGAGGGGAGAAGTCACAAGACTGCAATGAGTTTGGGGAAGGTGGGGGGAGAAAGGGAGAAGTCACAAGACTGCAATGAGTTGAGAAGGGACGTCAAGATTGCAATGAGTTTGGGGGAGGGGAGAAGAAGGGGGAGAAGTCACAAAACTGCAATGAATTGCGGGGGTGGTGGGGAGAAAGGGAGAAGTCACAAGACCTGGGTGTGGTCCATCCATACAGACATTGGGAAGAGAGAACAAAGAACCTGTCCTGCCTGACTTCCTGCCATTTTGAGCTTCTTGCAAAGGTAAAATTTAACTATGGGGGCAATACTGACAATGCCATACCTTGTGAGAGCCTTCTGCATGATGGTGCTACGTAGGAGACAATTGATTTGACGTCATCGCATGAGGAATCTCAGAGCCATAGAGTGCTGGACAGGAGGCCTTGCCCACGTCGGGTATATCGAGACAGGCGTTCGTACCTCCACCTGAGTGATGCAGACTGTGTCAGAAGGCTGCGTTTCTGCAAAGAAGTTGTAAGTGAGATCTGAGAGTTGGTGAAAACAGACCTGCAACCTCGAAGCATCAGGGGGACTGCTTTATTGGTTGAAGTGAAGGTTACAGCAGCACTTTCATTCTATGCCTCCGGATCATTTCAAACTACAACTGGGGATGTGTGTGCCATCTCTCAACATGCAACACATGTCTGCATACGGCAGGTGACAGCTGTAGTATATACATGGAGGAATGACTACATAAAGTTCCCCATGACCGCCCAAGCAACGCGTGACAGGGTGGTGGGCTTCTCCAGGATTGCTGCCTTCCCAAAGGTACAGGGCTTCATTGATTGTACCCACATCGCCTTGTGAGCACCTTTGGAGGATTTCGAGATGTACAGGAACGGAAAAGGCTTCCAATCCATTAATGTACAGCTCGTGTGTGACGACATGCATCACATCATGTCAGTCGATGCAAGATACCCTGGGAGCACCCATGATGCGTTCATTGTATGCGACAGCGTTATATCTGCCATGTTTCAGCAACAGCTAGAAGGGCAGAACTGGTTACTGGGAGACAAAGGGTACGACCTCGCCAGCTGGCTCATGACGCCTCTACGCGTAACTCGGATGGAAGCTGATCGGGAATGCAACATGTGCATTGCAATGCACAGCATCATAGAGAGAACCATTGTCATCTTGATGCCTAGACTATTCCGGCGACTACTTGCTATACTCCCCTGAGATTTTCGGTCAGTTCACTGTTGTGTGCTGCATGCTGCATAACTTAGCCATTATGAGGCAGCAGCAGCTGGTAGGGGAAGACCCACCTGTGGTGAGTGACTCAGGATAATGATGAGGAAGTTGCAAATGACAAGCAGGAGGATGAGGAAACCATGCAAGTACCTGAACCCGGAGGACGGCGAGCCATCATGCCCCTTTAACGATTGCTCGAGCCTTGTGCCAGCAGCTCATCAGTGAACACTTTGCTGCCTGAAGTCTCAGCGACAACTATTCCACATGGACCATGTTTACTGTTTGGATCTGTTCTGTAATGTTGTGTTGTGTTAATGGAACAAATGATGGAAATTATTCTTGTTTATTTCAAAAGTTGTGTTAATAATGGAACAAATAATGAAAATTATTCAGATTTAATGTAAAATATATTTTATTCAAAAGTTTAACAAACAGTTCTTTGTACTTTAATAAAATTATTCTTATATCAAACTTTAAAGTTTTTAGTTACGATCACTTACAAACTCTAAGATCACTTAAAAACTTTAAGATCACTTACTAACTTTTAAACTTGTAAAGTTATTTACATAACTTACAAAAATCTTTTAATTTGAGAGCAGTTACAACAGTAACAATAATAATAACAGCATCAGCAGCAAAGAAAGGCTGCATCCATCTCTCCTCCACCTTATTCTAAGACCACCCGCTGTGCTTATGTTCGCATAGTGTTTCTGGGGTTAGTACCAAGCTTATTTCTAAGATCTCGGGTAGTGCGCACCTGTTGAGGGGGGAGAGGGGTGCGGCAGGTGGCAATGTGGAGGGCCCGGCTTGGGGTTCTTCAGAGGCTGCTGTGGGGATTGGAGTGGGACTGGCAGTTGATTCTGTCAATGGGCACGTGGTCTGGGTGTGTTCCCTTATTGCAGCAGCTAACTCCAACATGCCGTCCCTCATGCGCCCTGACAGTGTCTCAATGACTTGCAACATTCCCTCCCTCATGTTGAGCAAAACTGTCTCAACTACCTGTGACATTCCCTCCCTCATGTTCAGTGATAGTGTTTGCACCATCTCTGACATTCCCTCCCTGATGTTCACTGACAGCGCATCAGCTACCTGTGACATTCCCTCCCTCATGGTCACTGACACGGTTTCAGCTGACTGAGATATTCCCTCACTCATGATTCCAGACATCGTTTCCGTTTCTCATGAGATTGCTGTCACTTCTCCGACAGTCCCACTACCTCATCACCCACCCCACTGATGGGTATCCAGGAGTGATCGTGTAAGGTCAATGCTCTCCCCACTCTTTGCCATCATCTGAACCACACCTGTTAGATCCTGCACCTCAGGAGAGCACTGTCGAGCTCTCATTCCCCTCCTCCCCACGGGTGTGGCCCGCACCCCACCACTGGGACCTGCAGCCTCAGAAGGTGGGGGCCTTGGTGTGCCTTGCTGCACCCCACCACTGGGACCTGCAGCCTCAGAAGGTGGGGGGCCTTGGTGTGCCTTGCTGCACCCCACCACTGGGACCTGCAGCCTCTGAAGGTGGGGGGCCTTGGTGTGCCTTGCTGCACCCCACCACTGGACCCTGCAGCCTCGGACGTGAGGAAACCATGGAATGTTCCACCAACACTCAAACCACTAGTCATGGAAGGGGCTAGCACCGCAATGGGCTGCACCTCCACCAAAGCCAGTAAAACAGTGGGGGCTTCATCCATCTCCATCCCCTCATCCCAATGCTCTTGGTCTGGAGGGCGAGATTGAAAGATGTTCTCCTCTTCATGCTCGGCCTAGTCTGAATCTTCTGCATCGTCCGGGTCGGCCTCAAGTTCTGCAAAATATAACACAACACAGAGAAATGGTTAGCAGCAGAGGAGGGGGCAGGGTGGGTGGTATGAGTAGGCTCTCACAGTACAGGCAGCAGGCTGATTTGAAGGACCACAATGATAGCACATCGCATCAACCGAAGCGTAGCTGACGGAGACAATCCCAGGAACCGAAGCATGGCTAGCCCGTGCAGTACTTAACATTTAGCAAAGCCAGACTGTGGAATTTACAAGACTTACCCTTTCCCTCAAGTGTGGGCCCAGCTTGTGCAGTGGTGGTTGCTTTTCTCCAGGCAGGACCCATCAAAGCGGCGACCCTCTCTTCCAATGGTGTCTGTGGCTGCAGATTTGCCGGGCCTCCTCCTGTTCGAGTTCTTTCCCTTTTAATATGTGCCACCTTCCTCTGCAAAGATGAAAATATGACTTTAAAAGAGAGGGTGTCTTTCTGTGGGGTGGGACATATACAGCTGGTCACATTTACAATTGCAATTCCACTGAATAAATGAAAATATTACTTGCACTAATTACCAAGATTCTTTTTACACTGGCCACCAGATCTCGTGGTGGTCACCATTGTGCAGTTGCTTCTTATGCAACTTGGTTCCAGCGTTTCTTCATTTTTTTGGGTAGAACTTTTACGTGAACTCCGCTGGTGTCCATCTCCTGCCATCTGGTCTCCATCACAGTAATTGGTGCCGCCACTTCATCCTGTTATGAATTCTCGGCCCTTGCACTGCATTGCATCTTGTATTGCTGCAGATCCGATTTTTCCATTGCTCTCACACAGCACTCCTTCTCATACAACTGGCTCTTTAAAAATGGCTGATTGCCAACCCAGAGCTGTACTGCACATGCGCATCCATTGCAATAACGTCAAAAATGTTATTTTTGTCGGGCATTCGCAGAAGGTGCGCATCGTTTTTTCGACGCAGACAGCAGGCTCCAACCACCCCCCCAAGGCGACTGGACACGCTGCGCGGCGCTAAATTTGAATTATACATTGGAGAAACTTTGGCAAAATGTTTCTGCCGCATTTCTGGCCTGGAAAACGTGCATAACTCTGGCAACAGGCCAGAAAACGGGCTTGGGGAAAATTGACCCCATTGTGTGTGGGTCATGGATAGCTAACTGGTTTATTGGGTATGAAGTGAATCGTGATGCAGGAAGAATGTTCCCAATGTTGGGAAGTCCAGAACCAGGGGACACAGTCTAAGGATAAGGGGTAAGCCATTTAGGACCGAGATGAGGAGGAACATCTTCACCCAGAGAGTGGTGAACCTGTGGAATTTTCTACCACAGAAAGTTATTGAGGCCAATTCACTAAATATATTCAAAAAGGAGTCAGATGAAGTCCTTACTACTAGGGGGATCAAGGGGTATGGCGAGAAAGCAGGAATGGGGTACTGAAGTTGCATGTTCAGCCATGAACTCATTGAATGGCGGTGCAGGCTAGAAGGGCCGAATGGCCTACTCCTGCACCTATTTTCTACGTTTCTGTGTTTCTATGTTCTATGTGACATTGTCGTGACATCTGGATTTCATCCACTATGATGTGCCTTGTCACACACGCACGGAGCTTTCCGAGAAATCAGGTGTGGTTATAAAGGGGGTTGGAAGAACGTGATGGCCTTCCCTGAGTTCACTCTCTCCCCTTCAATCCCCTTTTCCAATTCCCCTATCTCTTCCCCCACACACTCTCTCTCTCTCTGCCCCTCCCCGTCTTTCTCTCTCAACTCACTCATCCTATCTTCATAAGTCAACCCCCTCATCTCCAGAAACAACATAATGAACCTTCTCTAAACCGCCTCCAATGCAAGTATATCCTTCCTTAAATACGGAGACCAAAACTCTGTGTGTTCTCACCAATACCCAGTGCATTTGTAGCAGTACTTTTCTGCTTTTATACTCTATCCCCCTTGTAATAATTCCATTTGCCTTCCTGATTCCTTCCTGTATCTGCATATTAACTTTTTGTGTTTCATGCACAACCACCCCCGAGTCTCTCTCTACTGCAGCACTTTGCAATTTTTCTCCATTTAAATTATAATTTGCATTTCTATTTTTTTTCTGCCAAAATGGATAACCTCACATTTTCCCACATTATACTCCATCTGCCAAATGTTTGTCCACTCACTTAGCCTGTCTATAACCCTTTGCAGATTTGTTGCGTTCTTCTCACAATTTGTTTTCCCACCCATCTTTGTATCATCCAGCAAACTTGGCTACATTACACTCGGTCCCATCATCCAAGTCATTAATATAGATTGTAAATAGTTGATTATATATCTATAAATGTGGACACTGCTCCCTCTAGCTCTATATCCAAATCATTAATGTACACTGAACAGAAGTGGGCCACTCCTCCTCACTATTCATGGTACAATCGACCCAGAGCACTGTGCAAAAGCAAAATACTGCAGATGCTGGAATCTGGAATAAAATGCTGAAAATCTCAGGTCAGGCAGCATCTGTGGAGAGGAAGCAGAGTTAACGTTTCAGGTCGATGACCCTTTGTCAGAACTGGACAGTGTTTGAAAAGAACAGATTCTTAACGAGCACTGAAAGGGGGAGAGGAAGAAAGAACAAAAGGGGAAGTCTGTGATAGGTTGGAAGACAGGAGAGATTAGGGAGACAAAAGGGATGATGGCCCAAATTCAAATGGTAATGCCAGGAGTTCGAAAAACATTAGTCGAGAGAGGGTGTGAATGGTGGGATAATGACCAATTGCCATTAGAGACAAGGAGAAAAAAAGAAAGCAAGAAACTGGCTCTGAGGGGGGCGGGGAGGAGAAAAGGAGCCAAAGATTGGCAGAGGTTAAGGTCTGAAATTGTTGAACTCGATGTTGAGTCCAGAAGACTGTAAAGTGCCTAAACGAAAGAAGAGGTGGTGTTCCTCGAGCTTGCGTTGGAACAGTGTAGGAGACAGAGGTCAGAGTGGGAATGCTGTGGAGAATTAAAGTGACAGGCAACTGGAAGGTCAGGGTCACACTTGCGGACTGAACGGAGGTGCTCCGCAATCTACGCTTGGTCTCCCCAGTGTAGAGGAGACCACATCGTGAGCAGCGAATACAGTATACCAAATTGAAAGAAGTACAAGCAAATCGCTGTTTGATCTGGAAGGTGTATTTGGGGCCCTGAATAGGATGTCATGGAGGGAGTGATCCCTTTGGAATGCGGAGAGGGGAGGGAGGGAAAGATGTGATTGGTGGTGGGATCATGCTGGAGATGGCGGAGGATGATCTGTTGAATGTGGAGGCTGGTGGGGTGAAAAGTGAGGACAAGGGGAGCCCTGTCATGGTTCTGAGAGGGAGGGGCATTGATGAGCAGAGGTGCGGGAAATAGAACAGACATGGTCGAGGGCTATGTTAACCACGGTGAAGGGGAATCCTCTGTTGAGGAAAAAGGAAGACATGTCAGAGGCACAGTGTGAAAGGTGACGTTGTCAGAGCAGATGCGATGGAGAAACTGGGAGAATGGAATGGAGTCCTTTCAGGATGCAGGGTGGGAGGAAGTGTAGTCCAGGTAGCTGTGGGAGTCGGAGCGCTTATAGTGGATACTGGTCAAAAGCCTATCCCCAGAGATGGAGATGGAGACGGAGACGGAGAAGTCGAGAAAGGGAAAGGAAGAGTCGGAGATGGACCATGTTATGTATTTAACCCCTTGTAACCTGTATTACCACCAGAGGGCCTACCTGTGCTCCCAAGAGATCCCAGCATCCCTTGGGAGCACAGTATATAAGCAGGCCACCCACAAGGTACCTGCACTCTGGAGTCTTATTAAAGGAGCTAAGGTCACACTTGCTCATTGTACACAGTACTCAGTTTCATCCTTTATTATGAATGTATCAATTGGTGACGAGGTAACGAACAACCATGCGAACATGCAAAGAACAGTTATCCTGGAGAAGTTCTCAGAAGGGGACGATTGGGAGGCCTTCGTGGAGAGACTTGACCAATACTTTGTGGCCAACGAGCTGGAAGGGGTCGAGAATGCTGCCAAACGAAGGGTGATCCTCCTAACTGTCTGTGGGGCAACAACCTATGGCCTCATGAAGAATCTCCTAGCTCCGGCAAAACCATCAGCTAAATCCCATGAAGAATTGTGTACGCTGGTCCGGGAGCACCTTCGGAAATCCTAAGGAAAACGTTTTGATGGCGAGATATCGGTTCTACACGTGCCAATGGTCGGAGGGCCAAGAAGTGGCAAGCTATGTCGCCGAACTAAGGCACATCGCAGGACATTGTGAATTTGAGGGATTCCTAGAACAAATGCTTAAGAGACTTTTTTGTACTGGACATTGGCCATGAGGTAATCCTTCGCAAACTGTTGATTGTTGAAATTCCGAATCTAAGTAAAGCCATAACGATAGCCCAGGCATTTATGTCCACCAGCAACAACACCAAACAGATTTCGCAGAGTAAAGAAGTTTCGACCAGTACTGTCTGCAAAGTAACGTCGTTTTTGAGCAGGAATATACATGGCAGAATGTACACGTCGGCTGCTGCTGCCCGACCTCAGATGGCCCAGAGTCTGCCATCAATCGTTAATGCGAGGCAGTTAACACCTTGTTGGCGCAGTGGAGATGATCATTGGCCCCATCAATGCCGCTTCAAGCACTATGCGTGCAACGGTTGCAGAACAATGGGATATCTCCAGCGAATGTGCAGGCGAGCTGCAAACCACCACGTTGCAGAGGAAGATCGATCCACTGTGGATCAGGCTGAATTGGAGACTCGTACCAAGGAGGCAGAAGTATACGGAGTACACATTCACCATGAGATGTCCACCAATAATGTTGAAAGTTGAACTGAATGGAATTCCAGTATCTATGGAACTGGACACAGGTGTGAGTCAGTCCATAATGAGTAAAAAGGCCTTCGACAGGCTGTGGGGCAAAAAGGCACACAGGCCCAAGCTCATACACCAAACTAAGGACTTGCACCAAGGAACTAATCCCTGTAATTGGCAGCACAGAAGTCAAAGTCTCCTATGATGGAGCAGTACACGAACTCCCGCTGTGGATTGTGCCAGGGGATGGCCCCACATTGTTTGGCAGAAACTGGCTGGGGAAAATCCGCTGAAACTGGGATGACATACGAATGCTTGCGTCCGTTGACGATACCTCATGTGCCCAGGTTCTGAGCAGGTTTCCATCGTTGTTCGAGCCAGGCATTGAAGTGCTGTTCTTTGAGCTTACGTTGAGCATCATTAGAACAGTGTAGAAGGCTGAGGTCAGAGTGGGAGAATTAAAATGGCAGGTGACTGAAAGCTCGGGGTCACGCTTACGTTGGTCTCCCCAGTAGAGGAGACTGCACCATGAGCAACGAATACAGTGTACTAAATTAAAAGAAGTACAAGTAAATCGCTGTTTCACATGAAAGGAGTGTTCGGGGCTCTGGACGATGGGAAGGGAGGAGGTGAAAGGGTAGGTGTTGCATTTTCTGCGCTTGCACGGGAAAATGTCGTAGGAAGGTAAGCGGGTATTGCAATGCTGGAACAGTGGATTAGGGTGTCGTGGAGGGAAAGGTCCCTTCGGAGTGCTGAGAGGGGAGGGGAAAGTGTGTTTGGTGGTGGTATCACGCTGGAGATGGCGGAGGATCTGTTGAATGTGGAGGTTGGTTGGATGCAAGTGAGGACAAAGGAACCCTATCGTGGTTCTGGGAGTAAGGGGAAGGGTTGAGTGCAGGGGTGTGGGAAAAGCGATGGACATGGTCAAGGGCCCTGTCAAGCACGGTGGTTGAGGAAAAAGGAAGATATATCGGAATCTCTAGAATGGAAGGTGGCATCATCAGAACAGTTGCAACGGACAAATTAGGAGAATGGAATAGAGTCCTTACAGGAAGCGTGGTGGGAGCAAGTGTAATCCAAGGTAGCTATGGGAGTCAGTGGGCGAATAGTAGATGTTGGTGGACAGGCTATGCCCAGAAATGAAGACGAGGTCAAGGAAGGGAAGAGTCTGAGATGGGTCATGTGAAGGTGAGGGAGGAGTAAAAACTTGAAGCAAAGTTGCTGAAATTTTCCAGTTTGGGGCGAGAGCAGGAAACAACATCAATAAAGCTAGAAGAGATGAAGGAGGGGACCAGAGTAGGACTGAAATAAAGAATGTTCCGCGTATCCATGGAAAGTCAGGCATAGCTAGGACCCATACGGGTTCCCATAGCAACACCTTTTATTTGGAGGAAGTGAATGGAGTCAGAGGAGAAGTTGTTCAATGTAAAACAAGTTCAGCAAGGAGGAGAAGGGTGATGGTGGATGGGAGCTGGCTGGGCCTCCATTCAAGAAAGAAGCGGCGGGGCCCGCATGCTGTCCTAGTGGGGATTGGAGGTGTAAAGAGATTGAACATTCATGGTATCAGTTTGGTCATGATTTCCTCTGACGTGTTCTGTAGTTCAACAACATGTCCTTGGTTCCTGCTCTGCATCGGTTGAACACATTCACTACAACAACAATTTATATTTATGCACCTTTTAATGTAGTAAAATGGCCTAAGGTGCTTAATGGGAGCATTTTCAAACAAAATCTGACACTGAGCCACATAAGGAGATATTAGGACAGGTGACCAAAAGTTTAGTCAAAGAGGTCGTTTTTGAGGAGCGTCTTAAAGGAGGAGAGAGAAGTAGAGAGGTTTGAGAGGGAAATCCAGAGCTTGGAGCTTAGGCAGCTGAAGGCATAGATGCCAGTGATGGAATGATTAAAATCGGGGATGCACAAGAGGCCAGAATTGTAAGAGCACAGAGATCTTGGAGGGTTGTAGGGTGGAGGTTACAAAGATGGGGAGGGGTGAGACCATGGATGGATTTGAAAATGAGGATGAGAATTTTAAAATTGAGGCGTTGCCAGACAGGGAGCTGGTGCGATTTAGGGTATTGGCAGCAGAGATTTGGATGAGTTCAAGTTTATGTAGGGTGGATGATGGGAGGCTGGCATGAGTGCATTGGAGGCAGGGGTGGAGTCATGCAATGTTACGGAGGTGAAAGTAGATGGTCTTGGTGATGGAGCGTATATTCAAACATGGAGTTCCAGGAAAGGTGGAAACACGTTCAAGGACTTTGGAGAGGAAAGGGAGGTTGCAAGAGCAGAGGGGTCAAGGGTGGGTTTTTTGAGGATAGTGGTAATGACAGCAGATTTGAAGAGGAAGGGACAATACCTGAGGACATAGAACCGTTAACAATATCAGTTAACATGGGGGCCAGAGAGGGAAGTTGGATAGTCAGCAGTTTGATGGGAATAGGATCAAGGGAGCAGGAGATGGGTCTCATGGACAAGATGAGCTCAGCGAGAGCATGAGGGGAGATGGAGAAACTAGAGAAAAATGCAAATTCAGGGCTAGTGCAGGGGGGGACCTTTGAGGAAGTTTAGCCCGGTGGGCTAGGGGAAGGGAGAGAAGAGGCAGGTGCAGCTAATCTCAATCTTGGAGACAAAGAAATCCATGAGCTCCTCGCACTTGTTATTGGAACTGAGGATGGAGGAGGCACGGGACAGGGGTTTAAGAAGTCCGTTTCTAGTGAAGGGGAGGTATCTATGCATTTCAAGATGATCCTGAAGTAGTGAGTAGTTTGGCAGAGGATAGCAGAACCCGATAGTGCTTTATGTGGTTCAACCAGTTGCCCGCCATAGACATTCAAATCTGTGTCCCTGGGACTTGAGGGAGTGAAGTTGGGGAGCAACCAGGGTGAAAGAGAGCCGTGGTTTTAATGGGGACAAGCTCTTCAAAGGTGGAGGTGAGGGTGTGATTGAGCAGATTGGTAATGAATGGAGGACCAAAGGCAAGTCAGTTGGGAGTTTGAAAGTGCTGTTCCAGGGGTAGACACAGAAGCAAGAGGAGTTGGTGTGGGTGGAGAAGGATACAAGGAAGTGATTAGAGATGACCTTATCTGTGATTGACAGAATGGAAGTAGTGAGGCCATTTAGTATAAAGTCTACTAGTTCTCTCTCAAATTCATCCTTAGTTATTGCTAAGTGTCAACTGTGGCTCCGTGTTTCACTCTCATCTCGAAGTCAGAAGGTTGTGGGTTCATGTCCCACTCCAGAGACTTGAGCACATAATCTTGGCTGACACTCCAGTGCAGTACTGAGGAAGTGCTGCATTGTCAGAGGTGCCGTCTTTCCGTTAAACCGAGGCCCCATCTTCCCTCTCAGGTTAACATAAAAGATCCCATGGCACTATTCGAAGAAGAGCAGAAGAGTTATCCCTCAACCAACATCACTAAAACAGATTATGTCGTAATTGTCACATTGCTGTTTGTGGGTACTTGCTGTGCGCAAATTGGCTGCCTTGTTTTCTGCATTACAACAGTAACTACACTTCAAAAGTATTTCATTGGTTGTAATGCGCATTGGGACATCTCGAGGTCATGAAATGCGCTTTTTAAATGCAAGTTCTTTGCTTTTCTTTTCACGACATTATTCATGGAGTGTGTGTGTTGCCCATTTTTCCTTGTGTGCCTGTTTCTTTCTCCCTTTTTCTCCCCGCTCTCACCTGGTTCCACTCTTAACCATCCAATCATAGCCAAAGCATCTCCAGCAATGGCTTTCCGCTCTTTCACCGTTACCTTTGGAGTCCCCCAAGGATCTATACTTGGCCCCCTCCTATTTTTCATCTATATGCTGTCCCTTGGCAACATCATCCGAAAACACACAGTCAGGTTCCACATGTACGGTGACGATGCCCAGCTTTTTTACCTCACCACCACCACCTCTCGACCCCTCCACTGCCTGTGAATTGTCGGACTGCTTGTCTGACATCCAATACTGGATTAGCAGAAATTTCCTCCAATTAAACATTGGGAAGACCAAAGCCATTGTCTTCGGTCCCCGCCACAAACTCTGTTCCCTAGCCATCGACTCCATTCCTCTCCCTGGCAACTGTCTGAGGTTGAACCAGACCATTTGCAACCTCGGCTCTGACCCCATACCTTCTCCATCCCAAAGACCGCCTACTTCCACCTCCATAACATCGCCTGTCTCCGCCCCTGTCTCAGCTCGTCTGCTGCTGAAACCTTTATCCATGCCTTTGTTACCTCCAGACCTGGATATTCCAATGCACTCCACAGACAGGCCTGCAATGCTCACTCTCTGAGCTCACACTTTAGGCCAGTGCAGTGCACAAACTCCAAGATACTTCAGCAATAGAGGGTCTTCCCCACACAGGTGAGAATTCTGAGTTTGATGAGAGGTTAGATCCCCTCTGCACCTCCCTCAGCCCAACTTCTGCGAAAATCCTCATCCATGTTTTTGTTACCTCCAGACTCATTTATTCCAACGCTCTCCTGGCTGTCTCCTATCTTCCACTCGCCATAAACTTGAGCTCATCCAAAACTCTGCTGCCCGTATTCCTAACTCACACCAAGTCCCGTTCACCCATCTCTCTCTTGTCCTTTTTGATTAGGCTTTCCTCCACTATTCCCATTGCACCATGATTTTTCTCGGGTGATTTTGATTTTGGTAGCTTCTACCATTTAGGAGAATGGAGCGCTCACAGAGACCAGGTACAGCACAGGTTAGATACCGAGTAAAACTCCCTCTACATGGTCCCATCAAACACTCTCAGCTGACCCATCGCCCCAGTGTCACTCATGTCTTTTTTAATTGTTGGAGAAGGATATTGATGTAATATATTGACTGTTGTGACCACTCTTTCCATGCAGGACCCCTCTGGGACGAGCCCGTGCCTGGTTACGGCTTGCCATGATGCAGAAGAAGCTGGCGGATTATCTGCGGTGCATGATCATCAGGAAGGACCTGTTCAGGTGTTTCTCTTCCTCTTGTTTGTCTTGTCTGTTGAACAGTGAGAGGATTGTGAGAGTCTCTCCCCATGACCCCCAGACCATGTTAGCACGGTGGGAGGTACTGACCCGTGGTTGACGGGAACAAACTGAGCAAATTAAATCAGCAGCTTCTCAGCTCACTCACTGGGGTCTGTGAACATCAGACTAGATGCTCATTGGGGTCTGTGAACATCAGACTAGACGCTCATTGGGGTCTGTGAACATCAGACTAGATGCTCATTGGGGTCTGTGAACATCAGACTAGACGCTCATTGGGGTCTGTGAACATCAGACTAGATGCTTTCTGGGGTCTGTGAACATCAGACTAGACATTCACTGGGGCCTGTGAACATCAGACTAGATGCTCACTGGGGTGACCCTTCATCACCCACCTCGCCCGTTCCCCATCTCAGTATTTGTGGGTCCCTAATTCAGTCTTCTCGAGAAATCTGCATGCAGTCACTGTGGGTCTGAGCTATGCTGACTCGGGCGAGTCCAGCTTCCATACCTGTATCTGATCTTGGTTGTGAGCAGGCATGGGACTGGGAGACAGAACCCTGGACAGTTTGAGAATGTGGCTGTGTTGAGTGAAGAAGGGAAGGACTGAGTGGTGATGCCATCTATGGTTGATCGGTCTGACCTTACAGGTGAAAGAATAGCACTGGGGGAGTAACCAGACAACTACCATCATTCAAACACAAGCAAGTTATTGCACTTGGGGGAGGAATGGAGAACATTTGGGGCAATCTCAGTGGAGTTGTGGATGAAGTTGTTGAAATTGAAATGTGGTTGCGCAGCTGCTTCGGATTGTAGCAGTGTGACCTGATTCGATCTGATCTGTCTGAGAGGAGGAACACTAGAATCACGGTGTTATATACTGCTTTGGTTGCAGTGAGTTTTATGAGGATCATGCCGTGATAATGGAAGAGGAAGGGGCAGTGATTGTTGGACTTCTGGTCGGACTCAATGTGATCGATGCTAATCTGTGTGTCAAGGGAGAAGATCTGGATTCTCTGGTAAGGCTGCTCTCTGTGTTGGTATGTAACAATCAACCTGAAATCCACAGCCAGTACCACCATGTCTCTTGCTGGAATGGGTCATGCTGCTCTGCCAGCTCAAACCCACTGTTTTCTCCACATTCTCTTCTGAAGGTGCTGACTCTCACTGGGTATAGTTCCTGAACGTGCTGACATGCAGTTTCTGAAGGTGTTGACTCTCTCCGGGGTACAGTTCCTGGTGCTGACTCTCACTGGGGTATAGTTCCTGAAGGTGCCAAATCTCTGGTTTACAGTTTCTTAAGGTACTGACTCTCACTGGGGTACAGTTCCTGGTGCTGACTCTCATTGGGGTACAGTTCCTGAAGGTGCTGACTCTCTCCAGGGTATAGTTCCTGGTGCTGACTCTCATTGGGGTACAGTTCCTGAAGGTGCTGACTCTCTCCGGGGTATAGTTCCTGGTGCTGACTCTCATTGGGGTACAGTTCCTGAAGGTGCTGACTCTCTCCGGGGTAGAAACATAGAAACATAGAAAATAGGTGCAGGAGCAGGCCATTCAGCCCTTCTAGCCTGCACCGCCATTCAACGAGTTCATGGCTGAACATGAAACTTCAGTACCCACTTCCTGCTTTCACGCCATACCTCTTGATCCCCCGAGTAGTAAGGACTTCATCTAACTCCCTTTTGAATATATTTAGTGAATTGGCCTCAACTACTTCCTGTGGTAGAGAATTCCACAGGTTCACCACTCTCTGGGTGAAGAAGTTTCTCCTTATCTCGGTCCTAAATGGCTTACCCCTTATCCTTAGACTGTGACCCCTGGTTCTGGACTTCCCCAACATTGGGAACATTCTTCCTGCATCCAACCTGTCCAAACCCGTCAGAATTTTAAACGTTTCTATGAGGTCCCCTCTCACTCTTCTGAACTCCAGTGAATACAAGCCCAGTTGATTCAGTCTTTCTTGATAGGTCAGTCCCACCATCCCGGGAATCAGTCTGGTGAATCTTCGCTGCACTCCCTCAACAGCAAGTATGTCCTTCCTCAAGTTAGGAGACCAAAACTGTACACAATACTCCAGGTGTGGCCTCACCAAGGCCCTGTACAACTGTAGCAACACCTCCCTACCCCTGTACTCAAATCCCCTCGCTATGAAGGCCAACGTGCCATTTGCTTTCTTAACCGCCTGCTGTACCTGCATGCCAACCTTCAATGACTGATGTACCATGACACCCAGGTCTCGTTGCACCTTCCCTTTTCCTAATCTGTCACCATTCAGATAATAGTCTGTCTCTCTGTTTTTACCACCAAAGTGGATAACCTCACATTTATCCACATTATACTTCATCTGCCACGCATTTGCCCACTCACCTAACCTATCCAAGTCACTCTGTAGCCTCATAGCATCTTCCTCGCAGCTCACACTGCCACCCAACTTAGTGTCATCCGCAAATTTGGAGATACTACATTTAATCCCCTCGTCTAAATCATTAATGTACAATGTAAACAGCTGGGGCCCCAGCACAGAACCCTGCGGTACCCCACTAGTCACTGCCTGCCATTCCGAAAAGTACCCATTTACTCCTACTCTTTGCTTCCTGTCTGACAACCAGTTCTCAATCCACGTCAGCACACTACCCCCAATCCCATGTGCTTTAACTTTGCACATTAATCTCCTGTGTGGGACCTTGTCGAAAGCCTTCTGAAAGTCCAAATATACCACATCAACTGGTACTCCTTTGTCCACTTTATTGGAAACATCCTCAAAAAATTCCAGAAGATTTGTCAAGCATGATCTCCCTTTTACAAATCCATGCTGACTTGGACCTATCATGTCACCATTTTCCAAATGCGCTGCTATGACATCCTTAATAATTGATTCCATCATTTTACCCACTACTGAGGTCAGGCTGACCGGTCTATAATTCCCTGCTTTCTCTCTCCCTCCTTTTTTAAAAAGTGGGGTTACATTGGCTACCCTCCACTCGATAGGAACTGATCCAGAGTCAATGGAATGTTGGAAAATGACTGTCAATGCATCCGCTATTTCCAAGGCCACCTCCTTAAGTACTCTGGGATGCAGTCCATCAGGCCCTGGGGATTTATCGGCCTTCAATCCCATCAATTTCCCCAACACAATTTCCCAACTAATAAAGATTTCCCTCAGTTCCTCCTCCTTAATAGACCCTCTGACCACTTTTATATCCGGAAGGTTGTTTGTGTCCTCCTTAGTGAATACTGAACCAAAGTACTTGTTCAATTGGTCTGCCATTTCTTTGTTCCCCGTTATGACTTCCCCTGATTCTGACTGCAGGGGACCTACGTTTGTCTTTACTAACCTCTTTCTCTTTACATACCTATAGAAACTTTTGCAATCCGCCTTAATGTTCCCTGCAAGCTTCTTCTCGTACTCCATTTTCCCTACCCTAATCAAACCCTTTGTCCTCCTCTGCTGAGTTCTAAATTTCTCCCAGTCCCCAGGTTCGCTGCTATTTCTGGCCAATTTGTATGCCACTTCCTTGGCTTTAATATTATCCCTGATTTCCCTAGATAGCCACGGTTGAGCCACCTTCCCTTTTTTATTTTTACGCCAGACAGGAATGTACAATTGTTGTAATTCATCCATGCGTTCTCTAAATGTCTGCCATTGCCCATCCACAGTCAACCCCTTAAGTATCATTAGCCAATCTATCTTAGCCAATTCATGCCTCATACCTTCAAAGTTACCCTTCTTTAAGTTCTGGACCATGGTCTCTGAATTAACTGTTTCATTCTCCATCCTAATGCAGAATTCCACCATATTATGGTCACTCTTCCCCAAGGGGCCTCGCACAATGAGATTGCTAATTAATCCTCTCTCATTACACAACACCCAGTCTAAGATGGCCTCCCCCCTAGTTGGTTCCTCGACATATTGGTCTAGAAAACCATCCCTTATGCATTCCAGGAAATCCTCCTCCACCGTATTGCTTCCAGTTTGGCTAGCCCAATCTATGTGCATATTAAAGTCACCCATTATAACTGCTGCACCTTTATTGCATGCACTCCTAATTTCCTGTTTGATGCCCTCCCCAACATCACTACTACTGTTTGGAGGTCTGTACACAACTCCCACTAACGATTTTTGCCCTTTAGTGTTCTGCAGCTCTACCCATATAGATTCCACATCATCCAAGCTAATGTCTTTCCTAGCTATTGCATTAATCTCCTCTTTAACCAGCAATGCTACCCCACCTCCTTTTCCTTTTATTCTATCCTTCCTGAATGTTGAATACCCCTGGATGTTGAGTTCCCAGCCCTGATCATCCTGGAGCCACGTCTCCGTAATCCCAATCACATCATATTTGTTAACATCTATTTGCACAATTAATTCATCCACCTTATTGCGGATACTCCTTGCATTAAGACACAAAGCCTTCAGGCTTGCTTTTTTAACACCCTTTGTCCTTTTAGAATTTTGCTGTACAGTGGCCCTTTTTGTTCTTTGCCTTGGGTTTCTCTGCCCTCCACTTTTCCTCATCTCCTTTCTGTCTTTTGCTTTTGCCTCCTTTTTGTCTCCCTCTGTCTCCCTGTATAGGTTCCCATCCCCCTGCAATATTAGTTTAACTCCTCCCCAACAGCACTAGCAAACACTCCCCCTAGGACATTGGTTCCGGACCTGCCCAGGTGCAGACCGTCCGGTTTGTACTGGTCCCACCTCCCCCAGAACCGGTTCCAATGCCCCAAGAATTTGAATCCCTCCCTGCTGCACCACTGCTCAAGCCATGTATTCATCTGCGCTATCCTGCGATTCCTACTCTGACTAGCACGTGGCACTGGTAGCAATCCCGAGATTACTACTTTTGAGGTCCTACTTTTTAATTTAGCTCCTAGCTCCTTAAATTCTTTTCGTAGGACCTCATCCCTTTTTTTACCTATGTCGTTGGTACCAATGTGCACCACGACAACTGGCTGTTCTCCCTCCCATTTCAGAATGTCCTGCACCCGCTCCGAGACATCCTTGACCCTTATATATTTCCTGGTGCTGACTCTCACTGGGGTACAGTTCCTGAAGGTGCTGACTCTCACTGGGTACAGACCATACGAACATACGAATAATGACAGACAGGTAAAGACCATCTGGTCCATCAAGCCTGTCCCGCACAATTGAAATACCTTGTGTATCACAACTTATACACTGCACCCCACCTGAAACCCTGTGACCATGTGATCTCCTGGGAGAGGCAAAAAAACAGATGATAAAACCCAGGTCAATTTGGGGGGAAAAATCGGGGAAATTCCTCTCCGACTCATCTAGGCGATCGAAGCTAGTCCAAGTGATCACTCTGACCATTAAATTCCCTGCAGTACCTACCTTCTGTAAGACTTCATCTCCACTGCAGCCAGAAACAAATCCAATTTTGCTTGAAGGAGTTCAGTGAATCTGCATCCACCACATGAGAGGGCAGCTTGTTCCAGAGGGTCTACTATTCTCTGTGAAAAGATGCTGATTCTCACTGAGGTTTGTTCCTGAAGGTGCTGACTCTGTGGGGTACAGTTCCTGAAGCTGTTGACTCTCACTGGGGTGTAGTTCCTGAAGGTGCTGACGCTCACTGGGGTACATAAGAACATAAGAAATAGGAGCAGGAGTAGGCCATATGGCCTCTTGAGCCTGCTCCGCCATTTAATGCGATCATGGCTGATCCGATCATGGACTCCGGTCCAATTCCCTGCCTGCTCCCCATAACATAGAAACATAGAAAATAGGTGCAGGAGTAGGCCATTCGGCCCTTCGAGCCTGCACCACCATTCAATATGATCATGGTTGATCATGTACTTCAGTACCCCATTCCTGTTTTCTCTCCATACCCCTTGATCCCTTTAGCCATAAGGGCCACATCTAACTCCTCTGTAAACCTTCTCTGAACTGCCTCCTAAGCAAGTATATCCTTTCTTAAATATGGAAACCAAAACTGTACGCAGTATTCCAGGTGTGGTCTCACCAATACGCTGTATGACTGTAACAAGACTTCCCTGTTTTTATACTTCACTCCATTTTCAATAAAGGCCAAGATTCCATTGGCTTTCCTGATCACTTGCTGTACCTGCATACTAACCTTTTGTGTTTCATGCACCAGGTCCCGCTGTACTGCAGCACTTTGCAATTTTTCTCCATTTAAATAATAACTTGCTCTTCGATTTTTTTTTCTGTCAAAGTGCATAACCTCACACTTTCCAACATTATACTCCATCTGCCAACTTTTTGCCCAGTCACTTAGCCTGTCTATGTCCTTTTGCAGTTTTTTTGTGTCCTCCTCAAACATTGCTTTTCCTCCCATCTTTGTATCGTTTGCAAACTTGGCTACGTTACACTCGGTCCCTGCATCTAAGTCGTTAATATAGATTATAAATAGTTGAGGTCCCAGCACTCATCCCTGCGGCACCCACTAGTTACTGATTGCCAACCCGAGAATGAGCCATTTAGCCCGACTCTCTGTTTTCTGTTAGTTAGCCAATCCTCTATCCATGCTAATATATTACCCTCAACCCTGTGAACTTTTATCTTGTGCAGTAACCTTTTATATGGCACCTTGTCAAATACCTTCTGGAAGTCCAAATACACCACATCCACTGGTTCCCCTTTATCCACCCTGTTCATTACATCCTCAAAGAATTCCAGCAAATTTGTCAAACATGACCACTCTTGAAGCTGCTGACTCTCCCCGGGGAACAGTTCCTGAAGGAGATCACTCTGGCCATTAAATTCTCTGCAGTACCTACCTTCTGTAAGCGTTAATCTCCGCCATAGCCAGAAACAAATCCAGCTTTTGCTTGAAGGAGTTCAGTGAATCTGCATCCACCACATGAGAGGGCAGCTTGTTCCAGAGGTCTATTATTTTCTGAAAAGAACCACGCCTTGACATCTAACCTAGATCTAGCCTTATACAACTTAAATTTGTGTCCCCTAATCCTGCCGAACCATTTTAGTTGAAATAAACGGACAGCTGTCTATTCCCTTCATTATCTTATAAACCTCAATCATATCCACCCTAAGACTACGCTGCTCTAAGGTAAAGCGTCCCAACTCTTTCAACCTATCTTGATAACTAAGATGCTTTAGTCTTGAAATTAGTCTAGTGGCCCTCTTCTGCACCCTTTCCAGAGCCTCAATATCATCCACCATGTGAGCAGACCAAAACTGGGCAAAGTATTCCAATTGCGGCCTGACTTCAGGTCTTGTACAAGGACAAAACAGTACGCCTCGTCTTATACTCAGTTGTCCTATGGATACAGCCCAACACTCTATTTGCACTAGCTATCACTGCACGGCATTGCTTGTGTACCTTTAAGGATGTATGCACTAGAATGCCCAAATCTCTTTCTATCTCCATCATCTTTCTGCCTTTCCCTGAAAGGTGTATGAATGTTGAGCATTTGCCCTGGCCACATGCATAACAGTGCACTTATCGAAGTTATACATAATTTTCTAGTCGTGAGCCCAGTCTCCCAACACATTAAAATCTGCCTGAATCAGATGTACCTCTTCTACAGTTCTAGCACTCACACAGATCTTGCTGTCATCTGCAAATTTTCAAATTGTGCCGCCAACCCCTGAATCCAGATCATTAATAAAAATAATAAAAAGCAACGGTCCCAACACTGATCTCTGCGGGACACCACTGGTGACCTGTCTCCAAACAGATCCAAATCCATCTATAATTACTCTTTGCCTGTGTCCTGCCAGCCAGTTCTGTATCCAGATCAATATATTTCCACTAATACCAGAGGCTCCGATCTTATAGAGAGGCCTCTTGTGCGGTACCTTGTCAAAATTTCTTGGAAATCTAAGTAGACAATGTCTACTGGGCTTCCCTCATCCATCAACTTCGTAATTTCTTCAAAAAATACAATTAGATTTGTGAGACATGACCTCTTTTTTTTATGAAGCCATGTTGGGTGTCCCGAATATGTCCCACCTTATCCAAGTACTCATATATTGCATCCCTTAAGATTCCTTCAAGCATCTTCCCTATTACTGATGTTAAACTGATGGGCCTATAGTTACCTGGGTCTGCCTTGTCACCTTTTTTAAAAATGGGAACTGCATTAGCCTCCTTCCAATCTGTAGGAACCATTCTAGAGTGCAGTGAGCTATTAAAAATATAGGCCAGAGGCTCGCACAGCACATGTCCCATCTCCCAGAGGATCCTCGGGTGGATATTGTCTGGCCCTGTTGCTCTATCTATTTTTAAATTTTTAATTATTTCTAAAACAATATGCTTATCTATGTTAATGTTACTCATAGTAAAACTAGTATCATTAACATCTAATATTTGAGCATCATCTTCAAGGGTGAATACTGATGCAAAGTACTCATTTAATATTTCCGCCATACTCAGTGAGTCACCTGTCCTCGAGCTCCCTTCAGTGGCCCAATACAGTCTTTGATAGTTCTCTGACTCTTCACATAACGAAAAAAGCTCTTCCTATTACTGCCACAGTTGACTGCAATCCTTTTTTCCATTAGTCTTTTTGCTGTTCTAATAGCAGCCTTAGTTTTCTTTAGTTCTTTGTATTCGACCCTATTTATTTGAGTGTTAAATTTCTTTAATTTATAGAAACATTTCTGTTTACATCTTATTTGTCTTTGTAGTCAACCACCTTGGCTTTTTCTTATCACATTTCCTTCTTTTGATTTTGGGTACATGTTTACCACATTTTTAATCTGATTCTTAAAAACCTTCCATTTATATTCAACATCGGTCGCATCACCACCGAGGAGGGTTAGCCAATTTACCTGTTCCAAATCATCTGCCATTTCGGAGAAGTTTGCCCTTCTGAAATCCGGTACGAGTTACAGGTTCTCAGTAACTTTAGTTCTACTAGCCAGTTGGAACCGTATAATGTTGTGATCATTGTTGCCCAGATGTTCCCCCACATGGAGGCCTAATATGAGGTCAGGCTCACTACTAAACACCAGATCCAATATATGATTTTCCCTAGTTACTTCATTAACACATTGAGTCAGGAAACAGTCCTGTATATTTTCAATACATTTTTCAGCTGCACTTCCCACCACAACAGGTAAACCATCATTCCACTGAATGCCAGGAAAATTAAAATCGCCCACCAGACAAATGTGGC
Source organism: Pristiophorus japonicus (assembly GCF_044704955.1). Lineage (NCBI taxonomy): Eukaryota > Metazoa > Chordata > Chondrichthyes > Pristiophoridae > Pristiophorus > Pristiophorus japonicus. The sequence goes on along the minus strand of NC_091979.1, from coordinate 220,452,815 downwards.
ATTTTATATTAAAAACATCAGTGATCTATTTCCATAACAATTCATTACGTTCAAGTGTCTGACCTGGGGGCCTTGAACAATTACCAATAATTAATCCCTGCCCATGAGCTTGGTCCACTTGAACTCAGATAGCTTCAACTGAGCCTGATGAGGCAATATCAAGTTTCTCTCTAGCTGTTAGATTCTCACATAAAAATAGCAACCCTACCTCCTCTTTGACCTACACGATCCTTTCTGAAACCCTTGTAGCACTTTAGGTGAATTTCTGTGCTATCATTGTCATCTAGCCATGTCTCAGAAATAACAATATGTCAAAATTCTGCATCACAACATAGGGTTGCAAGTCTAACAAATTTGCTTCTTGCATTTACATAAAAACAATTTAAAGGTCTCCCATCCAGTTTCTTAAAGTTTTTAATTCTTATTTCCTTCCGACCTGCTTCATCTTAATGCTTAGCATATATGTAGTTATCACTAACTTTGAACTGATCTGCACAATCCCCATTCTGACTTAGTTTCCTGAAGGTGCTGACTTTCACTGGGGTACAGATCCTGAAGGTACTGATTCTCACTGGGGTACATTTCCTGAAGGTGCTGACTCTGTGGGATACAGCTCCTGAAGTTGCTCACTTTGTGCGGTTCATTTCCTGAAGGTGCTGACTCTGAGGTACAGTTTATGAAGGTACTGCCGCTCACTGAGGTTACAGTTTGAGAAGCTACTGGGGAACAGTTCCTGAAGGTGCTAACTCATTGAGATACAGTTCCCGAAGGTACTGACTTTCACTGGGGTACAGTTTGAGAAGCTGCTGATTCTCCCCGGGGAACAGTTAGTTCCTGAAGGTGCTGACTCTCTCTGAGGTACAGTTCCCGAAGGTACTGACTTTCACTGGGGTACAATTCAAGAAGCTGCTGACTCTCACTGGGGCACAGATTCTGAAGGTACTGACTCTCACTGGTTTACAGTACCTGAAGGTGCTGACGCTCTCTGGGGATCATTTCCTGAAGGTGCTGACTCTCATTGGGGTTCATTTCCTGAAGGTGCTGATTCTCTGGTGTACAGATCCTGAGGTGCTGAATCTCACTAAGGTACAGCACCTGAAGGTACTGACTCTCAGAGGTACAACTCCTGAAGGTGCTGACTCACTCGTTTACAGTTTCGGAAGGTACTGATTCACTGGGGTACAGTTTCTGAAAGTGCTGACTCTCTCTCTGGGGTACACCTGCTGAAGGTGCTGAATGTGCAGAAAGAGGATTACAAGCGCAGGACAGTTAGGTTTGATTTCTACTGTGGGAACTGAAATGTAACTAACCTAAAGCGTCAGCTTATGTGGCAAGTTATTTAAGATAAGTCAGGTGCATTAGTGGGAAATGGTGATTGGTGCAGCAGTCTGCGACCTTGGCTAGGTCACCGATCTTTGGGTTCACACAATCTAGGGAACCTATTCTACATGTAGACCATCACAGCAGGACCATCCCATCTTGATCCTGTTATGTCTTGCATAAAGAATCTGACCAGATACTGTGAGCTCAAAGTAACGTGTGACCATAGTCCTTTATTCAGGTCTCCAGAGTGCCTCTCCAGCCTGTGAGGCCTCCTTATGTACAGGTGCTCCCAAGGGATTGTGGGATCCCTTGGGACTCCAGGGGATGAGCCCTCTGGTGGTTAAACAAGCTATTTACAGGTTTACATATATAACAAGACTCCCCCCTCTCCCCTCCCCCCCCAAAAAGTCAATAGTGTAACTATTTACAATGTGAGTCGATCTGGGGCCTTCCTTTCCCTGGCTGATTGTCTCGGTGCAAATGCTGGTTTTGGTGAGTCATTTGTTGGGCCCTCGCTGGGCTGTTGCGCAGCTGGCCTTGCCGGGCTGCTGGGTGTGGTGAGTCCTGCTGGGCTGTTGCAGGTGATGGGTTCTGCTTCGTGGTCAACCGCTGGGTCGGTTGCCACTGGTGTGTGTGTTGGAGGGTTGAAAAAGGTAGAGTTTATTGTGGGTTGTTCTGGGTAGTCCGTAAATCTGAGTTTGGTTTGGTCCAAGTGTTTCCTGCCGGTGAGTCCATTTGAAAGTTTGACCTGAAACACCCTACTCCCCTCTTTGGCCACAACAGTGCCGGGAAGCCACTTGGGAACTTGTCCATAGTTTAACACAAATACAGGATCATTAATCTCGATTTTGCATGATACATTTGCGCGATCATGATGTGTATTCTGTTGAAGCTGCCTGCTCTCTACCCGTTCGTGTAGATCAGGGTGGACTCATGAGAGCCTTGTCTTTAAGTGCCCTTTTCATGAGCAGTTCAGGGGGGAGCCCCAGTGAGCGAGTGGGGTCTTGTGTGGTAACTAAGCAGGACTCAGGATAGGCAAGTCTGCAGTGAGCCTTCAGTTACCCTCTTCAAGCTCTGCTTAATTGTTTGCACTGCTCACTCTGCCTGACCATTGGACACTGGTTTGAACGGGGCAGAAGTGACATGTTTGATCCTATTGCGGGTCATGAACTCTTTGAACTCGGCACTGGTGAAGCACGGCCCATTGTCACTCACAAGGACATCGGGCAGGCCGTGTGTGGCAAACATGGCCCGCAGGCTTTCAATGGTGGCAGCGGATGTGTTGCCGACATTATCTCACATTTAATCCATTTGGAGTACGCATCTACAACCACAAGAAACATTTTTCCCAAGAATGGGCCTGTGTAGTCGACATGGACCCTGGTCCACGGTTTGGAGGGCCAGGACCATAAACCTAGTGGCGCCTCCCTGGTGCATTGCTTAACTGTGAACATGTGTTACATTTGTGCACGTAGGACTCTACGTCCGCATCGATACCGGGCCACCACACGTGGGATCTGGCTATCGCTTTCATCATTACAGTGCCTGGGTGGATACTGTGGAGGTCACTAAGTGTCCCTGCCCTTTTTTTGGCACCATTACCCAATTACCCCATAAGAGGTAGTCTGCCTGTATGGACATTTCATCTCTGCGCGCTGCTACGGCTTTATTTCTTCCTGGATCTCTAACGGGACACTAGACCAACTCTCGTCGAGCACACAGTTTTTTTACTAAGGACAGTAAGGGGTCCTGGCACGTCCAGGATCTAACTTGTCGGTGGGTAACAGGTGATTGCTCACTCTCGAATGTTTCCATTACCATAACTAAATCTGAGGGCTGTGCCATCTCCACCCCTGTGGTGGACAATAGCAGCCTACTGAGAGCATCGGCACAGTTTTCTGTGCCTAGCCTATGGCGGATGGCGTAGTTGTATGCGGACAACGTGAGCGCCCATCTCTGGATGCGGGCTGATGCATTCATATTTATCCCCTTACTTTCAGAAAAGAGGGATATAAGTGGCTTATGGTCAGTTTCCAATTCAAATTTGAGCCCAAACAGATATTGATGCATTTTCTTTACCCCATAAACACACACTAATACTTTTTCGATCATGCTGTAGGCCCTCTCAGCCTTAGACAGACTTCTGGATGCATAAGTGTTAGATCTCTTAATTTCTAATGAAATACGAACTCCGGTTGTAGTTTTAATGTAACTTTATTTTGGCAGCAGCAACAAGCTTCTGGCTTTAAGCCAGGCCTTTGTCCTTCTGAGACCACATGGTCAAAATGGCTGTACTTATACCTGTTTCAATTTACAGAAAAGAGCTCGCCTTCTTTGACCTTATTGGCTCATTTGATAGTCTTTTAACCTTTAATTGGCTCGCTACCCAAAGGTCCTAAAATGTCAAGTTGATTGATGACTTAATGCAATGTGCTCAGTCGCACGTAGACATGGGAGTCTGTGTTTTCTCAACCTGTCTAAATGCAGCCTGTTTGAATTCTCTATCAATCCCCCCTTTGATTCTTTCACAAACTGAATCATAAAACATCAGGTATCACTGGTGGAACATTCTACAAAATAATTTCATACATGTTAATAGAGTTTCCTCCTAAAATTTGTTGATGTGTTTCGCCATATGTCCGGACTAGTAGCTTCCACACAAATTTACACAAGCCCGAGTTCCATCGTGGCCACAATGGAAGTCTGGTTTTAGTAGTTTAATTAACCTTATTCCAATTTAATCCAAATCACTATCTTAATTCAACCAGTAAACAACCTTCCCTTTAGCATAACATACCCCTGTGCCACGTACAGACGGTCTGCTGGGACCTCACATGTGGGACAGCAGCTACAGCCGCCTGGTTGCAACAACATTTAATCAACATAAACGAACAGTATAAAAGTAAAATAATTACAATGAATAGAATTAAACCTTCCACCAATGAAGTTCCTATTGAACCTAGCCATTCAGTGACTCCGCTCCACAAAGTGAATGATGGGGGTTGCTTAAGTTTTTCTACCTCCTTTTGGATATGCTCCGCTAAGTAGGTAATTTCTTCGGAGCTATCTGGGATATATGTGCAACACTCAGTTCCGAGTAGGGCGCAAGTACCTCCCTTTTCAGCCAGGATGTAATCAAGGGCCAGTTTATTCTGTAGGGCTACTGTGTCGATTGCTACCATTTCTGCATTGATTTTAACTAGGGCCTCTGAGGTATCATTGGCTACCCATTCCACAACGGATGCCATGTTAATGGATTCCCTTGCCAGTCTGGCGGTCCCATACCTGGGGATCAGAATGGCAAAGAACCTCTCTGTTTCTGTGATAGCTCTCTTAGGACGTTGTAAATGTTCCGACAGTGACTTTATATGATACATATAAGGTACAATGTAGGCTAAATAGCAGGATCCCGTCCAATTCTGGGGCAGCCAAGGATAGGCCTTGTGGCCACACACCCAATAGGTGCCATTATAGGCAATGAAGGTTAGCTGTTTCTTTGTCAGCAACACTCTGGGGCCTGTCCAGGCTTTTCCATCTGTTTTATTCAGAATCCCCGTTACGTTAAAAATTCCCACATCGGCCCAGTTTGGACGGTTCCGTGGCTTGATTATATTATAATTCCGGGAGCAGTTACTATACCCCATATTTTGGCCTCCTTTGATGTTTCTAATCAGACATACCGATTCCCCCGGTCTTCCTATTCCCGTTGTATTAGTGATAACAAAAAATGGGGACCGTTTGGAGTTATTGTAGCATGGTTGGTACCCCCCTTCAAAGGTAGTCAGATTGTAACCTGCTGACTTCCATTTACGTGCCCAGTTTTCCATATCCTGAAATGCCTTGCCTGTTTTGTTTTGATTAATTATCCACTCAGCCATTTCCGAGATATTCAAGGGAACTGGCCTCAAGGGAATCCCTCCCTTTGAGTGAATAGGAATATGCGCACATACCCAACAACTAGAAATGTTATCTTGTTTGGCATAAATGTATGACATATATAAAAAGGTATTTACATGTAATTCCCTTGGTATTCTACTATTTCCCTTTGGTGCAGAGGTTCGGCTAGTAAGAAGTAGGCCTATGCCTAGAATACCTACAGTCAGTAATACAGTAAATTTATACATTTTGGCAAAAAGTAATTGTCCTTATTAGATTTCAGCTTCAATTATAGGTGCTCGTTTAACGTGTGAAGCGTGGATCCAGGCTTTCTTTCCTTGGACTTTAATAGCTGCCTGGGTGGTCAATAACACTTGATAAGGTCCCTCCCACTTGGCATCCAAAGGTTCTTTATGCAACTTTTTCACATACACCTAGACTCCCGGGATGATGTCGTGTTCTCCTTCGGGTAGATTACCCCAAGCTGCCGATACCTGTTGGGAAACAGAACTAATAGCATTGGTTAGGTTCTGACAGTATGATAACAAAGTGTCACTCATTAAGTGAACATCAGCTTTCCTTAAATCAATAGTTCCTGGCAGCGACATGGGTCTTCCTGTTATAATTTCAAATGGGCTTAGACCTGTAGTTCTGTTCGGGGTTGCCCTAATGCTACATAGCACTATTGGTAATGCCTGGGCCCATGGTGTTCCTTCTTGGTGATATTTGGCAAGCCGTTCGATTCATTCTCTCTACTTGTCCTGATGATTGTGGATGATAAGGACAGTGTAAATCCCACGTAATGTTCAGTAACCTACAGACTTCTTGGCAGACAGCACCTGTGAAGTGTGTTCCCTGATCTGAGTCAATGCTACTCGGGACTCCCCATCGGGGAATGTAATCCTTACACAAGACCTTTGCAGTGTGATTGGTTGTGGCTCTTTTAGTTGGGACAGCTTCTACCCATCTAGAGAATCTGTCGACCATGACAAGAATGTTAGTGTATCCTTGGCATGCAGGAAGAGATATATAATCAACCTGCAGATGCTGGAATGGTCCGACAGGGGCAGGGGGCCTCAGTTGGGGCATTACCATGATGGGTCCAGAATTATTTTTCTGGCAGACCACACATTTTTTAAATCCCCAACCCCACCAGCTTTTCTGGAACCGTGCCGTCATCTGTTGTGAGGCCAAGTGTCCCCACGAGTGGATCTGTTGGGCTAAAAAAGGCATAAGCGCTTGTGGCACGACTGGCTTGTCGGTCAGACGCCATCTTCACATAGCTTAATTCCTGCCTCAATCCATGTCCATTTTTCCTCTCTGGAGCACTCGCCTTGCATTGTTTGAAGGTCTCGTGTCAGAGTCCTGAGTGCTTTCAATCTGCACATCTGTGTTGGTTCTTCTGGGGGAACGCCTTGTGAGGCGGCATCTTTAGCTGCCTGGTCGGCTAGGGCATTTCCCTGAGCTTCTGTGGTATTTTCCTTGGTATGGGCCTTACACTTCAGGATGGACACTTCCTGAGGTAATTGTATGGCCTCCAGTAAGTCTCGGACTTCTTTTCCATTTCGGATAGGTGTACCAGCAGCAGTGAGGAATCCTCTTTTCTGCCATAACAGACCAAAGTCGTGAGCGACTCCAAAAGCATAACGCGAATCTGTGTAGACATTAGCTGTCTGTCCTTCTGCTATTCGACATGCTTCTGACAGGGCCCGTAACTCGGCCTGTTGTGCTGATGTTCCTGAGGGTAAACATCCTTTTGCCACTACCTCATATAAGGTTGTAACTGCCCATCCTGCTTTTCTGGTACCATTGTCAACAAAGGAGGAACCATCTGTAAACAGGATGAGGTCTGGGTTGTGCAGAGGCTCCTCTGCTGCTAAGGCTGCTTCTTCTGTTTCTTTTAAAATCTCCACGCAGTCATGCTCTTCACATTCTCCCCCCTCTTGCTGCCTCAATTCTAACATCGGGAGCATAGTTGCGGGATTAACCGGGCTGGCCCGGACGATATGGAGATTAGGAGCTTCCAAAACTGCTGTCCAGCGGGTCCATCTAGCTGCCGTCACCTGAGACATTCTATTCATAGACAGCAAAGCGTATACGGTGTGGGGACACTTGAGAATCAGCTTTTGGTCGAGGACTAGACCCGCAGTGATCATTACCGCTCGACATGTAGCTTCCATGGCTCTTGGGCAACTTCCCCAACCTAGGGCTACCGCATCCAGTTTTGCCGAATAATAGCCAATAGGTCTTTGCCGATCCCCATGTTCTTGTGCCAGTATAGCTGTCGTGTATCCTTCTTTCTCATGGACAAACAGGGTAAATGGCTTACCACTGTCGGGGATTCCCAGAGCCGGTGCCGAACACACAGCCTTTTTCAAACTCAGGAAGGCCTCTTGCTGTTAGTGAGGGTGATGGCTTCTTTAGAGGCACGTTTCCCCTTTAAAATATCATTCAGTGACTGAGCAAGCTGTATGAAGGAGTCAATCCAATTTCTGTTAAAGTTACACAATCTCAAAAAAGACCTTAGTTCCTGAATAGTGGTGGGTTTTTTAGCAGCCCGAATGGCTGCAGTTCTATCCTGGGTAAGTTCTCTCTTTCCTTGTGAAATCTTTTGTCCCAGGTATACAACCTCTTCTTGGGATATTTGTGCTTTGTCGATGCTGGCTTTATGTCCTTTCAGCCAAAGGTGGTCCTGTAAAGCTCGTAAATCTTGTTCATGCTGTTCTTCCGTGTTTGAAGCTAGCAGGATATCGTCTACATATTGGATGACTGTGGATGACAGGGGAGGTAATTCTCGCAAATGGCTTTGTAAAGCCATGTGAAATACCATAGGGCTGTTGTGGAAGCCCTGCGGTAACCGGATCCAAGTATACTGTTGTCCTTGGACCGTGAAAGCAAACCACTGTCGAACCTCCGGCACCAGAGGCACCGACCAAAATCCGTTGGCTATATCTATAACCGAGAAATATTTATGTTCTGGTTTGAGGGCATTAAGAATGGTGGCGTGATCTGCGACCAAAGGAGTTTTTTGATCAATACACTGGTTAGCTTTCCTATAATCGACAGTCAAACGCCAAGTCTCATTAGATTTCTGTACCGGCCACACGGGGCTATTGGAGGAGCTATGTGTTTTAATAAGCACCCCTTGTTTCTCCAATTGCTGAATAACCGGTAAGATTCCCACGATAGCAGTTGGATTGATGGGATACTGTTTAGTGCATGGAGGCTTGGTCCCAGTAAATGACGCAGGCTCCATCTGGAGTAGGCCACAATCGTTCTTATCTTTAGCCTATATCGGGTGTTCCTTCAATTCTTCTTTCTTCAAAGTTCTAATTGACGATGTCACCCGACCATTCTTGAAATGCAACGATGAATCTATTTGGATTAGAACGTCCATTCCCAAAAGGGGTTGATCTACTGGGCCTATCCAGACCGGCGTGGTTAGTTCATGTGGACCCAGCCCTATAAGTACCGGTCTTTTAATTTCCATTTTATGGCCCCCAACTCCATAGACTGTACGTGCCCTACCATCCAACGACAAAAAGTCTCCATATTGTAGGGGTAAGCATGTTAATTCCGCCCCTGTGTCTAAAAGACAGTCCATATTCTTATCGCCCACCCTCACAGTTATATATAGCCCATCTCCCCTTTGTTGTGTTAGTGCGAGGAGGGGGGCCAGAGTGGGCTCTAATCGTTTTTTTGCTATCCCAAGTAACTCCTTCTGTTGTTGTATTGTCAGTCGCTTAAATGCTTCTATGAGGTCGTTATCTTGTGACAAGCCTGGTTTGTTGGCTGAATTGTAACCCTTACTGCGTCCTCTTCCCCGGCCTTGACCTTTCTGTTTTGCCCTGCACGTCTTGGCCCAGTGACCTTCTTTCCCACAATAATGACATTTTCCGGGTAATTTTCCTAATAACTGTATCGGAATCCTGGGATTTCCATCCCATAGCCTGTACAGCTCGGACTTTAGCTCCCATATCCCGATCTAATTGGTTACATCGATCCACCAATGCTGCAAAGGTAGTTCCTCTACCTTCCCAGACCGGTAACCCTACCTTAAGCATTTTGGGCAGTTCTGGCTTTAGACCTGCCACGAAAGCTGCTTTCAGGGGTCCAAACACTTGTTCATCCATTTCCTCATCCGTATTATTCATACCCGAATGTTCTAGCCACGTGCATCTAAACCGTTCGTCATACTCCAGGACCTCCTCTGTTCCTTTCTGTTGGCAGACTGCAATTTTTCCCAAGTCTGTCTTAGCTGGACTGAAGGCTTGCAGCCAGTGTTTAATCGCATCCCACCCTGCGTTTAATTCTTGCTCATCCTGCCCCAAAGCTTCTTCTACCTTGTCGTGCAATTTTCTTCCCTGTGTTTTTGGCACCATTATGGTCAAAATTTGTACTCCGTCCCAGGGATGAAGTTGATATATATTTCTTAAGCGGTCCAATTGGGTCCCACATTTTCACTCCCCCTTTCTTTGTATTGGGCAATTCCTTGGACCATTTATCAATTTTCTTTGGATCTGCCGGATCATGAAATAAGTATTCTGCATAAACCCTTTTCCTCGTTTTTTTTGGTTCCGCCCTCATCCGCAGTCTCTTCTGATTTGACTGCAACTCGTCTTTTTTTAAATGGGGCAAAGCGCACCCCTAATTCTTCATCCTCCGACCCTGTATCGTCATAGGATTCAGAATCTGTATCTATTCCTTGGTCGTGTCTTCGGGTTTGCGCTTTTAATTTATCCAAACATGGGTACCCTGGGAATTGACCGATACATTTTCCTTTTCCTATTACTGTCTCTTGACCTAATGATTTTTTCCATTCTTTAATTTCACCTTTAAGATCTTTAACTTCCGCTTCCGACTTTTCAAGTTCAAGTTTTTTCTGTCGGAGCTGTTCACAAACAGCTTGCAGTTGGTCCTTTGTACTGGTCAGTTCTCGATCATTTTGGGAACGCATTATAATTTCATTCCGTTTTCGGATCTTTCCCATAACGGCTAGGGACCATCTAGTTCATTGTTTATTTTTCATATGGGTCGTTTTGCCCCAGACCCTTTTAATCTCGTCCAAGGATCATTGTCCTTTGGAGGTTCTGTACTTTTGTTCGATCTTAATACAGGTTTTAGATAAGTTGAATTGTTGCTCTATGTATTCTTTCAACTGTTGGAGGATTTCATCTATTGAAACCTCAGATGGTGCCTGCCCGCCTTTAACAGTTGTAGGCAATTCTTTGCTCTTATCTCCTGCTGCCATAATACTGATTTCTTTACTGGGGTCTCGAGTCGTAGGCTTTCCAGCCGATCAGTGGGTCGGTGATTAATTAACTAACACACCGCCGAAGTTAGACGTCTATGGGACCTCGAGCCGACTACCAACCGGAGGGTTCGCAAACCGGAGGCTTTCGGAATTGCGTAGGAGGAGAGGCGAATTTAGACTTTTGACCGAGGACATTTATAAAGCGGAGTCCTTACCTCAGTTTGTAGGTCCGATGTCCAAAATTCAGTTTCTTTCCTCAGCGATCCTGTTCGTGACACCAAAATTGTTAGATCTCTTAATTTCCAATGAAATACGAACTCCGGCTGTAGTTTTAATGTAACTTTATTTTGGCAGCAGCAACAAGCTTCTGGCTTTAAGCCAGGCCTTTGTCCTTCTGAGACCACATGGTCAAAATGGCTGTACTTATACCTGTTTCAATTTACAGAAAAGAACTCGCCTTCTTTGACCTTATTGGCTCATTTGATAGTCTTTTAACCTTTAATTGGCTCGCTACCCAAAGGTCCTAAAATGTCAAGTTGATTGATGACTTAATGCAATGTGCTCAGTCGCACATAGACATAGGAGTCTGTGTTTTCTCAACCTGTCTAAATGCAGCCTGTTTGAATTCTCTATCAATAAGCAACTGGTTGCAATTTCCCAGATTCATTAGCTTGTTGCAATACACACCTGACACCGTATGACGACGCATCACATGCTAGTACCAAACACTTACATGGATCGTACAACACAAGCAATTTGTTCGAGCATAAGTTTTCTACCTTTCTCAAAGGCATTTTCTTGGCTCTTACCCCATACCCATTCATCTCCTTTACTCAGTAAAGAATGCAGCGGTTCTAACAGTATGCTAAGACCCGGTAAGAAGTTACCAAAGTAATTCAGGAGTCCTAGAAACGACCGTAGCTCTGTCACGTTCTGTGGTTTCGATACGTTCTTGATTGCCTCCGTCTTCGAATCGGTGGGCCTGATGTCGTCCGCCGCAATTTTTCTCCCCAGGAACTCCACTTCAGGCGCCAGGAAAACGCACTTCGAGCGTTTTAACCTGAGTCCCACATGATTAAGTTGACTAAGAACCTCCTTCAGGTTCTGCAGGTGCTCGACGGTGTCTCAACCTGTGAACAAGATGTCGTCCTGGAAGACCACGGTGCGTGGGACTGACTTCAGCAAGCTTTCCATGTTCCTCTGGAATATCGCCGCGGCTGATCGAATCCCAAACGGGCATCTGTTGTAAATGAAGAGACCTTTGCGCGTGTTGATGCAGGTGAGGCCCTTCGATGATTCCTCCAGCTCCTACGTCATGTAGGCCGAGGTCAAGTCTAGCTTCGTGAACGTTTTTCCTCCCGTTAGTGTCGCAGATAGGTCGTCTGCCTTTGGTAGCGGGTATTGATCCTGCAGGGAGAAACGATTGATAGTTACTTTGTAATCACCACAGATTCTGACGCTGATGTCTTCCTTGAGGACTCGAACAATCGGACTGGCCCACTCGTTGAATTCAATCGGCGAAATGATGCCCTCTAATTGCAGCTGGTCCAGCTCGATCTCCATCCTCTCTCTCATCATGTACGGTACCGCTCTCGTCTTGTGATGGATGGGTCGTGCCCCCGGAATCAAATGGATCTGCACTTTTGCTCCTTGGAACTTCTCGATACCCGGTTCGAACAGCGAGGGGAACTTGTTTAAGACCTGGGCACATGAAGTGTCGTCGACGGACGAGAGCGCTTGGACGTCGTCCCAGTTCCAGCGTATCTTTCCCAGCCAGCTCCTGCCGAACAGCGTGGGGCCATCGCTCAGTACCACCCAGAGTGGTAATTTGTGCTCCGCTCCATTGCTGAAGACTTTTACGGTAGCACTGCCAATTACGGGAATCAGTTCCTTTGTGTACGTTCTCAGTTTAGTACAAATGGGAGTCAGGACTGGCCTTGCTGCACCACAATTTATCGAAGGTCTTTTTGCTCATGATGGACTGGCTCGCGCCCATGTCCAGCTCCATTGACACCAGGAATCCATTTAATTCAACCTTCAGAATTATCGGGGGACACTTTGTGGTAAATGTGTGCACCCCATATACCTCTGCCTCCTCAGTCTGAGGCTCTGGTTCGTCGTGATCCCCTGTGGATCTGTTCTCCTCTGTAACATGGTGGTTTGCAAGATTAGCCGGGTTTGCAGCTCACCTGCACATACATTGGAGGTGTCCCATTGTTCCACAGCCCTTGCAAACTTATCCTTTGAAGCGGCATGAATGGAAGTGATGATCACTTGGGCAGCGCCAACAAGGTGTTAATGGCCTAGTATTCATCACCCTTGATGGTGGACTCTGAGACATCTGCGGACGTGCAGCTGCAGGCATGTGAGTCCTGCCCTGTATGTTACGATTCGAAAACAACATTACTTTTTTCACAGTACTTGCAACAGCACTCCTGTGCTGAGAGATTTGTTTGATATTGTCACTGGTGGCGATGAATGCCTGGACCTTCGCTATGGCTTTACTCAAGGTTGGGGTCTCTACAGTCATAAGTTTGCGAAATATTACTTCATGGCCAATGCCAAGTACAAAGAAGTCCCTGAGCATGTGCTCCAAGTGTCCTTCAAATTCGTAATGTCCTGCAAGGCATCTTAGCTCGGCAACATAGCTCGCTACTTCCTGGCCTTCAGACCTCTTGTACGTGTAGAACCGGTACCTCGCTATCAGAACGCTTTCCTTTGGGTTTAGATCCTCCCGGACCAGTGTGCACAAATCATCGTACGACTTCTTTGTGAGTTTCGCTGGAGCAAGCAGATTTTTCATGAGGCCATGCGTTGGTGGCCCGCAAACGGTGAGGAGGATCGCCCTTCGTTTGGCAGCGTCCGCTCCTCCTTCCAACTCGTTGGCCACGAAGTATTGGTCGAGTCGCTCCACAAAGGGTTCTCTGCATTGTTGCGGTGGGATTCATTATTTGTCGCCAGTTGTTATGTCTTGCATAAAGAATCTGACCAGATACTGTGAGCTCAAGATAACGTGTGACCGTAGTCCTTTATTCAGGTCTCCAGAGTGCCTCTCCAGCCTGTGAGGCCCCCTTATGTACAGGTGCTCCCAAGGGATTGTGGGATCCCTTGGGACTCCAGGGGATGAGCCTCTGGTGATTAAACAAGGTATTTACAGGTTTATATATATAACAGATCCGATGTCTAAACATTTGTAGTTTCTATCAGCGGTCACTGAACAGTGATCGGAAGCAGGAACTTGTTCAGGTAGCGAAAGTTAGAGACAACCGGGAGTTAGTAGAGCAGGTTAAAGACAACCGGGAGTTAGTAGAGCAGGTTAGAGACAAGCAGAAGTTAGTAGAGCAGGTTAGAGACAACCAGGAGTTAGTAGAGCAGGTTAGAGACAAGCAGAAGTTAGTAGAGCAGGTTAGAGACAACCAGGAGTTAGTAGAGCAGGTTAGAGACAACCAGACGATAGTAGAGCAGGTTAGAGACAACCAAGTGATAGTAGAGCAGGTTAGCGGCAACCAGGAGACAGTAGAGCAGATTAGCGACAACCTGGTGACAGTAGAGCAGGTTAGAGACAACCAGGAGACGGTAGAGCAGGTTAGCAACAACCAGGAGACGGTAGAGCAGGTTTGAGACAACCAAGAGATAGTAGAGCAGGTTAACAACAACCAAGAGATAGTAGAACATAAGAATTAGGAGCAGGAGTAGGCCATTCGGCCCCTCGAGCCTGCTCCGCCATTCACTAAGATCATGGCTGGATCTTCTACTTCAACTGCACTATCCCCATATCCCTTGATTCCCTTAATATCCAAAGATCTATCTATCTCTCTTGAATGTACTCAACGACTGAGCCTGCACAGCCCTCTGAGGTAGAGAATTCCAAAGATTCACCACCCTCTGAGTGAAGAAATTGCTCCTCATCACAGTCCTAAATGGCCTTCCCCTTATTCTGAGACTGTGCTCCCTGGTTCTAGACTCCCAAGCCAGGAGGAAACATCTACCCTGTCCAGCCTTGTAAGAATTTTGTATGTTTCGATGAGATCACCTCTCATTCTTCAGGCAGGTTAGTGACAACCAGGAGATAGTAGAGCAGGTTCGAGACAAGTTAAAAATAGACAGCCTAGCAGCAGTAACCACAATGTGATGACATTTAAGGTTAGGCTTATGATGGAAACAGAATGAGCCTGATAGAAACATTCAATGTTAAAGGAAGATTTTTTGAGGGATGAAGACCGAGTTCAGCAAACTGTACCTAAGAGCATGTTAGAGAGGGAGAGCTTGGAAGAAAAGTGGAACCTGTTATAGAAATACCGAAGAGTACAGAATAGGTACATAGCACAAAGGCAGGGTAACGGAAGGACAAGAGTGATGAAGGCAACAATGGAATTAATTGTTCCTAAATTATTAAGCTAGAATGGTGAATGGAGACAAATATAAAAACAAGGTAAATTATAGAATGATGCAGCACAGAAAGTGGCCAGAAGAGTCAGCACCTTCACCCAAAAGAAATAGAAATTTCAGATCTGTCGGTCACTGATAGGCTGAGGATATTAAAGGAAGATCCAGGAACTGCAGGGCAGTACATTTCACATCTGTTCTTGTGGTAAAGAATTAGAAGGTGACCTAAAGAAAGAGAAAGAAAGATACTGTACATTCAGGAGAGAAAAGCAAAACTTGAAGGGGAGAACACTGTACCGAATGCGCCGTTATTCGGATGGTAATTGGAACCAAAGCTGGTGTTTGGGCTGGATCCACAATCGTGGTCTCACTTCATTCTCCCTTCTTCCACAGGTTGGAGTCATTGATTTCTCCTTGTACCTAAAGAATGAGAATGACAACAACGGATGCTTTGAAAGGTAATTTTCGCAGCCATGGAAATCAAACTGTTGGGGCCTCAGCTATTTACAATCTATATTAATGACCTAGGTGAAGGGACTGAGTGTAATGTATCCAAGTTTGCTGACGATACAAAGCTAGCTGGGACAGTAAGCTGTGAGGAGAACACAAAGTGTCTGCAAAGAGATATACATAGACTAAGTGAGTGAACTGTAAGTTGGCAGATGGAGTATAATGTGGGGAAATGTGAGGTTATTCACTTTAGTAGGAAGAATAGAAAAACAATATTTTTTTTGAATGGTGAGAAATTTTTAAATGTTGGTGTTCGAGAGATTTGGGTGTCCTTGTGCAAGAAACACAAAGTTAGCATGCAGGTACAGCAAGCAATAAGGAAGGCAAATGGCGGTGTCCTTTATTGCAAGGGGTTGGAGTATAAGAGATAAGGAAGTCTTGTTATAATTGTACAGGGCCTTGGTGAGACCATACCTGGAGTA
The DNA here is from genome assembly GCF_044704955.1 of Pristiophorus japonicus. Taxonomy (NCBI): domain Eukaryota; kingdom Metazoa; phylum Chordata; class Chondrichthyes; family Pristiophoridae; genus Pristiophorus; species Pristiophorus japonicus. The sequence goes on along the minus strand of NC_091979.1, from coordinate 220,437,044 downwards.
CTGTGCACAGTTTTGGTCTCCTTATCTAAGGAAGGATCATCATCGTAGGCAGTCCCTCAGAGTTGAAGAAGACTTGCTTCCACTCTTAACATGAGTTCTTAGGTGGCTGTACAATCCAATACAAGAGCCACAGGTGGAGCAGATAGTAGTTGAGAGAAGGGGTGGGTGGGACTGGTTTGCTGCACGCTCTTTCCGCTGCCTGCGCTTGATTTCTGCACGCTCTCGGCGACGATATACTTGCCTTGGAGGCGGTACAATGGAGATTCCTGGGATGAGAGGGCTGTCCAATGATGAGCGATTGTGTAGAATGGGTCTATACTCTGGAGTTTAGAAGAATGAGAGGGTGATCTCATTGAAACATACAAGATTCTGAAGGGGATTGACAGGGTAGATACTGAGAGGTTGTTTCCCCTGGCTGGAGTGTCTAGAACTAGGGGGCACAGTCTCAAGATAAAGGGTAGGCCATTTAAGACAGAGATGAGGAGGAATTTCTTCACTCAGAGGGATGTGAATCTTTGGAATTCTCTGCCCCAGAGGGCTGTAGATGCTGAGTCTCTGAGTATATTCAAGGCTGAGATGGATAGATTTTTGGAATCTAGGGGAATCAAGAGTAATGGAGATCGGGCGGGAAAGTGGAGTTGAGATCTTATGGAATGATCAAGGCTCAAGGGGCCTTAGGGCCTATTCCTGCTCCTATTTGTTATGTTCTTAATCACACGTTCCTGTGGGAAGGTCGGAATGGTTCTCAGTAGCAAGGAACTCCCACAGTTAACTGCTGCGTTGCCACTTTTCCAATAAAAATTTCATAGTAGTACAAAGAATATACAGTGCAGAAACAGGCCTTTTGGCACATTGAGTCCATGCCGGCGTTTATGCTCCACTTGATCCTCATGTAACTCCGCGTAACCCTCTATTCTCTTCTCCCCATATGCTTATCTAGCTTCCCCTTAAATGCATCTGCTATTGCCCTCAACTGCTCCGTGGTAGTAAGTTCCCTATTCTCACCACAATTCCTACTTATGTTGCTCTTGTCAATGATCTGTATATAAACCCTGGTGAATCACTGACCCGTACACTAACCCTGGTAAACTCTGACCCACACACTAACCCTGGTGAACTCTGACCCACACACTAACCCTACTGAACTCTAACCCGTACACACTATCCCTGGTGAACTCTGACCCACACACTAACACTGGTGAACTCTGACCCACACACTAACCCTGGTGAACTCTGACCCACACACTAACCCTACTGAACTCTAACCCGTACACACTATCCCTGGTGAAACCTGACCCACACACTAACACTGGTGAACTCTGACCCACACACTAACCCTGGTGAACTCTGACCCACACACTAACCCTACTGAACTCTAACCCGTACACACTATCCCCGGTGAAACCTGACCCACACACTAACCCTGGTGAACTCTGACCCACACACTAACCCTGGTGAATTCTGACCCTTACAGAGGGGGAGTTCCCTGGCGTATATCCTGATGTTGGTGGATCTCTGGGGCAGGGAGCAGCAGCAGTCGAATGCTGCAATGATATTCTGTGCTGTGAAGCAGTGAGAAGGATTATTGTCTTGGGTTTTCCCCTCATTAGTACTGATGACTCTTGTGGAACCTATGCTGTTGGAATATTGTGTGAGATTGCAGAGATCAAGGTGATGCACTTGGATATGGAGAGTAGTTGGAGTTTATCCTCCTGCGTCTCATCGTAAAACCAGACTATGGAGTGTGCGAGTATTTGGAGTTTGTTTCTCTGCTTTCTGAATTGTGCGCCCTTTCATTCAGAGATGGACAGATCGCTGCGATGCTGGATCAGAAGAACTACGTGGAAGAGCTCAACCGACAGCTGACGTAGGTTCCTCCCTCAATGTTTGATCTTCATCTGTGGTGCTATTGGCCACGTGCTGGAGAGGCGGCCCTCTCTGTTTATATATTGAAGGCTTTTGATTAGAAAGGGCTGTAACCACATGTACAGTGAATTTGAAGTTGGGTGTAAATTCACACACTCCTGTCTGGATACCACTTGTTCTCTATTTTGTTTACATCTCTTTCTGCCCTACAATTGTTTAATATATGAAGCAGTCTGTTGGAAGTTAGTAATGCAGCATTCATGTATTAGCTTGTCCCTATTGACATGATTTACTTAACTAATCGGATCCTAGTCACCTTCCCGTTAGATACTCACCATAGCAAAATAAAAGGATCAAATGCTCCCGAAGGAGAGCTCTGTGTGCAGATCACGATGGGGCTGTAAGCTCAGGCTGTGGACAGTGCTGACCAGTGGGACAGGAGATGTTAGGGCCTGGCTGAATAGCCTTTGGACTTTGATCTCAATGGTTGTGCTTATATGATGCACACAGTGTGTTCCATGTGAGCAGGCCGTGGGGACAGTCCTGAGAAGGAGCAGCAGATGGCACGGCAACAGATAGTGTTCGTTGCCAGCATCCATGGTACCAACACTACAGCCCACCTGGAGCGTGTGAAAGCTCCAGGCCGATGCTGCGGAGACCTAAAGACAGTCTTGGGTCCTTTCATGGATACTCAGACAGCTGTCCTACAGGCTGGAGCTCAGACTGGAGAGGGCTCTCTCTCTTCCAGCTTCCACATAAACTATCATAGGAAGCTCAACTATCTACCACACCAGTAATATCCTCAAGAGGTCCAGGAGGATAGACAGGCAAGTCCTTCCCTGCTAAAGCTACACGAGCTGTTTAATGACCGTATCTCGGGGACGTAAACACTGAGCGTAGCTCGGGGGCATTTGTACTATGAGCGTAACTCGGGGGGGGCATTTACACTGAGCGTAGCTCGGGGGTGGGGGGGGCATTTGCACTGAGCGTAGCTCGGGGTGGGGGGGGCATTTGCACTGAGCGTAGCTCGGGGGGGCATTTACACTGAGCGTAGCTCGGGGGGGGGGGGGGGCATTTGCACTGAGCGTAGCTCGGGGGGGCATTTACACTGACCGTAGCTCGGGGGCATTTAGATAGTGATCGTAGCTCGGGGGGGCATTTGCACTGTGTGTAGCTCGGGAGGGCATTTGCACTGTGCCATTCCAATCGATTCTACAGTTACAGTATAAGTGCAGGGCACGATTTGGTAGATACACCAGGTTATTGTCAGTACAAAGATGAGCACTCATTTTTATTCTTCGTCTCCAGGAACATACACACAAATCTGAGTGTGCACTTCCCATTATTTTCAAGAAAAGATTGGAATACCCTGGACAATGCTGCCCAGACTTTCAATGGGCTCAATTTTCCCCAGTATTTGTGCCGTTTTTTTGGAGTAGGCTGCATTTTCTGGCCTAACTTTAAAATCCCCAGTTTCCCCAATCAATTTGCACCAGCATAACTCAGTTAGTTATGTTTTTTTTAGGTAAGTTTTTTTTTCCTCAAAAGGGGGTGTTACCAGCCACCTATACTAATTCTGGCCATTTAGGCAACTTTGGCCAGCTAGTAGCTACTCCATTTCTACTTAGGCCTCTCGAGAAAACCCTTGCGGAGAGTTAATGAAATCGGCACAGGTAAGTACATCAGAGGCCATTCGTCTTGGGGCGGGAAGCGGAGCGGACCTGGACCGGCATGAAATCTGGGGCCACAGAGCGGCGGGAAGGCACCTGAGAGGCTCGGTGGGGGAGGGTACTCATCGCAGCTGACCAGGAAGGCACCACATTCAGAGCTCCACTGCGCATACGCGGTCATTTCAGTGACGTGAAGAACGTCAGTTGTTTCCCCCGCGCATGCACAGAAGGCCCGGCTCCTTTTCCAGCGCAGACTGCAGGCTCCTCCCCCTGAGGCGACTGGCCACGCTGCGCGGCTGCAGATTCGCGGCCAAACATCGGGGAAACTTCAGAGATTTCTTTCTGGAGCATCTATTTACCTAATTAAGTGGTGCAACTTGGGCAATACGCCAGAAAACGGGCTCGGGGAAAATTGAGCCCAATATCGGCTCCCAGTGGGCAAGACTTCCAGAAGTAGCATATTGAATAAAGTTTCCTGATAGTCTAAACCCATCCTAACCATTGCTGCCCACGTAACCTTTCCAGCCCACCCTTGGTATAGACTTTGGTTATTTCAGTAGATATGTTTATACAAATCTTTTTTCTACCTTTCAGTTCGACAGTTGGCAACCTGCAGGGCAGAGTTGATTCACTTGAGAAGGCGAACTCTAAACTAATTGAAGAGGTACTATTTTTCAATGTAAAACCTGTTTTAAAATTCTCTAGTGTGTAAATGTTTTAATCATTCAACCACATCGAAGGGAGAGATTTTACATGTTACCCGGAGAATAAAGAGAGTTGGTTGATGCTGTGACCTTCGTATTGCCCATATTGTAAACTGTTGACAGTTTTTAAATCTCCACCATTTCGCCCCTTTCTCTCTTTGGAGCTGCAGAACCCGGCTGGGATATAGTGTAACACTAGAGCCCACAGTCCCACACTGAGATATAGTGTAACACTAGAGCCCACAGTCCCACACTGGGATATGGTGTAACACTAGAGCCCATAGTCCCACACTGCGATATAGTGTAACACTAGAGCCCACAGTCCCACACTGGGATATGGTGTAACACTAGAGCCCACAGTCCCACACTGGGATATGGTATAACACTAGAGCCCACAGTCCCACACTGGGATATGGTGTAACACTAGAGCCCACAGTCCCACACTGCGATATAGTGTAACACTCGAGCCCACAGTCCCACACTGCGATATAGTGTAACACTCGAGCCCACAGTCTCACACTGCGATATAGTGTAACACTAGAGCCCACAGTCCCACACTGGGATATGGTGTAACACTAGAGCCCACAGTCCCACACTGGGATATAGTGTAACACTAGAGCCCACAGTCCCACACTGGGATATGGTGTAACACTAGAGCCCACAGTCCCACACTGGGATATAGTGTAACACTAGAGCCCACAGTCCCACACTGGGATATAGTGTAACACTAGAGCCCACAGTCCCACACTGGGATATGGTGTAACACTAGAGCCCACAGTCCCACACTGGGATATGGTGTAACACTAGAGCCCACAGTCCCACACTGGGATATAGTGTAACACTAGAGCCCACAGTCCCACACTGGGATATAGTGTAACACTAGAGCCCACAGTCCCACACTGGGATTATACACCAGGTTTACTCCCTGTGATAGTCCACACTTCCACGGCCAGATCAGCCATGATCTTGTTGAGTGGTGGAGCAGGCTCCAGGGGCTAGATGGCCTACTCCTGTTCCTAATTCTTATGTTCTTATTACTCCTGGGATAGTGGCCCATACTAAACTAGGATTACTCCCAGGATAGAAGTCCAAATCAGACCAGGTCGTGGACCATACTAAACTAGGATTACTCCTGGTGATAGAGGCCTAACTCAGACCAGGATTTCTCGCAGGATCGAGGCCCACTCTACACCAGAATTACTCCCGTGTTAAGAGGTCCACACGGCACCAGGGTTACTCTTGGACTCCCAAGAGGATAAAGTCCCAAACTAGACAAGTGGAGGAGAAATCCTTCTGTAGTGTGGACCTCTATCTTTTTCAAGTCCAGTAATAATTCTAGTGCAGTGTGGGCTTCTATCCCGAGAGTAATTTTGGTGTAGTGCGGGCCTCTATCCCGGGAGTAATCCTGACGTGGTGTGGACCTCAATCCAGAGAGTAATGATGGTGTAGTGTGGGCTTGCATACAAAGCTCAAACTTTGTAAAGGATGTGGAGTTCTGCCAGGGGTGATAGCCTGGGGGTGGGTCTGAGCTGGTGTACGGCCTGGGCTCATTCTGGGTCCGACCTGGACCTGGGCCTGAGCTGGTGTACGGTCTGGGTCCGGCCTGGTCCTGGTCCTGAGCTGGTGTACGGCCTGGGCTCAGTCTGGGTCCGGCCTGGACCTGGGCCTGAGCTGGTATAAGGCCTGGGCTCAGTCTGGGTCCGGCCTGGACCTGGGCCTGAGCTGGTGTACGGTCTGGACTCAGTCTGGGTCCGGCCTGGGCCTGAGCTGGTGTACGGTCTGGGTCCGGCCTGGGCCTGAGCTAGTGTACGGTCTGGGCTCAGTCTGGGTCCGGCCTGAACCTGGGCCTGAGCTGGTGTACGGTCTGGACTCAGTCTGCGTCTGAGTCTGAGCTGGTGCATGGCATGGGCGCAGTCTGGGTCTGAGTCTGAGCTGATGCACGGCTTAGTCTCAGCCTGGGTCTGGCCTATGTATGGGGTCGTTTCTTCCACATGCTGCAGTTAATGAAGCCCCAGCCACACACTTACATTCAGTGTGTGACGAAACTGTAGTTGTGTGCAATGAGGTTAAAGAGCAGGAGTGCGGGATGAGACCCCACACCCTGCGGCCAGAAACCTCACAATGCACTACTATAAGTGTTCCTCTCCTGTTGCTCTATTTTCCCCACAGTTAGCTATCGCGAAGAACAGTATAATTCGATTGCAAGAAGAAAACCTCCAGTTTCGCAATGAAAATATCCAAATGTTATTGAAACCCAGCAACACCTGGAGGTGCGTGTTAGAGTTGAAGACTGTGCTAACAGACTCAAAGATTCAAGAATACAGCTAAAGTTAAGGCATCAAAGCCCATCACACCCTGCTTCTTCAATTCTTTCTCTCTTGCTGACTATCCCGTCGAATCCTGTCCCTCCCTCCCGTCAAATTCTTTGCCCCTATCGCGTCGAATCGTGTGTCTTCCCCCCCCCCCCCCGCCCCTATCGAATCGTGTGGTTTCCCCCCCCCCCCCCCACCCACCCATTATATCGTGTGTGTCCCCGCCCCCCGGTCGAATCGTGTCGCCCCCACCACCCCCCAGTCGAATCTTGTTCCTCGCTCCCGCCGAATTCTGTCCCTCCCGTCGACTCTTGTCTCACTCTCTCCTTCTCCCTCCATCCCTCTCTCCACCCCCCTTCGCTCACTCTCTGTCTCCTGCCGAATCCTGTCTCCCCCTGCCTTTTTCTCCCCCTTCCCCTCTCTCCCTCTCTCTCTCCGCTTCCCCTCTCTCTCTCTCTCTCTCCCCTTCCCCTCACTCTCTCCCTCCCCTTCCCCTCGCTCTCTCTCCCTCCCCTTCCCTCGCGCGCTCTCTCCCTCCCCTTCCCCTCGCGCGCTCTCTCCCTCCCCTTCCCCCTCGCGCTCTCTCTCCCTCCCCTTCCCCTCGCGCGCTCTCTCCCTCCCCTTCCCCTCGCGCGCTCTCTCCCTCCCCTTCCCCTCGCGCTCTCTCTCCCTCCCCTTCCCCTCGCGCTCTCTCTCCTCCCCTTCCCCTCGCTCTCTCTCTCCCCTTCCCCTCGCTCTCTCTCTCCCCTTCCCCTCGCTCTCTCTCTCCCCTTCCCCTCGCTCTCTCTCTCCCCTTCCCCTCGCTCTCTCTCTCTCCCCTTCCCCTCGCTCTCTCTCTCTCCCCTTCCCCTCGCTCTCTCTCTCTCCCCTTCCCCTCGCTCTCTCTCTCCCCTTCCCCTCGCTCTCTCTCTCCCCTTCCCCTCGCTCTCTCTCTCCCCTTCCCCTCGCTCTCTCTCTCCCCTTCCCCTCGCTCTCTCTCTCCCCTTCCCCTCGCTCTCTCTCTCTCCCCTTCCCCCTCTCTCTCCTTCCCTCTCTCTCTCTCCCCTTCCCCTCTCTCTCTCTCTCCCCTTCCCCTCTCTCTCTCTCTCCCTTCCCCTCGCTCTCTCTCTCCCCTTCCCCTCGCTCTCTCTCTCCCCTTCCCCTCGCTCTCTCTCTCCCCTTCCCCTCGCTCTCTCTCTCCCCTTCCCTCGCTCTCTCTCTCTCCCCTTCCCCTCGCTCTCTCTCTCCCCTTCCCCTCGCGCTCTCTCTCTCCCCTTCCCCTCGCGCTCTCTCTCTCTCCTCCCCCTTCCCCTCGCGCTCTCTCTCTCTCCCTTCGCCTCGCTCTCTCTCTCTCTCTCTCCCCCTTCTCCTCGCTCTCTCTCTCTCTCCCTCTCCCTCGCTCTCTCTCTCTCTCTCTCTCTCCCCCTTCTCCTCGCTCTCTCTCTCTCTCCCCCTTCCCCTCGCTCTCTCTCTCCCTCTTCCCCTCGCTCTCTCTCCCCTTCCCCCTCGCTCTCTCTCTCCCCCTTCCCCTCGCTCTCTCTCTCCCCCTTCCCCTCGCTCTCTCTCTCCCCCTTCCCCTCGCTCTCTCTCTCCCCTTCCCCTCGCTCTCTCTCTCCCCTTCCCCTCGCTCTCTCTCTCCCCCTTCCCCTCGCTCTCTCTCTCCCCCTTCCCCTCGCTCTCTCTCTCCCCTTCCCCTCGCTCTCTCTCTCCCCCTTCCCCTCGCTCTCTCTCTCCCCCTTCCCCTCGCTCTCTCTCTCCCCCTTCCCCTCGCTCTCTCTCTCCCCCTTCCCCTCGCTCTCTCTCTTCCCCTTCCCCTCGCTCTCTCTCTCCCCCTTCCCCTCGCTCTCTCTCTCCCCCTTCCCCTCGCTCTCTCTCTCCCCCTTCCCCTCCCCTCGCTCTCTCTCTTCCCCTTCCCCTCGCTCTCTCTCTTCCCCTTCCCCTCGCTCTCTCTCTCCCCCTTCCCTCGCTCTCTCTCTCCCCCCCCCCCCCCCCGTCGCGCTCGCTCTCTCCCCCCCCCCCCCCGTCGCGCTCGCTCTCTCCCCCCCCCCCCCGTCGCGCTCGCTCTCTCTCCCCCCCCCCGTCGCGCTCGCTCTTCCCCCCCCCCCCCCCGTCGCGCTCGCTCTCTCCCCCCC